>NC_084794.1:284803654-286195160 GCF_963169125.1 Humulus lupulus | reverse complement strand
CGATGGCACAATTAGAAAGTGGTAACAGTTCGAGGGGAAAAATCCTATTTATTCATAAATATATAACAAACTAATAAACTTTTAGCAAAACAATAAAACAACAACAAATAAAAAATTTGATATAAAAGTAAATATTTTGATTAAGGAGGAATATCTTTAGGTTGAAGTAGAATATGTGTGTAACGCCCTAAACTCCAAGGACCGTTACGGTGCGCATTTTAAACAGTGTTAAACTCGCTAACCGAGTCATTTGACCATAATCGTGTAACTAAGTATGATTAGCAGTTTAGGATTAATTTTTTTTGTTAAGATATAACGTTTCACTAAAACGTTTACTGTATACATTGGGATCCCAAAAATATAATTTAAAGGTTCTGTACAAGAAAATATTTACAACCAACCGATCTAAGCGGCAAAATAGGGTTTAACCCTAGTTCCTCTTTCAATCCTCAGCCGTGGCAGTCGAGCAGCCGCATATGTACACATCATCACCTAAGCTCTCAAACTCAAGGATGGTCCAGTTTTCTTTTGCCTTTACCCGCACCACATAGCACCCGTGAGCTGAAGCCCAGCAAGAAAACTCAATATGCTCATGAACAGTAATAACATGTCATCAAATCATAATGTGCATGCCTAGCAATATTAGCCTTAATCACGCATGCAAGCAGGTATAAATAAATGTTTATGGAGTCTTGCGCTCCGAGTAGATGACTAGTAAGTCTCTCACTCTGAGGTAGAGGACTAGTAAGTCAATCTCGGTCAGATGACTAGTAAGTTAATCTCGGGGTGGGTGACTAATGAGTCACACCCTGCATAGGTGACTAATGAGTCACACACTCTGTATAGATGACTAATGAATCTATATCTCTATGTAAAGGATTAATGAGCCATACCCTGTATAGGTGACTAATGAGTCACGCTCTATATAGAAGACTAATGAGTCTATCTCTGTGTGGATGACTAATGAGCCATACCTTGTATAGGTGACTAATGAGTCACACTCTGTATAGAAGACTAGTGAGTCTATCTCTGTGTGGATGACTAATGAGTCACACACTGAGGTCCCATACCCTCCTAGCCATGTGACGTGTAGGTCACCCTAGTCTTTCCGACTCTGGCTCTAAATAACTAGCCTTTAGACTAGACGAGCGCTTTTAGTTTTCATCGAACTTGAGGTCGGTCTAGCATTAATGCTCATGATGAGTCATCCAATGCAGATGTCGATTAGATCTAATCTTTCATTGGCTCTGCGTTCTTGACGCTTATGTCGCTCCTGACTCTTAAGTCAGTAACATATGATCAGTGCTCAATACCACTGTCGAACTTGACTAGTAAGTCATAGATTCACAGCTAGTTCTGACACCATTGCTGATTCTGACTAGAAAGTCAGTGCCACGCACAAGTAAGCAATGCTACCAGGCATACATCATATGTCAAATATCTAAATATAGGGCATTCAACATGCTTACTTAACAATTGCTAGCATAATTAGGATCATGCACAAACACAGAGACTCAAGCTCTGATCAATCTCATATTTAACATTCATGGCATGCCCTAACCACATGTTTCTTGTGCATTGCATGCATCACATTTAAACACTCAACATGCCTCAATAATAACCATGCATGTCATATATGGGGTGCAGTTTTCTTACCTTTGGTCCAAGCACAGGTTACCAGTAAACGAGCCACAAGCACGATCTTGATTCCAAGCCCCTAGTGATAACCTAGTCACAACCATAAACGGTGATCCAATGCGTTCAAATTCTAAAACCCAATCCCGGAACCAAGACCTAGCCTCCAGGACATCGAATCCCACTAAACCGGGTAGTAAGAATGATCTCGAGGCCTAAGGTTTGAGTTCCCATGATCAAAATATCATTTTGTCCACAAATGACATCAAGCGTCGTGGCCCCACTAACCAAGCGTCGCAGCCCCCAGGCCTTTCAGAAAACCTCCACCTTCTTCATCAACCCTGGGCCACGGCGCCCAATAATAAGGTCGCGGCCCAACCACGAACCAACAATTTTTCCTCGATTTTACCATTTTAAAACCTTCCAAAAACCTATGAAAACATCTCCAAACTCAAAAATCAAAGTTCCCAACACATCCCCATAATCCAAAATCAACAAAACTCAAGCTTCAATTCATTCAAAAACTCATCAAAACACAAAATCCAATCCAAGTGATGAACCCAAAACGGGTATGTTTAAATATTTATACTCGCAAGCGCACGAATCGTATTTATAGAATAGTTTTCGTGTAAGCACGAGGTCGAACCCAAAGGAGTTGTCTAAAATCAAAAAGGAAACTATTTTAAATCAAAAGGAATAAATTCTAACCTAGCTCCAAAGATTGATGAGTTTTAATAGTATGAACATAAAATAAAATATTGAAAAATAAAGCTATTTAAGAGAATAAAAATAAAGTAATAATGAGTTGACAATAAGTGTTAAAAGAAAAGATTATTAAGATACTAGAATCCACAAATTTTAAGTTTAATGATATTTATTAGTATATTGATTCCCAAATTTTAGTGATAGTTAAAATAATTTAAACTATCATTTTCCAAAAAGATTTATAATTTTAAGCACAAATTTCTTATAAAAAGATAGGATTTTTCTTCACTTTTCAAAATTATAATTTCAAAGCATTTAGCGTAAATCAATCTAATGAAATAAAAAATAAATCAATGAACATTATTTATGAGGCAAAACATAATATTTTTGTTCTAAGCATGGATGTGTACAATTTAATGACACATCTTACACAAAGAATATTATGTTTATGCACTAATGAAGGATAAAGTGTAAATATGTTCTAACAATCTAAAATACAAGATATTAAAGATGAAAGAAATATATGAAGAAGAAAAATCCATAAACTTGTTGCATTACAAGGGAAATCAACATACAACATAAATATTACCTAGTTACAAGTTGCTTCATCATGATCTTAATAATCTTATGAAAAAGATTAGAAGCACATAACTAGAGTAGAAATTACAAAATAAAAGACATACATACTTGCAAAATGCTCTTGAAAAACCCAAATGGAAGAGAGAATGGTAGAGAGAAAATGAGAGAAAAAGATGGTAACCAAAACATTAAGCCCCCCCTAAATGGTCTTGAAATACCATATTTATAGCCAAAATGAGATTGTTAAAATAATCAATTTAAATTGATTAAATTAATTAAGTAAAATAAATATAGTATGTAGAGGTAAAATATAGGGTGTAATGATGATGTTGTGGTGAAAATGTGTAGACAAAATGGTAAAAAGTTGGCAATTTTGTCATAAGGGACATTGTGGGCTCAAGATAAATGCAGGTGGCTAGACAGGCAGCTGGTCTGTGACTGGGCCGAATGGGCCTGGCAGATGGCCTTTGGGGTGATGCGTTGATGAAGCTGCAGCTGGGCGTGAAGGGAGGCTTGGGCTGAATTGATGAGGTTGACTTGGAATGAAGGCTGGAACATGTGAAGGCTGAAGGAGTTGGAAAGGTCACGTGGGAAGCTGGGGCATTTATGCTTGGCATGGGAGTGTGTTGGCTGAAGTGATGATGGCTGAATGGTGAAGAGCTTGAGGGAGAGAAGCTGATGGAGGTGGCAGTGGGCCTGGCGGGCCTGGACTGGGCCTTGGGCAGGCGGCCCAAGGGGGCTGAAATGCCATAATTCAGCAATTCTTTGACTTTTGCCACTTTTATCTCTTTTCTTTACTCTTCTTTTTCAAGCATAAAAATTGCAAAGTACAACCTACAAAATAAGTAAATATTAAATTAGAATCAAATATTTTGAATTATAAAATAACTCATATTAATTCTATGAAAATACTAATTGAAATTTAATTTACTTTGGCAATTAAGTTCAATAAAATCAATTTTTTAACTTATAATCTAACAAAACAAATTTTAAATAATTTAAACTACAACATATTATAATAAAATATATATAAAAACATATAAAAATCTAGAAAACTACAATAAGACTAATAAATTAAAAATTACATAAAAACTTTAATAAGTTAATTAAAAACTCAAGAACTAAGCAACAATTAGCATATAAAATATGGTAAAATAACTCTATTTTGTAGAGTTATCACACCTCCAAACTTAAAGTTTTGCTAGTCCTCAAGCAAAAGAAAAATTAAAATACACATATAATTTTTTTTTTTATTATTGGTGATATAAAAATGATTTTCTCAAAAATTGCACAATGAAAATAAATCTCAGAAATTATTATGAATAAAAGTTAAGCTTATGTAATTAATTAAATTGTCAATTTTGCTTTTAGAAAATAGGTTTTCATTAAAATTATTTTTCACTTAAACTTATAGGAAATTAGAGTGTTTATGAAAAATGTAATTTTTGTTACAAGCAAAATTGACCTTATAATTAAAAACAAAGCTTAAAAATTATTCATATTTTTAAGAGAATTAATTTCAAACTCAATCAGAATTTTTATCATTGAAAATGAAAAATATCACCAAAAATTTTTTTTAAATTTTTTTTTGAATTTTTATGAAAATGAACAAAAAAATTAACAAAACAACAACATATAAATAAATAATTTTTTTTTTTCAAACAAACATAAATAACATAAATAAAACACAAACATACACAATAAAACATAAATAACATAAATAAAACACAAACATACACAATAAAACTCGATACCCCCAAACTTAATTTAAGCATTGTCCTCAATGTGTCAAAATATAAATATAAATTAAAATTGACAAGAGTGTAAGGTTTAGAATGGTCGTACCTCGATATTGTGCATTGCGAAGAGAGAACAAGATACAACTAACAAAAATTAAATCACACATAAAACAACAATACAAATAAAACACAAGTTATCAAGATCACACAGGAATCAAAGAGCATGGTAAACAGGGTCCTCAAGGAGTATCTCATCCACTTCATCAGTTTTTAATTCTAAAAATAGTTTTAATTTTTGTCCATTAACTTTAAATATATCACCATTTTTAGGATTTTCAATTTCAATAGCTCCATGTGGAAAAACAATACGAACAATGTAAGGACTGGACCACCTAGAGCGTAACTTTCCCGGGAATAAATGCAAACGAGAGTTGTATAAAAGGACTTTCTCACCTGGATAAAAATCTTTTCTCAAAATATTTTTATCATGGTAAAATTTAATGCGATCCTTATACTTTTTTGAATAGTCATATGCATCATTCCTAATTTCGTCTAGTTCATTTAGTTGAAGCTTTCGTTTCTCACCTGCTTTGTCTAAAGAAAAGTTTAACTGCTTAATTGCCCAAAAGGCTCTATGTTCTAACTCAACAGGTAAGTGGCACACCTTCCCATACACAAGTCTGTAGGGTGACATGCCAATGGGTGTTTTGTACGCGGTACGATACGCCCATAATGTATCAGTGAGTCTTAAGGACCAATCTTTCCTAGTTGGATTCACAGTTTTTTCTAAAATGTGCTTAACTTCCCTATTAGACACTTCAACTTGACCACTAGTTTGTGGGTGATATGGTGTTGAGACTTTATGTGTAATGCCATATTGTTTCATCAAATGTTCAAATGGCTTATTACAAAAGTGTGTACCGTTATCACTAATTATAGCACGTGGTGAACCAAAACGGGAAAATATATTTTCTTTCAAAAACCGAAGCACAACTTTGTGGTCATTAGTGTGGCATGCAATAGCTTCAACCCATTTAGATACATAATCGACTCCAACAAGAATATAAAGATTACCAAAAGAGTTAGGAAATGGTCCCATAAAATCAATGCCCCAAACATCAAATATGTCAATAATAAGAATAGGATTTAAAGGCATCATATTTCTTTTAGTTAAACTTCCTAACTTTTGGCAACGTTCACAAGCTTTACAATAAACATATGTATCATGAAAGATAGTAGGCCAATAAAAACCACATTGTAAAACTTTAGCAGCTGTTTTCTTACCACTAAAATGTCCTCCACATGCATGATCATGACAAAAAGATATGATTTTAGATTGATCACAGTTTGGAATGCATCTTCTAATTATTTGATCAGGGCAATATTTAAACAAGTAAGGATCATCCCAAATAAAGTTTTTCACCTCAGAATAAAATTTAGATTTATAATGCTTAGACCAATGAGATGGTATTTCTTTAGTGACCAAATAATTAACAATATCAGCATACCAAGGCAATGAAGAAATATACATTAATTGTTCATCAGGAAAAGTTTCAGTGATATGAGTGAAATCATGTATAGTTTCAACAACTAGTCTAGATAAATGATCAGCAACAACATTTTCAGATCCTTTTTTATCACGTATTTCTAAGTCGAATTCTTGTAAAAGCAGGATCCAACGGATCAAACGAGACTTAGCATCCTTTTTTGATAAGAGATATTTTAATGCAGCATGATCAGAGTAGACAATAATTTTAGATCCTAATAGATAAGATCTAAACTTCTCTAATGCAAAAACAACAGCAAGCAATTCTTTTTCGGTTGTGGAGTAATTTAATTGAGCATCATTTAAAGTTTTGCTAGCATAGTAAATTACATGAGGTATTTTTTCAAGTCTTTGTCCTAAGACAGCACCTACAGCATAATCAGAAGCATCACACATCATTTCAAAAGGTATTTTCCAATCAGGAGGTCGAATAATGGGTGCAGTAGTCAACAAATTTTTTAATTTTTCAAAGGCAACGTGGCAATTATCATCAAAGACAAAAGCATTTTCTTTTCCAAGTAAATGGCATAAAGGCCGAGAAATTTTGCTAAAGTCTTTTATAAATCTTCTATAAAAACCGGCATGGCCTAAGAATGATCTAATTTCTTTCACAGTTTTAGGTGGGGGAAGTTTTGAAATAAGATCAACTTTAGCTTTATCAACTTCTATTCCATCAAATGAGATTACATGACCTAAAACAATTCCTTTTTTAACCATAAAATGACATTTTTCCCAGTTAAGCACAAGGTTTTTCTCTTTGCAACGAATTAAAACAAGTGAAAGATGATGCAAACATTCATCAAAGGAAGAACCAAACACAGAAAAATCATCCATAAATACTTCAAGAAATCTTTCAACCATGTCAGAAAAAATTGAAATCATACACCTTTGAAAAGTCGCAGGTGCATTGCATAATCCAAAGGGCATGCGACGATATGCAAAAGTTCCAAAAGGGCATGTAAAAGTAGTCTTTTCTTGATCTTCTGGGGCGATGGGGATTTGGTTATATCCCGAATACCCATCAAGAAAACAATAATATGCATGGCCAGCTAATCGTTCAAGCATTTGATCAATAAAAGGCAATGGAAAATGATCTTTTCTAGTAACATTATTCAACTTTCTATAATCTATGCACACTCTCCACCCCGTTTGTACTCTAGTAGGGATTAATTCATTTTTCTCATTTTCAACAACTGTGATCCCAGACTTCTTAGGCACAACTTGAACTGGACTAACCCATTGACTATCAGAAATAGGGTAAATGATACCTACGTCTAACAATTTTATGACCTCTTCTCTAACTACTTCTTTCATATTTGGATTTAATCTTCTTTGACATTCCCGAGAGGTTTTAGCATTCTCTTCTAGATGGATTCTATGCATACAAATGGATGGGCTAATTCCTTTAATGTCTCCAATGGTCCAACCTATGGCTTCTTTATGTTTTCTAAGGACATCTAACAATTTACCTTCTTGTTCTTTATCTAAAGCGGATGCTATGATAACAGGTAAGGTTTCAGATTCTCCTAGAAAAGCATATTTTAAATTTTCTGGCAAAGGTTTAAGGTCTAACTTTGGAGACTCAGAAATTGATTGAACATGATCTAAGGGTGAAAAAGGTTCAACTTTGGTTTCATTTAAGGGTATAGGCTCTACCAAAGAATTCGCATCATCATTAGAGTCATCAACATGCAAGTTCATACCAAAGTATTTTTCACAAAAATCAAATAAGTCATTTCCATCATCTTCACATATGCTATCTATCATGTTAACTTCATGTATTTCCTCACACTCAACAGATTTAGCAACATTAAAAACATTCAATTCAACAGTCATATTTCCAAAAGATAATTTCAAAACACCATTATGACAATTTATGATTGCATTAGATGTAGCTAAGAATGGTCTACCTAAAATGATAGGAATTTGAGCATGCATATTTTCCACAGGTTGAGTATCAAGAACAATGAAGTCAACATGAAAATAAAATTTATCAACTTTTATCAAAACATCCTCTATAATGCCTCTAGGAATTTTCACAGAACGATCGGCTAATTGAAGAGTTATAGAGGTAGGTTTTAGCTCACCAAGACCAAGTTGCTTATAAACAGAATAAGACAATAAATTCACACTAGCACCCAAATCAAGTAAAGCTTTGTTAATAAAATGATCACCAATAATGCATGAAATTGTGGGACACCCAGGATCTTTATATTTAACAAGACTCTTATATTGAATAGTGGAACTAGCTTGTTCAGTTAAAAACGCCTTTTTAGGAACATTAGTGTTTCTTTTAACAGTACAAAGATCCTTTAAAAATTTGGAGTAGGCAGGAATTTGTTTAATGGCATCTAAGAAAGGGATGTTGATACTAACTTGTTTAAAAACTTCTAAGATGTCATTATATTGGCCGCCTTTTTTAATTGGAAGCAATCTTTGTGGGAATGGGGCTTTTGGAATGAAAGGAAGGATTGGAATTTCTTTGTTTGATGAGTCATTGAGATTAGAACTAGAAGGCTGACTCTTTTCTTTTTCTTTTTCGTTTTCAACCTCGGGTATGTAATCGGGTTTGACAATTTTCTTTCCAGACCTAAGAGTTGAAATTGATTTGACTTCTCCATTATGACTAGACTTTCCTATCTCATATTGACCTTTTGGATTAGGGATAGGTTGACTAGGGAATGTTCCTTTCTCTCTATCAGCTAAAGCAGTGGCGAGTTGTCCTACTTGCGTCTCGAGTTTGGTAATAGATTGAGATTGATTTTGTAGGATTTGTTGGGTGGATTGCATAAATTGTTGTAAAGTATCTTCTAAGGAAGGTTTTCTTTGTTGCGGATATGGTTGATTTTGTGGGGCATGAGCTTGGTTTTGTGTGTTGTATTGGTGCCCTTGATTCATTTGGGGTTGGTTTTGTCTCCATGAAAAGTTCGGATGGTTTCTCCAATTTGGATTGTAGGTGGATGAAAATGGGCTATCATTTGGTTTCCCATAAGAATGAAGAGCATTGGCCTCCTCAGAAAAGGCTTCTTGGTAGGAAGGACAGGATTGGGCATTATGGCACGGACTAGAACATATAGAACAGACATCTTTTCTTGGTTGTATTGGAGAGTTTATAGTTTGGCTTATGGCTAAAGCTTCTACTTTTCTCGCTAATTTATCTAAAGATGTTCTTAAGTCTACTTCTTCTTTTACTTCATACCTTCCTCCTCTTTTTGGTGAATTAGTTGACCTAGACCTAGGATCAAAATAATTCCATTGTTGTGAATTGATAGATAAATCTTCAAGGGCGTCCCACGCCTCTTGTCCTTGAAATTTTAAAAATTTTCCAGTATGCATAGATTGAATCATTTGACGATTAGAGGGAGTCAAACCATCATAAAAATATTTTACAAGTCTCCATTTTTCAAAACCATGATGAGGACATTTTAATAATAAATCTTTAAATCTTTCCCAACATTCATAAAACTCTTCATTGTCTTTTTGAAAAAACTCGGAGATTTCTCTCCTTAGACTATCAGTTTTAGACATAGGAAAAAATTTCAGTAAGAATTTATTATAAAGTTGATCCCAGGTAGTTATAGACCCCGTGGGAAGGGAATTTAACCAAGCTTTTGATTTGTCTATTAATGAAAAAGGAAACAATCTTAGTTTGACCGACTCATCAGAATTTTTTTGAAATTTAAATGTTGAGCAAATTTCTAAGAAATCTTTGACATGCATGTAAGGATCCTCTCTATCTAACCCATAAAAAGATGGCAATAATTGAATGATTGCGGGTTTAAGCTCAAAATGAGTAGCAGAAGTAGTAGGTAAAACAATGCATGAAGGAGCATTAGATGAAATAGGTGCAAAATATTCAAGCAAAGTTTTTTCAGGCACAACATTTTCATCAACAATATTAGCAATAGGTTCCATGATGCTCAAATTTTTACTAACACTTTCAATTTCAAATAAAGATAAACGTCTTTTTACTAATCGTTTTTTAGAGTTACGTTCCCAATGATGCATACAATTTTCACAAACAAGGCAACAAGGATAATCTCAAACAAGCAATTTTCTGATGTGGAAGATCAGTTAAAACCGCAACCACAGAGCATACTTAGAATTTTTAGAGATTTCACAACAATAATTCTTATGGTTTACTTGTCCCCAGGCCTATTTGATTCCACTTACTCGCGCACTACTAACAACTCCCCGAGGTTAATTAGTAGAGGCGGATTGAGAATTTTGTTCAAATTTCCTTTAAGCAAAAATTGCTTATGGTGAAAGGACAAGATTTAGGTTTTTTTTTTTTTTTTTTTTCAAGTATTTTTCACAATATTACACTAAAATATTATAGAAGACAAAGAAAAAAAAATAAGGCAAAAATTAAATAAGACTAAAATTTAGGCAAGAGTAGGGAGGCATAGCATGCCATCAACCATAACAAAATTAAGGTAAAAGTTAGGAGGCACAAGTGCCATCAACTAAAACATAAGATAGAAGACTAGGAGGCAAAATTGTCATCAACTAGTAATTTGCGGAAATTAAATAAAATAAAAATTACAACAATATAAATAAAGAAAATTACAACAAAATTTAGGAGGCACAAGTGCCGTCAACTAACAAAGATATAAAAGAAATAAAATTACAACAAAATTATAACAAAATTAGGAGGCACAAGTGCCATCGACTATAAAAATTAAAATGATAGATAGGAGGCACAAGTGCCGTCAACTAAAAAAAAAATAATAAATATAGAAATATAAGTATA
Organism: Humulus lupulus; assembly: GCF_963169125.1. NCBI lineage: Eukaryota > Viridiplantae > Streptophyta > Magnoliopsida > Rosales > Cannabaceae > Humulus > Humulus lupulus. The sequence continues at coordinate 286,184,203 of NC_084794.1, read as the reverse complement.
TATTTTTTTATGGGTGGTTGAACCGTCCCAAATTTCTTTTTATCTTTTTTTTTTTATTTTTTTTTATAGATATATATATTTTTTTAGTTTTTTTTTAAGTGCAAAAATTAAAATAACTAGTAGAAGAATTTACTAACCTTGAGATAATTTTCGTTTCTTTTCTCTTGCAACTCCCTGGCAACGGCGCCAAAAACTTGATGAACCCAAAACGGGTATGTTTAAATATTTATACTCGCAAGCGCACGAATCGTATTTATAGAATAGTTTTCGTGTAAGCACGAGGTCGAACCCAAAGGAGTTGTCTAAAATAAAAAAGAAAACTATTTTAAATCAAAAGGAATAAATTCTAACCTAGCTCCAAAGATTGATGAGTTTTAATAGTATGAACATAAAATAAAATATTGAAAAATAAAGCTATTTAAGATAATAAAAATAAAGTAATAATGAGTTGACAATAAGTGTTAAAAGAAAAGATTATTAAGATACTAGAATCCACAAATTGTAAGTTTAATGATATTTATTAGTATATTGATTCCCAAATTTTAGTGATAGTTAAAATAATTTAAACTATCATTTTCCAAAAAGATTTATAATTTTAAGCACAAATTTCTTATAAAAAGATAGGATTTTTCTTCACTTTTCAAAATTATAATTTCAAAGCATTTAGTGTAAATCAATCTAATGAAATAACAAATAAATCAATGAACATTATTTATGAGGCAAAACATAATATTTTTGTTCTAAGCATGGATGTGTACAATTTAATGACACATCTTACACAAAGAATATTATGTTTATGCACTAATGAAGGATAAAGTGTAAATATGTTCTAACAATCTAAAATACAAGATATTAAAGATGAAAGAAATATATGAAGAAGAAAAATCCATAAACTTGTCGCATTACAAGGGAAATCAACATACAACATAAATATTACCTAGTTACAAGTTGCTTCATCATGATCTTAATAATCTTATGAAAAAGATTAGAAGCACATAACTAGAGTAGAAATTACAAAATAAAAGACATACATACTTGCAAAATGCTCTTGAAAAACCCAAATGGAAGAGAGAATGGTAGAGAGAAAATGAGAGAAAAAGATGGTAACCAAAACATTAAGCCCCCCTAAATGGTCTTGAAATACCATATTTATAGCCAAAATGAGATTGTTAAAATAATCAATTTAAATTAATTAAATTGATTAAATTAATTAAGTAAAATAAATATAGTATGTAGAGGTAAAATATAGGGTGTAATGATGATGTTGTGGTGAAAATGTGTAGACAAAATGGTAAAAAGTTGGCAATTTTGTCATAAGGGACATTGTGGGCTCAAGATAAATGCAGGTGGCTAGACAGGCGGCTGGTCTGTGACTGGGCCGAATGGGCCTGGCAGATGGCCTTTGGGGTGATGCGTTGATGAAGCTGCAGCTGGGCGTGAAGGGAGGCTTGGGCTGAATTGATGAGGTTGACTTGGAATGAAGGCTGGAACATGTGAAGGCTGAAGGAGTTGGAAAGGTCACGTGGGAAGCTGGGGCATTTATGCTTGGCATGGGAGTGTGTTGGCTGAAGTGATGATGGCTGAATGGTGAAGAGCTTGAGGGAGAGAAGCTGATGGAGGTGGCAGTGGGCCTGGCGGGCCTGGACTGGGCCTTGGGCAGGCGGCCCAAGGGGGCTGAAATGCCATAATTCAGCAATTCTTTGACTTTTGCCACTTTTATCTCTTTTCTTTACTCTTCTTTTTCAAGCATAAAAATTGCAAAGTACAACCTACAAAATAAGTAAATATTAAATTAGAATAAAATATTTTCAATTATAAAATAACTCATATTAATTCCATGAAAATACTAATTGAAATTTAATTTACTTTGGCAATTAAGTTCAATAAAATCAATTTTTTAACTTATAATCTAACAAAACAAATTTTAAATAATTTAAACTACAACATATTATAATAAAATATATATAAAAACATATAAAAATCTAGAAAACTACAATAAGACTAATAAATTAAAAATTACATAAAAACTTTAATAAGTTAATTAAAAACTCAAGAACTAAGCAACAATTAGCATATAAAATATGGTAAAATAACTCGATTTTGTAGAGTTATCACCAAGCTTAATAACTTTAAAAACTTAGAACTTAAAACTTGGATTACCTTCGATTAAGTCGTTTCCTAACTAAATCCTCCAGCTAATAAGCTTCTAATATTTCCTAGAATCGCTATGCCTCGATCATCGCTTGAATCCGAGTCCTAGAATTCAAGTTTCCTTTGAAAATGCGATCGGGAGACGAAAATAGAACTTTGAGGGAGAGAAAACTTACTGAACGTTCTTTTTATTTCTTAACAGGTTACTTAAAGCTTAAGTAGCCTCAAAAAAATCTTAATGCTCGGGGTCCCGAAAACGTCCCCGGGGGAAAAATAGTCAAAACCTCCTGAATTTTCCCCTGATCTTACTAACTCTCAATTTATCACCAAATATTGATTCTCATTACCCAATAGCCCGGAAATGTGCTAAATACCCCTTGACTCACTCCGAGTGAATAATAAATCCCGTTGTGACTTTCCCACTAGCTTACCTCCTAGGATCGTCTCGTGCTGAGTAACCCTAGCATAACCAAATAATAATGATGCACCACACACATATCACATATATGCCAAAGTATGCCCGAAATGGTCAAAATATAAAAATCACCAAATTAATCAGAAATGGGTTCATGTGCATATTTAATTCACCTAAACCTGCATATTATCATTTAATAACATAATAAATCAATTATAGCCCTCCTGACCTCCTAATCAAGGTCCTAAACATTATTAGGAAATTTGGGGCATTACAATGTGTTAGCATCTTATGAAACATAATAATTTTTTTAAATATTGTGTATATTATACTATATAATATATATGCATTAAGTTTAAATGTAGTAAAATTGAAAAATATATATATATATAACGACGTGGTGCGGTGCGGTTTGAACCGCATTTATAAAATTTGAAATAGCAAACCGCAACTGCACCACGAAGGGTTCCAAACCACAAATTGCGGTGTGGTGTAGTGCAATGTGAGTGGTTTGTATGGTGTGGGCGGTTTGATGAACACCTCTAGTCGATATGTACACTTTTTAATTGTTTTATTATTTCTGTTTATGGAGGGAAATTCATTATAATTTTAATAAATTAATAACCTCGGTTAAATTATAATTTTGTCCAGTCCTCACTTAAGAGGAATAATATAAATTAACACTCAATTAATTAATAATCTTGATTAAATTATAATTTTTTCTGGTCTTGATTTGAGAGAAATAATATAAATTAGCATTAATTAATGTAGAGGATGTTTCCTACAATTGATCAAATGGGCACCAACAACCTGTCAAAAACAAAGAAGGGGGTGGTAGTTCAATTAGGAGCACCGATGGGGTGTCAGCTAAGGGGACTTTGACGCTCAAGTTAGTCAGATAGTCGTTAAAAGATAATAGGAAAAGTAAAATAATAATGCAAATAGTATTGAATGAATGAGTAGAATGATGGGCAAATGACGGCGGAGCTTGACGGTCCAGTCAGGTCAGTTTGACCAGCTCGTGGAAAGTGACGACGAAGTTGACTGTATGGTCAGGTCAGTTTGACTGATTTGATTCACTTGACGGGATCGACTTGAGAAAAGTAAGAGAGAGTATATCAAGTATTGATTATCCGATCCCTTGTTCTCCCCCCCCCCCCCCCCTTAGGGTCCAATTTATAATTATTTTTCTCTACCGTTGTTCCTCCGTCTTCCTGATTCGTCTGACTCGCTCCAGGTAGTTACTTTTCAAAATTATTAGAAAATGTGGTGTGAGCCTTGACTATTTCAAGGTCCCTGGCTGATTGAGCGTATTCGGATTTGGGTTCGGGTATGGCTTTGGGCATTTGGATGGTTTATTATGTATGCGAGCCTATTTACATGGGTTTGGACCTTACTGGCTAGTCAGGCTGGCTTATTGGGCCAAGATGCTAATTCGACTGCTTGTTTGACTATTTTTGATAAAGTAGATAAATTTTGCCCTCTATAATTAATAACTCTGTTTAAATTATATTTTTGTTCATATCATTAATTTAGAGAGATTTCACAATAAAGATAAATTAAGATGTTAATTAAATGGAGTAAGTAATGGATTATATATATTTTTTATATTGAGTGATGAACTTTTCCATCAATAATTAGACAACAAAAATTACATATAGGAAATTAATTGTTGTTGACGCCGTTTTTCGTCAACTTAAAATGTAGAGCAATTAAACAATAGGAACTATGGCGCATATAAATAAGATGGTAGAACAACAAGAATTTTACGTGGTTCGGCAGTTAATTCTGCCTAGTCCACGAGTCTATTTTATTAAGACTCTTGGAGTTTCCTGGAATTCATTCAGGGATGAATTCTCCAGAATTTCTCTCAGTATATCAAAATATCCGTCTTTTACAAATGTTCTTGAACTCTCTATTTATAGAGAGTTTTCAGGGTTCATTCCCACATATTTCGGGAAGATACTTCTGCTTATTAATTAAAATAATCATATTAAATATTGTAACTCCTATATATAAGAAAACGTCCCCTGAAGACCAAGGGCGAATAATAGACTTGTTAAATATCCCTTTAATGTTGGGATGTTACAACAATAAATATCCTTAAATGTACAAAGCATATTACATCAGATGACTCATTCAATCCTTAGAGGTCAGCAACTCGCATCATGTCGGTCAAGGTTTATAGATAAGTTACGAACTAGTCGCCTTACTCCAAGACCAGCTCGGAGCAGGTAGATACCATCGAGGCTATTACATTTCAAGCTTGTACTCTTAAAGTATCGGGCTACTTGATCCAAAGACACTCGACAACGGATATATCCCGATGCTATGTCTTTCGAGCTTAGAAAGAACTTCGAGGTCAAATGTCTTCGAGGTTGCCATCTTGATTCGAGGGTTTAACATCTGGACCACGAACATGCATTTTAGACATCTCGAGCTCACACTTGACGAGTCCAGCTTTCGAGGTCACAATCTATGGTCTCGAAATCTGGATGTAACAATTGTAATTATCAAACTAAACAGTGTAGAGACTAATTTGTTAAACCATGTATAATTCAAAGGGTTGTTATGCTAAAAAAATCTATTTGTTATGACCAAGTGTTCTTATATATGAATATATTATATATAAATAGGCGTAGAATTTCTGTGAGATGTTGTTCGACCAACAAACCTTTTGTAACAACTTCTTTGTATCTCTTATGTAGAGCTTTATATCAATGTTTTAAGTAAGTTGTATGAAGAAAAGAAAAAGATTGAGTGAACTGGTTGTATCAAGTGTTTTGGGTTGAGAGTTTTGTTTTGTGTGTTCTTGTATTGTGAGCAAGAGAGCTTGGACATAGAATCAATCATTTGGATTTGAACCATGTAAAAATTAAGGGTTTTTTTTTAATGTTTTTTTCTCAATTGCCTTTATGTGTTTAATGAACTAGGTTAATTATTTTGTTTGTTATTTTTTGAGAATATATTGTTGATCAAACAAGATTACATAATACTATAGTATCAGAGTCAAGTTACAAAGAACAAGAATATGACCACCAAGTTTGACATTGAGAAATTCAAAAGGAGAAATAATTTTGGTCTTTGGAAGATGAAGATGGAAGTTGTGTTGATCAATTAGGTTTAGAACAGGCACTGCTTTCAAAGAAAAGGCGAAAAAAAGGGCTCAAGAATCATCTTAGAAATTAAGCTATTTGTGTGATCATATTTTCATGAAAGTATCTCACGAGATTAGAAGAACTCTACCGAACTAATGCTTTGCGAAATAGGATCCATATGAAGGAAACCTATTGAAGATAACTTGGATGATTTTGATAGACAAAGTTGTCATACTTTTGAATTCTTTGTCAGTCCTTAAGACATTTGAAGGAGACTCTAAAGTATGGTAGAACAACCATCTTTGTTGATGAAATTCAGAATGACTTTTATGCTAATTTGTCTTATTTGAAGAACTTCACCTGTCAAAAGAATACCGATGGACTAAATAATTGACAGTGAAAAAAAATTACAATGTTGTTTTTAGAGAAATTTCAAAATATTTATCAATTATTAAATTATTTATTTATTATTAATATATATATTCGAAAAGAGACACTTAATACAATTATATCTTATCTTCTTTAAATATTAGGCGAGAAATCCTTCTCTCGTGGCTTAGACCACCTAAAACAACGAAGAATTATCTCTTTTGGGTTGAAGTACTATAACGCACATCTCTACTAACATATCAGTATTTGATTGTTCGTATTTATTGAATCTTTGCATAAGAACATTTTTAAATATTTTGTAACATTATCATAATTTTAAAGAAATAAATTATGTACAAATTAATAATAGTAGATTTTATAGATAACTTTTAATATTTAACAATATTATGCATTACCATTTAAAGATGATTGTGGTACAAGTGGTACAAGTGTGATAACTAGGTCATAACTCAATTTTTTTTTGGGAAATTTGTGACTAAAGTACCAAGATTTTTATTTTTTTTACAATTAAAAATCAAAACTTTTTTTTTTTTGTGATGAAAGTACCAAAACATTATTTTTTATTGCATATCAGTACCAATATTTAAGTTTAACTTTTGACCGGTTAATGATCATGTGTCATCTAATGGTTGATCCACATTTTGGTACTTTTACCACAAAAAAAAAAAAAAAAATTTAATATTTATTCGTAAGGAAATACAAAATTTAGGTATTTTAGTTGTAAATTTTTCTTAACAAAAATATGTTTTAGGATTTAATTTTTATTTTTATTTTGATATGGATTTATTATTTTATTTCAATTAAAATATATTTTTTAATTTTTAAATCAATTAAAATATATTTTTAACTTGAGAAATACCATTTTTTTTATTTCTTTTTTCTTTTTTCTTCATTTCAAAAATGCAAAAATACATTTAATTTCTTACAAAACAAACATAAATTATATAAAAATGAAACATTTTTATTTATAAAATATATTACATCAAATTTATAAATATCCAAATTAAAACTTAATTTATTACAACTTTTCATATCAATAAAACCACATTTTTACGTCTTAATCAATGCTATGAAAATCTAATTCCAACTGTGTCAACATTCCATCATTTATTTTCTTCCTTTAAAATAAAAATCTTATTTTTTTTTCATAGCATAATTAAAATATATTTTAAAATATAAAAATAATTAACAAAATATTTTAATTTATTTAAAAATGAAAAAATCTATTAAAAATATATTTGAGTTAAAATAAAAAATAAATCAGTATTAAAATAAAAAAATTAAACCCTAAAATTAATTTTGTCTCCTGTAAAATAAATAAGGAAAATTTGCAGTTGTAATACTTAAATTTTATGTTTACTTATGACTAAAATACCTAAATTTTGTGTTTCCTTACAGATAAATACCAAAACTTTGTTTTTCTTTTTGTGGTGAAAATACCAAAACGTGGATCTACTGTTAGCTAACATGTGCCCATTAACTAGTCAAAAGTCACATTTAACGGTTGGTACCGAAATGCAAGAAAAAATAATGTTTTGGTACTTTCACTTAGGAGTGTTGTTAGGTTGATTTTAGTACTGTTTTACAGTGTGTTTTAGGTTAAGATTTAGTTAATTATGTTGCTTTTGTGCGGTATTATGCTTTGGTTTCATGTTTAATTGCAGATGAGCATTTAGTTACGAGAATGGAGTGGATTGAGGAGAAAAATGTGTATTGAGTATTAAAATGCCAAGTTTGACGCAAATGTGATATTGGAACTTTCTGGGAATGTGGGTGTTTAACGCCCAAAATGTGACAATCACTAAGCGGTGGTTGTAGTATAATCGGGCGGTCGATCCACAAGGAGGTAACCTAAAATCAAAAGATTAGTAGCAAATAACACAAAAAGTTAGTAACAAGAAATAAATAAAATTGTAAATGGAAAAAGGTTTGAGATTTTGGTATTGTATTTTTTTGATGAAATGATAAAGTGAGATAAATGTAAGATGTAATCAAGAGTTTGAGAAATTGAAAGGTTTCAAGAATCATCCATATGCTTGCTTAGTTACTTAGTTACTTGATTTACAAAAATACACAAGTAAATAGTTCACATCCCAACATTTACTTGGAAAATCTAACATTAAAGTCCATATTCTTTTCTAACAAAAGTCCATTTGAGTTATAAAGTTCTTTACTTTAAAGGCACAAAGTTAATCTTATGAAAAATCTAAAAATGACAAAATACCCAAGGGCAATAATGCACTAGAAGATTAGACATAAAATTATGTATCAATATTATTTTTACTAATTAGAAGCACATAGAAAGAGCATGACTAATCCTATATACTATTAGCATAAGTAAATAAAGATATAGATGAAAGAACATAAATAACTCAAATATATTACATTAAGAACATAGTAAATCAAAGTAGCAAAATAACATCACTTGCATATGGAATCATCCCTAACCTTCCTAGGAAGATTAGGCCATTATGCTCATGATTCTCACAAAATTCTAAGAAGAAAATATGAGAAGAAAGTGAGTGGAAATTTTGCTATAGTTTCTCTACTCTAAAAATTACATACCAAATGTGAAGAAAGTGTCCCTATTTATAGATGGAGAAAATGACTAAAAAGAAATTAAACAACAAAATGAGGTTTACAAAATAAATCTGAAATATTAATAATAAAATATGATTTTGAAAAATCAAATCTTATTATTAATAAAACCCTAGCTATTTTTGTGTATAGTCATAATGCTCTTTTTCAAAAACACAAAAAAAAAAAAAAGATAAGTTTTAAGCTCAAAATAGGAGATCCAAGGCCCAAAGAGCACACAAAATGGGCTGGTGGCAGCTAGTCCATTGACCCAGCCGCAACCAATAAGAGGCGGACACCTGGCGTGGCTAGCTGGGCATGTGGACAAAACTGGCAGCTGGTCCATTGACGACGTGACGGGGCGTGGTTGGCTGGCAGGGAGGCTGGCAGGCGGGTGACAGGCGGTGGCTCAGCAGCTCGGCTCGCGTGGCTCGGCGGCTCGGCTCATGTGGCTTGAGCTAGCTGCAGTGGCTGAAGAGGACAACGGGCCTGGGCCAAATTCTGGGCCTAATTCCTCAAAATTGCCACTTTCTTCATTTTCTTTTTCAGTTTTAACCATTCTTTGTCCTCTCTTTTTATTAATGTCCAAATGCAATTTATTTCTTGAAAATTAAACACAAATTAAATTTAAAATTAATATTTTCAATTGTAAAATATATTACAATAAATTTATGAAAATATATATTAAAACTGGTTTTATTTTACACTTTAAAACCAATGAATTTGCATTTTTTAGCATTAATCACAACCCCCAACCAGCTTATTGCTAGTCCCTAGCAATTCAAGCGAAAAAGAAAATTGTCAAGTTTAATAATCAAGTCAAACCAAGCAAAATCATCTAAGCATTTTCAAGTCATCAGCAAGAAGCCAGAAATTACTATCTAAGCTACTATAGTTGCGATTTCAGTGTTGTGAGTGTGTGCACCAAACCATATTCTTTTTATCACAAGTCATAACACAAATAGTATCGAAAAATCTCCAAAGTATAAAGATCTCAACTCCAAATTCCTCACGGGCATTGAAAGTATTTGTATGGGAATGATTACACTCTTGGAGTTGGAAATGTAACAGTTTACACTCAAATGAGAAAAGATAAACTTTTTAGGACAAGCAATCTGAACAAATATTGATCACAAGATAGGCAAATCAACTTATTGGAATTCAAATGATAAACAACCTTTGAGATTTACATAAGAAGGCTCTAAGAACAAAATGACAACTGACTAACAATGATAAATAAGAAAGTGAACTATAATGATAATAATTTTTTTTTCAACAATTACAAAATAATAGAAGAAAGTGTTGCTCTTGTTCTCTTTTTTTTTTCATTTTTTTTTCTATATATTTTTTTTCTTTTTCTACTCTCTTTTTTTTATTTTCTTTTTCTTTTTCATTATTTTTTTTTTTTGACAAGAGACAACACAAAAAAAAAAAAAAAAAGGAAATTACAAATACAATAAATAGAACACAAATTTATTACAAAGATTTTTCTTAAATGAAAAACATCCCTCTATTAAATGTCATGTTTTAAATTCCAAAGATGTGACTTTACCAACTCAAATGATCAATAAAAGTTCAAAAAGTTGCTTTCTCAACTCTCACAACTCACCAAGAAATGAAAAACTTTAAACTTGAAATTTCTCTCAACTATTTGTGTTAACAACCAATTTATTTATCATATGTTTGGAAAGTGCACAAAAGAACTCTGAAAATCACTTCTTAATAGCTAAACATAGTAAGAACTGACTCAAACCAACAAATTATACTCATGCTTGGATAATTTTGAGAAAATTTGACTTAAAAATTCAACAAGACAATAATGTTTTCCAAATGAATGCTAATGATGTAACAATAAGATTTTCCAAATGAAAGCCAATGGATGCTCACCACACCCAACCAAAAATCAGACAGTGTCCTCAATGTCAAAATGAATAAGCAATGAAAAAGATCAGGAAAGAGAACACCTAGATGATGACCATGTCCATGAGGTGAGAGCGAAAATAGCCTGGTAACAAAACCCCAAAACAAAATACAAAAACGAAAAGCATACAAAAATAAAAGAAAGACAGAAAAATAAAGATAATGAAAAATAAAAATAAATAAAAAAACAACAAACCATTGAGAACTTCAGAGTGTATAAATTGGGTCCTTAAGAAGGACCTCCTCAACACGACTTACACTCTCAATGTAATGCTTCAGTCTTTGGCCATTGACTCGAAAAATTCTCCCATCGGTTGGGTCCTCGACCTCTACCGAACCGTTGGGAAATACTTGCTTCACTACAAATGGACCAGTCCATCGCGATCGCAGTTTATCGGGATGCAAGTGCAAACGAGAGTCGTACAGATGCACTTTTTGATTTGGCTCAAAGTGTTTTCGCATGATTTGTTTGTCGTGAGCAATTTTCAATTTTTCCTTAGAAATCCTGGAATTGTCATATGCATCGTTTCTCAACTCCTCAATTTTGGACAACTGGAGTTTGCGATTGATACCTGCGGCATTCAGATCAAAGTTTAGGGCTTTGATAGCCCAGTATGCTTTATGCTCGAGCTCGACAGGTAAATGACAGGCTTTTCCAAAGACAAGCCGATAGGGAGACATCCCAAGAGGGGACTTGAAAGCAGTGCGGTATGCCCAAAGAGCGTCTAGAAGACGTGTAGACCAATCTTTGCGGTCGGGATTTACCGTCTTTTCCAGAATGTGTTTAATCTCCCTATTGGCTAACTCAGCTTGACCATTAGTCTGTGGATGATAGTCATTTGCAACTTTATGAAGTACACCGTACTTGCGCATAAGAGCCTCAAAGGATCGGTTGCAAAAATGAGTGCCTTGATCACTGATGATAGCGCGAGGGGTACCGAACCTCAACAACACATTTTCTTTCAAGAATTTGACAACTGTAGCGTTATCATTGGTTCGACATGGTACAGCCTCGACCCATTTGGAAACATAATCCACAGCGAGGAGAATGTAAAGGTAGCCAAAAGAAGGTGGAAATGGTCCCATAAAATCTATCCCCCGACAATCAAATATTTCGATAACAAGAATTCGGTTCAAGGGCATCATGTGCCGACGGGATAAGGATCCTAACTTTTGGCACCTTACAAAAGAACGACAGAAATCAATGGTGTCTTTGAACAAGGTGGGCCAGTAAAGGCCGCATTGCAAGATTTTTGCAGCGGTTTTCTTCACAGAGAAGTGACCACCACAAGCATCATTATGGAAAAAATTTAGCACACTAGACACCTCATCGTCGTGGATGCATCTTCGCATGATTTGGTCGGGGCAATACTTGAATAAGTATGGGTCATCCCAAAAGAAATTGCGCACCTCGACCAGAAATTTGCGTTTGTCTTGTGAACTCCATTCAGATGGGAGTTCACTTATTACTAAGTAGTTTACAATGTGAGCGTACCACGGCAACTTAGCAACAGAAAGCAATTGTTCATCGGGGAAATCATCATGAATAGGTGGACCGTCAGTGGGATCACTGAATTCAAGTCGGGACAAATGGTCCGCGATGAAATTTTCAACACCTTTTGTAACGCCCCAACTCCAGGAACCGCTACAGTGCACATTTCAAACAGTGCTAAACTCGCTAATCGAGTCGTTTGGCCATAAACGTGTAACTAAGTATGACTAGCGGTTTAGGGGTTAAAACTTTGGTTAAGATATAACGTTTCACTAGAACGTTTACTGTATACATTGGGATCCCAAAAATATAATTTTAGAGTTTATTACAAGAAAGTGTTTACAACAGGCCGTTCTAAGCGGCAAAACAGGGTTCAACCCTAGTTCCACTTTCAAACCTCGCCCAAGTATTGGTCGAGCAGCTGCATATGTACATGTCATCACCTAAGCTCTCCAACTCAAGGATGGTCCAGCTTCCTTTTTCCTTTACCTGCACCACTAAGCACCCGTGAGCCGAATCCCAGCAAGAAAACTCATATGCTCATAAACAGTCATATCATGATATCAAATCATATCTGGCATGCCTAGCATTCATAGCTCTATTCAGCATGCAAATGAATTCAAACAGATGTTGGGGTATCCAGGATAAGAATTCCTGGCCTTCTGATTGGAGGACTATCAAGTCAATCCTGATCAGATGAGTGTCGCAACACATGAGGTTCCAATAAACCATGCTGAGTGACCGACAAGCGAGTCACTAATTCAAATGGAAGGGTGGTTGTTGGGTAAGCCTCTAGCCTTCGATAGGTTCTGGTAAACCATACTGAGTGACTGACAAGCAAGTCACTAATTCAAATGGAAGGCTGGCTGTTGGGTAAACCTCTAACCTTCAACAGGTTCTGGTAAACCATGCTGAGTGACCAACAAGCAAGTCACTGGGGCCTCAGTGCCCAAAGCCATGCATATGATGATCAAAATGATCATACAGAGCTCATAGCTCTGATCAGGTGAGTGAATATCACTTTGAGGTCCTGGTAAACCATACTGAGTGACTGACAACCAAGTCACTAGGGGCCCAGTGCCCATAGCCGTGTAACAACACCGTTACCTAGGCTTTCCCGCAATGGCTCTTATCAAACGAGTGACTGGCAAGCATGTCACTAAGGGGCCGGTACCCATAGCCATGTGACCTAACAGTCATGGGGTTCGCTGGCCCTGGCTCTAAATGACTAGCCTTTGGCTAGATAAACGCTTGTTTATATTCATCGAACTTGAGGTCGGTCCTGCATTAATGCTTTTTGAGTCATTCAATGCAGAGGGTCGATTAGGTCCAATCGACATAGCTTGCACTAACACACTAGGGTTATCATGACTAGTGAGTTAGCACGATGTGACCAGTGCCCAGTACCACTGTCGAACCTGACTAGTGAGTCACAGCTTCCCAGTTGATACTAACACCTTTGCCAATTCTGACTAACGAGTCAGCCCTGTGTGACCAGTGCCTAGTACCACTGCCAAACCTGACTAATAAGTCACAGCTTCACAGTTGATATTAGCACCTTTTCCAAATCTGACTAATTAGTCAATACCATGCACAAGTAAGCAATGCTATCAGTGTGTATCATATGACAATTATCCAAGAACAGGGCATTCAGCATGCTTACTAAACAGTTGCTAGCATAATTATGATTATGCACAAACACAGAGACTCAAGCTCTGACCAATCTCATATTCATCATTCATGGCATGCCCTAATCACATGTTTCTCGTGCATCACATGCATCACACTTAATCACCCAGCATGCCTCAATAACAACCATATGCAAATGGGCAAGATTGCCAAGCATTCATTATGCTATCCATGTTTACATTTAAACATCCAACATGCATCAATCATATCCATGCATGTCACATATGGGGTGCAGTTTTCTCACCTTGGGTCCAAGCACAGGTTACCAACAAATGAGTCACAAGCACAATCCTGATCCAAGCCTCTAGTGTTAACCTAGTCACAACCACAAATGGTGATCCAATGAGTTCAAGTTCTAAAATCAACCCTTGAACTAAAACTTAGCCTCCAAGACATCAATCCTCACTAATCCGGATAGTAGGAATGATCCCGAGGTCCAAAACCACGTTCCCGGGGTCAAAACGAGCAAACGGGGTGAAAACAGGGCAAGGGCTGCGGCCCCCAGGGTTCTCTAAGGCAAGGGTCGCGGCGCCCTCCATCAAGGGCCGCGGCGCCCAGCAAGGCCAATTTCTTGACACTTGCTTCTTCGAACTAGGGCCGCGGCGCTCAAGAACAGGGCCGTGGCCCCCAACCCTGGGACATTCCTAAACGTGTCTTAAGCACTCCAAATCCTCCAAAAACATACCCAAACATTCCCCAATCATCAAATCAAAGTTCCCAAGCTTCCCAATACTCCAAAACCCTCAAAACCCAAGATTCAAACCAACCAAAAACTCAACAATTAACAAAGTCCAATTCTAAGCTTAGAAACTTTAAAAACTTAAAACTTCAAACTTAGATTACCTTTGATTGGGTTGTTTTCCGTCAAATTCTTCGGTTAAGAAGCTTCTAATTTTTCCTAGGATCGCTATGCCTCGACCCTCGCTTGATTCCGACTCCTAGAACTCAAGATTTTCTCAAAAATGCTCAAACGGTATAACGGACCGTTGAGAGAGAGAACGAGAGGTTTTCTAACGTACGCTCTTATCTGGGAAGCTACTTCAAGCTTAAGTAACCTCAAATAAAACCTAGTGCTTGGGGTCCCAAAAACACCCCCGGGGATACTATAGTCAAAACTTCCAGAATTTCACCCTGATCTCAAATATTCCCAATTTACCACCAAATATTAATTCCCATTACCCAGTAACCCGGTAATGCTCTAAATACCCCTTGACTTACTCCAAGTCAAGCTTAAATCCCGTTGTGACTTTCCCACTAGCTTACCTCCTAGGATCGTCTTGTGCTGGGTAACCCTAGCATAACCAAATAATAATAAAGCACCACGCCCATTTCACTTATATGCCAAAAATGCCTGAAATGGCCAAAATATGAAAATCACCCAATTAATCACAAATGGGTTCACATGCATATTTAATACACCTAACACATGCATATTATCATTAAATAGCATAATAAAGCAATTATGGCCCTCCCGGCCTCCTAATCAAGGTCCTAAACCTTATTAGGAAATTTGGGGCATTACACCTTTCTTGTCTTTGATCGTTATGTCAAATTCTTGCAGGAGAAGGATCCACCGTATTAATCGCGCCTTAGCATCCTTTTTGGAAAGGAGATACTTAAGGGCGGAGTGATCTGTGAAGATCGTAATAGGCGATCCAATCAAATAAGATCGGAATTTGTCAAGGGCAAAGACAACGGCAAACAACTCTTTTTCAGTAGTGGAATAATTTATTTGAGCACTATTGAGAGTTCGACTTGCATAATAGACAACAAAGGGTTTCCCCTCCCTTCGTTGTCCTAGCACAGCTCCCACAACAAAGTTGCTGGCGTCACACATGATCTCGAAAGGAAGACTCTAATCGGGTGACTGAATGATGGGAGCGGAAGTGAGCGAATTGACAAGCGCTCGGAATGATTCCTCACACTTAGGTGTCCACTCAAAGGTAACATCTTTGGCTAGGAGGTTGCTCAGCGGACGAGCAATCATTGAAAAATTTTGTATGAACCTCCTATAGAAACCAGCATGACCAAGAAATGACCTAACGTCTTTGACAGTCTTAGGAGTCAGTAGGTTGGAGATAAGGTAAACTTTGGATTGATCAACCTCAATTCCTTTTTCAGAAACAATGTGGCCTAAGACTATGCCAGAAGACACCATGAAGTGGCATTTCTCCCAATTGAGGACAAGTCCTTTCTCGATGCATCGTTTTAAAACAACTTCAAGATGAAGAAGACATGTCTCAAAGGAGTTTCCAAAAACGGTTAGGTCATCCATGAATACTTCCATTGATTTTTCGATCATGTCACTAAAGATGCTTATCATGCATCTTTGGAAAGTAGCTGGTGCATTACACAAGCCAAATGGCATACGCCGGAAAGCAAAAGTGCCAAAGGGACAAGTGAAAATGGTCTTATCTTGGTCCTCTAATGCAATCTCAATTTGATAATAGCCAGAGTAGCCATCAAGAAAGCAATAGAAAGGATGGCCAGCTACTCGTTCAAGAATTTGATCAATGAATGAGAATGGAAAATGATCTTTGCGGGAGGCGACATTTAATTTTCTATAATCGATGCACATGCGCCACCCCATCACCGTTTTTATGGGGACAAGGACCCCTTTTTTCGTTTTGGATAACGGTGACACCAGATTTCTTGGGCACGACTTGAGTATGACTGACCCATTTGCTATCTGTTACCGGGTAAATAATACCAGCGTCTAGCAATTTCAAAACTTTATTTTTTACAACTTCCTTCATCGTGGGATTCAGTCGCCGCTGAGGGTCTCTTCGAGGGATGGCTTCGTCCTCTAGATTGATTCGATGGGAGAAAATTAAAGGGCTAATACCTTTGATGTCAACAGGCGTCCAACCTATCACAGATTTATGCGTCCGCAGTAGCTCGAGTAACTGCAATTCTTGAGAATTTTGAAGGTTGGATGAGATGATAATTGGAAAGGTTTCACCGTCTCCCAAGAAGGCATGTTTCAAACCCTCGGGAAGTTGGGTCAATTGAACAGTTGGAACCTCTTCGGCTGAAGTTTTCGGCTGTGCCCTCTCGCGAGGTATAGCTATTCAAAGCGAGGTTGCCAAAACTGAGTCCTTCTATGGCGTGAGTCTATGCGATATGATATTGCAAGAGTAGACTCAATAGAACCGGGGCTTTCATTGTCTAACAGAAGGAGGAGTTCATCAAGATTATCAAAGTTGTTTCGCAATTGAACCTCCTCGGGAATTAAAGAGTCAATCATGAATGTTTGGTAGCATTCATCATCTTCTTGGGGTTGTTTCCCGATGTGGAAGATATTGACTTCAAGAGTCATGTTTTCAAACGATATCTTCATGAGACCATTCCGACAATTGATCAAAGCATTTGCAGTAGCAAGGAATGGTCTGCCGAGGATAATAGGAATTTTAGACTCCATGTTCACCACAGATTGGGTATCAAGAATTAGAAAATCCACGGGGTAATAGAATTTTTCCATTTGAACCAATACATCCTCAACGATACCCTTAGGCTTTTTGGTGGAACGATCAGCAAGCTGTAGTACAACAGATGTTGGCTTTATTTCTCCAAGACCGAGTTGCGAGTATACAGAATAGGGCATGGGATTTACACTCGCGCCAAGATCAAGTAAGGCTTGGCTGACTTCATGGGTCCCAATTTGGCAAGAAATGGTGGGACAACCAGGATCTTTGTATTTCGGCGGTGCCTTTTGTTCAATCACCGCACTCACTTGCTTGGTCAAGAAAGCAGTCTTCTTGATGTGGTGCTTCCTTTTTGCAGTACAAAGATCCTTGATGATTTTGGCATAAGCGGGCACTTGTTTAATGATGTGAAGCAAATGAAGATTAATTTTCACTTGTGTCAAGTGCTCAAGGAGTTCAGCTCGGTTATCAGGAAGTTTCCCAGCAGGTTTCAAAGCCTCGGGAAATGGTATTTTTGGAGTGGCATTGAGGGGTGGATTTTCGGAAATGACTTTTGGAGTACTGGGAGTGTTGGATTTTACAGGTGGGTCTTGCAGAGTTTTATCGCTTCTCGTTGTAATGGCATTCACTTCCTTGACGTTTTGATCATTTGAAGTTGAAGATTGGGCCATGTGTTGGCCTTGAACATTGAATTTCGGTTGGGAAGGAGGTTTGCCTTTTTCAGGAATGGCCAAGGATTCAGTCAATTTTGAGAATTGACATTTCATTTCCTTGATTTCTTCCATCATTTGGCGATTCAGTTTGGATTGCTCCTCCATGAATGCATGAAGAGTGCTCTAGAGAGAATTTCGTTGTGGATGAGCATTGTATTGAGGTGCAGAATACGCCTTTGATGGTTGAACTTGCTGCTCATTTCTCCATTGGCCTCCAGACGATGGAGCTTGGTTGGTGTAACGACCCAAATTTGCTAATTGGGCTTAGGGCCTTGATTAGTGTGCCTGGAGGGCAATAAGTGATTTAATTTGCTTGTATGTGAATTTATGTGTATATATGATTATGATGCCTGCTTAATTGAGTTAAATGTGCTTGTGGGCCCCGTCTGGATATTGGGGGCATAAATGTGATAAATGAAGTATATGTTGTATACGTGTGATATGTCTATACAGCACGATCTGAGACAGTCCTGGGGAGCGGTTAGCCAGAGAGTCACAACAGGTTGAGATTCAGACGCGGGTACTAGTTGAGTTATGGGATTATCGGGACATGGAAATAAATATTTGGAGATATATTTGAGGATAGAATGCCTAGGTGGGAATATTTGGGGAATTTACCATTTTTGCCCTCGGGGACGTTTTGACACCCCGAGCCTTGAGGTAACCTTTAGACTTAAGTTATATAAAACAATACAAGAAGGGAATTGTTTAGAAACTTGTGAAACCGACCCATACTTTTCTTTGGACTGAAGTTAGCTTGAGCTTATCTCTTTCTCACTTTCTAAGGTAAAACTCAAGAGGAAACTCATAGGGAATTCTTGGTGCAAGCTAGCATAAGCAAGGGGATTCAGTTGTGTTAACTCAGAAGCTTAAAGCTTGTGGATTAAGGTTCAACATCAGGGGTTTGAATTCAGCAAGAGGTAAGTTTTCCATGGAAGTTATGTTCAAGTTTCAGCCAAGTTTTAAGCTTTGCATGTGGATAGAATTTGGGCTGTTTTTGGGTGTTCTAGTTGTGTTTTGGAGTAGAATTCTGTTGAGTTTTGGTGTTAATATTTAGCTGAAATGAAGGTATTATTATCTGGGATTATTGTCTTAGCTTTGGTGGGAATTGGCTTGAAGAAAGGATGAAAAACTGATGGGAAAATCTGGGTTCGCTGTATAGCGCCGCGGCCCTAGGAGGGGTGTGCCGCAGCCCGCATGCGTGCGCAGCCAAGGGAGGCTGAGAAAATTCAAGCGCGCCGCGGCCCGCGTAGGGGTCAGTGGAGAGCTAGCCTCTGTTTTGAGGCTAGCCGCGGCTCTAGAGGGTGGGGCCGCGACCCTTAGTGTCAGTGAGGATTTTAATGATATTTTTGACTTGGGAACTTAAAGGGTAAGGCTCGGGATGGATTTTATCATTCAAATTGATAGAATTCGAGGTTCCGGAAGTTAGGGTTATGGTTTGAGATTATTTGTTGGGTTAGAATTTGATGGTCGGATATTGTTATGTGTTGTGACTAGGATTTCGGTGAGGCTCACGTTAGCGGACTGTGCTCGGGGCATCGGTGCTCAGGAAGCTCGGAACTCAGATAAGAAAACCCCTGTTTCCATAGAGCTTGTGTGCAGGGGTGAGCCCAATGTGTTGAATGAAAATGATATGCAGGGCCGAGCCCTATATGCTAGAATTGCAGAGCATGGCTCTTTATCTATTTATGCCTGAATTATGTGCTTGTTGCCATATTGTGTTTGATATTATATGTGTGATCGGCAAGAGCCGGGAACGGTGTAGACCGAGAACGGCATCAAGCACGATGAGTGCAAGGCCGAGAACAGCTTGAGGCCGGTAACGGCGTTGAGCACGTAGGGTGCAAGTTGCCAGGGCGAGTCCCTAACAGGATACCTGGGATATCCTAACGGCATGGTCCGCGAACCCAGGGTTTGGTAAACGCCTGGGATGGCCAGGCCATACGTGTTTAGCCATTGGTGGCCTGCTTATATGTTTGAATCATGTATTGCCTATGTTATCTGTTATGGGTTTTCTTGGTAGGCTTCGGCTCACAGATGCTCTGTGGTGCAGGTAAGGGTAAAGAGAAGATCAACCAACCATGAGCACAGCTGGCGTGAGGCGGCGTGTACATGTCCGGCCAGCCTGGCTGTCACAGCTAGGGGATTTTGGGAGATGCTTGTAAATGAACTTAGATTTTGCCGCCTAGTCGACTCTGATCAATTTTGTGTTGTAAATATTTTCTAGACTATGTTTTGGGATCCCAAATGTAAATTTTTATAATTAATTGTGAAAAACTACTTTCTCTAATGTTTTCTTTTTAATTATGGCTTAGTGACACGTTTTGAGTTAAAACCTCGATTAGCGAGTTGATAGCACGATTTTAAACACACTTAGTAACGACTCTAAGGAGGTA
This sequence comes from Humulus lupulus, assembly GCF_963169125.1. Classification (NCBI taxonomy): domain Eukaryota; kingdom Viridiplantae; phylum Streptophyta; class Magnoliopsida; order Rosales; family Cannabaceae; genus Humulus; species Humulus lupulus. Next base: position 286,163,937 of record NC_084794.1, on the reverse strand, counting down.
GGGCGTTACAGTTGGAATCTCTCCAACTGAAATTTGGGTGGTTTCTCCAACCAGGGTTGTACGTATGGGAGAATGGCTTGTTATATGCCCCTAAGGCATTGCATTGTTCCTCATAAACCCCCCTCATTTCATTCAAAGCTAAGCAGTCCTTAGCTAAGTGCTTCGTCCTTCCACAAACAAAGCAAGGTTCTTGCGGTTTCGCTTGAGCAATCATGTGCGACTTTTGCCCATTTTTCGTCATTAAGACCTCAAACTGCTTTTTCAAAACTTCGAGTTGGGCCTTAATACTATCCTCTTCTCGAAGATGATAGATCCCAGATGGTTTGTGTCGGTTGGTGCTGTCAGTAGCACTTGGACCAGTCCAGGTGTGAGACTTTTTTGCGGTTTCTTCGAGATATTCAAGAGCATCGTCTGGCTCTTTTTCGAGGAATTCACCTTTGCATAGCATTTCTACAAACTGGCGCTCACGACTCGTGAGGCCTTCATAGAAGTAACTGACCAAACGCCAGTTCTCATAGCCATGGTGTGGGCACTGATTTAACAAATCTTTGAATCTTTCCCAGACTTGATAGAACGTTTCATTGTCCGTTTGGGAGAATGTGGAAATTTTTTGTTTTAGACTGTTGGTCTTATGGCTAGGGAAGTGTTTCAGAAAGAAAGATTTGGTCATCTCCTCCCATGTTCCAATCAACCTAGGTCTCAAAGAGTACAACCAGCTTTTGGCTTTTTCCTTCAAGGAGAAAGGGAAGAACTTCAGTCGCACAGCATCGACATTTTCGGCTCGGTTATAGAACGTGGCTACCACCTCCTCGAATTCTCTAATATGCACGTATGGGCTTTCGTTTTCCATTCCATGAAATGTAGGCAAGAGTTGAATCATGCCAGGTTTAAAGTCTAATGCGGGCATATTAGGAGGGAAGATAATGCATGAAGGCGTGGAAGTGCGAGTAGGATGGAGGTAGTCATTGAGAGTTCTTGGTTGGATTTCATCATTGCGAGCCATTGCGAATGAGTTATTATCAACGAAAGTTTGTGGAGAAGCAGGATTGGCGGAAGGAGTTCCGGTAGGAGTGGCAGATGAATTGGAAGAAGTGTCACTGGAAGTTTCGTGATGATTCATCCACTCTCAGAAATCAGAATTAGATGTATTTTATGTTTCTTTTTTTTTTTTTTTTGATTGATTTTTTTTTTAACTTGTTCCCAGGTAGATTTGGAGGTTTTCAGGTGATCTCCAACGTCTTACTAGAACTCCCTGAGGTTACTGAGTAAGTATGGTGGATCACAAGTCAACCTTTTCGACCAAACAACCTTTAAGCAAAGTGAAATTGCTTATGTTGACAAAACAAGCTTGATTTTCTTATAGTAATAAGTTCAACAATGTAATAGTGGAAATGTAGATGCTCGAAATGTTCCCAGGCCGATTGGGAAGGTTGCCAAGGTACCGCTTTAGACCCACACTTGCCTAGACAGAACTCCCCGAGGTTCCCAGGTAAGTGTGCAGGGTAACGCTATCACAAACCTTATTTAACAACCAATCTTTCTAGATAGAACAATATCAGTTTCTACCATTTGTAATATTACACAATTGTTCCCAATACTAAGTGTTTTATGATTGAAATTTTATGAACAATTTTATGCAATTTTATGTTTTTTTTTAAGTCTAAATTCTAAGGAAAACTAAGGCAAAAAGAAAAAAAAGAAAAGGAAAATCATAAACTAAGCAACAAAATAAACAATACAATAATAAAATCAAGAAAAGAAAATTAAAGTGAAGATAGAATATCAAGCTTAATCTAATTTTTTTTTTTTTTACAAAAAGAGAGGAAAATGGGAAAAAAATAAAAAATAAAGATAGAAATAAGAATATATATTTTTTTTGTTTTTTTTAGTTACTTTTATTTTATATATTTTTATATATGAATATTTATATATGTATATATATATTTTTTTGTTACCGAAAAAAAAGAGAAAAAAAAAATAAAAGAAGTAAAGAAATATATATATAAATAGAGAATTTTTTTTTGATATTTTTTTTTAGTTTTTTTTCTTTTTATTTTTGTTATAATAATAATAATCTAGTTAATTAAAAATTAGTAAATAAAAAAACTATACTACCACAATATTTATTCCAACAAAAACACAAATAAAGTTACTAATATTTTTGTAAAAATTTCACTAAACCTTTGAAAATTACCTCCCCGGCAACGGCGCCAAAAATTTGTTTAACCCCCAAAATGTGACAACCACTAAGTGGTGGTTGTAGTATAATCGGATGGTCGATCTACAAGGAGGTCACCTAAAATCAAAAGATTAGTAGCAAATAACACAAAAAGTTAGTAACAAGAAATAAATAAAATTGTAAATGGAAAGAGGTTTGAGATTTTGGTATTGTATTTTTTTGATGAAATGATAAAGTGAGATAAATGTAAGATGTAATCAAGAGTTTGAGAAATGGAAAGGTTTCAAGAATTATGCTTGCTTAGTTACTTAGTTACTTGATTTACAAAAATACACAAGTAAATAGTTCACATCCCAACATTTACTTGGAAAATCTAACATTAAAGTCCATATTCTTTTTTAACAAAAGTCTATTTGAGTTATAAAGTTCTTTACTTTAAAAGCACAAAGTTAATCTTATGAAAAATCTAAAAATGACAAAATACCCAAGGGCAATAATGCAATAGAAGATTAGACATAAAATTATGTATCAATATTACTTTTACTAATTAGAAGCACATAGAAAGAGCATGACTAATCCTATATACTATTAGCATAAGTAAATAAAGATAGAGATGAAAAAACATAAATAGCTCAAATATATTACATTAAGAACATAGTAAATCAAAGTAGCAAAATAACATCACTTGCATATGGAATCACCCCTAACCTTCCTAGGAAGATTAAGCCATTATGCTCATGATTCTCACAAAATTCTAAGAAGAAAATATGAGAAGAAAGTGAGTGGAAATTTTGCTATAGTTTCTCTACTCTAAAAATTACATACCAAATGTGAAGAAAGTGTCCCTATTTATAGATGGAGAAAATGACTAAAAAGAAATTAAACAACAAAATGGGGTTTACAAAATAAATCTGAAATATTAATAATAAAATATGATTTTGAAAAATCAAATCTTATTATTAATAAAACCCTAGCTATTTTTGTGTATAGTCATAATGCTCTTTTTCAAAAACACAAAAAAAAAAAAGATAAGTTTTAAGCTCAAAATAGGAGGTCCAAGGCCCAAAGAGCACACAAAATGGGCTGGTGGCAGCTGGTCCATTGACCCAGCCGCAACCAATAAGAGGCGGACACCTGACGTGGCTAGCTGGGCATGTGGACAAAACTGGCAGCTGGTCCATTGACGACGTGGCGGGGTGTGGTTGGCTGGCAGGCGGTGGCTCAGCAGCTCAGCTCGCGTGGCTCAGCGGCTCGGCTCGCGTGGCTTGAGCTAGCTGCAGTGGCTGAAGAGGACAACGGGCCTGGGCCAAATTCTGGGCCTAATTCCTCAAAATTGCCACTTTCTTCATTTTCTTTTTCAGTTTTAACCATTCTTTGTCCTCTCTTTTTATTAATGTCCAAATGCAATTTATTTCTTGAAAATTAAACACAAATTAAATTTAAAATTAATATTTTCAATTGTAAAATATATTACAATAAATTTATGAAAATATTAATTAAAACTTAATTTATTTTACACTTTAAAACCAATGAATTTGCATTTTTGAGCACTAATCAGTGGGCTCCTCAAATTTCATTTCGGGAGCGAAAGAAGTCAATTATATGAGAAAAACAAATTTGAGTCGCGACGCCTATTAATAGAGTCGCAACCCAGCTAAAGTCAGGAAGCCCAGAATTTCGGAGTCCTAGGAGTCGCGATGCTGGTGTGTGCGCCACGACGCTGTAGAAGTTCCACCATTTTGAAGACGCTACCCTTGAAGTCAGAGTCGCGACGCGGTCGAAGTCAGAAGCTACAACATTTGGGGCATATCGCAGAGGCGCCGTAGCTCTTGTTTCTGAGCCACAACGCTTACGTTCGTACGAAAATTGTAAGTTGGCATTTAAACGGGGGTAAAATGGTCTTTTCATCACAAATCGCAAGGGCTTCTATTTAAACACCATTTATTATGATTTTATGGAGGAGAGACCGTGTTAAACTCGTAAAAGCGATTGGAGATTGGAGGAGACGACATTTGGAGATCCTATATAGTTTTTCTTCCTCTTTCTTTTACTTTGTGAATTTTAATGCTTTCAATTAGTTTAATGAGTATTATTATTCTTTCAATTATGAACTAATTTCACTTTCTGGGGTTTGTAATGGAGTCTTTTAAAACTCTTTAATGATTTAATGCAATTCCTATGAATTATTCCTCTATATTTATGATTTTAATTCAAAATCTGAGAAGTGAGAGTTAAATATGCTATAGTTGAATAAACATGAATTTCGATATTGGACGAGAGCACCTATATGGTTTGTGTAGCTTTAGGATTATTTTGCTTAATGCCTATTATATGTTTAATTTATCACAAAGATATATAAAGTTTGCATATAATTGAGATCTATATGCCCTAGCAAGAATATAGATTACCCTTGTTCATCCGCTATCAGAATAGGAAGATGAATAGTAAAAATTGTGTTGATAAGATATAAAATGGATAAATGATGAAATTACATATCTTAGTTTTCATCCATTATTTAAATTCTTCAATATTTGTTCTTTTAATTCAATTGTTTTTATTTTTTTTAATTGCATTATTTTCCAATCAAAGTTTTATTGACCAAATAGAACTAAAAAAATAATTCATTGGTAATTAATATTTAATCTTTGTGGGAACGATACTTTACGTTCCATTTTATTACTTGTAAATGATACGTATACTTGCGTCATCAAATTTTCACAATAGGTATTCGCGGTACGGGCGGTGCGGTTTGAGCAATTTTCCAAACCGCAACCTGCACTGCATAGACCTCAAACCGCACCACAAAAATGTGGTGCGGTGCAATGCGATGTAGGCAATTTATACCTATCGCCAAATAATTTAACAATTAAACAATATTATAATTAATAAAGACTCATAATAAATCTCATAACTAAAGATTGTTTAACAAAACAATAAAATTACAACAAACTAATAAACTTTTAGTAAAACAATAAAAATACGAAAAATTAATAACAAAGAAAAAATGTGATATAAAAGTAAATATTTTAATTAAGGAGGAATATTTTTAGGATGAAGGTGAATATGTATTAGTATTCTATTAAACATAATATTTTTTTCTAAATATTGTGTAAATTCTATATAAATATATATGTTTTAAGTTTAAACATAGTAAAATAAAAAATATATAAAAAATTAATATAAATAATGATGCAGCGTAGTGCGATGCGGTTTGAATTACATTTATAAAATTTAAAATAGCAATCACACTGTACAGTTTGACAAAAATGTAAACTACAATCGCGTCGTAAAATGTTCTAAACCACAAATTACGGTGCAGTAAGATACGGTGTGGGTGATGTATGTAGTGTAGATGGTTTGATGAACATCCACTTTCACCGTAAAAAAAAAAGTTTTGGTATTGAAGTGTAAAATTTCTCTCTTTTTATTTTAATAAAAATTTCTTAAATAGGGAAAAAAATCCCTATTTTTTATTTTGGCAATAAATAACATGCTAGTTGGTGTGGTATTTTTTCTCGATATAAAAATGTTTGGAAAAAATCCAACTCTCTTTAACAATTTCCCATAAGAAAAAGTGAGGGAAATCACAATGAAGAGGTTTTAGTATTACTGAATATTGTCTTTCTAGGTTACACCCATTTCCCATTTCCCATTTCCCAATTCCCCTAATTTTCTTTTTCCATTTCCAAGTTTCAAGCCTCATCGTCTTCTTCCTTCGGTTTTGGCCTCTTCCTATCAGCTTGCTTCGCCGCCACATGACCATGTCTTTCCTCGCAGGTACGGCCCTCTTGTGGCTCTATGGTCTTTCTCTTATCCAGCTCATAAAAGAATGAACAACAAATCTTAAAATATTATACAACTTGCTAGTTTTTGCTAAAATGGCTTTTCTTTTTGGATATTGGTTTTGGGTCTATCTGGGTTTTTTCTTTTTTGCTTCATTTGGCTTCTGGGGACAATAGAGAAATAGGATAATTGAAGTAAACAAAGATTTTGTTTGTTATACATTTATGTTACAGGTTTGTTTTTATGTTTCAGAAGAATTAAGCTCAATTGGTTATATCATGGTCAGTAGAGGAGCTTTGGGTCCCAGATTAAGATTCAACTTGTTTGATGCAAATTGAGAATTTTTTTTTATTTAAAAGAGTGAACGTGAATGTAGGAATGGATGATATGTTGTACTTTCTCCGCATTGGAGTGAATTTCTTGAAGTGCATTCGATCAACTTGTCTATTGGGGTACTTGAATTGTTGTAGATTTAGTGTTGTACCATGCTTAGGTATGTAAAGTGAAGTTTTTTGGAAGACAATGAAATTTAGGCTTACTCGAGGACAGTTGAGTGTTTTGTTTCTTATTCTCTTCTACTTTCTGTATGTATGGATTATCATGAGCAAGAGATTGGGTTTACCAAAAACCCATTAAGACTAAGAGTTAATTTTTCAATTAGAAACTTGCCTTTTCTTAAACATTTTTTTTAAGAATCCATGATTATCCTAATTGAGAGTCTTTCACAGTAAAGAAAGGCTCTAATTTGTCCAAAACTTCCTATGTGTTAGCTAACAGTCTTATCTTGGTTCTATTTGGTCTTTCATAAACAATTGTAGTGCCTAAATCTAAGATGAAGTAAAGGAAAATGGAGTGTCTTTTGATTTTTATCCTTCTTGATCAAAAGTCTCATATCTCTATCAGTTTATTCATTGTCTTATTTTGAAAAGTTTGTAAACTTACAACAGCAAATTTTATTACTAAATGTTTTGAAGTCAAAAGGACTGATATGGTATATAATTCAAAGGTGGTTTTTCATCAACTAAATTGGTTATGGAATTAAGTTTGTAGACATGGTAGGTCCATATAGCTGTTATAGTTTCTTATTATTCTTCATGTATTTAATTGCATAATATTTAAGAGGATCCATGATCCTGTTATGAAAAAACAAACATTACTGACTTAGAAAATATTTGCATAGCCGATGTAGGACAGGTAGAGAAAAGGAGAAAGGAGGGGAAGCGAGAGAAATATATTAGCAAATATGATATCTGAATAGCTATAATAGCTATGCTAAATAAAGTTAACACTGATTTAGGTTCAACAGAAGTCCAATATCTTCTTCTTCTTCTTTTTTTTAATGTGTGGACATTCTATTAATTTATTTCTCTTTACAGTTTATATTGATCAGTATGGATTAGAGTATTAACATCTAATACTTTTGGTTTTTGATACTCATATCGTATTATCTTCCTTGTGCAGACATGTGGTGATATCTTCTTAGTTGGTCTCTCTGTTAAGTTTCTACATCATATATAGAACACCAACTAAGTTAAGATTAGCAAGATGAGCACATCACATCAACTAAAAGAAAACTATGACAAAAGCGATAAGCTCTCATTGCATAATGGAGATGAAGGAAGTGCTGCTCGAACAAGGCCTTTGAGCTTTGAAGATATTATGCTTAGGAGGAAGAAGAAGAGCTTATCTGAAGAAGTCAAAGAGGGAGTTGTTGAAGTAGAAATTATTTCAAAGGAAGATATTGTTAAGGATGCATCTCATAGTTTTGAATCTGAAGGGGGTTACAGATTTCACAAAGGCTCTTCGCCCATTGCCGAAATTCATGTTGCAGAGGAAACAACGAGGATAAGTTCCAGAAAGAAAGAGAAGTTGGCTTCTGTCAATACTAAAACTGAAGACTACCATTTGAAAGGGAAAGATAGAGGAGGCTGTGAATTGGAAAACAAATTGAATGCAAAGCCAAGTAATCATACGGGCAAGGAAACTAAAGGAAGCAGAAATGACAAACAAATACATGGAAGGAGAGAACATGACAAGCAAGGACGCAGAAATGACAAAGAAAGACATGAAAGGAGAGATCATGATAATCAAGGAGGCAGAAATGACAAAGAAATACATGAAAGGAGAGATCATGACAAGCAAGGAGGCAGAAATGACAAAGAAATACATGAGAGGAGAGATCATGACAAACAAGGAGGCAGAAATGACAAAGAAACACGTGAAAGGAGAGATCATGACAAGCAAGGAGGCCGAAATGACAAAGAAATACATGAAAGGAGAGATCATGACAAGCAAGGAGGCAGAAAGGACAAAGAAATACATGAAAGGAGAGAACATGACAAGCTAGGAGGCAGAAATGACAAAGAAATACATGAAAGGAGAGAATATGATAAGCAAGGAGGCAGAAATGACAAACAAATACATAATAGGAAGGAACATGACAGGCATGGAGGAAGAAATGACCAACAAATGCATGGTAGGAGAGAACAGGACAAGCGTTTGACTGATAGCACACAAAAGGAAGCTGGAAAGAAGCATTTGAGGGACTCAACAGGGAAGGAGAGCCATTCTGACCCGAAAAGAGGGAAATCCGAAAGAGAAAGCAAGAGAAAATATCAAAATGGAGATGATGAGAAAGCTAAAGACAGGATTGGTGCAAAGAAACTTGATACAGGAAAGCATTATGACACAGAAATTTCAGGGAGAAACAAGGGAAAAGAGTCATCAAAATCACATTATGAAGATCCAAAGCTGAGAAGGGGAAGGTCTAGAAGCAGAGATCGCGAGGATAGAAATAAAAGGTCCAAATCTCCCTCTCTGGGGGCTCACAAACATGCTTCTTATAATAGGGTGGCTAATAAAGAGGATACTTCCCATCATCCTAAGGATAGGTCTGAAAAACAACTTTATGTTGACAAGAGTAGATTATCAAGTAATGGCTCGAGTAGTCACCATCGACGACATGATGACTCCACAAGTGGGCTTGGTGGTTATTCACCGAGGAAGAGGTTAAGTGAGACTGCTGATAAGACTCCTCCACCTATTCATCCATCTGAGAAGAAAAGTGCCAAGTGGGATCTACCACCTGCAGGAGCTGAGAACATGTTTTCTGGTTTAGTTCCTTCTAATTTTCAGTCATCAAACAGTACTGTGTCCACAAGTGTGCAAGAGTTGGCTAGTGCTGCTGCTATTGCTTCAATTCCTAGAGAGTTGCCTTATGGAATTTTTGCTACTTCTTTATCCAATAAAAGATTTGCCACCATTGACTCCATCCAATTAACGCAAGCTACACGTCCTATGAGGAGGCTTTATGTAGAAAATATACCTTCTTCAACGTCTGAGAAAGCTTTGGTGGATTGGCTTAATGATCTTTTGCTATCGTCAGCTGTTAATCATATCCAAGGGACCCAACCGTGTATTAGCTGTATTGTAAGTGTGTAATGTTCATGTGCACTAGTGCTGTCCCTCAACATTTGCATGAATACAGTATTATGAGGATTTTATTCATGCGCATTTGCATTGCCTTTCTTGACTGTAGATTAACCAAGACAAGGGCCAAGCTCTTGTGGAATTTCTTACACCTGAAGATGCTTCAGCTGCTCTTGCTTTTGATGGAAGGTCCATTTCTGGTTCTATTTTGAAAATTAGACGCCCTAAGGACTTTGTTGACGTGGCAGTAAGAATAATAATCCTAGTCTTTTGTTTCTTATTCTTATCATTTTCTATAACAACTTTTATTGCTTTTTTGATATTATCTTGTTGATGTGTGATCCAATATTTGAATTTATGTTATTTTGGAGGTCAACTTGCTTTCCTGTTTCTATGCTAAGTTTTATGTAATATTGTTACAACTACCGAGTTTTTATGAATTTGTTTAATTAGCTAAAAATATATGTGTTTGGATTATATAGCTGCAATGGCTTCACATTCTTACTTATGCTAGTCAAAGACATGCTAGAAATTGTATACATAAAGTCAGTAATTTCAAAGGTGAAGCCATTTCAACTGTTAAGTTGGTCCTCACTGAGTAAAGCATGGACCCTAAGTGGTAGAATATGGGGAGTCCACAGAGCCTTAAAATGTGAAATGTGAATGTGAAAACTAACTAAACTTTAGGTTGAGATTAAATTTATTAGGACTAGGACTTGACCTTTGGTAGAAGCTCGAGGAGGGGTAGTTAATTGCATTTGAATATTAAAAACAATCCTATTGGAAACTGGACTTGATGCAAGTGATCCATAAACTTAAATATCGATTTAGACAGAATGATAATTTGTAAGATTACGGATTAGAATACTGAAGAATTAGGATGGTTCATGTGTCGTAAATTAAAAGATTAATAATAATATAGTTTTGAACTTTCACATGTGCTCAAATATGCATATTTATTTATAATGACTCGAGGATAGCTCAAGTGGTTGGTTGAGTGTATTTAAGTGATTTGAGTTTCAAGTCCTGTAGATGTGTCTTAAGAAGGAAAATGTAAAAGTTGTATATCTATTTATCTCACTTGAGCAAGCATCAATTGATTGGGTAGATAAATGTGTTAGTGGTTGGATTTTAAATTTGTTGTGTCTTATCAAAAGAAAAGGAAGCATATTCATCTGTGAAACTACTTGACTATGGAAGTTTTATGCATGCAAGGTCTATACGAGTATTGTATATTACATTGAGAAACTGGTGAAGCGCCAAAAGCTTATTGTTATTAAAATGTTAGTTTGATTTTAAAATGCGATTCTCTTTTTATATGCTGTTAACAAAAGTTATTTTTGGATGCACTAGTACTTTATACGCCTGCTTGCAGTTTTCTGAGGTATGTTGTGGTTACCATTTATGTAGCAGGTTTTCAGACAGTTGCTATTTTCATGCAGACTGGCGATCAGGAGAAGTCAACAGCAGCAGTTGATACAATTACTGATGTTGTGAAGGATTCACCAAACAAGGTATGCAATTTCACCACCGCTACTATTATCTTAAATGTTATCTTAACTTACCAACCCAATGTTGTGTGTGTAAGTGCAAGCTTTGTTCCTCAGTTGCATTGCTTTTACTAGAATTAGGAGGTTATTAGTTCCTACATCCTTTCTTTTTTTGGGAAGGCACCCAATGTTTGTTATTTTGTTTTCTGGGAACCCATGAATAAAAGGATTGCATATTAAATATCCAATCATTTAAAACAATTCGTCTATAATATTTTGGTGCTATTGTGAGAATTATTTGTTTCCAGTACATAAAGTTCATCAAGTGCTTATGTAATATTGTAAATTCAAAAGACACATAAAAGACAAATTGGTTTGGGATGATACAACATGACACATCAGTGGAACATCTTTATCAACTATAAGATTCAATAACATCGTCCCACCTCTGTAGGTGTGTGCACACACACAAACACTTTCTTAAGTCACTTTCTACTTTGTTACATAGCTTTTTCTTTTGGTCAAAGTCTTCTCTAAGCTCCTTAGGAAGGACTTTTTTTATTTGCGTCCCTAATTAAGGTATTTCATTGTCATTAATTATTGTACGTAGTTATATATTTAGCATTGGGTAAGATAATGGGCTTTTCCTGTTAGTTGTGATTTTGAACTTTATATATGTCTTAGCAACATTCAGATATCTTTTATTTTTTTATTTTCTCTGTTTGACTTGCTATTTGATACTATATGTTGCTTGCTTTGGTTGATATGTTGATTTTTTTCTTCTTTCTCTCTTTCTTTCTTCTATATGCTTGTCTTCTTGCAGATCTTCATTGGTGGAATTTCAAAGGTTCTTACGTCAAAAATGGTAAGTATGATTAAATTGGAGAACATTCCCTTGTTCTCTTACATTCCCCACCCCCCACCACAGGACTCTCTCCTCTTTGGATTTTGTTACTTGGTTTATCTGTTCATGTTGTGATCCTTTATGCTTCTTTTGTAGCTCATGGAGATCGTTAGTGTGTTTGGATCTTTAAAGGCATACCATTTTGAGGTCAATGACAATCTGGACGAATCATGTGCATTTTTGGAGGTATGTTATAAAGCATGCTTGTATCCCTCACATTTGTTTCTAGTAAAAATTTTCCATGCACTATAATCATGATTTAGTGAAACTATTTTCATAATGTTTTGGGATCCCTGAAAGAGTTTCAATGGTAAATGGCGTCTTTAGACTAATTAGCAATGTAATAATATGCTTTGTGTAAATCTAATGTCATCTCATCTTGTTGGATGTGTGGGTAGAGTCTTTACTTGTATTTCATACAAGTTTAAATTGTTTACTCGTCTTTCATCAAACCCAACTTACAGTGTTATCTTATTTTCATGCTTTTACAACATAAGCTTTGATACTTTCTGAGCTTTATACTCTTATCAGTATGTAGATCAATCAGTTACTTTAAAAGCCTGTGCTGGCCTGAATGGTATGAAATTGGGAGGGAAAGTATTGACTGTTGTTCAGGCACTTCACAGTGGAGCATCCTTGGTATTACTCTCTTGTTGCTCCCAGTAAATTTTAGGGTGATACTTCTTGACAATTGTTATGCGTATTGATTTTTACCTTACGAAAATCAATATTTCCCAGGAATATACTGGTAGTTCGTCGTTGTATGAGATTCCAGAACTTGCAAAGCCACTTTTGAAACAACCTACACAAGTCCTAAAGCTTAAAAGTGTGGTATGGTCACTGTACTTTAGTTTTATATAATGTCGTAGTGTCTGTATTTACCGACCTCTCAATTAATATATTTTTCTGAAAAAAAGGAGGAGAAAAAAATGATGTCACTGACACATGTATGTGTTCTTTCTTTCTTTATGTTTCCATTGAATGTGAATCAGTTCAACGTAGAGGATTTCTCCACACTCTCAGAACCATTAGTTGAAGAAGTGATTGAAGATGTTCGATTGGAGTGCGCAAGGTACCAGAATTTTTCTGTTTTTTTTTTAATTTATTTTCTCTTCTATTGAACTCAAAATATATTTTAACTCTATCTTATTTTGTAGGTTTGGCAGTGTCAAATCTGTTAATGCTATCAGGCAAGGCAGTAGTCAGACCATCAGAACAGAAACATCTGAACTTCATAGCAATGCACAAGCTGCAGGAGTTGAAGAAAATTCAGAGTGTGAGGATAAAAGAACAGAAGCAGAAAATTTGGTGGAGCATGTGGATGATAAGCTCAGTGGAAATGATGCAGTAGAGTTTGAAAGTGATACCAAAGAACACAAGGAAGATGGAGTTACAAAAGATAGCAGCGATGATAACAAGGATATTGGTAGTGATGATAATAGACCAGATAACATTTTACATGAAGAACCACCTCAAACAAGTCAGCTTCAGAGTGATACGCCAGTGGAACATCACGATGACAAGATTGTTAGCACTGTTCCGATGGATGCTGAAGACTCAGAAAACAAATTGAATCCCGAGGATGGCTCAAGTATGGGAGATGCTGATAGTAGGAAACTAGGAAATTCTGCTGAATTGGATGGTAGTATGAAAGCAGAATCAGATGCCTCAGAGAAGGAGGATGTTGTCAAGGAACAAGATTTTGATCTTGGAAGCATATTTGAGGTGGGTAGTGTAATTGTCGAATTCGGAAGAACAGAGGCTGCTTGCATGGTGGCACACTGTTTGCATGGGCGGATGTTTGATGACCGTATTGTATCGGTGGAGTATGTTTCTATTGATCATTACAAGGCAAGGTTTCAAAAGTAAGCACCGTTGGTGATTGCTACGACTCATTATTCACATACTGAAAATGAAGTTGGACAAATTGGAGCCAGGAAAAATGCATTCTTAGTTGCGAGGGTGACTCATATTTGATCTAGTTCTTGCAGTTGCTGACATACAGGGCTCCATGATGTGTAACATAAAGTTGAACATTTTGGAGCCAAGAAAATGCATTTTTATCCAGAGAGCTGCTGTAAGAGATGCATGGAAATCTGGTTCCGGTATGGACTGCAGTTATACTTTGGAGTTAAAAGTCTTCTATTGCATAGCTTGGCTCTGAAGATGATTTGGGATAATGAGGGATGTGAGGCTGATATGGCTAACAATGATTCAATTTTTAGTTTTACATGTATAAGCTTTACTTCTTTTAGCAAATTTTCTGGCCCTTGTTATCTTGATATAGTAAGTAGAAAATGTGTAATCAAACTTGTTCCTTGGGTTTGAATGCATGCTAAAATGACAAAAAAAGTAAAATGCATGTTCTTGGAGCCACATTCATGCATAGGCAGGCAGTCTCATATTGTATTGTTGAATGTTTATTTGGGATGTTGAGAAAGTCTTGGTATCAATTTTTTTTATAAAAATATTTAATTAATTTGTTGGTTCATATTTCCTGACTTGCCAAAATCTTGTTTTAGTGGCTGAACGTTATTACTAAAAGAAAAATCCTTAAACACAATAACTAGTTTTTCAGTTTGCTAGTTTACATTCTCTTGTTATTCTTTTATAAAAAAAATGGCAAGAATATGAAATAATGTGAATAGTAATCTAATATGAGATTTCCATTTTTGAAGCACTAGGGGAATTTTTTTTTCTCTCGTATTTCTCGTCTTCCATTCTCTTCTTTGTCTCATAAGATTATTCTTGTTTGATGAGGTTCTAATAATCACTGATTGAGTTCCTTTACATGTGAAAATGATAAGACTAGTGTGTACCTTTAACCCCAAACCTCAAAGGTTTACTCTGTAAAGTACTAATGGGCACCATGATTTTTTTTTATTAAAGATTGAATGGATGTGGGTATGTTTGTTTATCTAAAATACTTTCTGTGATTCTTATAAGAAAAATATTTAACATGTACTGTAAAAAGAACAAATACAAGAAAATAGTACTTCAAACAAGAATAATATATTGCATATATTTAATAGTAATAGGCAGACAATGACAACGGAATAAAACGAAATGAAAAAAAAACCAAATAAAGCTATAACTAATAATATATAAAAGTACCCCTTTTTCACAGTTATACTAGGGTATTGTTATGTTTCGTTTGATTCTCTCATTATGGCATAATAAACATCAAGTAGCTAGTTATAACGATCAGATTGGAGAGAGCATTGAGTTGTGTTAATCGAGTGGAACAGGCAGAGACCACTATGCTGAGGTTGGAGTAGTCAAGTTGAGAAGCATAACAACTTCGTTAGCCATAAACTTTTTAGTAACTCCTTACAAAGATCTTTTCCACAGTATAATTTGATCATCAAAGCCATAGGCCAATAAACTCATTAAACTTGATTTCACCCTGGAATGAGTGTTCCTCCGAATGAATCGATTATACGACAAGTGTTAAGGTCTAATTTCATCACCAAGAAATAATCAAGTCATTTGTTACATGCTTTTCCACATATCGTCTAAGAGAAATGATCATTTAAAGGCTCAAACTTGGATCTCAACCCAAAAAGCACAACAGTAGATTTTTCTGTGCGTATAGAGAGTGGCCTGATGCCTGGTTCCACCAGAGTCTCTATATCAAAATGATTGTTGAAAAACTTGTTTCCATAAGAGGTTTCTTGCAAAGTGTCCACTACGAGGGAGCAACATGGACTTTGAGCATTGCTTCTCTATCGTAGTTGTAGGTGATTATTCCACTACGTAAACTTTGGTTCTAATCATTATAGACCAAGGAATAATTAGTGAATAAGTTATATGTATGTAGGTAGCTTGGGGCATTACTTTTGCTCCTACCGTTGGTATGTTTTCTATTTTCACCATTTGGAGAAATTATAAATCATTTTTTTATATGGTGACATACATTATAGTTATACTAGACATTTTGTCAATTTTTAGGAAATTTCGAACAATTTACATTGCCGAAATCAGAGTTCAAACAGTCTGTTTTCCAAGCATATAAAAAAATCAGGCACACGTGCAACTGACTGTTTGAACTAGTGATGCACATGGGGCAGGGAATTGGCAGGGAGTGCTCTCCCATCCCCGTCCCCATTTATAATTTTAATACCCGTCCCTACCCCATCCCTGTTTATTCCCTGTCGGGATGAGGTGGGGAATATCCTATTGGGGCGGGGAATCCCCATGGGGAATCAATTTATTTTAAAAAATAATTTTATATTAAAATTTTAAAATAAAAATAGTAAATTATATATAAATTAAAATATTGCATAATATTTATGATTTACAATACTAAACATTATCCTAAATAAAATTTAAAATATTAAAAAAGTTACTAATATACTACAATAACACGTATAGAAAGATATAACTATATATAAAATATTATAAAAATATATAATAATTTAAATGGGCCTCGTCAGGGAAGGGAGTGCCATCCCCGCCCCCGCCCCGTTCCCCATTTAGACGGAGATTCCTCGGCCTATTAGGGGCGCCCCCCCCGGGGCCTCGTCCCCTTGGGAAAATGTGCATCCCTAGTTCGAACTCTAATTTCGGCACTATAAATTATTTGGAATTTCTCGAAAATTGACGGGATGTCTCATATAACTATATTGTACGTCATCATACAAAAAAATTGGTTATGATTTCTCTAAGTATCGAAATTTGAAAACACCCCTATAGTAGGGGCAAAAATGATGCTCCTACATAAGAATTTCCCTATACATTGGTGACTTGCTATACCAAGTCACTATTGCCACATCATCATAATTGTTAGTAACCATTCTCTTCCATACATATATTAAAAATTATTTATTAATAACAAAATAATATATATAGAAGGATTTTAGAATAAATGCTCTTTGATTTTATTGTTGTTTGGCAACAAGAAACAATGAGAAACAAATGAGTTTAAAATAAAGTAGTAATTAAGTCTTTTTCAAATATCAACTAAAAAAGACTTAATTACTACTTTATAAAAAGAGTTGATATTTGAAAAAAATTCTAAGTTTTTTATATAGGGAAATTTGATATAATATGTTAAAAAATTAAACAAAGTAAAAAATTAAACCCAAAAAATAAACATAGGAAAGTTATCCTACTTTTTCAACTTCTTCCCCAAATTACCCCTCACTTTTCAACTTCCCTCATTTTCTCTAACTCCCTTCTCTCTCCTCCTTCTCGCCATCTCTCTGTTCTACTCTTAGTTATAGTTGTGCATGGAACCCAGCCACCGAGCCGAACCCAGCCACCCAATCGAACCCAGCCACAGAGCCGAACCCATCCACCCAGTCGAACCCAGCCACCCCGCAACGCCACACCGAACCCAGCCACCCCCACGAACCCACACGAACACACCGAACCCAGCGACAAACCCAGACGAACCCAGTGACCCACGCGGACCAAGGAACCCAGTGACCTACACCGAACCCAGTGACCCACGCGGACCAAGGAACCCAGTGACCCACACCGAACCCAGTGATCCACGCGGACCAAGGAACCCAGTGACCCACACCGAACCCAGCGACGAACCCACACGAACCCAGTGACCCACACCGAACCCAGTGACGAACCCACACGAACCCAGTGACCCACGCGGACCAAGGAACGAAAGGCCGGACCTCCGAGAACCGCACCAGTCTCCGATCACCGCCGCCACCGCCATTTGAACCCACGGGAACCAGGGTTTGTTTTTTATATTTTTCTTTTAATTTATCTTTTTAATTCGAACCAAATTGGTGTATTTGAGGTTAGTTTGTTGTTTTAGAACTGAATTCTATGATTAATGTTTAGATTTATACTATTTTGTGTTTGGGGAAGAATCTGGGTATCGGGACATTGCTTTTTCTTTGGTTTCTTATTAATTTGTGATGTTGTGCGACTTATCATGACAAGTATGGTTGCTTGGCGTTGTTTGTGTTTGCTTTGCGATTTTTGAATGACATTTGGGCGATATTGTGCAATTATTTAGGGAAAATAATGATAGTTTATGGCATTTGTGTTGTTTTGCGATATTGAGCGATATTGAGCTATTTGAGCGACAGTCAAGATACTCATAGTTTTAATGATGTTTGTGTGATTATATTGGATAGGTTTTGCGATTTTAATTTAAAAACCTTATACATTTTTTCTGCGATTCATTGCGATGTTTGTGCGATTCATAATTGTAGTTTTGCGAGTTTTTGCGACATTTGTGCGATTAATAATAATTCCTATTTTTAAAAATGCAGATGGCTCCAGAGCTCGTTCTCCCATTGTCCGAGCATTTTCCAGGGCGTATCAGCCACAGAGGGAACGAGTACTTCACTGCTATAAAGGATAAGTTCGAAGCCTTTAAGTTGACTGATAAGGTGAAGGAAAGTCCCTTCGGATCTTTTTGGAATGCCAGTGTTCTTCAATTCTCCGGGGTGATTGTGCATCAACTATTATTGAGGAAAAAGAAAGTCAGTGAAGTTAAAAACGATGAAGTGTGGTTTTACGTGGGTAAAACGGAAACCAGATTTGGGAGGTCTGAGTTCGGTTTGATCACAGGCCTAAAGATGAGCGGTGGCCCCTCGACAGCAAAATTGAATACACAATGTGATTCTGATCGGATACTGCGGGACTATTTCAACAATGCGAAAAGGGTGGCCTTCAAAATCCTTTGGCTAGCTTTTGAGGCGTGTGATGTTGAAGATGATGTTTACAAGCTGGGTTTATGTCCTTTTGTTGAAGGCGTTCTGTTGGCACGGTCCGAGGGTGTGTATATTTTGACTAATATGTTGATGTTAGTTGAAAATGTAGATAACTTCTTCGAGTATCCTTGGGGCCTCCTTTCTTATCAAAAGCTGTTGTCTTCCACAGCTAAAAATATGCAGCAGCTACGACAAACTACCTGGATAAGTTGTCGAGCAAGAAAGATAAGAAGAAGAAGAAATCAAAGAAGGAGAAAAAAGTTACTCAACTAGAAGCGAAGTACAATGTGTACGGATATGCACCGGCCCTGCAATATTGGGTGTTTGAGGTCATGCAAGATGTGGGGAAGAAGTATGGGCAGTGCAAAGGGAGCAGATTCCCTAGAATGTTGAACTGGAGCACCCCCGTTACTGTTACGAAACACGATGTGAAGCAAACTGATGTGGCACTGCTGTTTGAGAAAAGGGTATGTAAATATTTCTCTATTTCTCATTTTTGTTCTGATATATTTTGCTTTCAGTATTATTTGCGATATATGTGCGAGTTTTATGCGACATTTGTGCGATAACATTTTTCTTTATACGATTTACATTATCTGTTTTGCGACATATTGCGACATTATGCGATTTTTTTATTTTGTGATTTATATTTGATTTTGCGACATTGTGCTATGTTTATTCGATTATGTGCGATATGTTCTCGATTTCTTTTAAAAAAATTAGCGACATAATTGTGATTTCTTGCGACATAAATGCGATTTTTATTACTTTGTTTATATTATAATTTTGCGATGTTTCTTCGAGTTTCTGCGATATTGATTGTTTTCTAATTTTTTGGTTATGCAGATGGTTGTTCTTCAAATCTTGTACCCTCGGAATTGGGAGGTTGAATACTGGAAGTCCAATTGTGAGGGTGAAGTCCCCACGGTGGATATAGGCTCAGATGAGATGGAAGAAACAGAAGCTGGAACACAAGATTCCACTCAATTCGAGACCCAAGCAAAACGAGTGGCAGAATATGTTCAAACTGCGAAAATCATTCCACCATCACCACCGAAAGAACAAACAGTGCCGTCCACATCAGGCACTGTGCCTCTAACCTCAACTCCTGCAGCCAATTACGCCGACTACCTTGGGTTGGCGAAGAGATTGGAGAAGGTCGAAGCCCAACAAATAGCAATTCTGGCTGCACAGAATGAGATGAAAACTACGTTTGAGAGTAGTCAGGCTGAGATGAAGAAGCTTATCATGGATCAACTTGCGACCGTGATAAGTTTGTTACAGAAGCAACCATCACAGCCAGCAGAGGATGAACGTCGTCAGTATAATTATGGTTCTGAAGACGACGTGTACCCTGAAGATTGGGAACCCACCGTAGATAAGGTTCCTTCTACTCCAACGGATGCCATTATTATGGCCATCAGAGATACGCAGTCTCAGGATGTGCAACAGTTGGATACACAGTCTCAGGATGTGCAATAGTTGGATGGGCCACCAGCTGGAGTGGAATTTGTGAGGAGGGCAAAACGGAAGCCAGTGTATTTGAAGGACTACACAGCGGGGAAGAAGAAACAACGAACTGGTCCAGTTGAGGTTGATACTTTGAGGCCAGCAGACCCACGACTCTACAAATTTTTCAAAAGGTGGATTACTTACTCGAGGGACCACCACCGTCCTAGAGAAGTGCACACTGGCATTGCCGATCGGAGTTGGTTCGTGAAGTTGATGGTGGAGCACGAATGGATCGACGATGCTGTAAGTACTTGTTTCTTAACTGTTTAATTTAACTGTTTTCTCATTTTGAACAATACATCATTTTATTTGTGATATTTAGCGATGTATAAGTTGATTGTTTGTTTAAATCGCAATTAAATCGCTTTAAGTCGCTAAGAAAATCGCGAAAATGGTACATTGGGATATGCGCGACGTTTTGCGATGTCTGTGCGACATAAAGCGATTTAATTGCAGAAATTGTGTTTTATGCGACCTATATGCGACATTTGTGCGACATGTTTGCGATACTAGCCTAGAAAATTTGTGTTTTGCGACTTATTTGCGACATTTGTGCGACTCTTTTCCGATACGATTCTAACCATTTTTATTTCAAATGCAGCAAATTGATGCCATATTCCACTTGTTGAGAAGAAGGAGGAAGCTCTTCCCTGAGGTGTACACTACGAATTGTGTGGTTCTGGACACATCTGCTCCACAAATATTTTCAATGTACTGGAATTGTCATGATGGTGACAGAAGCACATTTATCTGGGATGAGTCAGTTATTCATTATGTGAGGGGGATGGAGCATTGGTACTTGCCTTGTTGGGAGAACCAGGAGTACATCTACTTCACATTGAACCTTCCTGCTGAGAAGCATTGGGTGGCTATTGAGGTAGATATTGAGAATTGGCAGATTGTTGTATATGACTGTGATATCGGCGCCACGACTGAGGACAATATGAAGTCATATTTGAAGCCTTATACTGAGATATTTGCATCCTTATTGCGGGCTTTTGGTTATTTTAAGACCAACAGTTATGTATTTCCAGTTGAAACAGGTGATCTCAGCCAGCTCCCACCAATGCATTATAAACAAGCTACTCCGGAAGTTGTACCGCAAGCGGAAAGCAGATAAATGTCTCTTTTTGTATTTATTTTATTTTGTACTCCATTATGAATTACTTTACTAAATTGTTACTAATAATTACCAATATCTTTTTATTTGCAGTGGCGATTGTGGAATGTATGCCATTGAATACGTGGAGCACCGAATGTTGGATCGGTCGTTTGAGAAAGTTAACGATGATAACATGCTCACCTTTAGACATAGGTGGTGTGTTGACTTATTTTACCAGAATTTATAATATTTACGACACTATTATATTTTGTCAGATTAGTAAAATATGTTAGAAATCGTCTTTAATCGCTAATTTCGCTTTGAAAATCGCACATTGTCGCACATTTACATCGTCTGAAATCGCATTTATCGCACAAAAATCACATACAAATCGCATAATTAATCTCCATAGTTTCTGGTGTAAATTAAAAAAATCGCAAATATATCGCATAATTAATCTTCATAGATTCCTGGCGTGCATTAACTGAGCATCGCAAATATATCGCACAAAATCGCATACTAATCGCGTAATTAAACTTCATAGATTTCTAGTGTACATTAACTAAGCATCGCGAAAATATCGCTAATAATTGCAAATCATCGCTTTAAACGAAACACGGATCTTGTAAATATTTATGTTTTAAATTGCCCAAAAATCGCGAACAAATCGCAAGAACTCTCACAAACATATCGCAGAAATATCGTTTGCTATCGCAAATAATCGCCAGATATCGCAAAATTGGAAAAAAAAAAATCTACTTTGACCCTGTTAAAAATTCTACATGGTTCACACATTCCTGTATAAAAAAAAAGGTTAAAAAACTGTAACAGCAACCAGGAATACAACACAAAAATCCAGTCCAAAAATAAGTGCATTACAACTAATATAGATAAGTATACTAATAGAGAAAAACTTCAAACTCGAGCTTTGCATGTAGCTCTGTTGTGCCCCAAACCACCGCAGTAAGTACAATGGCGAGGTTCCACAACCACTTGACCATTAGACGGGCGACGCTTCGTCGGTCTTCTACCTGCATTGCTCTTCCTAGGCCGACCCACCATTTTTTTATCCACTGGTACCCTGACTCTCATGTTCTTGATGTGTTCCGGTAGTACCTAATCATCCTCCTCGCCGACAACATTAATTGTTGCATCGTAGGTCTTCTTCCACGTGTCATTTGTGTAGTACGGGGAGCTAAGTGCGAACAGGCTAGCATTCTGACTAATTGCTGCGGCACATGCATGAGGACAAGGGATTTTTAGAAATTGGAACATTCCGCATGTGCATGTTCTCTCGACTAAGTCCACATCACCACCTCTCTGACCTTCATGACCCGTACCAGCGTTAAATAATTGCGCACCATTACGATAGACACTCCTAAACTTACCATCTTCATGTTGTGCTTTTAAATCCTTCTCAAAAGTAGTTGCCAAAGGGGTAGTGCACTTACTTGCATTTTCGAGACGATCAGCAAACCAATTTTGCAGTGTGAACCTGGTGAATTCAACCAAAGTAGTTATTGGATATTTCCTGAATTCTTCTGTCACGTTGTTGAAGCTTTCAGCGACGTTGCTTGTCATTATGTTGTACCGATCGCCTGGACAATAAGGACGAGCCCACTTTTCAAGCCCTATTTGCTCGACGTATGTAGCAATGAGAGGATCCATCCGTTTGAGCACCTCAAAATGTCTATCACATTCAGTCTTCGACCATGCATAGGCTGCCAGCCATATTTGCGTGTTACATACATCAGTCTTGAACTTGTGCGTGACATTCATAGTAATATGTTTAAAGCAAAAACAATGGCATGCTACGGGGAAAACGACCTCGACAGCATGTTCAATGCTCTGATGCCTATCTGATACGAACACAAGGTTTTCAACCTCCCCAATGGTTTCCCTTAACTTCTGCAAGAAATACTTCCAAGAGTCGTGGTTTTCACTGTCGACAATTGCAAAGGCCATCGGAAACAATTGGTTGTTTGCATCGTATGCAACAGCAAGTAACATTGTGCCCCCATACTTTGTATTCAAGAATGTTCCGTCAATACTAATCACAGGACGACAAAACTTAAATCCCCTCCTACAAGCATCCAGTGACCAAAAACAGTACTTGAACCGGTCGTCCTCTCTCACAATGTCAGTAATAGTACCCGGATTCTTCTGTTCCAGCATGTACAAGTAACCATATAACTTTGTATAAGATTCTATTGGCGTACCCCTCACATACGTAAGTGTTTTCTCTTTGCACCTCCAAGCCTTCTCATAACTAATCTTGATGCCATATTCCTTAAACATATCCCTCTGTATGTCTTTTACCATGTACTTAGTTCCATCTGATGTGTACTTTTCCTTAATAATGTGGCCAATAACCCACGGTGCTGCTTGAAGGTGATCAGAATTTCTAGAATCCAAGTTACATGTGTGTTCGTTGTGTAACACAGTAACCTCGAACATGTCACAACGTGCCTTCTTCCTCCCCCTTAATCTCCATTTACAATTTTGATCCTTGCAAGTAACGTACAACACATCAGTGCCAGACTTACTCACCATCCACTCAAAATTCTTTTTCAGTGCATACCTTCCCACTACAATCTTAAATTCTTCCTTGTTTGTGTACAACTTGCCAAGATGTATCTCCCTTGAAGGCGTACCACTAAGAGATGTCGTATAGACATGATTTTCCTCTATGTCTTCCCTAGTCCACATAAGAGGTTTGAATTTGGTACAAACTTCAAATTCAGAAGCAGGAGTACTAATGGAAGGACCTGGCCGACTGCTACTAGTTCCTGGTGTTTGGTGATTCTCACTACGGGGGGGGGGGGGGTCTTTTTGTCGCTCTGCTTGGTTGCTTGGAGTTAGTTCCAACCTCAAGGGAGGTACCTGTACAGCTCCATCAACTTCCAACTCCACATCATCATCTTCATCCAAATCTACCACAGGATCATCGTTGTAATAGGGACCATCGAACTCATCTAAATGATCAAATGCGATATCGGCTCTGTGGTCATCTATATTATTAGGTAGTTGCTCTTTCAAACCAACCCCCTGATCAGTTTCTGGGACAAAGGTCCTTACCACACTTCGAGGGGTTACAGTTGGGGGAGTAGACTCCAAATTCACATTCATCTTCACCTTAGTCACAAATAGTGGCAGCAAGTTTTCCACACTCATCTTTGCCTTCATGCTCAAAAACACTCGTAGTTGACTATCTTTCACTAAAACCTCCGGCGGAAACTTGGTGCCTTTCATGTACATGTAACAGACTTCTAATTTAAGTTCATACACCAAAGGATCCACATCCAACTCTTCATACAAAACTTCATGCAACTTTTCAAGAGTAGTGTCAATGTCAAACATCAACGTCTTACTTGTTGGGGAATTGAATACCCAGTTGAAACCTTCGACGGCCAAAACACCATCATACAATACAGGCACAAATACAGTTGAATCTGTCACAAACAAAAAAATTTTAAATCAGAAAAAAATACAAATAAAGTCGTACAAATTTAAAATCGCACACATATCGTTCAATATCGCAAAAACATCGCACAAAGTCGCACAACTATCGCAAGAAATTTTGGACAAAATTAAAACAGACAAAATCGCAATGATATCGCACAAGCATCGCATAAGTATCGTACACAGATAAAGTCGCCCACAAATCGCCCAAAAATTGCCCTAAAATCGCCCAAAAATACTTAGTTTTTGTCACACATATAACATCGCACAAAATCGCAATGACATCGTTCAAATGTCGCATAGTTTCATCCCTAACCTCGGACTTTGGTAGAAATCGCACAAAATCGCAATTTATCGTTCAAAAATCGCAAAAAAACGAAAAACCTAGAAAAAAACGCAGAAAACGGAGCATAGCCTACTTTCATTTCAGAACACAAAATAGACAAAATACAACGAACAATGTACAGATCCATACAGCTTACACTAAATATAACAAAAGCCAACAATATTTTGCATAAAAAACACTTACCCATTGCTTTTGGGTGAGAAAAATGAATGTGGAGGTCGGTTGAGTGTGTGGGAGGTCCGGCTGAGGTCTGGCTGAGGTCGTGGTGGGTGGAGGTCCGGCTGACTGCAAGTCGTGGTGGTTTTTTTTTGTCTGAGAGAGAGAGAGATAGAGAGAGAGAGCTAGAGATGGCGAGAAGGAGGAGAGAGAAGGGAGTTAGAGAAAATGAGGGGAAGTTGAAAAGTGAGGGGTAATTTGGGGAAGAAATTGAAAAAGTAGGATAACTTTCCTATGTTTATTTTTTGGGTTTAATTTTTTACCTTGTTTAATTTTTTAGCATATGATATCAAATTTCCCTTTATAAATAATGTTGATATTATTCTAAGTATTATCCACCTCCTAAATATTTAAACACTCCATATTGTATTAGAAAAAAAAAACATGTAAAAACTAAGAATTTAGTAAAAAAAATTAATAATGACTTAATTGCTACATACTGTTTTAAGTATTGTCAATTTTTTTTCTTCTCAATTACTGAATTACCAAAGGGAAATTTGATTAATCATGCTTATATTAGCTTAATAATTAAAATTTGAACCAAAGTTAACCACCATATGAAACCAATGCTCATCTTTCATTTAATACCAAAAATACCCCTCTCATAACACATTTCCTCTCTATTCTCCCTCTTCCTCTCTACCTCTCTTCACCATACATTCTCTCTCACTCTCTCTTCACCATACGTTATACACATAAGATTTCCATACTAAAATCTTGCAAGAAAGATACACATTCGGACATTGTGGATTGTTTGAGGAGAAACACTAAGCTTTGTGTTATTTTTGCTCATTGTGAAGAGATTAAATGGGTAAGTGATTTTCTTTTATTCTTGTTGTTGTTGGTTTTTTTTATGGTTTAGAATGCTGTTTAGATGTTGGATTTGTAGTTTGTTGGTATTTTTTGCTGTTTTTTGGGTGAAAATCGTGTTCTGTGAAAATCTACGTTTTTTTTTGGGTTCCTTGAGTTTTTTCTAAATGCCCGATAGTGTCCGATATAGGCCCGATTCGGGCACGATAGTTGTTGAGTTTCAAGGTTAGGGATGAAGGTCCGATGGCAACCCGATGGTTACCTGATAAGTTTTGTTACCCGATGGTCATTCAGGTCCGATGGCTACCCGATTATTATTTTGAATCTATACACCCTTTTAAGTACGATAATGGATCAATAGTAGTCTGATATATGCCCGATTGTAGTTATTAAGTTACCGCAGACCTAATAGTATGATGGTACACGATAGTACCCGATACGTGCCCGATATTAGTGTTTTAAGTGATCAAAAACATAAATAAAACTTTGCCCGATACCGCCCGATATGGCCCGATACTTGTACGATGATAAAAAATGCCGAACTAAATTTCGACATTTTGTTGCCATTAACTGATTTTTTTTCTTTGTACATGATAGGGTCAACTTTGTTCGCGTACTTGATGTATAATGGTGTTTGAGAGCGTGAAGGTAGAGATTGGGTTTTTAATGGAGCCGAAAATTTAACGTTCGAGTTGGAGAAGGACATAACTTACTCACAACTTGTTGAACTTTTGTACTCAGAGCTGGAGGTTGACAGAGTGCAGTATGACCTGAAATTATAAGTGAATTATAAGTACATGAAAGGGTTAATGTATCGGCCTGAACTTATAAGGAATGACAAGGGTGTAAGCTTATATTTGTCAATGCTTTTGAAGAAGCCAGATGAATTTGTTCCCCTTTTTGTGACTTTGGTGGAGAAGAATATCATTGTTGATCGTAATCCTCCACCAAGTATTGTTAAGGATACTCGTAGTGAGGTTGGGACTTATGTTCCAAAAACAAATCCGGAGGTGCTGGTAGCCACTGCTGTACCTGAATCAAACCCTTTCATATCGACAGTTGATCATGTAGCACAGATACCATTTCATGATGATTTTCCTGATTGTCCTGAACCTGAAGATAATTTTGAGGGCAATGACGATTTTCCTGATTATCTTGAACCTGATGTTGATTTTGATTGCAATGATGATGTAAGAGACAACCAAGAAACAGAGGTCCGTTCTCAAGCTTTGAGCCTGCTTCCATTGTCGTACCAAATACCGAGGCAAACAACATGTAGAAGTAGACCCCGTAGAGAAGATCGCCAAACACCTGGTACTAGTAGTAGTCGTCCAGACGGAACAAATGATGCTAGAGAATTTAGTGATCCACTCTCTTCTTCGACATATTATAGTAAATTCAAAGCTTAGATGTTTACAAGAGAAAACATTGAGGATAATAGTCACTATATATCTATGGGTGGCACATCGGGCGGGGAGATTCATTTAGGAAAGTTTTTCAGAGACAAGGAACATTTAAAGAAGGTTGCTGGCTTGCTTGCAATGAAGAAGGGATTCGACTTTATAGTTAAGAAGTCTGGTACTGATGTTTGGTACATTACATGCAAGGATCCTGATTGTGGGTGGAGGTTAAGAGGGAAGAAGAAGCAACTTTCTAACATGTTCAAGGTGACAGCATTTGAAAATGTACACCCATGTTCCCTCGATGTTCGAAAAAAAGATAACCGTCAAGCATCACCTTTTGCAGTTGCCGAACTGATCAAGGATAAATTCTCAATTAACGGTTCAGATTATTTAGCCTCCAAAATAAGAGAAGATATGAAGAATTCTTTCGGGATCGAAATGAGTTATGAGAAGGCTTGGAGATGCAGAGAGAAGGCACTCCACCTAGTTAGGAGTACGCCTGAAGCTTCATATTCGAAGTTACCTGGGTACTTGCACATGCTGCAGTTGAACAATCCCGATTCCATTATTGATTTCAAGGTAGACGAGGGTCGCTTCAAGTATTGCTTTTTTTCTCTTGGTGCTTGTAGGCGGGGATTCAAGTTTTGTCGACCTGTTATATGTATTGATGGGTCCTTCTTGAAAACTAGGTATGGTGGCCAAATGTTGTGTGCCGTGGCATTGGATTCAGACAGCCACATATTTCCGATTGCTTTCGCAATAGTTGACAGTGAGAACCACGACTCTTGGACCTATTTCATGAGGAAGTTGAAACAATCGATTGGTGATGTTGAGAACTTAGCATTCGTATCGGATAGGCATCAAAGCATTGTTCATGCTTTGGAACTTGTCTTCCCTGATGCACCCCACGGCGCATGCTACCACCACATTATTATGAACGTGGCTAGCAAGTTCAAGACTGATTGCTTCACGGATCATATTTACAGTTGTGCATACTCGTATAAGAAGACAGATTTTGAAAGAGAATTTGAGAAGATAAAAGCAATGGATGTTCCAGTTGCACTATATCTTGAGGGCATTGGATTTGAAAGATGGGTTCGTGCGTACTTTCCAGGGGACCGTTACAATGTAATGACAAGTAATTGGACTGAAAGTTTCAACAGCAAAACTAAGGACGCAATAGCCTTCCCGATCACTGCTTTTGTTGAATTCATCAGGTTTACTATTCAAACATGGTTTGCTACTCGAAAGGAAAATACTGAAAAGTGTAGCACGTCTCTATCACCAGTTATGGAGGGGGACTTGTCATGTCAATTTGAGAAATCTCAGTTCTTAAGCGTCGACAGAGCTGGACCTTATACATTTAATGTCCACCCCGGAGGAACAGTTCAGAGCGGTGGTATAGTTGATTTGGAGGCACGAACATGCAGTTGCGGCCTATTCCAAATCATGAAGATTCCTTGTCCACATGCATGTGCTGCTGCTCAAGAACGAAATATTAGCATGTACGCATTGTGCTCTCAATATTACACAAGAGAGTGTTGGAAGAGCACATATGAGGGGACAATTATGCTAGTTGGTGATGAGGATGATTGGGAATTTCCTGAAGACATTAAGAACATCCAAGTTGGAGTACCGGTTGAGAAGAAACCTGTAGCCCGACCGAAGAAGCAAAAGGTCGGACGAATTAGGAAAAATCGATATCCTTCTAATGGAGACAAGGTTGTGATACAACGATGTTGTAGCAAGAGTGGTGGTAAAGGGCACAACAAAGCGTCTTGCAAGTACCGAGGTTAAATTGTTTTGTTTGTATTCTAGTTGACCTATTATGTTTTATTTCTGCTTGAACTAGTAATATTTGTTATGTGCTGGATTTTGCAGGTTTTTTTATATTTTTTTCTCCATTATGAAACTCTTAAATATGTAATAATCCAGTGTTGGTCCGATAGTGCACGATGTCGGTACGACAATGCACGATATCATTTGTTGTATGATTATTTAAATGTATCTTACAATATGGTACGACGTTGCTCGATGTAGTATGATAGTTAATGTACGACATTAGGGTACGATAATGTACGATATTGGTTCGATAGTGGTACGATGATATGGTTTCAGTCCAATTTCGTGAAATTTGTGAGACATGTGAGGGTACGATAGAGTACGATAATGATCGATGATAGTACGATTGCAAAGATTGAACACATTAAAATGTAGTAATTACAAAAAGTGCAATAAAAAAAATTATACAATTCAAAAAAATTAAGACCGTTCAACATAAGTTTTGGTAGAATAAGTCTACACACCACCTTTGCCTAAAAAATTTCATATTATTGTCAGTTACATTATCAAATGGTAGTTGTAGAAGCTTATGTTCGATATGCTCAATTACGTAACATCCGCAATCGCCATTGCATTAGAAAATAAACAATAATTTAATAAAGTTTTGTAATTAAGAAATAATAATTAATATGTGATATTTAATAAAGTTCACCTGGATTTTGTTTGCGGTACGAATTCACGTGGAGTGAGTTTCCAATCGAAGGGTCTGACCTGGTTCTCTGATGCTATCAACTGAGGCGCGAGTATAAGGTCATGGTTCTCAAATAAACCGGACTGTTGCAAGACCGACGGGAAAATGGTACACCAGTCAACCATCAAACTGATCAAATCGTTTTCAGAAATTGATCCAATACTGGAGTCAAAGATGTTGGACATCCACCCATTCAGGTCTGCCTCTACAGCTACCCAATGCAATTGGTCTTTCAAGAAGAGGGCAAAATAAATGAACTCCTTGTTCTGCCAACTCGGTAAGAACTGGACTGCATCACCCCTAACCAGGTCCAATATACTGTCATCCCAACTAAAGCTAGAGTAGTCAGAACCTGGAAAAGCGTCCCACCAAGCCTTCAATGATTCGGGAAAAATTGTAGGCATAACAACACAGTTCTGAGGGTACACGTAAGGATAAACTTCTAGACGCCTCCTCATGAGATGGAATGCTGCATCTAAATGCTACATTAAAGGAAAATTAAGTCAGTAACCACATTATCGTACCAAAATAAATAAACAAAAAACTATCAGCCGTGAATATAGTAAATATCGTACCCCAATCGTACCATCATCGTACCCCAATCGTACATGAATATAGTAACTAAATAACAACAATAAAACATTCTATCGTACCCCTATCATGCTAATATCGTACCATCATCGTACCTTTATGGTAAAAACTACAGTATTATACACCATCGTACCCACTAGCGTCCCACTGTCGTACCATCATCGTACCATTGACAAAGTAAGTTAACAATTTGAAACTAACTATTATCGTACTGCCATCGTACCTATATCGTCCCACTACAAATTCTAAAATTACGATGTTAATAGTAACTACTTAACAAATTATATCGTACCCATATCGTGCTAATGTCGTACCACCATCGTACCATGGACAATAAAAACAGTTTATAATTTGACACTTATAATAATCGTACTACCATCGTACCTATATCGTACCACTACATATAGAAACATTTAAATAAATTTTCAACATTCTTTAATTATGAAGTTATAGAAAACTTACAGAGTCAGAAAGCCATGTCCTCGGAGTATGCAGTTTCAGGAACCAAGCAACATCGTGTGTCCCTGAGAAGCATTCCCTCGGATATTTATTCCAAATGGTGCCAAGAAACCACTTGTGAAAGTTCATAAGTAATTTACCATCAACAACCCTCAATGGATCCACATTCACTGCTGTCTTCGATTTCTTATTCCTTTTCTTCATTGCAGTGTACTCATCGAACCACCTAGGCCTCTTTCTTTCTCTCCTCTTCTCCGGTGCTGGTGGAGCTACGTCTAAGAATTGTACTTCAGAATCATCAGTATCTTCGATTACAGTAATTTGCCTATCCTCTGGTGTACGAAAAATGTGATCATCTACATCATCAGGTCTGTAATCATTAGGGAGAATGTCTTCATCTATAGGAGACTGAGGGCCTTCTTCAGTGGACTGAGGGTGTGGATCTGGAGCTGGCCTACTAAGATCTTCCATCATTGTCATCAGCTTCTGCAATTGACCCAAGATCTCGGACTGATCTTTAATAAGGGCACTTTGTTGCCCTTCAACCTTTTCCAACCTGGCCAAAATCATAGAGTAGCCTGGTTGCTCAGCTTGGGAGGAGGTGCTGGCATGATGTGTTGATGGGGGAACCTCAGGTGCTGGAGGTGGTGAAACCTCCTTAAAAATATTTGCTGCTTCTGCTTGCTCAGCTAACTTTTCAGCAAGCTTTTCAGCCTGGCTCTGTAAGGCTTCCTGTGTAGGCTGTCCATCGGCACCCACCTCTAGTTCCTCTAACCCCATGTCCACATACAATGGGGCTTCATTGTCTGTAAGGGTCCTCACATACTGTTCTTCAGCAGGTCGGGCACACAGGTAGGGGTATACTGTCAACTGCCACAAAAAACAATGAATATTTAGATTGGAAAGTAAAACAATATAAAAAATAAGTAATTGTCATCGATGAACAATGGTAAACTATCGTACCCCAATCGTACCATATCGTACCCACATCATGCAATTATCGTACCTCAATCGTACCATATCATACCCATATCATGCAATTATCGTACCCATATCGTACCCATAACATAACAATATCGTACCCGTAAGTGAGAATTACTTGCTAACTATCGTACCATCATCATACAACATCGTACCAATATCGTACCTCTACAACTACATTAATAAAGAATACATATCGTACCCCAATCGGACCATCATCGTACCAAATCGTACCCCTTAGCCAGTTTTCAAACAGTTGACAAAAAAACCACAAAATAACCCCACAATCGTACTCAAATCGTACCCTATCGTATTCCTATCGTGCAGTACCCATAGAATTGCATATCTAGAAAAAAATATAGAACATTCAAAATATTTAAAAAGTAAAGTAAAAGCTCACCTTTTTGGCAAACAATTTAATAAGTTGCTCTTTGTGTATCTCTACTTTCTCCTTGCTCTACCAGTTGATCATTCTTGGAATGCCTTGGCCCAATCTCACAGCATAATCCTGACCCAACTCAATGATGGACTCAAAAGCCCAATACTGCAATGCTGCAGCATACCCATAAATAGAGTACTTGGCCTCCTTCTGAGTCTTTCCTTTCTCAATCTTCTTCTGTAAATGCTTCTTCATTTCTACAAAGTCTTTTTGACAAGTTTGTAACAACTTCTGGTATGATATCTTCCCCCACGGGTACTGGAAAAAGAAGTCAACGTCATCTACCGTTTTCAGCATGTCAGTCCAAACCATCAACTTCTCCTCACGACCTTTCAAAACACCCTCTACTAATAAACACAAACCCATCTTGTACACATCATCAACTTTGACAAGTCTCAAAAGTTCTGCGCAGTTGCCCTATGCTCATTGGGGAATGACCATTGAAGTACTCAAGAATCAACCGATCCGAAGGGGTCTTCGCTTTAATCTCAGCTTCAGACGGTCCGCCCTCGAAATTTAAACCAGTAACTAAAACGAACTCCAATTGGCTAAATCTACATCGTTTTTTCCCAATATAAAACTGGACTTCGTCAGTCTTCTCCCCTCTGAATTTGTGCAACAATAGCTGATGGACTAAGGCACCAGAAAAATTTAATGGTTCCGCCATGAAGAACTGTTTGAAAGGGGATTCCTTCACCCTATCCAATAAACCACACTGTATAAATTTTTCTTTAATCTTTGGAAAGTACCAACTGCCGCGCCAAGTGATACGTCCC
Source organism: Humulus lupulus (assembly GCF_963169125.1). Classification (NCBI taxonomy): domain Eukaryota; kingdom Viridiplantae; phylum Streptophyta; class Magnoliopsida; order Rosales; family Cannabaceae; genus Humulus; species Humulus lupulus. Next base: position 286,130,836 of record NC_084794.1, on the reverse strand, counting down.
GTAAAATGTTCCTCTACTGGAACTATCAGTTGTGGAGGTCTTAAGTTCTGCATAAAACAAATAAATATCCAATTAAATAGAATAACAAAAAAAACATCAAATTTTATATTCTGCAATCTATTATCGAGCAACTATCGGACACTATCGCACCATATCGGACACTAATGAAAAAAAATTAAAAACTGGAACTATAACATTATCGTGCACCATCGTACCTCACATTGTACACCATCGGAATATAACAACACAACAATTTGTTCCCAATATCGGGCACACATCGTACCCAATATCGTACCTTATCGTACCTTCACCCTCAACCTCAAGTTATCAGAAAACACAAACTATCGTACTAACGTCGAACCACTATCGTACCCCTATTGTACAGTCATCTTCAACCTGAAGTTATGAGAAAACACAAACACTATCGTAACCCTATCGACCCACTATCGTACTGTAGAGTCCAAGAACTTTACTTAGCTAATTGTTTAGTAGTATTATAGTATGTTTAGTGTTATCATTGTTACTTTGGATTTTTGATTCAGACCGGGAGTTATTTGGACACTCATAGTAGTACTTATAGATTTTCTAAGTTTAACCTATAGTTTAAGAATATTAAGTATAACCTAAGGTTTGATTAATGTGTCTGATATTAAGGATTATATTATTATATTATAAGGTTTAGACATCAACCAATAGGATTTTAAGCACATGTTTTGAATGGTAATTAAGGATTAAGTATTTTTGAGGATTAAATTAAATAAGGGTAAAAGTTTGAATGTATAGGGTCAGTCAGCAGCTTTGAGCACGTTGAGGGCTTAGTCAAGGCTGTTTACTCCATTCAAACTCAGCTAAAAATGTGTAAATTCGTGTTTAAATATTCAGCGTATGCCGATATATCGCAGCTATAGGGGGCGATATGTCGCAGCACGTAGATACGGAAAACACGAATCGATGCACGGTCGCCTCGGGAACAAAGGTCCAGGCGATATATCGCCTCCACCAGCATGAATTCAAATACATTTGAATTCTTTTCCCTTCAGCCATTCAAACTCCTTCAACAGTCCAGCATCTTCTGAACGACTCTTCAGCCTCTGCTGAACGATTATTCAAATGATTTTCACTTAAAAAGCCATTATTTTTATTCAAGTAAAATCAAGATATTTTCATTCCCAAACTCTATAAATAGGACCTAGTACCCAGCCATTATTCACCATTTGCTCTAAGTTCAGAGGCTGCTAGTGTTAAGTGAGTGTGAGAGTGTAAACACTTGGTTTGGGGAAAAAAAAACTATAAGCTTAAACATCATAAGCTTATTAAACACTTTGGGAAGTGAGTGCTATAGTATTTCGGTGGATGTTAGATTGATCTTGCAATCCTTGAGGTAAACCCAAAACTCTAGTTCTTTTCTGTATTTTTATGTTATTTCCTTTCTCAAAACCTTCTACTCAGTCCCCTAACCTTATTCTTATTTTGGTTAGGGAATCCAAGCTTTTAAGCATATAAGTCGGTAAGTATGTTTTCTATGGTTTAGTCTTTCCATCTCTTTCATTTCATCTCCTTTCTTTAGACTTACTCTTTCTTATGGTTTTAGGAGTGTTCCAACAATCCCAACTCAGTCCATATTCTCGGTAACTTTGGTAAGGAAATAGGCTAGAATCAACATGTTATGTGATTATGTTATCTATATGTTTTATGTTATTAAAAGTGTTATGATATATGTGTATGTTTGTAGGCTTGGGCATATGACCCATATGACTAACAAGACCCCAAATGGGTTATGGGCATATGACCTACTTAGCTAGTAGGACCCCACTAATCCCATGGGCATATGCTTGTTTAGTCTATGGGACCCCAAGTAATAATGGCCATTATAATAAGTGTATGTTATATGTATTATGTTAAGTCTTTATGTTTTCTTATGAAATTATGTATGTGACTTTGTGTTAGATTTTCCTTACTGGGCATTAGGCTCACTCCTTTCTGTTTATGTGCAGGAAAATAAGTTTATAGGCGGAAAGATTCGTGACGCTTGGAGAATGTGTATCGATGATGAATGGAGTCAAGGGGCCGAGCGTTATTCGATTCGAGGATATAGTCTCCTTTTATGTTTTTATGGTTTTTATGTGTATTTTTCCGCATTTTTATGTAATGTCTTTTATTTTAAATCTTGTTTTGTTTTAAAGACAATGGGATCCCAAAATCCTTCTTAGTATTCTGTTTATTTGTAAATAACTCTTATTTTCAAGTTACTCAATAAATTATGGTATTTTCGTAAAAATGTAAGTTTTATGTATAGTTTCGATAATGGTCCAATTAGTCTAGATTAGTGGGTCACTACACGTACCCTATCGTACCTCTAAAAAAACCCAACAAAAAATTCAAAATTTTATTGTTTATCAGATTTCACACAGTCAGATTTCACACAGTTAAATTCAACAATACATACTATAACATTTTCCAATGGAAAAGAAATTGAAAAAAACACATACCCTAGACATTTTTGCGTAATGGGGTGTCGGTTTTTCTTCGGGGTTTGAGTTTTCCTTCGTCTCCGGTGGGGGTTGGGGTTTGGGTGAGGCTTGGTCTCCGGTGGACTGGGTTTTCCTTCGTCGGGTGGTGGGGGTTTTTCTGACCGTCGGGTGAGGGTGGGTGAGGGAGAGAGATGCGTCGGGTGAGGGTAGTTATGGGTTGCTCGATGGTTTTGTGGGAGTGAAGAGTTTTGGCAGAGAGAGGGAACGGGAAATGAGCAGGGGAAAAGTTACAGTTTTTATTTATGTTTTTTTTATCACTATCGTGTACCATCGTACTTTAGTTCGACATTTTTATCATCGTACCAGTATCGGGCCATATCGGTTGGTATCGGGCAAAGTTTTATTTATGTTTTTGATCACTTAAAACACTAATATCGAGCACGTATCGGGTACCATCGTGTACAATCGTACTATTAGGTCCGCAGTAACTTAATAACAACAATCGGGCATATATCGGACTACTATCGATCCATTATCGTACTTAAAAGGGTGTATAGATTTAAAATAATAATCGGGCAACCATCGGGTAGCCATCGAACCTGAATGACCATCGGGTAACCAAACCTATCGGGCAACCATCGGGTTGCCATCGGACCTTCATCACTAACCTTGAAACTCAACAACTATCGTGCCCGAATCTGGCCTCTATCGGACACTATCGGGCATTTACTCAAGGAACAAAAAAAAAATGCAGATTTTCACAGAACACGATTTTCACCCAAAAAATAGCAAAAAATACCAAAAAACTACAGATCCAACATCTAAACAGCATTCTAAATCATAAAAACAACCAACAACAACAAGAATCAAAGAAAATCACTTACCCATGTGTATCTTTCTTGCAAGATTTTAGAGAGGAAAGGTATGAGATTTTGTTATGAAAGGGGTATTTTTGGTATTAAATGAAAGATGAGCATTGGTTTCATATGGTGGTTAACTTTAATTCAAATTTTAATTATTAAGCTAATGTAAGCATGATTTATCAAATTTCCCTTACCAAAATAGCAAAAAATTCAAAGAGCATTTATACTCATTATTGTATGTGAAATAATACTCTTACATCAGCTCTAGACAGAGAAGATTTTACTTACCAAGAAGGTATGTAGAGAGGTTGACTTTTCCAACCCCATCATTTTAGTGTTTTTGTTTTGTGGTGTTGTTATTTGTTCTTTGCGATGAATTAGCTATATGCATGAGTGTTTATGTTTTTCCCAGTAATATGTATATGTCACTACAAGAAATGCGTTTTATGCCAGCGGGATTGTCGCAGGCAAAAGAAATATTACTATTGTCGGCACGTTTTTGCATCGGTAAAGTAGACTGCCTTAAAGCGGCCTCTATTGCAATCTTTTGTCGGCGAAATTACTTTGTCATCGGCAAAAGGATTATTACTGGCGAAAAAAAGACGCCGGTAAAACGTCATCACGTTGGCAAAAGATTATTCTGCGATACCGCGAGACAATATTTTGCCGGCGCAATATTAGCTTTTCATGTCTAAGACGGAGATGCTAGGAAAATATGATTTTCGCCAGCGCAAAAAGTCATCGGCAAAAGTTTGTTGCATTTTTTTAGAACCTTTTACATACATCTGGTTTGTATTGAGGATGATATTATTATGCAATGATATTATCTGGGAGTTTATTTGGTTTGTATTGAGGATGATATTATTATGCAATGATATTATTTGGGAGTTTACCTGGTTTGTATTGAGTTTGGCACGTTCTTACTCTCAATGAAAGCACCAATTGTTACAAGGGAAGGATAGACGCACTCTTCGAGTCAGTGCCAAACTCCCAAAAAAGACTTAATTCTTCATTTTGTATATTAATAGCATCCTCAATACAAACCCGATTTTATATATCCAGTAACAGAGCACCAAACAAAAGAAAAGACAATAACAGAAATTAGTTGGAATTCCTTCTTCTCTATTCCTGCAATTGTTAGATGAAATGAATGTAGGCATATGAACAATCCTATATACATGTAGGCGGAATTAATATATAGAATGAACATATACAAAAGAGGATCGAATATTGTATACCTCCAGCCATTGCAGTTGATAACCTCGATCTAGCTTTAGATCTACAAAAGAAAAGGAAAATAATTAGAATGAGTACACGGGCTTCCAAGCTCTCACTAACTCTTTTAGATGGAGTTACTGAAAGTCAGAATGAGCCGTGAGCTTAGGGACCGATACTCTATATTTATAGAGTGAGACCTACCATCAGAGTCTCTGCCACAGATTGAGATATTTTCTCAATCAGTTGGGATATGAAAAATCGGGTAACAACAAAATCAGGTAACAAATAATGTTGACCATTAATCAGAATATTTTGTCAATAAATTAAATATTGACTTTAATATATTAAATCAATTAGTTGTAACAAATTGATTTTATATACCAAATAAATAAATATTCTAACATTCTTCCACTTGGTCAGCATTTAAATTAATGTATTACTTAAGTCCGACGATCATCCCTGTTAGATAATAAACACATGAATCAGGGCGATAGGTCCTCTTTTTATGACGAGTATTATCTTCCATGTATTACGATATATTTATTACATAACAATGTAATTTATGTGGCTATGTACTTAAACGAATAAACATGTCCTATGAAAATTTTCTCAAATAAAATTAAGATGCGCATAAATATGAGAAAACATCAAAATAAGAGTTTCATTGATAATAACTTCAGTTTGTACAATAAATTTACATAAGGGATGTTAGAGATTACTGATGGACCCTAAACGGGTATGTTTAAAAATTTATATATCGCAAGCGCACGAATCGTCCATATAGAATAGTGATCGTAAGCAAGGATGTCGAACCCAAAGGAGTTGTCTAAAATCGAAAATGAAACTATTTTAAATCAAAAGTAATAAATTCTAACCTAGTTCCAAAGATTGATAAGTTTTAATAGTATGAACATAAAATGAAATATTGAAAAATAAAGCTTTTTAAGATAATGAAAATAAACCAATAATGAGTTGAAAATAAGTATTAAAAGAAAAGATTATTAAGATACTAGAATCCACAAAATGTAAGTTTAATAATATTTATTAGTATATTGATTCCCAAGTTTTAGTGATAGTTAAAATAATTTAAACTATCATTTTCCAAAAATATTTATAATTTTAAGCACAATTTTCTTATAAAAAGATAGGATTTTTCTTCACTTTTCAAAATTATAATTTCAAAGCATTTAGTGTAAATCAATCTAATGAAATAACAAATAAATCAATGAACATTATTTATAAGGCAAAACATAATATTTTTGTTCTAAGCATGAATGTGTACAATTTAATGACACATCTTACACAAAGAATATTATGTTTATGCACTAATGAAGAACAAAGTGTAAAAATGTTCTAACAATCTAAAATACAAGATATTTAAGATGAAAGAAATATATGAAGAAGAAAAATCCATAGACTTTGTTGCATTACAAGGGAAATCAACATACAACATAAATATTACCTAGTTACAAGTTGCTTCATCATGATCTTAATAATCTTATGAAAAAGATTAGAAGCACATAACTAGAATAGAAATTACAAAATAAATGACATACATACTTGCAAAATGCTCTTGAAAAACCCAAATGGAAGAGAGAATGGTAGAGAGAAAATGAGAGAAAAAGATGGTAACCAAAAAATTAAGCACGCCAAAAATGGTCTTGAAAGTCCATATTTATAGCCAAAGTGAGTTTATTAAAATAATCAATTTAAATTAATTAAATTGATTAGATTAATTAAATAAAATAAATATGGTATGTAGAGGTAAATTATAGGGTGTAATGATGATGTTGTGGTGAAAATGTGTAGGAAAAAGGGTAAAAAGTTGGCATTTTTGTCATAGGGGACAAAGGGACAAATTGCATTTTTGTTGGGCTCAATAAGGGAAATGGCAGCAATGTGGTGGTTGGGTGTTGGAGGGGGGGCCACGGGTTGGGCCTAGAGTGGGCCTCACGTGGTTGGGCTTTTGGAGAAATACCATTTTTCTTGTTACTTTCTTTCAAAATTACCATCTTTCCTTTGATTTTCTTGCTTTTCAAGGGCAATAATTTTCCTACACAATAAATTATAAACTAAATTAAAATTAAATATTTTCATTAATAAAATATATCATATAACTCCCATGAAAACATTAATTAAAATTTAATTTACATAACATTTAATTTCAATAAAATCATATTTTTAGCATTCAAACTAACAATACTAATTTTAAATAATTAAACTACAACATATTATAATAACATATCTATAAAAACATATAAAAATCTAGAAAACTACAATAAGACTAATAAATTAAAAATTACATAAAAACTTAATAAGTTAATTAAAAACTCATGAACTAAGCAACAATTAGCATGTAAAACATGGTAAAATAACTCTATTTTGTAGAGTTATCAATTACACATAGATTAGTTTTGTTAGTTGTTATTTCTGGTTTTTCAGTTTTGGTTAGTTCTTGTATCTCAGGGGCTTTCTTGTCTTTTTGTATTCTGCTCATCTTCTATAAATAACAACTTCAGCTCTGATCTTTTTCATTACGTGATCAAGAGCACTTTCTAAAACTTGTCTCAATTCTGTTCACATTTACATGGTATCAGGTCTCATCTTCTCACTTTCTTGTCATCTTTCTTGAACTTTCATGGCGAACGATCCACCGACTGAAGAACATGCAAGACCCAATCAGAACATCCAGTCCGTTCCGACCGCTTCCGCAAATATCTCAGCCCTCGCTCCTCACCAACAACAATTTCTTGCTCTGTCTCAAGCTCTGAATCACACCCTAGCTATGAAATTAGATCGAAGCAACTTTCTTCTATGGTAGACTCAAATGGAAAATGTTATATATGCAAATGGCATTGAAGACTATCTGGAGGGAACGATTGTGGCTCCACCTCAGACGATTGAAGGTCAAGATGGCATCAATCCAGATTTTCAACAATGGCGTCGAAAGGACAGATTGATTCTCAGCTGGCTCTTCTCTTCGCTCACCCCATAATTGATGTCTCACCTCGTCAGTCATCGCACTAGTGCTGCTGCTTGGGTTGCGCTCAATCAACTCTACTCTTCCACTTCAAATGCTCGAATCATGCAACTGCGATTGCAACTTCAGACAATCAAGAAAGGTGCGTTGTTCATGATGGATTACATCTTGAAGATAAAAATTTTAACTAATCAACTAGCTGCCATCTCTGAAAAAGTTTCTGAACGTGTCCAAGTTTTGTAGTTACTTGCTGGCCTTAGTGCCGATTACAATTCCTTTGTGGTGTCCATCACTTCTAAATCAAAGGGGGTCACCTTCGAACATGTCTCTAGTCTACTTCTGGCTCATGAATCCAGAGTTGAGCAACAACTCTCGGTAGACGAAACTGCCCCAGTTGTGAACATGGCCTATCGATAGAGCCAGCCATCAAGATCTCAACCTTGGCATCGCTCCTCACAAGGTCGTAGCCAGTCTCAGGCACCACACGGCTCCAACCACAACCGCAACAATCCCAATCTCGGCTCCAGACCCCCCAGTGGTCCCAAGATTGTTTGTCAATTATGCCAGCGTCCTGGTCATCAAGCTTACCATTGTTACAGGCGCTTTGATCCTCAGTTACCCCCTCCACAGACTGCATCTCACGCCAACAACTCTCAGTCTCACTCTGCACCAATCAATGCCATGGTTGCTAATGCAAATTCTGTTGCGGATGACACTTGGTTGCTCGATTCTGGTGCCTCTCACCATTTAACTCCTCACTCATCAAATATTGAGTCTTCTTCTGCTTATACTGGTTCTGATGCAGTCACCATTGGTAATGGTAACTCTATTTCCATTAAATCTCTTGGTCATTCTTCTATTCAAACATCTCATAATTCCTTTGCTCTTCACAATGTCTTCCATGTTCCGAAACTGTCCAATAATCTTCTTTCTGTATCTAAATTTTGTTCTGAAAATAACGTGTTTCTTGAATTCTTTGCAAATTCTTACAATATTAAGGATCTCCAATCGAAGAAAATTTTACACAAGGGTTCCCTTGACAAAGGTCTCTACACCCTCCAAGCCAAGAATGCTTTACAATCTGACTTGAAGATCAAATCTGCCTATGTCTCAACAGTTCGATCTTCTAATCTCCCTGCCTCTACTATCAATCATTTCCAGTCTCATTCGACCACTCCAGCTGCTATTTGGCATTCTAGATTAGGACATGTTCACTCTGACATTGTCAATCATGTTTTACTTCAATGTAATCAAGACTTCAAATATAATAAAAATTTGATTTGTTCTTCCTGTCAACTTGCAAAGAATCACAAATTACCTTTCCCTATATCTCAATCTCGAGCTACTGCTCCTCTAGACCTTGTTCATACTGATCTTTGGGGACCTTCCCCCATTCCATCCATTGATGGTTCTCGATATTTCATTCTATTTTTGGATGACCATTCTAGATTTTCTTGGCTATATCCTTTACATTCCAAAGATCAAGCTTTATCTGTCTTTAAACAATTTAAACTTCTTGTTGAGAATCAATTTAGTGCCACTATCAAAGAATTACAATCTGACAATGGAGGTGAGTATCGTTCCTTTGTACACTTTCTGAATGCTTCTGGAATTCATCATCGTTTATCATGTCCCTACACCTCTGCTCAAAATGGCAGAGTTGAGAGAAAACATAGACATGTGGTAGAAACCGGCTTAGCTATGTTAGCGCATGCCTCCCTTCCTTTGCATTACTGGCTATATGCTTTTAATACTGCTATTTACATCATCAATAGACTACCTACTAAACTTCTCAATCTCAAATCTCCCTATCAAATTTTGTACAACAAAACCCCTGATTATTCTCTTTTTAGATCATTTGGGTGCTTATGTTTTCCATGTTTAAGACCATACAATGATAACAAGCTTCAGTACAGATCTAAAGCTTGCATATTTTTGGGATACAGTACCAAACACAAAGGTTATGTCTGCCTTGACCCTCAATCTCACAGGATATACACCACATGACATGTGGTCTTTGATGAGAAAACTTATCCCTATCACCTTCCACCTCCTTCAAAAATTCCCTCTTCTTCCTCTACTTCTTCTCATACTCGTACTATTCTTCCCACCTCTTTCACTCCCTCTCCCCCATCCTCTTCTACCTCATTTCCACCTTCTGCCCCTTCTTCCTCTCCCTTACCTGTTCTTCCTCCTTCTCCCCCTCCCATTGAGCAATCACCTATCATCTCTACAGAATTTGTTAATACTAGCAATACTAACCCTGTTGTGCAGGATCAAGTCATTTCACCTGTGCAGGTACCTTCGGCTGAGACAATTATGGCACCCATCTCAGCACCCTTGCCTCCTTCCAATGCGCATCCAATGATGACTTGTTCCAAGTGTGGCATTCACAAACCGAGGGCTTATGTTGCACAACAGCTGCCATCTTCTCTTGTACCTCCTCGGACATACAAGACTGCTCTTCAATCTGCTCCCTGGCGTGATGCTATGGAAGCTGAGATTGCTGCCTTACACAAAAATGGTACCTGGACTCTAGTTGCTCCTCCTGCTCATGCCAATATCATCGATTGTAAGTGGCTATTCAAGCTAAAATACAACCCCAATGGATCTATTGATAGACACAAAGCAAGGTTAGTGGCACGGGGATTCACTCAAACTCAGGGAGTCGATTATTTTGACACTTTCTCTCCAGTTGTAAAGCCAGCTACTGTTAGAGTTCTTCTCACTTTGGCCCTGTCAAAAGGTTGGAAACTCAGACAAGTAGACATCCATAATGCTTTTCTAAATGGAGAATTAACTGAACATGTCTATATGTCTCAGCCTCCGGGCTTTATCAATCAAGAAACTCCCTCCTATGTGTGTAAACTACGGAAAGCCCTCTATGGCCTAAAGCAGGCACCGTGGGCCTGGTTCTCAAAGCTTAGTTCTGCTCTTCTCTCATGGGGATTCTCCAACTCCAAGTCAGATTCCTCTCTGTTTACTCTGCACACCTCGGCTGTTCACATGTTTCTCATTGTCTATGTCGATGATATTATCATAACAGGTAGCTCCTCCCTCCATATTGATCAATTGGTTGCCAAATTACACCAAGCTTTCGCTATTCGGGACCTTGGTCAACTGCACTACTTCCTCGGCATAGAAGTAACTCATACACCAAACCAGATCCACTTGTGTCAGCAGAAGTACATCACTGATATCTTAAATTCCACTGAGATGCTGGACTCCAAAACTGCTCCTACACCTGGTTCAGTAGGCAAACCCCTCTCCAAAAATGATGGCAAACCTCTTGAAGATCCCATTGAGTATAGACGCATCATTGGCTCTCTTCAGTATGTCACTATGACTCGGCCATACATAGCCTTTCCTGTCAACCGAGTCTGTCAATTTATGCAACACCCTACAAATTCTCACATGTTGGCTGTCAAAAGGATCCTTAGATATCTAAATGGCACCAAGTCTCATGGCATTACACTTACTGCTGCTTCTTCTCTTCCCCTTGCAGCGTTTAGTGATGTTGACTGGGCCTCCAATCCGGATGATAGGCGCAACACTAGTGGATATTGTGTTTTCTTGGGTGACAGTCTTGTCTCCTGGTCATCTTCTAAACAGAAAGTAGTCTCCCAAAGTAGCACAGAGTCCGAATACCGTGCTCTTGCAAATGCTGCAGCTGAACTCACCTGGTTCCAACAGTTATTTTCTGAACTTCAGCGTACAGTACCTTCTACTCCAATACTATGGTGTGATAACATGTCTGCTGCTCACCTAGCTTCAAACCCAGTTTTTCATGCCCGAACGAAGCACATAGAGATAGACTTCCATTTTATTAGGGACATGGTCACTCGCAAACTCCTCATCATTCACTATGTTTCTTCTTCAGATCAGATTGCAGATATACTAACAAAACATCTGCTTGTAACTCAATTTTCTATTCTTTGTACCAAGTTAACGGTTCTTCACAGACCCATTAACTTGAGGGGGGCTGTTAGAGATTACACATAGATTAGTTTTGTTAGTTGTTATTTCTCGTTTTTCAGTTTTGGTTAGTTCTTGTATCTCAGGGGCTTTCTTGTCTTTTTGTATTCTGCTCATCTTCTATAAATAACAACTTCAGCTCTGATCTTTTTCATTACGTGATCAAGAGCACTTTCTAAAACTTGTCTCAATTCTGTTCACATTTACAAGGGAAACAAGTCCCATGTTCACTACATGATCCTTGAATTTATGAGGTGGCAAGCCTTTCGTCATAGGATCAGCAATCATCAATTCAGTGCTAATGTGTTGAATGACCACTTTATTTTCTTTAACACGTTCTCTCACGGCTAAGTACTTGATGTCGATGTGCTTGCTTCGACTACCACTCTTGTTGTTCTTAGCCATGAATACAACAGTTGAATTGTCGCATAACATTCTCAATGACCCAGATATAGAATCTACAACTCTAAGGCCTGAAATGAAACTCTGTAGCCATACACCATGCGATGTAGCCTCAAAACAGGAAATGAACTCGGCTTCCATGGTAGAAGTAGCAGTCAAGGTCTGTTTGTTACTCCTCCATGATATGGATCCACCGGAAAACATAAACACGTAACCAGAGGTTGATTTACGTGAATCAATACAACCAGCAAAGTCTGAATCTAAGTAGCCAACTACTTCTAGGTTGTCGGTTCGTCTGAACATGAGTTTGTAATCCTTAGTACCCTGAAGATACCTCATAACTTTCTTTGCAGCTTTCCAATGGTCTAATCTCGGGTTACTCTGAAATCTTCCTAGCATTCCAACAGCAAAGGCAATGTCGGGTCGTGTGCACACCTGAGCATACATCAAGCTTCCAACAGCAGAGGTATATGGGATGTTCTTCATTTCTTCCTTTTCAAAATCATTCTTTGGACACTGGCTCAAATTTAATTTATCACCCTTAACGATAGGAGCAACACTTGGTGAACAATCTTTCATCCGAAATTCCTCTAAAACTTTGCTAATGTAGGTTTCTTGAGATAGACCTAAGATACATTTGAATCTATCTCGATGGATCTTAATGCTAATGACATAAGATGCATCACCCATATCCTTCATCTCAAAGTTCTTTGAGAGAAATTGCTTCACCTCATGTAGCATACCCTTATCATTGGTTGCAAGAAGAATATCGTCCTCATATAAAACAAGAAAACAAATCTTACTCCCACTGACCTTCTGGTATATACATTGATCCATGACATTCTCTTCAAATCCAAAAGAAGAGATGACATCATGGAATTTTAAATACCATTGGCGGGACGCTTGTTTTAAACCATAGATGGACTTCTTCAGCTTGCACACCAAATGCTCACCATTACTAGAGGAGAATTCTTCTGGTTGTTTCATGTATACCTCCTCCTCTAGGTCACCATTTAGGAAGGCAGTTTTCACATCCATCTGCTGCAGCTCTAAATCGAAATGAGCAACTAATGCCAGGATAACTCTGAGGGAATCTTTCTTAGATACCGGAGAAAAGGTTTCTTTGTAGTCAATTCCTTCTTTTTGAGTGAACCCCTTAGCAACGAGCCTCGCTTTGTGTCTCTCAATGTTGCCTAATGAGTCTTTCTTTGTTTTGAAGACCCATTTACACCCAATAGCCCTCGCCCCATTAGGCAACTCAACAAGATCCCAGACTCCGTTGCTCTTCATAGAATTCATTTCTTCATTCATGGCATTGTACCACAATTCTGATTCTTTGCTATTCATAGCTTGTGAAAATGTTTCTGGATCATTTTCGGCTCCAATATTGTAGTCAGATTCTTGCAAATACACAATGTAGTCACTAGGTATTGCCGATTTTGTTGTCCTAGTGAATTTTCTTAAGGCTACACCAGCAGGCTCTTGAGGAGCGGGTGGTTCAGCTTGTTGTTCAACAATTATAGGCAACTCCTGAACAACTTGATCCATTTGAACTTCAACATTGACTTGTGGATCTTCAACAATTGGCTGTGGTGGTTCAACATCCATTTGGACTGCAGGGGTGTTATCAACCACAATCAATTTTGCTCTTGAGGTGGAGGGTTCTGAAGGATCTTTCTCAGAACCTAAGTCCTTGGATTGATCACTCCCACTAATCAAGGCATTTTCAAGAAATTTTGCATTCCTTGATTCCACAATCCTAGTGCTATTAGATGGACAATAAAACTTATAACATTTAGACCTTTCAGCGTAACCAATAAAGTATCCACTTATGGTCCTTGGGTCCAGTTTCTTTTCTTGTGGATTGTATACCCTAACTTCAGATGGGCATCCCCAAATGCGTACATGTTGCAAACTCGGTTTCCAACCTTTCCATAATTCAAAAGGAGTTTTGGAGACTGCCTTGGTTGGAACTCGATTTAATATGTACACGGATGTCTTTAGAGCTTCAGTCCACAAGGATTTAGGAAGTTTAGGGTTGCTGCTGAGAATACTTCGCACCATGTCCATCAATGTTCAGTTTCTCCTTTCTGCAACACCATTTTGCTCGGGTGTACCGGGCATGGTATATTGGGCAACAATCCCATTTTCTTGAAGAAACTTTGCAAAAGGGCCAGGTGCTTGTCCATCTTCAGTGTATCTACCATAATATTCTCCACCTCTATCCGATCTCACTATCTTAATTTACTTATTGCATTGTTTCTCTACTTCAGCTTTAAATATCTTAAAGACATCTAACGCTTTACTTTTGTTATGAAGTAAGTAGATATACATGTAGCATGAGTAATCATCTATGAAAGAGATGAAGTATTTCTGACCATATGAGTCCATGTCTGGACTACATATATCAGTATGTATGATTTCTAATAAGTCGGAACTCCTATGGACACCACTTTTCTTAGACTTGGAGGTATGCTTTCCCTTAATGCAATCCACAGAAGTATCAAAATCAATAAAATCTAAGGTATTGAGTACCCCATCTTTTACTAACCTTCTAATTCTATCAATGGAGATATGTCCCAATCTCCGGTGCCATAATGTAGAGTAATTCTCATTCATAACACATCTTTTATTGCCAGCGTGAACGTGCACAGTATTATAAGCGATATTGTTTTGTAAATTAAGGCAGTAAAGACCATCAGACAAAATACCATTTCCAACACATTCAGATTTATTATATAAATTAAAAGATTTGTCTGAAAATGTAAAGGAAAAACCAAAAGGTACAAGTCTTGAAACGAAAATCAAGTTTCTAGAGAAACTTGGTACATAAAATGTCTTTTCTAACTTTAAAACAAAACTGCTACTTAAAACTAAATGGCACGTTCCAATAGCCTCCACATGTGAGCCCATCTTGTTTCCGGATAAGATGCTTTGCTCACTTCCCACTGACTTCCTTAGGTTTTGTAAACCCTGGAAGGAATTTGAAATGTGAATTGTTGATCCAGAATCAATCCACCATGTGTTAATATTGACATTAGCCATATTAGATTCATAACATACGAATGAAATTGGATTACCTTTGTCATCCATCCATTTCTTGAACTTGGCACATTCCTTTTTCGTATGTCCCTTCTTTTTGCAGAAGAAGCACTTGATGGAATCCTTCTTTATATCGCCTTGGGGAGGCACTTTATTTTTCCCCTTGTCCTTCTTGGATGGTTTGCGTTTCTTGCCTTGGGTGGCCATGTGAGCACTTTCACCTTGTTCCTGCAGGAGCCTTGCTTCTTCTTGAGCACACATGGTTATCAATTCATTGATACTCCATTTGTCCTTATGTGTGTTGTAGGAAATTTTGAAAGGCCCGTATTGAGGTGGAAGATGGTTAAGGATGTAGTGGACCAGGAAGGTTTCAGGAATGACTACATCGAGCTTCTTCAGTTGAGCAGAAATGTCCCTCATTTTTTAAATATGTTCTCTAACTCCTTTGGCACCAGTGAGTTTTGTGGATGAGGTTGTTGTAAAGTGGTTTGTCCGAAGTGTCGAACTGCTCATTGATCAGTTTGATCAAGTCTTTGACTTTCTCAGGTTGCTCCACCGATTCACGCATTCCCAGAGGGATTTTGGACATGATGCTGAGGCGATTGGACCACTCCCATTTTTCATATAGTGCGATCTGAGCAGCAGTGCTAGTCGTAGTGATTGTAGCTGATTCGTCCTTCCTTATTGCGTAGTCCATGTCGGCGCAGCCTAAATGAAGAAGAACTCGTTCTTTTCAGATTTTGAAATTATCACCCCTAAGCTCAGGAATTTCGGTAAGGATTTCAGCGAAACTAGAGGATGATGAAGAAGCTGCATGAATAGGATTACAAACTTAGATTTTGAAGATTGATGCTTAATGAAGTCATGTTTTACCAATGTATAACATGCTGAAGAATGAAATTTTATTAAACAAAAATTGCCTGTGGGATAAATTTTTAATTTAATAAAATTGGATGTAAAGGATGATAGATTATTCAAACGAATTATTTAGGCTAAATTAAGGTTTGATACTTCTATCTTTATTAAACTTTATGATAAAACTATTAAACTAATTTTCATAACTCCTGTGGGTAAATTAAAAAAATTAATTTAATATATTATCCTAATTAATTATATAAATATAATAAAATCCCTGTAGGGTAAAATTATTATATCTATATAATTAATCACAATTTATGTCCATTATGTTATCCTTTCAAATTAATATATAATTTTATATAATTAAAGATGCTATGACTACTCCCTAATTATGTAAAATTATATGGTTCACTAGACATTATGTTTCAGGCTCTAAGGAAACCTAAGAACAATTTCGTTATAACATAATAGGCAATCACAGAGAGTAGTGCTCCTAGTGTGGTCGTCCGAAGATCATTAAAAACCGTTCTAGGTTGAGCATTTGTCTCAGTTTCATGCGTTCTTATGTCAACCACAAAATTGTTTATGAATTATTCATAATTGTATTCACCATAAATGTTTTATGAATATTTTATGAATAAATTATGAAGATTAATGTGCTAAATATTATTCAACATATCTTAATGTTTGAATATAATCTAAATATATCTAGCACAATAATGGAATATATATAATGTATTTAAAATTATAAATCCATACATCTAAAATTAAAGATAATTATACTTAGAATAAATTTGCATGAATAATAACAAAATAATCATACAATTAGCATAATTAACTATATGTACGAAAATAAATACAAAAATTCCATATATATGCTTGGCAGAAATATTCATGCTAAATAAGACAATAAAATCATTTATTGATTTGGTGAATTAATAAAATAATTGTACAGACTTAATTGTAAAACAAAAAGTAATTACATTATTAAAATAGCACAATTATTTAATATTGCATGAATAAAAGAAATATACCATGCAATATAAATACACCAAAATCAAGTAATTGCATATTTTAATTAATTTCTATATATATAATATACCAAGATTATATGTTTTAATTAAATTGGCAAAAGAATTAAAAAAGAAATTTAGTGTCTAAATAAGCATTAAAATCAAGAAAATAATAAAATCCAAAAAATAATTAAAAAATGTAATTTTTTGGAATTTTCTTCAATTTTTCTTAATTTTTTTTTTAAAATCTGCATGTCATTTTTCCCTTAGAGTTGTCGTAGGACCCGTCAAACGACGGGTCGTTTTTGGCGCTGCATGGTGGAAAACGACATGTCGTTTTTCCACCTTCTTCAACATCTACCCGGGTCAATTTGACCCGGTTGCAGAAAAATGGGTCCTATATACATGTAGGTAGAATTAATATATAGAATGAACATATACAAAAGAGGATCGAATATTGTATACCTCCAGCCATTGCAATTGATAACATCGATCTAACTTTAGATCTACAAAAGAAAAGGAAAATAATTAGAATGAGTACACGGGCTTCCAAGCTCTCACTAACTCTTTTAGATGGAGTTACTGAAAGTCAGAATGAGCCATGAGCTTGGGGACCGGTATTCTATATTTATAGAGTGAGACCTACCATCAGAGTCTCTGCCACAGATTGAGATATTTTCTCAATCAGTTGGGATATGAAAAATCGGGTAACAACAAAATCAGATAACAAATAATGTTGACCATTAATTAGAATATTTTGTCAATAAATTAAATATTGACTTTAATATATTAAATCAATTAGTTGTAACAAATTGATTTTATATACCAAATAAATAAATATTCTAACAGCAATGACATAGCGCTTCATCCATTTTGGCTCCACGCACTTACAGATTCCACGCTCGTTCTTGTACTCTTTCTCACGTTCTTCAGCATCAATGGAAGCTTCTGTGGCTTCTAGAATAGTTTCAGGAGACTGTGAGATAGATATAACCTTTTGGGTCACTTCAGCTTGGGCCTTGGCCTCAGTCCAATAGTCTACATGCTGTCGGGCCAAATGAATGTCCACTAATATGTGGGTCTGTCTATCAGGGTTGATCTATTGTAATTCTTTTCTGTGAAGAATATTTGAGTGATGATCTGTCATGACTAGGCTCCACGTGGGTATCTGATTCACCTTCTTCTTCAACAGTGAGATTAGAGAAAAAACTAAGGAGATGATTGGTTGG
The DNA here is from genome assembly GCF_963169125.1 of Humulus lupulus. Taxonomy (NCBI): domain Eukaryota; kingdom Viridiplantae; phylum Streptophyta; class Magnoliopsida; order Rosales; family Cannabaceae; genus Humulus; species Humulus lupulus. The sequence continues at coordinate 286,112,785 of NC_084794.1, read as the reverse complement.
AGATAATGGAATGGAAAATAAAAAAAATTTCATTTCATTCCTTTGTTTGATTACATTTTAAAATATTTTTCCACTATTTTAGTGAAAAATTAAACCCAAAACACATTATAATGTTTTCAGTAAATATTTTTTTTCACTTAAAAAATGAGTTTTTAAGTTAAGATGAAAAATAACATTAACCCAAAAACTAGTTTTAATTAGAGTAATATGTACGGGAAACACAAAAAAAAAGTTTAATTAATTAGTTGAAACAGCAAGTTACATAAATCTAATACTTTTTCGAGCACAATTTCAATAACATATATATATATATAAAAGGGAAGTACAGCATGCATTGAGAATAATAAACTATAATAGAAGATTTAGAACTAAAATATATCTTGATGCTCTTAAATACTGTCGTCCTTGATAGAAACCTTAGTTCGTGAAACCGCCATGAATTCAACTTCCACAATTAGAGTATCCTTCAAAATGTAACCATTAGAAGATTTGTGTAGATCTTCTAGAAATATAAATTTGGATGTACCCCAACCATAGTCACGTACCAATTTTGGTTAACTGCACAACATGAAAAGTAAAACTGTATATCATATCTAGTGATTAAAAGTCATTTGCTAAAGTAAAGGGCTATTTCTAACATTATTTTTTATTAGTTATTCTACTAGAAAAATGATCCATCACCTGAAAATTTTTTGTGTTTAGAATTGACTTGGTCAAGTACTCGTAAACAGCAGTCAGCATAAATTGTTGAGGTATTTGGACCGCTACCATCTAAGAGTAAATAAATTGCTAAATATTTACCCACATTCTCTTTGTCACCTTTCGGATGAATCCTTAAATACCTAGAACGAACAATAAATTAAAAAAAAATGTTCAAACAGTTTAGAATAAAAAAGTAAACTTAACATCGACAAATTAATAAACATACCATGTTGTTCCTCCAGCAGCAAACACTTGAGACTCGTATGAATATTTGTGCATCTTAGAAAATTCCTTAATTTCCCAACTGAACCTAGGGTTACTTATCAAACCACGGCCATATACAGAAAGAGATTCCCAGTTAAGAGTGTGACTTGTGACAAAAACCTCAGCCCCAAATACGCATGAGTCATTGAGGAGATATCCATTAGATATATCCTTGAAAGTTTCAAGTGAAACTAATCGTTCGAAACCCCATTCCCTCTTCATCCCATGAAAACGCCTCACATCAATGTCTAAGCAAATTAATATACAATTATTAATATACTATAATCTGCAAATATAAACTAGTACACTAATTAATGAGATTAATATATACTTACCTTGGACGGTTAAGTATTTATCCTTCAGTTGATTGTACACAAACAGTTTGAAGCTAACATTAACTTCCCAACCATTAGGAAGAGTATTCAGATCAGATATTGCCAAGTAGAGAGAAATATGGTCATTTTCAGTGTCGTCCCTTTGGTCTCCATTTGGGAAAAACGACAATCTCCTGTAGTAAAACGCTAAGAATTAAACAATGCTTAATTACTCATTTAAACAGTACGTAACCAATGAGAGCTCAGTTACCATTTGTAGCCCCCAGCTTCAAAATAAGAGCTATCATAATTTGTTTTTGCCTTTGATAGCAAGCTGTATGACTCAACTTTCATCAAATAGTGAGCTGGTGGAATGTTTCTAATAGATCTTGAAATATTGTCTATCACACAATAACAAAGGCAAACATTACACAATTATATAGGGCAATAATATATTTAATTTTAAAGAAAACCGATATGTTGTAGTAAAGTACATACCAGTATTGTCCATGGTTGACTGAGGAGAAAGTAGATAATGTATTCAAGAAGAAGAGATTTTACAAAAAGTAGATGGAAAGTACTATGTGAGCACAAGGAGTTGATGAAGGGAATAGTCTGATTCTTTTATAGATGGATTAATCACTTCCCTTAGCTTAAAGAAGTTTAAGTGTCGTACTCAAGGATCAAGAAAAATTATCTCAAAGCTGCTGTATTAATCATCATATTCTTACTCAGTAATATTAAGTATTGGGTGGCTACAACTGACTATTTATTCCTTCAGAATTAGAATAGTCACAATTCCAATCCAATTATTTTAATTGAATTTTAAAGTTCACAAAAATAATAAATGTAAAAACGTTGACACAATTTTCAAAGTTCTCTCTTTATTATTTATTTTTTTATGAACTAATTTTTTTTAATAAATATTTGTGACTGTTTATATTAACCATGCGATATAATCATGATTTAGTGAAACTATATTTTCATAGTGCTTTGGGATCCCTGGAAGAGTTTCAAGGGTAAATCTAAATAGGAACGGGAAACGTCTATCCCAAACTATCTTTAATTTTCTTTCATTTCCTTTTATTTCACTTCAAGATTAAAGGATATTAGCGGCAGGAAGGTCCGCTACTAATAAGGTCCGTGTCTGCCGATAATTGAAATTAGTGGCGACGTTTCGCCGCTACTACCTCCCCGCTAATTAATAATGACCGCTAATAAGTATTTTTAGCGGCGAATGCTGCATCGATCCTCCTTGAAAGTTGGTAAAGTTAAAATCTAGTGAAGGAGACTGAGAAGAGCGTTCAAACATGTACTGATTTTGATACTGCGAAAGTTGTTGCGACGACATATTTGGTGGATACTGTGGAGGAGGCTGCATCTGTTGCTGTTGCAGTGTATGAAGGTCAAGATGAGCGGTGTTACTCTGAGAAGGCGTACCACTTTCAGATTGTGATGGCAAGTACCTTTGCAGAAAGCTGTCAAACAGTGGGTTATACAAATTATTAGGTTGCTGAGGTGTCACCATCTGAATCGTCTCACGTATTGCCTACATCATCAGAGTCATAGTAGTCATATCTTTATTAGGCACAGGAGCAGGATGTGCTTGGGACTGAATTTGATTTGTAGAGCTAGAGATTGACTTTCTCACTTTCTCTTTCATCCTATAACTCACTCCTCTTTGGTAGTCAGATCTCTCCCCAAGTACTTTACTTAGTATCTCATATTGATCGACCGGGGACGAATCAACGCTAGATTCATTACCAGACCCCTCACTTTGATGTTGAGACTGCCTATCAAGCTGTGACCTCTGAAGCTCCGCATCCATTTTTTCTTGTATAAAGAAAACATTAGAAACAAAAAACTAAGATAATTTTTCGAGTATGAAAACACAATAACATTCACTTACATAATCTTGTTGAGTTGCCTCGTTGACAAAAGTTTTTGTCGATTTTTTCATATGAACATCCCTCCAAGTATCAACAACATGCACATTTGGATGCTTCTATACAAATGTAAGCAAAGTGTTTTAGAATGTGTTATTTTATAAAATTAAATTAACATCTTCACTTACATATTCGTGACACTTAACTGCCAATGATTTTGTGCATTGTGTTGTTACATACTTCATTTGTTTTCTGTTTGCTTGGTTTTTAGCGGAGCGAGCCAAAATCTCACTAAAAAACAACTCACAAATATCCTTCCATGTCTCCTTAGTGCAATGGTCACGTGGCTTAGAGAGGAAATTCTCCCAATCTTTTGGTCCTGCGTAATGATTTTCGAAGTGTCTATGTCTGATGGTATTTTTCTCACGATTTCTTTCGCCCATCTTCTTATAGACAGTTGCCAAAACTGGCTCACGTTGTGGATGGCCATCTATATTATAGTAATATTACATTAAGAAAAAACATTTTAGATGACTTTGTAAATAATGCCAATAAATAATGTAGAGCATAAGATTTGTAATTTTTTACCCTCATACGATCAAGCACTTAATCCTTAAATTGTTGAAGTAAATCAGCGAAATCTAAGTAATGTCTCAGACACAACATTGTAACTTAAGTGCCCAACATACGAATAAACGCTTGGTCCTCCATCCTAACCACTTTGTTCGTCACAGGATCAAGCTCTAGATCTAATAGTTTACTGGCTTTTTTCCTTCGTTCTTCAAGAACATTATTACTATCAAGGCCACGACCCTTTCTTCTCGTCGGCGGGGCTTTAAAATTTATTAACAATGACCAATATTAGTATTGTTGTTATTTCTCTAACAATATATTTTCCAAAAATAATTTTGAGATAAAATATTTAACATGACTCGCAGGATGACGGTACCCTAGAAGGATTTGGCGGGTCTCGACCACCACCATCTCGTGATAGGTTGCTATATTAGTTGACATTATACTTCAATTTAAAAATTATTAGTTAGTAATTAGTATCAAATTAAATTAGAGGTATAATAGTTAATACCACATTCAATTTGTAGACATAATAATTACAAAAAAAAATTATTATATTTCAATATATAGTTATGTTACACAAATAGAAAAACTAAACAGAGTAATCACTAGCATTTCCATCAATAATCGGAGACACATTTTCATCTTCACAAAGCTCAACTAGCAATTCATCATCTACATCTGCGAATTCCTCATGTTCGGGCACATCACCTTCATCGTCACCTTCTTCGTCAGCCCCAACATATGCAGCATGTTGATCAGATTGCATAATCAACTCTTTGAGGTCCACAGTCAACACAAAATTTGATGAGCTTGTTTCCTACACAACATAAATAGCATCATTAACCTCATCAGAATTATCCTTAATGTCCCAAATTTGTCGATGATTCACATCTTCTACAACTTTTCAATCATGACCTCTAAGTAGATCATCGAGATAGAAAACTTGCTTAGCTTGGCTAGCAAGTATTTACGGCTCATCTTTGTACCATTCACCACTGACATTTATACTGGTGATATTATTTTCAATGATTATTTTCTTCCTTCTTGGATTTGTATTAAACCATTTGCACTGAAATAATGCCACTAAATATGCACCAATGAAAGATAGTGTCACTACTTCTTCAAGTGTGTCGTAATAATTAAAACATTCTGTTCCGGCAACAGACACTCCACTATTCTGTGTGGTGCATTTTTTTATCTCAGTCGTATGCAATAAATTGAACACCATTGACTATACAACCTTGGTAGTAAGTTGCCAGATGATATGATCCAGGTGCTAAAGCTAGCAATTCATCACCATTTTCCAAAGACCCAAGCTTGTGCAAGTCATATATCTAACTACATAAAATTGTATTAAATTCACACAAAATATCATTAATAAAATGAAATTTCAAAGTTCAAAACTACCTTCTTATGAAACCACGAACGAAAATTTTTCCTATGCAAATGATCATGATCACCATCCGGGTATTTTTGTCTAATCCCTTGTAGGTGTTCGCTATTAATTAGAATAGTGTTACGATTCTTGATAACAAAAAACATATAATAAACACACATGTTCTAATTTAAAAGGGAATAAACTTACTCTAAATAATCTTCAATTTCAGGAGAATTCTTAAGTATGAACCACTGAGTTATTTCACGAGTGTTATGCTTGAGGGGCTTCAAAGTTCCCTTTGTGAGTGGACGACATTGAGATTGGAAGATTGTAAGGTTTCGTGGGATATAAGTTGTATCTTCATTTTGATCAAGATGGTTAAATATTGTTTCAATGTCTTTGAAATACATTGAACAAAAGGTCAAAGCCTCATCTGCAACATACCCTTCGGCGATCGACCCTTTAGGGCGGGCTTTATTTCCCACGTAATTCTTCAATTTTTTCATGTACCTTTAAAAAGGATACATCCACCTCATAAATATTGGGCCACCCAATATAACTTCTTCTGGCAAATGTAAGACCAAATGAATCAGTATGTCAAAAAAAGTTGGAGGAAAAATCAACTCCATCTTGCACAGTATCTAAATAAGGTCATTTTTTGCTTCCTCCATATCTTTAGCATTTAAAGTCCTCGAACATATTTTCCTAAAGAAATTGCACAATTCTATAATGGTGGTTGATATATATTTTGGGAGAAAATTGCGAACACCGAGAGAAAGTAATCGTTGAATTATCACATGAAAATCATGTAACTTCAACCGAAGAGTATTTGTATCATTCTCGGACACTTTCTTCTTCAAATTTGAACAATATCCATCTGGAAGTCTAACTCCTTTTATAAACTGACAAAATTGTTAACTCTGCGCCAGAGTTAACACATAAGGAACGTGCGGCTTCATCAACTTCCCATTCTCATCTTCATAAATCCACAATGATTCCCTCACACCCATCTTTTTCAAATCAAGTCTTGCATTAGTGGTATCCTTAGATTTATCATTGTCTAAGATGGTGCCAAGGAGACTATCACACACATTCTTCTCAACATGCAGGACATCTATTTTGTGTTTTAATTTGTTTGTACACCAATACTCAAGCTTGTAGAAGATGTTTTTCTTCCTCCAATTACCTTCATCTACACCTCTTTTATGTTTCACACCCCCAAACTGAACGTGTTTTCCTGGAACTTGCATTGCAAGAACATTAACTTGTTCTAGTATATCCTCACATATAAACCGTCTTGGAGGACATCTTGTCTCAACTTCTACATCGAACTCAGTGTCTCTTCTCATTCGATGAGTACTTGGCAAGAATCTTCTGTGACTAACATAAGATGTCTCACCGATCACTTGGATGGAAGTTGTGTCTTCATTACACGTAGGACAAGTTTTGTATCCCTAACCACTTTATCCAGATAAACTCCTGCGAGCTGGAAAATCATTCACTGTCCACAAAAGGGTTGCCCGCATCTTGAACATTGTGTTGGTCGAACTATCTCTTGTAACAACTCTGTTAACCCACAGTTCCTTCAACTTATCCACCAATGGTCTTAGAAATACATACATGTCCTTACCCAGTGATTTTGGCCTGGGAATAAGGAAGGTCAACATGAAATAATTATCTTTCATACACAACCAAGGTGGCAGATTATAGTTTGCCAACACCACAGGCCATATGCTGTATACGAGGTTCATGTTGCCAAATGGATTAAATCCATCGACAGCTAAGCCCAAACGAACATTTCTGGGATCACTTGAAAAATTAGGATGCTTGACATCAAAGTCTTTCCGCGTAGAGCCATCCACCGGGTGTCGCATCACCCCATCATCTTTCGATTTCCTGGTGTGATGTCATATCATGTGTTTCACTGTAATCATTGAATTGTATAATCTTTTCAAGTGAGATGTCAGCAGAAAGTAATACATCACCTTGTGTGGTACTTTTTTTCCTTTTGTCATTTCGGAAGTAATCCATCTACTACTTCCACATACTAGGCATGTCTCTTTAGATACATGCTCATTGTAAAATAAGTAGCAATTGTATGCCAACCCTAATTTTTTCAAACTCCTTTTCGCCTCGTAGTATGATGATGGAATTTTGTTTTCCTTAAGAAAGACAAGTTTTAACAACTTCAGCAATTCATCAAATATGTTGTTAGGCACCTTCCCTCTAACTTTTAGATGCAATAACTTTGCTAAAAAGTTTAGGGATGAAATCCAATCACAGCCAGGATACAACTCCGCTTCAATCTCCTCAAATAACTCGTCATAATACTGACTCCCACCGGGATCCCTTTCTACTTCCTCAGTTGTCGGTAAAAGGAAGTCTTCCACAACATGAATCATCTCATCGTCTTCATTCTCATCAACCAACTCATCGATAATAATTTCTTTCACCTCACCATGAAAAATCCACTTATCATAATCTTGATGAAAACCCCTATCAAATATGTGTGCTCGCACAATATCCAAAGATTCCAACCTATTATTATTGTTGTTATGAATAGTGCTCTTAAAGCAATTGTAGTTGACAAATGTTTCAAATGAAATAAATAATTGAATTGAATTATTATATATATATAGATTACTATGTCCGATATTATATTGATAATATTAAGTAAATATTAGAAAATTCTAAAGTTTATCTATGTGGTCTTAATCTCATATTGGTATGAGAGGATCGAGATTAAGATAATAAACTTAAAACAGTTCGCAATAAAATATAGTTATGGAATCTTTAGATTAATTATTGCTAGTACGGTCCACTAGTATTATAAATACATGTGACCTAGATCCGGGTTATTAGTGTAGTAGGACACTTTAGTGGAGGTACTTTGCATGCTGAGAGTATGAAGAACTGAACCAGATGTGATTTGTTAATACTTGTTTAAACATCGTTTCATAGTATTAATCAAACACAACAAACGATTATCATATACACGATGATCTTAATCACGAGGTTGCTATGAACTCCTATATATGTCATCTGATCCTTTGATTAATGCATTAATGTTTGTCAGAATGATCAAGGTAAGAACAATTGTTTTGGGGACTAAATGATATATATGGCTGAGGACGTAGTTTTTAACAGATATGGAATCTATACTTTCTTATAGATTGAATATTGGTCCCCTATTGGGTTGACTTTTGGAACTGAAAAAGTTATGAGTGTTCACGTCGCAAACTTGTTGTGACACAACCTTCACTAGTAAAGTCAATGATACTCTAGGAACAAGATATAACTAAAAGGGTAAAACGATAATTTTATTCCCTTTTAATTATGAACCATTAATAGTGGATTAACGCTTTATGTAACGATTATATCAATGGACATTTTATTCTTAAATAAAGTACTCAGTAAATATATGTATATATTTATCAAGAGTTCAATCTCATATTTATAGTGGAGTAATCATGAGATTAATAAATATGATTATTTAATCAAAGAGTTTTGATTAATAATGTAATATTTATTGGAGCTTGATATTATAGGTCCATAGGTCCCAGAGTGGCTCTATCAACACCATATTAAGTAAGAGTTGATACAAAGGTATAACTGTAATTTGAGAATTTGAGAAGAATTTTATTCTTCGGGTCAAGTATGCAATTATATGATAATTGAGGTTGAATAATTAATTTAGAATTAATTATTAATTTTTGAAAAATATATTTATTAATTTAACTATGTAAATTTCAAATTTCATATATATATATATATATAAATGAATAAATTAATTTTTGAAATGAATTATTTTATTTGAGTGAGAGAAAATAAAATTGGTAAGTCAAAAAATAGTTTTTGATTTATTTAATTTTAAAAGATGATGATAATGATGATTGTTATCCCCGTTTCTTCCCAAATGTACGGATCCACGCTCCAAGTTTATGGGCCGCCTTCCAGGGAGTTAAAGCCCAGATCGGGCCTCGTAGCCGAAGAGAAAACGACTATTGGCAGTCCATGTCTCGAAAAGGCCCATGAGGGCATCCGGGAGAACAAGCCAGAACCATCACCGAGACATGTTACATAAACCCGGGACCACGAGTCGAGATGTCTCCCGGGATGCAGTAAAGAGGTCGCGACTCCCAAGTCTGAGATTGGGCCGGGATCGCTGTGGATGAACCCAGGTCCCGGTAAACGAACTAGGACCCTGGTAAACGAAGAGGGATGTTGGTAAACGGACTTGGATCGGTTGGTCGAGTTTGGCTTGCTAAAGTACCCCTAACACTGACATCATCCCAAGAAGCGTGGAGTTGTGTCCCCACAAGAAACCTGCAGAGGAGGCTACCTCGGGAATGTACGCTGTTGGTTCAGAACTTCGCCGCCACTCCACTGGCAGATCTTGTCCCTGAATCTCCCTCATAGCCCGTAACACCCAGACTAAAGCACCTGTTTGTCGCGAGTCTTATAATGTGTCTATGTTTGGGCTGGCCCAATGGGCCTTGGTTAATATATGTTTTATATTTCAATCCTTTGTATTGAGCCTCCATCAGAGAGAAAATGATATTTACACCCTTATTAGGCCCGGATTAGCTCGGCCCAAGCCCAGTGCACTCACTTGCCTATAAATATGAATAGTGGTGCATTGAGGAGGGGATTCAGACATTCTCTTGTAAGCAATTACTCTACTAAAACTTGGAGAGAACACCATTGTCAAAAGCTCTCTAAGCTCTAATACAACTGACTCGTGGACTAAGGCTCATTAACACCCCAATCACGTAAAAACATTGCTTGCAACTTCTAAATCCCTTCTTCTTAAGCTCTTTTATCTTTCATAACTCTAGTTTCCGAAAAACTCGGTAAACATTTTGGTGCTTTCATTGAGAGCAAGAAGAAAGCTCGAGTTGATCTTGAACATCTGCAACAATGGTGAACACAAGACACATTACTTTCGACCCTACTAACCAAGAACAAGGCGATGGAGAGCCACTGCCTAGCCAACCTCTTCCTCAGAACCAAACTGAGAATGCACCTCATCAGATGCCCCAGCTTGACGAGTCGCAAAACTATGAAGGTGGAGCAGATTATGAGGAAGATTACTACAAAGAAGAGGAGGGAAATGAGGGGGAATACCATGACCTCGAAGCTGAGGATCCAGCGACCCCAGAAGAAGCAGATGCTGAGCAGGAGGACCCGGAGGTGACAAAACCAAGACAACGAGTCCTAGACCAAGAGGCCAGGATTTCTAAACAAAAAGAAGCCACTCGACGGACGCAAGAATCCCTCCTGGCCCTACAATCTTTCATCACCACCCAAGGGCTGGCGCCAGTCCCCCATTTGTTCAGTCTCCAGGAACACAACCGCCTGCCCCGCAGGCTAGGAATAAAGTGTCTGAGAATGCAAGGCCGATTCCTCCCCCGGGACAAGCTCCCGAACAGGGCCCGACTAACCCGGCCCAAGAGAAATTGAAGGCCAAAGCGGCCAACCCCGAGGGAAAAACTCCTCCCGCTCAGAGAACTGGGGCCAACCCTCGGCCGCTCCCTAGGAGAGAGAAGTTGTGTCCCGTCCCAGGACAGGATCACCCAATCGATCCGCAAGGGACGCGCCCGCAAGGTACCAGACCCCAGACTGCCCCCAGGAGGACTGGACGGGAACGGTTTTTCTGCCCAAGCGCCTCCGTGAATAATGATCACCGAGGACGCCAGCATGATGACGAGCCAAACGACCTCAGCTCGGGGGATGACACGTCCTGAGTAGACCTGCACGATGGAAAGGAACGGGCCCGGAAGCAAAAGATTTGCCCCCGATGAGGCGATTTGAGAAATAATCTCAACGATAGAAGGAACGAGGGAGTTCCCCTAGATGACGGTACGGCCAGACAGTTCATGGAACAGTTGGCCGCCTTAAAAAAGGTCACAGACCACCTGGTCCGCAAGCAGGAGGGAGGAGACTCTGACTCCAAAGAAGAGGAAAAGTAGCCCTGCGCCAAGCACATCATGGATGTGGTGCTCCCCAAAAGGTTCAAAATGTCGAATCTACCCGCCTACACGGGGAACACCAACCCCAAACCCAGAGACCACCTATCGCGCTATAATCAGTTAATGACCGTAGCCCACGTCTGCGACAACGGAAAGTGCCTCTGCTTTTCAATTACTCTAGACGGACCTGTAGAAGAGTGGGGGAAGAGGCTCAAGCTAGGATCCATCCAGTTCTGGTCCGGGTTACAGTCGGCGTTCCGCAAACAATTTTTGGCCACCATGAAAATGGACATGTAGATCAGTGCCCTCTCCAACATCAAGTAGCTCCCCACGGAGACTCTGAGGGCCTACATCTAGCGTTTCATGGAGGAAAACTCGAAAACCAAGGTGGACGATGGGCAGCACCTGGTGGCCCTACAATCCGAAATTCGGGTCGGGTCTCCCCTCTAGGACGACATTCAACGCATTAAGGCGGCCACCCTCAAAGAATTCATAAGGAGGGAATAAGGCTTTATCAACTGGGAGGAGGCTCGAATATAGGCATTCAGATGGCAGCCGGCCCCTCAGCTAAATGCCCAAACCTTTCCGGGATACTGGGTGCAGTATTCGGCCCAGCAGTACCTAACTCCCCCAATAGCGCCAGGATCGGTAGTTGTTCCTGGAATGACCTTTGTCGCACCTGCGATCTATGGCCCTGCATCTTCGGGATATGCTCGGCCCAGTCTACCCCTTTACCTGGGTACGGAATCACACCAGTCGGGTACAATGCTGCTCCCGGCGATGTAACGCCCCACGTCACTATTGCTGCTTCCTGGAATGACGACTTGCCCTAAAAACCAACACGAATCTTTCCAGCGTTCTTTGTCCTCACTCGCACGCTTCCTAGGAAAACTTCCCAGTAGGTCACCCATCATGAGACTACTCCAGGTCAAGCACGCTTAACTTTGGAGTTCTCAAGTGATGGGCTACCGAAAAGAAGATGCATCTTGTTGATATAGGTAGTACCCATCAATCCATTTGAGCTCTATTCAACTGTGTAGTCCCATACCTAAACTGTCTTAGAATCATCACACTTTACCTTTCCCAGGCGATGTGGGATTACACAGCTTTTACCCGGTCTTTCCCCCTACGGATCACGAGATTCTGACTGTCACAGGCGGGGCCCAGCTGTCCCAGATAGGGGGGACTGAGGCAAGTGTGAATCCTTCCCGGGGAAAGAGATTCAGGAAGGGACAAAATCGGTCCGAACCCTCTAAGAAGGGAAAGAGGGGCTACGAGCCCCAGTATTCAGAGTACACCAACCTAGTGGATACCAGGGAAAACATATACCTGGCCACAGAAAGGACGGTTCATTACCGAAAACCAGCCCCCATGTTCAAAGGGGTGAAGAGTCCAAGGGATACCAGTAAAAGGTGTGCATACCATAAGAAGGTGGGCCACACAACCGAAGGACGAAATCAAAAATTTGATCAAGCTGGGACATCTCCACCAGTGGGTCAGGATGCCCGTGGGTGTTCCCGGACTTCCAGTAGTCCCCGGACAGCCCACGATCCCGGGCGCACCTGGAACGTACCCACCTCCCCAGGGAGGATACGCGAAGGGCCTGGGAGCACAAGCCCCTCATGGGGCCCCCGCTGTGCAGGCGCCCGGACCTGGAATGCCCTACCCCGCCGGGACCGTGCCCCCGCGAGTAGATGGTCACGTAGCCACCATCTCAGGCAGGCCCCATTTAGGAGGACCGTCCCGGAATGATCAAAAGCGCTACCTCAGCAAACTTGATCACGCCAAGAGGTATGCACTTTGGTCCAAGCACCGGCTCAGCACCTGAAGTTAATGAACTTTCCCATCACCTTCATGGAAGATGACGCCCGCAACGTCCATTTCCCGCATCATAATCCTCTGGTCATTGATGCCCATATAGCTAACAAGATGGTGTCCTAAGTATTGGTGGATGACGGGAGCTCCGTCAACATCTTGTTCAAGCCAGCCTTCGTCGCAATTGGCTTGACCGAGGCAGATCTGGCCTCATTCCCAACCCAGATCTACGGTTTCAATGAAGATTCGATACACCTGATGGGAAAAATCCAGTTGCCCGTAACACTGGGGAACAAGGTTCAGGGCTCGTTCAAATTTTGTACATTTGTAGTGGTGGACTTCCCCACCGCGTACAACATCATCTTCGGTCGGCCCGCACTGGTCAACTTTGGGGCTATCACCTCCATCCGCCACCTCTGCATGAAGTTCACCTGCGGCAATGGAGGGGTAGGAACAGTCTGGGGAGGAAAACGCTGATCTAGTTCCGCCTCCTCCCCCGGCAAGACGGATGGTCCGGGAAGAAGACGAGCTGGATCCGCAGATAGGGGAGGACCGCGTACTGGAGCCCATGGAGGAAATTGAAGAGGTGTGCATCAGCGACACCGACCCGACCAAGATAATCCAAGTCGGGAATAACCGAAGTGCAGAGGTTCGGGCTGCCATAGTCGCCCGGGTAAAAGAGAATCAGGATATCCTGGCCTGGTCTCATTCGAATATGACCGGGATTGACCGCAATATCATCTGCCACGCCTTAAATATCGACAAGGACGCGACTCCGGTCCGGAAGAAACAGAGACCCCTAGGAGCAGAAAGAGCGGAAGCTCTCAAGTTGGAAGTTGAAAAGTTGTACTCGATCAACTTCATCCGAGAAGTTTTATATCCCGTGTGGCTAGCCAATCCAGTGCTGGTGCCTAAGCTGAACGGGACTTGGAGAACATGCATCGACTTCACTGGTCTCAATAAAGCTTGCCCTAAAGATTCCTTCCCGCTCCCTCAGATCGATCAGATGGTGGACGCAACATCCGGCTATGAAATCTAGAGCTTTATGGATGCCTATTCAGGCTACAATGAGATCTCTATGCATGTAGCGGACCAGGAACATGCCAGCTGCCAAACCGACAAGGGGAAGTACTACTACGTCGTCATGCCCTTTGGACTCAAAACGCCGAAGCCATAAATCAGCGGCTCGTCAATAGAATGTTCCGAGCCCAGCTAGGAAGGAACATGGAGGTCTACATCGACGATATGCTGGTCAAGTTCAAGACCTCCGAAGCACACGCTGATGATCTGGTCAAGGCCTTCGCAATCATCCGAAGGTATGGGATGAAGTTGAATCCCAAAAAATGCACCTTTGGTGTGGCATCCAGGAAGTTCCTGGGATTCATAGTAAGCTACCGGGGAATAGAGGCCAATCCGGACAAAATCAAAGCACTGATTGACATGCCCTCGCCACGGAAGCACAAAGATGTCCAGAGCCTGACAGGGCGGATAGCTGATTTGTCTCAAAGGCCACAGACAAGTGTATCCCATTCTTCAACCTCCTTCGGGGGAAGCCAAAGGTTCAAATGGTCGGCTGAATGCGAAGAGGCTTTCCAAAGACTAAAAGAACATCTAGCCCGATCACCGATTCTAGCGAAACCGGTGGAGGGAGAACCGTTGTACCTCTATTTGCTTGAACATGCCATCAGTGCCACACTAGTACGGGAAGATGGGAAGGCCCAGCTCCCGGTCTATTACGTAAGCAAAAGGCTATTAGGTGCAGAATCACTGTGCCCACTTATTGAAAAGTTGACGTTTTGCCTACTAATCGCATCCCGGAAGCTTAGGCCTTATTTTCAGGCCCATGCCATAAGAGTTATGACCAACCATCCTTTGCGACAAGTGTTGCAAAAACCTGAATCATCGGGAAGGCTCTTGAAGTGGGCCATAGAACTGAGTCAGTTCGACATTGCGTATGTCCCTCGAACATCAATCAAGTGGCAGGCCTTGGCCGACTTCATCGCGGAATGCTCCGGGATCACTGAAGAAGACGTTCCCACTGATGCCACGACACCCTTGTGGAAAGTTTTCATAGACGGAGCCTCGAACGAAAATGGAGCAAGAGCCGAAGTCATCCTAGTGTCACCACAGGGACACCAGTTACAAAACACCTTGTGTTTCAAGTTCAAGGCATCGAACAATGAGGCCGAGCATGAGGCCATATTGGCCGGACTGCTCCTGGCCCGAGAAGTAGGGGCCGCAAGCCTGGAAATCTATAGCGACTCCTAGTTGGTTGTCAGACAAATCTCAGGAGAATACCAAACAAAAGGGGAAAGGATGGCAGCTTATGTGATGCAGACAAAGGAGATACTTCAATCTTTCAAGAAGCACTCCATCCACCAGATCCCAAGGGAATGCAACGTGTTTGCAGACACATTGGCAAAGCTGGCCACAGATGCTGAGGCAGAACTTTTTAGGTTGGTCCTGATCAACCATCTCCCCGCACCAAGTATCCAAGCCCCCACGATCAACGTTATAGAGTACTCCACGTCCTGGATGGGACCCATCATTCAATACCTAACGACCGGGGGACTGCCCACGGACAGGGCAGCAGCCAGGAAGCTTCAGTACCAGGTCCCTAGATACGTCATGATGGAAGGAAAAATCTATCGCAGAGGGCTATCCATGCCATACCTCCGATGCGTGTCTGGGACCAAAATAAGTGCAATCATGCATGAGGCGCACGAAGGCTTCTGCGGAGATCATACAGCTGGACTCAGCTTGTCCAAGAAAATCTTGCGCCAAGGATATTTCTGGCCAACCATAAAGAAAGACTGTGTTGATTACGTCCGCAAGTGCGAACAATTCCAAAGGTACGCGAAGATCCCGCAAGCCCCTCCAATGGAAATAACTCTGATGACGAGTCCCTGACCTTTCGCGGTATGGCGAATCGACCTAGTAGGATCGCTCCCGACCGGGAAAGGTGGTGTGAAGTATACCATCGTGTTCGTCGACTACTATACCAAGTGGGTCAAAGCGGAACCCATGAACACCATCACCTCAAAGAAGGCCCTGGACTTCGTCATTAACAACATCGTGTGCCGGTACAGGCTCCCCTACAAGATCGTGTCCGACAACGGGAAGCAATTTGATAGCGTCCACTTCATGGACTTCTGTGAAAGACATGGCATCATCAAAATCTTCTCCACGATCGCCAGACCTCAAGCAAATGGGAAAACAGAGGCCGTCAACAAAATCTTGAAGGGGACGTTAAAGAAAAATATTCAAGCCTGCAAGAGTAAATGGCCAGAAGAGTTGCCCCACGTACTATGGGCGTACCGGACCACCGAACGAACACCTACCAGACACACTCCTTACTCCATGGTATACGGGTGTGAAGCCGTCATCTCGGTGGAAATAGCTGTCCCATCCCACAGGAGGGACACGTATGATCCCGCTCAGAACCACGCCTTACTCCAGGAATCCTTAGATCTTATCGAAGAGATTTGGGAAGAATCTCAAGTTCAGTTGAAGATGTATCAAGGCAAGATCGCTCTACATTTTAACTCGAAAGTAAAGAGCCAAAGGTTTGAAACCGGCGACCTAGTCCTAAGGAGAGTCTTCCCTGCAACCCAAGATCTAGGAGTGGGGGTTCTGGGCCCAAACTGGGAAGGACCATACGAAATCCAACATGAAGTATGTCCGGGAACGTACCGCCTAAGGCGACTCGACGGGACCGAAGTCCCAAGGGCCTGGAACATCTCCGCAAGTACTATCAGTAGTCAGGAGAGCATGTTTCGGTTTTTAATTTTCCTTGTAAACAATGTACGCCCCAGGGCGATTTCATGAATAATAAAAATGATGTGTTCAAAACATCATATATGAAAAGATACATTGTGAAACATTGAAAGTTCTTGTCTGTCTCCATAAACAAGTGAACCATGACCAATCCTCACTCACTTGGGGGGGGGGGGGTGGGGATATATCCATTACGAGCAAGTCCGAGAACAAAAATAAAACATTAAGCTAAATGCTCTTGGTTCGAACCATACACACGAATAGTAATGGAAGCCCAACTCCTAACAAAAGGACGCAAGGCTAACGCCTAGTCCCAACCCGGATCGACAAGGTCCAGGGGGTGCAAGTCCCAAAAGGACACAAGGCTAACGCCTAGTCCCAGCCTGGATCCCTAGGGTCCGGGGGGTACAAAGCAAGTGGGACGCAAGGCTCAGGCCTAATCCCAACCCGTACATACATGGTCCGGGAGTACAAACTCAATAGGACTTAAGGCTCAGGCCTAATACTAGCCCAGACATGCATGGCCCAGAGGTATAGTATCCAGTAGGACATGTGGGCTAGCCCTAATCCTAACCCGGACATGCATGGTCCGGGGATATAAAATACCTAAAAATCGGTGGACCAAGCATGGTCCCAAATAAACAAATACCCATCCACGTCTTCTCTGCAATAGCACAGGACCATTGGAGAACAAGTCACGGGCATAAGTTGTCTAAAACTAGTCTCATAAATGGCCCAGGAACATAACCCATGTTTCAAAATAAGCTAATCAACTAATCCCTGACGGTCCAGACCATCGAAACTTAACATTAGAATTGGGACAAATAAATTTAGTGATAATTATCAACTCCCTAATGGCCCAGGCCATTGGAACCTAAATAACAGGGTTAAAGCGAGTTAACAAATTGAAACCTAAAAAGAGATCTCTGATGGTCCGGTCCATTGGAGCCCATATCGTAAAAATCGGGATAATCCACTCCAGGCCGTAGAGGCCCCGAACACGGGTCACCAGAAGAGAAACGTTGTCTACTTGTCCCCAATGGTCCCAGCCGTTGGAACCGGGACCAAACATTCGATTCATTCATGCATGGTGGTAAAACACTTAGTGAAAGCTCAACGAATGGAAACAGGAAAACATTGTGCAAGAAACAAATAAATACGAATATACAAATTGTCTCAGACGCACCCGCATCCGTAAAAGTGTTACAACAAAAAAAAGAAGGAAGAAAGAAAAAATAAAAGACCCGAGCCTAGGCTTTGTCGTGCCCTGATGCCTCTGGGTTAGCTCCATCTGCCTTTTCCCTGTCCAAGGGCTCCGCGTCAGCTTTCTCCTTGCCCTCAAACTCGGTTCTTTTCGCGGAAGGATCGGGGTAAAGTAGGAGGTTCATATTTTTTTCTTGGAGCCAGGCAATGTAGATGGCCTCGTCGAAGGTAGCCTCCAGCAAGGCATCCGCTTGTTCTTTCTCCCGACGGGTCTCCCCATGCGCTTTCACCTCCGCTTGAAGCAGATCGCCAAATGCCTGGATCCGAGACTCAAGACTGGTGATCCTCTCCCAATCCTGGGTAGATTGGGCTTCGGTCGCCTCCAGCTGAGCCCTGACTCGGAGAAGCACTGCCTCCAAATCATCCACCAGCTTTCTATTCTCGGCTTCTCTCCGGGACAGAGTCTCTTTGAGTTGAAAACGAGTCCGGGCAGCCTCTTCGCGGTCCGCCTTGGCCTGAGCCACCTCCTTGGCCAGGGCTTCCTTAGCGACTTCCCGCTGGTGCACGACTGCCTCTAGCTCCAATTGGCCCGTCTCCATTTTCATTGCCATCTCGGCCACTAAGTCGATGTTCCGATGGGCCAGTAAAGCGTCTTGGAACGAATTAAAGTTAGAAAAATCTGAAGAACTAAAAATACGGAAAGAAAAATGAGGTGTAAACGGAGAACTTACATCGGTGGCCTAATGGCGGATCACCTGGGAGATGAATAGCGTGTCCTGGTTGGCTATGGTGGCGTATCGCTTCAGCTGCAGGTTGGACATTGTAGCCCCAACCTACTCCAACAAGTCTGCGACGAACGGTGCAGTGTCCTGCCCCAGTTTGGGACGAAACCCAGTCTCAGCAACAAGTCGGTCCACGATTGGCTGGGAAGCACTAAAGGCTGCCGAACCCTCTGAGAACTCAACCTTACGAAGAATCGTCAAGGCCTGATAAATCTCCTCCCTTTTCTCCCGACCACTCTCCCACGTCTGGGACATCATTTTGGACCGCTCCTCCTGCAAGATCGCTTCTCCCTCTTCGGGCAAAGCCGAATGGATGGGGAGCACGGGCGCTTCCAGAAGTTCCTGGGCGGTGAGTTGACTTTCCCCAGAGGACTCCTCGGCCAAGCAAGCATCTTTGGTCTTGGCCCTCTTCTCTCCTTTCGCGGACTCACCCGCACCCAAGTCTGCGGTCCTCTTTTTGGATCCCCAACTCACTAGCGGTTCCCGCTCCAGGTTGATTATCAGAGGCAGAGCAGGGAGGGGCGGGACAATTTCAGCGCAAACCATTGTGATAGGGACCGCGGCTGAGGCCTTTTCGACAGAGTTCGGCTCCGGCACCGGACCCCTAGGGATCGCATCCATCGCCTTTGGTTTGGGCGCGCCTTTAGCAGTTTTCTTTGCCGAAGCCCTGACTTTGGCAGCCCGGGCCTCAAGGGCCTGCTTCATCTTCTCCACTCGGTTGGACATGTCGGAGTCTTTTGAAATGGATAAATAGAAAGGGAGTTAGCAGAATGAACGAGTCAAGATAAGTTAGTAAAAAAAAGCTAAAAGTACCCCGGGACAAACCCCTGCCTAGAACTCGGACTCGACTCAATTCTCCTAAGGCCAAGGAATGGACTCGATCTCCCATGTCGTCCAAGTCTAGGAAGTTCCCATATTGAAGGAACCTGGACGAGTACATGAGAGTTTCCGGATCTACAGTGACGGGAGATGAAGGTCTCGTTTCTCCATCAGCCCCGAACAGGGGCCTCGATAAACTAGTATATCCCTAACTAAGTCCCCAACACGGGGAGCATAAGTCAAAAGCAAAGGTGAATTACCTCACCCTGATACACTAGCACCGAGAGTCCCCGTGTTCGGTTGGGCCTCGTCGAAAAGGGCTTCCAGATCCTCGAAGGTGGAAATCTCCTTTTGTTGAGCCTGGTCCCTCTTCCTTTTTGCCGCATCCGCCAGGGCCGCGACCTCCACGACCTTGATGTGCTCAAGGGTCAGCTCCTCCTTCGAGGCTGGATCTTTCTCGCATTGTATCCCCCGGAGACTAGGGGCCCTGATCGTCTAGTTGGCCGCCAGCATCCCGACCACCCGAAGGTTCTCGGTGTTAACGTAGCCCCCTACATCCAGGTCCTCCGTGCTTAGCGTGGAATAGAACTTTTTTCAATCCAGGATTGCCTGGGTGAGGGGGGTCTGGGCATAAGGTCCTGTCATTCAGGGCAACAAGTTGAAAATGGGAAATAAAAAATGAAACAAAGTAAAATTGGAAAACGGGAAGCTACTTACCCACTCGCTGGAAGTCCAACGTCAGCACGGGGTTCTTATCTAAAAGAAATTTGGATGTCATGAACCAGTAGTGTCTGACATCCGGGGGGTGCTTCCAGTAGTGTCTGACATGAACCTGGATGTCATGAACCAGTAGTGTCTGCGAGGCTTCAATCGGCAGAAGCCGTCCAGGGTCTTGTCCTTGACATTAAGCTACGGCTCCAGCTTATAAAAGTACAGCACCTCAGCGGGGGTCGGCTCCGGGATTTCCTTCGCCATGCAGAATATGCGCCATCCCACAAGCAGTCGATAAGCCTGAGGCAAGAGCTGGAACGGCGTAATCCCCACGAACTTGAGGAATTACATGAAGTAATCATGAAGCGAGGGAGTGGCTCCTGCATAGATGTGGCCTACGCTCCAGGCCCCGAATTCGCCCACGGCGGTGTGGGCTTTTTCTTCTTTTCTAGCCAGGCGGTTGTAAAACAATCCGGGAGTCGACTCCACTCCCAAATGCTTCTCTAGGGCGTACAACATTCGATAGTTCTGAAATAAGTTCTTCACCCCATCCATCTCCCATCTGTGGCCACTGGGAGCCTTATGTCCTAACAGCGTGAAAGGGGTCGTTTGAACATGTTCCTCTGAATGGATGGTGACGCCGGAGGTCATAGTTGGTGATCCGAGAATAAAAGGAAGCAAAACAAACCAAGCAGTCAGCACCAAAACCCAAAAAGGTCAGTTAAGGTACGCGGGCTCTCCTACGAACTGCTTGGAAGAGTCCCCTCCGGATTGGATCCGAGATCACCAAGGATCCGCAAGATCCTGATCGGGAACAAACATAAAGGTTTCTAGCTAAATTTTTCCTAAGCCGGCCTATTGTCGTTTGTCCCGGGACAGCCCGAACCTAAGAAAGATCCGGGATGGCCCAGACAATTGTTTCCTCGCCTAATCTAACGCACCCAAAGCCACCCTAAACAGAGGCGGTGGCTCTAACAACCTTATGGCTATAAAAACAGTAGGACGATATGATAAACGCGAGAAAATAAAAGCAAAAGTTAGGAGAACTTACTAGAAAGGACTGGTCGTGAAAAATGACGTGTGTCCAGCGACAGTGACAGCAGAATCACCGTTTTAAATAGGCGGAGGCGACACAACAATTTGTCTATTGGAAAAGCCGAGGTCGTCCATTCAGGCAAAGGTGCGGAGATCAGGCACGTTGGAAATAGGTGACGGCGAAGGCGGAGTAGGTGATGGTGAATGTCGTCGGCGAGCTCGAACATAAAAGGTCTCTTATGCGATTTCGTGTTGAGAGTGTAAAGATTTTAAATGAGAACCTAAGGTTATTTATAAGAACCGAAAGGATGGTTTTTGATCCAACGGTTCGGCGTGATCCCACCCATCGGACGACCCTGGATCATGCAGGGACATTAAATGGCCTACTCGAGTACTAGATCATGGTTACCCAAAGGTGCGATTCGCGCAGCCTTGATCCAACGGCCCAGAGAAAGAGCATCTCAAAGGTCATCCCATCCAACGGTCCCCTTTAACGCAGAGGTAATAAAAGGATCGTCCGTGCGGATGGGACGCTTCGGAAGTCGCGCTGACACATGACTGCCAACACGACAACCAATAGAATGTTTTCTGACCCTTAAAATTCAAGTACCATCGAGGCGCCAGTCGCAAGAGGACACGTGCGCACACCACGATGAAGCAAAGTGAACAGGAGGCCCCCGACGGCCCTGAAGTAAATGAACCAGGGTTCTGGTAAACGAACTCGGATTCCAGTAAACGGACCGAGCTTTTTGGATTTGGTCTGGGACATTGAAACAGGCGTTCACTCCATGATCATTCAGCAAGCGGTGCCCCCCATCAGCGGACCGGTCGCCCTGAAAATGAACCGGGATGTACTGAGCTTGTCTGGGAAGGCATCAAGCCTCCACCACGCAGGTACGGATGAAGGCTTCGCGGGGAAATTTTTATCCCCGTTTCTTCCCAAATGTACGAATCCACGCTCCAAGTTTATGGGCCGCCTTCTAGGGAGTTAAAGCCTAGATCGGGCCTCGTAGCTGAAGAGAAAATGACTATTGGCAGTCCAATTCTCAGAAAGGCACATAAGGGGATCCGGGAGAACAAGCCAAGACCATTGCCGAGACATGTTGCATAAACCCGGGACCGCGTGTCGGGATGTCTCCTGGGATGCAGTAAAGAGGTCGCGGCTCCCAAGTCTGAGATTGGGTCGGGATCGCTGTGGATGAACCCGAGTCCCGGTAAACGAATTGGGACCCTGGTAAACAAATAGGGATGTTGGTAAACAGGCCTGGATCGGTTGGCCGAGTTTGGCATGCTAAAGTACCCCCAACAGTGACATCATCCCAAGAAGCGTGGAGCTGTGTCCCCACAAGTAACCTACAGAGGAGGCTACCTCGGGAATGTACGCCGTTGGTTCAAAACTGCGCCGCCACTCCACTGGCAGATCTTGTCCCCCGAATCTTCCTCGTAGCCCGTAACACCCAGACTGAAGCGCCTGTTTGTCACGAGTCTTATAATGTGATCAAGTTTGGGCTGGCCCAATGGGCCTTGGTTAATATATGTTTTATATTTCAATTTTTTGTATTGAGCCTCTATCAGAGAGCAAATAATATTTACACCCTTATTGGGCCCGGATTAGCCCGACCTAAGCCCAGTGCACTCACTTGCCTATAAATATGAATAGTGGTGCATTGAGGAGGGGATCCAGACTTTCTCTTGTAAGAAATTACTCTGCTAAAACTTGGAGAGAACACCATTGTCAAAAGCTCTCTAATCTCTAATACAACTGACTCGTGGACTAAGGCTCATTAACGCCCCAACCACGTAAAAACATTGCTTGCAACTTCTAAATCCCTTCTTCTTAAGCTCTTTTATCTTTCATAACTCTAGTTTCCGAAAAACTCGGTAAACAATGATCATCAATTTGAATTTTGAATTTAAAATTTAAATTTTGAAACATGGTTGTCATCTTTTTCCTTAAAAATATTAATACATAATTTTGTGGGAGATTAGTTTTAATTAAATAAAAGAAAAATAAAAAATTCCTAAAAAAGGAATAGTGGGTCATGCATGACACAATCCAGAGACTGTGCCATGCGTGTACCACATATACTGATATTGTATCAGTGTGGTTTTTATTTTATTTATTTAATTATTTAATCATTTGAAAATAGTTTTTCAAATTTGGTAAGTTAGATATTTACCTAAATCAAATCTTATCATCATTATGATATTTTATAATATTACTATTATTATTAGGAATAATAAGTTAATAGAAATATCTTTATATATATGATATAGAATAAAGAGAAAAGATAAGATATACAATAACAATATACTACGCATATCAGATGCAATTCTGAAAAGTTCTTAGAATTTTTGTTAGACAAAAACCCATTCTTTATTCTTCTTTATTCTAGTCATTCTCAGTCCACAATCCAAGTTCTCATGTGTTGAGAAATACTTGTGATTCCAAAAAATACAAACACATGTTTTCTATGTGTCCACACACATCTTGAGGTGTAGAGAACACTTCGGAAGATCGTGGTTTGAGTGCTTAAAGCTTTGGATAGGAAGATCGAAAAATATACAAAAAGACTCAAGAACACTTGATAGGCTTCAAGAGGTAATTGTATATGTTCTTGAATTTTTTGTGTTTATATGTTATATATAAATATATTGTATATTTATATATTTGTTGCATGATTAATAATATTGTATATTAATGTTTTTGGATTGTTTTCTTGGTCATATAAATTGTTTATATGATTAATGAATTTTTTTTTATTGTTATCGTTCTTAAACCAATGGACCTACCACACCAATTTCATTGCGTGCTCTGAATGTTTTTTCCAACAATTGCATCTCACACACGAGCACCTAATTCTTCCATCAGAATCTTTATGTTCCGACGCCATCCTTAAAAAAGCTTGTAGATCATTTCAATATTCTTGACAACCACGATTTCTCAATGTTATCCAAGATTTATCAATCGTCGTCTACAATGATATAAGAGAGTATAAGAAAGGGAAGAAAATTTTAAAAAAATTTATTATTTTAAATGTTTTATGATGTCTTATGAGAAGTTTTATTCATGGACAAACTTGAGTTTTATGATCTCTTATTACTTAACTATAGTTAACAAGAACTATTTTTTTTATTCATAGTAAAATTTATTTAAATTATTTTTTCGCAAATTATTTATGATAATAAATATATTTTATAATTATTCTAAAATTAAATTATTTTTCTATTTATAATTACCAAATTAATAAATATAATTTAATTATTGTAAAATAAATTAAATCTATTTATAATAATTACATTTATATTAAACAACGATAATTTATTTATTTGTAATAATTTTAATAAATACTAACATTTTTTTAATATTATTATAGTAAAGCACTCTATTACATGTTATGGTAACTAGTTTTGGTGGTTATCATTTAAAAATAAAGAAGCGGTGGTTAGAACATTTAATATTATTTAACCGAAACGAAACTATGTCGTGTGCATTGGAGGAACCTTGACATAACAAATGAAATTCTTTCAAAATGATTTTAATTAAAACAAATAAACTTTGCAAATCTAAGAAATGATACAAAACTCATACTTAGCATCAAGTGAGCAAGAGTGTGTGTATTAATATATTTTGCGAATGGAAACAAAATTATTATGCTAACTAACATTAAATAAAATATTTTCACAAAGTGTAAATTATTATGCTGACTAACAATAAATTAATATATTTTAAATAAAATTATTATACTAAAAATATGTTAGTATTCATCATTGCTCAAAATAAATTAAGGTTATTAACATAAACACATGCTAAGTCCAACAAAATGACTCATTTTTTCTTATCTTCTTCTATTTTTTGTGAAATTATTACTAGTACATGCCCCATCCATTAATCCCACAAAGAATAATTAGGCATATATATATATATGGGTGCACTCTTAATGGTTACTACCCATGGATGGTTACTTTAATATTAACCACTAGATTAAGATCAATGATCTATATGTATTGTTGTTAATTAATATTTCTAAAAATAAATTTGGATTTTTTCAAATTTTTGGAAGAGTTACCTGATGAAAAATATGTATTTATTATGAAAATATAATATTGTAAATTTTTCATTTTTCAAATGCATGTCAATTTTTAAATATAGTTAGTGTCTCTCATTGGTTGGAAACAACATTAATTATGACAACAAAAAAATAACTAAATTCGAAATTAATGTAGAAAAAAAATATTTACCTATTGGTGACTTGTTATACCAAGTCGCTATGTTGCCACATCATCATAATTGTTAGTACATATCTATAGGTAATAACCATTGAGAAGTGTTCCATATATATTTATGCTTAACTCTGACTTGTATATTGATATAAAGTTAGTCAACAAGTTTCTCTTTTAAGACAAATTAATAGTCAGCCAACAATTATATTAAGTAGAATCATTGTCACCAAAAAAAAACTATACTAAGTGGTGTCTAACTTGCCCAAATTACAATTCAAGATAATAATATGGACCAAAGATACTAATTAAAAGACTCGACACTCAAATAATGTGCATTCAACAAATACAAAATAAATTTTTCAAAAAAAAAAACATGCCCTGATAAAGAAAAAATTAAATAAAAAAAAGATTGTAATGAAGACTTCAAATAATCCAAACCTGTCGATGGTGTGCCGTGGTCGTGGGTGTGCCGCTGTCCTAATAAAGAAAAAATTAAAGACTAAAAAAGATTGTAATGAAGGCCAAAAGATACAAAAGCTACACACACAAAAATTCAAACCAAAATAATAGAAACCTAACCAAAATGAGAAGTGTGGTCGTTGCCTTGCACCTGAGAGAAGAGAAGATGCCATGCCTGAGGATAAAAGAAGAAAAGAGAACACGACTGAGGGGAAACGAAGAGAAGAGTGTGAGAATAGAACACGCAGACCAGGGTTGAGAATATTTTAAATTGTAAAAGTATTAGCAGCGGGGCCGGCTGCTAATAAAAGCGATTACCCGCCGCTAATATTATTAGCGGCAGATAGTCCGCCTTTAATAAAAATGATTATCTGCCGCTAATAAATTTGTAAAAAAAAACCATCTCTTTCGCAGACATTTCATTTGATATATTAGTAGTGGACTACCCACTGCTAATAATGGTAAGCCCGCCGCTAATAGATATTATTATATTTTTTAAAAATAATCACACATCTAATAACATGTACAATACAAGCGAACTAGGTTCGCTGCTAATAGTTACGCTGCAAATGACATTAATTGTTATAGTGTTTATTAACCAAACAATGCTTATTAATATTATAAAAGTGAATAAACAAGTGTCATTAGAGCCATGGAGGGACAGAGAGTGTGACAGGAAATTGGGTATCATCCTTGGGTAATCCTAATGTCATCTTGTTCGATAAACCCAATTAATATTTAGTAGAGTATGTACTTATATTTAGTATAACTTTGAACTGTTTACTCTGTCATTCAATAAACCCAATTATACAGTGTTAACTTTGAACTGTTCAGTCTTATTTCATTACGAAAAAGTGATCATGCCAGCCACATTAAAATTCTTAGCTATGTTAAATCTTGTAATGCCCCTCACCTATCATCGAAGGAGAAATGGAGGTCATTAAGCTCTTTTACTTTCTAATGTGTAAGTTTTTTGTATTGTTAAAAGTGAATGATGTATAGTAATATAAATATCTTATATATATATATGGAAGGCTTCTTAATGGTTACTACTCATAGATGGGTACTAACAATTATGATGATTTGATAACATAGTGACTTGGTATAGCAAGTCACTAACACGTAAATATTTTTTTTCTGAATTAATTTCGAATTTAATTATTTTTCTTTTGTCATAATAAATGTTGTGTTCAACCAATGAGAGACACTACCTATATTTAAAAATTGACATGTATTTGAAAAATGAAATGTTTACAATATTATATTTTCATAATAAATATATTTTTTTCATCAGGTAAACCTTCCAAAAATTTGAAAAATCAAAATTTATTTTTAGAAATATTAATTAACAACTATAAATATGGATCATTGATCTTAATCAAATGGTTAATATTGAACTAACTATCAATGGGTAGTAACCATTAAGAGTGCACCCATATATATATATAAGAAAATAGTCATGTCATAGCTATTTAAATATTAAGAAATTCTATGGTGCACTCGTTCACGTGTAAAATGGTCTGTTTGAATTATGTTTTAAATATGTAGAATATTCTAAATAACTACAATGTACACCATCATTAAAATAATGAGCTTATAACTATCCACGTGGCTAAACAGAAGAGAGTACACTAATACACTCTTTTTGGGGTATACTATAAATTACCCTATATTTTACTCTTTTGATACAAAAATTAAAACAATTTATAAATAAAAATTTTTGTTAATACATTTTTGGACCATGTGTTTTTCTCCATTATTTGTTTGGACCCTGTGTTTTGACAAATTACTTTTTGGACCCTATGTTTTGTAAAATGGTTAAAATAGAACCCTAAACTCAATTTTGATGAAGAAAAAATTGAATATAACAACACAGATTTTAAGCATAATGGTTTTATTTTTGTTCTGAATTGTTAGTTTGGTAAATTATTTGTGATTTTAGTTGAGAAAACATTAACCAAAATCAGGTTTATGGTTCTATTTTAACCATTTTACAAAACATAAGGTCCAAAAAATAATTTGTCAAAACACAGGTTCCAAACAGGTAATGGAAAAAAACACAGGGTCCAAAAAGGTATAAACCCTAAAATTTTAGTGCAGTTTAATAACCAAAAGATACAGAGGTCATTTATTCACGTGAAATTAAAATAAATGGACATATGTAGTGAAGAGAGAAATACAATTTTATTAACCCTTGAGGAGAAGGTTGTTGATGCAGTTTTTCGTCAATTGAGAATTATGAATAAAAGAGAGAGTCTAGACTTGATATCAACTGTATATAATTAAAAGAAATAAAAACACACTTAGGGCCCGTTTGGTAAAATTTTTGTTTTTGAATTTTTTAAACATAAAAATAGACATATAATTTTATTTTTGTTTCTTTATTTTTAAAAAATAAAAATATGTTTGGTAACCATTTTTGTTTTTTGTTTTTAAAAACAAAAAATAATAAACGCATTTGATAACTTTTATTTTTATTTTTTGTTTAACAATATAAGGTGTTGATTTGAAGAAGAGAAGAAAAAAAAAGGAAAAATTTAAAACTGTTTAAAAAAAATTTGAAAGTGAAAAAATTCTATTTTCAAAATTTAATAAATTTTAATTAAAATTTAAAACATAATAAATAAAAATAGAGTTACCAAACACATTTTATGTATAATTTTCAAAATTTTAATTAATTAAATAAAAAACTATTTTTTTAAGTGTTACCAAATAACACATTAACTTTTACGTGATTCAGTAGTTAAATCCACCTATTACATGAATCAATATTATTTCTGTATTTTCTTGTCATTTTTCCTATTTATTCACTCTTTATTTATATATAGGAAAAATAAATAATTTTAGGTAACTTACAAAAATGAGTAACTACTCTTTGTTGCATAAATTCTATTAATTGCGTAATTGATTATATTTGTTGTGCAAAATAGTAATAATCATTCTATAAATATAAACCTGAATATTCAAAATTCGTATAAGCTTCTCTAGAAAATAATAATAATCCGAACAACAACCTTCATTGTCAAAGTGGACTTTTAGCCTTGCTTTTCTGTCTTGACTAAATATTTAAAGTGGAGTTTTAACATTGTTTCTCTATTTTGGTCAATTGTTATTTGAAACTAAATTACATTTGATTTTCTCTTAAACAACTATCAAAATAATTATAATAATTTCAAAATTAAAATTAATGAATAACAAACAAATATATTAATATTGTTTATAAGAGAAAAAAAAAGTATAATGCGCCACACATTTTTCATTTGGGATACTCTAGGCTTGATACTACATTTAAAAATTAAGTGTAAGTTTACAACCGAGAAGAGAAGGCTCCATTGTTATTTTCTTGGTTCTTTTACTTTTATTTTTCGTTTGATATCTAGTGTATTTTTTTAAAGAGTTTTGAGATCTTTGAGTTGTTTTCAGATTTTTCTATTTATTTTTAGTTCAGTTTCTAAAGTTGTTTTTCAAAAATTAAAACCAAAACACCAAATGCCATTCTCGGAAAATATTTGTTTGACTTTATTTTTAAAAAAAAAAAAGTTATGATGACAATAACACTCTCTTAGTAACATTATTCACTAGGTTACAAACTTATAAAATGTTGGTTGGTTAATAACTCCTTATAATTAACCATCTTACTCAACTCAATTATACTTTTATATTAAGGAGATGTGTTTAATAATAAAGTAATTATTAATGTGTCCCACATGACAAATGTGTGCACACATTCAACAATATAGAACCATAAATAATACTAGACTCATGGAGCTTGAGAATATAACCTTGCTTGCACCCTTGGAAGAGCCTTCCTCCAAATGAATCGAAAATATACTTTAACCACAGTCGGTCATTCCAGCTTTGACCACGGTTAATTGGCTTGTTTGATCAAATGAAGCAAACAAAATTTGAACACTTTTTCTTGACTCAATAATTCCAACCACTCAAATAGCTAGTTTTGGCTCCAAGAATTATATATATCTTACCTATTATATAATAAATGGCTATTAAACAGTATTTTGGTATGATTTAAAAGATTTTTGTACTATTTAACAGTTGGTCATTAACACTTTAACAAAATCTGTAATTTAGTCAAACAATGCAACTGTTGAGAAATATACAACCATTACCATAGGACACACCCAATGGCATTTACAGTCATGATAAAAATCATTATCTCATCAAACCTCCTTTCTCATCATTATAAACTCTCAAATAATTAAAAATAACTTCTGAAACATACTCTCATATCAATTACACCTACAAAAAGTGTTGAATTAATACACTGGAATTTCAACTCTAGAATGATTTCATCCTGCTGAAACAAAAAAATCTGAGATTTATTTCACTTGCAGAAATTGTTGAAGTAATATAGTTTGATTTCATCCATGAAACTTTTACAGAAACATTAAAAAGGTTAGTGAGATTTATTTTCATATAATAATAGCATAGTAAAATTAGATGACCACATATGTAAGTTTCAAATTAGTAATCCTGCAAAAACTGAAAAAAAAAAAAAAAAAAACTACATTAGTTTAAACAAACCGAGAGAAGAAAACTAATTCGTATATTTACATAAACATAGAAAACTAAATTGAAAGGTAAGAGTTAACAAGAGAAATGTTCCAATAACCAGACCCAGTTAAAATCAACTATAAAAAATACGTACCAAGTTTCTAATTTACTGACTCCATAAAACTTCAAGGGTCAATGTGTCAGTTTAGCTTTTAGTCATTTTTTCATGCATATTTAAAATAGTAAGGTGCATATTTGACTCCTGGGATATATCATATATAATTGCACGAAAAGACATAACAGAGCCTCACTTGTAAGCCAAGCCCAAATTCGGTTTCTGTTTTAGCCTTCCCATACTTATACTCTACTCCATGAAAATACATGTAATGTAAGTACAGTTCCTTCCCAACATTACTCTGTTTCCCCTTTTCATTATTTTTAAGTTCTCTCAACTGAAGCAATTCAGTACCACCAACTGATTTTGAATATGTTAATGTGAGATGTTTCACAAGAAGGCTTGTTTGTGTATCTATCATTGGATCATAACACTGAAATCTCATACCAAAAAGAAAGAATATTTAACCAAATAATTCTGCCACATGTGAAGAATGTGGCACCCATATATCTACTCTCCATAACACAGCGGTCAACAAATTTAAGATGGCACTAAGTATTAAAAACTTGGTCAAAAACCAAGTATTTAGACGATTCAAAGGAATGGATCTTACCAAGGCTTAGAAGCAAAAGCAAAACAGAATTCACCCAAAAAGAAAACGAACACCATCAGAGGAGATCGGAGACGCCGGCGGAGGCAAGGGCGAGATGCAGAGAGAGACGAAAATGAGATGTTATCCTGTGTAAGGTTCTGGAATTAAGTTTCTTGCAAAGTTTCAATTCGATCGAAGCCTTGCCACAGTAAGATCTTCATCCCTCAATCTCTAATTTTACTTGTTGAACCATGCCTAAGCCAATGCATTTGAAAGGAGAACCAGATCCCCTCGGCTTTGCAGCAAACCTCTCAACCTTTTTTGGTGAAGAAGTCAGAGCATGAAGAAAGCTTCCTGCGTGTGAAAGGGGATTAGAGTGTCGATATATATACAAGTATATACATACGCAACCATTTTAAAGCTAGATCACCACACCTCTTAAACAGATCACCACAAAAAATACAACAAATTACATGGTAGAAAGAAAGGTGGGTGAAGTGAGGGAAACGATTTTGGTGAAGTAGAAGAAGCGGCTGTGGAGAGATGAGTCATTTTGGTCTACAGAAGGAATTAGGTTTGGAAGATTTACACTCACATACCTTATAATATAAATAATTACTAATTTGACATTGATATTTTAATATACCCATATTATAATATTTATTAACCTAAATAACAAACAACCAAATTTTATTAACTTATTTATTATACCTATTTATATTTTAACATACACCATAATTACATTTAACATATACTAACATTCAATATATTTCCTTATATAATTGTTTTGCTTTTTAAAACTCATCAATCATATCTCTTAGTCTCGTTTTTTACTTCTACAACTGATTTGGTATATTAAAAACATAAAATATATTTCCTTATTTAATTGATTTTCTCTTTAACACTAATCATTATAACTACTTGTAGAAAATCCAAAATAAATGCAAATGGGATACTATTTGGTATCCTTCTCTATTTGTTATAATATATATTATTTTGGATACAACTAAGTAGTTTATTTTTATTTAGAACTATTTAACCATGTTATTTACTTCAATCTCCAAAATTATTTATTTGGATACTATTTGGTATCCTATTTTTTATGTTGTTACTATTTATTATTTTTTGGTGTTGGATTATGCATTGTTGTAAGTTGAATCTACACATATTTCAAGATGATCATCACTAGATTTTAATTAGATGTAGATAATGTAGTTTCAATATAGTTTGAATATGAAATTATATCTCCAATTTATATGATCTAAATTCAATTTCCAAAACATCAATTGTGCTGTTAAAAAAATCAAATGAGCTACTAAATGGTATCAAAATACACTACTCACTTCATAATTATTATAGTTGATAGTCTATGTGCTTAACTATTCTTGAGAACATAATGACATAATTAATAAAATGATACTATATAATATTCTATATAGTTTGATACTTGTTGGGATCCTATAAAACTTATTACTATATAATATATTATCTAATAATATATTTGTTGCAAAATTTAAGCTACGCAAGTATACGTAATTGTAATTTGTAATAATGTATCTAATAATATATACTTATTTATTATACCTACTTATTTTTTAATATAGACTATTTCCTTATTTAATTGATTTGCTTTACAAGACTAAATCATTTTTCTCCTTATTTTCTTTGCATTTCACGATTGACTTGGTATATTGAAAGAGACAGTGTTCAATTCCTAATTTTTGGAGTTTGGTATCGTATATAGTCTTACATTATTTTAAAATATTTATATAGTTTAATACTAAATGGTACCTATTCTACATATTTACCAACTAAATGGTATTCTATCTACACATTTTGATACTACATGATGTTCTACATATATTTATCTACTAAATGATATCCAACACATTTTTTAACACCAAATAACTTTTAGATACTTATGTGTATCCATAAAGTGAAAGTGAATGTTTGAACATTTTATATCTTAATAAATTTTCATGCATGTAATTATATACTTAGTGGTTTGGTAAATATATTTATTTAAGGAAAGATTTTATGAATGTGAGTAATATAGGGGATTTCAATTATTTTATTACATTAGATTAAATCCATTAGCAACAATAAATTTATATTTATATACTCAGTAATATATATTACATAAAAAAAACTACCTATTAGTATCCACATTTAAACATTATAAACTACCATTTGTTATTATACTTACAAAAGCTATTGTTTAGTATCCAACAGAGTCTCAAATACTACTTTTTTGTATCAAAAGATAATAATAGTAGAAACATATTCTTAATAAAAATGAGACCAAATAAGTTGTATGTTATATCCATTATAACAAATATAGGATATGCTTAGAATAAACAATAAACAGTTACCAAACAGTATCCAAATAAGTTCTTCACCTCCTTGGATTATGCAGTCAATGACTACTTGTTTTTTAATTTTCCACTAACGTTGGAGTATAACCATGGTGTTTCTTTATTAATAATAAAACCAAATAAAGTAAATAATTAGTTATATGAATTAATAATAAGTTGGTTAATTATGTTATTTTAAGAAAGTTAGTATGTTAGTGAGTATTTAAGAAAAAGTGTACAAATCAAATGGGTTATATATAAAAATAATTAATACGTTTTGGGTATATATTTTTATCTCTAACAAAACAGTAATTATTTAGTTCAATATGTATAGATATGTAAAGTCCCCATTAGGTTTCCTTAGAGTTGTCTCTTGGGCTCTTGGGCTTGTGCTGTGGACTATATTTAAAAAAATAAAATTGAAAGCAATGTGGCCTCTTGTTAGGTAATTAAAGAGAGAGAAAAATAATAAGAAAGATAGACAGAATATTTTTAGGAATTTAAGAAAAGTTTAGAAAAAAATTTAAATTACATAAATTAAAATCTCCATTGGTTGGTCAAACTTTTTAATATTATTAAAATTTACTTTATTTTTTTAATAATTAAAATTGTATTACTTAATAAAATTATATTTAGTCAAAATTAGATATTCATAAAATTTAACTGAGCTCAATTAAAAAGTACAAACAGTCTCAATTCTACAGTGACTTTTTGGTCTGAGTAGTGAATTAGGAGTAAGAATTTTAAACCAGTTAAGAAAAAATTTCAATGCTGGTAAAGAATATGATGTGGCTAGACATTCATATAGTATTAGAGGGGACCACTCTTTATTTTTACCAAAATCGAAAATAAAATCAGCAATGAATAACCCATAGGTTCAGCATACGACTTATAACATAAATTAAAATCTCTGTAGGTTTGTCAAATTTTTAATATTATAACAATTATTACTTTATTTTTTTAATAATTAAAGTTCTATTACTTAATTAAAAATATGATGCAAACTCGGTCAACCCCAATTTTTTTAGTTATTCTTTTATAATTTTGTTCATAATATATATGTAAGAAAATAACATATATATACATTAATTTAAAATTCATTCAAAAATAAATTCTAATGTGCATTATCATCTTTATAGTGAATGTTAGTTTCAAAAAAACATACTATTAAAAAAATATTTAATTGTATTAAAAAATTTAATAATAAAAAATATAAATAAATAGAGTAAAAGTATATTAAAAGAACATAAATATTTGAATTATTTCTATTATCCTTATTAAATATGCATTAATAAATTATTTCTAAAATGATTCATTTATATCTATATTTTAATCATGTTATTTCTTAATTATAACTTACTTGTATAATAAAGAAAAAATCAAAATATGAATACTATAAATTTAAATTTTTGTGAAAATATAATATACTTACTACAGTTTATAGTTTAGTATAAATTTTCATGTTTTTTATTATTATAACTATTCTAAAAATATATATTTCTAATTTTATATAAATTTAACAATTTATAATCTTATACATATAATATTTATGTATTTCATAAAAGTTGAAGAAATAAACAGCATGATGCACATATCAATAAAGGATATTGATCCAACTACAAAAAACTGGACAATCAAGATGATAATTTCTGAAAAGTCAGTTGTACGAACAAGCCCACAAAAACAATTAAAATATCAAAATCTGACGCTTATTGATAAAGAGGTAAAATAATTATTTTCTTCACTAATTTTAAATAATATATTTATCATTTTAATTATTCATTTAGAAATAAAAAAACAGATTATACATTAATAATCTCAATGTATTCTTTTGACACAGGGAAATAAAGTACAAGCTACAATTTTTGAGTCTGATATCCATACTTTGGAGGATTCTTTAAATGCTTACCAATCATATTACATCACCAATGCACGTGTTATACAAGCAAATCCACGTTACAAAATTGGAGACCATCCATATCAATGGACAATTAACTCAAAGACCAAAATAGAAGAATTATCAGAAAATGATGACCATGTACAACAACCAAAATATGACATAGTCAATTTCAAAGATTTGGAGCCTTACAAAATGACACCTAAAAACATAGGTAATTTAATTCAAGTATTGTTATAACAATTTAACTCATTTTTATTGCAGATTCGTTATCGAATCCTTAATATTTGAAATCCGAAAATACAGATCTATTAGCAGTTGTAATAAAAATGAGCCCAGCTAAAGATGTAACGACAATGCATGGAATAAAAAGAATCCAAGAAATATATCTCATCGATAAGAGGTAAGAAGACAGCCTAAAATAATTCAATTTTTTAAATACATAAGAAATATATATATTTTTATTTAAATATTAATTATTTCAAATTTTCTTAAACTTTAGTTTCAATCCAATTTGTTTAACCATGTGGGGTCGATTTGTCAAATATGATGGCCAAAAGATATCTGAAATTGTCGATGAAAAACCAATCATATTAGCAACAAACATATCTGTCAAATCATACAGAGGTAAGTATTATAAGTCACAATCTTATAAATTATATAAATATATATATATACTTTTTCATTAACATTATTTCATTTTGAAAAAGGTTTAACTTTGTCAACAGCTTCATCAAGTAACTTTACCATAAATCCTGCACTTCCACAAGCAACAACAATGCGAAAATGATAATTCTTAAATACATATCGATTAGCTTTTAATTAATTAAACCTAATTACATAATAAGATTTTCTGACATTTATCTTTATTTTATTATTATTCAGGGCAGATAAAAATAAATTAAAAATAAGAAGTATCATTGCAAGATCTTGTACATATCCATCTGTCTCCCTATCGTCTGTTGGGATTCGTGAAATTGTTAAGGTTGGAAATATTGCAGATTTGATGAAAAGTTTACAACCAATGTAGGTAAAGTGATTTTTATTACTTTCCAGTAAATTATATTTATACCGAACATTTTTACTGACTATTCCAAATAAATTGATGTAGATAGCAAAATTCTGGATTCAAGGAAAAATAATTCTAACAAACTTAGTACAAATATTCTACTACATGTCATGTCCTGCATGTAACTCGGGAACTACAAAAACATACAATGAAAACTTTTTGTGTAAATGTGGAAGTAGATCAATTGCAACACCACTGTGTATTAAATAATTTAAACGTTCTAAAAAATGTATCTTCTTAAAATAAACTAATGCTCAAATGAAAATCATATCAATTTCAGTGCCAGGGTATATGCGGAAATCAATGAGAACACTGGAAGTATATCTGTAATTATGTTCGGCCATGTAGCAGAAGAGATGTTGGGTTGCTCTGCAGTACAATTAATGGAACATTCTGAAGAGGTTTGTTGTGTTTTAAAAAAATCAACCAGAAAAAAATCGTATATACTAAACAAATTTCAGTAATATCATTTTTCAACGCTAACTTAAACCTATAAAAAAAATTTCTCAGGAGAAGAAAGAATATATTGAAAGACTAAGCAAAAAATTGTCAACAAAGAGCTGGACAATACAAATTTATGCTGATCCAGAAAAGTTAAAGCAACAAAAATATAAGAATTTTAATGTCTACTCTATTCAAGAATTGCAACCAGAGGAAGTAGTTGAATCTTCGTCTTAGTTTATAAATTACCTAACTAAATCTTTTAAATATTAACACAACATTTTTCTTTTAATACCATGTAATATATTTTCATTATTTCACATATTTAATATTTATTATGAAAATCATATAATTTTTAAATATTTCTTTTTTAAATTCAAACATATGTAGTGCAAAACTTAACGTACATTCTAACTAGAAAATAATATAACATTAATCTGATTAGATATGATATGATATGTATGTAACTATATATGGAAGAACATTTTACTTACCATAAAAGTTTGATGATTTTTCCATTATTATTTCGTGAGGAAAATAGAAGAATAATTAAGATGTTTTTTTTTTTTCTAAACCACACTCTTATTTATAGGATCCAATAAAAGTATGTTTTCTTTGATGAGATATTTACGAACGAGATAAGTCAATTTACTCAAATAATATTTATTATTTAAATTTAAAAGTATATTGTTATTTTTTTATCATTTAGTTTTTTCTCCTATCTTATTTTTAAATGACTTTTAAATATTATATTAATTTATCTTTTTCTCTTAACATTATTGTAATGACCCACTAATCTAGACAATTTGGTCCATTAACAAATCTATACATAAAACTTACATTTTTGTGGAAATACCATACTTTATTAGAAACTTGTAGAAACAAAGGTTACTTTCATAAAATAAATAGGATATGGGTACCCATTGTCTTTAAAACAAAAATAACTTAAAGTAAAAAGAGTTACATAGAAAATGTGGAAAATACATTTAAAACCATAAAAACATAAACAAGACTACATCCTCGAATCGAATAACGCTCGGCTCCTTGACTCCATCCATCATCGATACACATCCTCTAAACGTCACGAATCTTACCGCCTCTAAAGCTTATTTTCCTACACATAAACAGAAAGGAATGAGCCTAATGCCCAGCAAGGAAAATCTAACACATAGTCATAACACATAGTCATAAACATAAATTTCGTAATAAACATAAAGACATATCATAACACATAATACACTTATTATAATGGCCATTATTACTTGGGGTCCCATAGACTAAACAAGCTTATGCCCATGAGATTAGTGGGGTCCTACCAGCTAAATAGGCTTATGCTCAAAATCTTTTTGGGGTCTTGTTAGTCAAATAGGGCATAAGCCCAAGCCTACAAACATACACAATCATAACATATTCATAACATATCATAACATAACACATAAGATAACATAAACATAAACATATTGATTCTAGCCTATTTTCCTTACCAAAGTTACCGGGATATGTGGACTGAGTTGGGACTTTTTGGAACACTCCTAATAACCATTAGAAAGAGTGAGTCTAAAGAAGAAAAGAGATGAAAAGGAAAATGGGAAGACTAAACCATTGAAAGTACACTTACCAAAACTTATGTGCTCAAGAGCTTAGATTTCCTAACCAAAATGAAGATTAAGGTTAGAGATTGAGTAGAAGACTATGAGAAAGAGAATAACATAATACAGAAATGAACTAGAGTTTTTGTTACCTCAAAGACTTGAAAGACTAATCTAACCACAACCGAGATACTAACGAACCTCACTTCCCAAAGTGTTTGATAAGCTTATGATGATCAAGCTTATAATCCCCAACCCAAGTGTTTACACTCTCACAATAACCTAGCAACTTGCAACCTCTGAACTTAGCTTGATGAATGAAAAATGATTGGTGCTAGGTGCTATTTATAGAGTTCTAGGAATAAAAATCTTCTTTTTGGCTTTGAATAAAATAAATAAATTTAATTGAAAATATTTGAATATCCTTCAGCCAAAGGCTTAGGAATTTTTCAAAATTTTCAGAGAGATTTAAGGATTCAAAGCTTGATTTTAAAATAATAAAAACAAATAGAATCCTAACTTCTAACCCCTAAATCTCGTAACTCTAAACTCCCCTTCAGTAAAATCAACATATCTGGAGTTGTAGAACTCCGATTTGGACTCTCTTTATACCGTTAGAAATCTCATTAAATTATCTACAACTTTTAAGAAATACTATTTTTCGAAATTCCTAATATAACTGGGTAAAAAACAGATCGGAAGTTACAGTACCCTAAAGTTACGAAAAATCTATTTAATTATCTAAATATCAACCTAATCCACAAATAAATAAAATTGTGATAAATGTCATGCTCCTATCAGATTTTGGTGAAGACTAAGTCTTATATTTCTCTTATTAAAATAATAATTTCTTAATAATCATACATATGATAAGTGTTATTATCTTATTGGGTCTATCTAAACCTTATAATATAATAAATATAATCCTTAATATCAGTCATATTAATCAATCTTAGGTTAAACTTAATATTCTTAAACTATAGGTTATACTTAGAAAATCTATAAGTACTACTATGAGTGTCCAAATAATTCCCGGTCTGAACCAAAAATCCACAGTTACAAAGATAATGCTATAAATACTATCATACTACTATCTATCTTAGCTAAGTAAAATTCTTGGACTCTACAATTATATTACTCTCCATCTTAGTATCAATTTCAATATTTTTAAATTATTTGATTTGTCTCATAAATATATATAATCCCCTATTAAATATGCACATTTATTCAAAAGTTTCATTACATTAATTAAACTATTTTAACCAAATCCTTCATACAATTTTAACATCGATTTAGTCGAAAGCACCAATATAAATCATAAATATAAAATGTATATTTCTATTACGAAATGACAACTACTTATTGTCTATGGTTTTAAATTTAAAAATATATATATAATATTG
This sequence comes from Humulus lupulus, assembly GCF_963169125.1. Classification (NCBI taxonomy): domain Eukaryota; kingdom Viridiplantae; phylum Streptophyta; class Magnoliopsida; order Rosales; family Cannabaceae; genus Humulus; species Humulus lupulus. The sequence goes on along the minus strand of NC_084794.1, from coordinate 286,072,896 downwards.
TATATGCTTATATTGCACGTGTATCACTTCAAGCAAAATATAAAAAAATTAAATATAAATATATAAATAATTTGTTTTATAATTTCTTTCTAACCTAAACATATGCATTTAATTTGCATATCAAAAATTAAATATAAATATAAACTAATTTGTTTTAATTTTAAACTTTTAACGAAAATGTAAATCCCTCTACTATATTTTAATTTTTTTATATAATAAAAAATAAAGTTATTATTTTATACATTTGAATTTTTTGATGTATTAATTATTATATTTTTGTTATGATAAGGTTATTTTAGTCAAGTTCTTTATTTTTAAAAAAATGGTATATATCAATATTTTTACAAAAATAAAGGTAATTAGAAGTGGGCCATAGAATTTGAGTGATCAGATAGCCCATATTGGTTTGAGGCTTACACTTCTTCTTCTTCTTCTTCTTCTTCTTATCCACACTCCATAGATACTTCAATTCAAACCAGAGAGATAACAAACAAGAACCGGTCTCAGACTCAGACCACTGACAAAGCTACCAAACCATGGCGGCTTCGATCACTCTTGGAGTGTTTTCTGGAAACACTTCCACTCGAATTGGTCTCCCAAAAGTGGACTCATCCAATAGACTTTCTCTAAAGACCAACGCTTCCGCTCTTTCCGACCTTGGCTTCGTCACTTCGCAGCTCACTGGCCTCAAAATCTCTAATGTTGTGTCGTTTCAACCTGCCCGACCCATCTTCACCAAATTCTCTCCTGCTCTTCAACCTGTTGCCCGTACGGTTTTCTCCTTTCTTTCTTTGTTTCACTTTCGTGTTCTTCTGCTCTCGTTTTAGCCAAAATCATTTCTGGGTTATGTTTGTTTCTTCGAAAGAAGAATTTTGAGCATAAATTCGGGTGCTCTTTGTATGCCCAAAAATTTATTGCCATTTTTTCTCTTTTTGTTTTTCTTTTCCCGGGAACCAAACAGAAAGTTCATGTTTGAATGCTGTATAAATTTTGTGCATTTTATTTATTCATTAGTTTTTCAAAGATAAAATGTGGATATCTCGTGTTGTTTACCCTGCTAATTAATTACTTTGATATCAATTAGCTTATTATAGCTAGAATCAATGTAATGTAGCTCTTTTTCACTACCAATATTTGAAATTTGTTGAATAAATTTCATGATCATTTTTATCCACAAAATATAGCCCGTATATAGATATATAATTTGAATTGAAAGGTCTTATATCCAAGGATGTGTTTATCAACTCTACTTTCTCTTGTTGCATTTGGTATGGTTTGAGAAACTTTGTAGAGAATAAATTTGTGGTTATTTTTTTGCAAGTGTTGTGGAAAGAACAGACTCATATTAGTTTTACGTGGCGACTTCTTGTAACTTCAGAAAGTTTGGTTCTGATTTTTTGAAAGCTGCAGGGTGAAATTAAGAGCACGTATTCTAGAATTTACAGCCCAGTATGTTAAAATGGTTGAGAATTGTTTGTTCATTTGTATTAGGCAGTAGGATAGGAGTACAAATTGATTTTCATACGTATGTGTTTTCTTGTCCTGGTGTGGTTTTGGTGGCTGAACATAAAATGGTGGAGAAGTGCTATCAATGTGTTCCTTAGGTTGTTTTGTATGTTTATTAGAATTAGTACAAATTTTCATATGCATTATGTGTTTTCTGTGTCATCTTGTAGTGTCAATAGACCTGTTGTTACTTAAAACAAGGGAAATGAGCTAGTGTGTAACTTATCTTACAGTACATGTATTTCTCTGATTTACTGGTTGAACTTGGTTGAACTGGAATATATTTTCCCAGTTCCATTTTCTGCCTAACAGCTCATATGTTTTTGTTTCTGTTAGCTTGGATTAAGTTTGGTTTTTCCTTTTCTTTTGAAGTTATTAAACTAGCTTGAATTTAGTAGAGTTGATTTGTTTGACACTCTATCCTCTTTCCGAAATTTCGTGTAGAACATCATTCTCTTACCTTACTCTCTCACCATGTCCTTGTTTTGCTACTTCTGTTTTCTTTATTTTCATATACAGTCTCTAAAGAGTCTTAAAGTCAATAATCTAACATCATTACTTGGAATCTCATTGCTTCCCCTCCATTTTTCAGTTGCTGTTCCTGTTGCCGCAAACAATTGTAAATATGGATGATTCATTTAGCTCACAATTTGCTATATTTTCAGGTAGAATTTGTCCCTTCACTGGGAAAAAGGCAAACAGAGCAAATAAGGTCTCTTTCTCGAACCACAAGACAAAGAAGTTGCAGTTTGTCAACTTACAGTACAAAAGGGTTTGGTGGGAGGCCGGGAAGCGTTTTGTGAAGCTTCGTCTATCAACCAAAGCATTGAAGACCATAGAGAAGAATGGTCTGGATGCTGTTGCCAAGAAAGCTGGGATTGATCTTCGAAAACTATGATGTTGCCTTGACTGTTTTACCATGTTTATTCTGTTGGCAAGGCATGCCTGATCATTGTTTTTTTTCTAATCAGTAACTTTATGCTTTCTTCTTTTCCCCATCTATTTTGTAGAATCTTTTTAATCTGTAATATTACAGCCTGAACATTGTGTATATTGATTGCATACAATGCAATTATGATCAAGAGAGTCATGCTTTTTATTTCTTTTGAAGCCCCATGAAAAACCCTTGTTACTTCCATGCTCTTGTTTCTTTTCCCTCACTAATAAATCTTGGGTACTTTTTTGTGATGAAAGTAGTAATGGCTTTGCTTTTTTAAGTAAGCAAAGCCAATGCAAGTAATATACTTCAATAGTCAGTAAAATCTAAAGGGAAGGAAATGCTGAAGTAAAAAACCACAACCCGAATGGATAACAATTTTTTTTTATGAAGCAGATTAAACATTAAATGGTACCAAGATTTGATCTTTAAGGATGGAGTACTTTGGTTTACTAATTAATATTACAGAGATGTCATGGGATTACTTGGACTACAAAGATCAAACAAGATTATAGAGCTCGATTTGACAAGTAATAATAGTTAACAAATTGGAATTCTTTTATCAACAGATTTTTTCTTCCAATTGAAAACATTTTGATGATTCATTTACCTGCTTTGATATTCTTCCTTCTTGTATAATCAAAAACATCATTATCAAAAGAGTCTACACTAAAGCATATTTATAATACACTATCGTACAGGTTTAAAGATTTGAAGTAAAGTTGGTCATCTAAAGGGTTCAATTGGTGCAGATTCTTCAAGCAGTGCTGCAGCCTCGAAGCATTCAGCAGCTTCTAGTGCCGATGCCCCGAGATCAGCTTTATAAAGCAGCCCAAGATTGTACCAGGCAGAAGGGTTTGCTCTGTCGATTCGAAGGGCATCCATGAGAAAGCTTTTAACAACGGGCAATGGATGGCCACCGAGCTGTCTGAGGATACAGGCAGTGGAGATTAAGCTTGGTACATGTGTGGGATCAACATCCAATGCTTTCCTGAATGAATTCAGTGCTTCTTGATGGAGACCCCTAGCTTCATTTAGTAAGCCTAGCAAAATCATCAAATTTTAGGCTACATAACAAAAAGATCTGGATCCCATGCGATTGTTATTGTTGTAAAAGTTGAGTTGAGGGTGTTGTAAAGACAACAAAATGCAAGTCAAAACCTTCCTTACACTCTAACAAAGTTAGTTTTAGGTAAACAAGAAATGAACTTTTCTGCCTCACTCACTGAGTTTACAGGGAAGGGGTATAGAGTTTACCTGTGCAGTGCCATCTAGATGCAGAATGGGGATTGATAGCCTCAGATTTTGAAAGGCAGACCTCAGCATCACGCCACTGCGACAAGCTCATGTACAGTTTAGCCAAATCATGCCAAGTTTCCATTTCCAAGCCTCTATCATGTTTTCTTCTACTCTGTAAGGAATCATATACGAATAGAAATTAACACAAGTGTGTTGTGAGAATAAATAATAGACGCAAACCTCAATCTAAGCTCTCATTTCACTTGCAAAATGCTTTGTGGAACCAATATTTCTCAGTATTTAAACCATGACATTCATGATTAGTTTAGATGAACATTTTCGATCCTTGAAGCAACTATGAGAAGAACTGCAAGCATAAATTCAAATATGTTTTCAAATAACTAAGTTTTATTGCACCATACCTTCAGAATCCTCCTCTCAACACTAGCACTTTTAGCTCGAACTTGAAGAAGTGCAAGAAGATGAGTATATGTCTCGATAGCATCCTTTAACTGGCCCTGCTCAATTTGGAGCTTAGCTTTAGTTCTTAAGAGTTCTCCAAGGTCCCATTTCCCAGTTTGTTCCATAGCAGCATTGATAACAGTTTCAGCATCACCAAAACGTTTTTGGGCTGATAATATTCGAGCCAAAAGAGTATAGCCTTTAATATTAGACCCTGCCTCAAGTTTTAGTAGCTGCTTTGCGTAATAAAGTGCACAATCTAACTTTCTTTGCTCCGCATTTTCAAGACAAAGATGAAATACAACATAAGGATTACTTTCACTCATTGTTCTATCAGCAGTTTCCAATGCCTGAAGTGCTTTGGATTGCAACAAAGCCCTGTCAGTATCAGAAACAAATGAACGAGATTTAGCTGACACTAGAACACCAAGTAAGCAATTTGATATGCTTACAACCTCGCTACATTTTCCTTCCAAAATCGAAAGTGCTTTGCAAGCATAATTGATCCCTTCCTCGACGAAAATGGAATTCTCGCCACAAATCTTGGAAGCCATTAATAATTCAAGTAGGCAGTCTTTGTTTTCACGATCATTCAATATGTTCTTCAGAAGATTGAAAGCAACCAGGTCCTTACCTTCCCCATAGTAACATAAAGCTAGAATACGACATCTTTCTGTTCTTTCCATGGTTGTTGGCAGCAGCTCTTCAACCTGATAAGCTAGTGCCTTTAGTTCACCTGAAACCGCTAGAGCATAAGTCAGGTGATCGATGATTGACGGGTCCCACATAATCCTTCCAAGGATTAATTTTCTTAGTAGAACCAGCAGCAGTAGAATGGCCTCTTCTAAATTGTTTCTTGGGACAAAGTAGCCTTCCATCTGTGACCGGAGATTTGGAGGGCTTGCATCACAACCACTATACAAAAGAAAAACTGCAAACTCCTTGTGAATTTTTGCAGTAGTTTCTATGTCAAGATTCCATTTATAGAGAAGGGCCCTTCGGTACGATAAAATAGCTTCATGTGGAGACCCAGCAAGTTTCCACAACTCTGGTAGTGATTCAACAGCCCTAGATAGAGTATCTTGTAATTTACAATCTGAAGTGAAGCTTTCAGGCAAGCCATCTGGCAGAGCAGATTCTACAGTGTCCAAAATAACTTTGCACGATTGAGCAGCTTCTGCAAGAAGTACAGGAAGGAAGATTGGCAGTTTGTGGATCATAAAAGTTTGCTATTTTAGTAATCTTAAACTTTTTAGATATCTAAGAAATGAAAATCAACAAGTAATAATCCAATCATCTTTTGTATCATTTTACTAAATACAATAAAAATATCAGGAAAAGAAAAACTACTTTGACTAGTACTAGACAGCAGCAGCAATAATGTGAAACAGAATTCCAAAGCTATGAACTAAGAATGAAATTACAGTTAGGTAAAGGATATACCTTCATATCGTCCAAGGCCTTGCAATGATTTTGCTTTGAGAAGAACAGCTTCAAGGAGCAGACTCACAGCATGCATGGACATAGGTGGGACAGAATCACTCTGTGAACGGCGTCTATTTTGTTCACATCTTCTAGAAATGGATACTTTCATCCTAGGAGTCACTGCAGCAATGTCTATTCCTTCAAATACATGAAGTGCAGCTTCTATGTTACCCTTTTGATACTCAAGTCTTCCTAGTAGAGCTCTTGCTTCCTATAAACCATGAAACCAAAATAAATCATCATCCAAACTGCAATTGGGTGGTCAAATATTGCCACAATTTGCAGAACAATATGCTTTTCTAATGCATTCTTATGGCTTTGCAAGATTACGATGAGAATTACTGTAGAAAAATAAAAATTATTCACTTGATTTCCTAGCATTGGAGCCCTTCCTGAGGTTAGAGCCAATAGTCAAGCACATTCTATAACATGTAAGCTTAGAAAGAATTCCAAAATTAGAATACTTTTGAGTTAAGTCTCTATAAACTATGACCGCAGCAATTTCAGCTCCACAGTAAACCATTTAGAATTTAGATAATATATGTCTCAATTCATGGAAGATTTATGTCAACAAAAAAGCCTTCTTGACTACTCAAATAGAAAGTGACACACTAGAGCAACAAAGTTGAGAGATGTGCAACTTAAACTAGTGAACCACAAGAATATGCAAGTACAGAATATACGAAAAAAATTAAGAAAAAACGGACCTCATAGTTTAGATAACCACTTTCACGAAGAGAAGACTCAGCCTCTTCAATATTGCTATTATCAACCTTTGGATCTGCTTCTCCTGGACGAGACGAATACCCACTTGCTGAATAGTCCCTAGTGGCCAGAGAGTCTGATGAATGATCAATTTCATCCATGTTCACTTGCTCCCCTGAACGCATGCACTTCAACATCTTTCTTACCCTATTTGGAATACCAAAGAATTTTCTTTTGTTCATGAAATTCTTGGTTCTCATACCGGACTGTACCACTTCAAAATGTTCTGTACATCAACCACATACACAGAAATTGAAAACCAAAATAATTGAAACAACCTAAATTGCAGACATAACATGAGCATTAAAGCTAAGTTAATAATAGACCATTGACATTTTGAACCTTTACATTTAAGACACTTGAAACGTAAGAAGAGAAAGAAAGAGATACAAATCTGCTATGTTATCCAGCTGTGTCCAAAAACTTAAGATATATAACTAACCACTGCATTCAAAATTCCAAAACAACTATGTTTTTCTCTTTAAATCAATATGTCATACACTTTGAGTTCTATTTCACTCCTGGTGAAAAACCCACCAATTATTCTGATGGCTGAACTCCAAAACTCCCAGCAAATCACCAATCACAAACTCAAAACGTTGAGCTTTCACATGATATGATGAAAAAAGACGTTTCAGGACAAAAAATCCAGCAAACCCCATATGAATTTAGTTCAGTTTAATTTCAATTCCAAGCCAATACAATACAAACCAGATCAAAGTCCAAGGGAATAAAAAAAACAGTAATAATTTTGAAACTTTTACGCTGAAGAACAAAAAATCCATCACAGAAAATAGGAGAAAGAAGAAGTGATAGCTAAACAAAGTTGAAAGAAAGCACCTTTTGATTGACAGAAAGCATTGATCGAGCCCACAAGGCATCAAGTCCACAGTTCATCTCCAATTCATCAAAAACAAGACTTTTGGTTTGATAGTTTTACCTTGTTAGCCAAGAATCCAAGGCTCCATTCCAATAAAAGCTTGTCTTTTTCTTCTTCCCTGGCAACCTTTTGTGCAAGATTTTTACTTTTCATAGTGGTTGAATTCTTTTCTGAAAGGTGAAGCGTTTTTTTGGGAACCCAAGAGAGAGCTTTGTGCATTAAATTATGAAATCTAACACTCTGACACTCTTTTCAAAGGTGTGAACACAAAGAAGAAGTCACTCATTCGATCACATATGTTTTAATTACACACAAAATCCCAAAAATATATATACTTGGAATAATTTTTACAATATTCAAATCGATAACTCAACTGAGAAGGAATGTGCTAGAGGCCCCACTTTGAAAAATTACCTCTTCACTTTAGTCAACTTTTGTCCCCATGATATAATGAAGAGAAAGAGAATGGGTCTCTCTCTCTCTCTCTCTCTCTCTCTCTCTCTGGAGAGCATATAAGAGCTTGTCTGTTGGAGGGTAGGAGTCTATTATGATGACTCTGATAAGAAAGACTCTCTCTCCCAACACATTAAGAATAGACTCTGCTTAAATGCATGTTTCTTGGACTGAGTGCAATGATGAATCCAATTGATGTGTTTTCTTTTTGGTCTCTTCTTTTTAAATGTCCTCCAAGTGTTTCTATGGAGTTGGGCCCCATTTCCTCACCTTTCTCTTATCATTATCATTATTTACATTTATAGTATAGTGAATAAGGACACTAGTTACAATTAATTAACCCAAAAATTTATCTATTCCTTGGGTAAATATAATATCCTATTTTGGGTCCATCCTTCTAGCATTCTACCATTTTTAATTGGTGTCTATTTTTATTTTTTATTTTATGTTATTCTAACATTTAATACTTATTAATAATCTATATATAAATAATAATTTTATTTATTTCTAATAACAAGTCAATATTAAGAATAATTAACATTATTTTCTAAATATGCTCTTACCCAATTTCATATCATTGATTTTCAAACATTCTAATTTATTATATCTCTTCTATATAATTATGACAGAAACTTTAATAAAAAGTCTTAGGTGTTGATGATATTGAATTCGTCTAAAAATAAATAAATTCAAATTCTAACATAAGTTCAAGATAATCAAGGCATAAGATAAGACAAGAAAAAAAAATGAAATTTTTATACTCTATATGGTTACTCATATTAATTATAGAAGAATAAAAAAATATTAAGAATCAAATTTGGTACGATTTTATTATTTAATTATTATTAAGCAAAACATAAAAAATTTATATATATATAATTAAAAAAAATTCTAAAGACCAGCAAGAACTAATTTATTAGTTTACATATAATTTTGCTACATTTGTTAATTATAGACTTGTAGTATATTGTTATTATTTTCCTCTTGAAGAGAAATTTGTTCGTCCACACTTTTTATGTTAGTTCATTGATATGTCTGAGAGATTGGTATTACATTATTGAAGTTTTATAATGTACTTAAGATCATTTTTGCCATATTTAAATACTACTCCTTGTGCATCTTTAAAAACATATATATGTCTGATTAGTTACCTTGCATGGGAATAAAATAACATATAACCATATTCTTGCACCTGATGAATTGCCACTCTAAATAATGAGGAAATTACATTTTATATGGTATTTTTAATAGATTGTGCAAAAATATGGCTTTTTAAAAAAAAAATTCATCTATGTCTTTTTTTAAGAATTTTTACTTTTTATGAGTTTATTTTCCTATATTTTTGTATAAAAGTTGGTTTATGTCATAGTTTTACTCTTAATCAAGTTTTATTAATTTAGAAGGGTATGTGTTGCAATTTGATTATCATTTTTTTCGCTTATTTGATTTTTTTATATTATTTTTATATAAATAATTTTATATTAAATTTTTCTTTGGTAGTTTTGCAAAAAAAAAAATTCCTTTTTTTTTTTGTAATATGAATGGTGTTTATTATTATTTTTTATTTATTATAAACATTTTTTCTTTTTTTTAGATTGTACGTTTCTTTTTTCAAATTCTGAGTAAGGTAACTAGTTACCTTGAGAGGAGTAATCTTCTGTCATAAGAGTGGTAACTAGTTACCATAAGAGGGGTGACGAGTTACTCATATTAACTATGAAAAGAAACATCAAATTTGAAGGGAAAAAAATACTTCATTAAAAAAGAAGAAGAAGTAACTATATTTTAGTAACATAGGTAACCAGTTACCATAAAGAACCCATAAATATACACACACATCATAACATGAATGTAATCAATTACTCCTAGAAATATACACACAAAGAACGAGAAGGTAACCAGTAACCCCTAAAAATATACACACAAAGAACAGGAAGGTAACCAGTTACCCCAAAACTATACAGACACAAAACGGGAAGGTAACCAGTTACCACAGACCTGAAGATAGAAAAAAAATCAGATCCACCCCCTTTCTCTCTCTCCCATCTTCTTCGCTTCCTTCATCGACAACCCTAGCCGTCGCCTGCCTTTCCGCCGACTGGGTTCGTGTCTAGGCCACCTCCCTGCATCATCTCCGACCACGAACCACCTTCCTCCCTCGCCTCCGACCACCATTAGAACCCCTTATACCCTGCCCGCAAGCCCCGTCGTTTTGAAATTGGATGTGCATCGACACCACGAGCGAAGATAGAGGTGGTTCGTCGTGGAGATAGTGGTGTTGCGCCTGGGCCCGCACTCAAGTGGGGCTCTCGAATGGAGCTAGGGTCTTGGACGGGTGGGGCTCAGGCAGAGATGGGGTCTCGAATGGGTGGGGTCTCGAACTGTTGGAGTTGGGCTAGGTTTCATGGAGGTATGCGCCTAAGGTGAATCGCAGGTGGTGAGGGTGGGTGGGTGGGTGGAGATGGTGAGACAGGCAAGTGGAAGACAAGGGAGGTGGCGGCTAGGGCAAAAAGAAAGAGAAGAGAAATGGGAGAGAGAGAACCGTGCGGCTGGGTTTGGAGAGAGAAAGGGTTTGTGTGGCTGGGGTTTCAGAGAGAGAATAGTGGAATGCTAATTTACAGTAGTACCCCTGTTTGATTGGTGTGCTTTGATTTTAAATTTAGCTTCCATATTTTAGTTAGCTAGTAATTGTGTTTCTCATACTTAATTTTTTCTTTAATAATTCTTCCCGTACAAATTAAAAAAAGTATAATTCTCATATATTTTGCACATTAATGACATAAAAGTCATATTTTTTTAAAAATTCCCCTAAATAATATATATGTGATGAAAATAGCTATTTTATTTACAAGTTTTTTCTTCAAAATTACTCATATCAAATTAAAATAGAATAGACACTCTCCAAACCTCTTTCTTTTTTTTTTCTTTAATGAGACTATATTATATTTATGAGTAATTAGAGGAGATAATCCATCATTAAGTATAAATTTTAGGACTGGATTTTGACTCATTTTTATAAAAAAAAAAAAATAGAACACTACACATGGTTTTTTTCCCACTTAACTTTTTTTTATATAGAAATGCATTTGTTATTGTTTCTATGGTTTTTTTTTTTTTTAATTTTATGAAGTTTTATATATGGTTTCATGAGAAAATTTGAAATTTAATGGATAAAAATAATGACTTTTTAAAAATTAAATTTAGAAAAGTATGAAATATGATTAGGCCACAATTTTATATATTAATTATTAAAAATTTATATTCTTAAAATGTTCCAAAAAATAGAATGCATCTTGTTATGTACGACATACTTTGTTTTATATGTTTAGAGCATCTCCAATGGAGTGCCGAAAAATTGGTGAAATTACATTTTTAGTACATCTTACAAAAAGTATGACTCCACTGATGTTTCAAAAAGTGTGTTATATTTGGCATAATAAAAGTTGTGTCAAATTTGGTAGAAAATACAGTATGGACCAAATTTTGCACATCAATAAATGCTATTTTTTTATTTATCATATTGCCACTAATTACTATAATTTAGTAGTTGACAATTAATGATCAGCCATATATCAGTTTTTATTTATTTTTTTATTGACAACTTTTTTGGAGTACATAATTTGGATAATAAAAAAATTAATTATTGTATGTTCTCAATAAATATTAAATGAATTATTGACTTTTTTGTGTTAATTTGCATCTTGTGCATTAGAGTACAATTGTAAATATGGGGTCAAATACAACATTAACTCATTTTTTGTGCTAAATTTGAGACAAAATTTACATATTGCATTGGAGATAGTCTTAGGTTACGATTTAATATGTTTTGGATTTAATTTGAAATACTTAGACTATTAATAATTAACAATTATTTAATTCATATCCGACGATTTATAAAATAAACATAATGCATGATCAGACTAGACAAATTCCATAACATAAAATTCAGATATAATTTTATGTGTCTATTACTGATAATATACATCATGAACTTATTTTTTCAGTGAACTATATTGGTCCAATTCAATATGCAACCAAACAATTGAATAAATATTATTGGGTAGTTCGCTGATACTCCCCAAAAAGGGGACCGCTACTAGTGTACCCCGTCATATTTTTAGTACTTAGATAGTTATTGTTGTCCATATTTTCTACCTACGACATGTGGCACAACCAAACGGATACATGGACCCTTAGAGGAGGTTCTGGCCCAACCTGGGCCCAATGAACAATGAATAAGGAGACCTTGATGACCCAGATCATATCAAACCCGACGACGGGCAAGTAGCGCAAGCATAGTAAAAGGGGCCAAAGCTAAGGTGCAGGCCTGCATCATTTTCCTAACCACTCTGTCTATATCCTCCGGGATGAAAATTATGATGACGGATAATCCATTCCGGGAGACAAATCCAGGAGAAGACACTGTCATCAAGATGTCCGCCTTGGTAAATGAACCCGGGTCCTGGTAAACAAACTAGGACTTAGGTAAATGAAACTGGGTCTCCTAGCCGGATAGAACAAGCCCAGTCCTTCCTATGGCTAGCGTGTCCTTGAGAAATTCGGCAGTTGGTCTTCCTAACTAACCTGCAGAATGGGGTACACACGGAACATACACTGTTCCTTGGAAATGGTATTGCCACTACTCTGATAAATGATGTCACCAGGATCTTCTCGATAGCCCACATGGATTAGTCAGTGCTAATGTACAAAGGACAGTTGTAACGCTTCACAACGCCTAAAGCCAGCCTAATGGACCCATATTAATAGCTCTTAGTTATATAACATTTCTTGTATTATGGTTCCATTAGCAAGCAATTGTATTTATATTTTTATTGGGCTCGGATCAGTGTGGCCCAAGTAACATGATTGCCTTTAAATAGGCTCAGTTGTACATTTTTCTTTTGTAAGCAAAATGTTGCTGAACTTGCAGAAAACCTCTATTGCCAAAATTCTTTAAAGCCTAATACTAGTGATTCATGGACTAAGGCTTAATAACGCCTCAATCACGTAAAAATTGTGATCTTATTTATTTCTTAGCCTTTCTGTCTAGCTCTTATCTGTTAATATATTTATAGTTTTTAAAAAATTCGGTAAACAAATATAATTATAATTTTTTTTACATATGTATATTTTGTAGCTATAACAAACATCTGACCAATATTTAGAAAATTTTGAATAATACACAGCGTCGAAATTAAGGTTCAAACATTATGTGTACGCATGCTTATAAAAAAATAGATACACGTATAACAAAATATTTGAATCATGTTTACAAGAATATACGTTATTCATAATTTCTCAAAAACTGGTAGGATGTCTATTATAATTAAAATATACAAAAGTTAGAATGATTAATACTATTTTATTTCTCATTACTATTACCCATAAATTAAAAATGTAAAAACAAAAAGCGATCAAATGTCTACCCTCGCTAACATTTTCGTTCCAAACAAAAAACAAGAAAATGTAAAAACAAAAAGCTGTCTAATCTAATTAATTAATCTTATAAAAGTGGCGAACGTTACTTTGACTAATTATGGCTAAATAGAGGCTTTAAAGACTAATTTATGATTACATTTGTCAATTTGCAGCACTAACGTGATCCCAACTAAAATATTAATTAGTCACTTCTCTCTCTCTCTCTCCATTTTGACTGGTCAAGGTTACAATTTTAATAAATATATTTAAGCTTTGGATTTAGCCACATTCATTAATGTTAATGTCCTTTATTGCCCAATTTTAGAAAATGGTATTTTTGTTATGTCTTTTTTCATTTGTTTTTTCTTTATATATGATTGAATGTTTCAGGTTTTATATGAGTAGATTGTTTTATGTATTAGATATGTCAACTGATAGATGTCAAATAATACATGTTTAACATTATCGTTTAGTTTATTTTTGTTAGAAGTTTAGTTGTGAGATTATTTTTTCTTTCTACTTCTTATTTTTTAAAATAATTATAGTTATTGTATTTTATTTTAGGATAGGTAACTATTTGGTACTTGTGTTTTTGTAAAATATTATTGTGGTACTATGTGTTTATAATAATATTCTTTTGGTACCCAGTATTTTGAAATTGTACATATTTAGTGTCTTGTATTTTAAAATCATACATATTTGGTATCCTAAACTCAAATTTAATTAATAAAATTTTATCAATTTAATCAATTATATAAGGTCCAAATTTAAATTTAATTACATATAATTAATGACAGTTTGATAATACTGACAAAATTTTATTTATCAAATCTGAGTCTAGGGTATCAAATATGTATAATTTTAAAATATAGGATATCATAGGAGCATTATTAAAAATAGATAATACCAAAATAATACTTTGCAAAAATATAAGATATCAAATGAGTAAATTCCTTCGTTCCATTATAAATATATATATATATATATAGAACTGTTAAATGTCTAATACATTTTAATTCTAAATCAAATATTTTTTTAAAGAGAAATTTATATAGTACGGTGTTTTATAAAAATAGTAAGAATAATAAATTTGTTTATGATATTTTAATATTTTTATTGATTTGGTACATATAGGTATATGTGAGTGAGGTAGAGATGTTTGATGTTAGTGTATGTTGAGTATATGTTCAATATGAAATTAATAATGCATTTTTTTAATAAAAATAATTATATTAAAAAAAAAACTTTCAGAGACCATAAAACAATTTAAATATATATATATTTTTGTAAGGTGTAAAAAAATTATTTTAGAAAAATCTCATTTATAAAAATATCATTAAGAAATTACACCATATATGAGATTTATTCTTAAACTTTAAAAAATATGACAATTTTTTTTAAAGTTTTTTATGGCATATTTTTTTTGTTTACATTTTTATGGGAATTTTTTCCCATATATTTATAAAATTTTATTTATATACCATATTTGATCTTTTTATACATTTTTAGTAGTTAGTTTTGATATGTTTTGAGATTATTTTTATAATTTTAATCTATTTGTATTATTTTTTATCATTCATATTTTATAAAATATATTTTTTACATAATTCTTTGAAAAAAAAAATCCGAGACCTTCGTCATTATATATTTTATTCTCATTTCTTCAACTTTCTTTTCATTTTTTATTTTCCTCAATTAACATTTTATCTGCAATAACTGGTTACAACTATCAAAATAATTTTGATTTTTTTTTTGTGATAGTAATCCTGTGCCACTGCCAATTTTTTTAGTAATGTGTGGTAGTTCGTTATAACAATAAAAATCAGTTTTATTTTTAAGTGGTGTTGTAGTAACTAGTTACAACTATAAAAATAATTTTGATTTTTTTAGTAATGTACCATTATTAAGATATCAACTGAATTGTAACTGGTTACTTAGTGAGATTTGAAAAAAATAAACCGATATGTAAAAAATAAACTAAATTGATTGTAAAGGTAACTGGTTCCAGCTAAGTTTAAAAAACAAAATAGATATGAAAAAAAGAACCAGTTGCGATGATAATCAGTTACTTAACCAGACTCGGAAACAAATAGGATCACAAACAAAAAAAAGTTAAACTTGTCATAATCGTAACTGGTTACAAATTCATATCTAAAAAGAAAAAGAATCAATCGTCATGGTACCTAGTTACTTAGTCAGGTGTGAAAACAAAATCAGATCTAAACAAACAAATCTAAATTAATTATTATTGTAATTGGTTACAACTAGATCTAAGAAAAAATAAGATAAAAAGAATTAGACGCAATTGTACCCGGTTACTTAAACAGATATTGAAAAAGAAAATCCAGAAATCAGAATAGATGTGACTGTAACCTGTTACAGTTACAGTTAGGTTTAGATGTAAAAAAATTAAATATGAAGTGCAAAATCATATTTGAAATGACAAAACCAGATGTGAAAAGAAGAACAAGAACAAAGAGAATAAAAATAAAACTAGATCTGAAGAAGAAGAAGAACTAGAGGGGCAGAGGTACGTCGCAATCAGGGGAGGGGGTGGTGCGTCGTCGTCGTCGGGGGCGGAGGTAGTATTACTAGCGAAGGACTGAGATGAGAAAAACAAATGGGAGAGGAGAGAGGAAGAAAATAGAAAAGAGAGAGAGAGATGTCGTGAGGGAGAGAAATGAGAAAGTGTGAGAGAGGTTTGTGTATTTATGATTATGGTAATTTATTTTTTATATTTTATGGAATTACATATTTTAAAAAAAAAATTCAAAACTTCTCATATTTTATATAATTATTTTTTTTCCATAAATATAGAAATTATGTTTATTTTTCCTTGTAAATTTCTCAAATATCATTTTGCTATCCCCTCTCTCTTTTAGCTCAAGTAAGCAACCATTTGGACTTAATGAAATCCAGCGTAGACCAGTAGCTAAATAAACAAATGAATGACATTTTTTACTTACATACAATAAAATAAACAATTTACTACAATATTATCACATATACAATTTACAAAATTATATTCAATATATACAATTTTATTAAACATAATTATATATACACAATCTCACCAAGTTACTTTCCTCATTTATTATATATATAAATAACTTTCCCTATTTAATGTATTAGAAATTCAATTAATAAATCCAACTGTAATTATATAATATACAAATTAATTATTATTTCAATTGAGTGAGACATCACAACCAAATAGATTCCATGAGATCTTCAGATTAAAAAAAATATATATCTATATAAAATTATTTAATATGATAATTTGATATATTAAAAAAATAAACAACAAATATATTTATATAATTATAACATGTTATTCTAATGTATTCTTTTATTTTTATTAATAAAGGTTAAAAAAAAGACAACTATGTATAATTATAATATACTCGTCTAACTTAAATATTTTTGTTTATTTTACTATACCGTGATAAAAATAAATGAAAATGATGTTTGATAATAACATTATTGTCTAATACCGTTTATTTTATTAAAACATGATACACAAATATGACAATTGTGTAAATTTACTACAATGATATCTGAGAAGATCGTAGTACTTATAAAGATTTTAAGGTATCTGTATCAACGACATTTAAGAACCACATTTACCAATTTAAAGTAAAAATTAACAATTAAAAAATAAACATATTTGTTTAAAGTACAATATATTCACTCATCATTGACAAAATAAAATTGTTTTCCGAAAAATAAACATAAACATAACTGTACATTCATAGCAATAAATATTCATAAAAATAAATATAAACATAATTATATATTCATAAAAAGGAAAAAGAAATTAACATGCAAAACAATCCATAAAATCAAAAATGAAATTTGAGTATAAACATAAAAGGAGGCACTATTAATGGTTACTACTCATGGATGATTACTTTAATATTAACTATTAGATCAAGAGCAATATTCCATATTTATAATTGTTAATTAATATTTCTAAAAATAAATTTTGATTTTTTTAAATTTTTGGAAGACTACCATTACATGACGGTCACATATTTATTAAATTTAAGAATTAAAAAAAATCTTATTTAAGCATTATATATGAAAATTCAAAATTAATGTAGAAAAAAAAATATCTACTTGTTGGTGACTTGCTATACTAAGTCACTATGTTGTCACTTCATCATAATTGTTAGTACTCATCTATGGGTAGTAACCATTGAGAAGTTTTCCAAACATAAAAATAAACAAAATTGTTACTAACAATAACAAAGACATTAAATTTAAAATAAAAAATATTATTCAGTTTAGAAAAATAAACAAACAATAATGTTGTTTTTTTGAAAGAGATGGAAGAGAGAGGGTCAAGATTTGAATTTTTTTTTTTTTGGCAGATATAATTTAGTTTTCTAAAAAGAAGGATAGTGTGAAAATGGGAAGTTATGCTTGTGAATGCAAATCCTACATTTCACCTTTAATAATAAATAGTATTTAAAAACAATACAAAATAAAATCATAAATAAAAAAAAAATCTAATTAATTAAAATCTAAAAATTGTTAGGATTTGAATATAAAAATAATATTAGTATTATCAATATAAATATAGTAATATAAAATAATATTGTAACGAGTTGTGTAAAAATTTCACAAATAGGCTTTTTTTTATTAGGGTACAAATTTTTAATATGATATACCTAAACAATACTACCTATACTTATAATAATAATAATAATACAAAACATATACAAAAACATAAAATAATTATAATTGTATTGATGACAGCTATATACAAGTTTCCTTTTATATTTGACAGCTCTACAAAAAAAAACATTAAGAAGCATAAATTGTGGAAAAATAAACACTCAAAAAAATAAATAATGACCTACATGTATTATGAACCATATGAGTCCGCCCAAAATTCAAATTTTGAATGTTTTTGCAGCAAAATATCACTAGAAAATTGAAGAACACAGTGGCTTTTTTCCGATTAGGCGTTACTAGACAAAAATTTATTTTTTAATTCAAATCTATTTTCAATGTATTGAAAATAAAAAAAAAATAGTGTAATGGGATGTTAGTATTGGTGAATAAATTATTTTTCACGACAAAGGATGGTCCCATATCACTAATATATATATTTTTTGACAATCTTGTCGTTTGTCTAATTCGTAATATCTATGTTCTTCATGAGAATTAAATTTGTAAAGCTGTGTTTATATTTTTAGAATCTTGAGGCATGTAAAAATCTTTTGAAATAGATATTTGAATTGTTACGCTCACAAACAAAATATATTAAAAATATTTTTTGTATCAAAATAAATATAAACGTTTATTTTTCAGCTGCAGCATGATTAAATTGCACAATTAATTTAAATGACGATACAACTTAAACTAAAAAAATAATTTATTTAGTAGTTTAAATGATCAAATAATAAAAGAATAAAATTATAATAAACAAATTAGTTTCGATTAATATATAACTGATAATTTTGAGGGACTTATGAAAATATCAAAATAAACCAGAGTGACTAAATTTAACTTGTTTGTATATTTTTATTATATAAACTATTAAAAATACTATTAAAGTTTAACTGCGATATTATACATGATAAAATAAACACAATTTGAGAAGTAATGAATTTGGTTCATTATATTAAGTTAAGCATGTTAAATATACGTATTGTTCAAATTTCAAAACATTATAATTAGATTTGCAGTATAATAAACAAATCTTTTTTTAACGTATATGGTTCAAGATTCAATAGTAGAGAAATATACATATAAAACTCATTTGAAAAGGCATAGAAATAAACAAAAATACTTGTTTTGTGATATATATATATATAAATCATACATACAGTATCTCAATTTAGTTTAAATTTTAAAATTTTTTTAATGAACTAAAGAATTAAATTTTATACTATCATTTACATGTTATATACTATAATGCGTGTTTATTTTCATTCAACAACATTCACACAATGGCTGGTAAAAATCATTTACAGGTTCGGTTGTTTAACCTCTTTCACAAACACATGGTGCAGGATAGTTGTGACTAGTAAACGAAAGAATTGATGTCGATAAGGTATTCAACAGTCGATTCCCTCAACATAGCAAGTTGTTCTTTGGATAGATTCGCCTTGATCATTTTTATAGGATCATAATATGATGTGTACACATTCTTCCCATCAATCCTATCCTCTGGTTTGAAATATAAATCTCACACCGGTTTATATTTATAATAAAATATCAATAAATATAGGGAATATATTCATTTGGTACATTCTGTTTTTGCAAAATATCATTTTGGTACCCTCTGTTTTCAATAATGTTCATATGGTACCTGTATTTTAAAATCGTATATATTTGGTACCCTAAATTCAGATTTGATAGATAAAATTTTGTCAATATGATCAAGCTGTCATCAGTTATATGTAATTATGTAATTAAATTTAAATTTGTAACTTACATAATTGACAGCAGTTTGATTAAATTGACAAAATTTTATTAATCAAATCTGAGTTTAGGGTACCAAATATGTACGATTTTAAAATACAGAGTACCATATGAGTATTATTGAAAACAGAGGATACCAAAATGATATTTTACAAAAATATAAGGTACCAAATAAGTATATTCCCATAAATATATATAAAAAAAACTCAAAAGAAACCACAATATTTATCAACTCCAAAAATATAAAAATATAACGCATATATAAAGCATAACATAAAACTTTATTAATTAAAATTTATTATAAACATTAATGAAAAAACTAATTAGTTTATTAGACAAACCGGTAGAAAATAAACTAAAACTACTAAACTAACACCAATTTTTTTGAAAAAAAAAAACATGTGATTTAAAATAAATAGAATCATTTATAACCATCATTTAAATCAAATAAACATCATATTAAAAACACGAAATAGTTACAACTGCATAATAAACTAAATTGAATTTTTTTAGACAATTTAAAAACAAAAGTACAATATATAGCATAATAACAAATGAACAACACAGAAAAAATATAAGCAGAAAATATAAACCTAATGAAATAAGCATGAACGATTATTAAAAACATAAATAACAACCAATGAAAAATAGGTGTACAAAAAAAAATCAGTCATAACATCGAAAAAAAAATATAAAGTAAACTATTCAATTCTTAACATACAACTAGAAAAATTATCTATACCTAATAAATTACCAAAAAAGCAACGACCCAAATAATAAACCATAATAATTATAATAGCAACTAACTCTAATGACAAATATACAATTCGAAAAATAAACCACAATGTTTATTAATCAAAGACAATCATCAAATAACATAATAAAGCAGCACATTTATTCACACACACAAACAAAAAAAACAATCAAACTAAACCAATCTATCAAAAATAAACCAAAATAGTTTTATTGGTTATCAAAAATAAACAATCAACACAATAATAAACAACCCGAATCTATACATCAAATTAAATCAATCCATTCAACAACATGTACAATTAAAATAAACATTAATAATTACAATAGCAATTAACTCTAATGACAAATGCAATCCAAAAAATAAACCACATATCTCATTATCAAAGAAATATCATCAAACAACGTAATAAACCAGCACATATATTCACAAAAAAAAAAACAATCAAAATAAACCAAATAGTTTTATTGGTTATCAAAATAAATAACCCGAATCTATACATCAAATTAAACAAATCCATTCAACTATATGTTCAATTAAAATAAACCAAACTGTTTAAATGCAGTTGGCAATGGTGGAGAAGAAAATGTATCTGGTGAGAACAGGTGAGAGGAAGGGGAATGAGTTTTGGAGAGAGAAAGAATAATGTTGGTAATTTTTTTTTTTGAAAAAAGAAAGTGTATTGAAAACACTCAATACCGAAACTCAAGGGGGAATAGTGAAAATTGACTTTTCAAATCAATCCAATCAAAGTTAAATTGGGAAACACACCAAATATTAAAATGCTTACCAAGTATGGAGGCTGTTGACTAGAGGTTTTCTCGAGGACACTTAGTCAAAATTATAATATAAAATAAAATTTGAACTAGAAAATAACAAACACATATTTACAGTGGTTTGGTTTGGTCACGCTGATTGGTAATGATCTATTTTAAATTCGTATTTATATAAATTTTTAGAACCTGTGATTAGATGAGAATAGTCAACTAAGTTTCACAAGAGAGAGGATAAAAAACGTGGATAATAACACTAGATTTTTTTAATTACAGCGTAAAAACAAATGAATTATTGCGTTCTTTATTTATAGACTCAGATCATAAATCTTGCGTAACTTAAGTGCGATGAGTAAACATAAAACAATAAGTAAATAATACATGTTATATTTGAAATAATAGATATCTCACAAATATCTATATATTAAACTAACTTTGAGCTTTAACTGCATTTAACCGAGCAATTCTGGTGACATGTCTTTTGTCAACCCATTTTCTTGCTTCTCCGCATAAATTCCGAATTTACTTGATCGCATGTTTTCTTCTATTGGCTAGTCTTGAATCGATCAATCATCTATAAATGTCTCATCATGTGTCTTTCACGTACTTTATGTTTGTGCCACATTATCATGCTAAATTTGTAAGAAACATAAACATACAAAATAAAACTAAATATACTAATATTTATTAAAATAGGGTATAAAAATTGTGTGATAATGTAAATAGTATACACCCTATTATTATTGTAAATCTTATAGTTTTCTGTTATGCAAAATATAATTTTCCCTATTATGTAGCATACAAAAAATAAGTTTAGAATGAAAAACAAGAGTTATCTTTTTGGTAGATTAAGTAATTTGAGACAAAATGTTGTACTGAATATCATGTGTTTCATACATTAATCATTTTAATTTTATCTAAAGAAATTTAGGCTGGAAGTAATTTTTTTTTTAAAAAAAAGTTTGGAAAGTCCAAGCTTTCATATTTACTCAAATCCTCACCTTTCTTTTTCTCCATGAATATTCATATTCAATAAGTAGATAGGAACAATATTTTGTGAACTGAAAAAAAAATGCATCCATAATATGGAATTTAATTTGATTAGAAAATTCTATTTGTTTAGAGATATTTGCAAAAGTGTATGGTCAAAGTCGTAAACAAATCATTCATTCATTAAAATATCAACTTGTACATATTTTTGTCATCACTTTGAGATTACCTTTGTAAATACATTAATAAGAGAAATACATGAACGTAAGTTGAAGTTGATTATTACTAAATGCAAATCCATCATAAAATTATAAATGGCAATAAACATGTACGTATTATGGAACTCTTAAATTTTGTGCTCGATTTCTTTCGCATGAAATGACTAATAACTACATGAGATGATAACTTAGTGGTGGCCACTACCGCCGCCACCTCCGCCACCAAACCCACCACCAAATCCTCCACCTCCACCTCCACCTGCCCCACCGCCGAATCCACTTCCTCCTCCAAAGCCACCACCACTTCCAAAGCCTCCACCTTTACCAAATCCACCTCCGCCTCCAAACCCTCCACCTTTACCGAACCCGCCGCCTCCTCCAAAGCCACCACCACCACCACCACCTTTCCCAATACCTCCGCCAAAACCACCACCTTTACCGATTCCACCACCAATTCCTCCACCTCCACCCTTACCAATTCCACCTCCAATTCCACCACCTCCACCTTTACCAATTCCACCTCCAACTCCACCACCCCCACCTTTTCCAATGCCTCCACCAAAACCACCGCCTTTACCGATACCACCGCCAACTCCACCACCTTTTCCAATGCCACCACCATTACCAATACCACCCCCAACTCCACCACCTTTACCGATTCCACCTCCAATTCCACCACCACCACCTTTTCCAATGCCTCCACCAAAACCACCACCTTTACCATGTCCTCCTCCAACACCACCACCAAGTCCACCACCTTTTCCATGTCCCCCTCCAACACCACCTCCAACTCCGCCACCTTTGCCAAATCCTCCTCCTTTTTCGTGCCCACCTCCAATTCCACCACCTTTCCCATGTCCCCCTCCTATGCCACCACCCTTGCCAATACCACCACCAATTCCCCCTCCAGCACCTCCACCTTTCCCAATACCACCACCAGATCCACCACCCTTTCCAATGCCTCCACCAATTCCACCCCCAGCTCCTCCTCCAACACCACCACCAGCTCCTCCCCCGGCACCACCACCACCACCTTTTCCAAAACCACCTCCACCTCCTACTCCACCACCTTTGCCAATACCGCCACCAGCTCCACCACCAGCACCTCCACCACCACCAGCTCCACCACCCTTTCCAATGCCTCCACCAATTCCACCCCCAGCTCCTCCTCCAACACCACCACCAGCTCCTCCCCCGGCACCACCACCACCACCTTTTCCAAAACCACCTCCACCTCCTACTCCACCACCTTTGCCAATGCCGCCACCAGCTCCACCACCAGCACCTCCACCACCACCAACTCCACCACCTTTTCCAAAACCACCTCCAGCTCCAACTCCACCACCTTTGCCAATGCCGCCACCAGCACCACCACCGGCACCACCACCAGCTCCTCCACCACCACCAATTCCACCACCTTTTCCAAAACCACCTCCAGCTCCAACTCCACCACCTTTGCCAAAGCCGCCACCAGCTCCACCACCGGCACCACCACCACCACCAACACCTCCACCTCCACCGGCACCACCACCGGCACCTCCACCAGCCCCTCCTCCAAAACCGCCACCGCCACCAGCACCACCTCCAAATCCTCCACCGCTGCCACCACCAGCTCCACCTCCAAAACCACCACCAGAACCGCCACCAAATCCAGCACCAAAGCCTCCTCCCTTCCCGAGACCTATGAACTTCTCTTCCTCATCTTTCCTAAGAGAAACCACATTCCTTCCGGCCACACTCACTAGAAAAACGTTAAAGCAAATCAAAGATAACAATGCAATGTTTCCCCAATCCCCACGAGCCATTTTCTTGGACCAGGTCGATCGATGAAGAGAGTCGAAAAAAGCACTTGTGTATTTATACTAGTAAAAAGCAATACCATAAGTTTATGGGTTTGTCATTAAGTAGGAGTTCAACCACTACCCGTCGCCACATTCATTACATAAATGGACACCCCACAATAATCAGCTGATCATGCATTTGCCGAAGCTAGCTGTCTTTACACTTCTTACTACGACTATTTGTACTATATATAAAGCTTTAAATATTAAAGATCGAAAAAAAGAAACCTAAACTTGAGAATTATGATCATTGTTGGTTTAGGGGTAGTTTTCACAACTATTACCCAATCACGTGCATGGGTTCTTCTTCTTTTTACACTCGAATTTAGGCTTAATTCAACTGTATTCCATTTAATGCACGCGGCTTTGATTTTCTCTTTATTTTAGTTACCTTGCAATTTAAAATGTTTCAAACTCTGGTTTTAACTAAAACTAGAATATATAAATTCGAAAAAAAACAAAAGTAAAGCATCTTTGGTCTCTTATGGTACTCGTGAATTTGAGTGGTCGTGGTAATACATGTGGTGTTAAATATTTTCTAAAAGATAACCAGAAAACGAAGTTAATTTATATATATATATATTTTTTCTCAAGTTGATAATTATAATTAATTGTTCGATCAGATGAAAAAGTTGGAAACATTGAGGACCACCATGATATTAGAGTAAAACAAATAATTACTCTTTAATTAATTAGTGATTATTATAGCGCAGTATGAAAACAACTATATCATCTATTAATTAAGTTTAAAGCTATAGAGTCCATTATTTTTGGAAATTAAGAATGTTATTATTATACGATTAATAATTCAAGTCTAGGATTTGTTTAATTTGTCTAAATTTAGTAGTAGTGTAGTGACCACTTATATATTTATCCTCAGTATAAGTGGGATTTGTTTTGTTAATATTGTTTTTGAAGCAGATTAATTTTCCCAACATTTTTTTTAATATAAAAAATGATAAAACGAGTGGTCAATACTTTTGCTGAGAATATCTCTGATCTGCTAATTAAAAAATATAAACAAATAAAAATGTTACCATGCAGACCAAAAACGTCTTATTTTCATAATTTGCTGAAATATATTTACAATTTAAAGATGGGTTAAACGTAATTAAATATATAATCTTTAAGTAAACCAATCTTGAAATGGTGATTAAATTGATCTGGCCTTGTAATTCTAATCATCTTAAAAGTGTAATGTTTTCCTAAATTTTAAAAAATATATTTAACTCAAGTACATTCAAACAATATTATATAAAGGTTGTTAAATTCTCAGTTTATGTCGTATTTTTTTAAAAAAAAAAAAAGAAAAACCTTGTTATTGTATTAAAATAATGATTGCACTCCATCTATTTTTTTTTTTAAATACCCAGATATCTTCAACCAAACCCAACTAGTTTAACTAAAAAAATAATTTTTGCATTGATTTACTATAATCCAAATGAATATAGTTGTGTTCTAATTTATTTAATAAACAGAAAAAAGCTAGGTCAAAAAAAACTATAAAACAAAATATTTATAAGTAAGATTTTGTTTATCCGTGAATCTGACAAGGATGCTCTAAAAAATTAATGGATTAGAATTATTGCGATCATGAAAAAGAGTGTGGAGTGAGCTTAATTATATGTATATGTATATGACTTAAATAGAAGCATATAATTATTTGGGGTCCAATAATAAAAATAAATAATCCAAATGAAGAAAAAATAAAAAGACGTGACACAGAGTGCCAGCAGATCTAATAAGTACTCGAAAGTATAATTATTAGTAAGATCATATTCTTTTCCTTATACCATGTGCAAGGTAGATGAAGAATTTATTGTATTGTTATACTTTTTCTTCTATGGCATTTAAAGGTCATCAAACAAAACCATGCCAGTGCCACCCATGGCCCCAATGCTTCAAAATATATATAGCTTCTTAGGTATAGGGGTAATATTTTTGCCCCTATTGCAAGGCCCATTCTAATTTTTTTTTCCAGTATGATAGTTTACATAATAGTTATAGTAGGTATCCCGTCAATTTTCAATTTTCAAGAAACTCTGATAAATCAATTTACAGTACTGAAATCAAAGTTCAAATAACATGTTTTCCACGCATATAAAAAAAATTAGGTATGCATGCAGTTAATTGTTTGATCTCTGATTTTAATACTGTAAATTATTTGAAATTTCTTAAAACTTGACAAAATGCTTATTATAATCATAATATATGTCATTATGCAAAAATAAATTAGAATAATATAATTTCTCCAAATATTAAAAATAGAAAATACTAGCACGTAAAAAGGCCTAAGAATTTTTTTATATATATATATATATTATTGCATATATCTTCTTCTATAGGGTATGTGTGTATACATTTATGTATATGTATAGCTACATTATCGACATAAATTTTAATTACGTAAAAGTATTGGTATTGGATTGAGATTGATAACGCGGAAATTAACGTTATTGTACGTTCTGATCAATGCCATTAGAGAGCGGCTATGTGTACAGTAATCTTGATATGATATGGCCATCAGTATTTAAAGGTTTCCAATCGAAGATAACAGCTGGTACTAATGAACAGTCACAACGTCGTCTTTGCCCCTATCGTTTTTGGTGTTCGGTGTCTCAGTCTATCTTTGTGTGAGACAGCTTTGATTTTCAGTTATTTGCTCTATCATCCGTGTTCAGGTCATCTCTATTCTCAGATTTGTACAACTCTTTGAGTAATTGTTTTGATCGGTAAGATTTTTGTTATTTTTATACGATTTTCTTTTTAGAATGTGATATGAGAGGGGGTAAACTACTACAAAAACAACTTTTTATGACACTTTTTTAGGGCACTTACCTAGATGCGAACTTTAAAAATAGCTTCTAGACTTTTTAAGACACCCACTGAGAATTCTTAAAAAATTTCTTTTAGGACAACATGTGTGAGCCCTAAAAACTGATGTGTGTCCTAAAAGTTTGAATTTTTTTTTACAAAAGTTCCTAGACTTTTTAGGACACTCATTGAGAATACTTAAAGAATTTCTTTTAGGACAACCAGTGCGAGCCCTAAAAACTTATATATGTCCTAAAAGTTTGAATTTTTTTTTAACAAAAGTTTTATTATATATTAAATTAAATCATAAAATAATAATAGAAAAAACACTCATTCTATTCTCTCTCTTCCTCAATTTCTCTTTCTCTCTCTCGTTGCTAGCCACGAACGACGACCCTCCGGCCACCCCCCGCCTACACGCGCCGCCCAGGCATCTTTCCCGACCCCTAAAACCTCCAGCCTCGCGAGCCCCTAGGCGCACGCGCCCCCAAGCCCTCTCGACGGAGCCTTCAAAGTTCGACGACTATGTGGGTTTCTAAAACTTTTTGGACATTTTCCGACCACCCCAAGCCAAATGATCACCACCACTGCATTCCTTTTGCTTTGGGCTTCAAAACCCACTAAATGATCGGACTCAATGGTCATCGGAATTGGAATCGATGCTCACCGGAACCCATGGAGATTCAAGAATTCATGGCTTTAATCCAGCCATTCTAGGCATTTCCAAGAGAAACCACCACCACCATGATGTTCCTCAAGTTTTGGGCTTCGAAGCCCAGTCATCGTTCTCCCGAACCACCACCGTGGGGTGGTGGCGCCGTCGTCATCGTCGGAGCTCTGCCGAGAGCTTTGGCTATCAATTAATTTTTTTAAAATTAAAAAAAAAACTTTTTAGGAGTCGCATAAAAAACATTATTTTAAAGCTCGCAACGCGAGTCCTAAAAAATCTTACTTTTTAAGACTATTAAATAGTGGACCCGGGCCCTGCAAGTCCTAAAATCATTTTTGGGGCTCGCTTTGTAGTAGTGTTATTTTTAATTATTTGTGTATATGTATCTGTGGTGTTGATTTTTCTTTTTCTAATTTATTTTAGTATTTTGTTTATCTTTCAAACGTGAAATTCTCCATATTAAGTGAAATATTGAATTTTTCCTATATAATGCTTATTAATTTAATCAAATCAACTATCATATTCTAAAGATTAACGAGTAATAGGGCCGTTTAATTGGTTGAACGAATGGAATGAAAAATATTTCTATTTATTTATTATTTTATTAAAACACTTATTTCTTCCAAAATAAAAAATATTTTTTATATATATTAAATTTTATTAATTTATTATGCTCAATCTCACATTTTTTCAATTTTTTTATTGTTCTCAACCAAACAAGATCTAATCAAGATTTGGATTGGATTTTTTTTTCTTTTCGATTTGGCAGTTTTGGAACATCTTAGAGAAACTCCAAGATTAGTTATATTTTATTTTTTAGTTGAAATAATTGTAATTTAGCTATTTATATCTTGGTTGTTGATCTACTTCGTAATTAACAATTAACCATTATTTTGATGTGTTACTTACTAAGTAAAATTTTAAGACAAATAGATTCCTCTTTTTCGTTGTTATAAATTATAATGAGTTTTTATAAACTTTTATAATTTTATAATATGTTTTTAACAAGCAACATGTAGTTATTATTATCACAAGACTTATTTTTCCATGGCCTTTTTATTTTTTAAAATAAATAGTAATACATAGATAACAGTCACTTTCTTAACTCATGAATCTTGGTCTAGATTAATTTATCTCAACTCTTTGAATTTTCAAAACATTATCATTTCTACTAGCTGACAAATGTATTCACGGTTTGTTTAAATTGACCAATTTATAAGTAACTAATAGCATATAATCAAAATCATAAGTTTTTTTTTAGGAACCAAAACCTTGAGTTTATGAATAGCAATTATAATAGTTTTAGTGAGAGCTCGAGGAGTGAGAAAGCGCTAAAGTGTGCTCGCTTTGCTACAAGCAAATCTCTTTATTATTTAGTAAGCTCCCAAAACCAGAACAAACCAAATAAAATTAATCTTCATTGAAGTTGGATAATTTTGAGTGTTGTTATTTGACACCTTAAGACATCTAATATCACATGAGGTGATTCTTCACGATTGGTTAGCAATACTCAATATTAATAATAAATTAAATCGTGTGATATTAGATTGCACCAATAATAATATGCTATTTTTATATGATGTTGGTCACCACTGGTGCATTGGTGATCGTTAACATTTCTCGACAACTTTTTCCAGATATTATGAATGATGTAAAAGCTTAGTTGGTCAACTGTACTAATTTACAAAACTAATTAGATATATTAAAGTATCTTACATTGAACAGATGTGACGACATCAACCTACTTATAAGATCGTAGACATATGTTTCTTTAAGGGAAGTGCGTAAAAAAACATGTTATTTCCATTATTATTGTTGTACTACATCTAATATGTCATTAGCTAGTCTTAGTATCAACAAAAACAATACTATTTATTCATTGGTTTAACTTCCAAGTTCCAACAAAGTGAACGATAGTTCTCCTGCGCCGAGAAGCTCCAAGAAGAAGACTTAAAGAAGTACCGAACCACTTTCCTTGTTGCCATCACCGATGTTGAGGACTCCCCGAAGAATCTCAGGTCTGCTTACATAAATATTTCTAGGGACAATTTTGTAACGACCCAAATTTACTAATAAGGCTTAAGGGTCTCGATTAGTGTGCCGGGAGGGCATAACTAGAATATATATGATTTAATGATTTAAAGCATGTTATATGACTATTTGAATACTTGAGATGCATGACTATGTGTATTACTATGCATGTAGGCCCTGAATAGGTTTGAAGGGCATAATCGTAATTTTGGCCCGTTGCGAGCATAACTGTATATATGTGATAACTGTTGATACCACATTATTATGTGGACATATTTATAATATGTGAGTCAAGACGATCCTAGTGAGCGAGTTAGCAAAATTTGCGAAAAAGTCACGGTGGGGATTTATACCCGGCTCGGGGGAAGCCTGGGGGTATAAATGGGAATTTAGTGAATATATTGGCAATTATTTGGTATTGAGGAATATAATTGGAGACTAGTTAGGTATCGGGAATTAAGCGGAAAATATTAGAGACATTCGAGGAATTAGCGGGAATTGGGGTGAAATGACCAAAATGCCCTAGATGCACTTAAAGGTTTAAAATTAAAAGGGAGGGCATTATGGTCATCTGGCTTGCAAGAGATAAGTATGTTGAGGCTTTATACTTAGTGGGAATTGTAGAAAAAGGTAGAAGGGAGAGGAAAGAAAGAAAAGAAGGAAAAGAAAGAAAAAGAAAAGGAAGGAAAGCAAAGCAGTTTTCTTAGGGTCGGTTGGTGATTCTCTCACCCTTTCTCTTCAATTTTCTTGGAGCAAAACTCAGAAGGGAGCTAGGTTAGGCTGAGCAACAAGAGTATTGAGCTAAACTTGAGAGGTTGGCAAGGGATTAGCAAGAACACATCAATATCTGAGGTAAGCCTTTAGAGTTTTCAATTTCTGGTTTGGTTAGTTTAAACTATGGTGTCTAAGTTGAGTTGATGGGAACTTTAGGGGAATTCAAGCCAAGGAATTGGGGAAGAACAAGCTAAGGAGGTCAAGAAGTTAACTTGAAATCAAATTTCCATCAAAGGTATAAATTCTGAACTTTAAACTCTGAAGTTTTGACTGTGTTTTGCTGAATTCTGAAGTCTAGGAGTGACTATGGTGAATTTTGGGATTAGAGGTGCATGTGGTTAGATTTTATGTGGTTATGACACTTGGGATGAGTTAGACATGTTAGTGAGCTTGATTTTGAGTTTGGTTAAGTTTGGCTCGGGGAAATCGCAGGAAGGGAAAATGTGGTGTTGGCAGTCTGTGACTAGCGCTAGCCTTTGGGCGTTGTAGCGCTAGGCCAAGCTTGCTGAGGGCATTTTGGTTCTGTTTGTAGCGCTGTAGCTCCCTCCAATGAGCGCTGTAGCTCTACCCTGTCTTCAGAAAGGGATTTTAGGGTTATTTACAAGGGTTTTGACCAAGGGTTCGGGGTTCGATTCCACCACCCTGTTTGGTGGAATTAGGACTTCCCAAGGGCTCGGGATTGGTCCCGAGGCTAGGTTATGGACTTGAGGGTTGGTGATGACTTTGGCCTTTGATTGTGACTAGGTTCGCGCTAGGGCTCGGGAAGGATTGTGCTTGAGGATCACAGTGAACGAAGCCAGCAAATCCAAAGGTAAGAAAACTGCACCCGGTTATATGTTTGTGATGGGACTAAGAGCTCCCGATATCTGTATAATGTCAATGATGGTATTATGCCATGGGACATGTGATAGAGGCCTAAGGGTGCCGTACACAATATTTGCGCACAGGGCGTGGCTTGGCCACTGGTAGCCGAGGACAGCTTAACATTCACTGAGCTCTGTTTAAGCGGATCGGAGTCAGTGGGATAACGGAGGGTGCGGCCTGAGGGCGCTAACCCTAGTTATCATTTGTGATTTGGTGTATGATATGAGTTGATATGCTGAATACTTGGTTAATCTGATCATTTTTGGGATCTCGTGTAGACAAAGAATATTTATTTACAAAAAGAAATGCGACTTTTAAGACCAAAATATTTTAACCCTAGTTCCATTATAGTTTCAGTAACATGTTTTTAACTAAATGACTTGATTAGCAAGTCTAGCACCTTTATAAACACACAGTGTAACGGTCTTGGCTATCCAGGGCGTTACAAATTTTTTTGGAAAAATTTAAAAAGCCATTGCATGAAGCACAAGGAGTATGTACTTGTACAAGAGTTTTTGGCACCTAATCCTAAGGATGTAATATCCCAAATTGCTAATCAGGCTTAGTACCTTGATTAGTGTGCCGAGAGGATATAAATTGATATTATGTGCATTTTATGATTTTATGGATGATTATATGAATTATGTGAGTTATATTATGATATGACTAGTGAGCATATTTAGGTGTATTAAGTATGCATGTGGGTCCGTTTCTTATTAGAATGGTATTTTCGTAATTTTGAATTGTTGAGGGTGTATTTGTAAATATATATGTGTTTTGTGATTTAGACCACATTATTATGTATATATATTTGAGTTATTTGACATGAGACGAACTTAGTGAGCAAATTAACGGTTTAGTCACAACAGGGACTAATACCCAGCTCAGGTTGAGCCAAAAGGTATTTTGGTAATTTAGTACATAACCGAAATTGATCGAGTAATGGGAATTATTTGGTGATTAATTAGGAAATATGGTGTTAATTGAGGATTAGTGAGAAATGGTGGAAAAATACCATTTTGCGCATTAAAGAGCTAAGGTTTGGGCAAGGGGCATTTTGGTCATTTCATGCCCATGAATTAGCTTAGTCAAACCAAACTTCACAATGAGGAAAATCAGATAACACTTCATTCTCTCCCCCTTTCTCTCTCCCGTTATTTCTCTCTCTATCTCTCTCTTTATGTTTGATTTGAAATTCCTTGAATTTTGAGGAGAGCTTCTTGTATTGGAAGCTTGTATAGCTAGGAATTGGGTTAAGGTGTAGCTTAGGGTTGGATTTTTCTCAATGGTGGTAAATTAGTGGCTTGGTTTTTTTGGTGTTCTTGATTTTTGAACTCAAGGTTGGGGATTTCGAGTTGTGGTGAGGTTTTAGCTTAGTTCTTTATGTTTATATGCTGGTTATAATGTGTTGTTATGAGTTTCAGACTCAATTCTAAGTTTGGTTGAAGTTTGGGGACATATTTTAAGAGGTTTTGGTTCGGAGAAAATAACTGGAAAATGCTGGAATTCTGTGTTCGCGAGGTTGTGTCGCGACGCTGTTCTTGGAGCGTTGTTGCCCGCATGAACTCAGAGGCGCTGGGGTTCTTCTGAACCGCCTTGGTGCCGCAGCGCGTGCCTTGTGCTTTTGTGGTTCGAGGCTCTCTGCCTCGAGGCGTGCCACAACCCTTCAAGGGCGGGCCACGACTCTAGTTGGAGAAAGTGGCCAAATGAGGTTTTGAGTTGCAGGGACTCAAACCTAAGGGCTCGGGAGGATTCTACTACTCGGTTTAGTAGAATTCGAGGTCTCGTAGACTAGGACTCGATCCGGAAGCCTTTATTCGCTCGTTATTAATGGTTATTCGTTATTATGGTTGTGACTAGGGTTCACCAATTGGCTCAGGAAGAAAAGCGTCGTGCTCACGGTTGTGATACGTGTCTCGTTAAGGACCTAATGTAAGAAAATTACACCTAATCTGTGGTTAGGGCTTGAGCCCAGTCATTGAACATGGTTATAACTATGATTGAGTTGTTTTGTTAAACATGTATGATTATATTGAGCATATCTGTGATAAATGATTTATGCTTGTTTGTATTATCTGATTGAAAGGCTTGACTTATGAGTCAAGGGCAGCAATAGCGCATTGAGTGTAAGCCGAAAGACTTGACTTATGAGTTAAGGGCAGCAGTAGTGCGATGAGCGCAGACCGAAAGACTTGAGTTATGAGTCAATGGTGGCAATAGCGCGCTGAGCACATGCCAATATAATTAGGTTTATCAAGGAGCGTAACATACGCTTGAACGACCTAATGGTTGCTTGGAAAACAAAGCACCAGGTACGCTTGTTTAGCCCCATGGCTAGTTATCAATAAATAGGGTTACGGGCTCGGTGTGACTCTATAGTCACTTAGCTGAGTTGTATGCATGTATAAGTAGGGTTATTACTGCTAGGCATGCCAAATAAGATTTTGAAATTTGTTATTAACTAGTTATGAACATGTCTATGTTTTCTTGTTGAGCCTTGGCTCACAGGTGCTATGTGGTGTATGTAAGGGAAATGAGAAGTTGGACTAGCTGTGAGTTAGAGAGCTTTGGTGGCGGCGTGTACATATGCAGCCTGCTTGACCGCCACGGGCGGGGATTCAAGGAGGAACTAGGGTTAAACCCTAATTTTGTTGCTTAGGCTATCACGTTTTGCATTAAATCTTTTGAGTTGTACATAACTTTTTAAATGTGTATTTTTGGGATCCCATGTTTTTAATGAAAGTAAATATTTCGTTGACCAAAACTTTTAACCTTAATCCGTTAATTACTTTTAGTTACATGTTTATGTCCAAATGACTTGATTAGCGAGTCCAGCACGATTTAAAATATACAGTATAAAGGCTTTGGCTATCTAGGGCATTCAAATGATATTTTTGGGAAGAAAGAAGGGGGAGAGAGTGTTATATTATTTTATATTATATAATGTTATAATAAATAATGTGACAAAATGTGATTTGCCACACCTTGTAACATAATATTGAGAGTTACAAAATTGGACATATGTGTGTGTCCAAATGTAATATATTTTGGAGTTACAAAATCAGTTACAAATTTGTAACTCCCAAATATTGTCCAATAATGTGTAGATTGAGAGTTACACATTTGAGATTGAATTTCACAAAGCCATGATGTGATGTGGTTGTTGAGGATGTGATTTTAGCTCTCATTATGTGTATGGATGTTACAAAATCAAGTGGGAAAGGGTTTGTGACTTTTTGAAAAAAACTGAAAAATTGGGAGGCTGAAACGGCCATTGGCCGCAGCCGTTAACATCCCAGGTTGTGGCCTGGGAGGCAGGGACTAACGGTCGCGGCCGCTAATATCCATGGTTGCGGCTTGGGGCACTGACAACCAAATCCTATTTTTCAATTTCAATTTTTGAACGTTTTTAACATCCCAAGTAACTAAAAAAATCTTCATTATAATTCCATAAACATCCAATTAAATATTGGTAACAGCCAAGGGAGTTTGTGGAATTTGAAATTCAAAGGATGTCTCTAAACTCTATAAATGTGAGCCTAATGCTCACTAGCAAGACATACAATTTCTATCTACTAGAGCACTTGGCTATAAATTCACCATATGCTTGTTTATTTCAGAGAGCTATTTCCATTTGTGAGGTCCCTTAGTGCTTGAGATGGGAGAAAATAAACTTTTGGACAAATGTTGTAAAGTTTGTTCAAGTTGGTGATCTATAGTGCTCTTCACTTTGGTTGTGTGAGTGAGAAGAATTTTTCTACCTTGTTCTTGTTCTTATCTTAATTCTTCTAGTACTTTTGTTTCATCTTTCTTCTTTTTCTTTATATATTTAGTTGTATCTTTTGTTATATAATTGTAATTCCTTCTACATCTTTTAGTCTATATTTTCTAGTTTATTTGTATCTATTGTTATAGAGTTGTTGTTTCTATTATTCTTTTCATCAATATCTTTCTCTATTTATTTGTATTTTGCAATAGATCGTTGTAACTTTATTTAATCAATCATATTGTCAATTGTATCTTTTTGTCTAAAGTTTTACTTGTCTTTCTTATTTCCATTGATGTAATAATATTATCTCTAACAGAGAGTTTGGATTTTAATTAGTTTTATTTTTATTAAAATATATGTTCAATTATTTTTAATTTTAAAATCAAGTCAAAAAAATTAATTGGATCCATTATAATATGACACGTGTTAGAATATTTTTACAAAAATATTCTAATTATTTATAACTAATGATAATTTAGTGAAAAATTTGTTTGGCAAAATCAAGTCCAAAAATATTTTTTTTAAAAAATGTTTTTAACATTTTAGGATAACACATAACTGATAATCTAAATCTGTATTATGCTTAAATTAAATAGTAGGTATCAAAAAATAAATAAAAATTCTAAACATTTGGCTCCATACATAGGTGTTGTGTCGTACATTATCCTACATTTCTAGCATTCTACTCCAAATATAATTATTTAGGAGGATCATTTCTTAAGATATTGTATCAATACATGAAACTAGGGGTAGTGCTATGTGAGTTAGTACAATACGAAGTGAAAATCAGATAAGTTTTAGTAATTAATTTGTGTATCAAGATTCATAAATTGGTTTGACTTTAGTTATATACTATTGTACAACTACTAGTACACTTGGGGGCCAATAGTGAATTTAGAGCAACAAATAGGGGTAGGAGACCCACTAGAGAGACTCGACTAGATTGAGAACAAGTGTTATTATTGATATTATTTTAGTAATAATAATAGCCGTTGTTATTAGTACAAGTATTTAATACGACTTATCCATTATTACCAAAATGCCATATTTCAGACCGACAAAATTTGTTCTATTTACAAAATCAACTCTCTTCTCTTTCTATAGCTTTTTTTCTTATAACTTTGAGTTTAGATAAATAACTATTGGACAATTTTTGTATATGGCTTCACTTCAAGTTTTATCAGTGAGATTCTCAGTGTTCTCGATTTTTGAATAATTTTCTGCTTGATTTTTTTTATGACTATATATATTGTAGTTATTTAGAACATCAATACAATTTTCAGAAAATTCCGAATAGTTTACAATACTGAAAATTAGGTTCAAACATTTTGTTGCACGTGTAGCTAATTTTTTTTATGCATGTAGAAAACAACATGTTTGAACCTAATTTTCGGTACTGTAAACTATTCGAAATTTTCTGAAAATTTGCAGGATGTTCTAAATAACTACAATATACACGATAATAAAAAAAATCGCATTGAAAACTGTTCGCGGATCGAGAACACTGAAAAGTCTCACCGGTAGAACTTAAAGTGAAGCCCCTATATGAGAAATCCCCCATAATTATATATATGAGAATATTTTTGGATTTTTATTCATGTTCAACACTTTCTTAATAAATTTTACGCCAATATCCTTACTCAACATGACTTTTTTCATTCAACCTTAGCTCCATATTCCCGTAAACAACACTCATACATAGTGAGTTGCTTGGACTATTTTTGCAAGGTTTATAAATAAGATTGTAATACATTATAAATTATAACTAATACATTATTTGTTAGTAAAGCCCAGGACATAGGTCAATAGAATTGGACTCAAGCTCAATCCAAGACAACATGAGAGGCTGGATGGACCACTCGACCTAGGGAGCAAAAGCAACATTAGCTCGTGAGGCAAGTGGCTACAACAAAAAAGAAGAAGGAGAAGTCTGTAACAAAGAAGAGAAGGAGAAAGCGCGTAGCAACAGGGTGCGCGTGAGGCCTCGTTGGTTCCAGGATTTCGTTATGCTCTTAGGACATTGAGGGAAGAGAGAATATCGTAACCAATTTCTGTTAGCCTTAAGTTTTTGTTTGCTAAATATAAATAGAACTCTGTAATCAAAATGGGATTCATGTTGAATGAAGAGTTAAATTGGCTGTGGGAGTTTGGCACTAACTCGAAAATATGTTCTTACTATCATTATTGCTGACATATTATAAACTCGTTTTGTCAGTTCTTACACTGAATAATGTGTCATAATTTTTTACTTATTTACTTTTTGTCATAATGAACACTTGGTGTGGAGTTTAATAATTAGCATCTCTCATAAATAAATTAATATTAATTTAAATGAGAAACTTCACCTTCTTACTGTCGGCCATGAAGAACTATAGCTAGTATTAAATGCTTTCCTACTTTTCAATGGAAATAATGGAAACCAAATACTAACTCTACACAAAATATTACAATAAGCATAATAAATGTTACAACTCAATTATAAAAAATACAAATAAATAAAAAAATGGTGGTGATTTAGACAAAGAAAGATACGAGTGAGATCATAAATAATACAATCAAATAAAAATAGAAGATGATATATAGAAAGAAAATACAATTCAAAACATAAACAATACAAATAGGTAAGTAGACTAGAACAAAGAAATACGAACAAAAGGAATAGAAGAACAAAGCATAAAACAAAAACACTTTACACTCACACCACCTTAAGTGTAGAGTAGTGGATATTACTAACTTGAACAAGGTTCAAGACCTTTGTCCGAAGCTTATTTCCCTTATTCTCTAACCACTAAGGGAACTCTCAAATTGGAAATATCTTTTTGGAATTATCAAGCCTTTGGTGAATTTCTAGCAAAGTGTTCTAGTGGATATAAATGTGTCTCTTACAAGTGAGCAATAGACTCATGTTTTGAGACACCCTTTGAATTTCAAATTCCACCAACTCCCTTGGTTGTTACCAATATTAAATTGAGTGTTTATGAAATTAATGAGAAGATTTTGGAGTTACTTGGGCTGTTTAAAACGTTCAAATTTGTTCAAAGTGCAAAATGAGAT
This sequence comes from Humulus lupulus, assembly GCF_963169125.1. Classification (NCBI taxonomy): domain Eukaryota; kingdom Viridiplantae; phylum Streptophyta; class Magnoliopsida; order Rosales; family Cannabaceae; genus Humulus; species Humulus lupulus. The sequence continues at coordinate 286,034,764 of NC_084794.1, read as the reverse complement.
TTGACTGTTGTAGAGGTGATTTCCTACAATTGATTAGAGGGGCACCAGCAACCTGTCAATAACAAAAAGAAGAGAGACGGGAGTTCAATTGGGAGCACCGGTGTGGTGTCAGCCAAAGGGACTCCGACGCTCAAGTCAGTCGGGTTGTAACGAGAGCTAATAGAAAGTAATAAAATTAAGATATAAATAGTCGAAATGATGATGGATGGAGGAATCGTAAAATGGTCAGAGCGACGGTGGCGATGACGGAGGAGTCAAGCGACTAGGTCAGGTCCAATCAGACTGGCTAATTAGTCTTGCTTGACTGGATTGCTCAGAAATAGAGTAGCCTTCGTTTCAATTAGAGAGTAAAGAAAGTTCAGTGATTATTTTATGCCTTTTCTCAATCTCTGATGGTCTTATTTATTGTCCTCCTTCTCGTCCCGTCCTCCTCCGTCTTTCTCATTCGTTTGACTCGCTCCAAGTGGTTTTATTCCGAGATTCTTGGCGAACGTGATGGGAGTCTTGACTGTTTCAAGGTCCCTGGCTGACTGAGTATATCCGAATTCGGGTCCGGGTATGGTTTTGGGTAATTGGATGGTACTTTGTATATGCGAGCCTATTTTACATGGGCTTTGGGCCTTCTTGGCTAGTTAGATAGCTTATTGGGCTGACTGACTGCTTGTTGGACTATTATTTTTCAAGTATACGAATTTTGTCCACTATAGTTTGTCCCCCACTCTTTGGTATAGAATTCATTCTTTTATCAAAGAGTAAAAAAGAAATTAATTCCATCAGAATTTATCCATTTTCCCAATAGTTAGAGAAAATTGTTAGAATATGCATTGACTCAATTTACCTTTTTCAGAAATTATTCACGGGGGTCTCGCTTTTACTTGTGGCCGATTGATGAGTTCCTATGCATCCGGCCGAGTGATGGGCACCTACGCATCCGGCTGTCCGAGTGACCTGCGGATGCGCGCGGGCCTGGTTGGCCGATCGACTGTTTGGGCTGACTGGTTGCTTACTTGTGGCCGAGTGATGCGTTCCTATGCATCCGGCCGAGTGATGGCCACCTACGCATCCGGCTGTCCGAGTGACCTGTGGATGCGCGCGGGCCTGGTTGGCCGATCGGCTGTTTGGGCCGACTGGCTGCTTACTTGCGGCCGAGTGATGCGCACCTACGCATCCGGCCGAGTAATGAGCACATATGCATCCGGCTGTCCGAGTGAATTGCGGATGCGCGCGGGCCTGGTTGGCCGACCGGCTGCTTGGGCCGACTGGATGCTTGGGCCGAACGGCCTTCTGGCCGAGTGGTCCACGGGGTGGCCCTGAGGCATGGCCGAGTGGGTCACATGTTGGCCGACTGAATGGGCTGCACGAGCCGAGTGTTCCTCCGGGAAGGCCGAGTGTTTCGTTGGCATGGCCGAGTGCTCCTCCGAGTGCTTCACCGGGGTGGCCGAGTGCTTTGTCGGCATGGCCGAGTGCTTTGTCGGCATGGCCGAGTGCTCCTCCAGGGTGGCCGAGTGCTTCACCGAGGTGGCCGAGTGACTCGCGTGTTTGGGCCGAGTGTTTCGTTGGCATGGCCGAGTGCTCCTCCAAGTGCTTCACCAGGGTGGCCGAGTGCTTTGTCGGCATGGCCGAGTGCTTTGTCGGCATGGCCGAGTGCTCCTCCGGGGTGGCCGAGTGTTTCACCGGTGTGGCCGAGTGACTCGTGTGTTTGGGCCGAGTGGTCTGCCGAGGAGGTAGTGTGTCCGGGGGAGATGGCCGAGTGGGCCTAGTGCGCTCAATGTGAATTTTCATTTGTCTCTGAGACTTTTAGGAAGTTAAATCCTTTTTGGTAGGGCCACCTGATGGTTGACACTTGGCACTAATCTGGTGGATTTGTGTGCCTATATAAGGGTGGTTTGTTTTTACCATTGCATTCATTTGAGAAAGGCTTGGAGAGGAGGTGCAAGGTGTGGAGTAAAAGAGCTTCTCAAGAGGTAAGTTTTCTCTCATTTGTTTTCCTTTCAATGTCCTTATGCATGTTCTTTGTGTTCTTCGTGTTCTTCATGTTCTTCGTGCTAGGTTAGTTTATTCAACTGTTATTTTTGTATGATCCTGTAGATTTTCTGTTTGCGTTTGATATGATTGCAATGGTGGCATATGAATTTCTGATGTTTAGGCGTATGTCTAATTCATGTGTTTCTTTTCCTTGAGCCGAGTGGTATGTCTGACTGATTAGTAGAGACTCATAGGCTGACTGCTGTCTAACTGAATACTTTGTAATCTAATTTGATATAGTAGTCTGTTTTGCCTCGTTTTATCATATGTTTTTTATGTTTGGTCCGTTTGACTGATTGATTGATGAGTCGTCCAGCGCTTCTTGATTGTGTATCAAGCTAAATGTTCTTCATGTCTTTTTTGTGTTCCTTAAGGCTTAGCTGTTGTTTTGCTCAAGGTGATCAGCTCATTATGTCTACAAGTAGGTGTGATAGTCACGCTGATTCAGTCTGTCGACTGTCTTGTTCGTTTAGTGAAGAAGATTTTAGTTCTCTCTTTCAAAGTTCTGCTGAGATGGTTGATTGCAACCGAATTACAGTAGTAGAATTGGGGGGTCGTCCTTTAGGTGATGTTACTGGAAGGGGAATAGATTCTAACGAACCTATTGATGGTGGTATGCCGGGTTCTGGTAGTATGCTTAGTTCCAATCCTAGGTCTTCCATAAGTTTAGGTGAGTTGACCTATCTTCGTCGTCATTATGAGATCCCTGATACCATCAGTCTGCATGCTCCTACTAAGGCGGAGCGGCCTGACTGGCACTTACCTGGTTGGGTGTGTCTGTATGAACTTCCCTTCAAAGAAGGGCTTCGGTTTCCTATCCCCCGATTAGTCGTTGAGTTGTGTGAGTACCACGAGATTTCGCCCGGACAACTAATGCCAAATTCATGGCGGATTTTGATGTCTCTCGAAGTCCTTTGTGAAAGGCACAAGATAACACTTGGGGTGGCTGACTTGTTGAGAGCTTACTACTTGAAGGTACACCTTAATGACAAAGGTAGGTACCAGTTAACAACTAGGGGGAAGGGCCCTCCTTTAATTATTAGTTTAAGAGTGGAGATAAGAGGTGGAAGGACCGTTACTTCTTCGTCCCTTTCGTCTCGTTGGGGTTACCTGCTGATAGTAGGATACCTTGTTCATGGTCTCCTGCATGTGAGTCTTTTATGCTTGCCTACTAATCCGTTTCCTTGCATATACTTGTTGCTGTTGTTCTTATTTTATTTTGTGTGCTGATACTTCTATCATTTTGCAGGTAGGCTTCGAGTTGAGTACCTTTGGGATTCGAGGGAGTCTTCTGGTCGACTTAAGAGTATTATTGCTATTCCTGAGGCGGAGCGTGAGTGGAGTGATTTGTTGTCTGAATCGAGTCTCCGTCAGAGTTCTTTGTGGCGCTCTGTTGAAAAACTCCCTGAAGGTATTCCTCTTCTACAGAGTCCTGATAATCCTCGTGTTGTGTTTATCAAGAGAAGTTTAGAAGTCTTGGGATATACTCCCAATTTTTTGACTGAATTGACGACAAGTGAGCGGTTGTTTGCAGACGTAGCTATGTCCCGACCCTTTACACTTCCTCTAACCGGTTCCAATGCCTTGGAACATTTGCGTCAAGCAAAGAAATCGTCCGTTGGGAGCTCAGAAGCTGATAGAGAGGTTGTCGTGCCTCCGGCTGATCCCCCTGTTTTGACGCGGAGTCAGACGAAAAAAAAGAAGAAGGCTGTGCAGGATGATTCTTCCGACCCATTTAGCGACACTGTTGCCCTTTCGTTCCCTTCCAATGCTGCGGCCTATAGTGAGATTGGGCCTCACTTAGGAGAGATTGATAAGTTGTTGTGGCCCGAAGATGATCACAGAATGGAGCAGGTTGGTACGGATGGGTCAATTGATACCACTGTTTCCCATTTGTTCCAGGTACGAATATTTCATTTAGTTTTGTTTGTGCCGACTAGCTGATTTCTCTTGTTGTCTTACATTTTCTTTTTTATGTGTCAGGGTTTGCAAGGGATCATTTGGCTGAAGAAGAAAATCAAGTCCTTAATGGCAACTCTAAAGGACGTAAGGAGTCAGAGAAATGATCTTCGGGGTGAAGTTAGTCGGCTGAAAGATTCCAAGAAGGAGTCTGATCAACTCATAGCTGATTTGAAGGCTCAATTAGAATCCAAGGAAGCTGATGTCGAGAAGCTGAGAGTGACTCTTGGTCAAGTTGATGATTTGAAAGCCGAGGTTGCTTCGTTGGAGAATCGGATGTTGGTCATTGGGCTGGAGGCTGAGATCCAATACCGTGGCGTAATGGCCAGTGAGTTTCGGGATGGTAAGGCTGATAGCTGGGATGTTCCCAAATACATTGCTGATCTTGAGGAATTGGAGAAGATGAGGGCTGAAGAGATAACCCGGGCCGAAGAGTTAGCCACTTCTTTTGGCATCATGAATACTAATGATCTGGTTGTGGATGACTGATTCCTCTTCTACTCGTGTTCATTGTCATGGGATAACAGAGTTTGTCGGGCCTTTTCTAGTTGTTGTATGAACTTTTTCTTATGTAGTATTGTATCCTGATCTAACTGACCTAGTTTTGTTGTATTATGGCTTGTTGTAGCTTCTGTTAGTGTTTTTTAAGTTATTGTATCGAATGCTGATTGGCTGAATGACTTATGGAGTATTAGTGTCTTATTCCCCCAATCTAAGTATATAGTGACTTAGTCAATTTATATTTAGATTTGTTATTGAACTGTTCGTAGTATATATATAAAGAAAAAATGGTTGTGATAGGGGGCTGCGCTCCGTGGAGCTGCCTACATACCCTTTGCAGGGATCAAGCCCAAATGTAGTTCTGACACTTCCTGCATTATAAGTGTCAGTATGTTGCTCGAATGAAGATCTTGTGAGATTACTGATGAAAGAAAATGAAAGTAGACTGGGTTAAGTTAAGAGTGATACAGTCTCAAGTGGATAGCATTCCAGCTGTTGTTGATATCGCGTCCCTCCTTTGTTTGTAGCTTGTATGCTCCATGTCCGACTACCTTTGTGATGAGGTAGGGACCTTCCCATGTCGGGGCGAGCTTACCTGCTCCAGCTTCCTTAGTGTTTTGGAAGACTCTTCGTAGAACCCAATCTCCTACTTTGAATGTCCGAGTGCGGATGTTCTTGTTGTAATGTCTGGCTATGCTCTGTTGATCGGCCGAGACTCTTAAGAGTGCTTTGTCCCTTCTTTCGTCGATGGTGTCGAGTTCATGGCACATGTTTTCCCAATTTTCTTTGTCTGTAGTTAGCTCATATCTGGCTGTCGGAACTTCGCTCTCAGTAGGGATGACTGCCTCCATCCCGTAAGCTAATGAGAATGGTGTCTCCCCTGTCGCAATCCTGGTTGTGGTTCGATAGGACCACAGGACTCCCGGCAACTCGTCAGCCCATCTTCCCTTAGCTTTTTCGAGGCGCTTCTTGATGTTGTTCATGATGGTCTTGTTGGATGACTCTGCCTGTCCATTTGCTTGGGGATACCTTGGTGTCGAGAAGCTGAGCTTGATGTTCCAGAATTTGCAGAAGTCTTGGAAGTCGAAACTGATGAATTGAGAACCATTGTCTGTCACAATTTCTTTTGGTACTCCGTACCTACAGATCACATTCTTCCGAATTAAACCCTTTACTTCTTTATCTCGGACTTGGTGGAATGAGTCTGCTTCGATCCACTTGCTGAAGTAGTCGGTCACTGCAAGCATGTACATTTTATGTCCTGGTGCGGTTGGAAGCTTGCCTACTATATCCATCCCCCATTTCATGAATGGACAAGGGGATGTGATTGAGATGAGACGCTCCGGAGGTTGGTGGGATATTTGAGCGAACCGTTGGCATTTGTCGCATCGTCTTGCATAATCAGAGGAATCAGCCCGCATAGTTGGCCAGTAGTAGCCTTGTGTTAGGGCACGGTGCGCCAAGCTTCGTCCTCCAGAGTGGTTGCCGCACTCTCCTTCATGTAACTCAGCCAGTACGTATTTGGCCTCTGCAGGGTTAATGCATTTCAAATATGGACCAGAAAATGAACGTTTATAGAGTTTACCTTGTATAATAGTGAAGCGGGCTGACTGAGCCTTGACCCGACGTGCTTCGTTCTTATCTTCGGGGAGAATGTCCTGTTCCAAGTACTCGACTATTGGAGTCATCCATGTTCGGTTGTTGGAGATGTCATTAACTTGCTCTTCTTCATCTTTCCAGACAGCTGGCCATTGGAGATATATTACAGGTATTGTCTTGGGGTTGGTTGTCTGGATGGAGGATCCAAGGTTTGCTAATGCATCTGCATGACTGTTCTCCCCTCTTGGTACTTGGTTGATAGTGAACTCGTCGAAGATTGACTGCAACTCTTTAGTCTTGTTGAGGTAGGCTGTCATTTTGTTATCTCGGGCCTGATAGCTACCTTGCATTTGGTTGACTACCAATTGAGAATCACTGAAGACCACGATCTTTTTTACTCCCATGTCTTTGGCTAGTCCGAGTCCAGCTATCATTGCTTCGTATTCAGCTTCATTGTTGGTAGCTTTGAACCCGCATCGGACTGCTTGTTCGATTACGTCACCTTGGGGTGAAGTCAGGACGAGTCCGAGTCCACTTCCTCTGGTGTTACTTGAGCCGTCTACTTGCAACTTCCAGATTCCGACTGACTGTCCCTCGGTCAGACAACAAAATTCTTTTTCTGCCTACACATGCATATTAGGTGTAAAATCTGCAATGAAGTCAGCTAATACCTGAGATTTGAGGGAAGTTCGTGGCTTGTATGTTACGTCGTACTCGCTGAGCTCTACCGCCCACTTGGTCAGTCTGCCTGATAGTTCTGGTTTGTGGAGGATTGTTTTGAGTGGAAAGGTGGTCAAGACCGTTATTGGATGGCACTGGAAGTATGGACGTAGCTTCCTTGCTGCGTGGATGAGTGCTAGTGCAAGCTTCTCCAGCTGGCTATATCGGGTTTCTGCGTTAAGCAAAGCTTTGCTTACATAGTAGACTGGAGACTGCTTGCTTTCCTCTTCCCGGACTAGGACTGCGCTAACTGCCGTCTCGGATACTGCTAGATAGATGAATAATGTCTCATTGTCTTTTGGCTTTGAGAGGAGAGGCGGGCTGGTCAGGTACTGTTTTAGCTGGCCCAGTGCCTCTTCACATTCAGCTGTCCACTCGAAGGTTTTTGACTTCCTTAGTGTGTTGAAGAAGAGGTGACATCGTTCTGAAGACTTTGAGATGAATCGGCTGAGTGCTGCAATGCGTCCAGTTAGTTTCTGTACGTCTTTTACGCACTTTGGGGAAGGAATCCTTTGGATTGACTCTATCTGTGCTGGGTTTGCCTCAATTCCCCTTTGGGTTACTAGGTACCCAAGGAACTTTCCTGCAATCACACCAAAAGAACATTTAGTTGGATTCAGTTTCATATTATATTTCCTAAGAATGTCAAAAGATTGTTTTAAATGGCTGATATGGTCCTTTGCAATGAGGGATTTGACGAGCATGTCGTCAATGTAGACTTCCATCGTCTTCCCGAGCAAGCCGACAAACATCTTGTTGACTAGTCTCTGATATGTTGCTCCTGCGTTCTTCAATCCGAATGGCATGACCTTGTAGCAAAATATGCCTAAGTTGGTCATGAAGGCTGTCTTTTCCTGGTCGTCTGGATGCATCAGGATCTGGTTGTATCCTGAGTATGCGTCCATGATGCTTAGGAGTTCATGACCGGCTGTGGCGTCTACTAGCATGTCTATGTGCGGTAATGGGAATGAGTCTTTTGGACACGCCTTGTTGAGGTCTGTGAAGTCAATGCAAACTCGCCATTTGCCATTCTTTTTTTTTACGATGACTACGTTAGCCAACCAGTCGGGATAATGCACCTCCCTCACAAACCCATTATCAATAAGCTTTTGAACTTCTTCGTTAATGGCTTTGTTCCTTTCAGGGGCAAATTTTCTTCTTTTTTGTTTCCTTGGTGGGTAGTCTGGATCAACCTGCAATTTATGGACAATTATTTCGGGGTCAATTCCAGTCATGTCCGCATGGGACCAAGCAAAACAATCATAATGGGCAGATAAAAAGTTAATGAGTTCAGTTCTGATGTCAGGGTCCAATCGTGATCCGATTTGGACTTTGTGATCTGGATAGTCCGGATGTATCTGGACTTCGTCCAACTCCTCCATGTCTGGTTGGTTCATCTGGGAGTCAGTCAATCTGTCTTCCTGTAATTGCTATAACTGAGCGGGTTTGGCCTTCATAGTAGTCTGGTAACATGCTCTCGAATCTTTCTGTTGGCCTTTAATTTCTTTTACTCCCCACTTAGTTGGGAACCTTAGGACTTGGTGGTATGTTGAAGGGACTGCCTCCATTTCATGTATCCATGGTCGACCCAATATCACGTTGTAAGCAGACGGAGAGTCTACTACCAGGAATCTTGTGCATAGATTGACTCCTTCGGCATAGACAGGTAGCTCGATCTCTCCTAGTGTGTTCTTTTGTTCTCCACTGAAACCGATGAGGATTGTAGTTTTTTTTATAATCTTTGATTCATCTATTCCCATTTCCCTGAGAGCACTTAAAAATAAAATGTTAGCTGAACTACCATTATCAATAAGTATACGTTTAGTAAGACAATTAGCAATGTAAAGTGCAATGACAAGAGCATCATGATGTGGGTTGAGGAGTCTGGTTGACTCTGTTGTTGAGAAACTGATGGTTTGGGCTGGTAGGTTGATGGTATTCTTCTCTGTCTCACTGGACTCTCCTTTGATCCAGTTGGTCTGTCTGGCATGTCTTTTGGCTGCTGAATGGGTGATTCCGCTTACCTCAGAGCCACCAGTTATTACGTTCACCGTCCGTTCATGAGTAGGTGGCTTCGGCGGGGTTACTTCTCTTCGGACGACTGACCTGTCTGCCTCCTGCTGGAATGTTCTTTTGCCTTTGTCTGTAAGTAAGTCAGTCAGGTGACCACGTTTTAATAGGTTGGATACTTCGAGTTTTAAGGCAATGCACTCATCCGTTCGGTGACCGTGGTCATTGTGGAATTCACACCATTTTGCTTTGTCTCGCTGGTCAGACAGAGTCCTCATCCTTTCCGGCCATTTCACTTTGTCTCCGAGTCCTTTCAGTACGCCAATGACTTCGGCTGGTGAAATTGAGAGATTGTATTCTGGTATCTTCGGTCCATCTCGCAGACGTGTCTCGGACGACCGGTTGTACTCCCTCCTTCTGCTCTCTGATCTGTTGGGATATGGGTATGGCTCGGATCGTCTATCACTCTGCCGTCTACCTGCCCTTGAGTCTCTTCGAGTGTCTTTCCTTGGAGAAGAGTGATAATAGTTAGCTTCATCCTCCTCCCACTTGATCTGTGCCCAGGCTTTGGCGAGAACGTCTTCCATCGTCTTGCAAGGATACTTGGTAAGTTCTTTGTATAGGTCTGAGTCGTACCGGAGTCCCTTGCGGAAGGCTGAGATGGCTGTGTCCTGATTACAATGGGTTATAGAAACCTTTTCTTTGTTGAAGCGGCCTACGTACTCTCGTAAAGGCTCACCCCGTCGTTGAACTATGATGTAGAGGTCTTCTGCAGACTTTTCAAGTTTCCTGCTACTAGTAAACTGCTCAACAAAAGTGTCAGTCAATTGTGCAAAAGTAGAAATAGAATTATTAGGTAAATTAGTATACCACTGGAGGGCTGGTCCAATTAGACTAGAACCAAACCCCTTACACATGCATGCTTCCCTCATATCGCGTGGGATGGCAACGGTGAACATCCTCTGCCTATACTGTGCGATGTGATCATCCGGGTCAGACGTCCCGTCAAACATCTTCATATTTGGGAAGTTGAACTTCTTTGGCATTTCCACTAGTGCAATGTCGTCTACGAATGGAGAGTCTGCATAATAGCTTGCTGCACTCTTCTTAATCGGAGCCGGCATCCCAGGAATCCGTTGAATGAGTGCCTCCATCTCAGCTAACTTTCGAGCCAACTCAGGATCTTGGATTGTAAATGAGCTTGTGGTTGCTTGGCGGATTGGCTCGCTCACGACTGGGTGATTTAATCCGATTACCTGCTGCTCAGGTATATTCTGACCAGCTCCAATGATGATCTGGCTGGCTCCAATGGTAGGCTGACTAGCACTTGGAACCTGCTGCTGTCCGAGTCCAGTGGCTGGCTGACTGGCTCCTGGAATCTGTTGCTGTCCGGGTCCAGTGGCTGGCTGACCGGCTCCTGGAATCTGTTGCTGTCCAGTTGCACCGGCTGGCTGGCTGACTACCGGAATCTGCTGTGATCCGGGCGCAGATGAATGTCCATGTTCAGTCATGGTTACCTGTTCGCCTGTATTGACAACATAATTTTGAATGTTAGACATGTTGGGTGGAGTTTGATAATTCCTTACCGAGGGTGATGGAACTGTCTGATTCGGTCCATCACTGTTAGAGATAGGAGTGAGGTCTCCCAGAGGTTGCATAGGGCTAACTGGGCCTCGGAAGCGGGATGGCTGAGCCTCGGTGGCTTGAGAGGACATGGCCTCCATTCGTACGAGCAGGTCAGCATTCTCAGCTTCAAGCCTCCTCATTTTCTCGCGTTCTTCATTCATTTGGGCAGTAAGAGCAGCGAGTTGAGCAGACAGATCGGGTGTCTCAGTCACGTCTGACATGGCTCTCAAGTGAACTTCTTGATCTCTTTGTCGATCGTCTGATTGCTAGGGCCCCACGGTGGGCGCCAAATTGTAGAGGTGATTTCCTACAATTGATTAGAGGGGCACCAGCAACCTGTCAATAACAAAAAGAAGAGAGACGGGAGTTCAATTGGGAGCACCGGTGTGGTGTCAGCCAAAGGGACTCCGACGCTCAAGTCAGTCGGGTTGTAACGAGAGCTAATAGAAAGTAATAAAATTAAGATATAAATAGTCGAAATGATGATGGATGGAGGAATCGTAAAATGGTCAGAGCGACGGTGGCGATGACGGAGGAGTCAAGCGACTAGGTCAGGTCCAATCAGACTGGCTAATTAGTCTTGCTTGACTGGATTGCTCAGAAATAGAGTAGCCTTCGTTTCAATTAGAGAGTAAAGAAAGTTCAGTGATTATTTTATGCCTTTTCTCAATCTCTGATGGTCTTATTTATTGTCCTCCTTCTCGTCCCGTCCTCCTCCGTCTTTCTCATTCGTTTGACTCGCTCCAAGTGGTTTTATTCCGAGATTCTTGGCGAACGTGATGGGAGTCTTGACTGTTTCAAGGTCCCTGGCTGACTGAGTATATCCGAATTCGGGTCCGGGTATGGTTTTGGGTAATTGGATGGTACTTTGTATATGCGAGCCTATTTTACATGGGCTTTGGGCCTTCTTGGCTAGTTAGATAGCTTATTGGGCTGACTGACTGCTTGTTGGACTATTATTTTTCAAGTATACGAATTTTGTCCACTACAACTGTCAGCACCCCAAGTCGCAGCCTATGATACTCTAGGTTGCAGTCATGAGTCTTGATTCCCAGGTCGCGGCCTGGTATACTCTAGGCCGCGGCTTGGAGTGTTTTGTAATCTCCCAATTTCGCATATTTTCACAGAAATATCTCAAAGATTTCTCAATTAATTTGTAACCCCCATATATTTAATGGCAATCAAAATCATATATTCAACAGCCATATCACATAATGGCTCATGAAATCCAATTTTTGTAATGCGTCACTCTTAATCTACACATTATTTGAGTGATTTTTTGGGAGTTACAAAATAGTTAATGATTTTGTAAGATATGTAACTCCTAAATCATGTTACAAACTTGGACACATACATTTATTCAATTTATTTGTAACTCTCAATATTATGTTACAAAGTATAACAAACTCATTTTGTCACATTATATTATATAAAATAATATAACAATCCTTACTCAACATGATTTTCATTCAATTTTAGCTCCATTTTCACGTAAATAACACTCATATACATAGTGAGATGCTTATAATATTTTTGTATGGTTTATAAATAAGATTGCAATACATTATAAATTATGATTAATGCATTATTTCTCGCATATTATAAACTCGTTTTTGTCAGTTCTAACTCTGAATAATGTGTATAATTTTTACTCATTTACTTTTTCTCATAATGAACACTTGGTGTATAATAATTAGCATCATTCATAAATAAATAAATGAATATTAATTTAAAAGAGAAACTTCACCTTCTTATTGTCGGCCATGAAGAACGATAGCTAGTATTAAATGCTTTCCTACTTTTTCGAGATATATATACATAAAAAATCAAGTTTAATATAAGTTTAGAAAATTTAAAATTATAATAAAATATTTACAAGGTCAAAATTTTGCATAGAAATTTTGATGAGAAGTTAGGATTTTTTATTGCTTTTTATGCTATGCAAAAAAAAAAAACAAGAATTTAAATAGAGCTACTAATCTATTTTAGAAAAGGGAAAACATTCATATTGAAATTAAATAATCTTTTTAAATTCTCAACATAAAAATTGTAACATTTCAAATTTGTTAATCAGGCTTAGTGCCTTGATTAGTGTGCCCGAGAGGACTTAAATAGATATTATGTGCATTTTATGATTATATGAATTATGTAATTTATATTATGATATGATTATTGTAGCATGTTTAGGTGTATTAAATATGTATGTGAGCTTGTTTCTTATTAGAATGTATATTTTCATAATTTTGACCCGTTGATGGTGTTTGTAAATATATGTGTTTTGTGATTTAGACCATATTATTATGTGGATATATTTGAGTTATTCGGCATGAGACAATCCTAGTGAGAAAATTAGTGAAAAAGTCACAACGAGGTTAAATACCCAGCTCGGGGTGAGCCTAGGGGGTATTTTGGTAATTTAGTACATTACCGGGATTTATTGGATAATGTGAATTATTTGGTGATTACTTGGGAAAATTGAAATTAAATGGGTATTATAAGTGGAATTTGAGGTTTAGCGGGAAAGTGGTGGCAAATGACTATTTTGCCCTTGAGGGCATTAAAGAGCTAAAATTTGGGCAATGGGTATTTTGGTCTTTTCCCTAGCCTTGGAATGACTTAGTCAACTAGAAGCCTTTAGAATAAATCATATAACACTTAAACAACTCTCTTTCTCTCTCTCTCGTTTTCCCTCTTTCTCTCTTTCTTTGAGGTTAAGTATTTTTTTTTTTTTTGTGGAAGGAAGACCTTGAATTAAAGGCTTAGAGTTGGGAATTGGATTATGGTGCATCTTAGAGTCGAATTGCTCAGCTGAAGTAAGAATGTATACTCTGTTTTTGGTGAATTTCTGGGTTAGTTTTATTGTTCTTGAGTTGTGAACTCAAGGTTTGAATTTTGAGTTATGGTAATGTTTTGGCTTGGTTTTTGGGGTTTATATGCTGTCTATGATGTGTTGATATGAGTTTAGAACTCAATTATGAGTTTGGTTGAGGTTTGGGGACTGATTTTAGGAGTTTTGGTTCGGAGAAAATAGCTAGAAAACGCTAGAATTCTAGGTTCATGGGGTTGCGCCGCTACGCAGTTCTTGGAGTGTCGCGACACGCATGAACTCAGAGGCGCTGGGGTTCTTCTGAACCACATTGGTGTCGCGGCATTTGTCCTGTGCCTTTGTGGTTCGGGGCTCTCTGTCTAGAGGCATGTCGCGACTCTAATTGGGGAAAATGATCAAATGAGATTCTGAGTTGCGGAGAATCAAACCTAAAGGCTCGGGAATGATTCTACTACCAGGTTTAGTAGAATTTGAGGTCCCGGAGGCTAGGACTCTGTCTGGAAGCCTTTATTCGCTCATTATTGATGGTTATTCGTTATTATGGTTGTGACTAGGGTTCATCAATTGGCTCATGAGGAAAGGGGTCGTGCTCAGGGTCGTGATACGTGTCTCGTTAAGGACCTAAGGTAAGAAAACTACACCTAGTATGTGGTTAGGGCTTGAGCCCAGTCATTGAACATGGTTATAACTATGGTTGAGATGTTTTATTAAACATGTCTGATTGTATTGAGCATATATGTGATAGATGATTTATGCTTGTCTGTATTATCTGATTGAAAGACTTGACTTATAAGTCAAGAGCGACAATAGCGTGCTGAGTGCAGGCCAGCATGGTTAGGCCTATCCAGGAGCGTGACATACGCTTGAACAACCTAATGGTCACTTGGAACACAAAGCGCCGGGTACGCTTGTCTAGCCCTATGGCTAGTTATTAGTAAATAGGGTTATAGGCCTCGATGTGACTCTGTAACGCCCTATTACTAAGGGACCTTTACACTGTGTATTTTAAATAGTGTTAAACTCGCTAAACGAGTCATTTGACCATAATCGTGTAGCTAAACATGATTAACAGTTTAGGCTTAAACATTTTGGTCAAAGATACAAACGTTTCACTAAAACGTTTACTATATACATGGGATCCCAAAATACATTTAAAAGGTTAATTACAATAAAAAGTTACAACCAGCCGTCCTAAGCGGAAAAATAGGGTTTAACCCTAGTTCCTCTTTAAACCCTCGGCCGTGGTGGTCGAGCAGCTGCATATGTACACATCGTCACCTAAGCTCTCCAACTCAAGGATGGTCCAATTTTCTTTTACTTTTACCTGCATCACATAGCACCCGTGAGCCGAGGCTCAGCAATAAAACTTAAACATGCTGATAAACAGTTAATAACATGTCACCAAATCATAATAAGCATGCGTAGCAGTAATAACCCTACTCATGCATGCACACAGGTGAAAATAAATGATTATGGAATCATTCTGGCTCAACGCCCTAAGACATGGGACTAATGAGTCACCATGGGGCTCTTTGCCCTATCCTCGGTATAACCAGCTTTCGAGCTGATCTAGTGTACTCGACGCTAGGTTGTCTTTGACCAATAGGTCGGTCAAGTGTATAATGCGTTCCTAGCTAGGCTAGATCATATGGATCAGCGTTTAGTGCACTATTGCCCTGCTTGACTAATAAGTCAATGCCTTACGACCAACATTCAGTGTGTTATTACCGACTTTGACTAATAAGTTAGTGTTTTACGACCAACACTCACCATGCTAATGTCGTTCTTGACTAATAAGTCAATGCTAGGATATGTGACTATTAAGTCACCTCAGGTCTCTTAGCCATATCCTCTATATAAGCGTACCTGGCGCTGACTAGCGCTCCACGTGCTAAGGTCGTTCTTGACTAATAAGTCAATGTTAGGATATGAGACTAATAAGTCACCTTGGGTCCCTTAGCCCTATCCTCTATGTAAGCGTACATGACGCTTTTGGTTCGCCTAACAACAACGACTAGCGCTCAGTGCTATTGTCGCTCTTAACTAATAAGTCAATGCTTTTCGACCAGCACTTAACACTATTTTCGAACTTAACTGATAAGTCAATGCTAGTATATGGGACTAATAAGTCATCCTGGGCCCCATTTCCCTATCCTCTGTATAACCAGCTTTGGAGCTGATCTAGCGTGTCTGGCGCTGAGTTTTCCTCGACCAATAGGTCGGTCAAGCGTATGATGCGCTCATGGTTAAGCATAACCATAACGACCAGCGCTTAGTGCGCTATTACCGTCTTTGACTAATAAGTCAAGCCTTTCTCGATATGATAATGCAAAAAGGCATATAACATATGTAAAATATTCAGATACAAAACATTCAACATGCTTAGTTAATGATCACAAGCATAATCATAATCATGCACATTTACAGAGACTCAAGCTCTGATCAATTCCATATTCAACATTCAGGCCATGCCATAATCACATGCATCACATACTGAGTGTAGTTTTCTTACCCTTGGTCCAAGCACAGGTTACCAATAAACGACCCTCAAGGACGATCTTGATTATGATTCCCTAGCAATCACCTAGTCACAACCATAGTATAAAATACCATAAAAAACGAGTAAATAAAGACTTCCGGGCTGAGTCCTAGCTTCCGGGACGTCGAATCCTACCAAACCGGATAGTAGGATCGATCTCGAGCCCTTAGGTTTAAGTTCCCGCACTCAAAACCTCCCTGAGGCCCAAAAGCCCTTAATCGCCGCGACCCCCAACCATTTGATCTGCGACCCGCTCAAGTCAGAGGCCTGAGCCTTTTCTCTGTCTGCCTAAGCATCGCGGCGCCCACTCACAGGTGCCGCGACTCAAAAGCCTCACAGCCACCTGCTTCTTCTTTGTCTGATTTGAGCCGCGACGCCCCAAGAACGGGACTGCAGCTCAACTTGAAAAACTCAGTTTTTCTCCGTTTCTCTCATGCCAAATCTTGCCATAAACCTATCCAAACATACCCAAATCTCAAAAACAAAGTTCCCAAACATCCCAATGGCCCAAAACCATCAAAGCTTAAGCTTCAAACAACTCAAAAACTCATCAAAACATAAAACTCAATCAAAGCTTAAAAACTCGAAAAATCAAAACTTAAAACTTGGATTACCTCTGATTGAGTCGTTTCCCAGTTAAATCCTCAAGCTAATAAGCTTATAATATTCCCTAGAATCGTTGTGACTTTAACCTTGCTTGAATCCGAGTCCTAAAACTCGAGTTTCCTTCGAAAATGCTAACGACGTCAAATGAACGAACGGGGTAGAGAGAACATACTGAACGTTCTTTTTATGTTTCTAACAAGTTACTTCAAGCTTAAGTAACCTCAAACAAATCTCAATGCTCGGGGTCCCAAAAAGTCATCCGGGGTAAAATAGTCAAAATTCCCATAATTCCCTCATGATCTCACTAACTACCAATATATCATAAAATAATCATTCTCATTGCCCAATATCTCGGTAATGTGCTAAACACCCAATATACCCCTTGGCTCACTTTGAGTCAAATATGGGTCCCGTTGTGACTTTCCTACTAGCTTGCTCCCTAGGATCATCTCGTGCCGAGTAACCCAAATATATATCCACATAATAATGTGGTCCCACACACATATATCACATATATGCAGAATATACCATAACGGGCCAAATTACAACAATTGCCCAATTAATTAGAAATGGGCCCACATGCATATTCAATACACCTAAGCATGCATATCAAGTCATATTATAATATAACTCACATAATCATATAATGATACACATATATATATCACATAATCACATAATTTCCATAATTTTCCATCCTAGCCCCCTAATCAAGGCCCTATGTCTTATTAGGTAATTTGAGACATTATAGACTCTATGGTCACTTAGTTGGATTGTATGCATATGAGACGAGTTATTACTGTTAGGCATGCCAGATAAGATTATGAAATATGTTATTAACTGCTTATGAGCATGTCTATGTCTAGGCCGGCATGTTTTGTATTCATCTTTTGAGTTGTAAATAACTTTTTAAATGAGTATTTTTGGGATCCAATGTACGAACTTAAACTTTTTAACGAAAGTAAATATACTTTTGACCAGAATTTTTAACCCTAGCTCGTTAATTATTTTTAATAATACGTTTATGTCCAAATGACTTGATGAGCGAGTCCAACATTATTTAAAGTACATAATATAATGGTCTTGGCTATACAAGACGTTACAAAAACTATGTATTGTCAACAAGTCTAGGAACGTTAATATATGCTAGTAAGTTTATGAATTAATTAAAAGCTTCCTTTGAACTTTTATTAGGGCACTATTGATGATTTTAATCTTATTTAAATCATGCTCCATTTGCAGTTCACATTGTCCCTACCCTTTAAGACTTCACATTATCTTAACTCTTGGCTAACTATTGAGCACATTAGACTACTGGTGGTGGTGGCAAAGAAATTGATTACCGAACATATGATATGAACAAGCTTATAAGTTGAGAAATGGATGTAACTGTACAGTACATATTGGAAATGAACCAAGTAGCTCATTTCCAATATATAGACGGGGAGAGTTGGGAATAAAAGTTTTCTATTTCTAAATTACATGCGTTTTTTTTTTCATCATTTAAAATTTAACAAATCAATTATTTTCTTAAATTTACTACCATATATATATATACTAGATAAAAACAACGTATAATATGCACGTTTGCTTAATTTTATTTATAGAATTTATTAATTATTTTTATTAAATTTATTTTAATGTCATATAAATTTCAAATAAATATCATATTTTAATTAAATAATTTATTTATTTATGTTTAAGTTTATATTTGTTATAGTTTTTAAATTTGGGAGTGACAATAATAGATTATATATTATATATTTAATGTAATATTAAATATTATACGTGGATTTTAAATTTAAGTTTCTTGCTATTTTAAAAAAAAAATTATTGCTAATTGACAATAAATTATATTATATGTTTAATATGATATTATTCTAATAAGTAAGTTTAAGTTTAATTAAATTTTATTTAATTCATAAAATATATGATTTTATTATTTTTGAATAATTATCATCATAAAATATATCAAAAATATATTATTTTAATTTGTTTAATTATTTATTATTTGTAAATGATTATCATTATAAAATATTTCAAAAATACCTTATTTTAATTTTTTAATTATTTTTTCTATTTTATTTAAGTTTAAGTGTTTACAAACTACCGTTAAATATAAGAATATTTTATTAAAATTAACATTAAAAAAATAAAAAATCGGTAAAACTAAAAAATTTCGTTATCTACACACTTATTATATAGAAAAGATGTATATATATATTTATATGATTTGTTAAATTTTGAGTGGTAGGACATAAAGAATACGTGTAATTTAGAGACAGTTTACTTCTATTATTCAGAATGAAACTTGCTTTTGAGAAAATTGGTACTATGCGTGTTTTTAAACCGTCTTCAATGAAAGATATATAATGTAAAATTTAGTACAAATACTATATTTTGCATAATATTTTAGCATTTTAATAGCAAAGTCCATGAAGTCAAATAAATTGACCAAAAACTCCTTGAAATCAATTAATTTTAGTAAAGTCTCTTAAAATTATATAAATAGTTTTTTTTCTTCCATAGTTTTGTATTTGTTTGAAATTATGTCATATTTTTCTTATTAGTTTAGTGTTTAGAATTTTGTATTAGTTTTGTTAATTCACACTATTTAATTAAGGATAATTGTATAATTCTACATATATATTTACATTTTATAATTTTTTATAATTTATTTTTTATTGCAGGAAAAAAAATTCAGTTGTTTTCTTCCATGTATTTTTTTTTTTAAAATTGCATAATGTCTTTCAGATAGTTCTTTTCTCTTTTTCCATATTGAGTTACCATGAGGGTAACCTATTATTATTAGAGCAACTTAACATGTGTGTTTGATTTATGGATAACCCGTTACTTATATCTAATACAAATTTAGATAACTGGTTACTATGTAATATAAAACTAAAAAAAAATGATAAAATATTACTTGTAGGGTATGTGTTTAATTTTTGGGTAACCACTTACCATACAATATTCTGATAAAATTTTAGGTAACTTGGCATATGTATTTGATTTATGGGTAACTTATTACTTATATTTGATACAATATAAAACGAAGAAAATAATAAGGTATTACTCTTAGCATATGTTTAAACTAGTAACCATTTACTATGTAGTATTTTTTAGGTATTGGCAACTTAGTAACAGGTTACTACTATAAAAATTGAACAAAAATAATGGAAATTTAATTAATATTAAGACAAAATTCATAGTAGATTTCTCTTTAAAACAGATTTAAGCAATTGAAACTATCCCCGTACAGAAAGGGTAGTCTCAATTTTAGTTTGGAGATGACAATTTTCTCTTCTCAAAGCTTTCATGGAAGAGAAGTTATTTGCTATTGAATGGTGTGTCACCTTTGAAAAATCACAATCATAAAAAAAAAGGAATATTGATGGCGATAATACCCAATTTTTTTCAAAAGTTGCACTTTATTATCCAATTTTTTTTTGCGGTAATAATAGTTAAATATATAATTTTGGTACATCGGTTAATACTCACCGTTAACTACTCGGTTAGTATCTACGTGACATATTTTTATTAGTCTAATTGGCGGTGATAATGCTTAATTTTTTTCAAAAGTTACACTTTAAAGCCCAATTTTTTTGGTAATATCTAAATCTACAATTTCGATGTAGTTGTTAGTACTCACCGTTAAGTATGCACATGACACATATGGATTTTTGGATGATTTTAGACTAAATTATTTAAATTCTTCAAATATTATAAAAATTATTTTAAATTTTTAAAAATCTAAAATATTATTAAAAACTAATTAATAATATGAATTTTGAGATGATTTTGAGTTTCAATGTTAATTTGGGCTGTTTCGAATTTGTATATTTTAATTTTATTAATTAGTTTCTAATAATTTTTTAGATTTTTTAAAATTATAATGATTTTTATAGTATTCAAAGAATTTAGGGATATTGACAGTAATAGTATCCAAATCATTTATAAAGTTATACTTTAATACCTAAATTTACGAGTATACAAATATGTCATGTGGATATTTAACAGACAGTTAATGGTGAGTACTAATGGTTGTAATAAAATTGCAGATTTATGTGTTATTACCGCAAAAAAAAAAAATTAGGTATTAAAGTGTAACTTTTGAAATTTTTTGAGTATAATCTCCACTAATATCCCTAAAAAAAACCTAAATTGGAATCATTACTCTTATTACAAACTCTCCCAAACACGATAAATGAACTCTTCTATATTATACTTTCTTAAATCAATGAATGAAATATGTATTCAAACTAATGATATTGATAGCAAAGATTGTAAAAGATAGGACAAAGTCTACTAACACTAAACACAAATAAACTAAGGCTAAATTACACAATACAACCACAAATCTAAACAAAAGCAAAGTTGTTGTTAATTCAAACAAAAGGAAAGGGTTACATTATTTGTTAGTGATTAGAAGGAGGCTTTAATTCAAAATTTGTTGCAGCCAAGCCAATATAATTCAAATATGCAATCATCCAAAGTTTTAGGTTGATCTCTAATTTATAGCTTTTCTAATTGCCTAGGCGTGGCGTGGGTAGCACAGGGCCCATTTCGATACGATAGGCCCGCATAACGGACCAATAATGAAACGACGTAGTTAGAGTGAGCTAAGCTAAGCTAGAGAGCCTCATAAGTGCAGTTCAAAATGAAAATGGGCGGGCGTCTTCTACATCATAATATCTTCTTCTAGTTTCTAATTCCAACACAGAAAACAAAAAAACAAAAAAGGGAAAAAGAAAACAAATTCTACTCATGACGAAAGAACGCTCCAATTTCCGATTGGAAGCGAACGAGAACGAATTCGAGACCGAGAACGAGGTTGGGATTCACTTTCCGCCTCCTCGAACGCCTCTCAACACCATCGCCGATCCAGCTCAGTTCCATTCCCGTCGACATTCCTATTCCGATAGAAAGCTCGATTACGGCAACGCCACTCCTCCAAGGCCTTCCGCTTCCGGTCGTGGAGCTGGAGCTGGACCGAAGGCGAAGACTGCCTCTAAAGTTGCGCTGTTATCATCATCGTCGTCGTCTTCTTCTTCATGTGAGGTCGAATTGCCGCATTTTGAGCTCCAACATGATTCTACTTTCTGGGCCGATCACAATGTGCAGGTTTTGATTCGAATTCGGCCTCTGAGTAGGGTGGAGAGCCACGCTACTTGTTTGAGGCAGGAATCGCCACACACTTTGGTTTGGCTTGGTCATCCCGAAACTCGATTTACCTTTGATCATGTTGCTTCCCCCACTATCTCACAGGTGCTTTTCTCTTATTGTTACATTTCTCCTAGCTCAACCATTTGTTAGTAGTACGGTACTTCACTTATTACTGTTCATAACGGTCTGTTTCATTCGCCTCCTGTTTAGGAAACCCTCTTCCGGGTTGCTGGCCTTCCCATGGTGGAGAATTGCTTGTCTGGTTACAATGCTTGTATGTTTGCTTACGGTCAGGTATAGCATAAATGAATAAATGAATGTTCTTGTATCAATAAACTATCTAATCTATTTATAAATATATATATATATTAATTGTATTTGATTCTTTCACAGACCGGCAGCGGAAAAACCTATACCATGATGGGGGAGATATCCCAGATTCAAGAAAACCTCAATCTAGATTCTGGTCTAACTCCCCGCATTTTCGAATATTTGTTTACAAGGATTTCTGCGGTAACATACTCACTTTTCTTCTCAACTCCTTGACCCTTGCTCACCTTCCTCTTACTCGAATCCATTCCATTTGTAGGAGGAAGAAAGCAGAAGAGAGGAACAGTTGAAGTACAGCTGTAAATGTTCCTTTCTCGAGATATACAACGAGCAAATTACTGATCTTTTGGAGCCTTCTTCAACTAATTTGCAAGTAATCAATGCTTTTCCATATACCTATCATTATCAGGTGAACTTGAACTAATATTTTTTGTTTGCTTGAAACTTATTCATATTTCCTTCATTTTTGTAGCTCAGAGAAGACTTGAACAAAGGTGTATATGTAGAAAACCTTACAGAGTACAATGTCAGGAACGTTAATGATGTGGTCAAGCTTTTGCTGCAGGTCTGATTTTTACTGTGAAGTTATTTTCCTCCACTTCTTGCTCACTACAAGTTACAAGTTTTATTCTTCTTTTGTTTTAGGGTGCTGCAAACAGAAAAGTGGCAGCCACACGTATGAACAGTGAGAGCAGCCGATCCCACAGTGTTTTCACTTGTACAATTGAGAGCCGCTGGACTAAGGATTCTTTGGCCCATTTTAGATTTGCCAGGTTGAATTTAGTAGATCTAGCTGGTTCTGAGAGGTAAGTTTCTTTTCTATAATTGATTAATTTTTGTTTTGTTTTGTTTGTTTTCCCATTTTTTTTCCTTCCCATGACTTTTAGCTTGGACCAACTTGTTAATCTAGGCAGAAAAGCTCTGGCGCAGAAGGAGATCGCTTAAAGGAGGCAGCAAACATCAACAAATCTTTATCAACACTTGGGTAACTTTAAGTTTCATCATGTTAACAAATCTATATCCATGCCTTTACTTAGTATCAACTTTTAGCATTTATAGCCTTCCTTATTTCTTTGTAGAAATATTCTTGCTCGTTTACTAATTAATGATCTGTTCAAAATTCAAATCATTAAAAAATGTTTTTACTCTCTTTGGAATCAGCGATCAGACTAAATTTGTATAAACATTCCTCCATACTTTTTTCTCCATTGAATCAGTTGTGCTCCAACTATGCTGTAGAGGTCATACTTGTAGATTTCAGGTCGCTATTTATTAGTTCACTTCTTCATGATAAATTGACGAATTTGTGTCATTACTCGTTACAAGAAATAGTATAATCAACGTTTTGTGAGAATTCTTGAAGTCAGAGTTCTACAAGCCAAAAAAAAAGAAAAACCAAGCAAACAAACATTGACAAAGTCATTCATGTTTATGTGTAAAGAGGCTAATGGTTGAAAAGTGACCAAAATGTTGCATGGATTGCTCAATTTGATTAACATTTTTGTAATGATTGATCAGTCAGCCATAGGGTTGAAACTCCTTTAATCTTAGTAGCTAGCACTTGACTATAGACACTAATTGTAGTGACTAAACTGATTATATATTGGCAACTTTTTTTCTTTCACCCTGAAAGAAATTTTATTTTTTTTCCTAATAATTTTCTCTTGTTAGAGTTCTTCTGAAAATGAGATACACAAAAAGGCTAAAAGGTCCATTCTATTGCTATTTGAGTTAGTGTTTTGATTAGCTTTCTTGTTCTTTTCTTTAGCTTGGTGATAATGTCTCTAGTGGATTTGGCACATGGGAAACATAGACATGTTCCCTACAGAGATTCAAGACTTACATTTCTACTTCAGGTAAGAAAAAAGTTATGAAACATGTAGTGGTTATAATTATTTTCTGCAGTCTCTCATTGTGATGACTCAAATACATAATAACTTCAATGGATGTAGGACTCTCTTGGTGGAAACTCCAAAACCACTATTATTGCAAATGTCAGCCCATCTATATGGTGCGCAAATGATTCTGGAATTCTGTAATTGTTCCAGTGTTTTTTTTCTTTATAAAAGAGAGATAATTTTTGCTTTTCATGCAGTTCGGCTAATGAAACACTTAGCACTCTAAAGTTTGCTCAGCGTGCCAAACTTATTCAGAATAATGTAAGTACTATGCGATTATGTGAAGCAATATTAAAGAAAAAATTGATGGAGATATTATCATCATTGAGTATGTGCCTACTGATAAAAAATTAGCTGATATACCTACAAATGACTTATAGAACGTGTTTGATTTTCTCTTGGGCAAGCTTGGTCTTTTGAATATCCACAGCCAAGCTTGAGAGAGAGTGTTGGCAGAAAATCAGTATTATTTATGTTTTCTTGATTCTACAGATAGTATTCCACATTGTTTTGTTCTATATCTATATGTGTGTAAACTTTCTATCAACCAATATACAAAAATTATTATTCAGTATTTTTTTACTCACAAATTCATAGAATGAATAAGCAGTTATTGTCATTTTTACACTCATTTTCCTCCCTAGGCTAAAGTGAACGAAGATGCTTCAGGTGACATAAATGCCCTTCAGCGGCAAATCCAACAGTTAAAGGTACGTGTGTAATGGCATGTTCATGAGAATTTTACTGTTGTTTTATACTAGCCTGGAACTAAGGGATTTTTAAAACTTTTATAGGGTCAGTTGTCCTTTCTAATGAAGGATAACCACATTTCAAAGTCTTTGCCAAGTTTTGTGCCAAGTGCTAAAGAATCTAGATTCAGTGACATGTCTGAGGAATATGATTCTCTAGGGGACAACACGGAGTCTTATAATCAAGTGATTCATCCTGTTGAAAACAAGGTAATGTTAGCTCTTACCTTTATACTGTTTCCTTCAATCTTATATAATGTAGGACATGTTTGGTATTAGCACTAACACTCATAGCAGATAAAAACTTTGGAAGCTAATTTATGTGGGGCGTTAAGGAGAGAAAAAATATCAGAGACTGCAATGCGAAAGTTAGAGGATGAACTTGAAAACATGAAATGTTTGGTATGTATCTCATAATAAGGACTTACTATATTCTTTTTTTTTTAAAAAAAGTTCTTGATCAGTTTGCACATTACACTCTTTTTCTATGCATAATTCATAATTGTAAAAGCAGTATGTTATTGCGGGGTTAATATGTTGATACTGCATCTCTGTAGGCACGCCAAAGAGAAGAGGATGCTCAACACAGCAAAATTATGTTAAGGTTTCGGGAAGAAGAAATTAAACGACTTGAATTATTGACAAATGGAAAGTTGTCTGCTGAGAAGTATCTTGTAGAAGAAAATAAGGTTTTAATGGAAGAGATTCAGCTGCTTCGAGCAGAAATGAATAGAAATCCAGAATCCACCCAGAACTCTGTTGAAAATAATAGACTTCGAGAGCAATTACAAACGTAATTTCTATGAATAGATATGTATGCTATGAATTGTCCTTTTTGCTCTTGTTGGATGCTATTGACAATTTGCATCATTCTTCATGTCAGTTTCCAAAACTTTTATGAACATGGAGAGCGAGAAACATTGATAGCTGAAGTGTCAGAATTACGCAATCAGGTTATATTCTTTTTTTTTTCTCCTTCTAGTCATCTTTAATATGAAACATTTATCTAAATAATTTTGAATATGCAGCTTCTTGGTATGTTGGAAGAAAAGGTTCCATTATGCAGATTTACTAAAAATCAGGTTAGAAAGAACTATTCTATTGGTTAAGTAGTTATACATTAAATTTTAGAGGTAACAATTGATGTTATCGAGAATGCAGGATGAGGATGCATCAAAGGAATTAGAAGCTTGCAGGATTATGAATTCCAAATTAATGAGGTACCTTTTTTATTTTAAAGAAGGAATATATTACAGAATTACAGATCACAATTGACTAGTTTAGTTGAACTAGTTTTACCATGTTTATGATTTATGTCTGCAGAGATGTTGAAGAACTACAAACAGAACTGAGAAAGAATCTGAATTGTAATCAAGCTGCCTCTGATTCTGTAAGGATAATTTACAAACTATTGCCAAAATGGCAATGTCATGAATCATTACTACTTTTGTTTACTAAATGGAGAAAAGATTTATTGATTGGAGGGATGATAGGACCCTAAATCTTGTTAGGACAATAGTGCAGATTCTGCAGAAACTTAGAGAGAGTGAGCAGATGAAGGAGAAGATAGTGATAGGACTGAATGACTTTCTGTAACGAATAGGTGAAAATCAGATACAAGTAGTGAAGGTAATTCAAGAGACCTTCCACTCTCCCCAATCCAAATTAATAAGGATCCAATTACTCAATACCCGAATGCCTACTCAATCGCATAGGGTTGTTAATTATACTCCTAAAGGTCTAGCTGGAATATAACTATCCTAATACAAAAATAGAATAGAATACATACATCAATTACTAGAGTTAGACTTTCTTATTTCGCTTTGCATATGTTGTATTTATTGAAGGCCTATTAAAGGAGTACTCCAACTGATATCTTAGACTTTATTAGTATCAAAGTGCATATGATTTTGTATTTTTTTTTAAATTTTAATAGTAGATTTGTGTAATTGTTAAATTACATGTTTCACAGGTTAAGAGCATATCAATGCAAAGTGATGTAAATGAGATGGCATCTTATATCCAAACAAATGACAAGGCTTTGCAAAATGAATTCTTGGGACTTAATGATTTAGATAGTAAAGACAATGGCCTGGTAAAAGAAAGCAACAAAGATACTGAAAGAATGGTGTTACAAGCTAAGTTGGACAGAATGACCAAGGATCTAGAAGAAGTTAGGCTACTAAATAACCATTTTCAAGAAGAGAAAATGTTGCAGTTTTCTTGCAACCAAACAGCTGAACTAGTTCGTGAACAAGTTGAGATGGAGACAGCGAGAACAATTCTTCAATTACAAGAAGAGGTTGATGCAATTCAATGCAAGCTTGATGAGAAATTATTTATTATGACTCAAGAAAATGCAAAGCTACGAAATATTATAGCAACTAAAGAGGAAGAAATTATGGTAGTGAATACAGAGTGGGAAAAGGCAACCTTAGAGCTAACAGGATTCCTTGCTGATGGTTCTAGATCCCTAAAAAGTGTCTCCAACCAAATAGAAAGTATTGCTCATTCATTTCCCCAAGCTAATCTTCATATTAGCGAACATGTCCAGACAGCTGCTAGAATTTACATTGAGAAGGAAGAATCAATTCTGCATCTGAAGAAGAGCTTGGAAGATGCACAAAACACAGTAATTGACATGGTGCAAAAGCTGAGTTCCTTAAAAGGTGCAACATTGGCTTTAACTGAATTCCCACAGTCAGATAATGATGCAATCTGTAAAGAACATGTCAGCATGTTGTTGAATGATAAGATCAACATGGTTAAGCTGTTAGAGGAAAAACTCAATTTCAAAGAGGCTCAGGTTAATGAAGCAGAAAAATGTGCTACTCTTGCTTCCATTGTAATGAGCTGGCTCTTTGAAAATGAAAAGGTTGCCCACAAAAATGAAGCAAAATGTATTAACCCTCCTGCCGAAATGGCCAATCTTGAAATATCAAAGGCTTTTGCAGTGGAAGATGTTATGGCCGAAGCTGAGTCGATGGGGTTAGAAATATTTGAATCTGAAAAGGCTACGATGGAACTGAAAGATCAATGCAAGAATTTCGACTATAGCACAGATGATACACCATCAATGAAAGCATACAATTATCAGAACTTCAACAATCAGTGCCACATACTGCATCAAATACAAGACGAACTTACTAAAGCAAACTACAGACTGAAAGTAATTGAAGATTTCGTTCATGCTGAAGTAAATGTACTTGAATCCTCTGCAACTTACGACGATGTTGTACATGCAGATGTGTGGAGTTCTGATTGTTCTTCATCAAGCTCTGATTTCTCAATTGAAAGTGTAGCTTCGGGAAACATGTCAGATGCCTCTTCACCTATTTCCTCCTCTACTTTACCCAATAAACAAACTGGGAAAATGATGTTGACAATTGAAGTCCCAACGCCCACATCTGATCATCAACATTTAGAAAGTTCAAATATGCCTTTGGAATTTGACGAAGCAACAAATTTACACCTTAAAAAAGAACTTATAGTGCTAATTGATGCTTTTGACCTGCTACATATTCGTGTAGTCACACTTTATAATAGTTTGGAGTTTGGAGTTTGTTCAGACCAAGAAGGTACATATTTCCTTAACTTAACTTGAAATAATAATTATGTTATTTAACAAGTGTCCTAAGCATCTCAGGATGAATGGCAGGTTTCAAACAGTTTATTCCTTCCTCTGAGTCGACATTGGAGAAAGCTAATGTGTATTCTGATTATACTAGAAAGGTAAAATCATTATCAAATTACTCTTGTTGCATGATTTATTGGATTTGCATGATCAACTATATTTTATTAGGACAATACAGTATTGGTATATCACCTATATGTTATAAACAAGTGAGAGATCACCGGGATTATACTTTCGTGACATTCTCTATGTGCAGGTACCGGCTGATGAAAAAAATGAGCATGCTAGAAGATTCATCACCAAATTTGAGGAAGCCCACGCTACAATAAAGGAAGCCGATTTTATGTTAAATGCTTTGGTGAAGGCAAATGAAAATGCAATACAGTTGACTGGTGTTTGGAAACACACAGGTGAGGAATTGATGATAGAGCGAGCAAATTTGATCAAAGAAGTTGAACATTTGAAATCTACAATACTTGTGAAAGAAAATGAGAATAAATTACTTCATGATGAAGCAAATTGTAGTTTGGTAGAGATTGCAAGCTCACTGTCTTCACTCGAAGAATGTTATATGCAATTGAAAAGTGATGAGGAGAAATTAACAGCAACATACTCTGATGTCTTTTCTATGGGAATGGAGATGTTAAACTTCATAAGCAACTCAAGATCATTTCTAGAAGATATAGGCCTTGAGATTGTGGGGAAGAATTTTGCTGCATTTGTCCTATATCAATGTTGTGTTGGAGGGCTAATCAACAAAATCCCATCTTTGAATGTAGAAACTGATCTCCATCTATTCTCTCATCAAGAAAGCAATGCGCTAGTGAACGAGCTGCAAAGTATTTGTTCAGATGATGGTAATAAAATTATGGTTACTAGTAATAAGCTTGTTGGCGAAGGGGTTCAGAGAGAAGTAAACAGCAGCATGGAAGGCAATGATATGTGCTCATCTAATGATTATATGATAAATGAGAATATAGCACTCAAGAAAGAAT
Source organism: Humulus lupulus (assembly GCF_963169125.1). Taxonomy (NCBI): domain Eukaryota; kingdom Viridiplantae; phylum Streptophyta; class Magnoliopsida; order Rosales; family Cannabaceae; genus Humulus; species Humulus lupulus. The sequence goes on along the minus strand of NC_084794.1, from coordinate 286,005,580 downwards.
TGAAACGGAAAGAAGTTGTACTGGAGGGTTTGCTATTTGATTTTAGTTTGTTGCAGGAATTAACATCAGACAAAAAGGAGATCAAGGAAGAATCTGATAAAATTGTATGTTCTTTAAGTCAAGTTCAACTTGAACTAGAGGCTAAAACAAGACAACTTGATGAAATGTTGGTTCAGCATAGAAAACTTGAAGGTCGCCTAATTGGTACCGAAGAGGCTCTTGTTATGTTGAATTCCAATCTTGCTGATGCTAATGACATAATCGACAGCTTATCAGAGCAAAATGCTGAGTTGAAGATGATTCTAAAAGAACTCTATCTCAACAAATCAGAGGTTGAAAGACAACTGGAAGAACAGAAAGAGATAGTTAATAGTTTGGAAGAGGAGGTGCTTCAGCTCACTTCTTCAATAGACAAAAAAATTGAAGATAATTTAAGAAGGGTCACTAGTGAGAAAGATCAACTTCAAGACGAAGTTCAATCCTTGATCGATAAAGTTGAGATGGCCTATGCATTAGTTGATGAAAAAGAAGCTATGATAATTGAAGCTCGCCAGGTACACAATTTAACAATTCTTTTTCCAAAGACATCCTTAAAGGTAGACTGCACCTCTTACAAACTAAACTCTTTTAGGTGTCTGAAGCATGTAAGATATATGCTGAACAGAAGGAAGACGAGGTTAAAATTTTAGAACGTTCTATTGAGGAGCTTGAGTCTACCATAAATGTACTCGAAAAGAAGGTAAGTCATAATCATTCTTATTTGATTTTTTTAATCTCTTTCTAGACAATTCATGTTTTGTTATATATGTGTAAATATATGTATACAAACTAATATAAACATTTCTGACATGTAAGAAAGGAAAAATGTCTTATAGTCTAATCATAATAGACACAGAGAAAATCATGTGTTTGTTGAACATTTTACATGGTCTACTTGTTAAATGAAAAAATATTTATCATAGAAAATTAAAAACCATATCATATATTTGTGATTTTAGGTGTTTGAGATGGATGATGAGGTAGAACGGCATCGGTTGAGCAGAGACTCGTTGGAATTGGAACTCAAAGCTCTAAAGCAGAGATTACTAAACGTTGAAAACTTAACAGAAGATGTGGATTCAGAAAACTCAAATGTTGAACATTCTGAAAATCAGATATACAGGTGAGAAGTATACCTTGCTATCTTGATCAAATAAATACTTTCTTTCTTGTAGATTTAATAAGTTCGTTTTAATGCAGGCAACTACATAACAAAGCCTTGGAACTTCACCAAGCTCAAACTCGAATAAAGCTTCTTGAAGAGGAAAGAGCTGAACAAGATAAAGAGGTACCATCTTGTTATGTAGCGTTTGTTCCCCACAGTTTATTATTTGTTAATTTCTTTAACTTAAACAATTTTTAACTATTTGAAGATCAACCAACACAAGGAGTATATCAGTGAACTCATGTTGCATGCAGACGCCCAAGCTTCTCAATACCAACAAAAGGTACTATTACTAATTATTGGGTATATGTGCTAGTTTATTAAATAGTACTATGGTGGAGATTCTAAAACTGAAAGGTACATCAATGCATATTCCCAAAAGTCTCATTGTCTTTCAGAATTCACCTCTGAAGCCTTCGCTCAAGTGTTTTGCTAAAGAGACAATATATATATATATTCAAGTTGAGCTCAAGAAGTTAGCCTAAAAAATCTATGATGTTGCTACTTGGTTTCAAGAGGATCTGATCTGAGTTCCCTTAGTTGTTTGGCTGATATTATTTTTTGATATAGATTTAGGTTGACTTTTAGTATTTCAGAGTCTGTTCATTAAAAGCTGATCACACATGGTTTTACATTTCTATATCGGCATACCTATTCGAAGTTTTGTAATGTCATTTGCAACCTTCTGACAGTATAAGACATTGGAGGCCATGGTTCATGAAGTCAAAATAGATTCAATGAGTTCAACATTGAACAAAGCAGAGAAAAGCTCAGTAAGAACAAGGGGCTCCAGCTCACCATTCAAATGCATTTCGAGTATAGTTCAGCAGATGAATTCGGAGAGGGATCAGGAATTGTCAACAGCCAAGTTCCGTATTGAGGAGCTAGAGGCAATTGCTGCTAGTCGACAGAAAGAGGTAAGGAAGCTGTCATTATAAAATACATTTTTCTCTAAATATTTACACACAATCAAATACAATCAGTATATGCATTGCATAAAATGGGCATGTGCATGAGTGTTCATGGTTAAGAGTAACCATTACTAGAACAGTACTTACTCCATCGTACTGAATCAGGTGTGTATGCTGAATACAAGACTAGCTGCAGCAGAAAGCATGACACATGATGTGATTCGTGATTTGCTTGGTGTGAAATTGGACATGAGTAACTTTGCAGTAAGTTAAAGACTATTACTCTCAAAGAAAAACAAGTCATTAACAGCTGCATTTCTCACTTGTTTGCGTTTTGCTTTTGATGTATTCTAGAATTTGATGGACCATTACCAAATTAAGAAGCTTGTGGAGGATGTCCATCAGCAAACTGAAGACTTTATGGAAAAGGTGCTTTCTCTAAAAGCTTAATGTGCAATTTTTTATTTATTGTTGTGCGTGGTCCTAACATACAGTTTTTGTCATTTATTAGGAGGAAGAACTTGTCCGCTTAAGGAAGCAAATTAAAGATCTAAATGAGGAAAGAGAAAGGTAAGACCTATTCCATCAATTCCTTTCTAGCTATTCTAAGAACTGATTTCTACAAATAGATTTTTCATTAGGGTGTTCCACATAGCCTCTCATCACCAATACCTCATTATTATTAACATAGTATTGGAGTCCAATAAAATTTTAACAAACAAATACGATTTAAGTTGGTCCAATTAGTGAGGTCAATATGAAAAAAATTAATAAAAAAGAAAAGGCCGCTTGAAATCTACGTAGTGCAAAGTCATCTAAGATCCAAAAATAGTGAGCTAAGAAAGAGTTGTGATACAGCAGTTCAAGATTGGTCACCATCTTAAGTAGATATTTAAGTCCACGCTAAAAATATGAGAATATTAATCTATTTATAAAAGCACAAGTCATTCCACTCATAACTGACTGTTTCTGAGATGGAATAGCACTCTTTATATTGCTTAGTATCACAATAACCTTTTTTTTTTATTATTCCACAAAATATTATCCAACGCAACAATAAAAGAGAAGAATGACAAAGAAAAGTTGACACCACTTTTATGTAAAATTTTCTATCCATAAAACTTACTCCAACATATTTCACGTCTCGTTTATCTGTCTAATTAGAAAGTCACTAAAGCTAGCTCACAGGTGAGAGAGGGATGAGGTATAAGGTTCAGGGTTGAATTAGGGACCTCCTTGAAATTAATATTTTTATGAGGACCAAATATGCTAACCATACCCAAAAAAAAAATCTCTCTAATTAACCAGCTACATATCCAATTCATTCATAAACTAGACTGCTCCTCCAGGTAGGAGAAAAAATCACCTCCAAAATCCACTCCCTTTTCCCTCTTTGCCAAATCTTCGTTATTGAAACTTCTGTTGCTGTGTCGTGACTGAGTAATCGATCGTTTATATGGCAATGTATGTTGACATTGTCAGTGGCAAAGCAAGCAATCCTTAAGCAACAACTTCTTGTGTATCTACTACTCAATCAAATCAATGTTCTTAGGTTAGAATTTCATTAATGAAACAATCTTTTCAAGTAACACAAAGCAACGTTCTTGTCATTGTAAGAATTCTGGGCAAGTAATCAAGTTTCAAATTACAATGTAGCTGCAAACTGGAAATAAATATGAAGGAAGACGATTTACTTAGTGCCCAGATAACTGTTGAACAACTCCAAGAACGGGAAAGCTTTCTTTCCACTCAGAATGAGATGCTGAAGGTAGGGAATGAATATGCTTTTGAAGTTTTTTTGATTTCATTTCCTTGAATAAAAATATTGGGTCCGATCAATCTGCATATGTTATGTATAGAGAGACAAGAACAATCTGAAGACAACGATAGCAGAACTGGATGAAATGGTGAAGGCACTTCTTGGAACAAAATCTAAACAAGAGCCAACTCACACTCACCCAACGTCATTGACCAAGGTAGGCTTAGGGCTTTAGGCTTGACATCTTGAACGTATAAACAATTAATTTTCAATTTTGAGATTCAACTCATGCCTCTTTAATGATACTTGTAGCAGAAGAAATTGAAATCGGTTGATGGTGATTTTAGCAAGAGGCTAGAACAGTCTGAAAAGCTTCTTTCTCGTGTAAACGGTGAACTTGCTCAGTACTATAAATCTCATGGCGCAGGAACAAGTTACAACAGGTATGGTTGTAAAAGCTGAGCTTTAAATTAACTATAAATGGTAGCCTTGACTTCTTCTCTAAAAGCATTATTTTTCACTTTTTATATAACAGCAAGCAGAAGAATCAGATTGGTTGATTTGGAACCTTAGTGGAATGCGGGTGTGTTTCGTGGTGTGATTTAGAAGTAAGAAGTGGAGAATTACAGTTCAATTGTAATTAATAACAAGAACAGTTCACGAGTAAATAATTGTTTCCATTCTTTAGGAAATGCGTGGCCTTGCTATTTTTTTACCACAATAATCTGTTGTTTTACAATTCTACTTATTAGGATCTACTATACCACGCAACCACAAAAAAAAAAAAGAAAAAAGAAAAAACCATTCCCCTCTATTTCTCACTTTGCCTTCACATTGTCATTAAAAACTACCCCACAAATTTACTTGCCAACATCAAGTCTTTGTTTGAACTTTAGATTTTAGTAAGAAAAAAATTAATGAAATAAATATAGTAGAGAAAAAATATTGAAAAATATTTTCTAAGCCCTAAGTTTAAAAAAATTATCCCACATTTCATAATTGTCGTCCCAATTAATAATCACTTTTTTTCCGTTTAGGTATTCAACAGAATCTAACAATTTAACGAACTAATCCTAACAATTTGTAATCAGTTTGTTAGCTCTCATGAGATCTCCATTTCCTGACTTACTTATTAGGATCTACAACGCAAAATGTATATATATATATATAAATATTTTCTTCCTTAAAGATTTCCATCAGAAGAAAAATATAGTAGTGTAATATATTACAGTTAGCTTATGCTAGAAATTATCAAAATATAGTAGTGTAATATGGTCAAAGACTCATTTTTGGTGTAAGAGCTGCTCTATCTTCCTACATCCGTGTCATTAAAATCTAACTATTAGTTTGTAAAGAAATTAAGATGCATACAAATAAAAGAACAAACCATGTACAAAACTCTATCTTCTCCCTATGTACTTTGATGTAATTAACAGTCTTCCAAGTAAACCATGTCACCGGAATCAGTTAGCAGTAAGATTTTACCAGAGCTGATCAACAACAGAAATGGCGCTCCACTCCATTAGTTCCACTGGGCAATAACACTATTTTGAACTATCAACTTTCTGTCATGCACTGCTCTCATCCTCACCAATCTGCTTAAATGTAACACATTATACAATTGGCTTCAATAAGAAGGAATGGCACAGGAAATAACTTGACAAATACTTTTCCAAATTCCATGTTACAACAAGGTTGGAGGAAAAATACACCCAAAGTGGGAGTTTGCAATAGATGGTATTTGATAAAGAAAACAAAAATTACCTCAAACTTCTCAAAATTAGTAACTAGCCTCATATATTGTTCGCGTGCTTCGGGGTGACGAACCATTGACTTGACTCTTGCAAGAGCCTTGTCTACTGCATCATACTTCTGTTTTCTCCCAATTATAAGATATTCATAATCATCACTTCTTTTTGTACCTCTTGATTCATCTTCAGTTGACTTTTCCACCCGAAATCCCCGCAAACCAGATCCTTTGCGCCTCCAGCGGAGTATTACCTTTTCCAATATACTGACAGACCACACAAGCTTCTTATACTGTTTACGAACTTGATGCCCTCTGACATGAGCCTGAAAGTAGTATAAAAAGATACAAGAGATATAGAACTGCATACCATCATGTACTTGTAGTAAATTTTAAATGTAAATAACACCCCATTATCACTCTTAACTCGATTATGGTACACACTTTATCTCAATGGAAAGGACAGGGGAATGGGGTGTATCAGAAAAGTTAAATGATTGTTCTTCACTCACAATTTTCCAGTGCTGGCATAAAAGCTTATATGTCAGCAAATTATGCAAAATAGAAGAGTGAACCAAAGAAAGTCCAAAATACAAGAGCAAATTATGCAATATGAAATTCAATTTAGCATGCACACACGAGATAAACATAACAAAAAACTACATAATTATAAGCACCTGAATCTTAACAATACGGCTGCGTATATGCAAAAATTCTTTCCTCCCTTTCCAGCCACGATATTTCTTTTGAATCTTTTTAGCTGCAGAATGAAGGTAATCCTCAAAATGACTTGACTTCTGTACCTTGTTTAAAGAATCCAGAACAACAAGGTCAACTGAATCGTTGGAAACATCATCCCTGCTCTTTGTTAATTGTTTATGACATAATAAATGATTCCTAAAGGCAGCTTGAATTAAAGCGGCTGTATGAGCTGATTTCCGAAAAGCAGCTAGAGAACCTTCAAGGAAATGATTATCAATGCCTAACTCTGATGAGACAACTTTTGATTCAGTATCAATTGCACTTTCAGCAGAAACAATGGCATCATGAATATCTGCTACATTTTCGTTAATGTTCAATGAAGAAAGATGACTTGTCAAATCTGCTTCTGCCAAATATCCAGCAATCCCTTTATGTCCATTAATTGATGCTAGATCAGCTGCTGTTTGCCCTCCTGGAAAAGCTGGAGTTGGGTCATTAACTGCACCTGGGGCAGCACCCAATCTGACCAGTGCTACAACTGTTTCCTCTCTAGATAAAGGATGAGATACAATTGATTATAGATATCCAACATATATAAATTGAAAATAGAGGCACTTGAAAATGAAGCAACTTAAAGAAAATGATAAAGACCAGGGCAGCCTACATATGAGAAAAGTAGACGGCTATGGCATATATCTCCTATAAGCATGGCATCCCAATAAGGAATTGTTGAAACTAGAGTCTTTTATCAATATGTTGCTCTTTATGCACGAGACAATAAGTATTCAACTACCCCACAAAGTAGCGTGTACTCATACCATGGTTGATCTTATAGTCAGGGAGGACAAAACATTAGAAACTATACAACCAATTGTGTGTGATTTAAATTTACAGGACGCTGTTTCTAACGTGTTTCACGCAAGTCTTCCAGAAATGGTGAATAGGTTGATAAAACAAAGCATTTGAAATCATATCAAGTACAAAAGACAGCAACCTCACCTCCCAAAACATGATGCCCAATGAAGAGCTGTTTTTCCACGTGCATCTCTAAAATTGGGACTGACACCAGCAGCAATAATGGGACCGATAGCCCACTGATAACCAAGAGCAGCTGCTAAATGGATAACTCCTAGGCCTTCATCATCAAAGACATTAGGCCCTTTACCTTCTTCGTGAGTTTTGAAAACCAACCACTGATGAAGTCTATCCTTGAGCAAATTTTGAATCAAGATATCACTCGATGTCAAGTGGTTAGTTTTAATTCTCATTGAAGGTTTTTTCCCTATAAGATTACATTTATCACAATTAAGGCCAGAACAATTTAATGACTTCATTTCTGGGCTTAAATTTAACAATTTTCCTAGCCGTATCTGTAAGCGCAATTCATCTTCTGGTGCTCTGTTCTCAGCAATCACCTGAGGTTTCTCCCGATATTCAAATTCCCTCACCTCGCTGCAGGCTAATCTATTACTGCATGTCACATAGAACGGAACACGTCCAGGTGCATGTAAAGGAGTTTTGCATCGAATAACATTATCAATGACAACTTCAGCAGGAACCTCAATTTCACCAAACATGCATCCCCACTTGGTCTCAGAAGAATGCTTATTGCTACCCAAAAATCTACCTGCTATTAAAACCTGAAAGTATAGCAAAGACGGTAAATGTTTAAATGACACATTATTGGAATCTTAAATTATCTTGCATTTGGTAGATAAAAAAATTGCACTTGATTTTTCCTTGGATTTGCTACTGCATAAATACCTTTGTCTCAACACCAGGATAAGTCCAATCTGGTGAAATGTCACAAATACTGAATAGCTGTTCCTGGGAAAGAGATGGGCCAAGCGAATCAATCTCCAACTGCATATGGTGTGATAAACTGGATACTTCTTTGTCATCATTCTCAGCATCAAGTGTATTCCAATAATTTCCAGAGTCGGAAGCCATCAAGGAATCATCACAATCCACACCAATTTCTTTGTCCATCCATCTGCCAAAACTATCTAATTTTTTCAGCTCTGCTGATTCATTGTTACATACAGTAACAACTTTATCTTCCGATTTCTTCTCAACTTCATCAGTGAAAGTTGCTACCATCTGAGGGTCAGAATAACACTGAAAGGGGGGCCGAGTGGAATTAAAGCCAAGATCCTGTGACACCTGAAAAAACAAAGTAAATCACTTGGTAAACTTCTACACAGGAAAAGAAAAAAACAAAATTGAGAAATAAAAAAAAAAAAAACAGCTAACTAACCATAAGATACATCACATTACATAAGATTTTCTAGACAAAACACATGAATACGTGTTACTTGAAACCAAAACCTCTTAGCCATGGAAGAATACAGATCCACATATATTATAATTTAAATAAAAATACAATTTGTCAGGATCCTTAATATATGGCTGACAGCAAAAAACATACCTGAATGTCTCTCTTAGAAACCAATGATGCCACCAGGATGCCTGTGCTTGGTATCAATTTATCACTGTAAGAAACAATATCATGAATTTTACTATCAACATCCAACTTAGAATCAGTAAGCTTATGAATTATAAATTCAGCTCCACCAGGTTCTTCAACATCACATTTCTGATCATGCATGCTTTCTTCGCGTTTGGTTGAGCCGTGACTTCCAGCCCAGAGCGATGATCCAGCAGAATGATATAACTTAAATCCGGGATACCATGAATCAGTATGGTTCCTGGATAACTCTGCGACTCCTGAAATGCAGCATAGAACCAAGTTGAACACAACAGTTTTTATTCCTTACACTTATTGTTACAGAATAGAAACCAATAAGTGCAACATGTATAACTCAGAAGGCATGAGAGGTGGGGAACTTGAAACCCAACACTTGTAAATATAAATTGCAGTAACAACTTAATAAATGGCCCCAGGGTCCATCCTGACCAAATCCATTTATAATTGAAAAAAGTGTAAATAAAACCTAGCACATTGCCATCCACTTTACCAGTAACTCCATCTGAAAGCAGTGGTGCATTATGTGATATGGAACCAAAAGCAGTTTGAGTGAGAGATGCTCCAGAATTTTCACCGGAATCCACATCCTCAACTTCTAGTGATAATGTTGGTCCATTCCAATCAACTCTGTTTGCGTTTGTTGCAAAAGAATTTTGAATTGTAGGAACAGGTGAGTTTGCTTGTCCACAACTATTTTGAAAGCGTTCAAATGGCGGCCTGGGTGTTGCTTGCAAACGGGAGATGCCAGACTTGTAACCCTGGAATGCATAGGGGAAAACATAGTTGCAACCACCAAAAAAACAGGGGGTCGGGTGGAATCAATTTTGGGTTTGCCATTCAAAAGAAGTAAAAGAGTCCAATCTTAAAGAGAGCAGGATGTAATAGTTACTTTTATTCCCAATGTAACTGCAAATGCAAAATATAGCAAATCCAACCAAAAAGAGAATAAAATAACAAAGATTTTGACTGTGTACCTCTCTTACTTCTCTATAATGCACAAGAACAATGTTCTCTAATAGCCTGAAAAGGAACAAATAAACATGTCGGGAGTGAAAGTGAAATTTCAAAGAAACATAATATTTATAAAGATGAAGTCTCTAAGAGTTTTTCAAAGACAAAAGGCGATGTGGCATTTAAGACACAAAAGTTCTACAATGTCCACAACTAATGAAGTGTGTCATAAAAAAAATCCCTTCCAAATACAGATATTGATGTAGGAAAAAGGGAGAGAAAAAAAAAAAAGAGAGCATAAGAAGAATAGGTAGAGAAGAACAAGAAAATATGAAGTAGATAGAAAATAAAGCGAAAACTCAACAATTTATATTTTCAGAAATTATCTGACTAGTCATGAAAATATCTAAGCCTATCTATAAATAGAATCTTGGATTTAAAACATATTGAAACTCTTAGTTCTCCCAAGTTCACAACCAAATAAATATATAAATGAAATAATCCTAAGATATTCCATTTTTAAATAAGCATTTGAATCCTAGTAATCTGATACCTATTTTACATCAGATATACTCACCCATCAAGCATCCAATAACTCCGCCGCTGGAAGCCCTCATTCTCCTCTCCATGGGCATAATAACAGTGAAGAACATCCACACTGCCAGCCTGAAAAGGGAAGCAAAAAACTAATTTATTAAAAGCACATATAACAAACACAATCTTTCTAGGCCACAGAGAATAAATTTGCAGGAGAATCAAAGAGAAAACGGTAAGATGGTAACAGATAACCATTTGCAAAGAACTACTAGGTGTGGCCTATAGGCATGACACATACATATTAAGGATATTTGTTCAAGTAGGCGATATATATTTGATTACTACTATAAGAGTGATCAGTGAAGAGGAGATAAAGGAGACACTAGGATAGGGAAAAACAAAAAAAAATATTATAACTTAACTTATTTGGAGGGGAAGATCAAGGAATAAAAAAAAAAAATTTACATATATATATTTTTTAATATTGAGAATAAACCATAAAAATATTTTCATTTCTAACCAATGACACATTTAAAGTGAGGAAAGGCTTCAAATCTCAGCTATAACCAGCATTAAAAAAACAAATCCTGCTATTCTCTAAATTATGATCATCTAACAAGGGTCCAACCACAAAGGCAATGACTAAACAGCATTTCAGGTCAATCAAAAAAGGTGAACTTACTAATAATAGATTGAACTGCACACCTTCAACTTTTCATGAGCTTCTTTCACAGTTTTCCCGTCTTTCTTTTTCCTCCACCTGTGACCATCCTTGCGAAAATATCGGAGCGCTTTTCGATCAAACAGGAACAAAGAGCCAGCTGAAAAACAACAAGGCTCAGTTGCTGATTGCATGTAAAGCATTAATAATTCCATTCATCTTAAGATAAACTTGCAAAAGCCTCCTTAAATCAGACATGAAGAAAAATATTCCAAAATCAAATGTAAAATCTGGCAAGGTATGCTTCTATTGGATTAACAACATCACAATTTCCGGGTAAAACAATCCCACATTTCTGTACAAAATTGTCAGCTAGGGTAACATCTAAACTAAAGTTGTCATCTAGTGTAACATCTAAACTTACACAACCAACACCATTTATGTTCTCTTTATTCATCTAAAACAAACAACATATATATAGCATAAATAATAATAATAATAATAATAATAATAATAATAATAATAATAATAATAATAATTTGAGTATAAAACCTGGAGGCCTAACGGGTGGATCTGGTGTTAGTTGGAACTTCCGATAGTTTCGAAGTATTTCACAGATTTCAGTGGGTCGGAGCCAACGATGTTGTGCTTCTTGCAGTATCTGCCCAAGGTCTGGCGTTCAAAGCAATGCATAAAAAGGGTTAAAAGTAAAAACAAGAAAAAGAGTAACGAGAACAGAGAGGGTTGCATGCGTCATCAAAAATGAAAGAAAAGCAAGAATGGAGAAGAAGGAGGAACGCTATCATGGGCCTAAATAGAATCAAATGGGTATGCAGTATGCAAGTTTGGTTGTGAATTCAAAGAATCATCATTGCCCATTTCGTGAATAATGCGTTCAAATCAAAACTGAAAGAAGTTACAGTGCATGGCCATGAAAATGTCACGAGTTAATTGATTTTGTTTCGTTTTCAATTATGATTAGCATGCTGACACCCTCTACGTCGCATTGGCATTGAGATGGTGATCAAGTGAAACATAAAACAGAAATATTGGATGATGATGATGATGATTGCAAGTAAAGATAATAACCACCACATCATGATAGTGATTCCATGAAAAAGAAATATATAAATTTTATGAAAAGAAGAGAAAAGAAAAGGGCATTAAGATTAAAGCAAGAGAGAGAAGAAAGTGACCTAATTGTTGATTAGGAAGAAATCTTTTGAGCTCAGCCATGATGGAGGAAGGAGGAGGAGTAGTAGGGTCAGGGAAACCCTAAACTGATTTCATGGACGAAACAAAAGATAACCAAGAAAATGAGGAGAATGGGAATCAAATCAATATGCAGAAGATGCAGAAAGCAACGAGCGTGTTCGATCCACTCAAAATTAATACTTTAATTAAAATTAAAATAAATAAATAAATAAAAAAGCTTTCTTTTTCTTTGAACCAAAAGACACACAAAACAAACAGTCAATGCCCTTTTTTTCTTTTCTTTTTTGAGACAACTTTAACTTGGCTCCACGTGGTACCTCTCAGTTTTAAGGCTATTTATTTAATTAATTTACTATTTTGGTGAAAAAAAAATATTTAAAAGAGAACTAAATGACAATCACTATTTATTTGATCATTCCTTTATTCCTTTTTCTTTAACAGTAGAGTCATTCGATACCATACAATTCAATCATTCATTATCATTTATGAATTCAATTCTAAGAGAAATTTTTTTGGTTTTATTGATACAAACAACACTAATAATAGTACTTGTACTAATAAATATTACTTTTACATCATCATGATCATCATAATTCATGTATGTATGTATGTATGTAAGTGTAGGAAGGTAATATTGTACAATTTCTTTCATAGTAACCAAAACAAGGCATGTCATCTCTTCTCATCTCATACTCAATGGCTCAGATCAGCATGATCCGTACTTCAACCGTTCCCACCTGAAAGGCTTGAACACATATAGTACTTCTGGCGAGCTCTTAAACAGCAAAGCAACACAAACACACACAGCTGCAATGCCCACCAAACATATCATCGCAGGCTTGTACACTAACGAACTTCTCTTCTGTTGCCTTTGCCTGTGCCAATGCCATCTTCTGCAATATTCCTTCATTTCATTCTTGTCAATCTCCATGTTCCCTCCTTTCCATCTTTGCTTCTGTTGATTGTTCGTATTGGTGCTGCTGCTGCTGTCGTCGTCTAAGATATCAACCGCCACATGCCCGCTTTCTGATGATGGTACTTGGCTCATTTTCCTCTGGACAAGATGAATGTAGGAGTAGTGGCCTCTCAGGCATGCATAATCGTTTGGTGTCAAACCAGTTTCATCTCTTGCATTTTTCCACACTTCAATTCCCACCTGAAGAAAGTCAATTCACACCACTTATGTTAATGTTGTTAGCTTCATCATTTGTTATGGAGAATTGGGTGAAAATTGAACCCTTTTTTAAAGTCATTTTGAAAAATAATCTTCTTTTAATAAGAGTATTAAGTGTGTCAGACAGGCCATAAAAAATTAAGTGACTATTAAAAAAAAAGTTATTTTGTCAAACACCACTTTATTATGTATAGTTAGTGTCTTAAAGGAACAAATATACCTTTCCGGGATCATCTGTCAGCGCATCTAACACGCCATCACAGCCACCTTGATTGGCTGCAACATGTAGAGGAGTTGACCCCATAGCCCCAACATGGTCAGCTTTGAACAACACCTGTGGCTTATTCATAATTTTCTGAGGGATGACAAATTTTAACAAATTATCCACCATAGGCCGGCTATTTCTCTGCACAGCTCTATGGAGAAGGCTCATATTTAGTATTGCAACCTCAATGGAAGAATGTTCTCCAGCATCAACAATACCTTCAAACAGAATGCACAAGAGTTTCTTTACAACAAAACACCAATCATGGTCCATGGAAAACTCCATGAGCCACTTGAACCGTTTGAAAGGGAATAAATCTGAGTTGGGATCCATGGGACCTAATCTAAGCTTGGCCTGACTTCTATGAAGCAGCCACCCCATTTCATGTACAAAGTCCAAGGCTTGATTCCTTGCCTTATCAGCATCACCAACAGTCTTCTCCACCTCTATTGCACCCTGCAGCATACATATCTCGGAACATACCTCTTGCTCTGCAACTATAAATGGAAAAAAACTGCTGCTGAAGCCATAATCTTCAACCTGAAGGGATAAGAAACACAGTCCTAATTTGAATATGCTATTCTTAAGCAACTTGGAAGATAGAAACAAACTATGTACGATCACCTCTATGAATCCTCGCCCTGTAACGGTTGGTATAGAACAAGAGAATCTAAGGCATTGGATCTCATCATGCTCAATGGCGGTGCCAGTTGTGTTGTCCATCAACCCATTACAAATTTCTTGGACCAGATACTTCCCATCTAATGCACACAGTAACCTGTCAAACGGTAGAACTCATCATCTGCAAACAATCCTCACTCGTTTTTAGTGTCACAAGAACTTAGAAAATACCTCATGCTGGGGTGAAATAAGTTGAAGCCTTTCACTTCAAATTGAGCTCTCTCGGACAATGCAACTGCAACCGGTTTGATGCTTGAAATTCTACAATTTTTGTAGCTTTTCTGAGGTAAGGGAGTGTCTAAGACAAGCTGACCTGCAAGACAATCAAAAGGATGATGTCTAGTAACTATAAAGTAAAAAAGTATGAAGACAATATGAACAACGTAGTTATAAATATGGAGAAAGAAAGGAAAGGACAAACCATTATGCATAAAAGCTACAGAATTCTGCACCCTTGAATACACCCATCCAGTTCTCCAGAAAGGATCATTGGATGCAGCAAGTAGCCTCTTCAAACTGGAACCTAGATCACAGTGTAACTGATGAAGCAAAAAAAAAACAATGCCAATTAAGATCAAACAAGTATTGAGTAGAGTGCAATAAAGATATCAGAATCAGAATTCAAATACTGTACCTCCTCCCAAGTGATTTTTTCTAGATGGAGATATATTGTCAAGATGACACAGCCTGGTCGTATGTAACTTTCGATATCAGTAGGACAAAGGGATAACCAGTTGAGGATCTAAAAAACAATATGAAAAATCAAACTCTAGTTGCAGTTGCACAGATAGACACCAAAGTGAAAGTTATACCTGTGTCCTCAAAAGGAAAGGAAGATCTTCAGGCTCTTTTCCAAAGAGTTTAAAAACAATTCGATCAGTTCGGCTCTGGAATTAAAAGAAGGAAACTTTTTAAAAAAAGAAACAAGTGTTAATAGAATCTGATGATAACCAAATGAACTCAAAGGAACATGAACCAAAAATATGCACCTGAATCTCTCCACTAGAACTAGATGGGGACCGAGTAGAAGTAGAATCCGAGTTCTGGCTTGGGTGGGATGAGCTTGGCTTATGCAAGTTATCATGTTGTATACATAGAGGATTATCAAGAGAATCAGTCTCTGAATTTACTGGCAAATGTGAATCATCATATACAATATTCAAGTCTATATTGTTAGGTTTGATAGGTCCAACTGCCATATTTAGTTTGATAGATTTGGCTGATAAGTTGTCTATTGAGCAAAGTGGATTAATAGACCCTAGACCTGAAAGTGTTTGCATACTGCCACCATTTGCATCAACTGCACATACTTTCTTGAGTGCCATATCTGATACAGATACTTCATTACATTCTCTTACACACTTCGAAGGAGCTACAAGGCTGATGGGATTATCACCAACCTTAGAGGCTGAACCAAAAAGGGTATCTGAAATCATTTCCATTGGCTTCAGTGAGGCCTCAACAGAAGTGCCTGCATTAATTAGACCTTGGGAATCTTGCAGCACCGCTGACATGTTCCTCCTTCCATCGACTGAACTAGCAATATTGGTCAAGTTCTTCAACAGACAAGATAAAAGATCCTGATCCCTCGGTTGATCAGAGCTGTTTGCTGCAAATCACACAAGGGCATAATCTGTAGAGTCAAGCAAGCCACTACAGCTTAATGTAGTTAGGGAAACTTTTAATGACAACACGTGAAGAGTTTGAAAAAAGTGAATTATATTGAAGATGAGACTCAATAACGCTAAGAAAAAGGGGAAAGTGAGAGCTCACAATGCATATTGGAGAGTATCCTTAACAAGCTTAACAACAGATAATTGGTGTTCTTTTCATCATGAAGGGTATTATCAGGGTGTGTCTTCCTCCTCCTCCTGTTATGGCCAGCCAAACGCCTGCGACAACTCCTCTTCCCTTGATCAAACTCTTGCAGAAGATGAAACCTGCATAAAAATATTATGTATGTATCTATCTTATGGGATAAAGACCAAGCAAATTTGATAATAACAGTAACCTGCTGCATTGTTGACAAAACCGCTGCATAGTATTTGAGATGAGTGCTTCAGTGGCCTTAGAATGTATGTCACAGACTTTATGCCTGCGGTGATAATCCTTGGCATTGGTGAGATCAGCTGTGCAATCTTCCACTTGACAAATGATACCACAACTAGTAGTCCCCGCTGTCTTCAGCTTCTTCCCTTCTGACTCTGCTATGCCTAGCTTTAAGTTGAGGGAGGCAGCTGCAGCTGTAGCTTCCTGATTCGACTCCTCTTCATTAACAAGCAGAGCCCTTTTATGATTATGATTATGGCTATCCTCTGAAAAAGAAGGCCAGGTTTTGGACAAGTGGGCCGAGGGGAGAGAGTTTAATGATGGGGTTGCATTGAAAAGATCGCCATCCCATCTCCAGTCATTTAAATCCCATTCCAAACTCCTCTTGCCACCAAATTTAGCCTCCATTTTTTTATTCTCAGACCTCACTCAGTAGAGACTAGAGACTACACAAGATGTTTCATATCATAAAACTACCCCAATTGCTAAAGATATCCAAAACCAACATGAGAGAAACCGAAGAATTGCCCAAAGGGTAGATATAAAAAAAAAGTAAAATAGATAGAGATTATTAGGGACCTTAAGATGGGACTTGGGAGAGACGAGAAAACTGTGAAAAAATTGTCATTATATCTTCTTTTCTTTCAGTAAGAAAGAGAAAGGAAAGAGCTTTCGTTTTGTTCTGTTATAAACAAATAAAGAAAAAGAAAGAAAACTTCAGTTACGCCATTGTAGTCTAGAAAACGAATCTTTTAACGCCACGTTCAATGTTCTAGAGTCTCTCTCTCTCTCTTCTTAAGTTGTAAATTTTCATTACTTACTTGACTGTTTCCTTCGGTTACGGCCGCGTGCATATACAGCTAGCCCAGTTGAACAAGACACAGTGGAATAAAATACAAAAAAAGTAATTATCTGGGGAAGGAAGAAAAAAAGTATTGTGTGTCTATCTAATGATTATTCATATATAACCAAAAAGCTTTAAACTTGGGTCATGTTGCATATGGTCATGTGACACTAGTGATTGCACAGTAGTGTGAAAATGAGAAATTAGGCCAAGATTCCAACTTTCACGCATAGCTCAGTTCTACTAAGAACCAAGATATTTTTAGTACCGATTTGAGATAAGAATTCAGCTGGAACAGGAGCAAGATAGATAGATGGTAGTGCTACTGCTAGTCTAGTCCCAAAGAAAATGATAATTGATAGATATTGTTGTTGAGTGAAGTGGAGCCAAAGGTACTGTCTACAGTAACCATTACTATTAGTATTGGTAGTATATATTAATAATGGAGGTGGAGGTGGAGGTGAGCTTTTTGTACAATGTTGTCTTGTTGTCAATGGAGGCAAATCACATTTTCTTTCCACAACTAAATTAAAGTAACGTTACATTACATTACATATGCATGTTCTCTTGTTATGGAAGACATGTAACTTCTTCTGCAACTGTTGTTGTGGACCATACTCACATATATATCTCTTTCTACTGCTGCACATGCCGAGAGGCGTGTGTGAGCGTGTGTGTGCGCGTTTATACCGGTGAAGTGGTGAGCATGTTGCGTGCCTCATATGCTAATATCTGGCTATAGAGAATTGGTAGGAGGAACTACAAGGTGGTGACATACTGTTATTGATGCAATTAAATATTGGGTCTCACATTTGAATTTAATAAGTATTATGAGATATCGCTAACCAATCATAAAGTGTCACCTCCTGTAGTATTAGGCACCTTAAGGAAATAAATAGCTACACTCTATATTATACATTATGACATCACTCACTTATTATTATAATAGGTGTAATCAAAGTGTTTTATCCAGAAATTTTAATAAATAAACATTATTATATATAAAGAATCTTATTAAACATATTGAAATAAAATATTATTTATGTTTTTTTAAAATAATAATATTTTATATCATAATAAATATTTATGATATTATTTAAATCACACTTCAACAATTGGTGAAGAAGTTTGTTTATTTCTGATAGATGAGAATTGTCATTCTAATTATTTCTTATATAGTTATACAATCATATTATTTGTATACATTTGATACTTATATATAATGTATTTATAATGAATTTATATTTATATAATTATTAAATATCTAGTTTTGTATTAAATATATTATTATAATAATATTTTATAATATTTAAATTTATATTAATATAATTACTAGATATTTATTCTACTGTATTTTTTAATTAATTTTAAAGATATATTTTGTTAAATATTTAGAATATTCCATTAAAGTTAATAAAAAAATCATTCAAATAAAGAAAAACAGTTAAATACATATTTTTTATATAGAATAAATATGGCTTTGGATTATGGATGGAAATTTCCCTATGAGATGGGAACCGCCTCTAATGGGGCAAGGATTCTCTGCTTAAATGAGGAATGGGGCTCGGCCGGGAATGGGGACAAGGATTATTTTATATTCCTAAATGTTAAACGGGGTGGGGATGGAGATAGCACTCCCCGCCTCAACGAGACTTATTTTTTTATTATTTTATATGTGATTTTGTAACATATTGGTATTTTTTTTTTAAGATTTTAAATTTAATTTTAGACAATATTTAATATATTGAACTATTAATCTAGTATAATATTTTTTTTTTTTGTAATCTATTTTTTAATTTTACTTTTAAATAAATAGATATTGATAGAGTAAGAAGTTATATTTTGTAAGTTACTACATCATTTACTACTAATTACACCTAAAATATATTTTTCGGAACATAACGAAATTTTATTGTTGAAGACATTGAATTCAAGCCCATATATATTATAGGAGGATTCTTCGGTGCAACCCCTAAAAAATGGTGCATCGGTGCACCCTTATGGTATTTTTGGCTCGAGAAGTATTTTTGTTGATTTTTTTATGACCGTGTACATTGTAGTTATTTAGAGCATTCTGCAAATTTTCAGAAAATTCTGAATAATTTACAGTGCCGAAAATAAAGTTCAAATAAGTTACTTTCCACACGCATAAAAAAAACAGTCACGCGTGTGCAATAAACTATTTGAATTTTGTTTTCTATACTATAAATTATTTAAAATCTCTCAAAAATTTACAAGTTGCTCTAAATAACTACAATATACATAGTTATAAAAAAAATTGTGCCAAAAATACTGTCCAAGCTAAAAAGTAAAGGAGGTGCACCGTTATGCCCATTTTGGGTGAACTGAAGAACTACCCAATATTATATCTAAGTTTATGCATAGTTGGTAACACGTGTGAAAGCTATACGTAGAATTAGACAAAGTAAAAGTACTGGCTTTTCTAAATTTGATATTGCAACAAAAACCAAATGAAATATAAAGGGCTGTTAATTAATGCAAGTTTTCTTGGACGAGGCGGTATGGTTCACATATAATAATAAGAATAATAATGACCCTTTTGAAAGAAAATTAAAAAAAAAAGTTAGTATCCAAAACATAGATTTTATTATTATATTCACAAAAGACAAACCCACATTCTCATATTATTTTAACATTTCAACGAAAACTCATGCCCACCTCCTACATTGGCTACATGAAAAATCATGTTCAGAATTGGTTCTTTTTTTCTTGCACTACCAACCATTAGTTCTTAAGTTTGGTATTGGTATTATGTGAGATTCTATTGTATTGTATTATACTGTATTATAATAAATTGTGTTTTATAGAATATTTTATATAGTAATATAGTTGGTATCGACTTAAACTAAAATATTATATATTTATAGGACAAATAATCTTCTAGTCCCCATCATTTACTATGTTTTGCATTTGTATCCACTTGTTCTATTATTTATAAAATAAATTATTATTTGCCCCATTTTCATTTTAGTCCACCACCAAAAAAGATAATTTTCCCACTTTAAATTTTTTAATAATTAAAATATAACTATATATATTACTCTTTAATTATATCTAACATTAAAAAAATTACCAATCCAACTTTTTATTTTTCTCATTTTTGCTTAGTTATATATATGAGCATGTATTTTATAAATTAATATATTATAATTATATACTATATTTTTCTTCTAAATTAATATATAAGCATAGCATATTGCTAAGCTCATTAATATATATGCTTATATATTAATATAAAAGAAAAGTATAAATTATGCTTATATATTGCTAAACAAAAAATTTAGGATGAAGAAAAGGGAAAAATGGACAAAATAAAAAGGAAAAATGGGCAACTAATATATATAGGAAAATTTTGTGGTAGGAGCATTAAAAATAGGTGCACTGATGCACCCTATCGTGTTTTTGGTCTGCGAATATTTTTTAGTTATTTTTTTCAATGACTGTGTATATTATAGCTATTTAGAGCATCGTGCAAATTTTTAGAAAATTTCAAATAATTTACAGTATTGAAAACAAGGTTCAAACAAGATGTTCCATGTGTGACTAATTTTTTAATGCGCGTAGAAAATAATATGTTTGAACCTTATTTCCGCAATTGTAAATTATTGAAAATTTTCTAAAAATTTGCAGGATGCTCTAAATAACTACAATGTACATGGTCATAAAAAAAGTTGTAACAAAAACTATTCAGGGACTGAAAATACCAAAGAGTTGTATCGGTGCATTTCTTTTTTATGCTCCTACCATGTAAACACTCTCTATATATAAACATATATATATTAATTTATAAAATATATACGAAAAAATATAAAAATATATTGGTGGTTTTTTAAGGGTGATGCAATTAAAAATCAATATAAACATATATTTATAGTTATTTTTTTAATTATTAAAAAAAAAGTGAGAAATTTTTTTTTTGGCCATGATCTAACATGAAAATGGGACAAGTGGATACAAATGCAAAACATAGGGGGTAAATGACACCTCTGAGGCTATTAGGTTGTTTGTCCGTCAATATAAATATAATACTATATAAATGTTGAAAAATCAGTCCATAAAACCAATTTGATTTTAATGACATGGCAAATAAGACCAATGGGGCAAAAACACTTCAGCAATGACTTGATCAAGTTAGCTTATTAACTATATATATATTTTTATTATTATTATTTGTAAAAGGCTTACCGATTTGTGGTAGCCCATATATATATGTATATATAAAGTCTAAATATATAATATACAGAGATAAGAAGAAACATAGATAGAGAGAGAGGAGAGATTATCGTATGGTGAGGGTATATCACTTGGTTGAGGGAGAAAAATTCTGGGAACTTTGAAGAACTAAATCAAGAAGAGGAAGAAAGAAGAGGATCTGTCTTGAAGGTGCTTCTTCAGTTCAAGACTCATCCAAGGGAAGTTTGACACCATTTTTAATCTCTGTAATTCTGTAATTGTCTACAATTTGTAATACATTGCCATTGATATAGTGAAAGAGAATTCCTAAGGGAGTTCAAAGAGGATTAGGCTCTCCACTATTGTGGAGGAAGTTCGAACCTCTATAAATTTGTGTGTGTTCTTTAATTTTTGTTTTTTATTTCCAATCTGAATTATGATCATTTGATTTCTGGTTTGTTAATTGTATTTTATGCTAGCTGAGATTGTTGGTTAATCCTAACAAATTGGTATCAGAGCCAGGTTCAAATTGAGACATCAGCTAGCAACAATCAAGAAATCACCAAGACTTGACAGAGTAGATAAGGTGTTCGGTTAAAGTTCTGAATCACAGCTTCAAGTGCTTCAAGATTCAGATTGAAAGTGATCAAGAAAGATGTCAACAACAAAAATGGATATTGAGAAGTTTAATGGCAAGAATGACTTCTATCTATGGAGGGAAAAGATGAAAGCTCATCTTGGAAATATGGGGCTGGATGAAGCTCTAAAAGGAGAAGACAAAATGTCTGCAACATTGGAGAAATCCAAGAAGGAAGAGATTCTGAAAAAGGCAAGAAACACCATAGTGTTGAGCCTTGAAGATGAGATCTTGAGGAAAGTGGTTCGAGAAGAGACAGCAGCAGCCATGTGGGAGAAGCTTGAACATACCTTCATGACAAAGACATTGCCTAGCAGGGTTTATTTGAAACAAAAATTCTATGGTTTTAGAATGGATGAAGGTAAATCAATTGATGATAATCTAAATGAATTTACTAAACTTCTCTCTGATCTTTGCAGTTTAAATGTGAAAATTGAGGAGGAGGATCAAGCAATTTATCTTCTCAACTCTTTGCCTCAACAATATGAACAATTCAGAGACACTATATTGTATGCTAAGGACACCCTGGTGTTGGATGAAATCATTGGTGCAATATATTCAAAAGAGTTATCTCTGAAGAACAGTGGAAAACTATCAAGATTAAATGGTGAAGTTAATTTCACAAGAGGAAGACAGCCACAAAGATCAAATAATCAGACCAGAAACAACAGCAATTCAAGGAACCATGGAAGATCTAACACAAGAGACTCCAACAAAGACTCTAACAAGGATGGAAAAGGATGTTACACATGTGGAAAGTTGGGACATTACAAGAGAGATTGTTATTTTAACAAAAACAGAAATCAGAACCAAAAGTATAAGAAGAATTATCAGCCTCACTCTAACAAGTTTGAATCTCAAGATTCAGCAAACTATAGTGATGGATATGATTCTGGAGAGGTCTTACTAGCTGCTTCTCACATTCCAAATGAGAATTGGATATTGGATTCTGGATGCACATTTCACATGACATACAACAATCAATTACTTAAAAATTTCAGGGCAACAAGTGGAGGAAGAGTAGTTCTTGGTGACAGCAATACATGTGAAGTGGCAGGAATAGGAAATGCTCATTTCAAGATGTTTGATGGGGCAATTCGAATTCTCAAAGATGTGAGGTATGTACCTAGTTTAACTAAAAACTTAATTTATGTTGGTACTCTTGATGATGCAGGTTATACAAACAAGATTGAATCTGGTATAATGAAGATTAGCAAGGGATCCATGGTTGTTATTAAAGGAGAAAAGAAACATGGACTGTATTATTTGATTGGAAATACAGTGACAGGAGATGTATCTATAGCATCCAGTAATGAAGATTCAAATGCCATATTGTGGCATAGGAGGCTAGGACACATCAGTGAAAAAGGGCTCAAGGTAATACATGATCAAGGTCTGCTTGGAAAGGACAAAATCAGCAAAGTAGATTTCTGTGAAAGCTGCATTTTGGGAAAACAACACAGGCTGAGTTTTAGTGTTGGCAAGCATTGTTCCAAGGGAATCTTGGACTACATTCATGCAGATCTATGGGGCCCAGAAAGAATACCAACACATGGAGATAATTCTTATTTCCTTTCAATAGTTGATGATTTTTCAAGAAAAGTTTGGGTGTTTCTTTTGAAAACTAAAGATCAAGCTTTTGAAAAATTTAAACAATGGAAATTATTAATTGAAAATGTAACAGAAAGGAAAATAAAAACACTAAGAACTGACAATGGACTTGAGTTTTGTTGTGGAGTATTTGATGAGTTTTGCAGGAATAATGGTCTCCAAAGACATAGAACAGTAAGGATCACTCCCCAACAAAATGGGGTAGCAGAGAGGATGAATAGAACTCTGCTGAATAAGGTGAGGTGCATGATGTTCAACTCAGGTCTTGCAAAGCCATTTTGGGGTGAAGCTTTGATGACAGCAGCCTATTTGATAAATAGGAGCCCATCAACAGCCATAAATCTCATGACACCTGAGCATAAATGGACAGGTAATCCTCCTGACTTGTCAAACTTGAGAATGTTTGGTTGCATTGCATATGCACACCAAAATGAGGGTAAACTAGAACCAAGGTCAATTAAAGGTGTTTTTCTAGGATATCCTCAAGGTGTTAAAGGATACAGAATTTGGCTTAACAATGAAAAGGGGTTTAAAACCATTAATAGTAGGGATGTAATATTCAAAGAAGATGTATTTCCTTGTTTAAAACCTACTAACAATAAAAATGCAGGAAATGAGACTAACCCTGCAGGTAACATTGAAAGTCACATTCAAACAGATGCAAATCAGATGGAAAGAATAGAAACTGATCAAGATATAGATCAGGTGGAAGCATCAAGAAATCAGGATCATGTTGATGACACAGATCAGGTGGAACTAGATCAGGAGACCATCACAAATGTCCAAGACTATCAACTAGTCAGAGACAGAGACAAGAGAACTCCAAAACCAACTCAGAGATATGGATTCTCAGCTTTTACAGATATGCTGGCATATGCATTCATTACTGCAACAGAACTTGTCAAAGTTGAACCAAAAACATACTCTGAAGCTGTTTCAAATAAAGAAGCAAAGTATTGGAATAGGGCAATGGATGATGAAATGGAGTCACTGGAAAAGAATAAGACCTGGATACTAGTTCCAAGACCAAAAGGGAAAAGAATAATCAACTGCAAGTGGATCTATAAGCACAAACCAGGTCTAACAACTGAGGATATGCCAAGATATAAGGCAAGACTTGTGGCAAAAGGTTTTAGCCAACAAGAAGGAATTGATTTCAATGAAATTTTTGCACCTGTTGTGAAATATAAGACAATAAGAATTATGTTGTCTTTGGTTGCTCAATTTGACTTAGAATTGGAGCAAATGGATGTTACAACTGCTTTCTTGCATGGAGACCTAGAAGAAACTATATTTATGGAACAACCTGAAGGTTACAAGAAAAGAAAAGACCAAGATCTAGTTTGTCACTTGAAGAAATCCTTATATGGATTAAAGCAGGCCCCAAGACAGTGGAACAAAATGTTCAATGCTTTTATTACTCAACACGGGTTTAAGAGAAGCATGTATGACACATGCTTATACTACAAAGGCACTAAAATGTCAGAAGCTGAATATCTTCTACTTTATGTTGATGATATGCTTTTGATCAGCAAGGAAAAGTCACATGTTGAGGGAATGAAGAAAATTCTAAAATCTGAATTCGACATGAAAGATCTAGGGGCTGCAAGTAAAATTCTGGGAATAAACATCCAAAGAAATAGGAGTAAGAATCAGCTATTCCTTGGTCAGAAAGATTATTTGAAAAATGTGATTGATAAGTTTCAAATGAATGGCTCTAAACCAGCAACAATGCCTTTATCAAGTCAATTCCAGTTGTCAAACACACAGTGTCCCAAAACTGATAAAGATAAGAAAGAAATGAAGGAAGTACCCTACTCGAATGCCATGGGATCTGTGATGTATGCTATGGTCTGTACTAGACCAGACCTAGCATATGCAGCAAGTGTGCTGAGCAAATACATGGGAAATCCTGGAAAGCTGCATTGGGCTGCAATGAAGTGGTTACTCAGATACATAAATGTCACAACAAAGCTTGGATTACGCTTTAAGAAGAACCAGGAGACAATTCAGGTGGAAGGATATGTAGATGCAGATTTTGCAGGAGATAAAGACTCAAGAAAATCTACTACAGCTTACTCATTTCTCATATCAGGTAATTGTGTAAGCTGGAAATCACAAATACAACCTGTGGTTGCTCTATCCTCCACTGAGTCTGAGTATATAGCTGCAACTGAAGCAATAAAAGAAGGGTTATGGATACAAGGCTTGCTGGGAGAACTGAATTTTTCAAGGGGAAAGGCTACTGTCTACACAGATAGTCAAAGTGCACTATATTTGTGCAGGAATCCTGTGTTTCATGATAGAACGAAACACATAGAAGTGAGATATCATTTCATAAGAGAAAAGATAACACTGGGTCAAATTAACATTGAAAAAGTACCAAGTGAAGAAAATCCAGCCGACATGGGAACTAAGACTGTGCCACTTAGCAAATTTCAACACTGTTTGGAATTGCTAAGTATTGAGGAAGGTTAAAGCAGCTGGAGGTTGGAACAATGATCTTAGGAAGAATCTTTCACATGGTTTTATTTAGTACTGAGGTGGAATTTGTTGAAAAATCAGTCCTAAATAAAACCAATTTGATTTTAATGACATGGCAAATAAGACCAATGGGGCAAGAACACTTCAGCAATGACTTGATCAAGTTAGTTTATTAACTATATATATATATATATTTTTATTATTATTATTTGCAAAAGGCTTACCGATTTGTGGTAGCCCATATATATATATGTATATATAAAGTCTAAATATATAATATACAGAGATAAGAAGAAACATGGATAGAGAGAGAGGAGAGATTATCGTATGGTGAAGAACTAAATCAAGAAGAGGAAGAAAGAAGAGGATCTGTCTTGAAGGTGCTTCTTCAGTTCAAGACTCATCCAAGGGAAGTTTGACACCATTTTTAATCTCTGTAATTCTGTAATTGTCTACAATTTGTAATACATTGCCATTGATATAGTGAAAGAGAATTCCTAAGGGAGTTCAAAGAGGATTAGGCTCTCCACTATTGTGGAGGAAGTTCGAACCTCTATAAATTTGTGTGTGTTCTTTAATTTCTTTTTTTTATTTCCAATCTGAATTATGATCATTTGATTTCTGGTTTGTTAATTGTATTTTATGCTAGCTGAGATTGTTGGTTAATCCCAACAATAAAAATAGGGAGTCACTTCGATGCAATCACTTTTTGACTGCACCAGAGTCACTTTTTTTACTGCAATGCTGCAGTCAAGTGGCTCATTAATTTTGGTACTTAAATATATTTTTCATAATTTTTTTATGACAATGTATATTGTAGTCATTTAAGACATTATGTAAATTTTTAAGAAATTTGGAATAATTTCCAATGCTGAAAATAAAGTTCAAGCAGCTTGTTACACGCGTGTCTAATATTTTGTATGTGAGTATAAAATTCAATTGTTTGAACATTATTTTCAGTACTGCAAACTATTCGAAATTTCTTGAAAATTTACATGATGTCTGAATTAGTAAAATAGATGCACCGTAATCGATTCCTATAAAAATATGTTATAAAATATAATTCATTATAATACAATACAATAAGACATAATACGACACATCCAAAACACCCATTAACTTATTTTTTTTATTTATGAAAATTTTAGGAGTTAATATGAATTATTCAATATGTAGATCTTTTAAAAAGTTCCACTTGGGATGTATAGTAAATTCTAACAACACTTTTTTTTTTACTTCATCAGTTTATTCTTTATTTTTTACTTACTCATTATAAAAGTTGCAATTTATATCTTCTTCTTTTTAATTCCTTTGACAACACAAGTTCCTTTCACCACTTAATTGATGTGGTTGTTGATGGAGCATAGATTAAAAAAAGTACTAATAATAAATAACTAATTACCTGTGCTAAAAATATATTATCTTTGTCAGATGTTTACATTTATATATATTTTTATTTAATTATAAAATTAAATGATTTAAAAACTAATGTTATTTTTTCAACTGACCGAGTTTGCTTTCACTTTAGGTTTTGACAAAAAGCAATAAATTGCATCTTGTATTTATTTGATTAATCTATATTTAATCAAATCTTAGATCATAAAATAATAAATTTATAACATAATCGAATCAAATTTGTACTTTCGAGATTTGATTACCTCTTTTTCTTCCCTAATTTTTTCCTTGTTAAGTATAAATCTAGCTAAGATCACCTGTTATGATGTTTTGATGGAGAGCTTGCATCATCTTTTGATTCTATGGCTTTAAAACGTGTGATTTGATTGAATATATGAGCTTCTTTTTCTTAATTGAAAACAAAGTTTATTAACTTTTTATTATTCAAATTCGTTTTTCATATTAGAATTTATATTTCATAAATTTTTTTTATATAAAAATATTTCAAAGAATGAGAAGGTACTATATGCTAGTAGATCACGTCATTAATTAATTAAGAGTGAAAAACATATATTTGCTCTATATTTTTAAGTTTGTACATGTTTATAAGTTACTTTGAATTATAGATGGTAACTTGACTATTCAATCAGTTTTAAATTATGATTGAGTTAGGTGATGTTAGTCACATAAATCATAACGAAATATGTTGAGCATTTATGGTGTGTTGATAGATTCTTGGTCGACCCACCTCGAAGTGAAATTTTTGATCTCAAACATATAACTTGACCAATAGGTAAGGTAGGCACAGGCCTAAGAACCCTAATTTTTATAGATATTTTACAAAATATCTATATTTGATCTCATCATGTCATTTCGACTTGACCTCAATTATCCTGGACCAACCCTGAATATGATTGAAAACTAGTATTATTGTGAAATCAACCTAAGTATATTCTAATTCTTATTAGGGACAACTATTCACAATGTACCAAACCTAGATGTCTCCATAAAAAAAGAGTTTGAATGCTTCATTTTCTCCATTTCCGAATATTTAAAAAAGTAACTTGATTTAATTTTAATTAAATAAAATCTTGTGTTAACAGGTGAGTTAACGAACACTGACCAATGTTTATCAAATTGGTTAAAAGGGATCATTTTAATTGGTAATTTTACTCACCTGACCAATGTTTATCAAATTGGTTAAAAGGGATCATTTTAATTGGTCATTTTTTTCTTTTTGTTTTATAGGTTTATATCTTTTTAGACCATGTATTTTTTCTTATTAATTGTTTGGACCATGTGCTTTGATAAATTATTTTTTGGACCCTATATTTTATAAAATAGTTTAAATAGACTCCTAAACCTAATTTTGATGAACAAAAAATTGAATATAACAATACAATTCTTAAGCAGAATGACTATATTTTTGTTATGAGTTATTAGTTTGATGAATTATTTATGAATTTAGTTCAAAAAACTTTGATTTAAGAGCCTATTTGAACTATTTAAAAAAATATAAGATTCAAAAAATAATTTGTCAAAACACAATATCCAAACAAACAAACAATGACTTTGCATTTTAAAAAACATCAATCCCACGTTATTTTGTAAATATAATATTTTTAAAAAATCAAATTTATCATATTTTCAAGTTTCTTCCTTTTTTTTTCCTTCGTTTTATATGGGATTGTTGGTACAATAATTAGGAACTCATTACACGTGTATATCTCATTCTAATCAACTACAGAACTATCCATCTAATCAACCACTTGAAGCCTGTCGTTATTTTAGATTGTACCAAAAAAAAAAAAACCCATGAAATTCAAATTATGAAGATCTTGATCAAGGAAAATTCTAACTCCGTCCCTACATATTAATTCATCATCTTTCGTATGCTAAATGCTAACTCTCTTGAGAAAATGAATGGCTTTGCTTCTTCTTCTATTCGAGATACGGACGAATTTTCTAAGGGCTAATAATTGTGTCCTTTAGAACAATAAATGCTAGTGTTAAAGCAATTCTACGTAGACTAAAATTTAAAGCACAAAAATGAGGTTGGCTTTATGAAAAATCAAAGACTTAGGCCTAAGATTCAACAATGCTAGGTGACTTCAATGGTGGGGTGATAGTTTTTTCTATTTCAATTCCCCAGATTGGCTTTTTTTTCAAATATTCAAACACCAACTAAAAACTACTACTGTAGAGTGGGCTCTACTATGAATCTATGATCTGGTAGATGCTTTTGTCAAATTAAAGGAGAGGTAAGTAAAAGATTACAAGAATAAATCAAAGGGTCATTATGCAATTGCTTGAGAAGTGGATATTATAGTCATCATACACCTTTGTGAAGTGAAGAAGCATATAAAGAATATTCACAACTACTCAATGCTTTTTTTTTTTTTACTTTCTAAATTAACAGAATAAACAAATGACAGTAAATTAACCTCCCTTTTCACAATTATATCTTAGATATGGAACTACTTGCTTACTTATGGCAAAGGTTCTTGTGAATCTCCCAAGCGAGACAGGTGAAGATACGCATCCGTTCCTGTTTAAGCACCACAACACAAATGTACACAAACATATCAGAAGGAGGATTTCATATTCAAGCCGTTGAAGTTGAATTCCATACAGAGAAGAACACACTCACCATATCCTTCCATAGAGATAATCTGCAAATCTCCTCCAAAATACCGAGCATACAAGCGACTTATAGGGAGCCCATATCCATATCCAGCCATGGTGACCACCGTATCAGCCGTTCCAAGATCAGCGTGCTCGTCCAGAGGGTTCTTAGCAGTACTGTAAAGATAGGTGAAGATTTTGGGGAGACCACTTCTGGGAATGCCACCTCCTTCATCTGAGACCTACAAACCATATCTGGGGTAAGCAAGCAAGCAAGAAATAAGTTGGTGTTTGTTGCTGTAAGTTGTAATGGGGAGAGTTCTGAAATTTGAGTACCTTAATAGTGACATCCTCATCTCCATCTGCAACTATAATTCTAATGGGAGGTGGAACTTTATCCGAGTCCAAGAAGCGCTCTTGGACTGCACGCAGGGAGTTCTTGACCAACTCAAACACCATGAGATGCAAGTGAGTTGGGACATAGCTGGTATAAGCAGGCTCAGATCATATGTTCATATCATATCATATCATAATAACATCATCTGAGAGCATAAGGTAAGATAAGATATGATATGATTTTACTTACGGGAAAGTAAAATCAGGATCCCCATAGATGTTAATATCAGGTGCAGAGCCATACTCACGCAAGCATATGCAACGGGCATCCTCACTGGCATGGCGTGCAACCTCCACAGGGGACATTCTTGTGTGAATATACCCCACACAATTGGGTGGTGGATTGGGATTGTGCAGTTCTACATGCTGACCTGAGTTTTTCAGTTTATTATTAATTTTATGAAAAATTAACCCCCAAAAAAAAAGTTTAGAACAAGAAGAGGAAGATACCAATGAGCATTCGAATCCCAATTCTTGACATGTAGAAACGATCGAGGAATTGATGAATCTCGTGAAGATCTTGGCTGGGAGTGCGAGTGGGAGAGAGCTGTTTCTTCAACTGTTGAACACCCAAAGCCATCATAGGAACCACATTGTTGTGTCTCACTTTAATTGCTTTTATCATTTGGGTAAAATCTTTTTCGTCATTTGCATCTTTTATCTCCGGAAACGATCTCAGATCACGGAACGAGTCCATGTACCAATCTCGAACCTAATTTTTTATTATTTGAATTTAATTAATTAAAAAAAACAAAAACAGAGAAAGTGGGTCAAACCAAAGTTGTCACAGTATCATTATTAAACCAAAAAAAAAAATGAAAAAGGTTGAATCTTTTTTCACCTTCAAAACAGCAGGCTTAAGGGAGAGGCCATAAGGGAGAGAGTCGAGCTCGATAGCGCGCCTGGCAATCCGAATGGGAAGCTCCTTGTGGAGAAATTGAGCTGAGATAAGCAAATTGCGTTGGGTGGGTTTGGAGCCGAACTCCATCATGTACCTCAAGCTCACCCCTGTCTGTTTCATGCACCCCCATTTCTGAACCTCCTCTATCAACCTCTTCGAAAACGCCTCCAACGCCGCCATCTCCAACCCAGACCAGAGCTCGCTGAACTCAACTATCTTTACTACTATGCTTCATACATGAGATGGTGGGGCTCAAAAAAAAAAAGAAAAAATTCAATTCAATCCAAGTCTAGGGTTAGATTTTTAGATGATTATGATTATTATTATTATTATTTCAATAAAGAAAAAGAAAGCTTCTCACTCGCGTTTGTGGGTGGTGGTGTTGTGGTGCCATGATATGAAAGTGACAACTCTTCTTGCTGCAGTTGGAACTGAATTTAAACGTGTTCTAGTCAATCGACACGTGGCATACTTCTTTTTATCTCCTTTTTGGGCCGGCCACTAATTTTTAAAATACGGTTTTTTAATAACCAATTTTAATAAATACGACTTTCCTATGGTTTTTTTTAACCTATAAATTTTCTTATAATAAAAACTATGGTTTATTTTCATAAAATTACATTTATAGTGTATATTTTCTTTTGACAAAAAAAAGAAATTTCAGTAAATTTTTATAAGATTTTTTCTTACACATTTTTTTTTCTATTTTTTTTTTAAAAAATACATACTTAATTTTTTTAAAATACAATTTTTAAAATTTTATAATTACGAAAATACAACTTTAGAAGAAACAACTTATTAGATCAACTAAATATCAACACAAAAAACTGAAAACAACGTAAAAACAAAAAAAAAATCTAAAAACAATATAAAAATAAGTTTAAAACAATAAAATAAAAAAATAAAATTATAAAAATGTAAAAATTTCTTTAAAAATATCTATAAAAACGTAATTTTTTTATGTAAAAATATCAATTTTTATTGGATTCCAAAGCAGGCCCGTTAAAGAACTGGTGGCTGCTGCTCTCTTCTTGGTCTTATCCTATCTTATTCAACTCTATATTTGTTGTACGATTGGATTGATTTTCAATTTTATCTTCAAACTCTATTATTACTCTTGGAAAAGGCTACTTTTGTTGGTTAAAACAATAGATTAAAGAGAATCAATCAATACGAATGTTTAGAGTTTGAAAACTAAAAGTAATGAAGCCTCTTTTTGTTTTTCTTTCTTTCCGTTTTTGGGTAATTCGAATTATTTAAGCTTGAGCTTATTAAGATAAGAATAAGATCGATGTGGATTGTGGAGTGGATATATACGCAAGTTTGACTCATATTATCCCATTAGTTATTATTTCAATTTTAATGATGGTGTTGAATGTGATCATACTCATCCTTACTTGGACAAGAACAAACTATTTTGAGGATATCTTATTTAAAATGTTTTTTTTTTTGAATAATTATTCAAAATGTTTTTAATCGTATGGAAATAGAAATTAAAAAAAAAAGTACATATAAAAATTTTAAATCAAAAAAATTAAGTGGGGTTATGGCTCCCACCTCCCTTTTTGCACTAAATGAATATTCAATCTGCAATATAATTATAAATCAATCCAATTCAATATTCATTATTAAAAAAAATCCAATTCAATTCAATTCAATGTTAAATTATTAATTTTGATTTTTGTAATCAAATTGAAACAAAATTCATAGTTTCACTTTTTTTTTAAATAAAATTATTGCTTATGGGTGTTCATTGGTTCACTTCCAATAATTTTAGGTTTATCCGATCCGATTCAATTATTCATTGGATGTTAGTTTTTTTACAACTGATCTAATTCAATTAATTTGTTTCACTCAATATGATCTTATCCAATCCAATTATCCATTGGAATTGATCGATTTTAACCATTAGATGTGTCCTCATATTTATGTATTTAATCGGATTGATCCATCCAATATTTTGGAGCTTTTATTTAGCTAAATTTGTTAAAATAATTCATTAAATTATAAATAGAAACACTAGTTTGTTCAAAATGATACAATACTATACAAATTCAACATAAATTATAAGCATAATCTTAATTAAATAAATAAATATATATTAAAAAATATATATTTGTTTAAATAAATAAAAAACTTTAAAAATATATACATATAATTGGATCGGTTCGGTTGTATTGGATTTTTGCATATATCATCCAACAACCAATTTGATCCAATTTGGATATTCAAAAATATGATTTGTTCCAATCATAATTGGATATCCAATTATCCATTGGATGTTATATTTTTTTACAACTGATCCAATTCAATTAATTTGTTTCACCCGATATGATCTGATCCAATTCAATTATCTATTGGATTGAATCGATTTTATCTATTAGATGTGTCCCCATGCTTATGTATTTAATCGGATTTGATTCATCCAATATTTTGGAGCTTTTATTTAACTAAATTTGTTCAAATAATTCATAAAATTATAAATAGAAACACTAATTTGTTCAAAATAATACAATACTATACAAAGTTATCCTAAATTATAAGCATAATCCTAATTAAATAGATAAATAAATATTTTTAAATAAATAAACTTTCAAAGTATACACATATAATTGAATCGGTTCAGTTCTATTGGATTTTTGTATAAGGGTTTTATGCACATTGACTATTAATAGTGTGTTAAAGTAAGTAAATGTTCATGTTTTTAATTTTGTAAATAGCCTAATCACATTTTTAATATTACATATTGCCAAATATGCCCCTTAGCAAATTACTATTTTGTTCTAAATATTTAAATATTATGGTATATGTATATTAGTTTTTATTTTAAAATTATTTTAATTTTTTTAAAGTGTGTAATGGGTTGTTGAATGATATATCATACCACAAAATATATATACTAAGTTGAAATATAATATACCAACAAAACTTACAAAATTATTACTAAAATATGTGCTAACAAAATTATATACTACCATTAAAATGTATATACAATGATACAAAATTATATAGTACCATTATGTATAATAAGATATAAACTAAATATCATAAAAAAAAATTGATATACCATACCACAAAAAATATATACACTAGTAGTTGGAAAATAATATACTAACAACTCATAAAAAACTTAAAAAATCAATGTAGCTTTAAAATAAAAACTAATTAAACAAAAATAATATACATATATCACTATATTAAAGTCATACATTTCCTAAATAAATAAATAAATTTATAGAAAATGACAATTTAGGTAATAAAAAATATAAAATAGTCATTAGTCTACAATTTTATAAATGAGGATATTAGCTTCTTGAAGCTATTGTTTTGAGACATTTACTATAATTTATTTTTTTGCATATATCATCCAACAACCAATTTGATTTAATTTGGATATTCAAAAATAGGATATGTTCTAATCATAATGAAATTCAATTTTTGATAGTCAATTGTACTTATATCGGATAATTTTTACATCCTCCTAATTGTTTATATAAATATAAATAAACAAATTTTATGGTTATAAAAAAGCATATGTATAGATTTTAAAATTTCAAATCAATTCAGCCCACACTTATAAAAAATTATATTTTATAAATTAAATTAAAATATGCAAATTGGATTATATTAAATTAATCTTGACCAATTTCATCTAATTGTAAACATGAGATTTGGTCAACAACAATTTTTATAACAAACGATAAAACTTATGAACATGAAACTCAAGAAAAATAGAAAAACTTTTACTTGGTTCACTTGAATAATTGACATACGTCTAGGAGTTACTTTTACTGGTTTTTTACTCAAGAACTACATAATTAGATACTAGGTATAAAATACGTGCAATGCACGTTATATTTCGGTGAAGCAAAATATAGAACATGATGCCTCCATTTGGTGCCTTGTTATGTGTACGTACAAGGCACGTGCTATAGCATTATAAAATAATCATCATTATAAAATTATCATAATCATATATAAAATCCAACGAAATCTTCAATAATTTTGGGCACGATCGAAATTCTACTGCTGTTTGACAATATCATAAGTCCTCTGAAATCGTTCATTGGGACGTACTTTCTCCATGTCAGTGAAGAATTGAATCAGGTCATTCTTCAATGGATTTTCATTGCTAAACACCCCTGCCTCCTTCTGTGTTATATATAACACATATAATTAATTATTATCTTGTTAAAAATATATAAACAATTAAATAAAAACAAGAAATGGTGGCGATGATTGTTTTACCATCTTAGTTACCGAAAAGTCGATTTCAGTGTGGAACCTATCCCAGACCTGAAAAGTAAAAGAAAAAAAAAACATCAACACTTAAAAAATAAAAAATAAAATAATTTTTCTTTTTCTTTTTCTTTTAAGATAATTGGAACATATATATATATATATATCATGGAACAAAAGATAATTGATATTTTACAAATATCAATTAATGAATGATTTTCTAGATGTAAATGCGCTGCAACTTTCTCCACACGAGCAAATATTATCTGAAGATATCTTTTGTATTGTTCTAGCTCTGTCCATTGTATCACAATTTCAATCATGAACTCTTCGCCGTACATATCTTCCAATGAAGGAATCACCTACACCAACACACAAACTTAATAATATCATGTTTTTAATCAAGAATCTATATGATTTCATTTTTATTCTAGTTAAAAAAAAAACCTATGAATTAAGTCACGGAGCTTACATAGTTTGAAATCCTTTGTGTCAAAATGCTCTCATATTTATCATAAAACTCACGAATTACATAATGCCAAAAACCATGTATGTCTTTCGTACAGAAAACGTTGTAAATAGCTCTGTATAACATGGAAATGGGTAATATGTTAAAATATAATTAACTCAATCTATTATTAATATATGTTTAAACTTTGAAAATCAAAAGGGAATATTATATTTACATATATATATACTTACGTGTATGCATTCATTCTGTCCTCCATATTCCATTCGTCTCTAACATCTTCATCAAGTTTCATATGTATTTTACGAATCGATGCATTCACAACCACCATTGTATCTCTTATAATTTTCGTAACCACTTCTTCACGATTGTTTCTTCTAGTCTCTTCATCATCAGCAGTAGTAATTATCAACAACTTTGCCATACTTCTTGATTTTGATGAATTGAGTACTTCTTGCTAATCACCAAATATATATATGAAAACAAAATCAGGGAAATTTTTTATGGTTGTGTACTCTTGAAAGGATGTGTACTTCTGAAGGGTTGTGTACTCTTGAAAGGATGTGTACTTCTGAAGTGTTGTATTGTTTAATTTTTTTAACATTAATTATTTGATTGTGTAAAGAACCAATTATTGTATTTTTTGGGAATAGAAGCAATTGTTCAGTTTGGATGACTTATCTAAATTTAACTTTTTTTTTAGCATATTCTGTTAAATTCGTAACAAATTCTGTTAAAACATACCAAAATCCGTTAAATACTAAACTCTGTTAGATAGCCACTTATATAATAGGTAAGAAATTAGAGTCAACAGAGTTTTCTATAGGTAATGAGTTTCACAGTCTTTCGGTATGCAAATCACTTGCGAAAAATTTACACAATGAATTCTTTTATTTATAGAATCATTTATGTTACACTTGAATTTAAACATGTAAATAAATCCTTAAAAACATGTAAAATACTATTTAATCAAATAAAATATAATAAATGATGAGTTTTAAGTATAAATAAACAAGTTTCAACTTTCAACCTATTTTGCTCGACGAGGAGCCCAGCGCTTATGCAACTAGGTCTTAATGCTCCTTTAATCTGCTCATTCAACTATCTATAATGAGTAGAAACAAGATATACATCTTGATAATCCAACTGATAATCCATTTATCAAATGATTTTTTTCAAGTATCTGATGATGTTATAGCAATTTAAATTTTTTAGTTAGAAAATTGGTTACTCAATATATGTATATATTTATATATGAAAAATTCATCAATGGTTATGATATGATTAGCATATATTACTAAACAAATTTTTGATGACGAATGATTTTAACGATGATGAAAATAAATAAATAAATAAAATATATAAAATTAATAATTTTGAATTTTTTAGATTAATTAGGTAATAAATATTGTTCAGGGGTTCTAACTGAACATTTAATAATAATGCAAACAATATAATAAACTATTGATTATATGTGCTCATGATGAATAAATAAAAATAAAAAATAAAATAAAACAACACACATTTACGTGGTTCAGCAATATATGTGTGATTATTGCCTACATCCACGGTAGCAAGAATTGTCTTCTTATTATTAATAGAAGATTACAACAAGGGAGCATAGCCCATCATCTTTATCGC
Organism: Humulus lupulus; assembly: GCF_963169125.1. Lineage (NCBI taxonomy): Eukaryota > Viridiplantae > Streptophyta > Magnoliopsida > Rosales > Cannabaceae > Humulus > Humulus lupulus. Next base: position 285,967,800 of record NC_084794.1, on the reverse strand, counting down.
TTAAAGAGTTTAGAGAGATTTGTGGTATAGATTGCTTTTCGTATCTTAGGACGTTTATTTTACTGGATGTAGCTAGCCTGTAGTAAATTTGTAACAAGCTAGGTTATGCAAGGTTGGAGGATGCATATATATATATTTATTTTGCTAGCTAGATTATGCAAGGTTAGAAATATATACGATCTTATAGTAAGCTAGGCTATGCAAGGTTGGAAATATAAGCAAGTTGGATTATGCAAGGTTGGAAACATATATGAATTTGTAGCAAGCTAGGTTATGCAAGGTTGGAAATATATTGGTAATCGAGTTTGCAGTCAGGTTTGTGCAAGGGTGGGAAATATATCTATATGTGTAAGGGTGAGAAGGCGTGGTGTAGGTTATGATGATCAACCTAGTCTGCTTGAGAAAAGATGGCTTAGGCTAAGAAGAGCTAGTTTATGGAGAGGCACGCTAATGATGAGTTTGGAGGTTATCTTCCTTTCTGTCTGTCCCATTGCTTCTATTAGCCGTCCTTTTATAGGCCAGGGCTGCTTGCTAGAGAAGCTAAAATGTAACTTGCAGGAAAATGCTAGAATGCAACACATAGCTTGCAAGAAAAGGTTAAAATGCTACACGTGTTATCTACCAAAGCTTGTCTATTTCTGCAAGCTTCCTTCATGGTATTCTTGTAATAAAGGCTATGTATCATGGACATTCTCATTATTGCACAATTCCCTTTTTAACCCTGTCTATTATTTTACGCTATATCGTCCTGGTCGTGTGGCTAGACAATTTGGTTTTGATCAACATGTCCCTCATCATCGAAAATTGGGGGACTTAGAAAAAGCTAATAATTCATGCCTGTTAAACTACCTTCAGTCTTTGAAACGCTCTCGTACCTTGTTCTGCCTTCCTTGTAAAACAAGGCATGGTGGAGTATCTTCAATATTTGTTGATTTATGGTTGAAGGAACTCGAGAATCGTTTGTCGGAACATGTCTCAGTTCATGCTAATGTCCCTACCCAATCTGTAGGGCTTACTCCTGGAGAGAATATTGTTCTATCATTCATGGACCCTCAAGAAGTAGTGCCTTCAGCGTCCATTGATCTTGGTATATTGGTTGAATAATGCAACATTATTGATTTTAATCACTGTTTCGTGCATTGGCTCACATGCTCACAATATTTCAGGTCGTGACAACTTGGAGGAGGCAACTGGTGAAGATGGGATTAATCGATCCAATACTGTTTTCCCTTGCGACGTTAGGCCTTCTGAAGTTCAAGGAGCTACTAGATCTGGTACATGTTCATTAACTTGATGTCGCCGATATATGTATATATATATATGTTTGCTCTTCAGTTTATATATAAATTTGCTTTGTTTGACAGATCTTCCAGATGAGGGAGATACTATGGGTGCAACAGATGTACGTGTCCCTATTCAGGAAGCATTGTCTTCAGGACTTGATGCTCGCTATTACCATGTCTCTTCTGGCTTCGCCAATGGGTCTTTACGGACTGATGTCATAAGAGCCTTGGCAGGGAATTTAAATGACGCATTTCGGGGTGATCGTCGAAGTACTGAGAGAAGTACTAGAGTTCAATCGAATCTTAATGAGCCACAGATCCTTCTTCCCCCGCACATTAGTGGTGACAATGATAACATCACAACCCAGGTGCGTGCTCTTGACCTATTAGTTCTTGAGTCATGACATATATATATATATATTTATTTGCTCTCCATTTTCTTGCAGGCCACTATGGCCTGTATTACTCCGACCCTTCATTGTAGTTCCAGCGAGGATATCAACGCAGTTGGGACTGTTATGGCACCTGGTATGTCTACTTTTCCTTCTTACAAATGAGAAAAGTATTCACGTTATCCCTTTGAAGTTTGCTAACAGTTTACCACCTTTTTTTTTCAGCTTCTTTTCATACTTCATCGATGGTACGAATCTTTTTATACCCATGCGGCACATATTTATATCTAAAATGCATATAAATTACCTACTTTGTTCTCTTTCGCAGTCAACAGAGTTCCCGGATTTTACTAGAGCTTTTGGTCCTTTATCTCAACTCCAGACCATTACTTCAAGTAACATAGCACCAAGGACTGATGCTGGCCAAAATATTCAAGAGACATGTTCATCAGTTTCTTTCACCAACCTCCTCACTGCAGACCTTACCGAAGAAGAATCGGGGCAGAGTCTTACTTTAACGGAACTGATGCGCACAGATGTGCTTCGCTTACGCCATCTTGAACCTCAAGCATCACAATTTTACTCACTTTATTCAGCTTTGGACAAAGATTTCGCGCGTCATTTCAAAGACATCTCTTCCTTTAAAAAATTGCACTTTATTTCCTTAGCCTTGATCACACTGCCGTTACTTCAAATGAAACATGAAATTTCCGAAGTTTATTTTTTTCAAATGTTAGAGCAATGGGAGGTAGCGTGCTTATCTCTTCCTTTTAAACCTCTTATATTGAGCAAGCTAGTGGAGTCCTATAGTGAGGCCGTCCGTTCTTCCATCGACCGTCGCCATATAGTTGAGGAACTTGCTAGTGCGCGAGAAGCACGTGATGCCAAGCTCAAGAAGATTGAGCAGTTGTCTAAAGAGGTAGAAGAACTAGATGGCAAAGTAGCAATTTTATTGCAACAATACCAAGAACATGGACCTTCTTCGAGCATTTGGTCATATGTTGCTTGATGTTATGCTAGTTTTTTTTTTCCGTATACTCTTATTTGTCAATTTATTCATTTTAAGCACACTAATTATTGATAGCTCTTTATATATACCTATTTTTTTTAATGCCATTGATAGTTTTTTTTTTGTGTGTTTCATGTTTGTATGCATACATATGTGCTAGCAAAATAAAAAAAAAAAATTGTTCTTATGCATATATTTATGCCTACATGCATCTATATATATATAGATGTTTGTACTTTACTTGTCTTGTATGTACACTTTTTACAAGTATGAATGTATGTTTTTTTTTTGGCAATTTATAATCACCTTGTATTTGGATACTTGGTAAAAAGACAATCTTGTTTCACATGTTCGTGATATATAAAAAAAAAACAAAGTTATGTGAATCACACATTTTATTGCTTGTAGTTAAGATTTTGTATCGTACTAAGAGAAGTATTTTTTCACATACTTGATATTTGTAGGAGGAAGTGTCGATCCACTGTTAGGATTTAGGAGAATGCAGTAGCCACTATTCTTAATTTCTTCAATAACATAGGGCCCTTCCTAATTTGGCACAAACTTTGTTGCGTGCATACCTCTCATCACATGATCTGTAGCTTTTAGGACTAGCTCTCCCTTTTGAAATATCCTTGGACGCACTAGTTTATCATAGGCTTGAGCCACACGTCGTTGATATTGTAGCAGGTTATCTTTGGCTTTTTCCCTTCGTTCATCCACCAATTCCAATTCTTCTAGCCTTGCTTGATGCACATCCATTCCTGCTGCCATGGCTAACTTGGCGGAAGGTACAGCTATCTCCGCAGGTAATACTGCTTCTGACCCATATACCAAGGAGAATGGTGTAAATCCGGTCGATCCCCGTTTTGAAGTGCGATAAGCCCATAGAGCAAGAAGGACAAATTCATGCCAGATTGCTGGACTATCATGTACCATACGACTCAAAACTCGTAATAGTAACTTGTTAAAAGCTTCAGCAATACCATTCCCTTGAAGGTAGTACCTAGTTGACTTTCCATGGGAAATTTGATAATATTCTAATAACTTCTTTGTCGCTTTTCCCGTAAAAGGTGTACCATTATTTGACAAAATTCTTTTTGGTATTCCAAATCGACAAATAATGTGTTCTAGAATAAAAGTTGCCACAGTTTCTGTAGAGGCCTTTTTCAATGGGATTGCTTCCGCCCATTTTGTAAAACATTCTGTTGCTGCTAAGATCCAAATTCTTCCTTGAGAAGGTGGTGAAATCAGTCCTATGAGATCCATGGCCCAAGTGTGGAATGGCCAAGGAGTAGTCACAGATTGTAGAGAGATTGCTGGAGCATGTATTTTGTTCCCGAAAATCTGACATTTTTTACATTCTCTTGCAAACTTCATGGCATCCATCTCCATGGTTGGCCAATAGTACCCTATGTGCACCACTTCTTCATACAGCTTTCGTCCTCCTTGATGTTCACCGCAATCCCCATGGTGGATTTCTTTCATAACTTCCTTTGCTTCTTCATTGCTAATGCAACGCAACAACTTCCCGTTGAATCCTTTACGATAAAGGTCATTGTTGTCTTTTAAACAATACTTGCTTATATGTCTTAGCAACTTTTCCTTTTCTTTCTTATCACAAGGAGTCACTTTATCTCGAAAATACTCTTGGTATGGCCTCCTCCAGTCATCGATTTCGGTGATTAAGATCGCCTCAGTGCTATTAAATATGAGTTGACAGTTCGGGCAATATTTTTGCAAACTTGCAGCATCTTCTTCCATATTTTCCCAATAGTACCCCGCTCTTTGCAGCCTTCTTGATAATTTAGGGCCCTCTATCCCACAAGTAATATCATGAATTTCCTCCATTCATGCACTAGCTTCTTCTTGCTTTAGACATCTTGCCAATACTCCATCCGAGGATCGGTGATAAAGTGTATCTTTAATCATAATGAAATGTCGTCTTTCTTTGAAACTGGTCCTTTTTGGTTTGGTAAGTTTATTCACTATTTGTTTCTACCATTCCTCGAGTTCAAACCCTCTTTTGTATCCCAAGATAACTGAACACTTTTGATTGATTATTTTGCATACCAAATTTTGAGTTTCAGACACCTCGACCTTAGAAGCCATGGTAGCTAAAGCATCAGCATATCTATTTTGCGTTCGAGGCATGTGTTCAAACTCACATTCCTGAAAATTCTTTGCTGATTCTTGGACCATTGCTTGATATATCGCCAGTGATGGTTCTTTCACATAAAATTTTCCTTTGACTTGCTGGATGACGAGCTTAGAGTCTCCTTTAATTACAACTCTTTTTACTTCCATGTTTAATGCAACCGTCATACCCAAAATAAGTGCCTCATATTCAGCCTCATTATTAGAACAATCAAAAGACAATTTGTATGCCTGAGTATGATTCTTACCTTCTGGGTTGGTCAATACTATTCCTGCACCTCCCCCATTGGAGGTTGATGATCCATCAAATGTTATTACCCATTTCTTTTGTATTTCGTCATCGCAAACCATAGCTTCGGGTAACCCTCCTGGGATCTCTTTTGGGGTCCAATCTTCATCATTATTTGATGAATATGTTAGCAAATCAGACAAGGCTTGACTTTTTTGTGCTCTTGGGTACATGACGCTGATATCGAACTCGCTGAGCATTAGTATCCAGCGAGCTATTCTACTAGAAGGTATGGGTTTATTCAGCATGAACTTTATGGGGTCTGCTTTAGTCATTATCACTACTTTATGTGCTACCAGGTAGTGTCGCAATCATTGAGCTATGTACACCAAGGCCAAACACTGTTTTTCAACATACGGATAATTTATCTCGGCCCCTTTCATTCTCCTGCTGAGGTAATACACAGGCTTCTCTTTCCCATCAACCTCCTATGCTAATAGCGTCCCAATAGATGTTTCAGTAACGACCAAATATAATAGCAGTGGAACTTTTGGTAGGGGCGTTATCATAACCTGAGGGGACGATAATACAGTTTTTATCTTGTCAAATGAGCTTTGCTGTTTTTCTCCCCAGCCAAAGGGCACTCCCTTTTGCATTAATGTTTGGAGCGGGCTTGTGAGTTCGGATAAAGCTGGTATGAAACGTTGTAGGTATGATACTTTCCCAAGAAAACTTTTCAATTCTTTGGATGATTGTGGTACCCTTATGGCTAATATAGCTTTGGTCTTGTCTTCGTCAATGCTTATACCATTCTTATGTACGACGAATCCCAAAAATTTCCCTGCATTTACGCCGAAGGCACATTTGAGGGGATTTATCTTGAGTTTGTACTTTCTACATCTTTGAAATGCTTTCTCAAGGTCATGAATTTGGTTGAACTTGCTCTATGATTTGACGACAATGTCATCAACATATACCTCAATACTTTCATGTATCATATCATGGAATATTGTTGTCATTGCTCTTTGATAGGTGGCGCCAGCATTTTTCAAACCAAATGGCATAACAGTGTAGTAAAAGTTTCCAAATGGTGTTCGAAAGGCTGTTTTTTCTGCATCTCCTTTAGCCATTTGAATTTGATTGTACCCACTAAACCCATCCATAAAAGAGAACGTCTCACAATTTGATGTAGCGTCAATTAGAGTATCGAGGTTCGGCAAAGGAAAGTCATCCTTTGGACAAGCTCTGTTAAGATCCCGGTAGTCGACACAAATTCTTATCTTCCCATTCTTCTTCTTTACTGGCACAATGTTAGCCAACCATATTGGATGCTTGCATGTACGAATGAATCCTGCTTTTAGTAATTTTTCAACTTCTGTCTTGATCTGAAGCTGAATTTCAGGCCTATAATTCCTTGGGGTCTGTTTTATAGGCCTAGTCTCTGGTAAGGTACTTAAATTATGTGTAACCAATTTAGGATCTAATCCAGGCATATCTTCATAAGTCGATGCAAAAACATCTCGATATCTGTATAATAACTCTATCAACTCACCTCGCATTGCCACAGGTAAGTCAGCCGATATGAACACAGGTTTCTTTTCTTCGGGGTTTTCTGCCAAATTAATCTCTTCCAATTTATTGATCTTATACTTTGGCTCTTTGTGTGAGGTTGACTAGTCCTTCATTCTTACGCCATTTTGAAGATGTAATGGGGCCAAGCCACCCTCAATTTTGTCTACTACAGCAATGGTGGGGTCAGGTATTGATGCTGACCCCACACACCGTCATAATCGATACTCCTTTTTTCCGTTGGGTAACATGACCTTTTCTACCTTTCTTTCTTTTTTGGGTTTAACAGTTGGAGGCTCGCTTATCATATCATATTCTTCCCATTTTGGTAAGCGCACCCCTCGTGGTCTTGTTACCATTTCCATGTTATTTTCTGAGAGTTCATCAAAGAACATTGCTTCGGCCATGTAAGCTTCCTCCCTAGCGAATGGTGCTTTGGTAGCTGTGATATGAATGTCCTTTCCACGAATATGTGCCTTGATACATTGGTGCAACGTTGATGGCACACAATTGTGTGTGTGAATCCATTGCCTTCCGAGTAAGAGATGATATGATGTATCTGCTTCTATCACATGAAACCGAGTGGGACTTCTTATTGGTCCCACCTCTAGCTCGACAGTAACATAGCCCATTGTTTTTACTGGCTTTGCAGCAAAGCCAGTCAGTGTGATTGTTTGCGGAACAAGCTCTCCTTTCACTATTTTCATGGCAGAGTAGATCCCTATTGGCATAAGATTCACTGAAGCCCCATTATCTACCAAGGCGTGTTTGAGTTTTAGTCCATTAACCTTGGCCTCAACATATAGTGGACGATTGTGAAGAAATGGAGATGTTTGTATGTCAGCACTAGTAAAAATGATTGCTCCTTCAGACTTTTTAGCAATATTTTGTATCGGGTGTCGTACTACATAACATGAAGGACCATGACGTTGAGCGATTTGAACTAATGCTTCTGTGGCCTCTTTTTTTGCATCTTGCCCGAACTCTAAGCATTCAAAGAAATTTCGAAATAACTTAGTTTGTAGTAATGGTTCAACCATGTTTTTGTACTCACTTGTGTTAGGAGGCTCTTCTTCGACTTCTTCGATAAGTATGTCTTGAGATATTCCCGTGAGGATGAGAGGGGATTCCTCTGTGCATGTCATAACAGTTCCTCTATTTTGGTGTTGGGGAAATGGCCTTTGTTCCACTGTATTTGGATCTATGATGATTTCCCCTTTTTCTAGTCGCTCATGGAAGATCTTCCTAAGAGTGTAACATCTCATTGTTGGATGATTAATTTTTCGATGATAATGACAATATAAGTCATGTTGTTTTTCTTCTGGTGTAGGCAAATTTGCAACGAACGGCAAGGTTACTTCCCCATCTCAAATCCATAATTCTAACAAACTACAAACTCTTTCTTTGCTGCAAGGAAATTCAGGCGGCTTATTATTTTGCCTGGTTCTTTTGCATGCCTCAAAATCTTGCCTTCCTTGAGCTAGTGCTATGTCAACACCGCGTTTTGCTCCCTTCCATGGACGATGTGCTTGATCGTTGGTGTTTGTTGGTTTGGCAAGGCGAGATACTGTGGCTTCAGTATTCCTTGATTTGGCAATAAGTTTTGCAAAATTATAGATAGCATGATTCTCAATATGCAAACGGTACTCATCAAGCATTCCTTTGATGCACATCTTAACCAGATCTTTTTCAGGCATGGTTTCGGCACAGTCGAGGGCCTTTTCTTGGAATTTTTGCATGTATTCAATAAGTCTTTCTCCTACGTTTTGTCTTTCTCCTGAGAGATCAGCTATACTCCACTTATCTTCTATCATAAAGAATTTGCACAAAATTGAGAGACTAAATCATCCCAACTTCGTATACTTCCTGGTGGTAGGCTCGCATACCAGGAATAAGCCCGATTAGTGAGAGACTTTGAAAATTCGCGGATCCTTAGCTCAAAATCATGTGCATAGAGCCCTAGATCATCAATGAATTGAATAACATGTTCTTTGGCATTGCCAAATTTTCCATTATATTTTCGAAATGTTGGGCTCATGTAGCCCCGTGGATATGGTTTCACCGCTACTTCCATAGGGTACGGTGGATGAAAATCAATGGAAGTTACTATCGATGATGACTTACCTCTTTCAGCCTTAAGAAGGCCGATTAGTTCATCCTCTGTAACAAATTCAGAGACAGATCGTGTCTCTTCACCAATTCTTTCAGCAATTTCAGATGTTCTATTGCCTCTTGCATTGTCAGGTGTTGTTTGGATACGCTGATCAGTAACGTTTATATGCCTCACTGGAGAGCCATTTGTCCCGCGCTCATCTGGTAGGCCAATTCTTTCGGCAATAGCTTCTTGGTGTGCTTGTGGTAAAAGGGTACTTAGTAATTGCATCATGCCATCTTGAGCCCTCTGAAGTTTTTCGAGTCTTGCCAGCACAACGTTGTCTGCATTCGTTGCATTAGTATTGTTGGTGTTGTTGTCATTTCGTAAGTTCTCTAATTGATTTCGAGTTTCCTGCTCACGGATGTCCATAGAGGAAGACATTTGAATTCAAACAAGAGAACAAACTTGAATACCCTACCTTGATTTAGATGTAAGTAGATTAATAATATCCCCAGTGGAGTCGCCAGAATGTTCAGGGGTTCTAACTGAACATTTAATAATAATGCAAACAATATAATAAACTATTGATTATATGTGCTCATGATGAATAAATAAAAATAAAAAATAAAATAAAATAAAACAACACACATTTACGTGGTTCAGCAATATATGTGTGATTATTGCCTACATCCACGGTAGCAAGAATTGTCTTCTTATTATTAATAGAAGATTACAACAAGGGAGCATAGCCCATCATCTTTATCGCTTAAAGAGTTTAGAGAGATTTGTGGTATAGATTGCTTTTCGTATCTTAGGACGTTTATTTTACTGGATGTAGCTAGCCTGTAGTAAATTTGTAACAAGCTAGGTTATGCAAGGTTGGAGGATGCATATATATATATTTATTTTGCTAGCTAGATTATGCAAGGTTAGAAATATATACGATCTTATAGTAAGCTAGGCTATGCAAGGTTGGAAATATAAGCAAGTTGGATTATGCAAGGTTGGAAACATATATGAATTTGTAGCAAGCTAGGTTATGCAAGGTTGGAAATATATTGGTAATCGAGTTTGCAGTCAGGTTTGTGCAAGGGTGGGAAATATATCTATATGTGTAAGGGTGAGAAGGCGTGGTGTAGGTTATGATGATCAACCTAGTCTGCTTGAGAAAAGATGGCTTAGGCTAAGAAGAGCTAGTTTATGGAGAGGCACGCTAATGATGAGTTTGGAGGTTATCTTCCTTTCTGTCTGTCCCATTGCTTCTGTTAGCCGTCCTTTTATAGGCCAGGGCTGCTTGCTAGAGAAGCTAAAATGTAACTTGCAGGAAAATGCCAGAATGCAACACGTAGCTTGCAAGAAAAGGTTAAAATGATACACGTGTTATCTACCAAAGCTTGTCTATTTCTGCAAGCTTCCTTCATGGCATTCTTGTAATAAAGGCTATGTATCATGGACATTCTCATTATTGCACAATTCCCTTTTTAACCCTGTCTATTATTTTACGCTTCAACATATATTAGTTAGAAAAATAATTGTCACATTTATTATTCTCATTAATTCCAAAATGGTTTTTTTTTTCATGTAATGGATAAAATGAATTAATCAAGAATGAATAAGGAATGGAGAATGGATATTAAATAAGATTTTTTTTATTCTTTAATTAATAAATATGTGGCTGTCGTGTCATCATGTAGCTCTTCCAAAAGTTTGAAAAAACAATTATAAATATGGATCATTAATCTTAATCTAATGATTAATATTAAAGTAACAGTCTATGGGTCGTAATCATTAAAAATGTCATCATTTATATATATATTTAACGTATATCATGGTACTTTACAAATTTTTATTTGATTTTAAGGTGGTTATGCATTATTATTTGGTGAGACTTAGTTAGGACCAAGCTTGCAGTCTTCCATTATTTCTTAGTTTTTTAAGTTTTATTCTCAGATTTTCTGAGGGCATCTCTTTGCATGATAATCATTAATCACTTTATTTATAACTGGCTCATGGATTGTCTTGTCATGCCCTTTGACTAGATATTAATAACATGTTAATTAATCAGTAATGAGAATCATATCTGTTGTAATCATTCACTTTCATTTGTTTACTTTTAGGCAAATTTACTAATCAGTAATTGTAATCGGAGTAAATGAATGGAGAAATTAATGAGAATAAAATATGGAAGAATCATAATCATTATTTGTATTATGTTGTTTACTAAAACTGATTGGAAAGAGAATCAGAACTATTTTATTATGTTTACATAATTGGGAAACGGAATCGGAATGTTAAATTGACTAAATCATCATTTTTTTTATTAAAATAAATAATGTAGCATTTTTTAAGGACAAAATTGTCTTTTATTTTTAGTTTTTAAAAAATAAATAAAAAGAAAGAGAAGTCATTGAGGGTAATGGGATTCCCTTGGTATTTGTGAGGAGAAGCATTCTCATTCTTTTTTCCTGTACCTCACTTATCTCTCTCATCTCTTAGTTTAGTAAACATATGAATGGAAGTCATTACCCCACATATGATTCCCATTGCCACTAAGTAAACATATTTAGTAATAGAGAAATTTACGGCATTAATCCTTAAGTAATTCATTTTGTTTATCTTAAATCCCTATGTAAATTTTTTGGCGGCAAAAATCTCTGCCACTACACATTTGATGTGTATGTTGGTCCCTCAATAGTTAAGTGTGTCAAGTGGTACATGTATCGGCACCCGATTGGTGATGAAATTTACTTTTGAGAAATTCGGGGCATAAATACCTATATAGCTGATTTTGTTGCACTTTAATGCCTAAGTAAATTTTTTGTTGCCAAAAATTAAATAAAATAATTTATTCACCTAAAAATATTATGAAAATCTAAATAACAAATTATTGATCTTAAAAAAATTAAATTCATCTTAAAAATTGATTAAATTCTTAGTTTTTTTAAGATGATTTTTTTATTATTTTTATTTTAACTGGCATTTCAATAATGTTGATGCAATTTTTCGTCAACTTAAATATGAAGAGCACTAAACAAAAATATAGAAAAACTAGAGGATTCATTGGCTTTTTACGTGGTTCAACAGTTAAAATTTGTCTAGTCCACGAGTCACTATTATTATTCTCACTACTCTCTCAAAGTTTTTTCGGAAAGCAATTTGGCAAAATATTATCTCATACAATATTTGTTGTCTCTACAAATGAATTACTCTAGGCTATTATAGACCTGGTTATGAGAATATCTTCATCTAAGTCAGGGAAGTTACAATCAATTAAATAAATGTGAAATAAATACATTAATTATGTAATATCTCATGACAATAGGGATTTAATATATGATAATAACCAATCCCTATGAAATAGGGATTTCCTAACAGTCTTTCTGCATACCAGACATGTCACTGAGCTTAATCGTTGTGCTGACACGCTTTCGAGATTGGCCAGGCTTTGAGTTTATCGTTCATGTTATAACCTCCTCTTCATCCAGTGATTTTTTCAAACTCATCCCTCGGAGAATATTGGTGTCTTTGAGCCTGCAACTTAGGCTCGAACAATGCGACTCGTGCTTGAGTGCTAATAACGGATCTGGAACCACTTGACAATTCGTAAAAGGGTTCTGACAACATTTTTTATTTTCGAGCTCACTCTTTTCGAGCCTACATTTCGAGTCTATTTATTTATTCTCGAAATTTGGGTGTAACATTTTGCCCCCTCAAAAGTGTTGGTTCGAATCCTTTGAGAAAGAAACTTTTGAACTTCACTCTCGGAAAACGTGCCCATATACCACACTCGAGTGCGAACACGTGTCACTGGGGGATTGCTTACCGGGAGTACTTGAGTACCCTCTTACCCGCGCACGTCCTCTCCTATTCCCCTTTTTGCTGCCATTGTCAAGATTGAATAGGATCCGTCAGAATTTTCCAAATCATCATGCAACATTCCAGATCCATCTGACTTTTACCATTCCTTTTGCCTATATATACCCTTTCTTTTTCACCATTTTATTCACTTTTTGAATTTTACCTTTTAGAAACAGAAACACGAATCAGAGCCCTTCTCATTACATATTTTCCAAACCGAAGAAGCAAATAAACCTCACCACCTTCGGCTCCATGATATCATTCTTACTTCCCCTTCTTCAGCCGACGATCTCCACGTTTCCACAACACAACCTTGTGTAAGTTTTTTGGTCTTTACCTCTCATAATTTTTTTTTATGTTTACGTTTCCTATGTACGTACAAATTTTTTTTTTTCTGGTTTCTTCTAGTTATCTTGAAATTCCGTTTACAATAGATAGCTTCTAATTGTGTAGACTTGCATAGATCGGAAATACGTTTTAGGCAAAAAATTATGGTAAAAACTGATAAAAATGGGACCTTTTAGGTTATGGGGTATTAGGATATAGGTTTCGTGTAGCTTAAGAAAAAATAGTTTTGGATTGGGGTTTCAATGCATGCATCCCAATAGTATCTCCTTTTTTGGGCAACTGTCCAATTTTCCCTAGAAACTCGGGATACTCTAAACCAACACTAACCATCCCACTCTCGCATGGGTACACTCTCGATGCCCCGAACTTTTCAATAGTTTGGTGTTGGAATTTGGGTTAATCTTGCTATTTCAAGACTTCAGGCTCAATTAAGGATATCTCATTATCTCGAGCTTGCAAACTTGAATTATCATGATCTTAATCTTTTCCACTTTGTTTTTGTAATGGGCCCTCACCTTTTTCTTTCTTGTTAGATGTTGCAGTCTCCAGAGAATTAGTGGGGGGTCGAGCTTTCCATCCCTAACTATCCACCTTCTCCTCGTCCTGAATCATTATTTACATGAAACTAGCTGCTAATCCGCGAGCACAAAGAGCAGCTCGAAAAAAAGGACATCAGAGCCCATTTCCGACGCCAGATCGACGAGGTTGAAAAGGGAAAAAGAAAGAAGCTTTGGGTTGATGTGTATCCCGATCCAGACCCCGAGACCCCACCATTTCCACTAGATCATAAGCTTAGAGTCACCGTAGCCTACTCCCCTGGTGTTCTCTCATTCATCCTCATGGAGAATGTTTCAAAACAACCAACCACCTCTATAACGCCCTATTACCTTAGAGTCGTTACAATGTGATTTATAAACGTGTCATTAGCTCGCTAATCGAGATTTTAGGTTAAAAAATATGATTACATCATAATAAGGACTCATTTAATGAACAATGAGTATAAAGATCTCTCCTTTGAGGAGCAGCCAGTTCAGATACTTGACAGAAAAGACAAGGTCCTCAGGAATAAGACGATACCTTTGGTTAAGGTATTGTGGAGGAATAGCAAGGACGAGGAAGCGACCTGGGAGCTGGAGTCAGATATGTAGAGTCAGTATCCCGAGCTGTTCAGGTAAATTTTGAGGATGAAATTTCAGTAAGGAGGGGATAGTTGTAATGCCCCGAATTCTCCGATGTGGTTTAGTGGCGGTTTAGTTGGCCGGGAGGGCCGTAATTGTTTAATTACGCCATTAAATGATATATGCATGCATGTGGGTCCACATTTGATATATTATGATGTTTTGATAATTTGGCCCATTGAGGGTAAATTTGTGTATTTGGGTGCATGATGTGATTTGTGAATGAGATTCCATTATTATTGAGATATATTCGAGCTATTCGGCATGAGACGGTCATATTTAGTGGATTAGCGGTTTTGTCATAAAGGGGTCAATTTTGGGGTAATAGGAATGTTTATTTGATGATAAATTGGGAATATTTGAGATTAGGGTGAAATTTCGGAGATTTTGACTATAATGTCCCCGAGGGTGTTTTCGGGACCCCGAGCACTAGGTTTTATTTGAGGTTACTTAAGCTTGAAGTAGCTTATCAGATAGAACGTACGTTAGAAAACCTCTCGTTCTCCTTTTCGTTAGTTCGTTTCACCGTTTGAGCCTTTTCGAAGAAATCTCGAGTTCTAGGAGTCGGAATCAAGTGAGGATCGAGGCATAGCGATCCTAGGAAAGATTAGAAGCTTCTTAACTGAAGGATTTGACAGAAAACAACCCAATCAAAGGTAATCTAAGTTTAAATTTTGAGTTTTTAGAGTTTCTAAGCTTTGAATTGGACTTTGTGAATTGTTGAGTTTTTGGTTGGTTTGAACCTTGGGTTTTGTGGGTTTTGGAGCTTTGGGAAGCTTGGGAACTTTGTTTTGATGATTGGGGAATGTTTGGGTATGATTTTGGAAGCTTTGAGAAGTTGAAAACACGTTTGGGAATGGCCCAGGGTTGGGGGCCGCGGCCCTGTTCTTGGGCGCCGCGGCCCTAGCTCGATGAAGAAGGAGAGGTGGTTCTATTTGTGCTGGGCGCCACGGCCCTTGGTGTTGGGTGCCACGGCGCTTGCTTCAGGAAATTCTGGGGGCCGCGGCCCAAGGTGCCAGGGCCGCAGCCCTTGCCTTGCTTTCACCCCGTTTGCTTGTTTTGACCCCGGGAACTTAGTTATAGGCCTCGGAAGTGTTCCTACTACTTGGATTAGTTTGGATTGATCTTCCGGAGGCTAGATATTGGTTTGGGAACCTATGCTGATCATTATTATTAATGATGTCCCGTGTTTGGTTATGATTAGGTGACCGCTAAAGGACTAAAGTGTAATGCCCAAATTTCCTAATAAGGTTTATGACTTTGATTAGGAGGCTGGGAGGGCCATAATTGATCTATTATGCTATTTAATAATCATATGCATGTTCATGTGAATTATATTATTATATGGTGGTAAATGCATGCATATGGGAGTATTTATAGTTATGAGGGCATTTTGGTAATTTGGCCTGTTGATGGCATATTTGTAAATTGGGTGCATATTGTAATTTGTGAATGAGATTTAATTATTATGGAGATATATTCGAGCTATTCGACATGAGACGGTCATATATAATGGATTAGCGGTTTTGTCATAGCAGGGTCAATTTTGGGGTAATAGAAATGTTTATTTGGTGATAGATTGGGAATATTTGAGATCAGGGTGAAATTCTGGAAGTTTTGACTATAGTGTCCCCGGGGGTGTTTTCGGGACCCCAAGCACTAGGTTTTATTTGAGGTTACTTAAGCTTGAAGTAGCTTGACAGATAAGAACATACGTTAGAAACTTCTCGTTCTCTCTCAAAACAGTCAGTTTTACCGTTTGAGCCTTTTTGAGGAAATCTTGAGTTCTGGGAGTCGGAATCAAGCGAGGGTTAAGGCATAGCGATCCTAGGAAAGATTAGAAGCTTCTTAACCGAAGGATTTGATGAGAAACAACCCAATCGAAGGTAATCTAAGTTTGAAGTTTTAAGTTTTTAAAGTTTCTAAGCTTAGAATTGGACTTTGTTAATTGTTGAGTTTTTGGTCGGTTTGAGCTTTGGGTTTTGAGGGTTTTGGAGTATTGGGAAGCTTGGGAACTTTGATTTGATGATTGGGGAATGTTTGGGTATGTTTTTGGAGGATTTTGAGTACTTGAAACACGTTTGGGAATGGCCCAGGGTTGGGGGTCGCGGCCCTGTTCTTGTGCGCCGCGGCCCTAGTTCGATGAAGCAGGTGTCAGGAATTTGTGCTTGCTGGGCGCCGCGGCCCTTGCCTCAGAGAACCCTGGGGGCCGCGGCCCAAGGTGCTAGGGCCGCAGCCCTTGCCCTGTTTTCACCCCGTTTGCTCGTTTTGACCCCGGGAACTTAGCTATGGGCCTCGGGAGTGTCCCTACTACTTGGATTAGTTTGGATTGATCTCTTGGGGGCTAGATATTGGTGTGAAACCTTTGATTATCATGTTATTGATGGTGTTTCATACTTGGTTATGATTAGGTGACCGCTAAGGGCTTAAAGGTTGATCGTTCTCAAGGATTGTTCTTATATTGGTACTAGCTCGAATCTGAGGTAAGAAAACTGTACCCTGTGTATATGAGACATGCATGGTTATTATTGATGCATGTCGGTTGATTATTATGTTGACATGCATGGTTATTATGATGCATGTTGATTGATTAATGAGTATGACATGTGTGGTTATTATTGATGCATGTCGGTTGATTATTATGTATGACATGCATGGCTATTCTTGATGCATGTTGGATTGCTGGATATATTGCATATGATGCATGAGAAACATGTGATTGGGACATGCTTTATATACTGAGTAAGATATCGTTCAGAGCTTGAGCCTCTGTGTTTATGCATGGTCCTAATTGTACTAATACCTGTTTAGTAAGCATGCTTAGTACCTTGTTTATGGATATGGAACATGTGATATATGATTGGCGGCATGACTTACTTGTGTATGACACTGACTAGTCAGGGACCGACTCTAAAGTCGAGAATCACGCATTGAATGGCTCTATGGCGTTAATGCTAGACCGACTCTAAGGTCGATGAATCATGCATTGAATGGCTCTATGGCATTAATGCTGGACCGACTCTAAAGTCGAGAATTGTGCATTGAGTGGCTCTAAGGCACTAATGCCAGACCGACCCTAAAGTCGATAATCACGTATTGAATATGTAACGCCCCAAACTCCAGGGACCGTTACGGTGTGCCTTGTAAACAGTGCTAAACTCGCTAATCGAGTCATTTGGCCAAAAACGTGATCTAGGTATGATTAGCGATTTAGGGATGAAACATTTTGGTTAAGATGTAACGTTTCACTAGAACGTTTAATATATACATTGGGATCTCGAAAATAAAGTTTCAGAGTTTATTATAGAAAATATTTACAACAGGCCGTTCTAAGCGGCAAAACAGGGTTCAACCCTAGTTCCACTTTAAACCTCGGCCGTGGCGGACGAGCAGCTGCATATGTACACGTCATCACCTAAGCTCTCCAACTCAATGATGGTCCAGCTTCCTCTTGCCTTTACCTGCACCACGTAGCACCCGTGAGCCAAAGCCCAGCAAGAAAACACAATAAAGCGTGACATAGTCTCAACAACGATCATAATAACCATTCGGGACTATCAGTCCAAGCAAATAGGTGACAATAGCCAAAAGTCACAATAATGAGCATCGCTCCATCTAGCCATGTGACGATAGGGTCACCAGGGCTTAACTGACAAGTGATCCTTTCGTAAGTTTGATTAGGGCAGGTGCATGGTGAATGATCACCAACATAACCTTCCTCCCGACCCTAGAGTCGTGCAATGGACAGCGTCCCTTGGCCATGTGACAAACAGTCACCGGGGTCATATACCTTGGCCATAAACATCTGGTCATAGACCAGGCAAGCGCTTATAAGTTCTCATTGACCTTTCGGTCGGTCCAGCACTAATACCCCATATGAGTCATTCAATGCCGACCTCGATTGGATCCAACCTTTATTTGGCCCGGCGTTTACAACGCACTGCCACCTCTGACCCTTGGGTCGGTAAAACACGACCAGTGCTCAGCCCGTGGTGAACTTAACTAATAAGTCACAGCTTCACAAACGGATCTGACACCATTGTCGATTCTGACTAATAAGTCAGCGCCATACACAAGTAAGCCATGCCACCAAACATATATCACATGTCCAATATCCATAAACAAGGTATTCAGCATGCTTACTAAACAGGTACCAGTACAATTAGGACCATGCACAACCACAGAGGCTCAAGCTTGAACAATATCATACCCAGTATACAAAACATGTCCTAATCACATATTTCTCATGCATCATATGCAGTATATCCAGCAATCCAACATGCACCAATAACAGCCATGCATGTCACGTTTAATAGCCAATCAACATGCATCAATGATAGCCATGCATGTCATACTCAATAATCAACCAACATGCATCATAATAGCCATGCATGTCATACTCAGTAATCAACCATCATGCATCATTAATAGCCATGCATGTCACATATACACAGGGTGCAGTTTTCTTACCTTTGGTCCAAGCACAGGTTACCAACAAACGAGCAACAAGCACGATCCTGATTCCAAGCCTCTAGTGATAACCTAGTCACAACCACAAATGGTGATCCAATGAGTTCAAGTTCTAAAACCAATCCTTGAACTAAAACTTAGTCCCCAAGACATCAATCCTCACTAATCCGGGTAGTAGGAATGATCCCGAGGCCTAAGGTTTGAGTTCCCATGACTAAAAACCCATTTTGGTCACTTTTCCTCTTTTGAGCCGCGACCCCAACCATTAGAGCCGCAGCCCCACTCAAGTCAGGCCCAAAAATCCTCTCTGACAACAATTAGAGCCTCAGCGCTACCCCATAGAGCCGCAGCTCAAATAGCCCATCAGCACCAAATCAGCAACTTCTTCAAGCTTGAGCCACAGCGCCCAAGAACTGAGCTGCGGCTCAACCTCAAACCCAACCAAAAATCCTCCATTTCTTCATCTAAAATTCTTTCATAAACATATCAAAACATCTCCAAACTCAAAAATCAAAGTTCCCAAACATCCCCATGATCCAAAACCTATAAAACCCAAGTCTCAAATCACCCAAAAACACATCAAAACACAAAATCCAATTCAAGCTTAAAAACTTTAAAAACTTAGAACTTAAAACTTGAATTACCTCCGATTGAGTTGTTTCCAACTAAATCCTCCAGCTAATAAGCTTCTAATCTTTCCAAGGATCGCTATGCCTCGATCCTCGCTTGAATCCGAGTCCTAGAACTCAAGTTATCTTCGAAAAAACGATCGGGAGACAAAAAGGGAACTTTTAGGGAGAGAGAACGTAGAGAACGTTCTTTTTTATTCTTTTAAAAGGTTACTTCAAGCTTAAGTAGCCTCAACCAAATCCTAATGCTCGGGGTCCCGAAAACACCCCCGGGGACAAAATAGCCAAAACCTCCGGAATTACCCCCTGATCTTACTAACTCCCAATTTATCACCAAATATTAATTCCCATTACCCAATAACCCGGTAATGCTCTAAATACCCCTTGATTTACTCCAAGTCAAGCTTAAATCCCGTTGTGACTTTCCCACTAGCTTACCTCCTAGGATCGTCTTGTGCTAGGTAACCCTGGCATAACCAAATAATAATAAAGCACCACGCCCATTTCACATATATGCCAAAAATGCCCGAAATGGCCAAAATATGAAAATCACCCAATTAATCACAAATGGGTTCACATGCATATTTAATACACCTAAACATGCATATTATCATTAAATAGCATAATAAATCAATTATGGCCCTCCTGGTCTCCTAATCAAGGTCTTAAACCTTATTAGGAAATTTGGGGCATTACAGAATAGCTCCATGGCATTGATGCGGGACCGACCCTAAGGTCGAAGAACTTATAAGCGCTTGCCTGGTCTATGACCAAATGACTATAGCCAAGGTATATGATCCCGGTGACCGTTTGTCACATGGCTAAGGGACGTTGTCCATAGTTTCGACTTTAGAGTCGTGAGGAAGGTTATGTTGGTGACTAATCACCTTGCACCTGTCCTAATCAAACTTAAGAAAGAATCACTTATCGGTTAATCCCTGGTGACCCTATCGTCACATGGCTAGAAGGAGCGATGCTCATTATTGTGACTTTTGGCTATTGTCACCTATTTTCCTGGACTGATAGTCCTGAATGGTTATTATGATCGTTGTTGATATTATATCATGTTTTATTGTGTTTTCTTGCTGGGCTTTGGCTCACGGGTGCTACGTGGTGCAGGTAAAGGCAAGAGGAAGCTGGACCATTCTTGAGTTGAAGAGCTTAGGTGATGACGTGTACATATGCAGCTGCTCGACCACCACGGCCGAGGTTTAAAGTGGAACTAGGGTTGAACCCTGTTTTGCCGCTTAGAACGACCTGTTGTAAATGTTTTCTGTAATAGACTCTGAAACTTTATTTTCGGGATCCCAATGTATATATTAAACGTTTTAGTGAAACGTTACATCCTAACCAAATTTTTAATCCCTAAATCACTAATCTTACTTAGTTTCACGATTTTGGCCAAATGACTCGATTAACGAGTTTAGCACTGTTTACAAGGCACACCGTAACGGTCCCTGGAGTTTGGGGCGTTACATAAAGGTTGATCGTTCTCAAGGGTCGTTCTTTTAATCATTCTAGCTCGAATCTGAGGTAAGAAAATAGTGTATGAATACAATTGCACCCTGTATATGTATATGACATGCGTGATTGTTATTGAGGCATGTTGGTTGATAAATGTGGACATGGATTGCATATTATATGCTAGCGAATGTTGCATACTTGTATATGTACTGACTAGTCAGGGATACTGACCTAAGAGTCAGAAATGGCATAGCGTCATGAACGCAAGGCCAAATAAAGATTAGATCTAATCGATATCAGCATTGAATGGATCTATGGCATTAATGTTGGACCGACCCTAAGGTCGATGAACTTATAAGCGCTTGGCTAGTCTAGGACTAGTTATTCAGAGCCAGGGCATATGGCTCCGGTGACTGTTTGTCACATGGCTAGGGAACGCTGTTCCAGGGTTATGACTCTATGGTCATGAGGAAGGTTATGTTGGTGACTATTCACCATACACCTATCCTGATCAAACTCATGAAAGGTTTACCTATCAGTTAAGCCCGAGTGACCCTATCGTCACATGGCTAGAGGGGGCTGTACCCACTTTTGTGACTTTTGCGACTGTCACGTATCTGTTTTGGACTGATAGTCTTGAATGATTATTATGATCATTGTTGATATTATATTATGCTTTATTGAGTTTTCTTGCTGGGCCTTGGCTCATGGGTGCTATGTGGTGCAGGTAAAGGAAAAGAAAAGCTCACCCAACCTTGAGTGGAGAGCTTAGGTGGTGATGTGTACATATGCGGCCGCTTGACCACCACAGCCAAGGAGTTCTCAGAGGAACTAGGGGGTTCACCCTATTTTGCCGCTTAGGTTGGCGGGATTGTAAATTTGAAACAGTAATGACCATTTTGTATTGAGATCAACTTGTAAATGTTTTGATTAGCTCTGCAGAGCAGTTTGTAATGAAAAATATCCAATCCTTTTTATTAGTTTTCCACCTTAACCTTTTAATCACACTTAGAGCACGTTTTTAACCAAAGGACTCGGGTAGCGGGTCAAATTTCCGGTTCACCGTAACTGTTTTGGGGTAACCAGGGCGTTACACTAAACCTTAGGTTATAATAATTATCATATTTATAACCAGTAATATTAATCAAACCTTATGTTAAAATTAATATTCTTAAACTATAGGTTAAACTTATAAAATCCGTAACTATTACTAGGATTTTCCAACTAAGTCCCGGTTTGAACCAAAATCCACGAAATCTAAAATACTACAACTACTACTAGCTAGCTAGCTAAATAAGTAAACATTCTGGGACTCTACAATTCTCCCCTACTACAAAGAATTTCGTCCCCAAAATTTACTTACCAAACAATTCTGGATACCGAGCTTGCATATCCTCCTTCAACTCTCACGTTGCCTCCCGTTCAGAACTATTTCTCCATAAGACCTTGACTATTGGAATACTCTTAGGCCGTAACTGCTTCATCCCTCTATCTAGGATGCTAACCGGCTGTTCCTTGTAACTCAAGTCTTTCTGGAGTGCTATTGTATCATACTTGAGGACATGAGATGAGTCTGACACATATCTACGCAGAATTGAGATGTGGAACACATTGTGATTATCTATTAATGCTGGCGGCAGGGCTAATCTATATGCAACTGCTCCCACTTTGTCCAATATCTCAAAATGACCTATAAACTTGGGACTAAGCTTGCCTTTCTTCCCGAACCGCTTCACATCTTTCATAGAAGATATTCTTCAGAAAACTTGATCTCCGACTTTGAATTCCACATCACGCCGCTTGGCATCCGCATAACTTTTCTGACGACTCTGAGCAGCGAGCATATGCTTTCTAATCAGCGCTACTACATCCTGAGCTTCTCTAATAACATCAGGTCCAAGTAGTTGCCTTTCTCCTACCTCATCCCAATGTAACGGTGATCGACATCTTCTTCCATAAAGGAGCTCGTAAGGTGCCATCCTGATCGTTGACTGGTAGCTATTGTTGTAGGAGAACTCTATCGGTAGCAAATACTTACTCCATGATCCTCTGAAATCAAGTACACAAGCGCGCAACATGTCTTCTAAAATCTGTATGGTACGCTCGGACTAACCATCTATCTGAGGATGAAATGTTGTACTAAGACTTAACTTGGTACCCATAACTTGCTGCAAGCTTCTCCAAAATCTCGATGTAAACACCGATCCTCTATCGGGCACTATTGTCTTGGGGATTCCATGCAGTCTTATTGTCTCTTGAACATAAATATCTGCGTATTGCTCAGCCATGTATGAAGTCTTAACAGGTAGAAAATGAGCTGACTTGGTTAATCTATCTATTGGCAGGGGTTTCGCATACGCGTGGAAGTGGATGGTTGAGCGCAGGAAAACAAAGTGATCGCCAAAATAAAAGGTGTTACCTTTATCCATTATCGAGTGTCTCAAATGGAAAAAGGCAAGGGGCAATTGTATAGGAGAAATTTTAACCATAGTTGACATGGCATAATTTTGTAATAAAAATAAAAAGATCGGATTGATGAGCCCTAAGCTCAATATGATTGAATAGTTAGATGAGCTCTGGGCTCAGTTGATTGAATAGTATGATGAGCTCTGAGCTCAATTGATTGAATAGTTAGATGAGCTATGCGCTTAGTTGATTGAATAGTTTGATGAGCTTTGGGCTTAGTTGATTGAATAGTTAGATGAGCTCTGAGCTCAGTTGATTGAATAGTTAGATGAGCTCTGTGCTCAGTTAATTGAATAGTTAGATGAGCCTAGAGCCCAACATATTGAATAGTTAGCTGAGCTCAGCGCTCAATTGATTGGTTAGTTAGCTGAGCTCAACGAGTGAAATGAAGAGGAAAAAGAACGAATGGTAAGTTAGGTCCAACACGTGGACAATAAGGATAAGTGCTCTTTACCTTACCATTCATTATTTTTCAATAAATAGATGACAGAGGGACCATCGACTTTAATTCAGTTAAAGTTTGTGAGGATTGAGAACAAAGAGAAGGAACGTTGTGCTGACTTAAGCATCAAAGTGTCTTTTGTAGGTACACTCCTTATGTTTTTCAACTCATTCCAAGGAAGAATGCATTTATTCCATTGATTAAGTCAATAGAATGCGTAAACTAAAAGTGATCAGCACCAACGATCCAATGATCTGAAGTTCATGAGTGCAGAAGATTTACGTGGAAGGTTTTGAACCAATATATATATTTAGGGGAATTCTTCAATCCCTCGGTTTGTTTTGAAGGACTTAGTACTGTGTTGATTTTGAGCCTTTGGATTTATTGTTTTAGAAAATGGATGGTCAGATTTAGTTGCTGAGTTTATTGGGTGTCAAAGTACCGTTATGCCCTTAGTCACCCCTTAGTAACCGGTCACCTTTTTTTTTGTTTGATTCGTGTCTTCGCCCGTTTAGGCCATTCTTCTCCTTTCAAAGAGAAAAGTCCCTCCGAACCCAAACAATAACTGTTTGGAAGGAAAATTCCCTCCCATTTAGTCCATTTTTCTCCCTGATGAATTCGGGGTAGATTTTTTTGTTTGGAGTAGTGGGGATTTCGATTGAGCTTGATAATTTTTTCCGGCATGGTTTGGAGGTGTTTGATTCTACATGCGATGTTGTTTGCTGTGAGTTTGAAGGACCGAGTGCCCACTTTTCTGATGTAAAGCATAAATCCCTGCATTTTTGTGTCAAGTTCTTCGGGTAAGTTCTTATAGCACATTTACTCAATATGTTTTGGGCATTAGCTATTTAGGCAACAAATTTTGTTTGGCTTCATTTTTTTTTGTAATGGTGCACTCGAGTATTCAGTGCCCGATCATATATAATGGTGACCACCTCATGTTTGAATTTTTGTTTGAGAGAAATTATAATAGCAATTCCGTCAAAATGGAAGTCAAAATACATGAAAAAACGTCAAAATGGAAGTCAATTCTGTCTCCATTCTTATTTTTCTCAGGTACTGTGCTCCCAAAGGTCCTCCCACATAATACCACTCACAACTCACGTGACCATGACGTGCTGAAACGCAAATTCTAATTCTCCCCACGTAATACGTGACTGCTTCCTTATGTTTCTAATAATAGCATACTTTATGTAATTTTGACTGATGTGCAACCCTATTTTTGATAAGTGACAGTGCATTAACTACTCCACCATTTACAGGAAGACCTCACCTTACACTTACTTGATCCACTCCTCCATACTTGTGTTTTCTATATGTATATATATGTGTGTATGGATCATGTTGACCTCAATTCAATCTCCACCACCCTACATGTATACTTGTCTATCCTCTTTTTCTCTCTAAAATGGACTCCACGCCTTTCCCAATGAATAACATCGTTAACTCCTCGTCGTTTGATGACAATCATCTTGAGCAAATGTAATACATTAACTGAATTGTGCATGACAACGTCAGGCTGGCCACCGAGCGGAACGAATGGGAGAGGAGATACAATGCGTCCAACATCCAGAACACTCTCCTTAAGTCTGACCTACAGTCCATCAAGATGGTGGTATTAGAGCTAAAAGAGAAGTTGGTTGCAACAGAGATGGCCTGGAGAAAGGAAATGGAAGTTGTGGCAGCTGCGATCGATGAGCTCCGGAGTGGCTATATCAACATGTACCCACTATACGTCCAAACTCAGAAGCCACCTAATCAATAAATATCTATTTTGTTATATGTACTCAGTTTGGTCTACACTTACTATCAATGGAATCACTGAATAGGTATCTTTTCAAGTTTTAATTGCTTTACAAGTCACTTTGCTATAATACGGTCTTTTGGATCGTACTTTTGGAAGCTCTTCTCTTTTGTGTACCCCTACTATGATTAAGGCTTTTTGATCAATGTGTAAGGGGCTCTTGCATGGGTAATGCAAACTATCCTCTATGTATATATTAAATGTTATGGTTTCAGTTTTAACAAGTTTTCTCCATTTGACTTCGTATGTATTGTGTAACACCGACTAATACCCTGTATGGCCGATTACTCTTAGTATTTCTCAACTCCTATAGTTTCTAAATGAATGTTGATTACTAGATGACATCTACCATTAAAAAAAATATGTACTACCTTTTACACATTAAAGAATAAAAATCTATATTTGTAGGTATATGTATATATATGGTGTCTATATATCATCCACCACTTCATGTAAGAGTCCCAACAGTTGTCACCATTTCTATTTTCAACTCAACAAAGACGATTCATGTAAGTCAATCACTACACTTAACCTCTGTAATATATTAATTCGTTTTACATTGGGTAACCTCTGTAATATATGTTGTTTGACCGAAGAGAATACGTACTACAATAATTAGTTGATCCTCTCATATGGTAATTTTGAGGATCCATGATCTTACGCCAGTATTACACGTTAAGGATTGATCATCTCAGATATGTATTATAAATGCATCACTATAAGAGATAGAATGAGTGAATTGCCAAGTAAATTACGATTTTTGAGACCTTTAAAACCAATTTTTTTTTTTTTTTTAAATTTTCAGATACATATATTAGGAAGATACGTTAGCGAGTAAGAGCTGATAAGTAATTTGAAAGTTGTAGTGCGTAACTCATAACTCTTACCCCGTAATAAAAACTGCTACTTTATAATTGTTCAGTATGACCATTCTATTTTATTTACGTGCAAAGGTTTTATTTGTGTGATTTAGGATGATTGAATCACCAACTATATTAGTTACGGGACAATATTTTATATATTATGGTTATATTATAACTCGTTATATATCTTTGTTCTCCTGTGATTGATATCTCAATTTGAATTAATTAATCTATGAAATTAGTTGACCAACATTAACTGGAAATGATAGAAAATTTAAGTCATGATTTTTTTTTGATAAAACAAAAGAAATTCCTAAAAGAAACGGTGACGTATAAAAACAACTAGTAAAATGTTACGAAGAGATTGCTTTTCAAATTGATAAAAAAAATGTAAGTTAAACCATGTCATGAAATGCATTAACAACAGAACATAGTAACTGACATTCATAATAACTGAATTGGTTCATTGCGTACATGCTTATAAAACAACTTCAAAATAGCCCATTGAAATAAAACTACCAACCTAACTGTTTCGTTCCTCATCCCACAAAACTATAATAAAGGACTGCAATAAACACAACACCACAATGAACAAAATACATTTCGCTTCAAATCATTGATGATATATATATATTAGTTTTACTTACGTGGTTATTGTTGCGTCTCACTCAACATAACATATAAATTACTTGGCGGAAGCACAATGCTTACGTTACCAAAATCGTAAATATCTCTCAAATTCATATTAAGTTTACGATCAAGTTCTTAACTGTACATATATTTTGGACAGGGAATTATTTTTTTGCCCCTACTTTTTATACCCACATCACCAGCAACTTTCCAACCGGTTCACACAATCGATCATTGCAAGTCAAAAGCAAATGTGAAAAAAAGACTTACTCCTGTAAAATTTGGACAATTGGCAAAAAACTGAACCCCACACTGAAGGACTGAGTCCTGTGAGGAACTGAAGAATTCGCCATATATTTATATATATATATTTAAATTGGTGTTTTGTCAATGTTTTTTTTTTTTTGAAAGGATGCTAATCATTATTATAAGAGAATTTTTTTTTTCATAGGAATTGTATTCGAGTATGTGTAACTTTTTTTAGGGTGAAGTTTGTTTGAGAGTCGTTGACGTGAGAAATTTAGGAATATAGTGAGTTTACTTTAAGTTAAATTTAGTGTATTAAAAGAAGGGGAAGGTATATATATGATAGGTGCCTAGGTGGTGTGGCAGTGGTAATACTAATGATGAAATAATATTGTACCAGTTAGTTCAATCCAGATAAGCGAGTATGACAGCCTATTCCATCACATTCTATAATATATCGTCTCGCCCTTCTATCATATCATATCATATCACGCCCAACTACCCACATTTTCTCGCGATAAATCGCGTTTCGCGCCCACTCTTACAACCATCTCGTCTCACTTTTTTTTTTAATTTTTTAATTAATTAATTAATTACCAGAACAGACACCGATTCCTTCTCCTTCGTCATTCTCATTCTTTCTCTGCTCTGCCCTGCCCTGCTCTGCTGTGCTTTATTCTTATTCTTCCTTTGTTTGTAATAATTTTAATTTTGTTTGTCTCACCATTTTTGTATTTTGAGGTATTGAAATTGTAAACATATATAATAAAAAAGAGAAGAAATTGGGGCAACCAATCATCACCAGAAGCAGAAGTAGGGTTAGGGTTTGGTTGTGGAATAGTAGACAGTTTTGGAGGGCAATCCAATCCAATTCAATCTAAAGGCTGATGCTTTAGAACAACACCAAATCAATGGCGAGCGAGTTGGCGATGAGCCCCCAGTTGGAGCAGATCCACGGTGAAATTCGCGATAATTTTCGAGCCCTTTCGTATGTCTTCATCCTTTTTATGTTTTTTTCTTCTTATTATTATTGTTGTTGTTGTTATAAATTTGAATTATTTCGCACAATCACAATCACAACCAGAACTACTATTAGTATTACATTACAGAATGGAATGGAATGGAATTGTAGAAACAAATATTATACCTTTAGGCATTAGCTGAATACGTATATACCATATACAATGCAATGCAATTGGGGGAATGAAGCACATTACAGCAGTGCGTCCTACTAGTCGTCTCTACTACTTTTATTGACAATTTTGTGTTGTAATTTTGATATCAGAAATGGGTTTCAAAAGCTGGATAAAATTAAAGATTCAAATAGGCAAAGTAAACAGCTTGAGGAGCTTACGGCCAAGATGAGGGAGTGCAAAAGGTTGGTCTCTCGTTTGCCTGCTTTTTATGTGAACAACAACAACTTCTTTATCATTTGTCTTCTTATTTCTTTCAGATTAATTAAAGAGCTTGACCGCGAAATCAAAGATGAGGAACCCCGAAATCCTCCTGACCTTAATAAGCAACTCAATGATGAGAAGCAATCCATGGTTTCTCACTTTTTCTTTCTCAGTTTATTTATCATAACTGAGCATTCTACTTTGACAAACATCCTAACTATATTTCATGATATTGTAACATAAACTTAATGGTTTAGTTGGTTTTAACTTTTAAGCCCTCCATTCAAACTTATGTGATTATATTTCATTGTGCAGATCAAAGAGCTTAATTCATACGTGGCTTTGAGGAAGACGTAAGTTCAACTTTTATTCATATGGTTCTCTCCATATAGTATTGTCCAAACTCATATCCTCTTTTGTTTCCCCGTTTTAAAATGTAAATTTCTTACTTGTTTGGCTGGACCGCAGTTATTTGAATAGCCTTGGGAACAAGAAACTTGAACTTTTTGATATGGGAGCAGGAGTTAGTGGTGAACCTACAGCTGAGGAAAATGTTCAACTGGCATCAGGTAAGATTTTATGTGTATCTACAGTTTAGTATAGGACGTTATTCAGTGCAAAGAGGGAAAGATAGAGCTCTAGTATTTTTAGTTGTGTCTGAAATAGAAGCTAATTATATATATTCTAATGTTCTGTTACTATGCATTGATAGAATTTAACTTGCTGATTAAAATATGTGTAAATTTGGTGGGATATATGTTACTATGGATATGGTCAGCCTCATAGCTATGGTCTGTAACTACGCATTGATAGAATTTAACTTTTTGAATAACAAATGTGTGTAAATTTGGTGGGACATGTGTTGTTGTGTAATTCTATGTGCTCTTATTGTTTGCATGGTTTTGAACATAACATAAGAGATTTTGATCTTACCACAATGTTCTGCCTCATAGATATGTCAAATCAAGAACTAGTCAATGCTGGGATGAAAACAATGGATGAGACCGATCAGGCCATTGAACGCACGAAAAAGGTACTTCTGTAGCAGCAATTTAAAGCTCCTTTTTTTTTGTTATTACCAGCAATTTATTCTTAAATCTTTGACCTTTACCATTAGGTTGTGGAACAAACAATTGAAGTGGGAACTCAGACTGCTTCTACATTAAAAGGCCAAGTATGCTTACTTCAACTTGTCATCATAATTGTTGAACTTTTCATGGTTTAGCCTTCTAAACCTTAGTTTTAACTATTGCAGACTGATCAAATGGGTCGCATTGTTAATGAGCTGGACACAATTCAGTTCTCAATCAAGAAGGCCTCCCAGCTTGTGAAGGAGATTGGTAGGCAGGTTAGTCTTTGCCCCTTATGTAACTTATGTTTCTCTTGTTGTTTAAACTAAATTTGTGTACTTATTGTCTTTTTAATTGGTTTTCAGATTGCAACAGATAGATGCATCATGCTTTTTCTATTCCTTATTGTCGTAGGTGTTATAGTAATCATTGTGGTGAAGGTATGCACTCTAAGGATTATGTACTCACTATATTTAATGAATCACGAAATGTAATGAGATTTTATATTTACTAATTAAAAGAATATATAATTTTTATAATTAATTATATTATTTGATTTGATTTTATCTATAACCAAACAATTTAATTTAATTCACCCCTGTGCACAACCAAACATACTTTACAAGTTTTCGGACAATCATATTCTTCTCCTTAAAATATTTTCATTAATCAGATAATTATTAACTCCTTATACCACATGACACCTAACTGTTTATATTTCCTTTAGAAGCTCTGATAAAAACTCTCCTTTCTAAAAACTACTAAAAATGCACCTTAGAAGGTTCTCTATAATTACATCTAAAAAAAATCAGAAAAACAGAATAAAAAGCTCTATAAAATGTTAATAAATTTAGGTCAAATATTTAATTTAATTATTTTTAAATTTATTATATATGGCTCCCACAATATTATGTTTGAGGGAAATATTTGATATTCACCCATTTAGAAGACTATAGAGTACTCTTTCATGGAGTAAACTGATTTCCACTAGATTAACTTTTCTAGGCTTACAAAAAGATAAACCTCATACCAATTAGCCTCTTAGGTTTCTCTTCCTCCCTCCCTTTCCACGCACATGTCCAAATCGATCCTCTCTATGCTCACCCTTAGAAGCTAAAAACCCAGTGCCCCTCCTCAGACCCCTGTTTGGTAGGTAGTTGGAACAGTCAGATTGTGCTCCTGCAGTGACATATTCTCAATTGATGTATGTTCTCTACTTTCACTAATCTTGTGTAATGTCAATATCCAGATTGTGAATCCAAATAACAAAGACATTAGGGACATCCCTGGATTGGCACCTCCTGCTCCAAGTCGGAAGCTTTTATCTCTGAGGACTGCAGATTATTTGGAATAAGACATGTTTTTACAAGATTTATTTCGTCCATCCCATTCCTATGGTGGATGGAAAGGAAGATCAAAGGGATGTTATTTGTGAGCATCACTCAGTTCTTTTCATTTATTTTTCTTAGTTGAATCCATTCTTGCTTGAGTTGTGCATATCCTGTTTGTGATTCTGTGTAAATCACATGCGAGTTCTTCTAGCTTTGTTTTGAATTTGATGATTCGTTCTGTAACATTTCAAGATTGTTTTAGTAGTGCCAGAGATGATGATGTACCTTTTTTTTTTCCTCCTGTGAATCCACGCTGTACATGTCCCACGAAAGGATATTGTATGATCTTTGCGAATATGTATGTATGCACACTAATTACTTTAAATCTTTTACGTGGGATGGGTGGATTTGGAGAAGTATTCTTTTTTGTTTTTCTTTGGCTCATGGATTTCATTTGAATTCGATGTGGATTTTGCTTCAAGTCAAGTCATTGTTATCAGAATGGATTACGGCCATTTTCCCCGTGATTGATTCACTCTTAACAATGATAAACGTCTGACCTTACTTTCGCCATTTTTTGTCTACATGCAATAAATGATTGGGTCTATTTTTCCCGTGATTGAGTTCAGAATTTGAGATTGAGTGTTTGTACAAGTACAAATAGTACTACATTGCCCTGATATCTAGATTTATGGTAGATGCCAAGAAGATGCACAGAAGGGTGCTGTATTGTGTACGAGAAGAATTTATATTTAATACAAACTACTTCAGAAGCAAACAAGTTCACCTGCTAACTAATAAGAACAAGTGTTTTGGGTTACCAAAAAAGAAAAGGAAAAAAACACTTGGTTTTCATTATCAAGAGAGGTGGTCAACTTGTTCATGCACTCTAAATGGCAATTTACCTCTCTCACAAAACAAAATTTAAATATTACAAAACGAATTTCCTAAAGGCTTTCTAAGAAAGAATCTCTCCCAACAGGAAAGAATACATAGTTGACATTGCACTATAACTGCCTCATCTTTGTTTCCTGGTCCGGTTTGGTTCTTCCCTTGCAAAATGTATATATATAAAAATATATTTATATATTTGGTTTGCCAAGCTGTGTTCTTCCAAGATAAGACAATCTTGCCGACGGCATAAGAGGTGCTTCTTCATCGCCAAATGTTTCAGTGGCCGAACCCACCCCGCCACCTATATCACTACTGTCATTTGGCACGAATATATCTGATGATTTCTTCTCTAACTTCCAGTCCTGTATTACAAATTGGATCATAGTTTCATTTGGTTAGCTCAAAGGTTTTGTTAGCTATATAAACCCATTTCGCATCACCTCACCAGGCATCATTGAGTTTATGAAACTTAAACACTTGAAAGTAAAATTCAGCTTAGTGCAAGACAAAGTCCACCTTGAGTATACCAACCTTAGTGATTCTTTCAGGAAGACCTTCAGCGGGCAGTTGAGACGCACGGACGTCCTTAACCTTTATGTAATTGTACATGACCACACCGCACAGCGCTGCCAAAGCAAAAAGACTAGATGAGAAACTCTGGTGAACCAAAATTTTCAAAATATAAAAGAATGTGAAGTTAGAGATTTACCTATTGCATATCCAATGATGTTCAACCCGGTTATAGTTGACTCTGGAAATATAACAGTCGAAAGGGCTATGAGAATCCAGTCCTTTAAGACTCCAGCGACACGAATTGTAACTGCTCCAGTTCTACCAATCACTAAGAAAATGGAGAAGTTCAAGGCCAGTGCACAAAGAGCATTGCTAAAAAAGATCCAGAAATTGAACTGAATCTGAGATACTGCTATTTCAGGCTTCTCCAGCAGAAACCATGGTATGAACAGAAATACAAAACTGCATTCACAAAATAATGACAGGCAACAAATATTAGCACCACCACTTGTAATAACAGGTGCATCACCTCTTCAATTCCCCCCTCCCCACTAATACCAAGATATAATATGAAAGTATGGAATGAAAAACAAGTCCAGAGTAATCAAAATACATACCTGCATGGAGCAATATAATATAAGCTGGTGATAGGATTTAAAGTCAAGCCCTTTTTCTGCAGAAGGACTTGTGTTAGGACCAGCCTAAGAGCTTCTGCAAAGATGCCCGTTACCTGGTAAAGTGTACCAACTACATTAAAATGAATCTCCCCGTATGACGAAATGACAACTCCAACACTGACTAGCAGCATGTTCAAGAAGACGTCACACCTTGGTTTGTCGGTGCCACACATAACTGCCATTATAAATGTTGCCACTGGCACTGGAAGAACAAAATTTAGAGACAAGTCAATACTACAATTAAGAGTATTGCAATGATAATCAGAGAAAATAAATCGTGTCTTCGCACTTACTTAGAGCTTTGAGCATCTGGATGAAGGCTACCGAAATATGCAAGTATGCAGTATTCCCAAACCTGTGACCACCAGAAGGAAAAATTTGAGAAAATGGAAAATGAAAATCGATATTTCTTCAGCTTTCAAGAATTTTTTTTAAATAGATCTAGCCTCAAGTGGATGGATATCCAACTTTTGACCATATAATGAATATAAAATTTCTTAGTATCTTGACATAACACATGAGAATGGTTAAAGTTCTTCCTCAAAAATCCAACATCTACTTCAAGATATAAAAGAGTTTGCAAGGCTTTCTATTAAAAGATATTGTACACTTTCAGAAATTAAACAAATAGTACACATGCTTGTGCCCCATTATGATCACATCAATAGGTTCAAACATCATATAAGAAGTAGGGTAATAAGCATTTTAGTGCTTACCAAAGACTTGAAGCAAAAAAGGCACTTATCGGTATTACACAAGTTGCATATCTGCCACATGTGAAAGAACAGTTTAGAAAGACAAACTAAAGAAATGGAAACCAAAACAATAGAGGCTTAGGATGAAGAAATTATGAAAAGGAAATATCACTATGTATGACTTACATTTCAAATGTCATTTTGACAGGAGTTGCAACCTGCAGATATAAAAGACTATCATTCATACAAATAAATGAACAATTTGAGGGGAATCATTTATTTATTTTTTTAACTGAAAGCAAACTAGTAGATTTATATAATATCACTGCTTCATTAAAGCATAGAAAGAATAGTGATTCCTCAGAATGATGTGATCAAAATGAATCATTATCATTACGCTAGATGTAGTCATTAAATGTATGCATTGCGCCATGGTTAAATATAAGCATTTTCGGAAAGAAAACATTATCAATGACCATGTCATACCTTGAACACGCGGACAAGAAAAAATGCCACGGCTCCAGAAAATCCCATGTGAATCATAGTAAGCGTTATAGGAAGTGGAAAATTGAAATATTTTGGGGAGAGAACCCACTGCAAAGAAAGTCATTCAAGTAAAAGTTTAACAAACCTTGTACCACAAACAAAGATAAATAGGGGTAAAACACACCCAGGTGATTGAGAAGGAGCATTACCTTGTTGTATAATATAACTCCAGAGGAAAGCAGAATGTAGATAAATAGGTAAAGATAAGTCAGCACAAGCGGTTTGTTGATCATCTTGGACATTCTTTGTTTTTCAAACTGGCCACAACGTATTGACTCCTAGCAGTAGCCACTAAATCACCATCTCAGGCACATATAAGTTCCACCTAAAGCTAAGAACTAACCAGGAATGCCGTGTCCTGATCACTTGTCAGAATGGGGAAGGAGGGGAGACCATCACCTCAATAACTGACAAATCATCAACTGTTGCAATGGCAGCTCCGGTTCAGACATCTAGAATAGGAAAAAAAAAAAGCTGACAATGACAATGAAGTTAGCATCATAAAGTGGTGTAGTGATGCCCTAAGAAGAAGCAAAGAATAACCCATGAGTTGAGTTGAGTCAATAAAGATATATATATAAAAAAAAAAAAACGTAGCAAATCGGCATTGTAAATGAAGTTTTGACGAATTAATCAAATGGGTTAGTCGAGAACTGATCTAAAACAAATGGGTCAGTCAAAGAAAGGATTTTTAACAAGAAAAAACCAAAATTTAGAAAGTCGGCAGGTAAGTTAATCGATCTAGACAGCATAACAAGCATTCATTGAAAGATGTGATCTAGAAGAGGAAACCCAAATCTTGAATAAAATTATGAAAGAGTAAGGAACCAACCTCAAGGGAGATGAATGAAGTGGTTGGAGGTCGAATCTGAGAGTGAAGAAATAGAAATCCGAGATCCCCAGCAAGAAGACTGACACAGAGAGAGAAAGGTCAAATGAGTCGTGGCATGTCACAGATATAATCAATAGTATTTGAGGTTGTGGCCCTGGTGGGGCTGGGCTGCTATCCCATATGGATTGGATGGATTAAGATTAAGCAGAGTAACGTGAGCCTTGGCAGAGAAGAGGAAGA
This sequence comes from Humulus lupulus, assembly GCF_963169125.1. Classification (NCBI taxonomy): domain Eukaryota; kingdom Viridiplantae; phylum Streptophyta; class Magnoliopsida; order Rosales; family Cannabaceae; genus Humulus; species Humulus lupulus. The sequence goes on along the minus strand of NC_084794.1, from coordinate 285,932,476 downwards.
AGAAAAAGTTACTTATTACTGGTGAGATCAGTTCAGAGATGAAAGCTGTATTATTAGCGTACCCTATTTTAACATTACTATCTTTACAACTTTCAACTTTCTATTTATGTATGTGAACTTCCAATCTTACTGTTTCTTTTTGTTTTGGCACAAACACTTGTTTCACATTTTCCTCAATTATTATTATTTTATTTATTTTGAATTGTATCTTTTTTTCCTCCTAGGCAGGATCTTCAATTCTGTAAAAATAATAATAAAAAATAGGATACTTGTCTTGAATAAGAACAAAATATTTTAGGGGTGTTGGGTGTAAGGATTTCACTTGGTGAGTTTTAGTTGAAATGAGTTGATAATTAGGGAAATTCAAACTTAATGTAATGTTTAATATGACGAGTTAAAAATAATCTGATTAATTAGAATATTTGTTGTGTTCCTAAAGGAGGACCAACAACCAAATGATCTTGTTCATTCATTAAGGATAATACAATTGTTTGAAAACTTGTAAATTGTGTTTGGTTGTATATGAGAATATTTAGTTAGATTTATATTGATTGAATTACAATATTTGGATAAATACAAAAATCTTATCCATTATTTTGAACAAAATAATTATATGTGGAATCCACTCTATTGAGATTGATGGGAATGTATAGAATCCACATATTTAAAATGGTTCAAGAATACTCTTCCATGGGGTAATCTTTAATATATTACTCTTAGTTCAATCTTATGTTGTGTTTAATTTCTTTTCTTATTATTGTTTTGTTATTTTTTTTGTTATTATGTTTTCTGTCTTGCTTATCATATGATAATGTATATGGTCTCTTTTCATATTTATGCGGTTATTGGTTATTAATTCTTTTGTACACTTAGAAAAGGTTTTTTTTTTTTTTTTTTTTCAAAAAAAAAAAAGAAAAGGTTTTTTATGAATGCTTGTGGCTCTAAGATGCAACTATAGCACCTGGATCTCTTTGTTCGTGTACAACATTTATCATAGATAAGTTTTTTCATTAATAATTTTGATAACTAATTTATTTTTTATTGAGTTAAATGTAACGAGTTATTAGATTTTTGGGGACTTTAAATGATCTTTTTGCTCGAGTACAATATTTACAACATATAAGTTTTTCTTTTATTGTATTTCATTTTTATTGCAAGGATAAAATTTAGTTTCTTTTTATTTTATTATTTTTTTAATATAATGTTTGTTTGTTATTTTGTTTTATAAGCTGATTTACAGTTATATAAGTCGAATATGTGGCCTTAGTAGTAGTACTGGATTAGAGTATTTCCCTTAGTCTTTCTTCATACATGTCAAAACAGATTGGTTGGCAGTTGTGATCGTTTTCTCTAAGAGATCATAATTTTTCAATGATTTAGGGTCTTTGTTAGAGGAAATAACAAGTTTGTTGTCCAATTTTCCAGGAGTATCTTTGATTTATGATCGTCGTACAACTAATAAGGTTGTTCATAGATTGCCAATGCATATTCTCAGGGTGGATGATGAACTTGTTTAGCTAGAAGATTTCCCTTATTTTTTCTAGGGATTTAGATTTCTAGGTAGTATGACATTGTGATATTTTTCAATGAATAAATTTTATTGCTATAAAAAAAATTAGGGCTTAAAAACAAAAAAAACTTTATATCAACATAGTAATATTGAAGATTACCATTCCTGTGAAAAAAATATACCATACCAAACAACCCCTAAGTGTGTATAAATTAAAAACATAATTAGAAAAAGACAATTGATGTATATTCATATATAATTACAAATAAACAAATATATTTTAATAAATTAAAAAATAAAAATATTTTTAATAAAAAATTAATTAAAACTAAAAATAAATCTGATTTAATTTCTAGTTATATCACATTAATAATCTGATAATAAAAATATAATTTAAAACCCTAAAAATTCTACTTTTTATTTTTTTCTTCTTTCTTCTATCTTTTTTGTTTTTTTTTTCTTCTTCATATTTTTCTTGCAGATGACGATGAGAGGCTTGGGGCAAAGAGGAGCATCACGAGTGGGATGACGACAAATCTTGGAGCAAGAGTTGGGTGTTGGCAAGTTTGGACATCAACGAGCCTAGGTAATGTTTGTCGACAAGTTTGGGTCTGTGATGGGCTGGTGTTGGGGCTTTGGAGGCCTAGGTTTTTCGTGGTTGAGGCATGAATTCGACATGGCTGAGGAGTGGCTGAGGTTTAAAGAATTAAGAATTTTGAGCTGATGCTAAACTTTTTGGTCATGTTTTAATGAGTTTTGAAGATAGTGAAGTAAGTTTGTGTTATTTTGATTGTAGCATTTCTATGGTAGGAGTTAAGTTTCTGCTCAAAATGAGAGGAAAGATAGTGATTTTTGTAGGTAGTTCACTTGGATGGAATATGTTACTCGCATTTATCAAGTAGGTCAACACGTGCGACCGCTCGAAGAAGCACGTGACCTCTTCGAAGACATGTCAAGACATGAAGCCTAGCGAGAAACTAGCGAGTGAGGAGTGCCTAGGGTTTCGAGAACCATGACATGCATGACCTCCGAAAGGCCATCGAAGTCCTCAAAGGTCCGACCTTTACTAATGTGACAGTCAGAATCTCGTGATCCGTAAGGGGAAAGACCGGGTAAACTGTGCAATCCCACACCGCCTGGGGAAGGTCAAGTGTAATGATTTTAAGACTGTGTAGGTATGGGACTACACAGTTGAAGATGACTTAAATGGATTGATGGGTACTACCTATATCAGGAAGGTGCATCTTCTTTTCGGTAGCCCATCACTTGAGAACTCCATGGTTAAGCGTGCTTGGCCTGGAGTAATCTAGGGATGGGTGACCTCCTGGGAAGTTTTCCCAGGAATCGTGCAAGTGAGGACAAAGCACGCTGGAAAGACTTGTCTTGGTTTGTAGGGCCAGTCGTCATTCCAGAAAGCAGCCATAGTGATGTGGGGCGTCACAACTAAAGTCCAAGGGATGGTGCCTGAGCAGCAGGGACTTCTCAAGGACTACCTCTAGCTTGCGAGTTATACTCATTCACATGTCCACTCGTGAAAGACGGGTACCACTCTGACATGCGTCCCCATCTACCTTTGACATTGGTTGTAGTTTCCTACAACGTGACTGTCCCTTCCACACAATCGACAAAGATGATGTTAGAAGATCAAAATTGCCCTAAAAAACAGGCAATATGCGGCATGACATTGACACCATTACCACGATCGTGGCCATGCGCACGTGGTCCCAAAAGTCTCTGAGGAACTGCTTAAAGGGGAAGCTTTACTTGATAAAGGTTTAGAGCTCCTCGAGGACCACCCTAAACATATTGTATTCCAGTTTTCCATTGTAATTTGGGATTAACCAATTAATTGTATTTCTCTTGTATTAAACCCCTATTAGGGAGATACTAATATATTCCAGCCGCCTATAAAATATGGTTGAAAATTCATTGTAAATATAGGTCAACTTGTGCATTCAAAAATACTACCACATTGTAAACCTTAAGAGAACTTGAACCCGTGCAAGTTCTTCATCAATACAATAGACTCGTAGACTATGCTTAATTAATAAGTCGAACCACGTAAAAATCTTATGTGGCTTGCAGAACCAAACTCCTTTAATTTGTGTTCGATTTTTAAATTTGATTTTTTATTTTTATTGGGATTTGAATATAAATTTTTGAATTTTGGATTTGAATATAAATTTGAATTTTTTAAATTTAATTTCTAGGTTTGAAGAACAAGAAGAAAAAGAAGATAGAATAAGGAGAGATTGGAGAGAGAGATAAGAGATTAATTTTTTAATAGGAAAAATACTATTTTGGACAATCTAGTTTACATTTATACTCGTTTAGATCCTCTGTTTTGAAAAAAAAAATTATTTTTGGACCTCGTGTTTTGTAAATTCAAAATAGTCAATCTTAATTTTGATCAAAATATTTTATTAATACTACTAAAATACTCTTTAGTTCTATTAATTAATGAATTAAAAAGGGAAATTTGAATTTTAATGCATTTAAGGGGATTGTATTTAAGAAATACCCTATCACCTATATGAGTCTCACTTTGGTCCTACTATTTGCCTAAGTACCCAAAATACCCCTGCCATTTGTTCTGACTCTCTCTCTCTCTCTCTTCTCTCTCTCTCTTCTCTCTCGGTCTCTCTATATTTACTCTCACTCTCGGTCCCGAACCAAAAAAACTCTCAAAGCCCACATTTGAATCCGTCGCAACCCAACGAAATCGGAGAAGAGAAGCATTGTCGGAGAAGGTCTTCGGAACCAGGACTTGAACATCGAACCAGAAGCACCCAGAGGCAACCAAACAACTCCGAAGTAGGCAAAACAACTCCCATGTAACACCCTCACTTATTTTAGTTAAAACCATATTTGAGGTGTTACGTTTTAAAACTATATCATAATTTATTACTGCGGAAGTCTGAACATTTTTTTTTTTTAAAACTTGAAAACTTATTTCACATTATTTACATTAAACATAAAGTGTGTCTCAAACATATTATACATAAGTATTAAATAACCCAATTTATTTTCAAAACATAACTTCACACTTTATTACAAACATCTCACTGATAACTAAAATAACTCACAAAAGGTCGATATGTTCATATGTACAAATTAGGGTCAGGACCATGCTTCAGTTCTCCTCATGTCATTCACACATTTCTTTCTCTACCTACAACACAAGACAACTGTGAGCCTAAAGCTCAGTAAGCAAAGTAATGCATGCAATGCTAATGATTACCCAATATCAATGGACATACACAACTTCTTTTTAAATTTTGGGCCCCTTAATATTGTGCACACTGTTTGAATTGGTCAATGCCTGCAGGGCTTGTTACACATACAATACAAAATCCCATGGGTTCTCCTCCGGCTAGCCATCACCACAGTAGGGCACATTAAAAACATTATTCCATCGTTGCCCCGTCAGGCTCAAGAGTTAAGGCGGCCACACACTGTGGTGTCAATACATATAACAATAACTCATATGGAGGAGAAATAAAAACGGAAACATGGCAAATAATATAATTGGTTCACTAAAACCTAGCCCAAATTATTGGGCAGCCACTATAAGCCTACTATAGGCCTCCGTTTACACTTATTAACACTTTCATTTGCCTTTTCAAAACAGTGGCACTGAACTTAAACTTCTTATTACAACTTTCTTTTATGTTGCACAAAACTTGCAAAGGCATCATATAATTAATCATCATAATATCATGCATGGTCTTATATCAAATAATAATTTACCATATCACTATTATGCCATGCATACAAATTTATGATGAAGTGTCACTGTATGTTAATACCACTTACTCACAAAATATTCATATAATGCATACTTTCACATAACACATAATTCTTGTGTTGCAGTTGAGTACTTTACTTACCTTTTGTCCAAAATATATTTTACCGTGTAACAAGTGATGTCTTAGGTGTTGATATGCTTATCCTGACAATGGCATGGATTTCTCATCATAATGAAGGTAGTAAGACATTGAACTCTCATTTAAAAATACCCATAAAACATCATATCAAATTTCATATCAAAATCATGCCTAAAATGCCTTAAACCACCTAGATCGAGCGTTAGATTTATCTTAGACACTTAGAGAAATTTTGACAGAGTTTCCCCTTAATTTTAGCTATCCTCAAATATCAAAATCATCCAATAATCAACATCAAATAACCTGCCATAACCATATATCCCAAATACCAACATAATTCATCATAAAGTTATCATATACCGATTTTGATAAAATTCTAATTTCCTAGATCATCACCCAAATTAAATGAGTCTCCACATCTATTCAAACATTTATAAGCATATCTACCCTCTTATAAACTCCATAAAATAACCAAAAATCAGCTTGTAATCCAAGAACCCCAAAAACCTCATAAAACACAAAATTTCACTTACCGAGCAAATTTTCGGCGAAAACAATTTCTTCAAGCTTTTTTAAACCTCAAACCACTTGGAAACCACCAAGAAATATCTTTAAAAAGATAAAACACCATAGATAAGCTCTTAGCATAATTCAAAAACATGGTTTAACTTCCAAGTACAAGAACTTACCATAAAAATGCTAGAACTAAGCTTAATCCACTTCTTTGGCTTTGATTTCACTTGGATCTCCTTAGAATTTCTTCAAACCATCCAAGAAATGGTTTTTGGTTTTCTTTTCTCTCTGTTTTTCAGAGTAATGGTCGTGCAAAGTGATAAGGTTGATGACAATCCCTTATTTTCAATGATTTAGCCTTATTGTATCAAAATTTAACACCTTTCATCTCATCATTTCACCTTTTGACTTATGAAAACCTTATCACTTCAATAATTTCGACTTAATCATCTGCTAGGCCTATTATCCTTATGTGTAAAACACTCACACCAAACCTTAGGTCCATATGACTTCATACCCAATAGTTATGCTTACCCGATCGAGCGTAGCACACTTATGCTAAGCTCGTTTTGACTTTGCATCAATACCACTGATTATGTATACCTCCCATCAAGAATTGATCTAATGGTTCTAAAACCATTTTTACATCATCAATGAGACCTTAATCATACCTCGATTACATTTGGTAAATCCATAAATACTCAATTTTACACCGAAATACTAGTAATCGACATTGTACTATTTTTCACTACTTAACCTATTTTGCCTTCTATATCTCACTTTCACCACTTATTCCATGCCTTGTCCATATTTTTCATACTTTCTTATATCTTGAGCACATCAAACACCCATAAAAGACAACTCAAATGCCACAAGGTTAATAATATTGAGCATACATATAGACATCACATACACAACTTTTATACTTATACATGAAAACACTTATAAGAATATGCATATGCTCAAATTATACATATTGTATGATATGTAATGCAATGCAATCATGTGATTATTGGCTATATTATATCAAAATAATGTGGGTGCTACATCCCAAGTACGCGAAGGTGAGGGTTTTCTTTTTAATCTGCAATGTCTGGTTTTTTTGTTGATGTTTTGTTCATAGGATAGATCGGGGCTGGGTAATTGAGAAATCTGGGTTATTTTTTTCAAAAATTTGGACCCAACTCGATAGGCCTCGATAGAACTCGATAGTATATGTTAGGTCTGTTTTTGAATGTGCCTCGATTGACCTTGATAGGACTCGATGCTATTAGATATTTCAGTTTTAGGGTGCCTCGATAGAATGAGACATAAACCATGATTTAGCATCTGCCTCGATAGGACTCGATAGACCTCGATAGGCCTCGATGATAATAGACATATGGCTGATTCTAGCATCTGCCTCGATAGGCCTCGATAGAATAAGACTTTTGGTTGTTTTAGCACCAACCTCGATAGGCCTCGATAGAATTAGATATATTATGATTTTTCCTTACCTCAATAGGCCTCTATGAAAAAAAAAACGAAAAACTGTTCAACCATGGCTTGTGCTAGCCAAAGAGCCAAGGTTTAGACAAAGTTTTCTCCTATAGCTCCCCATTTTTTCAAGATTATTCTTGAAGAGAATATTGGGAACACCAAGTTAGTAAGTAGCCAAGGTTTAGACCAAGTTTTCTCTTATGGCTCCCCGTTTTTTCAAGATTATTCTTGAAGAGAATATTGGGAACACCAAGTTAGTAAGTATACTACTTATATATCTACTACTAACTTGGTGTTCCCAATATTCTCTTCAAGAATAATCTTGAAAAAATGGGGAGCCATAGGAGAAAACTTTGTCTAAACCTTGGCTCTTTGGCTAGCACAAGCAATGGTTGAACATTTTTTTGTTTTTTGTTTTCATAGTGGCCTATCTAGGTAAGGCAAAATCATAATATATCTAATTCTATCGAGGCCTATCGAGTCCTATCGAGGTTGGTGCAAAAACAACCATAAGTCTTATTCTATCGAGTCCTATCGAGGCAGATGCTAGAATCAGCCATATGTCTATTATCATCGATGCCTATCGAGGTCTATCGAGGCTTATCGAGGCATGTGTAAATCAGCCATATGTCTAATATCATCGAGGTCTATCGAGGCACCCTAAAACTGAAATATCTAATAACATCGAGTCCTATCAAGGTCTATCGAGGCACCCTAAAACTGAAATATCTAATAACATCGAGTCCTATCAAGGTCAATCGAAGCACATTCAAAAATAGACCTAACATATACTATCGAGGCCTATCGAGTTGAGTCAAATTTTTTGAAAAAAAAACCTAGATTTCTCAGTTACCCAACCCCGATCTATCATATGAAAAAAACATCAACAAAAAACCAGACATTGAAGATTAAAAAGAAAACCCTCACCTTCGCGTACTTGGGAGTTGTTTCGCCTACTTTGGAGTTGTTTGGTTGCCTTTGGGTGCTTACGGTCCAATGTTCAAGTCTTGGTTCCGAAGACCTTCTCCGAAAATGCTTCTCTTCTCCGATTTCGTTGGGTTGCGACGAATTCAAATGTGGGTTTTGAGAGTTTTTTTGGTTCGGGACCGAGAGTGAGAGGAAATATAGAGAGATCGAGAGAGAAGAGAGAGAGAGAGAGAATTGGAACAAATGGCAGGGGTATTTTGGATACTAAGGTAAATAGTAGGACCAAAGTGAGACTCATATAGGTGATATTGTATTTTTTAAATACAATCCCCTTACATGCATTAAAAGACAAATTTCCCATAAAAAATAAAAAATAAGGATGAGACATAAAGAAAAGAAGGAAGAGGAGGAAATAGAAAGGAAAGAAAAAGAGGAATAAAGTTCAATTAGAATTTATGTTTCAGTTTAAAAAGTTTTTTTAAAATTATTAGGTTTTAGTTTGGTTAGTTTATAAAATTGATTTTTGTTTTTTTTCTATTAATTTTATATTTGGAATTAAAATATGTCTATTTAATTAATTACTATAGTTTTTATAATTATTTTATATTATTATTTTTATTTGACTATTTATTTTTAATGATTTAATTAATTCATTAATTAATAGAACTAAAGATCATATTGAAATATATTTTGAACAAAAATTGTATTTGTAGGACTATTTTGAACTATTTAGCAAAACACAAAGTTCAAAATTGTATTTTTTGAAATAGAAGATCCTAAACAAGTATAAAGGTAAAATAAAGGGTCCAAAATATATTTTTTATTTTATGTTTTTAATTAAATAATTAATGAAATTTGAGAGTATTTTGGTCTTATTTAAAAATATGTTATGTCTTTTTTTTACAAAATGAAAGGTCCCTTTGAAACTAATGGTCCAAAACTAGTATAAAAATAAAATAAAGAGAAATAAAATAGTATAAATTCTTAAAAAAGTCACTCATTTCCCATTAAAAAAAGTATTTTCTTAATCAAATTGCATAATAATTTCCTTTCTCACAAAATGATATTCTAAACACACTAAACATCCTATTGAAAATTCTTAACACCCTAACTAAATGCAATTTTATAAAAAAATTATCGAAAAAAATATTATTTTACCAAATGACATTACAAAAATTGTTTTTTTTTACAATTCACTTTGTTCAGCTATGTTTAATTAGTTACAAATAATTTGTTATTAATTATTGATGGCGGGTAAAAAAGTAAATAAAAAAGAATTAGAAAAGAGAACTACGAATTTTAATTGTGCTAAGTTACTTTAAAAGAAGTTTCAAATATATACGTTTTGTGTTCGTTTATTGCAATTAAATTTTATTATGTTGCAACATCGTCTGTTTCTTACAGCACAAGTTTCATCATTCGTTTTCTTTTTGTGGCACTTATTTCCAATAGATTCCAGAATTATTATGCACACAATTTTGATTTATTTTCTAAAAAGATAATTTGTTCTCATTTCATTGAATAAGTTTTGGAAAACTTATATTGGACATGATTATATTGCATGTGATAATATTAATTTCTCTCATCTAATATACTAAATCTCTTAGTGAGGGAAACCTTACTTGTTACCTGATTTATGATTGAGAATCTTTGGTTACTCATTTTTCTTTCTTTCCTTATTCATATGTTTTGGAATAATCTTCAAGGAAACCTACCTTGCCAAGTACAAATACCTGCCCACCCACCCTCTTTAAGTGACTTTTTTGTTTTGTGTGTGTTTCATTGAAGGGTTTCTCCAACGGAGCAGCAAAATATCATTTTGGTGTTGATCCTATACTAAATAACAATCCAATGAAACGGCAAATGAGACACAAAAATGGTAGAGATAAACAGTGCCACGACATTATTGATGTGACACTGTTCACCACGACACATTTTTTTGTTTTGTTTTTGTATTTTATAAGTATAAATATATAATAATATAATGTGTATTTTGTGGGGAATATAATAATAATGTAGGATATTTTTTTTTTTGTAATTTTTAGTGTTGTATTTGGATTGAAAAAAAAATATGGTGTTAAAATTCTCTCATTTCGATGTTAGTTCAACACTATTTTGGTTCATGGTTAGACTTGCCCACCTGAGAGCTTTTTGTATGTTAGTTTTAGAGTGGCATACTAAGTCTAATATTTCATAATAAACTTGTGTTGTCTAAGCTCTATGTTTATCATCAAAGTAATATGAAGTTCTTGAGAGGAAGACAATAAATCTTCAAGTAAAAGAAAAGATATGCAAGATCTTGGAGATGGTTCAATCATCCAGGATCATTAACATGAGGGGATCTCACAATACTTGAAACTACAGTGTTGATTCTCTTAGAAAATGATATAGTAATATTCCAAATTAATAAGCTACAAAATAAGCAAGCATATATGTGATAAATAAAATAGACCCTAACTAGCTATATCATTATAATTATTTGTTACGACGATTATGTTAAAGAAATATTACAATGGAGAAGATTATAATCAAAATTAACACAAAATATATAATATTAACTAATAATATTAGATAAATTAATGAAAATATGATAAGAGATTACATAATTTATGTAAATTATCATAAGGATAAGAGGTAGAAGATGAAGATCTCAAGGCTTTAAACAAAATTCAAAATATTTGTCCTAAAAGTTATTTTATCCATCATAAGAATACTTTGAGAATATTCTCGCTAAAAATGTTTTTAATGATTTATTAAGGCTCTAAAGATGATTATGGGCTTGCTTGTGATAGTTTTTAGAAAAGTTAAAAATTATTTTATAAAAAAATTGTGTAATAAAAGTATTTGATAAACAATATTAAATCAGCTTATTGAAGAGTTTATGCAAAAACTACAACTAAAAAACTTTCCCAACTTTTAGCTTTTCCAAAGGCAGCTTTTTGAAAAAACTTTCCAATAAATGTTTTTTTTTATCTAAATATATTTACCTTTTTATTATATATTATTCAAAATAAAAGTATTTAAAATAAATTAATAAGATAATATTTAAATTTTAAATATTTTTTATTTTCTTCAAAAAATATTTTTATAATTTATGTTTATTAGATATTTTTAAATATTTTTTTTTATTTTAGTAATTTTAAATTGACAAAAGAATTTATTATACATTATAATATTATCTTTGCATCTCATAGTATTTTTAAATTATAATTTATCAAACATATATCAATTTCATGTTTTAGAAAAAAAATATTATAATTTTAACATGTTTAAATAAATACAATATTTATATTGAAATCCATTGGGTATGTTTAGTATTTGTGAATTTGTTTTAATAAAATAAATATGATATCTATTTTGGTCTTTTAATATTTAACTACACTCTAATCATATGTATATAGTTTACCAAATATTCTGATACAACTTTTCCAACTCACAACACTTATTTATAATTTACCAAACACTTATCAATTTTTCCCCACAGCACAGCTATTGCTACTTTACCCCACAACACAACTACAACTGTTTTTCCCACAACACAACTGTACCAAACTTGCCCTATGTCATCACAAGTGTGTTTTAAGCAAAATAGTATCTATTTATAGAGTTTGAGATCACCAGTTGATTTTCAAATTCCACCAACCCCTTGGGTGTTACAAATGATAAATTGAGTGTTTATGGAGTTAAATTGATCATCTGGGGGTTACTTGGGTTGTTACAACGTTCAAAGCATCAAAAAGTTGCTTCAAAACCGAAATTGTCAGGTTACTGATTTGTAACCCCAAGTAACAACTTTGGTTACAAACTGGAAAACGTCCTAAATCTTCTCTCATGCAATTTTGTAACATTCCTAACAAATATAAAACATTATAGCACATGAAAATAAAATCAAGAGTATGTAACTTCTTTTACATATTGATTATAGTGATATTTTGGGAGTTACAAATTATCTCCCCTTTGTATGTTACAAATTGACAAAATGACATGATGTCACACTCATTTAATCAACATTATATTATTTATATAAAATAATATAACATTCTCCCACTTGATTAAATGATATCTCTTTTGTAAAAAATAATTTGTAACATTTATTTAATCAATAAAAAATTATATTATAAAGATAAGAATTTATACATTTTTAGACTCTGTGTGTTTGTCTCGTTACCTGTGTTGGACCTTGTGTTTTGACAAGATCCCTAAACCTAATTTTGATGAAGAAAAAATTAAATACGAAAACACAATTATTTGGCAGAATGATTGTGCGCTTTTGTTCTGAATTGTTAGTTTGGTGAATTATTTGTGATTTTAGTTCAATTTTTTTTTACCAAAAATGAGTTCAGGGGTCTATTTGAACCATTTTACAAACACACAATGTCCAAAAAGTAATTTGTCAAAACACAGGATCCAAACAGGTAATGGTACAAAACACATGGTAAAAAAATATATAAACCCTATTATAATATTCCCCTACTTGATAAAATAACCGCACTCTTTATTGAAACCAATGTATTAATGCATGGAGTAAAATATCTTTTGACTTGAATTTTACCTTAGTATATAATTATCACAAAATTTGTTGAAATTTTGGTTGCTGAAGCATTAACCACTATTCCTTGATAACAAATCGGTGATAATACACATACCTTTGCTATGTTCACTTGAGAACCTCGTGACTCGCTTTTGTATCGTTAATGGCCATGTGCACAAATCCATTCATGGACTTTTCTTGAGAATGAACTCCTGATTTTCATGAGAGGCAACACCACCCCTAAGTCCATATAGGTGGAACTTTTATAGTATATTGTTACCCTTAAGATACTTGTCATCTTAAGACTAAGTTCCATTAAAATAACCTTTTAGTTTTTAACCCTCCAATTAGTTACACTTAGTACTTATATCTCATATGAGACAATTTTAAAAACTAACACGTTCACTTAGTTGACTTGTTATTACATATTCAACCTAATACTAGTTTACGTAACTAGTTTTAAAATAGATTACCATCAATAGTGAATCTCTTTTGGGAGCTTTATTCTCATCCCTCGAGATATACTAAATCTTTTATAAAAAATTTAATTATTTGTCAAGTTTTCACTTAACTTCTCAAAATTTTGATTCCATTTTGAATCATTTCATTTTCTCACGTATGCATAGTTAACGAGTCATCTCTCTCTTGTTATTTTATTCAAACTTTGTGCTAGCTATAGTTTGAATAAAATATTTAATTTATCAAAGTAGCAAGTTTGACCCAAGTCAACACCCCTACTATTTTCACACTTTAATACTCAAGATAAACATTTTTTTTTTAATATTGAATTTAAAAAAGAAAACTTGATGGTTTATGCATCATAAGATACCCTATTTTTTGGGTATGCAAATTTTAAAGAATATGACAAAAGTAGAGTTTTTTGAATAATTGGACAAGATTGCACTTTCTCTCCCTCTCCCTCTCCCTCATCCTCTCTCAAATTCTCCCTCTTTCTCTATAACCGCGACACCACCACCACAACCTCTCCACAGCGTCAAAGCACACCACCTCTCCACGCTGCCACTTCCATCGACGCCTCCAACTCCCACCACCATTGAACCCGCCACCTCTTACCACCATTAAATATCTCTTTCATCATTTTTTTTATTTTAAGGATGAAAAATTCAATCCAAAACTTAAATCGAATGAAAGATTCGCCTAAAATAATAATTTATGGATTTTGAACACTTATGTACAAGATTTTTTGGTTTTGTTTGCATTGGCTTCCTAACAATGCATTAATGATGCATTAACGATGGTGGCTTGAAAACATGTTTTTAGGCCAAACAATGTCTAACGATGCATTAACAATGCGGTAATGAAGCATTTGCGATGGTGGCTTGAAAACATGGGTTTTAGGCCAAAACGATGTCTAACGATGCGATAACGATGCGTTTCAGATGGTTGCCTCCTAACGTTGCATTAACGATGCATTAGTGATGCAATAACGATGTGTTTGCGATGGTGGCTTGGAAACATATTTTTAGGCCAAACAATGTCTAATGATGCATTAACGATACGGTAACAATGCATTTGAGATGGTGGCTAGAAAACATGGATCTAGGCCAAAACGATGTATAACAATGTGTTTGCGATGGTTGCTTGAAAGCATGTTTTTAGGCCAAAAAAATCGATGGTTTCAACCCACCATCGCAAATTCATCGTTATCACATTGTTAGACATCGTTTTTGCCTAAAACTAGGGATGTGCAAAATATCATACAATCCAATAGAACTGACCGATCCAATTACAATCGATCGCCAAAATTTGGATATCCAATTATGATTGGATTAGATCAGTTGTTAGATGATATATGCAAAAATCCAATATAACCAATCCGATCCAATTATATATATATATTTATTTCTTTAAGATTATGCTTATAATTTATGTTTATTTGTATGGTGTTGTATCATTTTAAAAAAATTAGTATTTCTATTTATAATATTATGAATTATTTGAATAAATTAAGCTAAAAAAATGCTAAAAAATAGTGGATGGATCCAATACGGTCAAATACATTAGTAAGGGGACACATCCAATGAATAAAATTGATCCAATCCAATGGATAATTGGATTGAATCGGTTGAGACAAGTTAATTGGATTGGATCGGTTGTAAAAATCTAACTTCCAATGGATAATTGGATCAGATCGGATAGGCCTAAAAAATTGGATGTGATCCAAGGAACACCCCTACTTAAAACTCATGTTTTCAAGCCACCATCGCAAATGCATAATTAAAACATCGTTAGTGCATCGTTAGACATTGTTTGGCCTAAAATATATTTTCAAGCCACCATCGCAAACACATCGCTAATGCATCGTTAGGAGCCACCATCTCAAATGCATCGTTACTGAATCGCTAGATCGTTTTGACCTAAAACCCATGTTTTTCAATACACCATCGTAAATGCATCATCGTTAATTCATAGTTAGACATTGTTTGGCCTAAAAACATGTTTTCAAGCCATCATCGCAAATGCATCGTTAATGCATCGTTAGGAAGCCACAATCTCAAACACATCGTTAAGAATTGTTTTGGCCTAAAAACTATGTTTTTAAGGCTCTATCGCAATTGCATCGTTAATGCATCATTATACATCATTTTTCTGCAAATTTTTAAGTTTTAGATCTGAAAAAAAAAAACACAAATAAAATCAAAAAATCTTGTACATAAGTGTTCAAAATCCATAAATTAGTGTCTTAGGTGAATTTTTCCTTCGATTTAAATTTTGGATTGAATTTTTCATCATTAAAATAAAAAAACATTGATGAAAGAGCTTTACTGGTGGTAGGATGTGGTAACTTCAATGGTGGTGGGAGGTGGAGGTGTCGATGGAAGTGGCAGCGTGGAGATGTGGTATGCTCTGCCTCCGTGGGGAGGTGGTGGTGGTGGTGCTGTGGTTATAGAGAAAGAGAGATAGTTTGAGAAAAGAAGTTGAAGGAGAGGGAGAGAAAGGGCAATCTTATCCAATTATTCAAAAAAGTCATACTTTTGTCATATTTTTTAAAGTTGGCATACTCAAAAAATAAGATATCTTATGATGCATTAAACATCAAATTTTCCAATAGAAACCTCTTAGTTTCTATAACTTCATTTATTTCAATGTTTTTAAAAGAATTACGCTTACTTTTCATATGTTTGAGAGTTGCTAACAACCAGGCACCTTTGTTGTTCTCCTAACAATTCAAACCAAAAACTATCACCAAAATCACGAACAAGAAGGACTAGGAGTGCTCGACCATCAAGAGAGTTGAATTAGAGAGGATCCTCAACTAACAACTAATGATCCTTACTGCCACATAGCGAAAGAAGAATAAAAAAATTTCAGATTGTGAAAGTGTGGAAATGAATAGACTAGCTCTCCTCTTATAAGATTCAAGGGGAACAAGGCATTTAAAGCTTTGCAAGTTTCTTGCATTAACCATAAAAGTTACATGCAATTAATTATGCGGTTGTGACCAAGGCCAAAAAGCTTTTACATAATTTGTTATAGAATATTCTGAGCCTTTTTGAGAGAAGAAAAAATAGTTTTTTTTTTTAATGTTTTTATCACTTTTTTAAGGTCCTAGAAGGTTTTTTTTTTCTTTCTTTAAAAAATATGGACTTGAACTTACAAAAATACTATAAGAATTTTTTATTTAAAAGTTAATTATCTCAAGTAGGTACAAGACATATACCAAAAGTATACTAAAAATATATCATAAAAAAACTAAAAATATAAAAAAAAAAAAAAAAACTTAAAAAAACAAAAATCAACAAAAAAAAGCCAAATATTACAATTTTTGAATAAAAAATTAGAGTAGAAATTACATTCTATATGACCTTTTTTATCATTTATTTATTTTTTTAATTTTGGACCATATATTTTGTAAAAGTTACTGATTGGACTCTGTGTTTTGTTAAATGACAATTTAGACCATGTGTTTTGCAAAATGGAACAAAATAATACCGTGGGTTCGATTTTGGTCAATTTTTTTAAAAAAATATGACCAAAATACCCTCATATTTTATTAAAAAAATTAATATTAAATATATTTAGTTAATTTTAAAATAAAAGGTTAAACTAAAATTAAAAAAATATAATATTTTAATGTGAAAAAAATTAAACAAAACATAATTAAAATATTAAATAAAACTAAAATAAATCTTAAAAACAAAAATCTTAACTAAAACTAAAATGAACTAAAGTTAAAATATAGAAACATGTATTGAAATTTTTCATAACCCTTTTCTTCTTCTGTTCAAATTGGGTCGCCTAGGTGCTGGACATAGTTGAGACGAAGACTTGGGCGACCAGAGGCATCGGATCTAATAGGATTGGGACGAAGGCTGGGCGACTGAGGGTCGCTGTTCAAATGGTGCTGGGACGAAGGTTGGGGTGACTAGGAGCGTCAATCTGAGTGATAGGGTGAATGGGGATGTCGAGCACCTCCATTTCTTCCCATATGTTCTTCTACATCTTCACGGGTCTTGATCCGAGCTATTTGACATCCCAAGCTCCAAAGCCCCTTTTTTTCCCTTAAAAAAATACAAGAAAACAAACCCAAGTTTTTAACAATGTCAGTTTCAAATAACTTGTCGATTTTGCACAGTAGGGGGTGAACAAAAATGGGTTTCGTTGAAGCAGAAAAGATGAACAAACAAAAGTAACAGAAGAAATTTACGATTAGAGTGCAAATTAGCAAAATTTGATGGGCTCTTGGTAAAGGGTGTGAGTAATTGATGTGGAACAGGAACTGATACACCAGCCCAACTAGTAAGCCCAATTGCTCTGGACCCGAACTGTGAATGGGCCACAACCCAAGGAACAATAGAGGAGCAGCCCAACCAAGAGGTTACCAGCATTGAAGAAGGAAACAAGGAGGTTGAACGCAGCAAGGGAAGAGCACGCGTGAAGCCAAGGTGGATGAGGGACTACGTGATGTTCTTGGAGCGTTGAGAGAAGAGAGAGAGAGAAGTAACCGATTCGGTTAGGGGAGAGATAATTGTAATAAGAGTATAAATAGTTAATTGTAAACAATGGGATTTTTCAAGTTGATTAATGAAATAGCTTTGTGCTGGTGGAGACTAGCTCTGTCTCGAAGAGAGCCATGCATTACTGGTGCTTTCATTGATTTGCCTTACCATGAAGAACGACGAAATTGCATCTCTTCTGCAAGCATTGGACCTCAAATGGGAGCAACGGTCGGAATCCCAAATGGAGAATTTCAAACTTCTTCTGGAGCAACACATCGCGAAAACAGAGGAGAAGTTCGCTCAGGTATCTCAATCTTCCTCTCCAAGCTCTGGTCGGGAGGGGAGTACTGGTCGGGAATCGGGGCATGTGGGGGGACGTCGTTCGGACAGTGAAACAGATACAAGGGATGTGAACTCGATTCTCAAAACTCTGCGAGTCAAGATACCTCGGTTTGATGGTTCGGGTGTGGATGATTGGGTCTATAAGATCAACAAGTTTTTTGATCTCCATTATGTGGAACCTGCGATCCGGCTATCTATGGTCGCCTTTCACTTGGATGGGGCACCATCAACCTGGTTTCAGTGGATGGAAAAGGGAGGATCATTTGTCGACTGGGAGACCTTTCTTCGAGCATTACAGCTGCGTTTTGGAACATCTATTTACGATGACCCCTTGGGTCGAATTTCCAAACTAACTCAGACTGGTAGAGTGTCGGATTACCGTGCGGAGTTTGAATCACTTATGCCAAGGATTACAGGAGTCCAAGAATCTATGTTTCTGAATTTTTTTATTTGGGGACTAAAGTTGGAGATTAGGCGGGAGCTCTTGATGGCCAAACCACTTGATCTTGCTGATGCTATGGCTAAGGCCCAATTGTTTGAGGATCGACATGATGATTTGACGGGTCGGGGACGTGTTGATTTTGGCCGCTCGGGGTGGACACAACGCACGGGAGCAACATTCTGCGAACCAGTAGTTGCCTCACCATCAACGGTAAAACACAACCCAGTTTCCACAGGAGGCATTTCCTCGAAATCCAGTAGCCCAGGTAATCAACAATTGCCCATCAAACGACTGTCTCCTGCTGAGATTAAGGATAGTAGAGATAGAGGATTTTGCTTCACTTGTGACGAGAAATTCAATTTCGGGCATAAATGTAAAAATCGAATGCTCATTTTGTGTGGACAAGAAGACGATGACTGCGAGACAGATATGGAGGCCGAATTGCAGGAGATAGAAGAGATAACTGAGGAAGAAGTGAGCCTCAACTCCCTTTCGAATTCAATGAACTTGAGGATCTTCCGTATTATGGCAAAACACGGTTTTGAAGTATTGGAGGTCCTTATTAACACAGGCAACAACAACAACTTCATTCAGGAGGCCTTGGTAGCTAAGTTGAACCTGCCTTATGAGGATACTAATCGATCATCGAATTTTCTTACAACCCGGTTCAAAACCAGTCAACGTGAGGCCCTACCGTTACCCATATTTTCAAAAGGACATAATAGAAAAGCTCGTCAAGGAAATGAGTGATTTGTGGTTTATTAGGCCAAGCACCAGTCCTTACTCGTCCCCGGTATTGTTGGTTAAGAAAAAAGACGGATCATGGCGATTTTGCATAGACTACCGAGCACTTAATGAGATTACAGTCAAAGACAGATTTCCCATACCAACAATAGATGAATTGGGAGCTGCAGAAATTTTCTCAAAACTGGATCTTAGAGCCGGGTACCACCAGAGTCGAATGAATCGCAACGACATCCACAAGACCGCCTTTCGTACCCACGAAGGCCACTATGAGTTCATTGTCATCCCCTTCAGTCTCACAAATGCCCCCTCAACATTTCAGGCAGCGATGAATCAGTTGTTCAGACCTCACCTTCGGCACTTTGTTATTGTTTTTTTTGACGACATACTGGTTTACAGTAACACGGTTCAGGAGCATATTGACCACCTTCGATCGGTGCTGCAGTTGTTAAAAGATCACAACTATTTCGTCAAAGGCAATAAGTGTCAATTCTTTCAGACAACTATTGAATATCTGGGGCATTTGGTATCATCACGAGGTGTGAGAGCTGATCCGGCCAAGATCACAACCATGGTAGAATGGCCGGTACCGAAAACAGTTAAGCAACTGAGGGGATTTCTTGGGCTCACAGGGTACTACCGCAGATTTGTCGCACAATACGCCGCCATTGCCGCCCCCCTCACGGAGATGTTAAAGAAAGACAACTTCAAATGGACAACCGAAGCTGCTATGGTCTTTGATACTCTTAAGTCGAAGATGATAGAGACACTCGTTTTACGGCTTCCAGACTTTTCCAAGGAGTTTATCATTGAGACCGATGCATCAAATGTCGGAATTGGCGGAGTATTGATGCAAGAGGGACATCCAGTCGCGTTTTTCAGTAAGAAGTTGGGACCACGGTTTGCAGGGGCTTCAGCGTACAGTCAGGAAATGAGGGCCATTGTTGAGGCTGTGACTAAATGGAGACAATACCTATTGGGTCGGCATTTCACCATCCGCACGGATCATAAAAGCTTGAGGGAGCTACTTACACAAGTGATTCAAACCCCCGAGCAGCAGCAATTCCTCTGTAAATTGTTGGGTTTCCAGTTCTCTATTGAGTATAAGGCAGGTAACGCGAACTCAGCGGCAGACGCCTTGTCTCGAAGGCATGAAGGGGTACAGTCAACCATTTACATGGCAGTAAGTTCAGGCTGTTTTGACTTTCTGGATACACTGAAACAGGAAAATATAATTTGCCCAGATTTGAGGAGGTTACACGACCAGTGGGACAAGGGCGAATTGGAGAGGGGATTGTACACCATACACGACGAAATGCTGTATTTTAGACACAAATTCTTCATAAGCGCACACTTTAGTTTGAAACCTCAATTACTACAAGAATTTCATGCATCTTTGAGTGGAGGGCACGCGGGTGTCGAAAGAACATACCGACAGCTGGGAGAAAATTTTTACTGGGTGGGTATGCGTAAGGAGGTGTGCCAATTTGTTCAGGCTTGTTTTGTTTGCCAGATGGTGAAGTATTCCCCAGCTGCCCCATACGGACTACTACAACCACTAGAGCTGCCCGAGCGAGTCTGGGAGGATGGACTACATTGGTGGGCTGCCAAATTCCAACGGGGTCACAAACATTCTAGTTGTCATTGATCGTTTGACGAAATACGCTCATTTCGGCGCTTTGCCTAACCACTATACAGCCACGAAAGTTGTAGAACTCTTCACAAATATGGTAATTCGTTTACATGGATTACCTCGCACAATTGTTTCAGACCGGGATCCAATTTTTACAAGTGCCTTTTGGCAGAAGTTATTTGAGTTGATGGGCACTAAACTCAAAATGAGCTTCGCATATCACCCACAAACAGATGGACAAACGGAGGTCACTAACCGTTACTTAGAACAGTATCTCAGAGCTTTCACAGCGGAGAATCCCAAGAAGTGGAGTCGGTTTCTGTCTTGGGCAGAATATCACTACAATACTAGTTTCCATTCATCAATTGGCATGACACCTTTCCAAGCAGTTTACGGTCACCTGCCTCCAACGATTCCGGCTTATACACGGGGAGCGACGTCCATCCAAGCGGTAGAGGAAGACCTCCTTTCATGTGATGACATCCTCCAGCAGTTGCGCATTAATTTGCAGCAAGCCCAAAATCGCATGAAACAGAAAGCTGATAGGAAAAGAACCGATATTGAGTTTAACATAGGGGATTTGGTGCTTGTCAAGTTGCCACCATATCGGCAGACTACAATTGCTCACCGCTTGAATTCGAAGTTGTGCCGCAGGTACTTTGGACCATTTGAAGTAATCGACAAAGTAGGTCCAGTAGCATACACGCAGCAGGTAGTCGCATTCACCCAACATTCCACGTTTCACTGCTCAAACCATACATTGGAGACACACCTCGTCGATACTTTCCTTTACCAGAATTGAACGTGGCAAACCACCCCCTTTATGACTCCCTCGGCAATCTTGGCTACTAGAACTATAAGGATGAATGACAAGGAGGTCCGGCAGGTCTTGGTGCAGTGGACTTTGAGCTCACTTGAAGACGCCACTTGGGAAGACTTTTCCAAATTCGTGAAGCTATACAATCTGACCAACCTTGAGGACAAGGTTGTTTTCGGAGAAGGGGACAGTGATACACCAGCCCAACTAGTGAGCCCAATTGCTCTGGACCCGAACTGTGAATGGGTCACAACCCAAGGAACAATAGAGGAGCAGCCCAACCAAGAGGTTACCAGCATTGAAGAAGGAAACAAGGAGGTTGAACACAGCAAGGGAAGAGCACGCGTGAAGCCAAGGTGGATGAGGGACTACGTGATGTTCTTGGAGCGTTGAGAGAAGAGAGAGAGAGAAGTAACCGATTCGGTTAGGGGAGAGATAATTGTAATAAGAGTATAAATAGTTAATTGTAAACAATGGGATTTTTCAAGTTGATTAATGAAATAGCTTTGTGCTGGTGGAGACTAGCTCTGTCTCAAAGAGAGCCGTGCATTAGGAACAAAGACCACCGTGTACTTGTAAATCATGGTTTGTTTTTCTTTGATCAGTTGTAAAAGGATTCATATTTGAGTGAATGAGCTGGGCTGAAAACTGGGGGAAGGTGAGAAGCAGAGATGACTCTTTTGGGTTGCAAGTGGTGAGGACGCGGTGATGGTGATATGAAGAGTTAGTGACAGTGAATAATGTTGAATCACAGTAGCCAAGGAAACAACCCATTTCCAGATTTGTTTTTTTTTTCTTTTATTTCAATTTGTTAGGATTTGAATGTGTTTGGTTGATTTGATGTTGTTGGTAAATTAAAGTTTGAATATTGGTTGATTTTATTGTGTAGCTTTTGATATTTGTACATGTTTAGATTTTGACTAAGTAATAGATTTTGTTTAAATTTTGATTTAATAAAAAAGTTTTTATTAATTTAATAATGTTTTATTTCATAAAATTAATTTATTAATTAAAAAATTTGAGGGTATTTTGGTCATATTAAAAAAAAGTTTAATCAAAATCGAATTCAGGGTATTACTTTTTTCCATTTTGCAAAACATAAGTCCCAAATTGTCATTTAACAAGACACAGTGTTCAATCGGTAACTTTTGCAAAACACATGGTCCAAAATGATATTTACCCTTATTTTTATGGAAATTTTAATTTGTTAATGTTTTTATATCTTTTTTTTTTTTTTAGTTTTCAAATAGACGCTATTTGATTCTCATATAAATATATAAGTCAACAAATAAGCCATAATTTTTGTATAATTAAGTTAGAGTAAATGGCAGCAAAAATACTCATTATTTGTAAAATGTTGTACTTTTATACCCATTTTTTTTGCAGTAAATATACCCAATATTTTTAGAATGTTGTATTTTTATACCCAATCTTTATTTTTGCTAGTAAATATATCTAATCTGTTTATACCTATTTTTTTTTTAATTATTTTGAGAAATAATAAGAAAGAAAAGGAAAAATATACATTTTTAATTATTTTTAAAATTTTAAATTATGTTGACCGCGTTTTTGGCCAACGACGTGTAGACGTCAAAAACGATAAAAACCTTCAAGAGAAATAAACGACACAGACGATTTTATAGTGGTTCAGCCCCAATATGTTGGTAATAGCCTAATCCACTTAGAGTTGTGATTATAGATCTGCACTCAAGATCAGATGAACTTGAGTCAACTGAGTTTCTTCAGTGCAGATTACAAGAATATAAGAATTCTCTCAAATACAAGTACTCTCTCTCTAGAAAATAAGAATTTGAATCAAAAGTTCCCAAAGTCCCCTTTATGATGCCATAAGCCTTGTATTTATAGGCTTAGGATCGTACAGATGATATCCCCCATAATCGGGATATTTTATTATTCTCATTATATTAAAATTACAATAATATTCAAAATATAACAATACACTAAATTTGTGGGATAAATTGAGAGATTCCCGCGTATGCCAAGACCGATTCTTGTTGAAGCCGTTTCTGGGAATCTTGACGTAGTCCTACTCTATCTAGTCGATCCATATCACATTCAGTCTGGTCGGCCAAACCTTCACTGGGCAGACACGCACTTAATTGGGCAGACATGCACTTGACTGGGCAGACAGGTCATGACTGGGCAGACATGCACTTGACTGGGCAAACATGCACTTGGCTGGGCAGACAGGTCATGACTGGTCGGACATGGTCATGACTGGTCGGACAAGGTCATGCCTGGGCAGACAATCATATGACTAGTCGGACAAGGTCATGCTTGGTCGGTCATGACACTTGACTGGCCAGTCAAAATTCTTCATTTGGTCTACCGGGTCACTCCTAAGCCAGATCACTTTATCACAACTCTGAGGAGCCAATATATTTATTAACTATTAATGTGTCGTTTACGAACCATGCACTGCCACTTGTCACCTCTATTGCCACGTCATTGATCTCCAATTTTTGGGGATAACAAATTATTTTCACTTTCTTACCCTTTTTCAAAATAATTATTTTAGATTAAGAATTAATAATTTTTTTTTATTTAAAATGAAAATAAATTATTAAAAACTTATATTTTTCCTTCACTTTTTGTAAAAAATATAGGTTTTTAATTATTTTTTATTAATTTTAAAATCTTAAATAAATTTTTATTATTTTGAGAAAGAATGAGAAAGTAAAAATGATTTAAAATTTTAAAAAATAAGTAAAAATTTATATTTTTCCTTCAATTTCTTATTATTTTTCTAAATAATAATAAAAAATTAAGTATAAAAGTACAATATTTTAAAAAGATTAGGAATATTTACCGTAAAAAACAAAGATTGGATATAAAAGTATAACATTATGAAAACATTTGGTATATATATCGCAAAAAAAAAAGAATAGGTATAAAAGTACAACATTTTACAAACATTGAGTATTTTAGTTGTCATTTACTCATTAAGATATAAAATTTAAATCTTAATTGTTTAAAAATAAAATTTCAGTTTGGCCCTTGTATTTTTTCCAAATACCCAATCAACTTTTATGTTTTGTTAAATAACAATTTGGACTATGTGTTTTACAAAATTGATCAAATAATATAGACTCAATTTTGGTCAAAATATTTTCAAATATAATATTTTTTTATTATCTCCAACAACCAAATAATTGATCTTATAATTGAAAACATTTTAACAAAAATCAAATCTAAGGTAGTATTTTTATCTATTTTGTAAAACACGAGCTCATGACTAAATTGTTATTTAACAAAATACATGGATCAATTGCATAATCAGGAAAAACATAAAGGCAAAATATTACATAGTTTTTTTAAACTATAATTT
Source organism: Humulus lupulus (assembly GCF_963169125.1). Lineage (NCBI taxonomy): Eukaryota > Viridiplantae > Streptophyta > Magnoliopsida > Rosales > Cannabaceae > Humulus > Humulus lupulus. Next base: position 285,907,341 of record NC_084794.1, on the reverse strand, counting down.
GAGAAATTTAATAATATGATAAAGTCGTATTTTTATACATAAAATACACCAAATATACTATAAGAGTATACCAAAAAAAGAAAAACAACTAGATACCAAAAAAATAAACTTAAAAAATCACTGAAAATCATAAATGTTTATTTTACTAAATTATACTAAATAACTTCCAAATAAGATAAAATAAATATAAACAACCTATGTCTTAATTGTACCAGAAAATGTACATAGCATATATTACAAATATATCAAATAAATACAAAAAATAATTTTTTTACCCATAAAATAATGTCAAAATAATGTGTCAATCGTATACCAAAAGTTTATCAAATATTGAAATATCTTGTGTATCTAACATATTATTACTAACCTTTTTTTCTCTCTCAATTTTAATTTTAATGGAATCTTCCAAATATTTAACATAATATACTTTTAAAACCAATTAAAAAGAAGAGTAGATTAGATATTTAATAACTATATTAATATAAATTTAAATATTATAAAATATCATTATTATAATAATATTTATAATTAATAATTATATTAATATAAATTCAAATATTATTAATAATATTATACTATTGTTTAATAGATAATCCTAATTATTTTATTTATTTATATATTTTTTATAAATATATTGTAACGCCCTATTACCCAGGGACTGTTACATTGTGCATTTTAAACAGTGCTAAACTCGCTAACCGAGTCATTTGGCCATAATCATGTAATTTAATGTGATTAATGGTTTGTGGTTAAAAATTTTGGTCAAAGATAACAACATTTCACTAAAACGTTTACTGTATACATTGGAATCCCAAAATATCTTTTAAATGTTAATTACAATAAAAGATTTACAACCAACCGACCTAAGCGGCAAAATAGGGTTTAACCTTAGTTCCTCTTTGAACCCTTGGTCGTGGTGGTCGAGCAGCCGCATATGTACACATCGTCACCTAAGCTCTCCAACTCAAGGATGATCCAGCTTTCTTTTGCCTTTACCTGCATCACATGGCACCCGTGAGCCAAAGCTCAGCAAGAAAACTCAATATGCTCATGAACAGGTAATAATATGTCACTGAATCATAATAGGCATGCCTAGCAATAATAGCCTTATTCATACATGAATCATAATATGTTACTGAATCATAATAGGCATGAATATGGCTATTATTGCTAGGCATGCAAGCAAGTCAAAATAAATGATTATGGGCCTTGCCCCAATATAAATGACTATCAAGTCAATCTGGGAATTGGTTCCCTGAATAGATGACTAATGAGTCTATCTTTTAATATGTGACTAATGAATCACACACTTGGGCTCTGCACCCTAATCAGATAAGTGACTAATGAGTCACGCACTTGGGCTCCGCACCCTAATTAGATAAGTGACAAATGAGTCACGCACTTGGGCTCTGCACCCTAACCAGATTTGCGACTAATGAGTCGAACACTTGGGCTCTGCACCCTAATAAGATAAGTGACTAATGAGTCACGAACTTGGGCTCCACACCCTAAGCCATGTGACATTACAGTCACTTGAGCCTTTTGGCCCTGTCTCTGTGTGACTAGCCTTTAGACTAGACAAGAGCTTTTATTTTCATCGAACTTGAGATCGTTCAAGCATTTAATGCTCATGATGATTCATTTAATGCTCATATTGATTAGATATAATCATTTCAGCTCTGCATTCAGTACGCTTATACCGCTCCTGACTGATAGGTCAATTCCATACGACTCGTGTCATTTCTGACTAATGAGTTAGTACCACTCACAAATAAGCAATGTACCCAGGCATATATCATATGTCAAATATCAAAATATAAGGCATTCAACATGCTTACTCAACATTCACTAGCATAATTATGATCATCCACATTTACAGAGACTGAAGCTCTGAGCAATCTCATATTCAACATTCATGCCATGCCCTAATCACATGCATCACATACTGGGTGCAATTTTCTTACCTTTGGTCCAATCACAGGTTACCTGTAACGCCCTGGATAGCCAAGACCGCTACACTGTGTACTTATAAAGGTGTATGACTTGCTAATCAAGTTATTTAATTAAAAACGTGTCACTAACCATGAAGGTGCTAGGGTTAAAAAGGGTTTTGTTCTCAAAAGATACATTTTATATAATTAAATAGTTTTACACATGGGATCCCAAAAAGAAACAGTGTTTAAAAGTCGGTTTGCAAAATTTTCAAAATACAGACAACCATCAACCATTCTAAGGCAAAACAGACATTTCTGTTTCCCCTGTTCTTGCCTTCCCCTCAACCGTGGCGGCTGAGCAGCTGGTCATGTACAATCAGCTCACAGAGCTCTCCAAGTCAGGGCTAATCAAGTTTGCCCTTGCCTTTACCTACACCACGTAGCACCCGTGAGCCAAGGCCCAGCAAGAAAACATAATATGCATCACAAACAACAATAACAGATAATTAATCCTTTAGGCATGATCAAATACTTAACACTCATATTAACCACATAACATGTACTCAGAATCAAAGATGCAATTAAACGATAATAACAATCAAGCTTCATGATTATCAGGGCCGACAACTTAGGCCGCACCCTCTGTTTACCCCACTGACTCCGGCCCGCTTAAACCGAGCTCAGTGCATTATAAGCTGTCCTTGGCTACCAGTGGCCAAGCCACGCCCTGTGCGCTAGTGTAACCTTGGCGCTCTTAGGCCGTTGGTTTACTGTTTACATGGCATAATACCATCATTTCAAAGCATACATATTAGGGAACCCTTAGTCCCTTTACAATTACACAACCGGGTGTAGTTTTCTTACCTTTAGTTTCCATGTTCACTGTCTACAAGCGACGTCTCTCGAGCACGATCTGCTTCCCGAGCCCTAGCTTAACACCTAGTCACAACCAAGGTAATGGATTCCATTAATATTCAAATAAAGGTTTCCGGGTACAATGCTAGCTTCCGGGACATCAAATTCCACCAAGCACGGTGGTGAAATCGATCTCAAGCACCCTAGGTTAGGTTCCCGCGCTTAAAATCCCCAAAAGATCAAAAAATGCACCTAAGGGCTGCGACCCCTGAAACCTAGCCGCGGCCCGCCCCTGAAACAGAAACCTAGCCCCTTCAGAAGACAGACACGCGCCGCGGCGCTCCCCTTCGACCGAGCCTCCCTGTCTCCTTTGCTTCGTAGGGGCTGCAGCGCTCTAGAACAGAGCCGCGGCCCACCCCTTCGTGCCCAAAAAATCCACCATTTCTAACATCCTAACCTTATTCAAAACCACCCCAAAGCACCCTAATACCAAAACCCATTAATCACAAGACTTTTGGCACGATTCTAACAGCATAATCCAACAGAATTCCAGCTTAAAAACTCATTAAAACTCCATTTTGATTTCTGAAACCCAGCAACTAAAGAACTCAAAAAAACCAGTCATGCAAACTTGGAATTTAAGCTCTAAACTACGAATTGAAGCTTACCTTCTTTGATGGACCACTTCCTTAACAACTTTTGAGCTAAAACCCAAGCTTCTCAGCTTCAATTCAGCCCTTAAACATCAAAACCATAAACACCTTAATATTCAACCAAAACTCAGAATTCTAACACCCAAAAACAAAACTCAATTCTTACCTTGATCCTGGTTGAGTGTCCCTCAGTCAGAACTAAGCTAATCCTTCATAAATTTAGCTCAAACACAGAATTTCCAGTTGAGTTATCCTTAGATTTTCTGTAGTTTCCTTAAGAGAGAAAAGAAAGAGAAGAAGAGAAGGAGAATATATGCTAAAGGGTCGGTTGTGTCTTTTGTTCTACTGCTTTCCATTAACTTAGTCTAATCTTAGTCAGTTAAGTCAATCCCGAGGCTCAGGGTACCGGAAACGTCCCCGAGGGCAAAACAGTAAAATTCCCCAATATTCCCACCTAGGCCTCCTAACCTCAAATATATCTCCATATATTTATTTCCACAACCCGATAGTCTAAATAATCACCCGATACCTGAAATTCCCCTGACTTGCCCAAAGTCAAATATTAAACCCCGTTGTGACTTTCCCGCTAACTGGCTCCCTAAGATCGCCTCAAGTCGCACGCTGCAGACTTACCCACATAATAATGTGGTTCTCATAGATATATCATTTAACCACAATTACATTCATATAATCATTCAAGCATGCTTATCATATAATCATGCATTAAATCAGTAAACTCACACATAGACCAATGATGCCCTCCCGGCGCACTAATCAGGGCCCTTAAGCCATAATAATAATTTTGGGTCGTTACATTACCAATAAACGACCCTCAAGCACGATCATGTTTCCAAGCCCCTAGCGATAACTTAGTCACAACCATAATATAGCACCCAGTAAAAAATGAGTAAATAAATACTTTCGGACTAAGTCCTAGCCTCCGAGATGTCGAATCCTACCAAACAGAGTAGTAAGATCGATCCCGAGCTCTTAGGTTTAAGTTCCCATGACTAAAAACCCATTTTGGCCATTTCTGCCCTTTTGGGTCGCGACCCCAAAAACTAGGCCGCGACCTGATCAAGAACAGGGGCTAAACCCCTCTCTATCTGCGTCGTGGGCCGCGACCTGACAAAAAGGGGCAGCAGCCCAAAGTGCCTCCAACAGCCAAAAACCTCATTTTTTTTCAAGCTTGGGCCATGACATACAATAAAAGGGTCGCGACCCAAACACGAACACAACCATGAAACTCTGATTTTCCCATTTTAAATCCTTCCAAAAATCTATCCAAACATACCCAAATCTCATAAACAAAGTTCCAAATCATCTCAATGGCCCAAAACCATCAAAACCCAAGTTTCAAATCATTTAAAACCACACCAAATAACCACTTCAAAGATTAAACCTTCAAGTTCAAGAACTAACTTAAAAATAGAGCAAAACAAGAAAATAAAGCTTAGAATTCTTACCCCTAACTTGAATTGAACCCCTTCCAATGGCTGAACCAATAACCTAAGTTCTCAAGCCTTGATTCCCTAGTTTGAATCCTCAATCTTGCCTCAAAATTCCAAGCCTAGAAGAAGAAGAAGAGATGATCGTGGGAGAGGAAGAGAACTCTGTTTTTTTTTGGCTGTCTAATTCCTTCTACAACCAGCCACCTAGTTTAAATATATCCCTTGGTCGAAAGACCAAAAAGCCCTTATGTCCATTTAATCCCTTTGTAAGCCACCAAGGGCAAAACAATCATTTCCCACTTATCCCGCTAATTATAATTGACGTCATCCAATCCCCGTTATTCCCAATATTCTCAATTAATAATTAAATCATATCCCATTACTCGTTCACTCCCGGTAATGTACTAAATTACCAAATTACCCCTAGGCTCGCCCCGAGCCCGATATTTGACCCCGTTATGACTAAACTGATACTTTGCTCGCTAGGATCGTCTCGTGTTGAGTAACCCATGCATAACCAAATAATAATGAAGTACGACACACATACCACATATATGCCAAGTATACTCATAACGGGCCAAATTATGAAAATCGCCCAATTAAACAGAAATGGGCCCACATGCATATTTAATACATCTAAACATGCATATCAAGTCATATTATAATATCATTTACATAATCACATGATAATACAGATAAATATCATATAATCGCTTTATTCCATAATTTACTATCCTGTTCCCCTAACCAAGGTCCTAAGCTTTATTAAGAAATTCGGGTCGTTACATATATTGTTATTGTTGAATAGTTTTTTGGCTAACAACTAATTAAACAAAAACTTAAAGAAAAAGAGATTGTAACACATAATTTTATGTGGTTCAGGTTATTAATAAACCTTAGTCCACGAGTCACATGTATTAGGATGCTAAGAACTTGCAAAGCTCAAACTCTCTTGGTTTTCAGGCAGCGTATATGCTTACTTTGAAAGTAGAAATTAAGTTCATTTACAATATGTGCCCTAGTCCTATTTGTAGGTTGTTGGGGGCAATTAAGCTCATTAATTGGAGCTGATTACAATTATTCTCCCTTAATGGAGATTTGTTACATAATAAATATACATTCTATTAGTGAATGAGCTGGTGGGCCCAACATGAGGAATGTCAGCCCACTATTTTGTTGGGGGAAACGTCCCTGACACTGTCATATTGGTTGTTACACGTTTTTCCATGTCAGGCAGCGTTGTGGGATATCCATTTTGCCTCTTGTACAAAGTCGACACTCGACACCATGATCCATGTGACAGTGTGCTTGACACCTGACTACTGTTATTGTAACACCCTACTAATCCATGACCATTGCACTGTGTGTTTAAAATGGTGCTTAGCTCATTAAGCGAGTCATTTGGACTCAAAAGTGTAATTACAATTAAACAATGGTTTAGGTACTAAAAATTTTGGTCAAAAGAATTAGACTTTTCATTAAATTTTTTTAACATATACAGGGGATCCTGAAAAGGTTTTAAACAAATTACAAATATAACCAAGATTACAAAAATAGCTGACCTAAGTGGTAAAACTGGACTTAAACCCTAAGTCCCTCAAAAGTATCTCGACCGTGGTAGCTAAGCAGGCTGAGTATGTACACACCGCCCTAGAGCCCTCCAAATCATGCCTGGTCCAACTTCCCTTTGCCCTTACCTGCACCACAAAACACCCGTGAGCCAAGGCCCAACAAGAAAACTCAACTAGGCACAACATATATCCAATTAAGCATAACCATAAATAACATGCTTCAGAAGTTATAAACAAATTCATGCCAACATCTAAATCATTTACACGGCCTATGCGGGGTGAGTGCATACCGCACCCCCTATAATGGTCCTGCCATCACGACCTATATTCCGCATGATCATCGCCGAATACGGCCCATGCCGATCTTTCATAAACAAATATATGACAATAGATATAACATATGTAATCATAGAACAAGAATATATAACTCTAATCAGAATCAATACATGGTTATAACCATGTTCAAAAGTCGGGGCCAATGCCCTAAACATGGTGCATGTGCCAATTTTCTTACCTCGAGTCCTGCGAAGAAAATGAAACGATCCCGAGTGCGATCCCCTTCTCGAGCTTTGTGGAAATCCTAGTCACAACATAAATAACTAATTAAGAACTATGTCTAATAATGGGGTCCAATACTAAACACTAGCTCTCGGGATCTCCAATTCCATCAAACCGGGTAATGGAATTATTCCCCGAGCTTGATTCCTAAAACCTAGAAAAATTGTATCCTAAAAATGCATCGGCGTCGCGGTTGGCAGAGAGGAATAAATTGCGCCAATGCTAGTATCTGTGCCGCGGTGTCGCTGCGAAAACCCAGAAATTTCCCCAACGACTTCTCACGCCTAAACTCGCCAAAATTGATATAAAACCCCAAAATTCAATCTCAAAACAAATAAAATTCAGAATTCAAGCCACAAGATACATATTATATCCTTAATGCATCATTTTAACCCCAACCAAACCATAAATTTCAATCAAACACATGCATTGAAACTTTGAGTTATAAACTCAACTTTCACCTCAAAGAAACCCAAAAATTCAACTCAATTCATTCAAACTCAACAACAATAAGGTTTCTAAATAGATTACAAACCAATTTCTATCATCTAAACACCTAGCCAAACAACCTAAACCTCAAAGATTTCGAAAATCATCACCAAGCCCCAAATACTTAAGATCACAAAAGCTGAAAGATGAACAAGATGAAAGTTCTTACCTTTATGAAGAATTCAAAAATTCTAGGTTGAAAGTGTCCCTTTGTTGCTGCCAATTCCCTTCCTTAGAGCTCTACTCACCCTTGAATCCCACCACAAAAATCAAGAATTGGGTTCTAGCCTAAGTGTTTGTCTTAAAACCCTTTGAAGAAAGAAACTATGAGAGAGAGTAGGGTGGACGTGAATGACCCATAAAATATCAACACTTAGCTCCTTGGTCTATCTCTAAGGTCAAAAGACCATTTTACCCCTTGCCTTCACTTAACCTCAAAATTAACTCCAAGGGCATTTTGGTCATTTAACTTAAATTCTCACTAAACCTCAAATTTCACCATAAATTCCAATTTTAATCCAATAAACCCAAAAAATTTCCCCAATTAATTCCATTTACCAATAAGTCCCAAAATATTAAAAATTCCCAAAATACCCCTAGGCTCGACCTGAGCCAGACATTTATCTCCGTTGTGACTTTTTCGCTAAAACTACTCGAAAGGACCCACTCATGTCGAATATCACAAATATATTCACATAATAATGTGGTCTCAAGCATATAGTATATAAAATTACAAATATACCCTCAATGGGTCAAATTACGAAAATGCTCATTTTTAACAAAAGCGGATCTTTAAACACATTTAAAACACATAATCATGCATACTCAATCGTATAATCATATAAATCACATAAATCAATTAATTCCCACATAATGTAATAACCAAGGTTATTTTTTTTCTTATAAGCTCCTTAAATATGACCTTAGGTTAAGTTTGATTAGTTTATAAATATGACTTGAGTGGTGGAAATTAAAAGATTGCTTTAGGTTTAATTATTTATTTTAAGGTATGATCTTATGACTTAGAAATAATTATAAATTAGATAATCATAATTATTATAGCTAGAATGTATAATATTTTAGTGTATGATTAAATTAGAGTATAGTTTTAAGCCTTTTATTAAAGAATAATGTACACATGTTTAATGGTAGCTTAAGAAGTATACATGTGGCCTAAAAATAAGTTACAAAATTTGAATTTTAAAGTTTATAGCCGAAATTCCCTATAATTTTATTAGGTAGAATTTTTATGAATTAATTTAATTAAGTATTAGAGCTAAATTGAAGAACCAAGTATATTCTTACTTAGTCATAGGCGTGTAACACATAAGTAGGAAGGGTTTTTGACTCATTTTGAATTTTACAAGATATGTGTCACACTAAGCTTGAATCAAGTTACCAAGTTGAAGATTGATTGAACCATTTGGAAAATATTTGAATTGTAAATGTATAGTTATGGGTGTGTAGGCTATATAGGAGGATAAGTTGGGACTTTGCCTCATTTTTCAATCAATTAGAGGCTATGTGGCATGTTGAGAGAGTTTGAAGCACATTGAATGAGCAATATAGGGCTGGCCAAAACTACCTAAGAGAAGAATGAGTTTGAATTTTGAAAACTAGTTGAACTAGTGTGGAAACAATCAAGGAAAAAGTTTAAGGTATAGAGCCTATAAATAGAGCCATTACCATCTCACTTTTTCACACTAAAAAAGCTCTCAAGAAGCATCTCAAATTTTCAAAATTCTATAGTCCGCAAAAGCTCTCTTATTTTTGCCCACAAACACCTTATAGCCGAAATCTTATAACATTTACAAGTGCTCGGGAAATCTATTTTCTTATTAAACCTCAAACACTTGAGCCATTATAAACCGTACATAGCCAAAACACTAAGCCTTTTTAAACCACTTTATAGCCGAAAATATCCCAAGTATTAAAGCTCTTGGTGTCGTGTTGGAGATAGACATTATAGAAGGCTCGAGATTTTGATCTTTTGATTCTAGGGTGAATGTACGCTTTTATGAGGTTTAGAATTCTTGGAAGTATAGTTTTATTGTAAGTTTCTAAATTTAATTCTTTTATGTTATATATAAAGTTTTGGGCGATTCTCTATAACAAAAGCAATATCTTTTTTTTCTTCTCATTCCACACTCAAGGTAAGGAAAATTAGGTAGTTTTAGTTGTGACCTATTAAGTGATTTGTATGACCTTAACATTCTAGGTACAAAAGAGATAAGTGTGGCTGGACCTAAGGTGTTCAGAAATGTATGACGGACCTAAGTTGATGTTCGGTAGTTACGGTTGCCAAATTTGTACGACAGACCTAAGTTGATGTTTGAGGCTTAATTGCCACCCCTTTATAAGCACTTGTAACGCCCTGGATAGCCAAGACCGTTACACTGTGTGTTTATAAAGTGCCAGACTTGCTAAGCAAGTCATTTAAGTAAAAGCATGATACTGAAATGGTAGAGGAACTAGGGTTAAAAGTGTTTTGGTCTCAAAAGTACGTTTTCATTACTAAACATTGTTTACGTACATGGGATCCCAAAATTGACAGTTTAAAAGCCATTTACAAAAGTTACAACGTTTAGATACATCGACTGGCCATACTAAGGCAAAAGCGAGCTGTTAGGTAATCTCTGTCCTGACACACTCCTCGACCGTGGTGATCGAACGGCTGGCTATGTACATTTCACCTCGGAGCTCTCCACCTCAGGCCTGGTCCAGCTTGCCCTTGCCCTTACCTGCACCACGAAGCACCCGTGAGCCAAGGCCCAGCAAGAAAACACAGAAACAACAGAGCATGAACAACTAGCAACCAATCAATTACACATATAGCACCTCATCAACTCAAGTGTATCATCAATCAATTATCTCATATACTAAGCATCTCAGCTCAAATACATAATGCACAGACGATAACCAGGGCTAGCGCTCACAGGCAGCTCCCTCTGTTATCCTATTATTTCCGGCACCCAATGGCCAATTCACGCTCCGTGCGCTAAACTCATGAACGGTACTCTTAGACCGCTTATACGTGTCCCTTGGCATAATACCAACGATGACACAATACAACTTTCGGGAGCACTTAGTCTCATTCACAACCATACATTCGGGTGCAGTTTTCTTACCTTTCAATTCAATAGCTTTAATCACTCGACACCTTGAGCACGATCCCACTCGAGCCCTAGCGCTCACCTAAACACAATCATGGCCAAAGTCAACATCAACCCTCAAGTTCAAAACCTAGCCCCGGGGCCAATCCCGAGCCCCCGGGATGTCCTAGTTCCACCAAACAAGGTGGTGGAACCAAACCCCAAACCTTAGGTCAAAAACCCTTGCAAATTACCCTAAAATCCCCTTCAGAAGGCAGGGTAGCGCTACAGCGCTCTTGGGAGGGCGCTATAGCGCTACAGACAGAAACCAAAACCCTTCCAGCAAAATGGCCTAGCGCTACAGTGCCCAAAGGCTAGCGCTGTAGCGCTAGTCACAGACAGCCCAACACCAAATTTTTCCCTTATGCGATTTTCTCGAGCCAACCTCAACCAAACCTCTTCCAACTCTTACCCAAACTTAAAAACAACCTCATGACCACACTCCACTCATCCCAAGCACCCTAAACATCTAAAACCCAAGCACATGCAATCACAAACTCAAAATTCACCATAGCCACCTCCAAACTCTAAACCCAACATAAACCAGCTGAACAACAGAATTAGAGCTTAGAATTCATACCTTTGATAGAATTTCGCCCACAAGCTATCCCTAGGCTCTCTTGGCTTGCTACTCCTCAGCCTTAAGCCTGAATTCCCCAGAGTTCCATTCAATTCAACTCAAGTACCACAACTTAAAAACCAGAAGCAGAAATGGATGAACTCTAGAATCTTACCTCAAGTGTTGGTGAAACCCTGCTAAACCTCTGTCAATTCCTTAGTCCTAGGTCAAGATCCTTGATGTTTAGTTATCCCAGCTCCCCTCTAAGCTTTACTCCATAAATTCTCAAGAAACAGGTGAAGGAAAGTGTAAACCGACTTAGAGAAACTCTCTCTGTTTTCCCTCTTCCTTTTCCCTTCTTTTTCAGACTTCTTTGATATTCTATAAATTCCACTAACTTAAAACCTCAGTAATACCCATCCTCAAAAGTCAAATGACCTTTATGCCCTCCCAATTAACTCTAATCCTTTAGTCCACTTAAGGGCATTTTAGTCATTTTACCCAATTCCCGCTACTTCCTCAAGTGTCTCTATTATTTCCCGCTTAGTTCCCGATACCTTACTAATCACCAATAGCATTCCTCAATGTCATAATAATCTCCAGCTTACCCACTAAATTCCCATTTACACCCCTGAGCTCACCCCGAGCCGGGTATAAATCCCAGCTATGACTTTTCCGCTACTTTGCTCACTAGGATCGTCTCGAGTCACAGATCGCAGATATATCCACATAATAATGTGGTCTCAACAATTATCACATATATCAAAGCAGTTATGCCCATAATGGCCAAAATTACGATTATGCCCTTCTACCCTAATCTGGGCCTATATGCATACAAACACGCATAGTCATGCATCTCAAGTACTCAAGTAATCATATAACATGCTTTAAATCATAATTATACATCTAAATCACTAAAATCACACGTAATCTCCATTATGCCCTCCAGGCATGCTAATCAAGGCCCTTAAGCCTTATTAGCGAATTTGGGTCGTTACAGCACTTATCTTTTCTTATACATATCTTGTTATTATGACCTATGTTTATGACCTAGGATTTTGTTATAATCTTATATGATTAGCATAAATAAGTTTTGTTATGAACTCTTGTATGAATTTTATGATATGTCTGTTATGACTATCTGTTTATAATACTTCTGTATGTATTTTCCTTACTAGGCTTAGAAGCTCACTCCTTATGTTATTATTGTGCAAACAATTGAGGTTAGAATGCCCGGTGGCGAGTGTGATCTAAGGAGCTCAGTGTTGTGTTCGTGGGGACCATATAGTCGAGTTATGATCAACGGGCCTATGATTTTAGTTTCAAAGCATTTCTTTTTTAAGTATCTTTATTTTTAATATTCGAATGTTGCTATTTAATTTTGTTACAAATCTTATTTTATTTTTGTAAAGACATGAGATTCTTTTGTTTATTATGATTTTCTTAAATAAAGGAGCAATATTTATGTTTATGATCCAATATTGTGCTCTCGGTAATATTATGAGAAATTAGGGTGTTACACATAATTACCCCACGTGCCCTCCTGACACGCTAATCATCAAAGTACTTAATTCTATTAGAAGTTTCAGGACGCTACTGTAATGCCCCAGATTCCTTATTGTGGTTTAATGGCCGGATTAGTAGGCCGGGAGGGCCATAACTGTTTAATTATGCCATTAAATGTGTTTATGGAGGTTGATGAGAATTATATTATAATATGATATTAAATGCGTGCATGTAAGACCACATTTGTTTACAAGGGTATTTTGGTCTTTTTGGAAGAATATATGTAACTTAAGTGGCTTAGAAGGCTGTGGAATAAACAGAGTAAAAACAGGGGTTTGCTTCCTTCATTCCCGTACCTTCTCCTTGCTTCATCTTCTTCACTCCTCCTTTGATGGTTTTGTGTTCTTGGTGGTAATTCAAGCTAGAGGAACTTAAGGCTGGGTTGGAGCACTTGTGTTAGCCTGTGTGGGAGGTTTAAAGCTAGTCTCAAGGTGAGTTTTGGCCATTAATTACAGCTGGTGCTCTGTTTTGCTTATAGCTTTCAATTCATGTTTTTGATGTGGGAAGTGAGAATCAAGGGGGGGTTTTGGTGTTAGTTGATTGGGGTTTGATGTGAGTGAGCTAAGGTTGTTATTTGGGGGTTTAATTACATGTTTGGAGGAGGTTTTATGATGGTTTGAGAGACTGGTTTGAGAGAAAAACGCACAGGGGGAAAATCTGGTTCGTGTGTGGGCTTGTTGCTGAACTGGGCTGGGCGCCGCGGCGCAGCAGGGGTGCGCCGCAGCCCTTGGCGTCTGACGGATGGGGAGGCTCTCTGTTTGGGGGCGCGCCACGGTGCAGCAGAAGGGGGCCGCGGCCCTTAAGGCCAATTTTGCTAAAATGAGGTTTTTAGCTTAGGGATTCAAACCATAGGCCTCGGGGTTGGACCTAGCACCCGGTTGGGTAGTATTTGAGGTCTCGAGGGCTGGGATTTGGTTTGGGAACCCTCAGTTATTATCTTTTTATTGATGAATCCTATAATTTGGTTATGACCAGGTGACCGTCGAGGAATCTAAAGGTTGATCGTTCTCAGGGGTCGTTCGTATAACTTTTCTCACTCGAACCAGAGGTAAGAAAACGGTGTATGAATACAGTTGCACCCTGTATAGGTATATGACATGCATGGTTTGATATTGGGGCATGTTGATTGATATATGTGGACATGGATTGCATATTAAATGCTAGTGAACGCTGATTACCTGTTTAAGACACTGACTAGTTAGGGACCGACTCTAGAGTCGAGAATTATGCATTGAATGGCTCTATGGCATTAATGCTAGACCGACCCTAGGGTCGAAGAACTTATAAGCGCTTGCCTGGTCTACGACCAGATGATTATAGCCAAGGTATATGACCCCGGTGACTGTTTGTCACAAGGCTAAGGGACGTTGTCCATAGTCTCGACTCTAGAGTCGTGAGGAAGGTTATGTTGGTGACTAATCACCTTGCACCTGTCCTAAACAAACTTATGAATGAAACACTTACCGATTAAGCCCTAGTGACCCTATCGTCACATGGCTAGAGGGAGCGATGCTTATTATTGTGACTTTTGGCTATTGTCACCAATTTGTTGGACTGATAGTCCTGAAGGAATTACTATAATTATTGTTGATATTATATCATGCTGTATTGTGTTTTCTTGCTGGGCCTTGACTCATGGGTGCTATGTGGTGCAGGTAAAGGGAAGGAAAAACTGGGCCAACCCTGAGTGGAGAGCTTGGGCGATGTGATGTACATACAGGGCTGCTTGACCGCCACGGTCAAGGAGTTCTCAGAGGGACTAGGGGTTTACCCTATTTTTGCAGCTTAGGCCGGCAGGGATTGTATATTTGGAACTGTAGTAACTCTTTTGTATTACGAACATCTTGTAAATATTTTAAAAGGCTCATGAGCAGTTTATTTACTTAATTAAATGTACCCTTTCCTTTTTACTGGTTTTCACCTTAACCTGAAAATGATGCTTAGATCACGTTTTTAACCAAAGGACTCGGGTAGCGGGTCAAATTTCTGGTTCACTGTTCACCGTAACTGTTCTGGGGTAACCAGGGCGTTACAGCTACAGTTCTCCTGGTCCTGAGAAAGGTTCTCGCATACTAGGATGAGGTGATCAGGGAGGAGATGCTCTTGCAATGAGACTTGGAGCACCATCATGTGATGAGGTCCTCGGGAGTGATGCTTCTCAGAAGATGTACTCCTCCGGTGGTGGTGAACCGTGGAACTTTATCAGTTTATGTGGTGCCCTAATCGCCTTTAATGTGTCCCACGTGTCATTAAGAGAAAACACAAACAACAATTATTTTTTTAATTACTTAATCTAACTTGTATATATATATTCATATTAAATAATAACAAACATTATAAATATTATATATATATATGTATCATGTGTACAAAGAATATGGCTGTGTAGCAACATAAGAAAGTAGAATAACACATTTTTTTTATCACGAAGAAACAAGCTTCTTCTCCAATCATTGATGTGTGCTTTGAAAAATATCATGATCGAATATTTTGTACCTTAAATAAAGGTAAGTAGCACATTTTGTGATTAAAAAAGATATCATATTATTTATTTTATTAAACTATAAACAATGTTTTTGTTAGTTTTTTTTAATATGTTTATTTTTTATTTTTATAATATATGACATCGAATATTTATTTAAAATTTATATAACAATTAAAAAATATAATAAAATAATATATTTTCTAAATAAAATTAAACAAACATGCAACACACTTTATTTAGTAAACTAAAAATTTACCAAAATCATATTTAAAAATAAACTAAGAAATTACCATGAATATACAAATATATATATATATATATTAAAACATATACTCTAATTATACTAAACAGATACTACAAATATACCACAAAAAAATATCTTTTAGGTCAAAATATTCGCCGTGTTGTTGTTGGACACTATAGAGCAGCAGCTCTACATATAAATCACACCATTCAATGCACCATTTCTGATTGCTCTGCACTTACAGCTAGCAATACCCCTTCTCATACACATGAGATGAAGCTTCTCTGTACGTAAACACTATTTGGGTTCCAAATTTTTGTCTATTTATTCATTATTATTAACTACCTTTCTCTTAGTACTTTGACTGGAGTCATAGTCAACTACAGAGCTTTCATAATAAATTCTACTCAAAGTGCACTAACTCTTACTCTAGTTCTCACCCATGATGGCTTGGCAGCAGCATAACCAACCATCTTATACCAAGTCACCGCCAACGGAATATGGTTATTAGGGCCGCCGAGCACCAAGACCTTGATCCGACGGTAGTTCACTGCGTAACGCCTTTCTCTCCGACCTCTCCTCGGAGTAATTTGAATGTAACTGCCATGAAACTGTTATATATATTTATATTGCTACAACATAATTTGTGTAAAAAATTAATTTAATATCAAGACTTACATATTTTAATTTTAATTTAATTAAAATATATGATACTTAATATTGACTTGCACATGTTAGATATTTTAGGATGCTATTTATTATTATTTTTTATTGGAAAAACATATATATTTTTTCCAACTTCTCTCTTTCATTGTTTTTTATCTCTCCATCTTTTTCTTCAAGTTGTTTCTGCCCAAGATGTAGACCATCGTGCCATTGACCGCCACAAGTGCAAGCTAGAAGGAAAGAATATCTGTTGATGACCTTGTTATTCGAGTCTCGTCGCCAGATGCGCTAGTACTTCATTTTTCGGTCACACCAAAGCCAAGGGGTGGTACCATTGGAATGAACTCTTCATGAAAAACGAATTCCAATCACCCATTCCTTCTATATTGCTGTCGTTTTCAGTGAATTCGTGGGTATATTTGTCACTCTATAATTTTTTTTGACAACACTGCTAGATGTTTGGGTTTAAAAGTGGTACTATCGTGAGATATTGTTCGAGAAAATCATTTTAGTTTTGGGTTATGATTCAAAATTAATATTTTGGTTACTTTTTTATTTAGTTAATTAAAGATTAACTTTATTGAGCCACCAAAATATCTCATTAAAATGGTGTAAAACACCCATTTTTCCCAATATATTCTACATCTAGCGACAACTTTAAGAGGGAATCTTGGTTTTGTTCTAGTCAATTGTATTGTAATATTGTTTAAATTTTAAACTCTCTAATCAAGTTTGTTTATCTTAGCATGGCCTCAAAAAGTAGGTAAATTTCAGCTGCAGTCGCTATTATTTATATTTTGTAATACTTAGATTCTAAAAGTTGATTTTGTATCAGTTAAGTCCCAAATTTTTTTAAATCCTACAATTTAAGTCCTTAAATACTATTTTTATTTATTTTAAAATACATAAAAAATACAAAAAAAATAATGAATCAATCTTAAAAAATTTGGACATCTTAATTCATGATAATATCAAACATGACATTGAAAGAAAAATATTTTCATGGAATTTTTAAAAATATTTAATAGTTTTATAAATTAAATTAATTTTTCACCATAAATTTTTTTACCTACATTTATTTTTATTTTGTAATTTTTTTTATAATGCCACTTATAACTATAAGCATATATGAGTGCATTCTTAATAGTTACTACCCATGAATTGTTACTTTAATATTAACCATTAAATTAAGATCAATGATCCATATTTATAGTTGTTAATTTTAAAAATAAATTTTGATTTTTTCAAATTTTTGAAAGGGTTACTTGATGAAAAATGTGTATTTATTATGAAAATATAATATTGTAATATTTTCATTTTTCAAATGCATGTCAATTTCTAAATATAGCTAGTGTCTCTCATTGGTTGGAAACAACATTAATTATGGCAAAAAAAAAAATTGAAATTAATGTAAATTTTTTTTTTACCTATTGGTGACTTGTTATACAAAGTCACTATATTGCAACATCATCATAATTGTTAGTACTCATTTATGGGTAGTAACCATTGAGAAATCTTCCTATATGCACATAAATAACTTTATATACTCTATTCACTTATAAGTTGCATTTTTTTTTAAAAAATGTATAAAATAAGCAAGCATAAATATAATAAAAGTTAATATTATCGAGATATTCCAGATAATATATTATTAGTATTAATTAAAAAACAACAACGGATAGGTAAGAATATTTATTTAAGGAAACATTAATTTAATTTATAAAAATATTAAATATTTTAAAAAATGCCATGAATTTATTTTCCAATGCCATGTTTATTATTGTCATAAATTAAGTGTCTACATTTTTTAAGATTGATTCACTATTTATTTTGTATTTTTATATATTTTAAAAGAAAAAAGAAATAAAAATAACATGTCAACTAAATGGTATTCCGATAGCAATTGGGGTTGTGAATTTTCAGTTTATGGGAGGTAGTATGGGATCTGTAGTGGGCGAGAAAATAACACGTTTGATCGAGTATGCTACCAATAAAAATTTACCGCTCATTCTAGTGTGTGCTTCCGGAGGAGCGCGCATGCAAGAAGGAAGTTTGAGCTTGATGCAAATGGCTAAAATATCTTCTGCTTTATATGATTATCAATCAAATAAAAATAACATTTAAGGACTTCAATGATGCGATTTGAAAATGTTGGGGATCTAACTGATACAAAATCAACTTTTGGGACCTAAGTGCTACAAAGTGTAAAGAATGAGGACTGTAGTTGAAAAAATCCTTATTTCTTTGACTATTTTTGTCTAAGAATTTGTTATTGCAACAACAAACTCTTTCTATCACAATAATCTATTACAATTTTTATTTTGCAAGTATAATTGTAGATGGAAAATTCTACAATGATTGGAATGAATGTTCGTGGGCACCAATCACCTGTGGAGCAAAGACAAGAAAAGACTGTGAAACCTTGGGACACTGGGTTGGTGCTGGCCGAAGGCACTCCGACGATCAAGTCAGTAAACTTGCGATGTAAAGTAAAGAGAAAAGTTAGAGTACTCCCTGTATCAATGGCTGACCAGTGGCCAAGAGTCGAACCATGTTCACTAGAGTGTAAGAGAACAAGTGAGAGTGTATAGAGAGTGAGTAGAGAATGAATCAATACTTTTCTATGCTTTCGATCAATCAAGAGTCCTCCCCACCCTAGTATGAGAGAGGTCCTTTTATAGGTCTTCTTGAAAGTAAAGTTGATCTCTAAGACGTGGCTCCTGGAGAAGCGTTCTTCATCCATTTTCCTAGAGAAGACTGCCATTATTGTGGATTAGTTAAAGATTCAACATTCCCCTTTCTCCATGCCTTGACCTTAGCATTATAGTTTAAGGTTAAATTTTAACATGGGTTGGATAGGGTGGGTGATTGTGCATGGGTTATGAGCTAGGATGTATGGTTTGGGCCTAGCCCGTGTAAGCTAGTGAAGCCTACGATCTTCATTTTACTCACTTACTTAGTTAGTCGGGGTTAGATTGGAACATTGTTTTGTTAATGGGCCTTTACGTTGTGCTGGGGCCAATTTTTAGCCACTACAATAATTAATTAATTATTTATTTGGGAACACCATAAAAATTCTTTCACTCACTTTCTTCAAATCATCATCTTATTCTCAAAATCTAAAATCACAAATAGGAGAGCCCAACCTAATAACAACATATATATATATATATATATAAATATATGTATACTAAGATGCTATAAAAATCAAGACTTTAAAGAAATCAAACACTTGAATGTAGGTTAACTTTTTTGGACCGATTCACTATAAGTTTTTGTATTTATCGTTGATTCAAAACCTTAAACACTAGACAGCTAATGTTTTTCAATAAGTTCTAAGATTGAAAGTAACAAATCTCGACAAGTGTGTTAAGCTCTACTGCTACTATTCACATGCTCAAAATCATCTCTAACTTTATATTGTCAAAATTTATGTTAACAACTAGACCTAATTGAGACCAGTTGGTATTGGACTAGATCTACGTTCACGAGATATTTATCATCTTGAGTAGACCTAATTGAGATATATATAATCTTGATTGGACCCCATAAGGATTTGCAGTTGTCTTTTTCGTTAATTTTACTTTGCATAATTGTGATTTCTAACTCAAATATAGCAATAATATGAAGATTAATTAAAGAAAATATAATTTTTTTTTATTTAACCAAAAATAAACAAAGATTTAAAATTTTGTTGACATAGGTCGTTTACACCAATATCTTTATAATAAGTTGAAATTGTTGGTGGAACGATCTTTATAGAAAATTGGGAGAGATTTTGGAGATAAAAGATTGTATAACGAGGACCAACTCAATTACTCTATTATTCTTCTCTTAAAAAAAAACACTTCAAAAGTCCCTACCTACTTGCTAGTACTACTCATATTCATTTTTTATTATTATTATATGGTACTTCTGAGAATGGTTTTTTTTAGAGAAGTTTTGAGAATGGTTCAATCCTACAAATAATGTCATTTATAACTAAAATACTTTTATTTCAATTCTAGATAAAAGTACACAAATAAAATTACACAAATAAAATTACATTTTACTCACTAAGAGCAAGGGACATCAAGGAAAGGAATATATGAAACCTAGACTGAGTATTGGGCTGATAAGCTAAACACAAAAATTCCTAGGCTGATATATATGACAATTTTTCTGTAGGGGTTTTACTTTAAGCCCTATCGGTAGGGCTTTCACTGTTTCTCGACCCCTGAATAGTTTTCGGCACGGTTTTTTTTTTATGACCATGAATATTGTAGCTATTTAGAGTATCCTGCAAATTTTCAGAAAATCCCGAATAGTTTACAGTACCGAAAATTAGGTTCAAACATATTGTTTTCCACGCGCATAAAAAAAATTAGTCACGCGTGCAACAATATGTTTGAACCTAGTTTTCGGTACTGTAAACTATTCGGAAATTTCTAAAAATTTGTAGGATGCCCTAAATAGCTACAATATACACAGTCATAAAAAAATTCGTGCCGAAAACTGTTCACGGGTCGAGAACACTGAGAGTCCCACCAGTAGGACTTAAAGTGAAGCCCTATAGAAAAATTCTCCTATATATATTTTATAGTTTGTTTATTATAATATTGATTAGATTGATTTTGAATGGAGTTTTGATAGTGTTATCCATAGCTATAGTTTGAACACAATCAAATATTTCTTAAGTTTCAATTGGTTGGCAGACTCCTTAGAGTATAGAAAAAAAACAATATTATGGCTTGATAACTGAAACATATCTATTTGATTGCATGAAAGAAAAACTTAACAAATTGCTCACTTCATTCATGCATATATGTATAGAAGAGTAGCTGAGATTTATGTTTAAATAAGAAATGATACTCAATGAGAAATACATTCAAAGTCAAGAGTTTATATAATTTCTATAAGCAATCCATCCACCCACCTATAAATCTTGCTTATTTGCCTATGTCATTTCTCTTGTATTATATGTATTTTGATTTTGAGTATTGTAATATAGTATAGGAGTTGTTGTATGGATTGGATTCAAACAAACTTAAATTTTCTGTTAAGAGAAAACAAAACTGACAACTATACATGTATTTTCTTTACTTTTTTTTTCTTTTCTTGAGTTTATACTTTTTTGGACCATGTGTTTTGTCTCATTACCTGTTTGGACCCTGTGTTTTGACAAATTACTTTTTATACCCCATGTTTTGTAAAATGGTTAAAATAGAACCCTAAACTCAATTTTGATAAAGAAAAAATTGGATATAACAATGCAGATTTTAAGCATAATGATTTTATTTTTGTTCTGAATTGTTAGTTTGATAAATTATTTGTGATTTTAGTTGAGAAAATATTGACCAAAATTGAATTTAGAGTTCTATTTTAACCATTTTACAAAAAATAGGATCCAAAAATTAATTTATCAAAATACAGAGTCTAAACATGTAATAAAAAAACACAAAGTGCAATATGTATATACCCTTCTTTCTTTCTTTCAAAGCTTTTAACTTTACTGCCCAACTGTAAATAGTAATGAAAAAGCACAAACTGAATACAAATGAGATTTGGGCTTTGTACACATTATTTTGGATTAGGTAATTAACTATGGTTGGTGTTGATGTTAGTGAATTGGGCCTCTGCCTGACACAATCGATGTATATATAGTATAAAAATATACATATAAAATTAATTAATATTATTATTAGCAGTAGCAGTCTTGTAGATACAATAAGAAGATATGTAATTTTCAAGTAATTGATGTGTGTGAGTGTCAGCCGAAAGATCATTGATGACTTTAGAGTTAGACATACAGAATCCCTCAAAGGATGATTAGGTGCAAAATATGAAAGAAAAGCAATAATATATAATATAAATGTATAAAGATGGCATTTAAGTACAATTAATATGTAAAATAAAGTTTAGAGGTAGACAAACTTTGATGCTACTACCCACCTACCATATATGTTGTAGAGAAAGCGGTGTTTCAACAACCACTAAAGAAATAAAAAAAAAATGAATGAAATGTATATTTATTGTTAGTATTGATGTGAATTGAGACACTAATCATTCAGATGTCGCAAACCCAAAACATTCTATTCCAAGAATATGAACATGAACATGAACTCATCACCAATGGTAATTGGCTTTAGCTTCTTTCCAAGAGTTCTCATTTTGACCAATATTAGATTCCTCTACTACATAGCTTAGCTTGTTATATTAATTATTAAAAGTATAGGAAGGAGAAGGAGTTTGATCACATGTTTTTTTTTGTCTATTAGGAGACAAGTATGAGATTTTTGACTATGTCCAAATATATATTATAGATGAACCTTTAAACTTATTCTATATATAATTGCACGTTTGCCCCCAAAAACATAGGACATGGAGGTCCCTTCCACAAGGGTATTGGTATTGGTATTGGTATTGTTGTGGAGGAATAATGATTAAGGAATCTATTTTCTATTTCCATACATATAATAAAATCAGTTGACCTTGGTTTTTGCTTCCTGCCGACGATTTCAAACAAGTCTTATTTATATGTTATAACTCATAAACCCTTTAACTTTGGTTAATTGATTTCTTTTATTTTTTTTTCAAGGCACAAGACAACACAAGTTTCATCATTGGATTCCATTTTACTAATAATCTCCACTTTATTACTATAATAAAGTTCAAAGCAAAGGTATGAAGAAGCAATACCAATACCCTTTTTTTGTTGTTGAAAAAGAAAGCAATACCATAATAATAAACTTTTTTATTTATTTTTTGGTTGGTTTGTTTTCTACTTCACTCACATTCAATACTGGTCTGAATGACAAAGTCTGGTTGCTTGCTTCTTCATACCATCATTTTAGGTATGGACTCTTCCATCAAGTATGGTGTCTAGTCTATTTCATTTTGACTATTACAACATACTAAAACATGGACATATTAATCACCATATCAACCTAAATTATTTATTTAATTAAGATCATTCTAATTTGAATTTTTTAATAAATGGATTTCCCTTAATTTTAGTAATTTGCTCTTAACATTACTTTTGATTTAATTATTAATCATAATATTCTAGTCAAAATGTGAAGTTTGACTAACAAAAGATATAATTTAAAGCCAAGGAAGAAATTAAAAGCATAATAAATGAGTGCTAATTAATTTTATGAACCGTGTAGTAGTAAATGTAAAAATATTTTGACTTTTGATTAAAATCAGATAACCCATCACCTTCAAAATTAGATTAGAAGATGCTATATGCTATTAGAAGAAAAGAAAGAGAATTGAAGAAACAGCAAAGCAAAGAAAGACAAAGGTTCCATTTTTTAATTTAGAAAAATATAGACTTTGGTATTGCTTTTGTTTTACTGTAAATTGTAATCTAGCCAAAGTGTATTATGTATGAATGTGCCCCCTTCTATCAACTACCTACCACTGATAACTCCACCCCCACCATCATCATCATCATCATCATCATCATCTCTCTAAGCTCATAATCTCTACTCTCTACTCTCCATGCTGCCACTGCCATTGCCAAAGTCAGTGCCATTGCTTGGGCTTTCTTTCTTATTAACATAACCCCACCTCCCACTTCTCTCTCTCATTCCCCATTTCCTTCTTTGCTCTAATAATCATGGAAAAAGATTTCCACTTTACAAGAGATCTAGGGCTTCATCTCATCTTCCTTTTTTGTTTCTGAGCAATACCCATCTCTTCAGGTATTTCATTTTTCCTGTTTACGGTTAAAGAAGTGGCTTTTTTAATCTTGCTGAGGCAGTTGGTAGTTGCTATTCTTTCATTTCATTGGCTCAAAAATTTTAATTGTTTTGGGAATAAATGAATGATCTGTTTTATGCTCAAATCTCATCTTCTTGTTTTTGCATAGCTGGAGTTGCTTTCTCTCTGCCATGTTTATGCATATGCTGTTAATTTTCTGATATGTGAACTTTTTTGACTTATGCAGCAAAGAACTTTTGCACCCAGAAGATGGCATCGGGTCTTAATGAGGGGTTATCCCGGAAAACTTCTGTTTTGGGCTTGAGGGTTTGGGAGCTAACTGCCATTATTGTGGGGTTGTTTATAATTCTGATTCTGTTAGTGCTATCCTTCTGTCTTTCTTCAAGAAAACGATCAAGAAGGGCCAAGAGTTCGATTCCCTTTACCCAAATTCCAAATCTTTCCAGGGAAATCAAAGAGATTAGAGTTGATCAAGTTGGTGCAAACGTTCATCACAATGTCACTTTTATGTCTCTTGATGATAAGTTTAGTGACAAGGAGATGGAGACAGTTTTGATCCATCCAAAGATGGGAGTTAATAGCAGCCAATCTGGCTCATTTACAAACATAGAGAAGGAAGGTGTGGGTGCTCAATCTGGTGAACAAGGTGGTCTCCGTATGGTTTCTGTTCACAAATCTTCACCAAATCCTGTAAGTGTTCCTTCGCCACTCTCTGGTCTGCCTGAGTTCTCTCACCTTGGTTGGGGTCATTGGTTTACACTGAGGGACTTAGAAGTTGCAACAAGTTGGTTTTCAACTGAAAATGTCATTGGTGAGGGTGGGTATGGTGTTGTTTATCGTGGTAATTTGATTAATGGTACCCCTGTTGCTGTCAAGAAGCTGCTCAACAATCTGTAAGTTGCTTCTTCCATCAGTAGCTCTACAACTTCCTTTTCCCCACACCCCATTTTTGTATGTGTAATGTTTATAACTTATAAGCTTGTGTAATGCTTTTTATCATCTTCTAGGGGACAAGCTGAGAAGGAATTCAGAGTGGAAGTTGAGGCCATTGGTCATGTGCGGCATAAGAACTTGGTTCGACTTTTGGGATATTGTATTGAAGGCACTCACAGGTATTAATACTCTTTCTTTTTCTTCTCTTTGTATGATGAGAGGGAGGGGTTGCATTTATTGGAACTGTCTTTTAGGCTGATCATTGATGTCTATGGCACTTTGCTTTAGAAAAATATTTCATAACCAATATATTAGTGGAAGCAATTCCTTATATAACTATATTGCTTTTGTCTGATTCTATTCTTGATAGTTCTATATAGTATTGGCTAAATGTTGACATAAAATTTAAGGAATATGATTTAGTAAATTGCATTGTGATTTTATATGCTTTTTTTTAAATTTCTTTGCATTGAGTTTCTTATGGAAATATGATAGAAGAGCGGTCAGCAATAATGTATATCATCAAATTTCAGTAGCCTATAACCTGACATTAAATTTCAGGATGCTGGTGTATGAGTATGTCAACAATGGCAACTTGGAGCAATGGCTCCATGGAGCTATGAGCCATCATGGATATCTTACCTGGGAGGCACGAATGAAAGTTCTTTTGGGCACTTCTAAAGCGTATGTCTTTCTACACCTTGATCTGAGGGGCTTGTCCTTGAGTATATCATCTCATTTTTACTTTACTTTTCCATCTTGCAGGCTTGCTTATCTGCATGAGGCCATTGAACCTAAAGTTGTGCACCGAGACATCAAGTCTAGCAATATCTTAATTGACGATGAATTCAATGCTAAGATATCAGATTTTGGTCTGGCAAAATTGCTGGGCGCTGGAAAGAGTCATATTACAACTAGGGTCATGGGTACCTTTGGGTTAGTAATCTTGCTTTGACGAGTAGTGGTTGCAGTTCCAACTTTAAATTATGAATAGATTTTAAACAGATGATGCTTTTGCTTCAAAGGAATGTTATGCTATGGAAAAAACTGTGTAGTGTTCAATAATCCAGTTTTATTTTGTTAACTCTTTTTCAGATATGTGGCTCCGGAGTATGCCAATTCTGGCCTTTTAAATGAGAAGAGCGATGTTTATAGTTTTGGCGTTGTGCTCTTGGAAGCAATTACCGGAAGAGACCCTGTTGATTACGGGCGGCCATCACATGAGGTATGCATAAATGTTTTTCTATGGATAGTAAGTTGAGAGATCTACATTCAATTCATCTTTGAGGTTACAATGCTCAATTTATGTAAACTTAGCTTGAAGTTTCTACAAGAGATCCCATTAAAATGCAAATTTAACACCTGCTGGGATGGTTCTTCTTGTAGGTAAATCTAGTAGACTGGCTGAAGATGATGGTTGGAAATAGGCGTTCAGAAGAGGTGGTGGATCCAAAAATTGATAATAGACCATCAACAAGTGACCTTAAAAGAGCCCTTTTGACTGCTTTGAGGTGTTTAGATCCTGATGCGGACAGAAGGCCTAAAATGAGTCAAGTTGTTCGCATGCTTGAGTCAGAGGAATATCCCATACCTCGAGAGGTTTGTTTCTTAAATAACTTTTAAGAGCATAAACTGATACACCATTCTGAACTGGTCAAGTTGTTTGCATGCTTCGGTCATTTTTCTCTGTTGGGTTTCTCAGACATGTTTTTATATATTTAAAATACTCATAGGTCATGTTTGGATAGTGGCAATTGAATTATAAAATATAAGAGAAAAATCATTGAAGACTTATTTGCCAACAATAAATTAGATGAAAATAAGTAGAAACAAAGTAGCATTTCTTTTTCCTAACTATAAAAATACATGAAGATAAGATAAAATTATCTCAGTTTTTTAATTGGATTAAGTTACATCATACAAAGAGGGCTATTTAAGTTGTTGGGTTAATTTTTTCAATATCCTCTGTAATTTGATAACAGAATTACATTATAAAAATGATCTAATCCAATCCGATCGAATCTTACTCACCAAACATGATCTGATTGGATTGCAGGGTCGGAGACACCGCAAGAGTAATGCAACATTGGCCGAGTCCCAGACAGAGAATTCTGATACAGATAAGAGTGACCACCCAGATACAAGGCCAATCAGAAGGAACAAGGGGAGATAGACTGGTGGTCAGCTCATCTCCATGTATAGAATTTGATGAACATAAGCCAATTGGCAAAGGTTGCATTTTTCTTCAGTATTTGAAATACTTGAATCTGCCTTCATTTGAGACGAAGTACAGCTGGCGGAAACGAGTGAAGATGAATTTTTTCTTTTTCTTTTTTTGAACTTTGAATACTTTGCTTGTAGATCTTGTGGGGGGTGGGGGCACCCCCGCAGCTGGTTGTGTGTACAGTTCTGGGGTTTTTCCTTCCCCTCTTAGATCATTTAGCTCGTGAGAATTACTAGGAATCCCCTCATTGCAAAGGAAAATCTATTAAAGAAAACAAAGGAACTGATTTTTGTGATCATAACTATAAGGAATTTTAATTTCTGTGAACCGAAATATATTATCTGTGGAACCACTTGTTCTGTTTTAAATGTCAATGCTTTTTTATTTTTATGTTATGGACCACTTCTCCATTTTTTTATTTATCATACATTTTAGCCTACAAGTGGCATAAGTAGTCAACCACAGCATTAAATTCCCAAGTGATAAATATTTTCTAGCTACACTAATCCACAAGACAAGTGACCCCAAAAGGGGAAAAAGAAAAAACTTTCTAGCATACTAATCCACAAGACAATTGACCCCAAAAGGGGAAAGAGAAGAAAAAGAAAGAAATTTCAAATAATAGAAAGAAACCATCTCCATCATAATCAACACTTGTATAATTCAATCTATAGAATGATAATGTCAATTACAAAGCTCTAGTAACGACCATAAGAGGCCAAATGATGGAAGCCAAGGGAAACCAATAAAACTTTGAGTAGAACCATTCTGTGTACAAAACAAATCTTTAACATTATATTCCACTATAAAGAGGTCGGGGAATTCATATTCATTGTAGTGGCGCTTCACTGTGGCGGACCTGGACTTGGCGCTGGCCGAGGATTCAACAAAGGCTGTAGAGCTTTGACTACAATGCTCATATTTGGACGGAAATCGGCTTCATACTGCACACACAAGGCAGCAACAGCAGCCAACTGTTGGAAGACACAAATGTGATTAGAACGATTCGAAGTCATGTTATTCGTATGTAGTTAGTTGTATGCATGGAAATCGGCAAGGAAAATTATGTTTCTTACCTTTGCAACTGCCTTTGGAGGGTATTCTCCATTCAGTCTAGCATCAACACACTGCTTCACCTTGTCTTCACTGAGTTTTGGTGTAGCCTAACAGAAACCAGAATTATTAGACCATATATATCTTAAAATAAAACTGTAAAACTTTAACCAAGAAAACTCCATTATACGAGCTACTGATAGAGTAGACAAGGACTAAGATGAAATCAATACCCATGTCACAAGGCTCTGTTGTCCACGTGGCAATGTATGATCAACAGGTTTACGGCCAGTCAAAAGTTCCAGCAAGACAACACCAAAACTGTAGACATCACTCTTTGAACTCAGCTGTCCAGTCATTGCATATCTGCCATCCAAAACAGAAAACTTAGGTCCAATGTGTTTCAAGATATCAATGGCACAAAAATCTGACAATTCTAATATGTTTGAGCATAAAGCTGACTACATTACTAAGTATTCTAATGTTCACAACCTTTGCAAAAACCAATTCTAACTATACTTTTCATCTTACCCTTCAACACTCAAGGAGGTGATCTTTATTATTGTTATCAACTTTGTATTATAATGTATATAGTGAAAATGAAAAGAGAACATACTCTGGAGCATGGTAACCAAAAGTCCCAAGAACACGAGTAGAATGAAGTCGGGCTGCTGCATCGGGGGCTTGATTAGAGAGATCGAAATCAGCAATTTTTGCAACATCATAGTCAAAAAGTAGTATATTGCTGGACTTAATATCACGATGTATGATATGGGGCTGAGCCTTTTCATGTAAATACTCAAGACCTCTAGCTGCTCCTACAGCAATTTTAACTCTTTGAGGCCATGAGAGAACTGGACCTGGTTGTGCTCCTTTGACACCCTTCTTTCCTGTTTCAACATATTGTTAAGCAACAGAGAAATCATGTCAACAAATTGATCGAAATGCAAACATACGTTACAATGTAGGAGTGCAAATAAGAGTTGAAAGCACAGAAGTACTTGGCAAAATACCAACCATGAAGAAGATCATGAAGAGATCCATTAGAAGCATACTCATATGCAAGGACTCGGAGTGGACCATCCACACAATAACCAAGAAGCTGGACGACATTTTCATGTTTTAGTCTTGATACCATGGAGATCTGGAAAATTATGAGGTATAATGAGTAACTGAATAGAGAATAAAGAGGTTTGCATATCATATCATATCATATTATATCATATCAATGATCAATTGTAGAAAGAATAAAGTAACAACCTGAGCTAAAAACTCTTGTTCTGGCTGTTTACTTGAATCTAACTTCTTGATAGCTGCGGTTTGCCCAGTTTTCAAAACACCGCGATACACTCTTCCATATGAGCCCTCTCCAATCAAGGCCTTGGTGCCAAAACTATCGGTCATCTCTTTCAAGTCATCAATTGAAATGCCAGGCACAGCAATGGGTTGGACAGGAACAGTCCTGATCTCTCTTGGTGCGGCTTCTCTAGCGTAATGGCCTCCACTATTGCCTATATTAAGGTAATTACTTAGTCATGAATCTGCCTACACATGCAGTAGTATTAAGCTAAAGAAACTAAGAAAAGGGGGCCAAAAGAGAATCAGAATCATCACCTGGAGCAGAATTGGGCATGAATTGTCCATTATCGGTGGCTCTATGAACGTCATCTTCCTGACAACACCTGAAGCAACTCATGATGATGGTTTGTACTTTGTTCTGTTCCAGCAGTTTAAACCTTTTAAAGTTGGAATTTCATGTGATCATAATCAAAGTCAATACTCATAGACCGTGTAAAAGAGGAAGAAAACTCTGACCTTTTCAAGAGGAAGAAGTAATCTTAACTGGGTCTCTGTCTTCTTGGTCTTCTAATTGAAGCTATTCATAGAAGTTGAAATCTTTGAGAGGTGTATGTGATGAACTCAAGTGATAAGTACAGAGACTCATAAGAAAAATCTGACCTTCGGCAAATGGGTCCTCGGTTTCTAATTCAAGATATTTATGAAAAGTTAAGGCATTGGCTATTAAGAGGGTGCCCTGTTCTGTTCTCACAATTGCGAAGAATTGACTTTTTTGTTTTTTTGGTGGGTTATGACACAATATTGTTCCTTGTGTCTTTAATTTATCAATTAAGTCCTTAAATATTTTTTTTTAACACTTTTTAGTAATTAAGTAAACAGTAGCAACTAATTTCATATTTATTTATCTTTTTTAAAAAATTATTCATTGAATTCGTCTTAAATTTATAATATAATTTTTAAATTTGTTATTAATTAGTATGTATATTATAATGATTAAAAATGTGCTTTTTATATACTCCTTTTTTTTCCTCTCCACGCTGTTTTCTGAATAATCCAATCATACATTCTTAAAATTCCTTAAAAAAGATTTTCAGACCCCAACAATTATTTTTTTTTTCTTTTTACTCCTTCTAAAAATATTTTAGTGCAAAATTACCCATTTATAAATAATGAAAAAAATTATTTTCACTTCTGTAATTTATTATTTAAAAAAAAAAAGTTAAAGCATTTTTGACACTCTCACTTAATAATATTTTTTTAAGAATACAAAAATTAATTACATTTTTAAATTTATTTTTAATTCAAAATAAATATAAATAATTTCAAATAAAAAAAGTTTATTTCATTAGAATTAAAATTATAAATATATTCACAATATTCTATTTCATATTTGTAAAAATTAATGTACAAAATAAAATTCTTTAAAATAATTATTTTGAAGTTGTGCGAAAAAAATTAAATTTTAATTTCTTAATATTTAAAAAGAAGATTTATGTTAATTTATGAAAATTATATATTTGATAATAATAAATTAATTAATTAAAATGAGTTTAACGAGAAAAGTAAGCAATGTCAAAAGTCACACCCTTATTAAAAACCCAATACCAATTACTAATAGAAGGATGACCACTTTATAATTGGTTAGTGATACCCCATAATATTTATTAAATTTAAATATGTGTGACTCAATATTAAATTGCACCAATAGCGATACGCTATCTCTTTATGATGTTGGATACACTGGTGTCCCATTTGGTGCTTTAAATTCAAAGAAGAGGGCCTGAAAGTCTTTTATTTATTTTGGATATTTTATTAGTGAATACAAAGTTTTATAATTTTTTTAATAAATAAAATTAAAAAATGTGGGTGGAAGGGAGCCATGGCCTGGCCAGCTATTTATTCCTTTATTGAGAGGTTTGGGTTTTATAAGATGCAAGCAAATATCAAGTATGTCTTATCCTTTTGGGCAATCATTCTGTTACTGATCCAAACCAAATAAAGTTTGACAGTTTCTTCTTTGCTGGAATTCGTTGGCCTCTCACTTGTTGTCATTACCCATTTCATTAATTTTCTTTTACGAAACCTTTTCTTGTATTTCAGTACGAGTCTGCACATGGCTCCTGTGTGTGTTTTTATTCACAATCGAAGAATATAGTCTTAAATAATCAATTTTCTTTCTCAGCTTTGTACTTTCGAGTTGTACACCAATCGATCTAAAATTTGTGGAATATTTTGGATTTGGAGTTGGTCAAAGAGTTAGGTTTGTCTTTGGACCAAGCAGCAGAATGTCTTTTAGCAGGTACCAAATATTACAATAGTGGACACCAAACTATTTTTACTATTATTTTAGTCATTGTATTTTGTGTTATTAGTCCTTTAAATTCTTTATTTTGATAAATAGACCATTTAAACTAATTAATTAAATAATTAATGAATTATTAATTATATTATATATATTGATTTAAAATTCATTTTCATTAATTTAAAAAAATATTAAAAAAAGTAATTTTAAAAAAATTATAAACTATTATTTAACATCTTTTATTAGAATAAATTTTTTAATTAAAAAAAAGATCATCTTCTTCCAGAAACACCGATCATATTTTTATGAAAAAAAAGGAGAGACAAGTTGTTTAAACTTTGGGTAAGAAATTAGAAAACTAAAACTAAAAAAATTCAAAAAAATTTAAAATTCTCATTGTTGGGCCCAAAATGTTCGGCCCAAAAACCATTTCCTCATTTATCAAATATTCAAAATGGAACGTTTTGGCGTATAGAAGTTCCGAAGGCAGAAGCTGTGGGTCAGAGGCGCGGACCGGAATGGTGACTGTGCATCGTCCATTACTGGGAGAAGCCTCCAGATATAGAAAGACAAATTGTTGCTCCAACAATTGGCGCCGTCTATGGGAAACGAAAAACATTTCGGCCTTAGCCACGTCGTCGAACCAAGAAATCAAGATCCCTTACGAACCCAAAAATCATGCCACCAAAAGGCAACGGAGTTTCGGGCCCAGTCGCACAGAATGTCCCTCCGGCGGACGTGAGCGACCAGATCGATAGGATGTGTCGCCTGTTGGAGGCGAGCCAGTAGCGGTCCGACGAAGCAATCAAGACATTGGCCGAAGCCCAAGCTAGGCTCAAAGCCGAGATTGCTGAGCTGCGCAGGTCCGCTGACACAACCCGCAACACCCAAGCCCACGACAATCTTGATTCTAGCAGATCTGAAGTTCTAATCGACCGCGTTAATTCCCTTCATCAAAACATGAGCCCAGGTAACGAAAGATCCCAAGGCATCCCGCCATCCTCCGGGGCCGAAGAGCGACAAGCCCCAACCTTTGACATGCATGGGCGGGCGGAAGCAGAACCCACCGGACCCGCTCAGCCAGCAGCCGAAATTCGGCCTCAACGCACCACACCTCAAGCCGCACACGATTCTCCCTCTGAAGGTCGTGTTCCCTCGATCCGGTTCTTGGACAGTTGGAAAGAAGACATGATGAGGGAAATGATGCAGAAGTTCTCAGATGGGCGATCAGCCTACGCCACCGAACATTTGGATCTAGTATCAAGAACCACTGAGAAATCGCCTTTCTCGGAATGGATTCAGAATGAGCCAAAGCCTCGAGACTTCATCATCCCTTCCCTGCCTGCGTTCAATGGAAAGGGAGACCCACTAAACCATTTATTCCAATTTCAACAGAAGATGGCATTAGAAGCTAATAACGAAGCCATTCAATGCAAAGTCTTTTCAATGACTTTCTCCGGGCCAGCTCTGTTATGGTTCCGACAATTAAAGCCCGGGTCACTCAACAGTTTTAGTGATCTCCGACGGACCTTCTTACAGCAATACAGTACGAACCAAGAGGCACCCAGAAAAATGGCTGATCTCTATCGGATTGAACAGGGGGGGAATGAACATCCGAATGCATACTTACAGCGTTTCATTGACCTCGTGCATCAAATCCACGACGTCGACCCACTCACCGCAGCAAATCTCTTCGTCAAAAGTTTGCAGGTGGGATCTCTCTTACATGAGAATCTCACCATGACACCACCATACGACATGGCAGACGTGCAGACCCGAGCCGAGGGCGTCTTCAGGGTCTTGGAATTTCGAGAACGCGCACAGAAGAAGTCTTCACTCATCTCTGCTCCGCCAACAAATAATCCTCCACCACCTGCTAGGGATGACAAGAGGAAGCGGAACCAAACATATCTCACGAAGGAAGGAAAAAGGCCAAGACAGGATCGGCAGTCATCACGATACCCGTCTTTCGAATACACCGTCCCGCAAGAAGTCATTTATGAAGAAAATAAAGACAGACCTATCTGGCGAGAGCCCTACAAAATTACCATTCCTTCTGACAGAAGGGATAAAAGCAGATACTGTCTCTTCCACAAAGATCACGGTCATACGATTGCTGAATGCCACAACTTGAACAATCAGATCCAAGCCTTCATGAGGAGTGGGAGGCTTACCCAATACATCAAGGAGACGGGCAGACCAGGCCCCTCACGGCATAATCCCGCTTCTGCCCCCGCTCCACAAGCGTCAGACCCCGTGCATGCAGCCTCTGACAGCACCCAGGAGCCTCTTAAGCAAGTCCCTATGATCCATGGGATCGTAGAACCCACTGACAATCAAGAGCATACAACCAAAGTCCATAAAAGGATGGAGGAACGAGTGAAGCGATACAAATCATTAGGCCACGTGGTCAATCTCGTCACTTCAGAAGACAGAAGCTACCCAGCCTCTGCAATCACCTTCACCGATGCTGACCTGAAGGGCGTACACCTACCCCATGATGATCCACTCGTCCTTTCCCTACAGGTTGACCATTGCCAGCTGGGCAGAGTTCTGATCGACGGGGGCAGTGGGGTCGACATCCTCTTCTGGGAAGCCTTCCAGAAGATGGGGCTAGAGGAGAATCAGATTCGACCCTTCACCACGCCCATTTTGGGCTTCAACAGCCAAAGAGTATATCCGAAGGGCGTCATTCGCTTAACTGTGGTGGCCGCAGAACGCGCCCTGCCAGTAGAATTTCTCATTATAGATTCCACCACAAGCTACAACGCCATCATGGGGAGAAATTGGATCCACCGGATGCAGGGGGTAGTCTCAACTCTACATCAGGTGATGCGGTGTCAATCACTCAACGGGCGCTACACCGTCGATATCAAGGGCTGCCAGAAGCAGGCCAAAAAGTGCTTCCTTACCTTGAAAGACATAAATAGCTCTGGCACTGCTTCCCATAACGACTCCCCTGACAAATAGCAATTACAGCAGGACCTACCAGCGTGCCTAAAAGGAATCGATCTAGAGGAAGACCAAGAAAAACCCCTAGTTACGCTGGATACCTTAGAACAAGTGGGTCTAGACGACGCTGACCCGTCTAAGACAGTGCTGGTAAGTACCAAGCTCTCTGGAGAAGAGAGACAGACCCTCATACAATTTCTCAAGACCAGAATGAGAACTTTCGCCTGGTCACCACATGACATACCCAGAATAGACTCCTCCGTCATGAGTCACAGCCTAAATATCTCCAACAACTTCCCACCTGTCAAGCAGAAGCAGAGGAGGTTCGCTCCAGAGGTGAATTAAGTCATACAAGAGGAGGTCAAACGGCTCCTGAGCACAGGGGCGATAGAAGAATGCCTATATTCCAGTTGGTTTGCCAACCCCGTCGTGGTCCCAAAGAAGAATGGGAAAAAGAGAGTGTGCATAGATCACACAAATTTAAATAAAGCATGTCCCAAAGATAGCTACCCTCTACTGAAGATCGATCAGATGATAGACACCATGGCAGGATATGAAAGAATGAGCTTCCTCGACGCTTACTTTGGATACAATCAGATCCCCATGAAATCAGAAGATCGGATTCACACGACTTTCATAACAGAAGGTGGTTTATATTGCTACAAAGTTATGCCCTTCGGTCTAAAGAATGCAGGCGCAACGTACCAAAGGCTGATGCACAAGCTGTTTTCCTCATTGCTCGGGAGAAATATGGAGATTTATATTGATGACATGGTCATCAAGTCCAAACAAAGCTCTTCACATATAGACGACTTGACCGAGTGCTTCGACATCCTTGATGCTTTTAAAATGAAATTAAACCCCTCTAAATGCGTCTTCGGGGTGTCCTCTGGACAGTTCTTGGGGTACGTCGTCAGTCAGAGGGGCATCGAGGCGAACCCAACACAGATTGCGTCCCTCTCAGAAGTCAAAGAACCCTGAACCATCCGAGACATACAGGCTCTGACGGGCAAAATAGTAGCATTAAGCCGATTCATATCACGAATGTCTGACCGTTGCCAGCCCTTCTTGCAGTGCATAAGAAAATCTGCCAACACCACTTGGGGACCGGAGCAAAGAAAAGCGTTGGAAGAACTGAAAACTTATTTGAGCTCCCCTCCTATATTGAGCTCCCCCATAGCTAATGAAGATTTATTCTTATACCTGTTCGTCTCACAATTCGCTGTGAGTTCTGTTCTCTTTCGAGAAGAAGCCAATTGTCAAAAGCCAGTGTTCTACTACAGCAAGATGCTCCTGGACGCTGAAACTCGTTACAGTATGATGGAAAAGTTGGCACTCGCACTCCTTATGGCAAAGAAGAAGTTATGGCAATATTTTGAAAGCCACACCATCATTGTATATACGGACTATCCATTAAAGTAAGTATTGAGTAAGCCCGACCTCTCTGGAAGGTTATCTAAATGGGCAATTGAGCTAGGGACGTACGATATTCACTTCTCGCCACGAAAAGCTAAAAAAGGACAGATACTGGCTGACTTCCTGGTTGAAATTCAGTCGTTCACCCCTGACACTCTGCCAGAATTGTTAGAGTCAGAAGATCAATGGGTGTGGACGATGCATACTGACGGAGCATCCAATTCCCAAGGGGCTGGTATTGGCATCGTCTTAGAAGCTCCCTCGGGCCTCAAAATCGAAGAAGCCATTTGTTTAGAGCAATCCACGATGAATAATGAAGCAGAATATGAGGCACTAATCTATGGTTTAGAACTAGCACGAGAAATGGGCATCCAACGTCTGAATGTCAGAGGAGACTCACAGCTTATGATAGAGCAAGTGGCTGGAAATTTCGATACTAAAGCACCCCATCTGGCTAGCCTTTTACAGAAGGTAACTGACTTGCGATCGCATTTTCGCCAGTTCGAACTCACACAAGTACCTAGGGAGAAAAATCAGAAGGCCGATGCCCTTGCCAAATTAGCCTCTGCAGGAGGTTGCACGCGCCAGTCCTCCATATCTATAAGTCGATCAAGCAAAGACATGGAAGTCTATTCATCCTCATCAGAACCTGAATGCTGGATGGATCCAATCATAAGATACTTGTCCACCTCCGAACTCCCACCTAACCCAAAAGATGCAAAACTTCTGCGCCTTCGGGCACAGCATTATTCCATAATCCATGGGACGCTGTATCGCAAGTCCTTCAACGGTCCCTACCTACGGTGTTTGCGTCCATCAGAAGCTAAAAAATTGCTATAAGAGATACATAAAGGGACATGCGGGAATCACGCAGGGGGACGGAATCTGGCACACAAAGCACTTACAGCGGGGTATTACTGGCCATACATGATGACAGAGGCACGTGACTATGCCAAAAAATGCGACAAATGCCAACGATTCGCACCCACCATCCATCAACCTGCTCAAACCTTACACTCCATTGTTTCACCTTGGCCTTTTGCAAAATGGGGTATGGATGTGGTAGGTGAACTACCTAAGGCTGCTGGAGGAAGGCGGTATGCTCTTGTAGCCACTGATTACTTCACAAAATGGGTTGTGGCAGAGGCATACGTCACAGTCAGCAAAACAGACATTATGTCCTTCATTTGGAAGCATATCATATGTCAATTTGGGATACCATGGGAGATAGTCGTGGACAATGGAACCCCGTTCCAAAATGCGAAGGTACAAGAACTATGTGACACATACAAGATCAAGATGAGCTTTGCCTCTGTCACTTACCCACAAGGCAACGACCAAGCAGAAGCTTCCAAGAAAGTTATCTTTGCCAACATTAAGAAGAACTTAGAAGATAAAAAAGGAGCATGGGCAGAAGAACTACCAAAAATGTTATGGGCATGTCGGACAACAAAAAGATCCTCTACGGGAGAATCTCCCTTTGCCATGGTATATGGGACAAAGGCCATCATACCAACAGAAGTGGGCCTACCTACACTTCGAACAGAGATCGCATCTGATCAAACAACAAACAACATTAAACTATTACACAACCTAGACCTTCTGGAAGAAGTATGCACGGTGGCACAATTACGACTAGAAAATTATCAAAAGGCTGCAGAACGCTACTACAACAAAAGAGTCCACTCACGCACATTTCGAGAAGGTGATTGGGTTCTGCGTAAAGTCACAGGCAACAAGAAGAAGCTAGAACCTAATTGGGAAGGGCCTTTCGAAATCATTAAAGTACTAGGCAAAGGGTCTTACACCCTAAAGAATGTACGTAGTGGGAAAATCATGCCTCGTACTTGGAATTCAATGTCTTTGAAACAATATTATTGTTAATAGTTGTACTGTGCAATTCAAAAGTAATACAACAACTTTCCATTTTTTCACATTCTTTCAAATTTCCTTTATATTCAATTTCTTGACATTATTATCCACTATATTACACCAAGCCAGACACGTGACAATCAACTTTTCACTCGAAAGGTTTCCTCAATTATATCCCCACCTACCTTTGTTCAAAAATAACATTATTCACGTGCACTCAAAAACCACCTATCACAATGGCTATAAATTAATAATTATCTGAATGCTCGAAGTTGCCAACCTCCCCTAGTAATACACCGTATGTCTTTAATCTCAATACATACGTTACCCACACCTACACTCCAATAAACAAAGAGCAATAATAATGCACAGCGAAGATCACACCCCGCACATTGGCACCAGGCTGAATCTCAGCAGATCGTGGCAGCAAGGCCACTACACACAATTTGCGTACATGGCCAGCCATTTCGCAGTCTAATTTTCCCTGACTATGCCGATCTGGCCGTCCAACGGAGGTGCACTGCAAACCCTACCCTCTTACCCGCATAAGAGGAGCACCTTCTGCTGTCTACTCTGCCCTGACTATCACAGCAGAACCATCAGCTGTCATGCTTCGGATTCCTCACCAGTGCACACTAGCTGGTTTGTCAATCCAAGGCTGGGAGGAACTTTTCCCGCAGTCGCACCCATATCCTACACGAAGGGTGCCTCTAACAGGATACACGACAGCCCAAACAAGCCATCACTATACTACACAGTATGGGTGCATTGGAAAGATACCCCTCCTCACAATCTTGACCTCTTTGCCAACTCTATGCTTTGTCCCCCGCGTTCGGTCTGAATCACATTAACCCCTCTGATCTCATGGGAAAGTTTCAGCCCCCAGAGGCCGAACCCGTTCCGATCAAGACCATTACAAAACTCCCTACGCGTAAGAAGGTCTACCACTCAACAATAATGACAACGCCGCAGAAGTACAACACTTTTATCACTACAACTTAAATTGGCAGATGCTAAGCATGGGCACGCATATTTGCTCAATTCCTTTCTCAATAAACAAAAATGAATATTTGTACTATGCACGATCAGAAGGCGATGTATACTCAAAAATGGCAATAAATCAGAAGTTGTTATTTATAAATTATGTTACATTAACGACAGTTTTAATTCCTGATTTCATAATTGATCTATTCTCTATGAACAACTATTTTTTTGCCCATAATTAATCTCATTCAATACGATGCATGTACTCTGCCATCGCACTCTCTAGCTTCGGATGGCCTAACCCATAGCGTTCACACGATATGTAGTACGGGATGCCACTTCTGATAAGCTCTTCCATAGCCCACGTTGAGTAAAGCCACTGTGGGTTGTCAAAGATTCTCCTCAAAAAGGGAACCTTCGTCCACTCACGGTGCTCACCTGCAACAACAATGTTGTCAGCTCCAACCCATCACCAAAACACCAAGACTGATCATTCACACAACACTTAACTGGGCATTCTCTCCCACCATCTGTATAATCTTTCGCTGTATCTCGCACGCAATGGCCTGAAGGGTCTATGAAGCTTCTGATCCGAATAAACCATATGACTCACACCTGTCATCACGCCTTCGATTAAGTCCTAAACAACAACGAACACATCCAATACACACACCAAGACAACCAACAGGAAACAAAGCTCTATTTGTATTGATAATTTGCTCTATTACAATCATCTACATACTAGCGGCCAAAATAGCCCAAAGAATGTATATACAGAAATTAATTCAAAGCAAAACATGACAGAATTTAACAAAACGATAGTGTGTCGTTCATTCTACGACACCTTTTTCACCATCTGGCTTGGCCTCTGCGACAGACGCGAATCCTGATGCCTTCTGATCAGACGCCACATTGGCAACACTATCTTCAACAGCTTCCCCGTTGGCATTATACATCGACCCCAGCACGTCGCCCCTCAACTTCAACTTCTCCAGATGACACGGCGGATAGGAAATCTGCAGATCCTCAAGTTCATTCAAGTACTTGTCGACATCATACTCTCCTATTTTTACATCGACGCTTTTACAATACATCTCTAGTTTTGCCCATTTCTCCTCTGGGGTCTGCTTCTTATTACGTAATGCCAGATCCAGATACTTCGCAGTATCTACCTCAGCCACCCTCACAAGTTTGCATTCGGTGATCTCTCGATCTCGAATGTGCTGCCTTGTGGCTTCAATCACCACCTGTAACGCCCCAACTCCTGGGACCGTTACGGTGTGCCTTGTAAATAGTGCTAAACTCGCTAATCGAGTCATTTGGCCAAAATCGTGAACTAAGTATGATTAGCGGTTTAGGGATTAAAAACTTTGGTTAAGATGTAACGTTTCACTAGAACGTTTAACATATACATTGGGATCCCGAAAATATAATTTCAGAGTCTATTACAGAAAATATTTACAACATGCCGTTCTAAGCGGCAAAACAGGGTTCAACCCTAGTTCCACTTTAAACCTCGGCCGTGGCGGACGAGCAGCTGCATATGTACACGTCATCACCTAAGCTCTCCAACTCAAGAATGGTCCAGCTTCCTCTTGCCTTTACCTGCACCACGTAGCACCCGTGAGCCGAAGTCCAGCAAGAAAACCCAATAAAGCATGATATAATATCAACAACGATCATAATAACCATTCAGGACTATCAGTCCAAGCAAATAGGTGACAATAGCCAAAAGTCACAATAATGAGCATCGCTCCTTCTAGCCATGTGACGATAGGGTCACCAGGGCTTAACTGAAAAGTGATCCTTTCATAAGTTTGATTAGGACAGGTGCATGGTGAATGGTCACCAACATAACCTTCCTCCCGACCCTAGAGTCGTGCAATG
The DNA here is from genome assembly GCF_963169125.1 of Humulus lupulus. NCBI lineage: Eukaryota > Viridiplantae > Streptophyta > Magnoliopsida > Rosales > Cannabaceae > Humulus > Humulus lupulus. The sequence goes on along the minus strand of NC_084794.1, from coordinate 285,866,529 downwards.
GACAGCGTCCCTTGGCCATGTGACAAACAGTCACCGGGGTCATATACCTTGGCCATAAACATCTGGTCGTAGACCAGGCAAGCGCTTAATAGTTCTTCGACCTTAAGGTCGGTCTGGCATTAATGCCATAAATCCATTCAATGCATGATTCTCGACTTAAGCTTGATTAGGACAGGTGCGAGGTGTTCAGTCACCAACATAACCTTCCTCACGACTCTAGAGTCGAAACTATGGACAACGTCCCTTAGCCATGTGAAAAACGGTCACCAGGGTCATATACCTTGGCTATAGTCATCTGGTCGTAGACCAGGCAAGCGCTTATAAGTTTCTCGACCTTAAGGTCGGTCTGGCATTAATGCTATAGAGCCATTCAATGCAAAATTCTCGACTTTAGAGTCGGTCCCTGACTAGTCAGTGTCAATCACAAGTAAGACATGCCACCAATCACATATCACATGTTCCACATCCATAAACGAGGCATTTAGCATGCTTACCAAACAGGTAGTAGTGCTATTAGGGCCATGCATAAACACAGAGGCTCAAGCTCTGAACAGTATCATACTCAGTATATAAAGCATGTCCCAAACACATGTTTCACATGCATCATCTGCAATATCCAGCAATCTAACATGCATCAATAACAGCCATGCATGTCACGTTTAATAGTCAACCAACATGCATCAAGAGTAGCCATGCATGTCATACATATTAATCAACCGACATGCATCATATAGTAACCACGCATGTCATACTCATTAATCAACCAACATGCATCATAATATCCATGCATGTCACATATACACAGGGTGCAGTTTTCTTACCTCAAAGCCGAGCTAGAACGATTAAAAGAACGACCCTTGAGAACGATTAACTTTTAGTCCTTTAGCGGTCACCTAGTCATAACCAAATATAAGGTATCATTAATAAAAACGATAACTGAGGGTTCCCAAACCAAATCCCAGCCCCCGACACCTCAAACACTACCCAACCAGGTACTAGGTTCAACCCCGAGGCCTATGGTTTGAATCTCCGAGCTAAAAACCACACTTTAACAAAATTAGCCTTAAGGGCCGCGGCGCGCCCTTCAGACAGAAGGGCTCCCTCCTGACAGACACCAAGGGCCGCGGCGCACCCCTGCTGCGCCGCGGCGCCCAGCCCAGACCAGCTAAGTCGGCCACACACACCAGAATTTTAACCCTGTGTTTTCCCTCTCAAACCAGTCCCTCAAACCATCTCCAAACCTCCTCCAAACACATAATTAAACCCCTAGACATCACTCATAACCTCCCCTCATCAAAACCCAATCCTATAATCCATCAAAACCCCTTTGAATCCAAGCTTCTAACAAAGATCAAAAGCTGAAAACCAAAGCTTGAAAACAGAGCACCACCTGAAGTAAGTGACTAGAACTCACCTTGAATCCTGTTTTGAGCCCCCTTTGATGGTTGTTATAGGTTCCCTAGCTGCCACCTTTAATCCCCTAGCTTAACACCTCCATTTGAGCTCTCAAAAATTCAAAGAAAAGTGAGGGAAGAAGCTTGTACGGGATGGAAGGGAGAATGAGGATATAGGCTCTGTTTTAATATCAATCTACAGCCTTCAAATCATATATATCCTTAGGGTTAAAAGACTAAAATGCCCTTATGTCATCTAAAGCCTTTCAAGCCACTCTAGGGGGTATAATTGGTACTTTTAGCTTAACCCGTTAATCATAATTAACGCTTCCCAATTCCCGCTAATCTCAATATCCTCAAACACCAATAATTCACATCTCATTACCCTTTAATCCCCGGTAACGCTATAACCATTAATATCACCCCGAGACTCACCCCGAGCCCCGAGCTTAAACCCGTTATGACTAGACCGAACACTTACATCTCATGATCGTCTCTTGTCGATAACTCGAGCCAATCCACCTTATAATGTGGCTATATTAATTAATCACAATCACGCACCCAAAATATACAATTACGCCCACAGTGGCCAAATTACCAAATTACCCTCATAATTAACATATGAGCCCATATGCATGCATTCACCATCATGTAATAATATAATCCACGTAAACATGCATATAATCGTTAAATATTTTAATAAATCAATTATGGCCCTCCCGACCTCCTAATCAAGATCCTAAACCTTATTAGGAAATTTGGGGCATTACAACTATCCCCTCCTTACAGAAATTTCGTCCTCGAAATTTACTCAACAGCTTGGAACTAGAACTCCACTTTCTTGTCACAAATTCCTTAAGTCATTCCTTGACTTCAGTATTTCGATAGCCTTACCTTAACCCGAGGTATATTCTGTTCAACAGAACCTCAATACTTATGTCACAATCTGAACTGGCTATTCCTTACCGGAATACTTAACCTAACCTTCAGATTCTCATAATTCAATTTATAAGTTCCCTCAGCCCATGCCCACTGCATGGAAGCACATAACTCACTGTACACAACTGCCAGTACCAAAAGAAGAGGCTGATCCAAAATCAACCTAACCAGCCTATCCAGAATCCAACTGCTGAGACATACTAGGGCTTAACTTGTCTTAATTCCTCACCCTTTTCCCCCATGGTGATACCTTAAAGAAGATACATTCTCCTACCTGGAATTTCACATTCCTACTTTCCAGTTCGATAATACTGTTCTGTCTACTCTGAGAAATGAGCAACCAAAATTTAAGCTCCAGTAATCTCATAAATCCCCCTGAACCACCTCAGGATCCAAATATATACATATATTACCTCACTCATCTTATAAGATGTTCCTCCAATAATAATTGGATAACCCTCTCTCTCTGATTTACCACCAGTCTGAGAGTGATAAACTACATTGAGTTCCATCCGTATACTCATCACCTTTTAACCCTTCCAAAACTTGGAAGTCACAATAAAGTCTTCATCTGATAAGATAGACCTTGAGTTCACGAAGACTCTCTATCCTTCTCACAAGGAGACTCAAATATTGATCAGCTATACTATTCATCTATCCTTACTGATACACTAAACTCACTTGGACTACCAGTCCACAATGACTTAATACCAAATCATTTCAATCCATCAACCTGGGAATCCCACCGCGTAACCCATCGCGATGCTCAATTATTCCCACTATGAAATATCCAAAGGCTGTAATGGCCTTGCTGTTTCCTGATATACTGTTTTGACCTGCTAACAGGTAAGAGCTTTACACATGCCTCGACATATGTCTCCTCATCTCAGGCCATCACTATAAAATTTCCATATCATGTTACCCTTTCGTGATGCCTGAATGAAACGAATAAAAGAATAGCATGAGATTCATCCAGAATCTCCCAGTTAATCTCATTGTCCATCGGATCCCAGGTCCGATCTTTATATCATAACAAATTCATATCTTTCGCTATACAACTCTTTAGCCAATCCAACTAAAACTTTCCATTCAATCTTGCCCATCTGTGGCTCACTTAACCATTTTTTCCTCTTATCCTTCTTGAGATAATAATCTCAAACAATAACCTGGCCATCTGGCCTACCAGAAACTCTACTCCAGTCCTGGTCAAATTCTTTAATCATCATGTTGCATAGGCAATCACTTTTCTCTATCACTAGGATGTCATAACAACCCACTAACTGATCCTGGTCTATAAAGACCCAACACTTTCTCCCCAAGGCACCTGAAATATCTTTACTATCCATGGACACTCCTGTCCCCAAGGCACTCTTCACTCTTGGCAATTCTCCGCAGAGAAAACACCACTATACCATCGTCCAAGACGATCATAAGTCCCATTCAAATAAACCTTTGAATGCTCTATTCATCTGACAGTCAGAATCCCGTGATCCGTAAGGGGAAAGACTGGGTAAGCTGTGCAATCCCACACCGCCTGGGGAAGGTCGAGTGTAATGATTCTAAGAATGTGTAGGTATGGGACTACACAGTTGAAGAGGGCTTAAATGGATTGATGGGTACTACCTATATCAGGAAGGTGCATCTTCTTTTCGGTAGCCCATCACTTGAGAACTCCATGGTTAAGAGTGCTTGGCTTGGAGTAATCTAGGGATGGGTGACCTCCTGGGAAGTTTTCCCAGGAAGTGTGCGAGTGAGGACAAAGCACGCTGGAAAGACTTGTCTTGGTTTGTAGGGCCAGTCGTCATTCCAGAAAGCAGCCATAGTGATGTGGGGCGTCACATAATGGTATCAGAGCCTTGACCCAGCCAGAAGTGTGGCCAACAGGGACGTCGGGCCCGTAAGGGGGGGTGATTGTGACAGTCAGAATCCCGTGATCCGTAAGGGGAAAGACCGGGTAAGCTGTGCAATCCCACACCGCCTGGGGAAGGTCGAGTGTAATGATTCTAAGACTGTGTAGGTATGGGACTACACAGTTGAAGATGGCTTAAATGAATTGATGGGTACTACCTATATCAGGAAGGTGCATCTTCTTTTCGGTAGCCCATCACTTGAGAACTCCATGGTTAAGCGTGCTTGGCCTGGAGTAATCTAGGGATGGGTGACCTCTTGGGAAGTTTTCCCAGGAAGTGTGCGAGTGAGGACAAAGCATGCTGGAAAGACTTGTCTTGGTTTGTAGGGCCAGTCGTCGTTCCAGAAAGCAGCCATAGTGATGTGGGGCGTCACATAATAACCATTTTTGCTTGGACTGATAGTCCTGAATGGTTATTATGATCGTTGTTGATATTATATCATGCTTTATTGGGTTTTCTTGCTGGGCTTCGGCTCACGGGTGCTACGTGGTGCAGGTAAAGGCAAGAGGAAGCTGGACCATTCTTGAGTTGGAGAGCTTAGGTGATGACGTGTACATATGCAGCTGCTCGTCCGCCACGGCCGAGGTTTAAAGTGGAACTAGGGTTGAACCCTGTTTTGCCGCTTAGAATGGCATGTTGTAAATATTTTCTGTAATAGACTCTGAAATTATATTTTCGGGATCCCAATGTATATGTTAAACGTTCTAGTGAAACGTTACATCTTAACCAAAGTTTTTAATCCCTAAACCGCTAATCATACTTAGTTCACGATTTTGGCCAAATGACTCGATTAGCGAGTTTAGCACTATTTACAAGGTACACCGTAACGGTCCCAGGAGTTGGGGCGTTACAACTTAGTATCAGAGCCTTGACCCAGCCGGAAGTGTGGCCGACGGGGACGTCGGGCCCGTAAGGGGGGGTGATTGTGACAGTCAAAATCCCGTGATCCGTAAGGGGAAAGACCGGGTAAGCTGTGCAATCCCACACCGCCTGGGGAAGGTCAAGTGTAATGATTCTAAGACTGTGTAGGTATGAGACTACACAGTTGAAGATGGCTTAAATGGATTGATGGGTACTACCTATATCAGGAAGGTGCATCTTCTTTTCGGTAGCCCATCACTTGAGAACTCCATGGTTAAGCGTGCTTGGCCTGGAGTAATCTAGGGATGGGTGACCTCCTGGGAAGTTTTCCCAGGAAGTGTGCGAGTGAGGACAAAGCACCCTGGAAAGACTTGTCTTGGTTTGTAGGGCCAGTCGTCATTCCAAAAAGCAGCCATAGTGATGTGGGGCGTTACACCACCTCTGCTGCCCCCTGCAAAACCAAAAACATTATGAAATCAACACACGTGTTTTATGGGCCCATTAATTTTCTAATACATCAATAACAAAAGAAGAGTCTCATACCTCTGCCATTTCCTCCAATTGCTTCTTGGTTTCGATCACTGCCTCTTCTGCTTCCTTCAACTTCTTCCCTAAACGAAGTTCAGCCTCCAACTTCTGCTTCCTGGCGTCCGCTGCGCTGGCCTCAAGACCGTTTGACCTTCGCTCCAGCTCTTTTTTCTCTTTTTCTAAGATCTCCTTATCAGTCTGCAATGGCACTGTATCCTCTTCAAGGTCGTTCATCATACTGCTAAGCTTCTCCATACAGGCCTCATGCTGAACACAGACTTGATTTTTCTCCATCCACTTATTGGTCATATCCACCAAGTCAGCTTTCAGTTTGTCTCGCTCTACTTCAAGTCCGACAGTGCCTACCAGCTTCTCCTCTGTGGCAGTCACCCTCTTTTTTGCCTCTGCCAGCTCTGCCTCTAACTTCTTGATGGCTTCCACAAGCATGTCCCGATTTGCCTTGGCCATCATTCTCCCTGCCCGCTCCTCTTCTAATTTCACCATCTACTCCGCTAGTTTAGAGCCATTCTGTATAGCCGCCGCATATTCCCGCCTTGCAGCAGACGCACATACATAGCTCTGTGACAAAACTCTTATTAAATATAAACATCATACATATATCACAAGATATAATAAGGCCTGATTTTTTAAACCAACTTACCATCCAGATGTGGTCTGATACCTGCTGCAGCAAATCACCTTGCCCGCTCAAGGATCCAATTACTTCTGTAGGTAGATGGGGTCTGCTTATGCGTAGCATTTCCTCCATAACTTTAGTAGACGCAGAAGGGCCATACTCCGACACTACTCCAGCTCTGTCACTTGCTTCTCCCCCTGCAAATGCAGCCGCAGAAGCAACGGGGGCAGCTGGCTTCCCACCTTCTGCTAACGTCGATACCATAATACTATCAGACGCCAGCGCAATTGTCCCCACGCCAAAAGAATACGTCTTCGAAGGGCGTATAAATAAGCTATCATCTTCACCCAAATCACTTGGGAGGTACACCGACGTCTGCACGGCAGAAGACGTTAGCTGCTCCAAAAAAGCGATAGGAGATTCAAAAGTGCTAGTACCCTTCAGAGACACAACAATGACATCTTTTGAATGAGACTCAGAAGCGGCAGGCGCTAATAAGGAAACGTCAACACTGAGAGTGTCAACATTTGTTACTTCGACAGCCCCTGATTCCTGACACCCAGGGGTAGTTTCAGATACAACAGTCTTACTTGGCTCAATTGGCATAGGAGGGGTATCCGCAAAATCCTCTCCGAAGGCGTCCTCTAGAAGCCTGTTCTTACGAGAGGCATAAGAAGGACGTCTCCCCTCTGAGCCATGCTTATGGCCTATGTCAGACCCTTCAGCCAAAACAGAAGCAGAGGGTAATGCCTTTGACGACTTCATACAGACAACAGGAGACTCCACCTCAACTAGTAAGCCACCCTGCACTCCATCTCCAGTCACCACGCCTGATAATTTGGACGGAGAAGAGGAAACGCCCACTGCGTGAGCCACCCTTTCTGAGCCTGCCGGCAAGGAAGACCCAATTGTGTGTGAAGTAGGAGATGCCCCAGGTAAATGTCCAACGGGGGCAGATCCTCGTGGCTTCTTGCACAACGAGAGAGCCTGGCCCGTTGGTAATTTACCTGGGGTAAGTTTGGGGATTGCAAAGGGAGATCCTTGAGCAGTGGAGACATAACCTTTCGGGATCCGAAGCTTGGACGAAATGCATTTCCCGTTGTCCAAATCTTCGCCAGAGGATTCCTCACGCTCTTTTCTTTATCCTAAGGCGTCTGCAGGCAAAGGCACTTGTTGGAGAGGCTGAATCTGCAGAGCGTCAGAAGGCGTGGACGATCGCCCTTGGATACGGGAAGATCTGCGCGATAAGCCGGACTTATCAGGGGACGACTTTGTAGCAGAAGCTAGACCAGAGCCCTCTATCTTTTTACCTTCTGGGACCCCTTGACGCTTGACACACGCAGCGTAGGTCTCAGAACACGCCTTTTCGCACTCAGTCTTCGTTAGCGACAAAGTTGAAGGAGTAGGAGGGGATTTCTTCATAAAAACTCCCAGCTGCTTCGCGCATGCTATTGTAATCTTGCTAAGGGTCATGTCACCCTTCTGCAATCTAACTCACACGGCACCAAGATCGACTCGATCCACAAAGCAAAGCCGAGTCATAATCTGCATACAGTAGGGGTTCAATACACCCCTGATACTAATGGCGTTCTCCTTAGATTCATGAAGAAGCCCCTTCTCTGTCAGCATGCTCTGCCGTTCAGGACTCATGCTAACCTGAGGCCAAGAAAAATCTGATGCAAAGAACCAAAACAGTAATACACAGAGTTAAACTAGCAGATAATCATCCAGATATGATTAGTTCACATTAAAATCAATAAGGAACAGAATGAAAAATGTGACTCACCTTTTATAAACACCCTGGTCAAAGGAAAAATTTCCTGAGGCAGGAATTCAGGAAACCACGCTCCTCCAACAACAAAGAAGTATTTATCCCAATTTCGATGGGAGCTATCGAAATCAGTGAAGATTGTCCGATCCTTTTTGGGAGAGAGGTAAAAGGTTTTCCAAGGCTTTCCTTCTATCTCCTTGTTCGTAGACTTGGTGAAGCACGCGTAAATGTCGTCCGATTGAATATTGACATTTCTGAGGCTCCCTATCATCTGAGCCCCGACTATAGACTGAATAACATTTGGGAGAAATTGCGAAATGTGAGCCCCGGAGTTTGAAATTATCTGAACAAGCAGAGCCGGGAGAGGGAACCGGAGCCATTCGATATGTCTCAGACTCATGACGATCTCGGAAGGCTTCACTACGTCCTTAAATCGCCATTCTCGAAGCTCAGCATCCGAGAGCATCCTCACCGTGACATTGTCAGGAATGTCGAACGATTTGCGCATGCGTTCGAACGCATTCTTGTATCCATCACGATCCAAAGGCTCGGGAGATGAACGAGAAGACATTATTAAACAGAATGAGACGGTTGTCGAAGGATTGAACTGAAGGAAATCTCTAGGGTTTCTTCAGAGCTTTTCTCTGGAAGTTGGAATAAAGTTTGAAAATTTGAATGAAAATTATTTTAAAATAAAAACTATTTAAATGAAAGGGAAAATTCTGAACCAAACGCTTCACTCGATAACTGTGTTTACATTAAATGTAACTTGTCAGGTAATCAAATGATCATGCACCTACGGATTACCTCAGTTTATGGAGAATGACGGCTCTAGGCGAACTTTTTGGTGTTGAAGAGTCGGCCTAAGATTCTAACAGATTAGCACGCCTCTCCTGTCTGAAGCTTGGGCCAGGGGGCATCTGTTGGGCCCAAAATGTTCGGCCCAAAAACCCTTTCCTCATTTATCAAATATTCAAAACGGAACGTTTTGGCGTATAGAAGTTCCAAAGGCAGAAGCTGTGGGTCAGAGGCGATCCGCGCCTCTGACCCCTGAGCGAGACATTCAAAGTCGGTATTTTTGGAGGGAAATTCAGTTATTTCTCCCCCCCCCCCATTCTAGGGTTCGCTTGAACCAACTAACTGCTTTGCATATTTTGTCCTATAAATATAAGATTCATAGAAGGGAAATGGAGGGAATTTTGAACTGACTTAAGCATCGGAGTGTCTTTCTTGCAGGTGATCTCGACGAGTCAAAGGCAAGTTTCATCACCAGAATGGTGACTGTGCATCGTCCATTACTGGGAGAAGCCTCCAGATATAGAAAGACAAATTGTTGCTCCAACACTCATATTAATCTTTATGTTTATAAGAAAAATAAACGAGAATTTTATGATTAGAAAAATCCCATATACAATCTAACATCAAACCCAAAATTCTCATATTAAAAACGCACACACAAATAATCAACATCAAGCACATTGAGTACTAACAATTATGATGATGTGACAATATAATGATTTAGTATAACAAGTCACCAACATGTAAATATTTTTTTCTACATTAATTTCGAATTTAGTTTTTTTTTGCCATAATTAATGTTATTTCCAACCACGACACTAGCTATATTTAGAAATCAACATGCATTTGAAAAATGAAAAGTTTACAATATTATATTTTCATAATAAATACACGTTTTCATCAGGGAACCATTCCAAAAAATTTGAAAAAATCAAATTTTATTTTTAGAAATATTAATTAACAACTATAAATATGGACCATTGATTTTAATCCAATGATTAATATTAAAGTAATTATCTATGGCTAGTAACCATTAAAAATGCACCCATATATATATATATAAATGCTAGATGCTAGTAGTTAGAATTTAAAATTGACCATTAGTGGTAAGTAAATATGCTGTTTTCAACTTGTTTAAAAGCTTATCATAGTGATTTGATCGCGACATAATTAATATTTATATATAATTATGAAATGTGCTAATTAGTTTTAATTGCATTAATAATAAGTCATACAATTCAATAGACCATGACCTTGCAATAATTATTAAAATAAATGTAATAAAACAAATAATTAAATCAAATAAAAGTAATTAGTAAATAATATTTAAAATTAAAATTAAATTGATTATTAATTACTCACTTAATTTATTAATTAATAAACTTTAATCTAATAAATTATTGATAATTTATTTATAAAACATCATAATTCATTGAAAAAATAATAAGACATCATAATACAATATTTAATTTGTTTGTTTTTCTTTGGTAATAGATGATTATTGTCAAAGATAGGATAGATTGTTTTATCACATAGTGATAAATTATTTTATTATTTGTACTCACGAAAAAGTCTTAGCCCCGTTCGGGGAGGCTGCGAAATTTAGGGTTATTAGCGGCGAAATTGGTCGCCGCTAATGAGGTCAAAAAATTGGTCAACCATTTCGGAGGGAAATATTTGCGATTATTTTCATGAGGTTATTTTCGGCGATTATGCTCTTGTTCTATTTTTTTTTCATTTAATATATTTCTTCTTTTTTTTCTATAATTATTTTTTTTTGACAAGAGACAACATAAAAATACAAGAAATTTAAAAGGAAATTACAATACAACATAGGCTCTTTAAAACAAAAGTTATCCCTCAAGTAAATGTCATATTTTAAATCCCAAAAATTAATTTTACCAACTTAAATGATCAATAGAAGTTTTCAAAGTTGTTTTCTCATTCTCACATCTCACCAAAATTAAAAGCTTTAAACTTTAGGATTTTTCTCAATTGAATGTGTGAATTTTTTTTCAATGTTTGGTTCTGCATGAAATTACTCTAAAAAATTACTTCCTAATAGTAAAAATAGAAAAAACTATTTCACCAAGATTTTGTTGTCATGAATTTTGCAAAAATTTAACTCAAAATTTCAAAATGGTAATTAAAATATATTTCAACGCATGAATATGCGTACTATCCCCAACTTTAAATGAGACATTGTCCTCAATGTCTAACGTTAAGCGCATTGTGGGAGAAAAAAGAAATACGATAACCAACAAAAACAACAAAACCCCAAAAAGTAAAAGTCACAACATAAAATAAAGACACAAATTAAAATAAAGCACACTAAAAAGAAAGATAAAACCTGATTAGTCTTTGGTAGACAAAAGCATCGCTCTCAGGTAAGTTTACCAACTGCATATTTGCGTACTATCATGTATCAAAAATGAAATTTCTTTGATCCTGCGTCTAAAAAATAGAAGCGTTAGTAACATTTTCAGGATAAAGAAAATGTTCGGGTTCAAAATCGTGGAGGAAATTTGGTGAATGTTTCATGGTAAATATGTTTATGATTTCCTCAACGATTAAGTCTATCACATCAGTATGATAGCTTCCATTTTTCTTTGGAGTGGTTGGAAGAATTTCGGTAGTGGAAAGAGTTTCACTCCAAATGGTAATAACATCATCCTCATCGGGTTTAGAACTGGGAGTAGGGGATGGTGTTATGGCCTCAGGTTGGGACGGGAATTGACTTAAATTATGTGAAATAATAGCGTTGGTCAATTCTGAAAGTTGAGAACAAGTTTCCCTAAAATCTTCCACAAATTGTTTATTGAACTCTCTTTGCTCCTCTATAAATGTGTGTAAAGTGTCCTCCAAGGAATTTGTATTAGTGCAAACATTATATGAAGGTTCATGTGAGAAGTTTGCATGCACTCCTAAAATGGCTAGTACCTTCAGTAGCACTAGAATTATAGTTGTTTACGAATGAAGAATAATACATTGGAAAATACATCTCAAAACGTTTCTTTTCTTCTTCATTCATTTTTTTTTATTTTGCTTTTGTGATTTTGTTTTTTTTTTAATTTTTGATTTTGTTGTTTTATTTGTTTCCAGGTCGATTTGAGATTTTTAGAATGGTCCCACTTAAGACCCACACTTTATCTAGAGCTCCCCGAGGTTCATAAATAATTGTGGAGGGGTCACAATTCATAAAAACGGTCCTCTTACATCCAATACTTACTAGAACTCCCCGAGGTTACCAAGTAAGCATGGATGGAACTTTACTCAAATTGGCCTTTAAGAAAAAAATTGCTTATGTTGACAAAACAAGCTTTGTTTTTATTATTATTAATTTTTTTTTTGTATTTTATGATTTTTTTTATCAAGATTTAAAACTTAAAAAAAAATAAAAACTAATAACAAAAAAAATGAAAAATAAAGATACAAATCTAAACAATAGAAAAACAAAAATTATTTAAACAAAAGAAATAAGATGCTCACTAAACCTAAAAAAATAATAGGAAAAGAAAAACACTAATACACAAAAGGGCTAAAAAAATTCTAAGAAAGTAACATTTTTTTTTTCAAAGATGAGGAAAAACTAAGTAAATAAAAAAAAACTTAAGTAATCCTACAAACTCATAAAAAAAATAGCACAAAAGTAAGATATAGAAAAAAAAATGTAACAAATCCTAAACACAAATAATTAAAATAAAAAAAATAAATGAAAATTAAACTAGCAAAAGATAACAACCAATTTATTTGCTTTTTTTAAGTTTTTTTTTCTAAAAATAAAAAAAGAAATAAAATAAAATAAGCTATTAAAAAGAAAATAAAAAAATAAATACACTCACAACAAGCTTTTTATTTTTATTTTTAATTTTTTTTACAACAATAATAAATGAAAAAGAGAGAAAAAGAAAACTAACATAAGAAAAATAACACAAAATAAACTAAGAATAAAACTAACAAATCCTAGAAAAGAAAAGATGACAATATTTTTTTCTTATAGTACAACAAGGTAAAAAAATGAAAAACTAACTAAAAAGGAACAATAAAAAAAATGATATTGATTTTTTTTTAGAGTAAATAAGAAAAATCTAAAAAAAATCCTAGAGAAATATTGACAAAAAGAAAAAGATAGAATTACTCACTCTTTTGCAAAATTTATTGAAAAACTATTTTTTTTCTATTACCTACTCGGCAACGGCGGTAGTCGTAGTATAGATGGACGGTCGATTCCACAAGGAGGTAAAGAAACAAGTTAATCAATAAATAAATGTTAGAGATAAATAATATGAAGAAAATAGAACAAGTGATTTTTTTTTTTGGAGATTTAAAGATTAGAAATAAAGATATAATAAAGTGTGATGTAACAATATGTAACAAGTAAGAAGGATCAAGAGTCACCAATATGCATACTTATTTATTTGGATATTTGATTCACAAAAATTACACAAATGGATAATTCACATCCCAACTATTTATTTGGAAGATTAACATTGAAGCACAAATATATTTTACAAAAATGTATTCAAGTGATTATTATTCTTTACTATGGAATGATGAGATAAATCTTATGAGAAATCTAAAAATGACATTATGCCATTGACAATAATGCAATAAAAGATTGGACATAAAACCTAACACAAATATTACTTTTACTATTTATAAAATACATAGAAAGAGCATGACTAATTCTATATAGATTTTAGCAAAAGTAAATATATATGAATGAGATGGAGAAAATGATAAAGATATTATCTATATTATTTTCATTAATTTGATAATACATAGAAAGTGCTTGACAAAATCTATATACTATTAGTAAACATAAATATAGATAACAAGATGAAGAAGTTGTAATATCCCATATTTTCATAATACATTTCTTTATTATAAATCAGAGTTTCAATACATAAAATGTACAAGTTTACAAATTTAAGAAATAGTAATGGAAAAATAGTGCTTAAAATATGTTTTTTATGTTTTTAATGAGATTAAAGAGAGAGAAACTTGAGTAGTCAAGTATTGGACCCAAATGTCATATAATTTTAATTGGGGATTTTTATAAAAATTAAGAAAGTTTTGCTAAAGGGCTTATTTGAAAAGAATTTTAATATTTTGGGTCCAAGTGTAATTTTAAAAAATAAAAAAAATAAAAAAATAAAAGAAAAAAGAAAAGGCTTCAGCCTTTCTTTTTACCCGAGCCCCTCTCTCTCTCTCAGAAATTTTTTTCTTCTCTTTCTCTCTCCTTCTCTTCCTCTTTCTTTCTCTTTCTTTTTCCTCTGCGTGCTACTGTTGCCGACGACGCAGGAGTACTTTCCGGCCACCAATTATAGCCACGCGCCGGACCGTTGGATTCAGAGGCCTCCGAACTATCGACCATGCGGGAATCTAGAGCTCACTCGCCGATTAAACACCTCAACTGGTCGATTTAAGTTCGGCCACCCCGCGACTTCAAAGTTGCGATTCGACCACCTCGGGCATCCGTTTGCTGATCCGTCACCACCATCATGTTCCTCGTGTTGTGGGCTTCAAAACCCAATAACTTGTTCCTACATCTACCATAGTTGGGTGGTGGGCCCACCACGAGCCACCGTGATCCACTGTAGACCGACGGTCGAAACTTAGTGTTCGAGGTTCCGAAGTACGTTTTGAGTTTCAGAAAATCACCGTTTGACTTGTTGTGGAACCCGATCATTGTGGTATAATTTCTTTGATCTATATATTGTGATTGATTAGAGTAATTGTTATTATGTGTATTTATAGTATATAATTATATATTATTGATATATATAATATTTTTTGTAATTTACTGGCTGTCTGGGATTATATGTATTTTTTATATAGGTTTTGATTTTGGGATTATCCACTTTATAGCCGTTGTGCTGTCCAATTTTCTAGAAAATATTAGATATTAAATAAAGTATAAAAATACATATTTAATTGATTTTATATTAATATGGAAATTATTATGATTAAGTAATTTTAATTACTATTGTTATTATTTTGTTAAGTAAATCAAGAATACAGATTCATGTATATATATATATATATATATATGAAAAGTGTGATTTATAGTAAACCTATTATTTAATCATTATTATTGTATATTAATATTTTTGTTAATATTTAAATATTAAAATAATATCAAATATTAGTTTCTTACAGTTATTAATATTTGTAAGACCAGTGAATTTTGGAGAGAGTATATTTATTATATCACTGGAATTGATATTATGACTAATTAATAATAATATAAATATTTATATTTATATTATTATCATTATATTGATTATTACAATTTTATTTTAAAAATATGATTTCTTTTATAAAATGACTATTTGAATATATACATTCATATACGTATTGCTATTGAAGTATTTTGTTATTAATATTGAAATAAGTTTATTTATCGACGATAGCTATTATTGTTGTTGGGATTATTATTATTATTATCATAAGAGTACATTATCTTATGAGCAAGGTTTAAAACATGGTTTTATATGAAGAGTTATTTGCATTATGTCGATAATAATTATTATTATTATCATTTATATAGTTTCTGGTATTGTTAATATACACTATCAATAGTGTATATTTATGATTTTGATAGAATTTAATAAATGATGTGCCTTGCATAGGATTTGTATGGATTTGATTGACTGATTCTTGGTGAGCAGTTTTAAAATAAGCTAAGGACCTAAGGTAAGTAAATCTCACCTTTTGTGCTTAAGTGTAAGATGCATGACTACATTGATTTTGTACATCTGATGAGTTAAGTATGGTATGATGATGATGCATATGATAAGTATGTGAAGAATGGTTTTATGAATATCATAAAGGTGTTGTGTGATATGTAATTGATGAATTTCGTGATATGTGAAAGATGTCTTACTTGGTTAAGATTAATATGAATTATGTGCAAGTATGTGTTCTTATGTTGATGAATATGTGGATTATTTTTATGTTCATGATTTTGTTATATGTTATGATATATGAATCGTTTAAGTTTTTAGGCTGGAAATCTTAGACCTGAGCCATAGCTCTACGTTAAGGTATAACAACGCCACCAACCCAAAGCTTCATGTATTATGACTAAAGATGTTTTGAGTTATATGAGATGTGATCCAATGCCTTGATTGAATACCATCAAACATGAATCATGAACATGAACATTGGCATTTCAGCATCTACACATATGCATGGCATGTATAGTTAGGTGATACATTATTATGTGATATAAGACCATGCATATGAATATGAGAAAAGTTATGAAATGCCTTGAAAAAGTCTTATGTAGAGTTGAACATTTTAATGACACAAGGCTTAAGCAAAGTGATAATAAGATGTTAAAAAGGGTGCCACTGTTTCGATGAAGCAATTAAGTAAGTTCAGTAAAGAAGACGGAGGTCTATAAGGCTTATAGTGGCTGCCCACTGGTATGGGCTAGGTCAGAGTTTACCATTCAGATATGTTTGCCATGTTTCCGTCTTTCTCCTCCATATGTGTAATAAGTATGGCAGCTATGGCAACGATGAAATGAGTGTTAAGATGAGCCTAGCTGCGATGATGGCTAGTCGGAGGAGAACCCATGGGATTCTATATGATATGTGTAACAAGTCCTGCAGGCATTGGCTGAATCAAACAGTGTGCACAAGTGAAATCGGGCCCATAAAAATGTGAAACTAAAAGAAAGAGCATAAAAGTAAAGTTTGAAAGTGCATGAGCAATAAACGAAATGCATAAGTATATAAGTCAGCATATTAGTATATGGGCACTTCAAACTCATGACATTCATGTGTATGTGTATGCATGAGATTTGCTTACTGAGCGTTAGCTCATTATGTTATTTTCCAACATTTTTCCAGGTGTGGCTTTAGCTGTTGAGCAACTTGTGGAGCACGGACTCAGTAGCAATGCAATAGTGGTTTAGAGTTTTCATATGGCTGCATTAAATTTAAAGTATTCATACATGTAATAATTTCTATTAATAAGTTTATATAAAAGTTTTAAATTTTTCTGCATTTCTTTGTATCATTGTATTTAATTCATTTGGTCAAGTGCCTAACATACTTGTAAACCCTAGAATTATGAGTATGTGGCGGACGTACCCTACCTTAGGGTCGTCACAGAAGTAGAGATGAAAGAAAATAAATCACTCAAATATATAAACTTTAAGCACATGGTGAATCAAAAATACCAAACAAAGTCATAGTGCATATAGGATCATCCTAACCTTCCTAAGAAGGTTAGCCTATTATGCTAGACATTCTCATGAAATTCTAGAGAGAAAATATGAGAAATGAGACTAAAATTTGGTAGAGTTTCGCTACCTAAAATTACATAGAAATTGTGAAAGAAGAGTCCCTATTTATAGAGGGAGAAACAGACTAAAAAGAAATTAAACAACAATTTGGGGTTTACAAAATAAATATGAAATATTAATAATAAAATATGATTTTAAAAAATCAAATCTTATTATAAATATTAACCTAGTTATTTTGGTGTATGGTCAATATGCCATTTTTCTAAAGCACCAAAAAAAGATGAGCTTTAAAGCTCAAAATGACAATTTTGTAAGGCCCAATACCCACAAAATATGGGTTGAAGGTGGCTGGTGGCAGATGTGAGTTTTGACCCATTTCTAGCCAATGAGAGTGCGACATGTAGGCAGGCTGCTGAAGGAAAATGGCTGGTTGGCGTTGGGCTGGAGGAGAAGGGCCTGCTGGGTTGCATTTGGGCTTCAGCTTTGTTGCTAAAGGGAGATGGGCCTGGTTTGACTGGTCAACGCAGGAGGAGATGCTTTGGGCTGCTGGAGGCTTGCCTTTGGATGTGTTAGGCGCTGGAAGGTGAAGTAAGAGGCCAGCGAGCCTGGGCTGAATTGGGCCAAATTTTTCATGTTCAAGTTGCAAAAATGACAACTTTTCCTCATTCTTCAATTTTATTTATTTATTTCTTCTTTGTTTCCAAGTGCCAAAAATATCAATTAAATCCTACAAAATAAAACAAACTAAATTAAAATTAAATATATTCATTTATACATTTAATCATATTAATTTGATGAAAATATTAATTAAAACTTAATTTATTTTGACTATTAAAATCAATAAATGTGTATTTTTGGGCACTAATCAGGTCCGAACTACTCCATAATCACTCAAGGATGCCTTATAATACCACATATAGGTGAGATCAATTATGTTGCCCACAACATATTTATATTTGCTCACAGAAAGGGACTTTATGAAAATCTAGACTGCAAAACCCTTCACATACACTACAACAAAAATAGGTTTTAGGGGCGACGCATGTCGCCCCTAATAACCCTAAAAGTTTCCTCTGATATGTACTAGGGGCGACCCTCATGAGTCGTCCCTGATAAAATGTCCCTAAAATGATACATTAGGGACGACTCAATGGGTCGCCCCTGATATTCAATACCTAAAACTTGGAATATCGCCCCAAAAATTTGAAAATTTTCCATCACTTTTGTCGATATGTCGCCCTTGATACGCCAATAGTCGCCCCTAATACCATGGTATGTCGCCCCAAATGTTTACACGTGGCATCTATATTAGTCGATGCGTTGCCCCTGATATGTCACTAGTCGCCAATATCAGGGGCGACACTGTCGCCCCTAATACTATTTTATTTATAAAAAATAATAAAATAAAATAATAAAATAAAATTTTAATTAATTATTAATCGAAATTATTAATTAAAATTTAAATAATTGAAAAAAAAAATATTAAAAATAAAAATATTATATTAAATATTCAAATTAGTTTATTAAAATAACAATTATACATATTCATAATACATTAAGATAACAAACATTCATATTGTTCATATAATTTAACAATAATTAATAATAAAATAAACCTAGTCTCCTAAATCAGCTGCCTCGTCCTCCCTATTGTCTTCTTGTTGCAGTTGTGGCTGCTGCGGTGGCTGCGGTTGTGGTTGTTGCGGTGCGGCATCGGCCAAGGATATTGAGGAGGTAATGTGGACGATCCAGCTCCATACATGTAGGGATACGACGGCTGGGACGACGGTGGAATTGGCCACGGATAAGGTGTTGCTCCGTACATATATGGAGGTACCATATGTTGAGACGGCGCTGCCCCGTACATGGAAGGATGGGTTGGAGCTGGAGGTTGAGAAGACGAAGCTCCAGAAATATTTTCACTATCAGGCATAGACGGCATCTGAACGTTTGGTGGACGAGATGAAGGTACAAAAAATTGAGATAAGAAATTAACTTGGTTAGTCAATTTCTGTAGATTATTCTCCAATTTTTCTATATATTCTTTTGAATGATGAGGAGGAGCTTGAGACTCGCCGAAGTGAGAGTGTTGGGTGGATGATGACCCCGACCCCGACCCCGACCCCTTCAATTTGCGGCCCACTCCTCGCTCATGTCCACGCCTTTGGCCTAATACTTTTTGTAGTACCTCCACCTGATCAGCTGTTGTCGAACCATCATTATTAGAAGCATCAATGGTTGTTTGCTGAGTTTGTAACACAAAATCAGCCTTCAGTTTTTCCAGTTTTCAGAAAATGTTAGACACTAACATTATATATAACTCTATTAATATTAAAAAATATAATTCAAACTTACATAATCTTGGCGAGCATCATCGTTCACGAAATCATTTGTTGTTTTCTTCCAATGATATTCCTTCCATGACTCAATAAGGTCTGGGTTCGCCTAAAAAATATAACCCAAATGTTAGAGAACATATAATTTAAAAGAACATAATTTTGATAATATTTTTTCTTTCACTTACTTTTTCGTAACGGATGGCTGCCAGCGATTTTGTACCCTGTGTTGTAGAATACTTTTGTTTCTTTTGATTTTCCTTCTTCTTTACGGAGTGCGCAATAAATTTTGGACTTGTAAATAACTGACAGATCTGCTTCCACTCCTCCTTGTTAACATCATTGGTTGGGTTGTTTAGAACCTTGTCCCAGTCCTCCAGTCCATTGTAGTGTTTCTCAAAGTGTTCGTGTCTTATTGTTTTCCTATGACGGTATCGGTCTTTCATCTCTCAATCGATACCATCTAAACACTTTAAGAAATCCTCGTGGCCCGTTATTTGATAATAGTACTAAATTGAAAATTAAACATATTAATAATACATGTACTATATTAAAGACAAATTTTAAAAAAAATATTTAATACTATTTTTACCTGGATTATGCCAATGACCTGATCCTTGTATTATTTAGGCACTGATTCCCATGAATCGAAATATCTGGGAACTTTCGTTTTAATTTGGGTGCCCACGAGGTGGACAAAAGCAATGTGCTCGCCCCAAACAACCTTGTACGTTCGCGGGCAAAATGTTACTTCCAATGGTTTTCCATTTTTACGCCGCCTTTCATCTAGATCTTTTCCAATAGCTGCGCCACGACCCTTTTTCTTAGTTGGGATTCCTGTATTTTTTTTATTAACAATACATAGAATATTAGTATATACATGATAAACATATGTGAGTAAATAAAATAACAAAAAAATTACCTGACTCGCATGTAGTCGAGATCCTAGTAGGATCCGGTGGAGGATCACCGCCAGCATCTCCACCGTGGGCTCTAGCCACATCTGTTGACATCTACTAACACGACAGTAATTTAACATATCTATTTTAATATTTAATTATTATTTATAATTAATTTATTGAGTATTATTTTAATTGATTAGGTAATTTGAAACATGCTATTTGGAAATGAACTTTTTATTTCTCAATATGTATAATACATTTAACACTAGATACAAAACTAAGTAGAATAGTCATTATCCTCACTAATTACATCAACATCTATCGGGCACACATCATCAATATTATCATCACTAAGGTCGACAATTAATTCATCCTCATCTTCTGCTTCTTTTACGTTGTCTGCCATATCATCTTCATTGTCATTAATAAATCCATCATCTTCTTGAACAACTAAAGAAGGTCGATGGGCCGTGTTGACTTGAGTCGCTGGTACATCAGATTGCTGAACAACCAATTCTCCAAGATCCACAGTCAAAACAAAATTTGATGAGTTGGTGTCATGTACAACATCAACATCAACAATCATATCTGAAGCATCTGGAAAGTCCCAAACTTGTTGATGATTCACTTCTTGGACAACTTTCCAATTTCGTCCTCTAACGAGATCATCGATGTAGAATACATGTTTTGCTTGACTAGCTAGTATGGACGGCTTTATACCATTCACCGCTGATGTTGATACTAGTAATATTATTTACAGTGATGGTTTTTTTTTTTTTTTTGGATTTGTATTGAACCATTTACATCGAAATAATACAACCAAATAAGAACCACTAAAAGACAGCTGGAGTATTTCTTCAAGTTGCCCGTAATAGTTAAAACCTTCTGTTCCAGCAACACACACTCCACTATTTTGTGTAATTCGATTCTGATCTCGATTATATGAAACAAATCAAACTCTGTTTACTATACATGCTTGGTAGGAGTAAGCCAATAGATCTGACCTAGATGCTAAAGCTAGTAATTCATCAGCATGCTCTAATGACCCAAGCTGATGCAAGTCATATATCTAATAATAAAGAAATATATTAGAATGAGAATGTAATTTGTAGTATGCAATTTTCTAAGTACAAGTTACCTTCTTATGAAACCATGAACGAAACTCTTTCTTATGTATCAATTTATGATTAGCAGCCATATCTCTTTGTTGCACCTCAGTTAGGTGTTCCCTGTTAATTAATTAATAATGTCAATATTTTTAATTAAGGAGTAGATTGAACAAAGAATAAAATAAATATTAATTTTGTACTTACTCTAAATACACTTTAGTTTCTGGAGAATTATCCAATATGAACCACTCAGCTTTATTCTGAGTATTTTCATTGAGGGGCACGAGAATTCCCTTACTAAGAGGACGACATTGAGATTCAAACACTGTGAGGTGTCGATTCACATACGGTGCATCTTCATTACGATCAGGCTGATTAAATTTTGTTTCCACACCTTTGAAATACATTGAACAAAATGTCAAAGCCTCATCTACAACATATCCTTCTGCTATAGATCCTTCAGGACGAGTTTTATTCCTGACATAGTTTTTTAATTTTTTCATGTATCTTTCAAAATGATACATCCACCTCATAAATACAGGTCCTCCCAATATTGCTTCATCAAGCAAGTGCAAAACCAGATGGATCATTATGTCGAGGAATGTTGGAGGGAAAATCAACTCCATCTTGCATGAAATAATAATCAAGGCATCCTTAGCTTTCTCCATATCAGAAACGTTCAATGTCCTAGAGCACAATTGTTTGAAGAAATTACACAATTCAGTGATGATAGTGGATATAGATTCTGGTAAAAACTTCGAACACCCACTACAAGTAATCATTGCATTATCACATGACAATCATGGGACTTCAACCTAACAATGTTTGAGTCATTGTCTGTGACTTTTTTCTTTAGATTAGAACAAAAACCATCGGGCAACTTCACTCTTTTCAAAAATTGACAAAAATCTCGCCTCTGTTCAAAAGTGAACACGTATGGAGCATGCGGTTTCATTAACCTTTTATTGACATCCTCGTAAATCCACAACAATTTCCTAACCCCCATATTCTTTAAATCATGTCTTGCATTAGTGGTGCCTTAGATTTATCATTATCTAACAAAGTCACAAGGAGACTGGCGTACACATTCTTCTCAACATGCATCACATCTAGGTTGTGTTTTAACTGGTTTGAACTCCAGTAATCAAGTTCATAGAAAATACTATTTTTCCTTCAATTACTTTCCTTTGCACCTTGCTTGCGCTTCACCCCCCCAAATTTGTCATGTTTACCAGACACTTGAAGCGGTAAAGCATTGAATTTATCTAAGACTTGTTGACAAGTAAACTGTTGTGGAGGATTTCTTTTCTCAACTTTGCCATCAAATTATTTGTCATTTCTATACTTATGATTACTCCTTAAGAATCGCCTATGACCGACATACGATGTCTTACCAATCACTCGAATGGAAGTGGTGTCTTCATTGCACGTTGGACATGCTTTGTACCCCTGCCCGCTCCAACCAGACAAGCTACTACGTGCAGGGAAATCGTTAATTGTCCACAGAAGGGCTGCACGCATCTTGAACAATTCATTCCTTGTGTCATCTCTTGTGTCGACCCCGTTGAACCACAATTGTTTTAACTCATCTCTTGGGGGGTTCACAGTGGTCAGAGAGGAGCGGCGAGTGGAGGAGCAACAGGCTATGGTGTTCACGGTGGTCGAAGAGGAGCGGCGAGGGTCCGATGGAGAGGAGCGGCTACGATTTCGAGAGGAGAGGAGAGAGGCGAAGGTCTGATGGAGAGGAGAGGCGAGAGTGAGGCAAAGATGAGAGAGAGAGGCAAATAATATTAGGGTATTTTGCAAGTACGGTTAGAATGGAGATGATGAGGATAATATATTAGGGACTAGTATCAGGGGCGATGTGTCATAATATTAGGGGCGACACATCGCCCCTAATAATTTTCACCACCCGCCAAATTTTCCTACTCAGATTTACGCAAAGTATTAAATTATCAGGGACGACTAATATAATATTAGGGACGACTATTGATGTGTCGCCCCTAATTTCTTAAATATTAGAGGCGACACACAGTCACCCCTAATAAAGTCGCCTCTAAAATCATTATTTCTTGTAGTGATGAAGCTTCTCAATAATTGCCTGATTTGAGTTTCAATTGGTTGTTTGTTTAGTTTTAAAGGACTATTTATTTCTAGTTAATTTCTTCTTTGTTTAATCTTCCTTTTGTAATGCACATTTTTTTTTGTTTTAGTTTTTTGCTGTCACGCTTTGCGGAGTGCCTTTTTGTAAATGGCTTACTCATGCTCAAATGTATTTGATTTTCATTATTAATATAGTGCGTGGCGTTGTCTTGAACAAGGCTTACTTCAGTAAAAAAAAAAGTTTCAGTTAAATCACTAATTTGTACATTTGAAATAGTTACGCGCATGATTTTTTATTTTTATTTTTTTAGATTTGAAACATTAAAATCTAGAGAATTTAAAAAAATTGATGGTTCTAGATACTTGCTCAATGGTGCCATGAGGAACTTGATTTTTGATGAAAATTTTGATGTTTCTTGATGGTTCTCGCTACCCAACTTGATGGTTTTTGATGGCGCCATGAAAAACTTGTTTTTTGATGAAAAATTCAATGTTTCTCGATGTTCAGCTCGGTGGTTCTCGATATCTGCTTAATACCGTTCGATGCAATTCATCAAAGAGACATAAATTTTCACTCAGTTTATCTGTTTGAGGTTTTTTTTCTTTCTAAATTTGGATATTTGTTTTAATATCCAATGATCATAATATCTTAACAAATCACTTTAAATGGGATAGCCTTACACTTAACATATGTACATATTGGATTTTTACCCAACAAACATCACATCTTAATGAATATCTAAGAACTACTCCATCATCACCCGTCATTCTTAGTTAGGAGTGTTAATATACAAGTAAATTAGCGGGAAATTTCACATTCTATGCATCATAGAGGGTGCTAATTAAAAAATATACTAGGCATAATAAAGATTTCAAAATAATGCCACTCTTTGACATTCTACCCAAAATGCCCTTGCCATTTTCCTCTCACTTCTCACTTCTCTCTTCTCTCTACTTTCTTCCCTCTCTCTTTCTCCATTCATTCTCTCTCACCTCACAACATCACCACCCACGACAGCGATGCCACCACCAACACCAGAAAAACCTCCATAACTTCGGCCACCTTGTAGAGATAAACACAATATACCCAAAGAAAACATACATTTTGATGATTTTTTCAATAGAAATTTATGGGTAATTAATTGTTTCTCAATTATAATAATGTTTCTTTCACTTAAGACACTAAATGTTGGGGTTTTATGCCCTAATTAAAACCCAAATTCTTTGTAATCTCATTTTATTATCAATAAAAGAATTGAAATCATTTTTTGACTTGGTTAATCACTTTGCTCACATGTTTTATTTTCATGATTAATTGTTAATATAAACTTCTATTAAATCTCGAGCATATAGCTAATCGTATTTATAGTGACGTAATCACAGTGGAATATAAATATGATTATATGTTCAAAATAAGTTAGTCCTAAGATTAGTCAGGTCACATGATTTACACTGACTTTTTAATCTATGATATGATCTACTTACACATTGCAGTGTTATGTTCTTTCCAGAACATTAGCAAAGTAGATAAGATCGGGTGTATTTGTTACATCGGACATGACCGATATTGACAGTTGATAAGATAAGTAAGCATACCGTTATTATCTATTCTAGTCATATCATATAGTTGACCATAGGTCAATTCAATCTCAATTCTGAGTGGTTAGTATTCTAACTGATTGTATTATTTGAGTTCTTTGACTTGTTCGTTACCAGCTTACCCTACGGACTAGCCCATACTTACATCTTGGGAACTCGGTAGTATAATTGAGTTGGAGTGTTAATCATAGATATGAACATCTATAGCTTCTGATGAAGAAGTGAAACGATGGTTTCCTTTTAGTTTGGTTCAAGGTGATAAATGATAGAGATCTCATTTCAGTAATTAAATTAGTTTACTGAAATATCATTTACAAGGAACTAAGTGTTTTAAGGATAAAATACAATGATGGGTAAAACGGTATTTTAGTCCTATCTCATTGTAGACCGTCTATAGAGGATTGAGTGACAATTATGGTTGTAACAATGGATAATTAATAGCGTATCTATATTTTTTATAGAGCGTTCTATGAATTCAAGAGTGCAATTCCAAGTCTATAGTAAATTTATTTGTTAGATTTATGATAACTTATTGGAGCTTAATTTCATAGGTCCATGGTCCCCATTGTGCCTTGGATAAAATCATCTAGATAGTCTCAATTAATTGATTTAACTATCAATTAGAATTATCAAAGTTGACTAGGTCAATTTTGGATAGTTTCACAGATTTATGTAATTTAGAGAAGAAAAGAGAAATTATGACAGATTTATTAATTAAGATATATTGATATCTAAATTAATAAATAAGTTTAAATCAAGCTTCAAATTATATATAATTAATTTGATGAAGGATTTAAATGATTATTTAATTAATTAAATCATTAGAAAATAATACAGACATTGTTTTTAAGTCCAATGGGCTTATAATCAAATGAGAAATTTCACAGGCCTAAAGTCCATGATAATTTCGGCCTAGGGCTTTAAAATGACTATTATTTTATTGATTTTTTAATTAAATTAAATGGCCTAATTAAGTCTATAAAAGGAGTGCTTAGAGAGAAGTCAAAACATAAGTTTAATCACTGGTTTTCTGATAGTTTTAGATTCTCTCTAAACACAAGTTGTAATGGCCCACTACTCTAGACTTTTGGACCATTAACGAAACTATACATACAAAACCTTAATAGAACTTACATTTGCGAAAATACCATAATTTTATTAAGTAACTTGCAAAAATAAGAGTTACGTACAAAATATCAAAAAAGGATATGGGATCCCATTGTTTTAAAAACAAAACATAATTTAAAATAAAGAGTTACATAGAAAGTGCGGAAAAATTACATATAAACCCATAAAGAAAAGACTACATCCTCGAAATCGAACACTCGTCCCCTTGAATCCATTCACCATCGATACACATTCTCTAAGCGTCCACGAATCTTACCGCCTCTAAAGCTATTTTCCTGCACATAAAACAAAAAGGAATGAGCCTAATGCCCAGCAAGGAAAATCTAACACATAGTCATAAACATGAATTTCATAATAAACATAAAGCATATCATAACACTTATTACATACACTTATTATAATGGCCATTATTACTTGGGGTCCCATAGACTAAACAAGTCATATGCCCATGAGATTAGTGGGGTCCTACTAGCTAAGTAGGTCATATGCCCATAATCTATTTGGGGTCTTGTTAGTCATATGGGTCATATGGGTCATATGCCCAAGCCTACAACATACATATTCATAACATATTTTATAACATATTTCATAACATAAAACATAAGATAACACAAGCATATAACATATAGATTCTATCCTATTTTCCTTACCAAAGTTACCGGGATATGTGGACAGTGTTGGGACTTTGGAACACTCCTAATAATCATTATGAAAAAGAGTGAGTCTAATGAAGAAAAAGAGATGAAAAGGAATGGGAAGACTAAACCATTGAGACACATACTTACCAAAACTTATGTGCTCAAGAACTTGGATTTCCTAACCAAAATAAAGATTAAGGTTAGAGGCTGAGTAGAAGATTATGAGAACTTAAAAGAACAAATACAGAATTGAACTAGAGTTTTGGGTTACCTTGAAGACTTGTAAGACCAATCTATACCTCAAACCGAAATACTCTAAAACCTCACTTCCCAAAGTGTTTGATAAGCTTATGATGATCAAGCTTATGATTCCCAAACCCAGGTGTTTATACTCTCACACTCACTTAGCACTTGCAGCCTCTGAACTTAGAGCAAAAGATGAATAATGGCTGGGTACTAGGTCCTATTTATAGAGTTTAGGAATGAAAGGATCTTGATTTTACTTGAATAAAAATAATAGCTTTTTAAGTGAAAATAATTTGAGACTCGTTCAAAATAATAGCAGAGGCTGAAGACTCGTTCAAAAAGATGCTGGACTTATCAAGAGGTTGAATGGCTGAATGGAAAATGGATTCAAAACATTTCAAAATACACTGAAGGAGGCGATATATCGCCTGGGCCAGTATGCCCGAGGCAGTCGTGCATCGTCTCGTGTTTTCTGTATCTACGTGCTGCGATATATCGCCCCCTATAGCTGCGATATATCGGCACACGCTGATTAATTAAACACGAAATTACACATTTTTAGCTAAGTTTGAATGGAGTAAACAGCCTTGACTAAGCCCTTAACGTATTCAAAGCTGCTGACTGACCCTATAGCATTCAAACTTTACTCATTAAATTTAATCCTCAAAATACTTAATTCTTAATCATCCATTCATAACATGTGCTTAAAATCCTATTGGTCCTCATCTAAACCTTATAGTATAACAAATATTATCCTTAATATCAGTTATATAATAAAACCTTAGGTTAAACTTAATATTCTTAAACTATAGGTTAAACTTAGAAAATCTATAAGTACTACTATGAGTGTCCAAATAATTCCCGGTCTGAACCAAAAATCCAAAGTTACAAAGATAATACTATACATACTATAATACTACTAAATAATTAGCTAAGTAAAGTTCTTGGACTCTACACAAGTCCTTTTTTAAAGCCTCTTCGTTATTTTCTCTTCTTCTCTCTATAACTATCTCATGTGTTGAGAATTGTCCACACTAGTCTAGGTGATTCTAAGGATACATTGGAAGATTGTGAAGAAAATAGAAGATCAGTTCAGTTTCTTGATAATACTCTGTGACAGAGAGGATACAAGAGTTAGAGAAACTGAAGGAATGACTCTTTTATTCCGCTGCGTATACTATAAGTACTCTTGAATTTGTTTCTCTTTGAATTCAATTTTAGAAACATGTTCTAGGTTATCTCATATTAATTTGTTTAATATTAGATCTACATGAAAATAAATAAAGATCATGTATAAAGTTTCCCAACAACTGGCCTCAGAGCCTTTGGTAATCTTTATTTTCATGCATGAACATGTTTAAAATTGGATTATTTGATATGGTTGAATAATTGGATGACTTTCATGTTTTTATGAAGCATATTGATTTTATGTAAATTTTAGCAATTTTTTAGGTTATTTTGTTGTGTTTTCTATGATATTAATTTTTATATATGCTTCATTTCGTGTAAAACATGTTAAAAATTAATTAGAAAATGGTTTTGGTTTAAAAAATTGCACAAAAAATTATTTGAAATTTTTTTTTGCACTGGGTGCCATGCGCGCGCACACCCCGCGCACCAGACACCTCCGCGCGTGCGCACCGTGCACCCAGTCGCGCACGCCCAGCCACGCACCAGCCCCGCGCACCACCTGCAGCTCAGCCAATGGGTATTGTTCATCCTAATTTTTTTTTTTTGAAAATTAATGAAAATTAAAATTGTGGAAATTTATTGTTTATAATCAAAGCCAAAAATATCAGATTTGTTTTATATTTAATTTTTTTTAAATAAGATATTTTTGTTAGTTGAGATTTAAATAATTAGATATTTTCTAAAAAGATTCGAATTCAAATTTAAAAATAGACTAATAACTTAATTTTAAATATTTTAATATAATAAAATATTAGAATTAAGATATCAGATATTTAAGATATTTTCTTTTAAATTCTTGATATTTTTATTAAATCTTTATTTGAAAATATAAATATCTTTTTATTCTATAGTTTTTAATATTTAAATTATTTGAGATTTGAATATTGTTAGTTAGATATTTTTATGGATGTTTGAATTTTGTTTAACTATTTTGATATATTTTAGGATTGTTATAACTATTTATATTTTATTTTATTTTTTAATGGTTAAAATATTAGCTATAATAGTTATAAAAACACAAGATATTTTGGAAAATAGTTAAGATATTGATTTTAAAATTGGTTAAATTTTGAAAAATATCAATTTTTTTCAACCAATTAATAAAATATTTTTTTTAATAAATGGGGTTTAAATTAACTTTGGTTAATTGTTGATAAATCCTATTTAAATTAAATTGATATATTTTTTTCAAATTAACTTAAAACGAAGTTGATTGTTGATAAATGAAATTTAAATTAACT
Source organism: Humulus lupulus (assembly GCF_963169125.1). Classification (NCBI taxonomy): domain Eukaryota; kingdom Viridiplantae; phylum Streptophyta; class Magnoliopsida; order Rosales; family Cannabaceae; genus Humulus; species Humulus lupulus. Next base: position 285,836,938 of record NC_084794.1, on the reverse strand, counting down.
ATTGTTAATTGTTGATAAATTTCATTTAAATTGACTTATTTTTTGTAAAAAATTAATTAATTTGAATTTTTTGAAAAATTCTAGATAATTAATTGTGGTATTCTTGCAAATAAAATTAATTGTGGTATTTTTGCATAAATTCATAGAATTGCTCATATAGTAACATGATTAGGCCCATCCAATTATAACATGTCTGTTTGCACTATATGTGGCATTTTTGTAATTGGGCTTAGATGCATATAGTGGTTCATATGTTTGTTAGACATGTGGTATTTTTCCAAACAAATTATTCATAAAATGATAGATTTTATTTGGGCCCATTAGAAAATGTAAAGTTTAAATTCCTCTTTTGTGTGTGATTCCACTTGTGAAAACCCATTTGCTTTGCATGACTATAATGTGCCTAATCAATTAATAACAATCAATAAAACGAAGGTTTAAATTCCTGTATTTTGGACATTGTATGGAAGATAAGGGCCTTTGTAGTGGGAACGACATACTGGACCCAGCTCTCCTCCATACAAGCCCAATTGTTAAGGCCCATTTACCAGAGTTGGACTTAATTGTATATGTTCATTATATTAGTTAAACCTAAATATTGATAAGCAACAAATTAATTCTAAATTAATTGAATTGGTTTCAATGTAACACTTTAGAATTAATAAGAAATTATAGGACTTTGGTTTTAAAATTTTTAATCTGTTTATTTTTTTTTGGGAAAACCGTAGTCATTAATTTTCTAAAAATACTATTTTTTTTAATTTTATAATGAGCTTATTTTAAGAATTTTATTCGATCTCCACCGTTGGTTTAACATAGTCAATAGCTTAATGGGGCTTCGAGGCGCTTTGATTCGTCCCCCGACAGAAGGTGTTCATTAGTTATATTGACAAGGTTTGATTTCGAAAGATAGATAATTATAGGTCAAATTCTACTAGACTCACCCCTACGGTGACTGCTAGGACTAAATCTATGATTATTGAAACCGTGGGTCTAGCTCATAGAATAAGAGATTTTGTTTTCTTATTTTGATTGAATAGTAGGTTATTAATAGTGGTGTCCATTATTAAATGAGTTTACAACTCTATTTAACTAGTGGTATTTTTCACTCTCGCCAATCGGGACAAGGATATCATAGATTAGTTAAAAACCTAAAGAAATAGAGATATGATTGTTTTTGGTATTTTTTTTCTCATATCTTACATATTTTTGGTATATGTTGTGCTATTTGTTGAAATATGTGTGAATAGAAGTTTTATTGAGCAAATGTGATTGATTTCTATTTTATTGGTAATTTGTAGTTTAAGTTATGGCTGTGTCTACTCCCATCCTTTCTCAACTTTCGATGGAGAAACTCACTGGAGAAAACTTCTTTAAATGGAAGCAGAACATCAACATTGTGTTGATTGGTGACAACTCCAAGTTCGTTATGACTGAGGAATCCCTGGAAGTTCCAGCTGAAGGAGCTACCAAGTCTGTGAGGGACAAGTATGAGTGTTGGCAGGCGGCTAACAACAAGGCGCGGTACTACATGTTGAATAGTATGGTCGACACTCTCAAGACAAAGATGGAGAATGTCGAGACAACCTACGAAATCATGGATCAGCTCCAAGACATGTTTGGTGCCAAGTCAGCGCATACTTGTTTTGAGGCCACCAAGAAATATGCCAATGCTTGAATGGCACCTTCTCAACATGTTCGTGATCACCTGATCAAGATGACAAACTACTTTTAGGAAGCTGATCTGAATGGAGCCATAATAGATGAGGAAACTCAAGTTGGCTTAATCCTCAACAGTCTTTCTCCAGCTTTCCTTCCATTCACCACCAACTATGTGTTGAATAAACTCAACTATGGTCTCACACAGCTCATGAATGAGCTTCAGACTTTTGAGTCTATCATGGGTGGACCAAGTAAGGGAGGAGAAAAGAAGACAACTACTACTACTGTTGCTGATCCAACTAAGGCTGAAGCTAACCAAGCTTCGTCTTCGAAAGATGGAAACAAGAGGAAAGGTGGACAAAAAAACAACCCCAAGCCTGCAAAGGCGAGTGCACAGTCAAGTGCACAGACGCCTAAGGAAGAACAAGAAAGGCAAAGGTAAGTGTTTTCACTGCAAAGAGAAGAGACATTGGAAACAGGATTATCCCAAGTTTCTAGCAGATAAAAACAAAGGTAATGATTATAGTTCATTTATCTTGGAAACATGTGTTTTAGAGAATGATAACTCTATTTGAATTATTGATTCTGGATCTACTAACCATGTTTGTAACTCTTTACAACTTCTTGAATCGTGGGAGGAAGTGAACGAAGGCGGCTTAAAGCTTAGAGTTGGGAACGGAGCGTTCGTTGCGGTCCAAGCTAGAGGTAGAGCTCGTTTGAAGTTCATAAATAAATTTTTAATTTTAAATGATGTATTTTTTATTCTGGATTTTAGTAGAAATTTAATTTCAGTTTCCATGTTGCAATTAGAACGATTTGTTATGACTTTCACAAGTTTTAATATATCTATTTTTTTCAATGGATCACAATTGTGTATTGCATGTTTGAAAAATGAGCTTTATATTCTGCTACCTAACAAACCCCTCACTCTTAATAATGATTTATTCAAAGTAGCTAAACCTAGGACCAATAAACGTCAAAAGGCCGATAACGATAATATGACGTATTTATGACACTTGAGACTAGGTCACATTGGCTATGATAGGATTCAAAGACTTACAAAGGACGGACCTTTGAGGGAACTCACCTTAGGTGAATTACCTGTCTGTGAATCTTGTCTAGAAGGAAAACTGATCAAGCATCCATTCTCTGAAAAGGGTGATAGGGCCAAAGAACCACTTGGTATTGTGCATTCAGATGTTTGTGGACCTTTGAATGTACAAGCCAGGGGTGGTTTTGATTATTTCGTCACTTTCATTGACGATTAATCTAGATACTCATGTCTTTACCTAATGCATAGGAAATCATAAACATTTTCAAAGTTTCAGGAATTCCTAGCAATGGCTCAGAACCAATTAGGTAAAATGTTAAAGATCTTGCGATCTGATAGGGTGGAGAATATTTGGATATGCAGTTCCAAGATCATTTAACTGAACTTGGGATTTTATCACAACTTACTGTCCCAAGTACTCCGCAACAAAACGGTGTAGCGGAACGCCGGAGCAGAACTTTATTGGAAATGGTTAGATGCACGCTTAGTTACTCAACTCTACCAACTTCATTCTGGGGACATGCAATTGAAATCGCAAATGACATTCTCAATGTCGTGCCATCTAAATCAATCCCCAAAACACTTTTAGAACGCTGGAATTGTCGTGAACCTAGTTTACGCCATTATAGAATCTGGGGGTGTCCCGCCCACGTCCTGAGGAAAAATGAGGGAAAGCTAGAACCGCGAACTGAAGTTTGCATGTTTGATGGCTATCCTAAAGGTACTCGGGGTGGACTTTTCTATAGTCATTCAGAAAAGAAAGCATTTACTTCTACAAATGCTACTTTTCTGGAAAATGACTTTGTCCAGAACTTTAAACCTTACAGCAAAGTATTTTTAGAGGAGATGGTTAAAGAATTGACTCCAACCAATGTTCCATCGTCTTCAACGTGAGTTGATGATGAAATTCCCACTCTTCATGTCCAATTGACGCAAGTCGATTTAAATGAAGAAAGTACCACTGTTCCTGAGCAAACAATCACGGAGCCTCGTCGTAGTGGGAGGGTTTCTAGGAACCCAGTTCGCTATGGTTTGGATGGTGAAACCAATATGGTTGTTGGTGACACTAGTGATGATGATCTGTTGTCTTTCAAACAGGAAATGGCTAGCCCTGAAAATGAACTATGGCTCGAAGCCATGAAACAAGAAATGTAGTCTATGTACTCAAATTCCATCTGGGATCTTGTGGAAGCACCTAGTAACTTTAGGGCCATTGGGTGCAAGTGGATCTACAAGAAGAAACGAGGTGTTGATGGAAATATCGAGACTTATAAAGTTTGATTAGTGGAAAAGGGTTATATCCAAAGAGAAGGCGTGGACTATGAGCAAACTTTTACTCCGGTAGCCATTCTCAAATCCATTCGCATCCTCTTATCCATAGCAACCACTCTCGACTATGAGATCTGGCAAATGGACGTCAAGACAGCTTTTCTTAATTGAAAGCTTGAGGAAGTCATTTATATGGATCATCCAGAAGGATTTAAAGTAGCTGGACAAGAAGGAAAAGTTTGCAAGTTGAATAGGTTCATCTATGGAATTAAGCAAGCTTCTCGTTCCTGGAATCTTAGGTTTGATGAAATAATCAAGACATATGGCTTTGAAAAAAATATTGATGAGCCCTGTGTTTACCAATTGAAGGCAAATCAAATAGTGGTATTCCTGGTTCTTTATGTTGATGATATCTTACTCATTGGAAACAATGTTAAGAAATAATTAGATGTGAAGAATTGGCTGAGCACTCAATTCTAGATGAAGGATTTGGGTGAGGCGAGTTATGTTCTAGGTATCCAAATCATCAGGGATAGAAAGAATAGACTCTTAGCTCTATCTCAAGCAGCTTACATAAATAAAGTGCTTGAACGTTTCTCAATGACAAAGTCCAAGAAAGGGCGTCTACCATCCCGCCATGGAATTCATCTTTCAAAGAAGCAGTCTCCCCAGACTCCTGAAAAGGAAGATGCAATGAGAAAAGTTCCTTATGCATCTGCAGTTGGAAGTTTGATGTATGCCATGTTGTGTACTAGACCAAACAAATAATATAGACACGATTTTTTACGTGGTTCAGTAGTTAGAATCTGCCTAGTCCTCGAGTTTGTGTTATTAGTTCTTTGGAATTCACTTAAAGATTTCTGGAAGCAATTATACAGAGTTTTTCCAGTGTCAGTTTCTTCGTCTCTACAAATGAATCGTCCCACTATATTTATAGAGTGGTTTTCTAAATATCTTCCCACAGAATTCGGGTTGATATAATACAAATCAATTAAAATAAATGCCAATAAATGCATTAGTTACTACGTACCTGGTTATATCCCATGATATTTTGGATTAATAACAGATTACATCAGATCCCTTAAATGTAGGGATTTTACAACAATAAATATGTACGCACACAGTTTACAAGCGTAGGCATTTGACTCATACGCCTTCGAGGTCGTTCACCCATCGCGAGCTCATCACCTTGGTTCGCCTCTGTTGCCGACAAATAATGTTGATGAGACCATCCTCTTCGAGCTCACAATACTCAAGCTCAAATCGTCTTGTCTGAGAGCAGGAAATGAATCAAGAAATTTATACAAGTGTTGAACCATTGCCATTGTGAGTTTTGAGCCTAACTTATAACCTCGGAACACCTCCGAGCTCACCTTTCTCGACGTTGTCGCATTTACTGCTCAACGAGATCGTTTCTGACTTGCTGATCACACGACGACTATGCTTGTTACGAGCTAACACCTTACGATTCTGAGTTTCGAGATCAAGATTTCCATTCTCGAAATCGGGGTGTAACAATGGCACAATATTTACATCTCCCAATAGAGATGATCTAACTATAATGCACACTGTTATATACAAAATATTGGTTTATAATTTTTTCAAATGCCACAAATAGAGAAACACCCCTACTGCTAATGGCAAAAATAATACCCCTACCAAAGTAGCACCCAATATTTATAATGATTATTGTAAATTCTTGAAATATATTCCACATTTTTCAAAATGATGAATCACTGCCTGTATAAGAGCATATGCTTTGCTAGGAATTTGAGAAGTTGCCATTCACCAATTGCCCACCAAAGTGCCAACTCTCTCTCTTCTTTTTTTAAATAAAAAATTATAACTATTGGTTAAAAGAGATATGTAAGGTCATGAAAAAAAATCTGCTGTCCCCAATTCTCTGTCTCCTCCATGTCCCACCAATTATTTTAAGACACCACATTTATGTATAATTGGAAAAAGAGAAAATTATAAATAATTTAAATATATATTAAATAAATAAATGAGGTGTCTTTAAATAATTGGTAGGACATGGAGGAGACAGGAAATTTGGGAACAGGTGATTTTTTTTTTTCCGTGAGGTCATTGTAGCAACTTTTAGAGTTGCTTGCATGCCATAACTAACTAACTTCCCGTTCTAATTATTAGTTTTAGCTAGCGAATCATTAGGATAAGAAAGCTGCAATAATAATAATAATAATAATAATAATAATAATAATAATAATAATAATAATAATAATAAATTAAATACGTATATAATAGTGTTAAGTATTGTAAACGTTTGAGGATTAGGGAATAGGAAAACCATTAATATAAAATAGAGAAGATGATCAAAAATAGGGGCATGCATGCAGACGAATGATCATGTGTGAGAGGTTCCGCTTAAGCGTCGCATAAGAATGAGGTATAGATTATTGTTGATATATACACCACACAAACTGGTTGTCACCCTAAGTTTAGGCATGTATTCATATATATACCTCAACTATATATGCAACCCACTCCTCCATTCTTCTCCGAGCGCCGGGCTTCAGTTGCCCACATTAACCTGCTATATATATGTATCTATATTCCACATATATAAATTAGCATACCATTAATTGATTGATATACATCAAGATGAGTGGAGCCAAAGTGACGGTGGCAGGAATCTCCATCATTCTTGTGGTGGGGGTTGTGGTAGCTCTTATAGCCGGCGCTACTCACAGAGGTGGTAGCGGCGCCGGCGGTAATGGTGATGATGAGCTTTCGACTTCGTCTAAGGCTGTGGCCGCCATTTGTAGGCCAACAGATTTCAAGAAAGCGTGCGTTGAGAGTCTTGGTGGGGCTGCAAACAATGCGACGGCCACACCAAAGGACCTCATCGAAGCAGCTATCAACTCAACCATCCAACACGTCATGCTTGCCATAGAGAAGTCCTTAACCATGTCCCAGAACACCACCTCGGCCCCTCAAAAAATGTCCCTCGAGGACTGCAAGGACTTGTTGGATTTCGCCGTGGACGAGCTCCAGGCCTCGTTCTCCACGGTGGGTGACTCAGACTTGCACACCGTCAAGGACAGGGAAGCCGAGCTGATGAACTGGTTGAGCGCGGTCATCTCGTACCAGCAGACCTGCTTGGACGGAATCCAGGAGCCTGAACTCAAGACAGACATGACGAACAATCTCTTGGACGCATCCGAGATGACGAGCAACGCGTTGGCTATTATTTCCGCAATTTCCAACATCTTGGGAGCGTTCAATATCAACTTTAATAATCTCACCAGTCATTTCAATCCAACTTCGACCGTGTCTCGACGACTTATGGAGGCGCCCGAGGATGACAACAGCTCGTATCCGCAGTGGCTTTCGGCTGCGGATAGGAAGCTGTTGGCTACCCGTGGAGGTGGTCAATTGAGGCCGAACGCTGTGGTGGCTAAGGATGGGAGCGGACAGTACAAGACCATTGCTGCTGCTCTTGCTGCCTACCCTAAGAACCACAGGGGCCGGTATGTGATTTACGTGAAGGCCGGGATCTACGATGAGTACATTACGGTTACAAAGGAACAGGTCAATGTGTTCATGTATGGAGATGGACCTCGGAAGACCATCGTGACTGGGAGAAAGAGCTTCAGGGATGGAGTGTCCACGTTCAAGACCGCCTCATTTTGTAAGTTACCATTCATCCAAACTATATTCAATCATAATCAGATTCTTAGTCTACAATAATCTTAATAGATGTTTCTCTTTATTTGCAGCTGCGATTGGAAATGGTTTCATAGCGAAGTCGATGGGATTCCAGAACACAGCAGGGCCAGAGGGACATCAGGCAGTGGCACTGCGAGTTCAATCAGACATGGCAGCCTTCTACAACTGCAGAATGGATGGATACCAAGACACATTATACACTCAAGCACATCGACAGTTCTACCGCAACTGCGTGATATCAGGAACCGTTGATTTCATCTTCGGAGACGCAGCAGCGGTGATCCAGAATTCTCTAATCATCGTGAGGAAGCCAGCGGACGGGCAGAAGAACGCGGTGACGGCTCAAGGGAGAGCGGACAAGAGGGAAACGACGGGGATCGTGATCCAGAACTGTAGGATTGTACCGGAGCAGAAGCTGTTTAAGGAGAGGTTCAAGTTCCCAACCTACTTGGGTAGGCCATGGAAGCAGTACTCGAGGACGATCATCATGGAATCCACCATTGGAGACTTGATTCAGCCAGCTGGGTGGATGGAGTGGAATGGAAACTTTGCTCTGGACACTTTGTACTACGCAGAGTTCGCCAACCGCGGACCAGGGGCTAGCACTCACAGAAGAGTGAGATGGAAAGGGTACAAGGTCTTGACTAACAGGCATGAGGCTCAGCAGTTCACTCCCGGTCCTTTCCTCCAGGGAAATCTTTGGTTGAGATACACTGGTGCACCTTACTTCCTTGGCTTCAAACCCTAAACATAATCATACTTATGATTTATATTATTCTAATTAACCGATTGCTAGTAGTACAGCTAGTACTATTCCCATATATATCTATATATACCTCTTTGCTACACATTTACTTCCTTCACTCACCTTTATATGTTTGCTATTCCATCATCATTTCTTGTTTATTCTTCTTCTTTTTTCCTACCCAGCTATATGGTAGCTAGCTAGCTAGTTACGTTTTTTTTCTTTCTTCATTTTGTATAATTGTTTTTTTCTTTCATTTCATTCTTTATTTGATTTCCAATAATATATATGAAAATGTCCAAATCCGTGAACACTGAACTTCACCCTAGTATATCTCTAATTATGTGTTATTATTATGACAGCTTTCTATGACTTGAAACACTAAAATTAACATTGCAAAATTAATGGCAAAAGAAAATGTAAAATTTGAACAAAGAAAGCAAAGCACAAACAACACAAAAATTATGAGATTCAATCAATTAAGCATACTTCCTTAAGAGGCAGCGTTTTCACTATCATTAAAGTTTCAATCACCCTAAGCATTGGTTTGATGGAATGCAAATTCTTATTCCTCTGTTTGGAAGCCCATGGAAAGCCTTTCCATAGCAATCCTAATTCCACCAAATGTGGGTTTTGTCTTTCCAATTGTGAATTTATGGAAAAGCACAATTAATGGCAAGTAAAATGACTCTTCTACCATTTTATTTTACTAAGTTTTCAATATTTAAAATGTTACACCTAGATTTCGAGACCAGAGGTTATGACCTAGAAAACTGGACTCGTCAAGAGTGAGCTCGAAATGTATGAAATACATTGTATGGTCCAGTTGTAAGATCTCCAAAGTAAAATGATGACCTCAAAGATGTGTAACCTCGGGACGTTTTCTAAGTTCGAAATAACACGACGTTAGGATACAATGGTTATCGATCGTCTTCGGATTAAACAGTCCAAGCTTGGGAAGCGCAAGCTCGAGTGTGATAGCTTTGGCAGTGTTTATCTGGTCCGAGCATGTCCTAAAGTAGAATGGTAAGCTCGTAGCAATACCATAAGTCTCAACAACCACAGGGTCGATTGCTGATCTCGAAGACCCGATGAGTCATTTGGGATAACCCGTTATGTTTAAACATATTTATTGTTGTATAATCCCACCATTTAAGGGATATTATTTAGTTTGTTATCCGTTCCCGATTCTTATGGGACCTTTCCATATATGTAGGAGATATTGCATTTAATGTCATTATTTAAATTGATATATGGGATATCTACCTGAAATATGTGGGAATGAACTCTATAACCTCCCCTATAAATAGAGGAGGAGTGACCACTTGTAAAGGATCGATTTCTCTTGGGCTGGAGAATATTTTATAGGTAATTCATCTCTAAAGAATTTCCAGAAATATTTAAGCTTTAATAACACAGACTCGTGGACTAAGTAGAGTTAACTGCTGAACCGCATAAAAACCCTCTTGTCTTTCTTCATTATTCATTCGCTTCATAGTATACGTTGTTTAATTGCTCAACGATTTAAGTTGACGAAAAACGACGTCAACAGTTTGGTGCTTTCATTGAGAGCATTGGGCAATACATACGTGAGTCTATTCAATCGAAGAAGCCTCCCTGAATCAATTATGGTCGCGAATGATCCCAATATTCCTGAGGAGGAAATCCTAGAGGAAGTTGACTATCCCCGACGCCCTGGGAAGCAGCCAATGACGAATTCAGACCCAGATGAGAGGAGTGGATTCTCTGACTCTCGAGGACCACCTGCACCACCGGCCCCCAGGGACGACGAGGACATGTACTACAACCCTGAGCGGTATGTCCTTATTGTGGAGCTTAAAAATCGTCAGCTGCGAAAGCAGTTGGCGGAGGCCAAGAAACGTAACAAGGAGTTGGCCAGATTGGCTGCTGAGGCGTAGGCAGCTCAGCCCCTGCCTCCGCCTGAGACCCAAGCTTCGCCTCCGCGAGATGTTCATGTCCCACCACGCAGGCCTCATGGGAGACCTCGCAAAAATGCTGCCACGCAAAGAACGGAGCAACCTCCGCCGCCAGCAGAACAACCTACTCCCTCAAGGCCCCGGAGAAATACCCGAGTTGGAGCTTCTGTCAACCCAACTGCTGAGGTACTAGCCGAGACTGGAAATAACCGAGCCCCCGTGGCGGCTCGGACCCAAAATCCTGGTAACACGCAGAACGTTCCTGAATCGGCACAGGCAAACTCGGAACCTTCTAGGCCCCATAATGGATGGCAGCCTCCATCACCCATAAGGCACCCACCATCGCTTATAAGATATCCCTCACCTCCTCGGAGAAACACGCAACCGGTGCAGGGTGATAGGGAAAGGCGAGATTGGCGGAAACATGGGAATGGGGAGACTGCTAGAGAGCGTAGAGGCGCCCAGCCTACGAGAAGCCAAATGTATCGATCTCACACTATAGAGACAAGACAACCAGAAAGGAACCCGTCTCGGAACAACTGCGCGGCGAGCCATACCAGCGAAGGCTCGAGAGAGACCAGATTGATTAGTATGTATGACTGGGGATGCAGAAATATTGGGAATCGAAGGGATCACCTAGATTTACTGGAACACTTGAACCAGAATCGGGGTAATGATAACCCTTCAAACCCAGACCTGAGGGATCGCCTAAATGGGCGCAAGGATCCCATGCGGAGGCGCAAAGCTGGAATTATGATCAATAATAACCAATTCCATGTCAGACCCCTCGTATATCCAGTCCAAGAAAGGATTGATCAACTGGAAAGAGCGTTCAGGCTCTTACAAAATGAACGAGGTCGGGATCGGGACAAAGAGTTTGACGAGGAACTCGAACCCTTCGCCCCCCATATTTCCAGCACCTCGTTTCCTCAAGGATTTTGAATTCCTCATGTCCCACCGTTTGATGGGAATTCTGATCCATACAGTCACTTAAGTACGTTTAATACCGTTATGAGAGCGAGTAATGTGGGCTACGAGCTCAGGTGCATGCTGTTTCCGGCTTCGCTCACAAGACCAGCAAAAAAATGGTTCGAAAAATATAAGAGGCATTCAATTGCTTCTTGGGATAAATTATCTAAAGATTTCAAGAAACAATTCAAAGCCATGATTGGAATAAGGCCCAAGGCGTCTGCCTTGACCAATGTTTGACAACAGCCAAATGAAACATTGAAAAGCTACCTCACAAGGTTCAATTTGGAAGTCGCCCGAGCTCGGGACGTAGATGACAGCGGTCATCTGATGGCTGCCTAAGCTGGGGTAATGCCTGGAAGCCCTCTCTGGGAAGACATGTAGAGAAAGCCTGTGAGATCCTTAACCGAGTTCAATCGACGAGCTCAGAGGTTTGTCAATGTAGAGGAGGCAAGGTCAGCACTGAATATGGCCTCCCAACCCATAACTACAACGAAAAACATAAACAATGCCTCGACCTCGGCGGACCCATCGGCCCCCTACAAAAAACTCTTCCAAAAGAAAAAAGACTGAAGGGAGTAACCCCGAGGCGGAAGGGGGAAAGAATAAGAAATGGGAAATATATTTCTCTGTGTATAAAGTGTATACTGAGCTGAATGGGTCTCGGGAGAATATCTACCTGGCTAATGAAAACCAGGTCCCTTTCAGGCGTCCGGACCCCATGAAGAACCAAAAAGCAAAGAGAGATTCTAGTAAATACTGCAAATTCCATAGGGATATCAGACATACAACCAATGAATGCAGGAAAATAAAAGATGAGATAGAAGGTCTGATCTCGAGATGATATTTCAGACAATATGTAAGAAATAAAAATCCCAATCAGGCTTCTACCAGTCAGAGGGCAGCTGCACCACCGCTTGCCCAAAACAATAACCCCCGAGCAAGGGAAGACGAGATACCCCCTCCGAATGATAGAGAAGATGTTGTAACCATCTCGGGGGGACCTCATCTCGCAGGATCGGGCAGGAACGCTATAAAGATACGTGAATGAGCTGAAAACTAGCGACGGGTCCCCTTACGAACCCAGGGCTTCGAAACACCAGAGGGTTAAATCTCAACCTATAACTTTTACTGAAGATGACGCATCTCATGTGCAATTTCCTCATAATGACCTGCTGGTCATCACCCTTCAGCTCACGAATAAGAGGGTTCACCGAGTCCTAGTTGATAACGAGAGCTAAGTGAATATCCTCTATAAGGCCACCTTAGAAAAGATGGGACTCACGCTTCGTGACCTAAAGGCCTGTGCAACGACATTGTATGACTTTTCAAGAGAAAGGATTGCCTGTATGGGATCCATTGAACTCCCTGTCACCTTGGGAGACTTCTCGGTCTTAACAACCAAGATGATGGAATTCATAGTAGTGGATCTACCATCAGCCTACAACGTGCTGCTTGGGAGACTCGCCCTAGTAAGGCTGGGGGTAGTTTCGTCAGTGAGGCATTTGGCCATCAAGTTCCCAACTTCTAGTAGCACCGGGACACTGAAAGGAGACCAGCTCGTAGGAAGGGAATGCTATAGAATTTCCATTAGAGGAAAGAAACAGACTAGCGCACAAACGCTTGTCATAGAATCTTTGAGATAGACGAAGAAATTCATCCGAGAATAGAAGAAAGAACTGAACTCGAGCCATTAGAAGAGCTCAAAGAGGTCAGACTCGAAGAAGTAGACCCCCCGAAGACAGTAAAGGTAGGGAAAAACCTTCCAGAAGAAACAAAATAACAGTTAATTTGCTTTTTGAAAAAGAACCAGGATGTTTTCGCATGGTCGCATTCGAATATGGTGGGGATAAATCCGAATGTGGTAAGCCACGCTCTAAATATTGACAAAAGCTTTCCCCCAAAGCAGCAAAAGTGAAGACTCCTGGATGACGACAGGAAGAAGGCCTTAAAAGAAGAGGTCGACAGGTTGAAGGCTAATCGATTCATTCGAGATGCCTTCTACCCCGATTGGGTCACCAATCCAGTGCTAGTCCCGAAGCCTAATGGGACATGGCGGACCTGTATTGATTACTCCGACCTCAATAAGGCATGTCCAAAGGATTTCGAATCGACCAGCTCGTAGATGCCATAGCTGGGCATGGACTTATGTCATTCATGGATGCTTATTCTGGATATAACCAGATCGCCATGCATGCCCCAGACCAAGAGCATACGAGTTTCGTGACAGACAAAGGACTGTACTGCTACAATGTCATGCCATTCGGACTGAAGAATGCTGGAGCCACTTACCAATGGCTCGTAAACATGATGTTCTTCGAGCAGATAGGTAATAACATGGAAGTTTATGTTGATGATATGTTGGTTAAATCTAAACATAACAGCAACCATCACGGGGGAAATTTTGTACCTATATCTAGCTACAACCGAGTACGCCATTAGCGATGTGCTCGTTCGAGAAGAACAGAAGGTGTAGAAGCCTGTTTACTATGTCAGCAAAAGTTTACTGGGGGCAGAATCGAGATACCCCTTAATGGAGAAGCTGGCTCTCAGCCTAATTCACTCATCTCGAAAGCTTCGACCCTATTTCCAGGCGCATCCCATTCATGTGTTGACTGATCAACCACTAAGACAAGTTTTTTCCAAGCCAAAAGCCTCTGGCCGATTATTAAAATGGGTCGTCCAACTCAGACAATTTGAGATTACCTACCACCCGAGGACAACCATAAGAGGACAGGCCTTGGAAGACTTCATAGTGGAATGCACTGGAGTAACCAACGATGAAGTTATAACCCTAGCCCGCGAGCTGTAGAAACTTTACGTTGACGGGTCTTCCAATGAAAATGGGTCGGGGGCAAGAATATTATTGATTACCCCAGCCGAATCGGTTTCACTCCGCTCTGAGATTTGAATTCAAAGCGTCAAACAACGAGGCTGAATACGAAGCTCTATTGGCAGGACTACGAATAGCCAAGGAACTCAAGGCTAAGGCAGTACACTGCTACAGTGACTCCCCAGTTGGTGGTAAACCAAATCTTAGGGGAATACCAGGCTCACGGGACGAGAATGGCTGCATATTTAGAAAAAGCAATGGCAGCCCTTGAGCAATTCGAATTTTACACGATAGAACAGGTTCCCCGAGAGCAAAATTCGAATGCAGAAAACTTAGCCAGGCTCGCCACTTCCACCGAGGTCGATGAACTAAATGTCGTACCAATCGAACATCTATCGACACCCAGTATAACTGAGCCTGAACTGGAAGATGTGTGCATGATAAACTTCAAACCGACCTAGATGACCCCGATAATTAGATACCTTGAAACCGGCTTTCTCCCAGAAGAACGGACCAAGGCTCGACAATTGATGTATCAGATCCCCAGGTACACTGTTGTGGAGGGAATGCTATGTAGAAGAGGATACTCTATGCCATTACTCCGATGTGTGACTCCACCCGAGGCTAAGAAGATCATGGAAGAAATTCATGAAGGATTCTGTGGAGACCACACTAGGGGGCATAGCCTATTCAAGAAAATCATACGCCAAGGATATTTCTGGCCTACTATCAAAGCAGATTCGTTTGATTATGTCAAGAAATGCGACAAGTGTCAACGATTCGCCACAATTCCTCGAGCTCCACCTTCCGAGCTAACTATGATGACCTCCCCATGGCCATTTGCAGTATGGGGAATTGACCTCATAGGCTCGTTGCCAACTAGCAAAGGTGAAGTCAAATACGCAGTATTCGCAGTAGATTACTTTACGAAGTGGACTGAGGCCGAGCCTCTAGCGACAATTACCTCAAAAAAAGTCTTGGACTTCGTGGTAAAGAACATTGTATGCCGATATGGGATGCCAAGGAAGATTGTGTCCGATAACGACACTCAATTCGATAGCGACCTGTTTACCAACTTTTGCGAGAAAAATGGGATAATAAAGACCTTCTCCTCTGTGGCCCATCCCCAAGCGAATGGCCAGGTCAAAGCTGTAAACAAAACCCTAAAAATTTCTCTGAAGAAAAAGTTGGAAGAAGCAAAAGGGAAATGGCTCGAAGAATTGCCCCAAGTTTTGTGGGCATATCGAATCACAACTCGTACTTCAACGGGACATACCCCCTTTTCTCTGGCATATGGATGCGAGGCTATGCTGTCAATCGAGATCGAAATACCCATAATTCGTGCCCATGGTTATGACCAAGCCTCGAACCAATCCTAGCTCGAAGTAAGTCTGGACCTGATTGAAGAAAGAAGGGACGGGGCTTAGCTAAAAAATGTTGCATACCAACAGCGAGCTACCCGGTATTTCAATAAAAGAGTTCGAGATAGAAAATTCGGTGTGGGAGATTTGGTGCTGAGGCGTGTATTCTTGGCAACAAGGGACCCGGCTGCGGGTGTGCTCGGGCCCAATTGGGAAGGCCCTTATCAGATCGAATCAAGTTATCCGACCTGGCGTCTACAAGTTGGCAAGATTGAATGGGAGTTTGGTACCACGAGCATGGAATGGCGAACATCTACGACCTTACTATCAATAGTGTAAGAATGATGTCACATGTAACCATACTTGTTTATATGTACTATGTTCCTAATTAATAAATTATTCAAATAAAGTTCGATTTCGTTTCAATATGCTGTATTTTTTTGCAAACTCTCTTAATTTAATAACCTATGGTCACACTCATAGGATATTAAGGGGGCATTAGTGGTACATATACCATCAGCTTGAAAAAATGAAATAGCATAAATTATTAAGAATAAAGTGTTTGGATATAACCAAATACGGGAGCTAAGATAGTTTGGAAATAACCAAATTATTAAAAATAAAGTGTTTGGATGTAAGCAAATACGCGAGCTAAGATAATTTAGAGATAACCGAATTATTAAAAATAAAGCATTTGGATATAACCAAATATGCGAGCTAAGATAGTTTGGAGATAACCAAATTATTAAAAATAAAGCATTTGGATATAACCAAATATGTGAGCTAAGATGGTTTGGAGATAACCAAATTATTAAAACTAAAGTATTTGGATATAACCAAATATGCGAGATAACATAGTTTGGAGACAGCAAAATTATTAAAATGCTTGGACATAACCAAATTATGGAAAAATAAGTGTTTGGATGTAACCAAATACGGGAATATAAGTGTATGATTACAAACCAAACACGATCTGAATAGGTTTGGAACGAACCAGCTAAAATTAATCGACAGTAAGTTGGAATATAACCTACTTCAAGCTAAGTCGAGATCGAGGCTGGAATATCATGCAAAAAGATATTTTCGACCTCATAGCCTTGGGGAGCTACCCAAGGACGAGGAAAAGTAACTAAAAAAGCAAGATATAACTAAACCACTTACGTTACACACCATAGAAGTACTTTCGGGTGCGTGGTAAAAGTAACTTTCGACCTTGACAAATTACGAGGTCAGATGCAGATATATCGTGCGAACTATGCATGAATGCATTGAAGCTCGAGCTTAAAAATCCACTGCGTGTTTGTATGAATAAACAGACATAAGGACACTTTAATATAAATTGCGTGAAATATTTCGACCCAAGAAATGTAAAGAAAAAATATTAAAGTAAAGTCAAATATGGTATCATAAATATCATAAGAAAATAGCTCTTTCAGGAGCTATAAATTGTTTTAGCCCTAGGGGCATAAAAAGTAGAAAATAAAAAACTATTACAATTTTTTTTTGAAGGGACGCAACCCCAGGTGGAGATTTAGGAAGGAGGAGCATCCTCCTTGGCTCTCTCTGCCTCCTCCCGAGCAGCCTCCTCCTCATCGAGCCGAGCTTGCCACAAGTTCTTCCTCAAAAGAGCCTAAGAAGCTGGTATCGAGATCGACATTACTAGCCCAGATCCTATACATGGCCAGGTCGACCGTTTGATCCTTCTTCTCCTTAAACTCTGCAAGGAGACGAGCCTTTTCGCCCTCCATAATCTCGAAAGTGGCAACCTTCTCCTCCTCAAGCTTAGCATTGATCTTCTCAAGCTCCGCGATCCGGGCATTCACCTTCTCAAGCTCGATGAATCGGGCATTCACCTTCTTGAGTTCGGCTGTCTTGGCCTTTAGTTGTTCAACTTCAGCCTCCATCTTTGCCTTTGTGGCCTTGAGCTTGAGTTAGAGATCCTTCGACTCCTAAGCATAAGACATGCTCGAATGGACCTCATTGTTCAACTTATAATTAAGTTGAGCAGAGACAGCAAGAGTCTGGCACACAAAGAAATCAAATTAGAACATGAACTAAGTAAATACAACTAGCAACGAGATGAGGAAGGTTACCGCAGCAGTGAGCTCAATACTCTTCTCGTAAAGAGTGTTGCGATCTCAGGCATTGTTCAAGAACTGCCAATG
Organism: Humulus lupulus; assembly: GCF_963169125.1. Taxonomy (NCBI): domain Eukaryota; kingdom Viridiplantae; phylum Streptophyta; class Magnoliopsida; order Rosales; family Cannabaceae; genus Humulus; species Humulus lupulus. The sequence continues at coordinate 285,819,256 of NC_084794.1, read as the reverse complement.
AGGGGCGTCAAAGCAACCAAAACTCTGGCCCACTCGAGACAGAATATCTGAGCCAAGTGTAGCCCCATGAGATCCAGCTGCATTGTTGATTACATACTCATCGACGTGAGTAGAAATCGACAGCATATGTGTTTTGGAGGCCGAAGGCTTTTTCGGAGGTGGACTAAGCGTGGAGTTGATCAGGGTCGGAGGAGCTGCAGGAGGAACGACCATAGAGGATGCCTCGACCTGAGGAGTCGGATCCATGGCTGGGCTCTGAATAGCTAGAACTGGTGGAGGAGGTGTCTTCTCGGTCCTCTTAAGGACCTTAGCAGGGCGGTCTGGTTTTCGCAACCCCCTCAGGCGCTTACTCCTTTGGGCTCCCTCGCCACTAGCGAGCACATTGTCAAGGTCAGAATTCATATCACCTACATAGTTACACAACATTATGAGATATTCCAAGACAAAACAAGTTAGCATGATGCAGACATACGAAGAATAAAAAGACAAGTATAGAGAAACCTAACTAGAACTCTACCCCGAGCTCGTGCTCGGCGACCGCGTAATTTCCCCATCTTCAGAGGAGATGGGGGGAGTACCTTCCCTATAAGTGGAAGTCAACCTCGAAAGGTCCTTATAGTCATTTGTTCCGTATTGAACGACTATTCCATTCCACACCTCGTTCAGACTATACATAGTGTCATACTTCCTAAGCCAACTATCGAACCTATGAACCCTCTCATCTACCCAAGACCATACATAAAAGTGGTCCGTATCGTCCTCACACAACACTAATTTGTTGGGCCTATGCTTAAGTAGTGAGGGAGACCACAAATCTGAGCTAAGAATGACCGTACCTCTGTCACCCGAGCTCGAGCTTGAGGCTTCATCATTGGCCTCGTTCCCCGATTGTGGGCTCCTGCGGCGTCGATGTGGAGATGGAGGCCTAGCATTTTGCCTCGGAGGAAGGCTGCCAGTTGGGAGAGGCACAAGCTCCCACTAGGTATATTTTTTGTTGGACCAATCAAATGTGGACTGATCCTTCTCCAGGAGGTCCCAGGCTCGGAGCCTGTCTTCGTGGAGGAGATAGGAGAGAGACCTCCTGCCGTAAAGGGGTTGAAGCAGAGCCTCTTTGTGCTCTTTCATCTCCTTGGTGGGAGTGGGACGACGATAGTTGGCCAGAAAAATGAACATATTATGATTAAGCGCGAGCTTAAACAAAACTCGAGCACAAAAAGAAGAAATTAGTCAGTGACATACGAATTCGCTTGAACAAGTAGTGTCTGGAGGGAGCCAAGCCATCCGTCCAAAAGAAAGCCTTCTTGAAGTCTGGGGGATAGTTGGGAAGATCCTCAAAGATTTTCTTCTCTTTGGGATAGCTCGAGAGATAGTAGAAGCCATCCCCTCCCCGAGCTCGGGAAGGGTTTCTTTTCAAACAAAAGAGATACAGGATCTCCTTCGGCGAAGGTCCTTCCCACTTTAGCTTGTGGTAAAGCGACCTCAGGGCAGACAAAAACCTGTACGAGTTGGTGTTGAGATGGAAAGGGGTGAGCCCAATAATGTCCATAAAGTTTTTGAAAAAGGACTTTAATGGCAGTAGAGCGCCTGCCTTCATATGCTCCTGACTCCAGGCTGCGTATCTTAGCTTGTTGTTGGGGTTTCCATCTCCCTGGGCGTGGCAACTTCGCTCGTGGGAGGCCGGAGCTCGACACCTCAGTGAGCCCGACAATCCGATATTATGGAGGGCCAGAATGTCAGATATCTGCTCTAATGAAGAGATCGGGGTCCAATAATGCTCGACCTCAAAAAATTCCCTCTTCAGGGTGGGGACGGAGGTTGGTTGTGAGGTTGAAGGTTCCCCCATCAGTAAGAATTGGAGATCACCTGGCCTAAATGCAACTGCCACTTTAAGAGTAGAGTCGAGGGGAATCGGTCTAGGCTCGGGGTCCGGATCTGGGTAGATGGCAACCCTTAGTTTTTTCCTTTTTCCTTCTTCGACCTTGTCTATCTGACGTCGAAAATGATCTCGGATGTCTTCCTGCTCACACCTCAGTTTGTGCTCTTGAATCAAGTGCTGGTTCCGAGTAAAATGGGACTCCGGGCTCGGAGTTACCGGTGAATAAGGAATCGTGAGCTTTGACCCTCACCACTTTCCCAAGTTCTGCGGCATCTAGCAAGAGAGCAAAAATGTGAGGGCCAACCGAACAAGAAATAATGAAAAAACAGGATGACCTAAGATCGAATGTTCGAGGCTACAAGGCAAACTCGATCCGAAGGATGAGGCCAATCTCTCGGAGCGTGTATTCCACCAAAAGAAAGGAAGGTGGATTTATTTTTGAAGATCCCGGTGTTTCAGGGAAAAAGTTGGCGGTTACCCAAAGAGTGGAATTTTTGGGAAACATGCGTTTTACAAAACCCTAATTTTATACCTGATATCTTGATGTACAAGATATGCCATTCAAAATTAAAAAAACTCAATAAAAAAAAACATATTTGGGTCTCCTATGCATGAACTGGGTTTGGAATCCATAATATCAGACCTTAAGGCTAGTATGTACTGAAATAATCTAATGTGCAAAACTAGCAAGGGAACAAACAGTGCAGCAATGTAAACATGTATGAAAAATATACAGGCATACGAAACTATGAACAGAAAACTTACACAATACGATCGGCGAAAACAGAGAGATTGATGATTGAATAAGTGGCTGCAAAAACGATCTCACAAAGTCAAATAGGTGCACGTTGTTCTGTTTTCGTGGTTTGGAGAATATGCAAGGACTGGGCAGTTTCTTTGGTTTTTCTCTTCTTTTCTCTCTGCAAAAAACTCGAACGTGAAAGTAAAATGGGGATGAGGTCATAAAATTGTTAGAAGTAGGTATCATTTACCCTATTTCTGATAGTCAATGGGTTAGTCCAGTTCAAGTTGTGCCTAAGAAGTCTGGGATCACAATTGTTGAAAATGAGAAAAATGAATTAATCCCTACTAGAGTATAAATGGGGTGGAGAGTGCTCATAAACTATCAATAAGCTGAATAATGTTACTAGAAAAGACCATTTTCCATTACCTTTTATTGATCAAATGCTTGAATGATTAGTTGGCCATGCATATTATTGCTTTCTTAATGGGTATTCGGGATACAACCAAATCCCCATTGCCCCAGAAGATCAAGAAAAGACTACATTTACATGCCCTTTCGGAACTTTTGCCTATCGTCGCATGCCTTTTGGATTATGTAATGCACCTGCGACTTTTCAAAGGTGTATGATTTCGATTTTTTCTGACATGGTTGAAAGATTTCTTGAAGTATTTATGGATTATTTTTCTGTGTTTGGTTCTTCCTTTGATGAATGTTTGCACCATCTTTCACTTGTTTTAATTCGTTGCAAAGAGAAAAACCTTGTGCTTAATTGGGAAAAATGTCATTTTATGGTTAAAAAAGGAATTGTTTTAGGTCATGTAATCTCATCTGAGGGAATAGAAGTTGATAAAGCTAAAGTTGATCTTATTTCAAAACTTCCCCCACCTAAAATTGTGAAAGAAATTAGATCATTCTTAGGCCATGCCGGTTTTTATAGAAGATTTATAAAAGACTTTAGAAAAATTTATCGGCCTTTATGCCATTTACTTGGAAAACAAAATACTTTTGTCTTTGGTAATAATTTCCATGTTGCCTTTGAAAAATTAAAAAAATTGTTGACTACTGCACCCATTATTCGACCTCCTGATTAGAAAATACCTTTTGAAATAATGTGTGATGCTTCTGATTATGCTATAGGTGCTGTCTTAGGACAAAGACTTGAAAAAATACCTCATGTAATTTACTATGCTAGCAAAACTTTAAATGACGCTCAATTAAACTATTCCACAACCGAGAAAGAATTGTTTGCTGTTGTTTTTGCATTGGAGAAATTTAGATCTTATTTGTTAGGATCTAAAATTATTGTCTATTCTGATCATGCTGCATTAAAATATCTCTTGTCAAAAAAGGATGCTAAGTCTCGTTTGATCCGTTGGATCCTGCTTTTACAAGAATTCAACTTAGAAATACGTAATAAAAAAGGATCTAAAAATGTTGTTGCTGATCATTTATCTAGACTAGTTGTTGAAACTATACATGATTCCACTCCTATCACTGAAACTTTTCCTGATGAACAAGTGATGCATATTTCTTCATTGCCTTGGTATGCTGATATTGTTAATTATTTGGTCACTAAAGAAATACCATCTCATTGGTCTAAGCATGATAAATCTAAATTTTATTCTGAGGTGAAAAACTTTATTTGGGATGATCCTTACTTGTTTAAATACTGCCCTGATCAAATAATTAGAAGATGCATTCCAAACTGTGATCAATCTAAACTCATATCTTTTTGTCATGATCATGCATGTGGAGGACATTTTAGTGGTAAGAAAACAGCTGCTAAAGTTTTACAATGTGGTTTTTATTGGCCTACTACTTTTCATGATACATATGTTTACTGTAAAGCTTGTGAACATTGCCAAAATCTAGGAAGTTTAACTAAAAGAAACATGATGCCTTTAAATCCTATTCTTATTATTGACATATTTGATGTTTGGGGCATTGATTTTATGGGACCATTTCCTAACTGTTGACGCCGTTTTTCGTCAAACAGTGAAAGAAGAGCACATAAACAATAGTTGATAATGGCCAATTGAAATAAAACAATGTAAACACACGATTTTTACGTGGTTCAGCAGTTAAATTTGCCTAGTCCACGAGTCTTTGTTATTAAACTCAAGATTATCTCTAGGAATTCTTCAAGAATGAATTCTCCAAAGATTTCTTTCAAGGATCAGAATTTCGGTCCTTTACAATGGTGCATGGCTTCTCTATTTATAGAGAAGGCTGCAGAATACTATCCCACATATTTTGGGTAGTTACTCTTTTTGTATAAATAAAATAAATGGCTTTAAATGCCTATAATTAGATATAAAAGGAAAGGTCCCCTGAAGACCAGGAGACGTATAACTGACCAAATAATATCCCACGATTCTAGGGGATTTACAATAATAAATGAGGATTACATCTCATATTTATAACACTTGTAGATATTCAAGGTGGTTATCGCGTATCTCTAAGGCTTTAGCTTCCCAGGTTTCCCTTCGTCTACCGAGCTAGAAACATCTCCCGAGGCCACATGGCCTTCGAGATCGTATGTTCGTCGAGCTCGGGACTCCTGATCTGAGGTTGTCCTTGAAGATAAGAGCGTTCCCAGAGCTATTTTTCGAGATCATGAATACTTCGAGGTCACCATACTCGAGGTCGTCTATCTCCTGCAGGCTCGACATTCGATCTTGGAGCATGTTTCCAACCTTATGAGTCCACTCATTTTTTGAATCCAACTTTCGAGGTCATATTTAACACAGCTCGAAATCTGGGTGTAACATCTTGCCCCCTCAAAAGTATTTGTTCGAATCCTAAGAGAAGGAAACTTTTGAACTACTTTCTTTGAGAACTGTACCGTCACACTTTTGAAAATGGACACGCGTCAGCTGGGTATTGCTCATTTTTGGTACTTGAGTACCTTGGAAACATGCCCACGATCATCCGTCTGCCACCTTTTCGGCGCCATCTTGTCATTGATTCCCATCCGTCCGATCTAGCAGGGATTTTATTCAACGCCCCAGATTAATCCCCCTTTTTCCATCTATATATACGAGACCCCCTTCTTCATCTTCATTTTTCCCTTCATTCACCAAAAGCAAGAAAAGAAGAAAAAAGAAACCAGAGACCTCCTCATAAAAAGTTTCTATTCTGTGCATGTTTTCTCGGCCAAAGAAACAAAGAAACCCTGGTCTGTTCGAGTCCGTGAGTTCTTATTTGCAACCTCTTCTTCAATCGACAATTTCCTGCAATCGCCATTATTGTGTAAGTAAGCAATCTTTGTTTCCCATTTTGTCAGTTTTTATTCAAACTGTCCTTGTTGTGTACGTGTATATACTAGTTTACATCCTTAGCATAATACGATAGGAGGTTTTGATCTGATAGGCTCTTATGCTTTTTAGACTTCCGTACTGGATTTACATCACTGGTTTATACCCGGCTTTCGTATTTGAGTGAGGTTCCTATTTTCTGGGTTTTGAAAATTTTTTAGGCGACGTTTCTTGTACACTAAGTTTTCGGGTAAAAAACATGGGCCTTGATAAATGCACGAAACCCAAGGTTGCCTTTCCTGGTTAACCGCCACTTTCTTTTCCCTTGATTTTTGGGATTTTCAAAAAATTATCCACGCTCCTTTCTTCTTCGTGGAATGCACGCCCTGACTCTTCAATAAGGGTCTTGTTATTTAGCTTGTTTCGCTCCTAAACCCCGAGCTCGTAAGTTTGAGCTCGGAACTCTTGCATGCATGGCCCTCACCATTTTTTCTTTTTCGCTAGATGTCACATAATCTGGAAAGACGGTGGGGGTCGTTGCTGGTACTCCCTTACGAGCCAAAATCTCCGAGCCCAGAATCGCTGTTCGCCCGTAATCAACGTCGGATAAGAGAATACGAGCTTGCGCGCGAGCAAGAGGACACTCGAGCTCACTACCGCCGCCAGATTGACGAGGTCATAGAGGGGAAGAGGAGAGTTCTTCGAGAGGCCCTCTATCTGAAATACGATTCAGGACCTAGGCCGATTCCTCTCGATCCTTCGTTAAAGGTTACTGTCGCGTACCATCCGGGAGAACTCAAATTCTCACTAATGGGGGAACCTTCCTCCTCGCAGCCGGGGAGAGAAATGTTTGAGGCTGAGCACTACTGGAGCTCCGTTACCACAACTAGCCAGATAAGTGAAATCCTGGCTTTCCACGGCCTCAGCCTGTCAGGCTCCTTGAAGTGTCGACCTCCGGCCGAGCATGAACGAAGCTGCTTCGCCCCTGGGGGCCGCGACGCCAGTGTGAAATACGTGGCTTGGAGCCAGGAACATATGAGGGCAGGAGCTCTGTTGCCCTTGAAGTCTTTTTTCAAGGACTTCACGGATTTCGTTGGGTTGGCCCCGTTCCAACTCAACACCAACTCTTACAGGGTACTGTCTGCCCTGAGGTCCTTATACCACGAGATGGAGTGGAAAGGACCTTCGCCTCAGGAGATCTTGTATCTCTTTTTTCTGAAAAGTAACCCCTCCCGAGCTCGGGGAGGGGATGGCTTATATTACCTCTCGAGCTATCCCAAGGAGAAGAAGGTCTTTGAAGATCTTCCTAATCATCCGCCCGATTTCAAAAGGGCCTTCTTCTGGACAGATGGTCTGTCCCCGTCTCGACACTATTCGTTCAGGCGGATTTGTAAGTATTCTTGTTATCTTTATTTCCGTGCTCGTGACTTTAGCTCTTAGATCCGTACTTAGTAGAAATATGTTGTCTTTCAGCCAATTTTCAGTGTCCCACTCCCGACGATACAATGAGGGAGCATAGAGTGACCCTGCTCCAATTCCCACGTGGCAGGAGGTCCCTCTTATACCTTCTACACGAGGATAAGCTCCGAAAGTGCGGACTTTTGGGGGAGGGCCAGTCCACCTTTGACTGGTCCAATATAAAATATGAACACTGGGAGCAGGTACCACTGCCCACAGTCGGCCTTCCTTCGAGGAGAGAAACGAGGCCACCACTTCCAGTTCGCCCAAGGAGCCTGCTGTCTGGGAATGAGGCTAATGATGAAGCCTCGAGCTCGGATTCAGATGAAGGTAAAGTCCTTCCTACCTCGAGAATGTGGTCCCCGACCTTACTAAAACACAGGCCCAATAGGTTAGTCTCGTGCCCACAGGATAGATACCACTTCTACGTATGGAGTTAGGTAGATGACTGCGTCCATAGGTTTGATAGTGGGCTCGGGAAATACGACACCATGTACACCACGGACGAGATGTGGAACGGGATAGCCGTTCAGTATGGGACCAACGATTATAGGGACCTCTCGAGGTTATCACCCACATATAGGGAAGGCACTCCCCCCGCCTCCTCTGAAGACGGGGGAATTTCATGGTCCCCAAGTTCGAGCTCGGGGGAGAGTCCCAGTTAGGTTTCCTCTATCATCACCTTATATGTCTGTGATACTGAAACAACTTGTATGCTTCTCTTTTATTAACTCGCTTTGTGTTGTGACATGTGCAGGCAAGATGGACTTCGACCTCGACAACATCATCGACGGCGCCGGCGCCAAGAGGAGCAAACGCCCCAGAGCGGGGGCGCAGAGGACTGACCAGCTGGGCAAAGGCCCCAAGAGGTCCAAGAAAACACCTCCCCTTGCTCCGCCGATTTCGAGCTCCATCACTGCGGTGACTTCCCAGGCTGGTGCTTCCACAACGACGCCATCCTCATAGGTCGTCGCCTCGGCTGTGGCGCCGACCTCGCTGGTCGGTCCCTCCGCTATGGTTGAGTCCCAACCCCCCATGGCGGTTCAACTCTCCTTAGGCCCACCTTCTAGAAGGCCTTCTGCTTCTCGAGCACAGAAGCTATCAGTCTTCACCCACATGGATGCATATGTGGTTGATAATGCCGCTGGGTCCCATGGATCTACGCTGGTCTTGGATGTTATGTCCCGGATCGGCCAGAGCTATGGCAGTCTCGAAGCTCCCCAATGGCAGTGCTTAAATGACACCCGAGACTGCACTTTTCTCTACGAGAAGAGTATCGAGCATACTGCCGCGGTGAGTATCCTTCTATAGTCCTTCCTTTTCTGCTTATACTCACATTGACCTGGAGCTAATGGTATTTTTTTTTTCTTTTTTCAGGCTCTTGCCTTCACTGCCCAGCTCAACTATAAGCTGAACAATGAGGTCCACTCGAGCAAGTCTCATGCTCAGGAAGCGAAGGATCTCCAGCTCAAAGCATGCGATGATCTGAAAGCAGCGAATGCGAAGCTTGAGGCAAAAGCCAAGGAACGTGAAAACATGGCCACTGAGCTCGGGAAGCTGAAAGCTGAGCTCGAGGAGCATAAGAAGGAGATCACCCAGCTTCAGGAGACCAACAAGAAGCTTGAAGAGGACAAGGTTGCCACCTTCGAGATCATGGAGGATGAAAAAACTCGCCTCCTTGCTGAATACAAAGAGAAGAAGGAACAAGCAGTTGACTCTGCTATGTACCGAATGTGGGCCTACAATGAAGATCTGGACACCAGCTTCTTAGGTCCTCATGAGGCGTCGCTTCTTGAAAAGTGGAATGCTCGGCTCGAGAAGGAAGAAGCTGAACAGCTCGAGAAGGAGAAGGCTGAGCAGCTCGAGAAGGAAAAGGCTGCTCGGGACGTCGTTTCGGAGGGAGCTCAGGAGGATAGTCATGCTATTCGTCCTGAGGAATCCGGTGCTACAGATGCTGAGAAGGCCAAGGAGATTCCTCTTCCTTGACTCTGATCTCGGGGGAACCATTTATTGGGGCTGCGTCCCCTTATTTCTGTAATTATTTTAATTTATGCCCTCGGGGCTGATACAATTTCTTTAAATATTACTTACACATGCTTTACATTTCTTGGCTCGAAATATTTGGCACATTTTATATTGATGAATCAGTTATGTTTATTTAGTCATACAAACTTATTGTGGATTTAAGTTCGAAGCTCAATGCATTCATGCACAGTTTGTTCAAATTATCCGCTTCCGACCTCGTTATTTTTCAAGGTCGGGTATTTCTTTAACCATGAACCCTAAAGTACTTATATGGTATGTAATGTGAATTATTTGGTTATATCTTTTTTGCTTAGTCACTTTTCCTCATCCTCAGTCTTCGCTCCAAGGTTAAGAGTTCGAAACTATTTTTCTTTAAGATATTCCAGCCTCGATCTTGACTTATTTCGAAATAGGTTTAGGTTCCTACTTATCATCGATTAGTTTTTTGGCTAGTTTTTTCCAAACCTGTTAAGTTTGCACATCTGGTTAACTCCAAACGTTTTCGGTTCTTGATAGTTCGGTTATGTCCGAACTATCTAAGCTCGCGTATTTGGTTACATCCAAATACTTTATGTTTTTGATAATTCGGTTATATCCAAACTATCTAGGCTCGCGTATTTGGTTACATCCAAATACTTTATATGTTTTTGATGATTCGGTTATATCCGAACTATCTAGGCTCGCGTATTTGGTTACATCCAAATACTTTATATATTTTTTATGATTCGGTTATATCCGAACTATCTAGGCTTGCGTATTTGGTTACATCCAAATACTTTATATATTTGTGATGATTCGGTTATATCCGAACTATCTAGGCTCGCGTATTTGGTTACATCCAAATACTTTATATATATATATTTTTTTGTATATGTTATTTTATTTTTTAAGCTGATGGTATATGAACCAATGATGCCCCCTTAATATCCTATGAATATGACCATAGGTTATTAAATTAAGAGAGATTGCAAAAATGAAAAGAAATAACATATTTGAATGAAATGGATCTTTTATTTGATGACATTCAAAAACAAATAAGCTAATACAAATAGAAACTCATGGTTATAGGCAACACTTTTCCTACACTACTGATAGTAAGGTCTAAGGTGTTCGCCATTCCATGCTCGCGGTATTAGGCTCCCGTCCAATCTCGTAAGTTTGTACACACCAGGTCTGATGACTGACTCTATCTGGTATGGTCCTTCCCAATTCGGCCCGAGCACTCCGGCTGCCGGATCTCGAGTAGCCAAGAATACGCGTCTTAACACCAGATCTCCCATTCCAAATTTTCGATCTCGAACCCTCTTGTTAAAATATCTGGTAGTTCGTTGCTGGTAGGCAGCATTTCTCAGCTGGGCCTCTTCTTTTTTTTCTTCAATCAAGTCTAAGGTTTCCTCGAGCTGAGTATGGTTTGAACTTTGGTCGTAGGTCTGAGTTCGGATCGTTGGGATTTCGACTTCTATGGGCAACATTGCCTCGCAGCTGTATGCTAGAGAGAACGGGGTATGTCCTGTCGAGGTTCGAGCTGTTGTCCTGTATCCCCAAAGGACTTGGGGCAATTCTTCGGGCCACCGTCCCTTCGCTTCCTCCAACTTTTTCTTTAGTGAACTCTTGAGAGTTTTGTTCACAGCTTCGACCTGGCCATTCGCTTGAGGGTGGGCCACTGATGAAAAACTCTTTATTATACCGTTCTTCTCACAAAAATTGGTGAATAGATCGCAATCGAACTGAGAGCCATTGTCGGATACGATCTTCCTCGGTACTCCGTATCGGCACACGATGCTCTTTACAACGAAATCAAGGATTTTCTTTGAAGTTATAGTTGCCAATGGTTCAGCCTCCGTCCATTTTGTGAAGTAATCCACGGCGACTACATCATATTTTACTCCGCCTTTGCCAGTCGGGAGAGAGCCTATGAGGTCGATGCCCCATACCGCGAAGGGCCATGGGGATGTCAACATGGTCAGCTCGGATGGTGGGGCTCGAGGTATCGTGGCGAATCTCTGGCATTTGTCGCACTTCTTCACATACTCGAAAGAATCCGCTTTAATGGTTGGCCAGAAATATCCCTGGCGTATGATCTTCTTGGACAGGCTGTCCCCCCCAGTGTGATCTCCGCAGAACCCTTCATGAATTTCTTCAATGATTTTCTTGGCTTCGGGAGGGGTTACGCATCTGAGTAACGGCATGGAATATCCCCTTCGGTACAACCTTCCATCCAAGATTGTGTAACGGGGAAGTTGATACATCAACTTTCGAGCTTGGTTCCGATCTTTTGGAAGAACTCCATTTTCGAGATAATCAACTATCGGGGTCATCCAAGTCGGCTCTGTTTCGATCATACACACATCTTCCTCTTCTGGCTCGTTAATGCTAGGTGCTGGTAGGTGTTCTATGGGTATGACATTCAGCTCTTCATTTTCGGCGGACGTTGCGAGTTGAGCTAAGGCATCTGCATTTGAATTTTGCTCGCGGGGAACTTGTTCGATTGTATAGAATTCGAAACACTCTAACGCTGATTTTTCCTTCCCCAAATAAGCTGCCATTCTCGTGCCGCGAGCCTGGTATTCACCCAAGATTTGATTAACTACTAGCTGGGAGTCACTGTAGCAATGTATAGCTTTAGCTTTGAGCTCCTTAGCTATACGAAGTCCCGTGAGTAAAGCCACGTACTCGGCCTCATTATTCGATGCTTTAAAGCCAAATCTTAGGGCAGAATGAAATCTGCTTCCTTCGGGGGTAACCACAATGATCCCTGCCCCTGCTCCATTTTCATTTGACGAGCCGTTGACGTAAAGTTTCCACAGCTCGTGGGCCGTGGTTATTACCTCGTCGTCGGCTATACCCGTACATTCTACTATAAAGTTCGCCAATGCCTGTGCCTTAATGGTCGTTCTTGGGTGGTAGGTGATCTCGAACTGTCCGAGCTCAACAGCCCATTTAAGGAGACGACCTGAAGCCTCTGGTTTAGATAGGACTTGTCTAAGTGGTTGATTAGTTAGCACATGGATGGGATGTGCCTGAAAGTAGGGATGGAGCTTACGGGATGAATGAATCAGGCTGAGCGCGAGTTTCTCCATCAGTGGATATCTTGACTCTGCCCCCAGTAATCTTTTACTGATGTAGTAAACGGGTCTTTGCACCCTTTCTTCTTCTCAGACGAGCACTGCACTTATTGCGTGTTCGGTAGTTGAAAGGTATAGGTACGGTATTTCCCCCGTTTCAGGTTTTGACAGGATGGGTGGTTCTGCAAGGTGCTTTTTGAGCTCCTGAAAGGCCAGCTCGCATTCCTCTGTCCATTCAAATTTCTTACCTCCTCTCAGTAAGTTGAAAAATGGAAGACCACGATCAGTAGATTTCGAGATGAATCTGCTTAGGGCCGCCATCCTGCCAGTCAGACTTTGGACATCCTTGTGCCTTCGAGGCGAGGGCATGTCAATCAGGGCCTTGATCTTGTCGGGATTAGCCTCGATTCCACGGGAGTTCACAATAAAGCCCAGAAATTTTCCTGAAGATACCCCAACAGTGCACTTCTGAGGATTTAGCTTCATGTTGTATTTTCTGAGCACGCCGAAGCACTCTTCGAGGTCATCAACATGGTTCTTGTTGAGTTGAGACTTTACAAGCATGTCATCAACATAAACCTCCATGTTGTTCCCAATTTGTTCCGAAAACATCATGTTTACGAGCCGTTGGTATGTGGCTCCAGCATTCTTGAGCCCGAATGGCATGACATTATAACAATATAGCCCTTTATCCGTGATGAAGCTCGTATGTTCTTGGTCGGGGGCGTGCATGGGAATCTGGTTATATCCAGAATAGGCATCCATGAACGACATCAGGCCATGCCCCGCCGTGGCATCCACGAGCTGGTCAATCCTTGGTAACGGAAAACAGTCTTTTGAGCAAGCTTTGTTGAGATCTGAGTAGTCAATACAGGTTCTCCACATCCCATTGGGCTTTGGGACCAACACCAGATTGGCTACCCAGTCAGGGTAAAAGGCGTCCCTAATGAAATGGTTTGCCTTTAACCTGTCGACCTCCTCCTTCAGTGCTTTCTTTCTGTTTTCGTCCAGCTGCCTTTGCTTTTGTTGCTTTGGGGGAAAGCTTTTGTCTATGTTTAGAGCATGGCTTACTACATTCGGGCTTATCCCCACCATGTCAGAATGCGACCATGCGAAGACATCCTGGTTTTTCTTCAGAAAACAGATTAATTGCTATTTGGCGTCGTCTTGGAGGTGTTTTCCGACCTTCACCTTCTTTGAGGGATCAACTTCTTTGAGCTGAACTTCTTCGAGCTCCTCTAAAGGTTCGAGGTCAGCTTTCTCCTCAATCCTCAGATCAATCTCTTCATCAACCTCTAAGACCGTTCCATCTTTGTTTTGTATGATGACGAGTGCTTGAGCATTCGTTTGTTTCTTTCCTCTCATGGAGATGCTATAACATTCCCTCCCTGCCAATTGGTCTCCTTTCAACGTCCCGACTCCGCTAGGGGTCAGGAACTTAAGGGCCAGATGCCTTACTGATGAAGCTGCCCCCAGCCCGACCTGGGCGGGTCTCCCGAGCAGCACATTGTAGGCAGATGGTAAGTCTACTACCATGAACTCCATTATCTTGGTCACCGAGACTGGATAGTCTCCCAAGGTTATGGGGAGCTCAATGGATCCCATACAGGCAGTTCCTTCTCCTGAAAAGCCGTACAAAGTAGTTGCACACGCTTTCAGGTCGCGAAGGGAGAGTCCCATCTTCTCTAGGGTTGCTTTGTAAAGAATGTTGACTGAGCTCCCATTATCTATGAGAACTCGGTGAACCCTTTTATTGGCCAACTGAAGAGTAATGACCAGCGGATCATGATGAGGGAACTGAACATGAGAGGCGTCTTCCTCGGTGAATGTTATTGGCTGTGTTTCAATCCTCTGACTTTTTGGTACCCTAGGTTCGGGTTCATAAGGAGACCTGTCCCCTGTCTTCAACTCATTAACATACCTCTTTTGGGCATTCCTGCCCCCTCTTGCGAGGTGAGGCCCCCCCAAGATGGTTATTACATCCTCTCCATCAATCGGCGGGGGGCTGCCTCTTCCCGAGCTCGGGAGTTATTGTTTTGTGTGGTCGGAGGCGCGGCTACTCTCTGGCTCACGGCCGCCTGACCAGTACTATGGTTTTTGACATAATGCCGGAAGTAACCTCTCGAGATTAACCCTTCGATCTCGTCCTTCAGTTGTCGACATTCATCAGTCGTATGTCCGGTGTCTCTGTGAAACAGACAATATTTACTGGAATCCCTCTTGGATTTTTGATTTCTCATCGGGTCAGGGCGCCTAAAGGGGACCTGGTTCTCATTAGCCAGGTATATGTTTTCTCGAGACTCATTGAGCTCGGTGTATACCTTATACATGGAGAAATACCTCTCCCCCTTCTTTTTCTTTCCTCCCTCAGCTTCGGGGTTACTTCCTTCGTTCTTTTTCCTCTTGGAGGGGTTCTCCGAGGCAGGCTTTGGTGCCACTGGGTCCGCCGAGGTGGAGGCAGAGTTAATGTTTATCGTTGTAGTTTCAGACTGGGAGGTCGCTTTGAGCGTCGACCTCGCTTCCTCTACATTGACAAACCTCTGCGCTCGTCTGTTAAACTCGGTTATTGACCTTACTGGTTTCCCTTGCATGTCGTTCCAAAGGGCACTTCCCGGTAATACGTCAGCTCGGATAGCCATGAGGTGTCCACTGTCATCCACATCCCAAGCTCGGGCTACTTCCAGATTAAATCTTGTTAAGTAACTCTTCAATGTTTCGCCCGGTTGCTGCCGGACGTTAGTTAAGGTGGACGCTTCTGGTCTGACCCCTACCATTGCTCTGAACTGCTTCTTAAAATCTTTAGACAACTACTCCCATGAGGTTATTGAGTGTCTCTTATACTTTTCGAACCAACTTTTGGCAGGTCCTGCCAATGATGTTGGAAACAACATGCACCTGAGCTCGTAACCCACATTACTGGCTCTCATTATAGTGTTGAACGTGCTTAGGTGACTACACGGGTCGGTCTTCCCTTCAAACGTAGGGACGTGAGGAATCCAAAACCCTTGAGGAAATTGAGTGTCAGAAATATGGGGAGCAAACGGCTCGAGCTCCTCATCAGAGTCCTCGTATCGACCATTCCCTCGTTCATTCTTTAGGAGCCTAAAGGCTCTTTCGAGCTGATCGATTCTTTCTTGGACTGGGTCAGTAGAAGGTGCTGTCTGGAATTGACAGTCATTGATAGTGATTCCAGGCTCGCGTCTTCGCAAGGGATCTCTACGCTTATTCAAGCGATCTCTCAGGTCCGGATTTGTTTGATCTTCATTCCCCCGACTTTGATTCAGATGATTTCGCAGGTCATGACGATTCTTGCGACTTCAAGTATTCTTACGACCTCAGTCGTGTTTACTGACGGACCTGGTCTCTCCGGACTCATCACTGGTGATACTCATTGATCGGTTATTTCGCGATGGATTCTTTCCACGTCGCCTCGTCTCCACAGTGCGAGACCGAGACGTCTGACTTCTCTCAGATGGAGCGCCTCTCCGATCCTAGAAAGTCTCCCTGTTTCCTTGCCTTTCCCCCGCACGCCCTTGATCCTGATCTCGAACAGGTTGAGCGTTTCTGTGTGGGGGCGAAGGATATCTTATGGGTGACGGAGGGAACCGTATAGGCGACGGTGGTTGCCACCCCTGTCGCGGCCTAGAGGGTCCAGAATTTGCCCGAGATGGGTCAGTTGCATTCAGTGCGCTCCCAGGTACCTGAGTCCGAGCCTCTGTAGGGGTTCGGTTATTCTCGGCTCCTGTAGGCACTTCCACAGGCGGGTTAGGCGGGACCCGAGCTCGGGTATTCCTCTGGGGCCTAGGTGGAGCAGATGGCTCTGTTGGTGCCGGAGGTTGAGTCGGCCTCCTTGTGGCAGCATCCTTTCGCGGATGCCCGCGGGGCCTCCGGGGAGGAACATGTACGTCCCTTGGAGGAGGGACTTGTTTTTCGCGCGGAGGCGGGGGCTGAGCCACCTGCGCCTCTGCGGCCATCCTTGCCAACTCCTCATTCCGTTTGTTGGCTTCTGCCAACAGCTGCTTCAGTTGTCGGTTTTCAAGTTCCACAATAGGAACGTACCGCTCAGGATTGTAGTACATATCCTCATCTCTTGGTGGAGGAGGTGGTCCCCGGGAATCAGAGGACCCACTTCTCTCTTCAACATCCGGGTTCTCCATTGGTTGTTTTCCAGGACGCCTTGGGTAATTTTCTTCAGGGGTGTTCTGATTGTTTGTGGCCATGATTTTCTCAGGGATGAATGCTTAAGGCTCTCAATGAAAGCACTAAACTGTTGACGCCGTTTTTCGTCAAACAGTGAAAGAAGAGCACATAAACAATAATTGATAATGGCCAATTGAAATAAAACAATGTAAACACACGATTTTTACGTGGTTCAGCAGTTAAATTTGCCTAGTCCACGAGTCTTTGTTATTAAACTCAAGATTATCTCTAGGAATTCTTCAAGAATGAATTCTCCAGAGTTTTCTTTCAAGGATCAGAATTTCGGTCCTTTACAATGGTGCATGGCTTCTCTATTTATAGAGAAGGCTGCAGAATACTATCCCACATATTTTGGGTAGTTACTCTTTTTGTATAAATAAAATAAATGGCTTTAAATGCCTATAATCAGATATAAAAGGAAACGTCCCCTGAAGACCAGGAGACGTATAACTGACCAAATAATATCCCACGATTCCAGGGGATTTACAATAATAAATGAGGATTACATCTCATATTTATAACACTTGTAGATATTCAAGGTGGTTATCGCATATCTCTAAGGCTTTAGCTTCCCAGGTTTCCCATCGTCTACCGAGCTAGAAACATCTCCCGAGGCCACATGGCCTTCGAGATTGTATGTGCGTCGAGCTCGGGACTCCTGATCTGAGGTCGTCCCTGAAGATAAGAGCGTTCCCGGAGCTATTTTTCGAGATCATGAATACTTTGAGGTCACCATACTCGAGGTCGTCTATCTCCTGCAGGCTCGACATTCGATCCTGGAGCATGTTTCCAACCTTATGAGTCCACTCATTTTTCAAATCCAACTTTCGAGGTCATTTTTAACACAGCTTGAAATCTGGGTGTAACACTAACTCTTTTGGTAATCTTTATATTCTTGTTGGAGTTGATTATGTGTCTAAATGGGTTGAAGCTATTGCATGCCACACTAATGACCACAAAGTTGTGCTTCGGTTTTTAATAGAAAATATATTTTCCCGTTTTGGTTCACCACGTGATATCATTAGTGATAACGGTACACACTTTTGTAATAATCCATTTGAACATTTGATGAAACAATATGGCATTACGCATAAAGTCTCAACACCATATCACCCACAAACTAGTGGTCAAGTTGAAGTGTCTAATAGGGAAGTTAAGCACATTTTAGAAAAAACTGTGAATCCAACTAGGAAAGATTGGTCCTTAAGACTCACTGATGCATTATGGGCGTATCGTACCGCGTACAAAACACCCATTGGCAGGTCACCCTACAGACTTGTGTATGAGAAGGCGTGTCATTTACCTGTTGAGTTAGAACATAGAGCCTTTTGGGCAATTAAGCAGTTAAACTTTTCTTTAGACAAGGCAGGTGAGAAACGAAAGCTTCAACTAAATGAACTAGACGAAATTAGGAATGATGCATATGACTATTCAAAAAAGTATAAGGATCGCATGAAATTTTACCATGACAAAAATATTTTGAGAAAAGATTTTTCTCCAGGTCAGAAAGTCCTTTTATACAACTCTCGTTTGCATTTATTCCCGGGAAAGTTACGTTCTAGGTGGTCCGGTCCTTACATTGTTCGTATTGTTTTTCCACATGGAGTTATTGAAATTGAAAATCCTAAGAATGGTGATATATTTAAAGTTAATGGACAAAAATTAAAACCATTTTTAGAATTAAAAACTGATGAAGTGGATGAGATTCTCCTTGAGGACCCTGTTTACCATGCTCTTTGATTCCTATTTGATCTTGACAACTTGTGCTTTATTTGTTTTGTTGTTCTATTTGTGATTTAATTTTTGTTAGTTGTATCTTTTACTCTCTTCGCGATGCACAATATCGAGGTACGACCATTCTAATCTCTAAACTCTTGTCAATTTTAATTTATATTTTGACACATCGAGGACGATGCTTAAATTAAGTTTGGGGGTATCGAGTTTATATGGTTATTATCATTATTATCATTAAGGAGAGTATGATTTATTGTGTTTATGCTTTGCGTTGTTTTTAATTTTTATGCTTTGTGTTAATTTTTGTGTTTTATTTATGTTCGTTTGAAAAAATATATATATTTATATATATGTTGTTGTTTTGATAATTTTTTTTTTAATTTGTTCATTTTCATAAAAATTCAAAAAAAAAAAATTTAATTATTAAAAAAGAATTTGGTGATATTTTTCATTTTCAATGATAAAAATCTTGATTGAGTTTGAATTTAGTTCTCTTAAAAACATGAATAATTCTTAAGCTTTGTTTTTAATTATAAGGTCAATTTTACTTGTAACAAAAATTACATTTTTCATAGCAAGAACACTCTTATTTCCTATAAGTTTAAGTGAAAAATAATTTTAATGAAAACCTATTTTCTAAAAGCAAAATTGACAATTTAATTAATTAGATAAGCTTAAATTTTATTCATAATAATTTTTTAGATTTATTTTCATTGTGCAATTTTTGAGAAAATCATTTTTATATCACCAATAAAAAAATTGTGTGTGTTTTAATTTTTCTTTTGCTTGAGGTCTAGCAAAACTTTAAGTTTGGGGGTGTGATAACTCTACAAAATAGAGTTATTTTACCATATTTTATATGCTAATTGTTGCTTAGTTCTTGAGTTTTTAATTGACTTATTAAGTTTTTATGTAAATTTTAATTTATTAGTCTTATTGTAGTTTTCTAGATTTTTATATGTTTTTATAGATATTTTATTATAATATGCTGTAGTTAATTATTTGAAATTTGTGTTGTTAGATTATAAGTTAAAAAAATGTGATTTTATTGAACTTAATTGCCAAAGTAAATTAAATTTCAATTAGTATTTTCATGGACTTAATATGAGTTATTTTATAATTGAAAATATTTTATTCTAATTTAATATTTACTTATTTTGTAGGATGAGCTTTGCATTTTTTTATGCTTGAAGAGAGAAAAGTGTAGTTTTGAAAGAAAAGAAAATAACAAAAGAAATATGGCATTTTTGAAAGCATCACTTACCTTGTCCCAGCCGGCCCAACAGCCGTGGCCCAGTCCGAAGCCTTCCAGCCTTTCTCCTCACCAGGCCCAGGCCCGCCTTCCAGCCGAAGACTCCACCAGCTGCCGCCACCTGTCCCAGCTTGCTGCCTTCAACAATGCCCCAGCTCCTTTCCACGTGACCCAGCAGCAAGCCTCCATCCAGCCACCACCTGTCCTTTGTTCTCTCACCATTCGACCATCCCATGCCCAGCCGAAGCACCAAAAACACCCCCCAGCCATCATCACACTCCTACATCTTCAAGCCTAGTACGGCCCAGCCAGCCCAAGGCCAACATCACTGAGCCGCCTGCCCCAACTGCCAGCAACAAGGCCACGCCCAGCCTGACCCAGCCCCCTCTTTAGCCCATCAAGTTGTACAATGTCCCCTATGTTCAAAATGTCAACTTTTTACCCATTTTTCTACACATTTTTCACCACAACATCATCATTACACCCTATAATTTACCTCTATATACCATATTTATTTTATTTAATTAATCTAATCAATTTAATTAATTTAAATTGATTATTTTAATAATCTCACTTTGGCTATAAATATGGAATTTCAAGACCATTTTAGGGTGCTTAATTTTTTGTTACTATCTTCTTTTCCCCCATTTTCTCTCTACCATTCTCTCTTCCATTTTGGGTTTTTCAAGAGTATTTTGCAAGTATGTATGTCATTTATTTTGTAATTTTTACTCTAGTTATGTGCTTCTAATCTTTTTCATAAGATTATTAAGATCATGATGAAACAACTTGTAACTAGGTAATATTTATGTTGTATGTTGATTTCCATTGTAATGCAACAAAGTTTATGGATTTTTCTTCTTCATATATGTCTTTCATCTTTAATATCTCATATTTTGGATTGTTAGATAATATGCACTTTGTTCTTCATTAGTGCATAAACATAATATTCTTTGTGTAAGATGTGTCATTAAATTGTACACATCCATGCTTAGAACAAAAATATTATGTTTTGCCTTATAAATAATGTTCATTGATTTATTTGTTATTTCATTAGATTGATTTACACTAAATGCTTTGAAATTATAATTTTGAAAAGTGAAGAAAAATCCTATCTTTTTATAAGTAATTTGTGCTTAAAATTATAAATCTATTTGGAAAATGATAGTTTGAATTATTTTAACTATCACTAAAACTTGGGAATCAATATACTAATAAATATTATTAAACTTACATTTTGTGGATTCTAGTATCTTAATAATCTTTTCTTTTAACACTTATTGTCAAATCATTATTGGTTTATTTTCATTATCTTAAATAGCTTTATTTTTCAATCTTTTATTTTATGTTCATAATATTAAAACTCATCAATCTTTGGAGCTAGGTTAGAATTTATTACTTTTGATTTAAAATAGTTTTCTTTTTTATTTTAGACAACTCCTTTGGGTTCGACATCCTTGCTTACACGATCACTATTCTATATGAACGATTCGTGCGCTTGCGATTTATAAATTTTTAAACATACACATTTTGGGTCCATCATGTTTATCTGGTCCGAGCATGTCCTGAAGTAGAATGGTAAGCTCGTAGCAATACCATAAGTCTCAACAACCACAGGGTTGATTTCTTATCTCGAAGACCCGATGAGTCATTTGGGATAACCCGTCATGTTTGAACATATTTATTGTTGTATAATCCCACCATTTAAGGGATATTATTTAGTCTGTTATCCGTTCCCAATTCTTATGGAACGTTTCCATATATGTAGGAGATATTGCATGTAATGTCATTATTTAAATTGATATATGGAATATCTACCCGAAATATGCGGGAATGAACTCTGTAACCTCCCCTATAAATAGAGGAGGAGTGACCACTTGTAAAGGATCGATTTCTCTTGGACTAGAGAATATTTTATAGGTAATTCATCTCTAAAGAATTTCCAGAAATATTTAAGCTTTAATAACACAGACTCGTGGACTAGGCAGAGTTAACTGCTGAACCATGTAAAAACCCTCTTGTCTTTCTTCATTATTCATTCGCTTCATAGTATACGTTGTTTAATTGCTCTATGATTTAAGTTGATGAAAAACGGCGTCAACATAAATAAAAAATTAAAATAGGGATATTTTGGTTCCTGTGTTTTGTCTCATAACCTATTTAGACGATTTGTTTTGAAAAATTACTTTTTGGAACCTGTGTTTTGTAAAATGGTTCAAATAGACTCCTAAACCTTATTTTGATGGACAAAAAATTGAATATAACAACACAATTATTAGGCAGAATGATTGTCTTTTGTTCTGAATTGTTAGTTTGGTGAATTATTTGTGATTTTAGTTAAAAAAAACTTTGATCAAAATCGGGTTTATGAGTCTGTTTGAGCTATTTTACAAAAAACAGGGTCCAAAAAATAATTTGTTAAAACACATGGTCCAAACAGGTAATAGGACAAAATACATGGTCCAAAAAGGTATAAACCATTGTTCATATATTTAGGGAAAAATGCAAAAATAATGCACAATATAAATAGTGTTGGAAAGGAAACCTATTTGATTTATGAAATGCCAATCCATTGTCTACAAGAATTTCAATTCCTAAAAGAATAAGATTTCAAATTATAAATACCAAACCAAATAATCGAATGGATATACTTTAGGAAAAGTCATTCCATTCCTAAGCCCTTTCCAATCAACCGATGACATGTTTACTAAAGGGTAATGGGAATTATATGTGTTGTAATGATTCTCATTCACTTGTTTATGATTAATCAGTAATTAATGAGAGAAGTTTATGAGACCCACTCAAATTAAGGAGAAAGAATGAGAATAATTCTCTTTCCGGCTCCTTGGGGAAAGACATTACCACTAAAGACTTTTATTTTATTTTATTTTTTAATAATTAAAAGTTAAAAGATAAATCTATCATAAAAAATCTATCTCATCTAACCCTAACGTAAAAACCTATTCACTTTTCTTATTCATTTTCATTGTGCCTCCATTTATCAAAGTTGTGTAAAAATTTACTTTCACTCCAAAGCTACAAATAGATTAGATTTTATGAAATTTTCCTAATTTGAATTATGTATATTCTAATTTTGATAGATTTAATATGTATTTTGTTTATGTATTGTGTATTTTTTTACTCAAATGTCATTGAATGAATGTTTTTTCAATTGAATTTTCATTGCATGTTTTGTTTTATTGCTTATATCTTGAATCTAGTGTTCATGAATTTGTTTCACTACAACAAATAAGGATTTTAGGAGCGACAATCGTCGCCCCTAATAATGTCTAAAGTCGTCGCTGATTGTCATTAGGGGCAACATGTCATCTCTAACCAGTCGTCACTAATAATTCGAGGATAATATTGATAATTAGTGGTGACAAAAAAGGTCGCCCCTTATAATAAACATTAGCAGCGAAAGTTTCGACCCTAATAATCGTGCTGTCTAGATCAATTTTCATCTTTAATAATAAAAAATTGTCTCTAATAATATAATATTAGCGACGACTTTTATATTATTACAGGCAACAAAAATTGCCTCTAATAGTTTTATATAATTACCTTAATATTTATTAAAATAAAATGTTAAAATAATATTTTTTAATTCATAATATCAAAATTAAATATGCATAAAAACAATAATATCAAAATTAAATATGCAAAAAAATAATAATTTGTTCAAATTACACAACTAACACAATATTATCCAAAATAAATATGCATAAAATAATATATTAATTAAAATTTATTGTTTAATACAATAATATATATAATATCTCAACCCTCGGTGTCCTCTTTATCGTCCCCTTCTGGTGCATGCGGTGCTTGCCAAGTCTGCGGTGGTTGTGGTGTGTGCGGAGGCATTGACCATGGATACTATGGAGGTAACGATGATCCTCCAGGTCCATACATGTATGGATAAGGATAGGCCGGAGGTTGAGACGACGATCCACTCATATGACGAGGATAAGCCAAAGGGTACGGAGACAGCCATTTATACATATATATGGCTGGGCCAAAGGTTGAGACGACATTACTACAAAATACCCTTTACGCACTACTACAAAACTAGGCTTTCTCGATACCTAACCACGACGGTCAACTCTGTTGACTGTCGTAATTACTCGGCGTGACTCTACACCAACAGTTAAAAACTACAAGCATAGAAACCAACGCCGACAGTTAATTTGAGACCAATGCCGACAGTTAAAAGCTGTCGCCATTGACCCCAACGCCAATAATTAATTTGAGATCATTGCCGACAATTAAAAATTGTCGTCGTTGATCCCGACGCCGACAGTTAATTTAAGACCAATGCCAACAGTTAAAAATTGTCCTCGTTGACCCCAACACCGATAGTTAATAAAAGTCAAATATCGACAGGTATAAACTGTCGCCAAAATTCAAATAAAAAATATCTAAAATTATAATTAATAAATAATATAATTTTAAAAATAAACTAAATTATGTAAATATATTTATAAAAATGATGTATTAATTTTAATATCTATAAAATATTTTACTTTATTAATAGGATAAACTTTATAATAATTTTTAAAAACTCTACAAGTTTATTAGTTGTAATTTTTTTATTATTATATTCTATTTTTTGAAATTAGTTAATTATATTTGAAATAATTAGTAAAAAAGAACATTAAACAATACTTTATATTTGAACAATATATAATTCTCTTTTTAAAATAATTATATATGTTAACATTACATTATTATTATATTGTAATGCCATATAATTTTTTAGTATTATTATTTTTTGTATTAGTATAATTTAATAAAAATGCTTAATAGAGAAAAAATTAATAATTAATAATTTGTAATAAGTTAACAATAAGTTATTTAAATAATTTACCCAATTTATTAATAATATATAATATTAGCGATTAATAAATTATCTATTATATTATATAATTAATTAAATATGTTATATATATATAAATATTTTTTTTAACTAAAAAATCTACTACCCAAACCAAAAATATATAATATATTTATTAAACTAATAAAAACTACTTATTCAAGTAAAACAAAACTACTTATTAATTTTTTAAAAATATTTTTAAAGACAATTTTTATTTTTGAATTAAAAACCCTAAAACTTTAACCTACTCTCCCACTCTCTTTCTCTCTTTATTTCTTTCTGCTGCCTCTCTCTCTTTTCTCTTAGCCTCAATCTATTTCTTTGAACTCCCTCAGCCGCACTCTCTCCCACCGATCGACAAAGGCTCGGGGGCTGCGAGGGATTGGACGACACAGAGGCTTGGGGGTTGTGAGGCGCTTGTCTGACAGATGCTCGTGGTTGGACGGCGCGAAGGCTTGGGGTTGTGAGGGGCTAGACTGACTGAGGCTCAAGGGTTGCGAGGGGCTAGACGACATGGAGGCTTGGGGCTGGACGACATGGAGGCTTAGGCGCTCATTGGGGCTGGACGACTCAGAGGCTCGATGATTCGTTGGGATAGACGATGCAGAGGCTCGGGGCCTGGATAATGCTGAGGCGTGCAGGTAAAATATCTCTCTCGGTATCTCTCTTTCGTTTTCTTCTACAAGTTGTGGGTGACCTTGGAGAACCATTAACACATTTGTATGTTTCTTATTTGTTTTAGATTTTGAATTTTGAGTTGCATCTGCAACTTGTTGTGTTTGAACATAAGAGTGCTTGAGATTGATTTTAGCAAGTGCTTCATATGTTGTCTGTTTAGTGGGTTTGAATTTTTGTGATATTATCCGAATTTGGAAATCCGAAATTTCCATTTGTTCATTTGATCGTGAAATTTTTTAGAAAAAGAGAAGTAGAAAAAACAATGTTGCAGTGTTGTATTCCATCCCTTTGAAACATTTGGTAATTAAGATTATCACAGGCATTAACTTCCATGAGAAATATTTGTGTGATTTGTGTCTCTAGTGATCTTTTAGAGTTTGTACCAGCACTCTAGTTTCATATTTTATTAATGAATCAACATGCATAGATTTTTCCATTTGTTTCTTCTTGATGCTTTATAGCTTCTTCATAAGGTTTAAGCTATTTTCTTGCAATACACATGGCTGACATAAAGCATAAATAAGGATTTTAGTATACTTTTAGTTTGATAAACTTTTCTTTGAATTTGTAAAACTTTATGCAATATATTACTTGGTTAGAAAGATTGTAGATGTGAGGCATTTGATGCACTTCATATCTGGTTAATAGATTTCTCTTCACCTGGAACCTCTTTTCTTTTGTTTTAGTTGTCATTTTTTAATCAAATGATGAGCTATTGACAGAGATAATTTTTTATTGTTACCACACTCTGCTTTGAACCTACTATTTATTATTAATGGCTTCATGCCAAGTATGGTTACATATATGGAACCATGGACAATTTGTTAGATGCTTTAGTTAAAAACTGTTGGGAAATCCCGTTTTTGTAGTAGTGACAGGTCACGTTTTTAGGACATGCACCCAAATGTCACTACTACAAAAAGGTCATTTGCGTCAGTTTTTAACTACCACAATTGAGTTTTTATGTCAATTTTAAATGTGATGCAGAATCCTATGACACAAACTAGGTTGGCATTTGCGTCAGTTGGGAACCGTTACATAAATATTAACCAGGAAACTTGCAAATGTTCATGCCAATTTCCCAACAGAAACAGAAAAGCTAAAGAAGAAATAGAAAAACAACAGCATAAACAGAAAAACAACAGTATAAATTCTTTAAACATTTATGTAAAGTTAACATTTGTGATCAATTCTACAAAAGTAATTCAGATTTCAAAGTTAATGTATGTATATAGGTATAACTCTTGTGTTCTAAATTTCTAAGTATTAAACACTTAAACTAAAATTTCCTCACCAACTTGCTCATTTTGCTAATTGAGATACGCCATAATTGATTCAGTCCACTCATCTTGTATCTCGTTGATTTCATGAGCTGAATATGGTGCTGTATTCGTAAACTAATTAGAAAATATTTTAAATAATAAGTTAGAAATCATCTAAATAAAATCATGAGCGATATTTTAAATTAAAATTAAAAGGTAAAACAATACCTCATTTTTCAAGTAGGTCTTTGGTCTAGGCAGTGAAATCAACTCTCTAGCAAACTTCATAATGTAAAAGCCACACTCGGTGGACCTAATTTGGTTTCGACACTATTACAACATAGTTATCCAAATGTAAGTAATATAATTAGCAAGTTATTATAATAAAAATATGTCAAAAACTTTAATTGACCTAGGGGTATAATGGTCTTTTTACCCATAGGATAGATATAAACTACATTTGGCTGTGAAACAGAGGGAAAACATAGCAAGTCTTGAAGCTTACCCGTACCTTCTTTCTCCTTCATCTTCTTTGTGATTTTTTGAGCACTTGTTGAGGATTTAAGCTTGGGAAGTAGGCCTTGGGAGTTTGGGAGAGTGGTCTACCATTGAAGAGCATCACAACCGGAGTTTTAGGTAAGTTTCTAGCCACTAGTTCCCTGGTTTGCTCTGTTTTAGTTGTTAGTTTCAGCTTATGATTTTGTTGTGGATAGTTGGAATTGATGGAAGTTTTGGTTGGGGTTTAACTTGGGTTCTGATGAGGGAGTGTTATAGATCAAGTTTAGGGGTTGTATTGGATGTTTAAGTGGTGTTTGAGCTTGGTTTGAAAGGTTGGTTCCAAGGAAAATCGCAAAGGAGGAAAAACTAGGGTATTGGTTGAACTAGGGGTTGGGCCGTGGCATGGCCAAGGAGGGCCGCGGCTCTTGATGGGTGCTGAAGGAGGCCGCCTCTGTTTGAGGGGCGGGCCGCAGCATGACTAGGGAGGGTTGCGGCCCTTAGTGGCATTTTGGCCAGAAATGGGTTTTTGGCTTGGTGATTCTAGCCTTAGGCCTCAGGATCGATCCTACAACCCGGTTTAGTAGTACTTGATGTCTCGGAGGCTAGGTTTTGGTTTGGGAACCTTTGTTATTCATTTTATTGATAGAATCCCATAATTGGTTATGACCAGGTAACTGGTAAGGGGAAAAAAGACAGGTCGTTCTCAAGGGTCGTTCTTATATCAATTCTTGCTCGAACCAAATGTAAGAGAACTGCACCCCATATGTAACATGCATGGTTGTTCATGAAGCATGTTGATTGTGTAAATGTGGACATGGATTGATTATTGAATGCTTAGAAAATCTTTCTCACTTGTGCATGATACTGGCTCATTAGTCAGAATTGGCAAAGGTGTCAGTATCAACTGTGAAGCTGTGACTCATTAGTCAGGTTTGGCAGTGGTACTGGGCACTGGTCACACAATGCTAACTCATAAGTCAGGACGGCCTTAGCGTGTTCAACGTAAGCCAATAAAGATTAGATCTAATCGATATCTGCATTGGGTGACTCAAAGAGCACTAAATCCGGACCAACCTCAAGTTTGATGAATACTATAAGCGCTTGGGTGACTTACCCATCAGTCATTCATCTGTTAAGTTAGAGACTTACCCATCAGTCTCTCATCTGTTTAAGGCTAGTGGCTTACCCAGCAGCCAGTCTTCTGGTTAAGTTAGTGACTTGTTTATCAGTCACTCAGTATGGTTTTCTAGAACCTCAAGTGATATTCACTCATCTGTTTACGAGCTATAAGCTTTGTGTGATTATAATGATAATCATTTGATAATGTTTATATGCAATAGTGTGTTTTCTTGCTGGGCTTTGGCTCATGGGTGCTATGTGGTGCAGGTAAAGGGAAAGAAAAGCTCACCCAGCCCTAAGTGGAGAGCTTAGGTGGTGATGTGTACATATGCGACCGCTTGACCACCACGGCCAAGGAGTTCTCAGAGGAACTTGGGGGTTTACCCTATTTTTGCCGCTTAGGTCGGCGGGTTTGTAAATTTGAAACAGTAATGACCATTTTGAGTTGTAAATTACTTGTAAATGGTTTGATGAGCTCATGAACATTTTTATATACTTAATAAAGCATATCCTTTCCTTTTTATTGGTTTTCCACCTTAGCCTGTTAACAACACTTAGAACACATTTTTAACCAAAGGACTCGGGTAGCGGGTCAAATTTCTGGTTCACCGTAACGGTTCTGGGGTAATCAGGGCGTTACAACTTGGTATTAGAGCATGCCAAGGTTAAGGTTCCTGTAGACTGGCTGGGCATGTACACACATCCCTGAAGTCAAGCTCGACTCATGGTTTGGTAATTATTTAAGTAGTTATATGTATAACTGCTTAAATATAGTATATATGCTTTACCTGTATGCATGAGACACTATGTTAAACCTGTGCCCTGAAATATTATATCCTCAGCAAATGTGTGCTAATTAGTACTGAGATTGCTGGAACATACTCAATAGTATGGTTGTTTAAGAATTATTATGCGATACATGCTAAGTTTTAAATGCTATAAACATGTATCTGTCTATATAATTGAATGAATGTGGAATATGATAATTGTTTGCTTGTTCTTAGACCGTAAGGCGGCAAGAGGTTTAGTTATTACTACCTGACTGGCCGTATGGATCATTATTTCAGCAAGGTGTCAGATAAGAATGAATCCAGGGTAGACAGATACTTCAGCGTGCCAGAGTGATCAGGGCCAGAATAATAATAACAGTCAGGGTCAGGAAAATGACCAATCTCATATTACACAGCCAGCTCCTGCAAACTGGCAGAAGTTGTTTAATGATTTGCAGGCAACAGTGTTGAAACAGGGAGAAGAGCTTCGTCTCCTGAGACAGCGACAAGTGCCTGCAGTGGCTAGTGTATCAGAGGAACCTCCTGTGTCGGTGCCAGCAGCAGAGCAGCTGCCTGAGGTAGGAAATAAATGGGAACCTCTCTATGAAAGGTTAAGGAAGCAGCAACCTCCTATTTTTGAGGGCAGTGCAGATCCTGCCAAGGCTGAGCAATGGATGACTATGATTACCACTATCCTTGATTTTATGAGGGTAGTTGGTAATGAGAGGGTGGCCTATGCCACCTATATGTTTCGGGAGGATGCCCGGATTTGGTGGGAGGTGATTACCCAGACCAAGAATGTTAATGCCCTGAGTTGGGAGGAGTTTCAAACTCTGTTTAATGAGAAATACTACAATGATGCTATCAGGGCAGCTAAAGCTGAGGAGTTCATCAGGCTACTTCAGGGAAGTTTGTCAGTCCCTGAGTATGCCTTGAAATTTGATCGTTTGGCGAAATTTTCCATGGAGCTGGTGCCCACTGATGGGACCAGGAGAGAGAGGTTTCTGTAAGGGTTACAGCCCAGATTAGCCCGTGATGTATGTATCAACACTGTGGCTGGGGTTACTACCTATGCACAGGTGGTTGAGAAGGCAGTCACAGCTGAGAGTGCAGAGAACAAGATCTGGCGAGATAGTGCAACCAGAAAGGATTTTAGGAGGACAGGTCCTCCATTTGTGGGTTCTGGTAGGGGTGTTGGCCCCAGTGATCAGAAGAGGAAGGTTCCTGACACCTTCCCAGTTCCAGTTCCTGATAGGCGGCCCCGTGGTATTACAATAGGTCGTCCAGGGGGTAGTGAAGCCTGGAAGACTCGTCCTGAATGCCCTAGATGCAAGATGCATCATTTGGGAGAGTGTAGGGCAAAGGCCTGCTACTTGTGTGGAGCAATAGGTCATTTTAAGAAAGATTGCCCTCAGGTAAGAAAAGAAGAACCCAAAAAGGCGGACAGCTCGGCCCCAGCTCGAGTGTTCGCATTGACACAAGCAGAAGCTGAGGCTTCTTCCTCAGTTGTTACAGGCCAGCTTCTTAGTGCCGGAACCCCTTATAATGTTTTTATTGATTCTGGTGCTACACACTCTTTTGTTGCTAGTAGTGTTATTGATAGACTGTGTAGACCCTGTGATTTTTATGCTGTGGGGTTTGGTACTTTGTTACCCACTGGAGAGTTAGTGTTATCCAAGAGATGGGTTAGATCTTTGCCAGTGACAGTGGAGGGCAAAGAGTTGTCAGTGGACTTGATAGAGTTGGTTATGAATGACTTTGACATGATATTGGGTATGGACTAGTTGGAAAAGTATGGGGCAACCATTGATTGCAGAAGGAAGATGGTCACCTTTGAGCCTGAAGGTGAGGATCCTTTTGTGTTTGTTGGTACTGTGCATGGACCTCGTATTCCTATGATTTCTGTGTTGAGGGTTAAGGATTTATTGCAAAGAGGTTGCATTGGATTCTTAGCCAGTGTGGTTGATACCACTCAGGTCATGCTAGTGAGACCAGAAGATACTAGACTTGTTTGTGAATTTCTAGATGTGTTTCCAGAAGATTTTACAGGGTTGCCACCACATAGAGAAATTGAGTTCGTGATAGAACTGGCACCAGGGATGGAGCCAGTGTCTAAAGCGCCTTACAGAATGGCCCCAGCCGAGTTGAAAGAATTAAAAATGCAGTTACAAGAGCTGTTAGATTTGGGTTTTATCAGACCTAGTTTCTCACCTTGGGGTGCGCTAGTTCTGTTTGTGAAGAAGAAGGATGGTTCTCTGAGAATGTGTATTGATTACAGAGAACTGAATAAGCTAACAATTAAGAACAAGTATCCTTTGCCAAGGATAGATGATCTGTTTGATCAGTTACAAGGTAAGAAGGTATTCTCTAAGATCGACCTTCGTTCTGGTTATCACAGTTGAGGATCAAGGAAGAAGACATACCGAAGACTGCACTTCGTACCAGGTATGGGCATTATGAGTTTTTGGTCATGTCATTTGGATTGACTAATGCCCCTGCTGCTTTTATGGATCCGATGAACAGAGTGTTCAAGGATTATCTAGACCAGTTTGTGATCGTCTTCATTGATGATATTCTGGTATATTCTCAGACTGAGTCAGAGCATGAGCAGCATCTTAGGTTGGTTCTACAGAGACTGAGGGAACATAGATTGATTGTTAAATTCAAGAAGTGTGAGTTCTGGTTGTCTTAGGTATCCTTTCTTGGGCATATTTTCAGTAAGGAGGGGATTAAGGTAGATCCAGTAAAGATTGAAGTGGTCAGAGATTAGCCAAGGCCAAAGAATGCTTCTGAGGTTAGAAGTTTCCTTGGATTTGCAGGTTATTGTAGGCGTTTCGTGGAAGGGTTCTCAAAGATAGCTAGTGCTTTGACTGAGCTGACACGCAAGAGCCAGAAATTTGTGTGGTCAGATAAATGTGAGAACAGCTTCCAGGAACTGAAGCAGAGGTTGATTACAGCTCCGATTCTGAGTCTTCCAACAGATCAAGAGAAGTTTGTGATTTACTGTGATGCTTCTCATCAGGGTTTGGGGTGTGTTTTGATGCAATCAGATAAGGTAATTGCTTATGCTTCTCGTCAATTGAAGAAGTATGAAAAGAGATATCCTACTCATGATTTAGAGTTGGCGGCTGTGGTTTTTGCTTTAAAGATATGGAGGCATTATCTCTATGGAGAGAAGTGTGAGATCTATACAGACCACAAGAGCCTAAAGTAGTTCTTCACCCAGAAAGATCTTAACTGTGAGATTCTGTATCATCCAGGAAAAGCCAACGTGGTAGTTGATGCTTTAAGCTGGAAGGGTCCGGGACAGATTCATGGTATGAGGCTGATGGCCAGAGAGTTAGCAGATGATATGACCAGAGCTGGTATAGAGTTGCTGGTGGGCCAGTTGGCTAATATTACGCTACAGTCTACACTATTGGAGAGGATCAAGGAGGGTCAGCTGAGTGATCCACAGCTGATCAAGATCAGAGAGGATGTTCTGGCTGGAGCATCCAGAGATTATACAGTGTCTGGGTTAGGCTTGCTGAGATACAAAGGGCGGATATGTGTTCCGCTGGGCATTGCTTTAAGGCGAGAGATTCTGGATGAATCTCATACTACACCTTACTCTTTGCATCCAGGCACCACAAAGATGTATCAGGATGTGAGATCGTTGTATTGGTGGCCAGGGATGAAGATGGATGTAGTGGAGTATGTGACTAAGTGCTTGACTTGTCAACAGGTCAAGGCTGAGCATCAGAGGCCCGCAGGGTTATTGCAGCCTCTAGATATTCCAGAGTGGAAATGAGAAGACATCACACTGGATTTTGTGGTGGTCTTACCCAGGACTGTTGGTCAGCATGATTCTATTTGGGTGATAGTGGATCACTACACCAAGTCAGCTCACTTCTTGCTAGTGAGGACTACTTATACAGTTGACCAGTATGCAGATCTCTATGTAAGAGAGATCATGCGTCTCCATGGAGCACCTAGGTCGATCGTGTAAGATCGGGACCCCACTTTTACTTCCAAGTTCTGGGGGAGTTTGCAGAAGGCCATGGGGACACAGCTGAAGTTTAGTATAGCTTATCGTCCTCAGACAGATGGGCAATCTGAGAGGACGATCCAGATTCTGGAAGACATGCTGAGAGCATGTGTGCTGGACTTTGGTGGATCTTGGAGTAAGTATCTACCTTTGATAGAGTTCTCCTACAATAACATTTATCAGTCTACCATTGGAGTTGCACCTTATGAGATGTTGTATGGTAGGAAGTGCAGATCTCCCATTCATTGGGATGAGACAGGTGAAAGGAGATACTTAGGTCCTGAGGTAGTTCAGAGGACCAGTGAGGCCATTGAGAAGATTAGAGCTCGGATGCTCGCTTCTCAGAGTAGACAGAAGAGCTATGCAGATCCCAAGTGCAGGAACGTGGAGTTCCAGGTAGGAGATTATGTTTCCTTAGAGTCTCGCCATGGAAATGGGTGAGAAGGTTTGGGAAGAAAGGCAAGCTGAGTCCTAGATTTGTAGGTCCATTTGAGATCCTGGAGAGGATTGGTCAGGTGGCTTACAGATTGGCTTTGCCTCCGGCGTTGTCGGCTGTGCATAATGTATTTCATGTTTCAGCTCTTCGAAAGTATGTATTTGATGTGAGCCATATTTTGAGTTATGAAGATCTAGAGCTTGAGCCAGATCTCTCCTTTAAGGAGCAGCCAGTTCAGATACTTGACAGAAAGGATAAGGTCCTCAGGATTAAGACGATACCTTTGGTTAAGGTATTGTGGAGCAACAACAAGGTTAAGGTATCAGGAATTAAAGGGTAACGGGATATAAATTATTGGTGTTTATGATTTTTGAGAATAGCGGGAATTGGAGAGCGTTAATTATGATTAACGAGATAGGTTGGAAAGAACAAATTTGCCCTTGGGAGCCTTTAGAAACCCTTAATTGACCTAGGGGTATAATGGTCTTTTTACCTCTAGGATAGATATAAACTACCTTTGGCTATGAAACAGAGGGAAAACAGAGCAAGTCTTGAAGCTTACCCGTACCTTCTTTCTCCTTCATCTTCTTTGTGATTTTTTGAGCACTTGTTGAGGATTTAAGCTTGGGAAGTAGGCCTTGGGAGTTTGGGAGAGTGGTTTACCATTGAAGAGCATCACAACCGGAGTTTGAGGTAAGTTTCTAGCCACTAGTTCCCTGGTTTGCTCTGTTTAAGTTGTTAGTTTCAGCTTATGATTTTTTTGTGGATAGTTGGAATTGATGGAAGTTTTGGTTGGGGTTTAAATTGGGTTTTGATGAGGGAGTGTTATAGATCAAGTTTAGGGGTTGTATTGGATGTTTGAGTGGTGTTTGAGCTTGGTTTGAAAGGTTGGTTCCAAGGAAAATTGCAAGGGAGGAAAAACCAGGGTATTGGCTGAACTGGGGGTTGGGCCGCGGCATGGCCAAGGAGGGCTGCGGCTCTTGAGGGGTGCTGAAGGAGGCCGCCTCTGTTTGAGGGGCGGGCCGCGGCATGGCTAGGGAGGGCCGCGGCCCTTAGTGGCATTTTGGCCAGAAATGGGATTTTGGCTTGGTGATTTTAGCCTTAGGCCTCGGGATCGATCCTACTACCCAGTTTAGTAGTACTCGATTTCTCGGAGGCTAGGTTTTGGTTTGGGAACCTTTGTTATTCATTTTATTGATGGAATCCCATAATTGGTTATGACCAGGTAACCGCTAAGGGGCAAAAAGACAGGTCGTTCTCAAGGGTCGTTCTTATATCGATTCTTGCTCGAACCAAAGGTAAGAGAACTGCACCCCATATGTAACATGAATGGTTGAGCATGAAGCATGTTGATTGTGTAAATGTGGACATGTATTGATTATTGAATGCTTAGAAAATCTTGCTCACTTGTGCATGATACTGGCTCATTAGTCAGAATTGGCAAAGGTGTCAGTATCAACTGTGAAGCTGTGACTCATTAGTCAGGTTTGGTAATGGTACTGGGCACTGGTCACACAGTGCTGACTCATAAGTCAGGACGGCCTTAGCGTGTTCAATGCAAGCCAATAAAGATTAGATCTAATCGATATCTGCATTGGGTGACTCAAAGAGCACTAATGCCGGACCGACCTCAAGTTTGATGAATACTATAAGCGCTTGTGTGACTTACCCATCAGTCACTCATCTGTTAAGTTAGAGACTTACCCATCAGTCTCTCATCTGTTTAAGGCTAGTGGCTTACCCAGCAGCCACTCTTCTGGTTAAGTTAGTGACTTGTTTGTTAGTCACTCAATATGGTTTTCTAGAACCTCAAGTGATATTCACTCATCTGTTTAAGAGCTATAAGCTCTGTGTGATTATAATTATAATCATTTGATAATGTTTATATGCAATACTGTGTTTTCTTGCTGGGCTTTGGCTCATGGGTGCTATGTGGTGCAGGTAAAGGGAAAGAAAAGCTCACCCAGCCCTGAGTGGAGAGCTTAGGTGGTGATGTGTACATATGCGGCTGCTTGACCACCATGGCCAAGGAGTTCTCAGAGAAACTAGGGGGTTTACCCTATTTTTGCCGCTTAGGTCGGCGGGTTTGTAAATTTGAAACAGTAATGACCATTTTGAGTTGTAAATTACTTGTAAATGGTTTGATGAGCTCATGAACATTTTTATATACTTAATAAAGCATATCCTTTCCTTTTTATTGGTTTTCCACCTTAGCCTGTTAATAACACTTAGAACACGTTTTTAACTAAAGGACTCGGGTAGCTGGTCAAATATCCGGTTCACCGTTCACCGTAACGGTTCTGGGGTAACCAGGGCGTTATAGAATATAACTAATCTCCACGATAACGATGATAAAGAAAATGCCAAAGTGGCAGCTAGAATTCGATCTCCAATGTCGGCTTCAAAGGGCACGAAAAACTTCATGTCACCAATGATTTCAGCAACTTCAAAGTTCACGCCTTCTCCTAGGAAGAAGGTTCTGGAAGAGAGAAACGAGCCAGTTCGGGCTCTCTTTCATTTTCTGAAGTAAAACTTGCAGATTCAGAGCACAAGAAAGAAGCGGATTCGATACCAAAGAATGTAACTTTTAAGGAACCCCTTCAGTGTTTTGACAATTTTGTTATTGAAGAGGCTGACCTTGTTAACCTTGACCCTACTTTTAAGATTAGCCCCCTTGTTCCTCCTCATCCTTGTTCATCTTCTTCAATTCCCATCATAGCTCCTTTAGATTCAGACCCTTTGGCGCCTCCTTATGATCCTAAAACCAACTATCTTTCTCCATATATGGTCGAAACTCAGTTTCATACTGTGATAAAACAATTCAGATCCGATAATGCCTGTGAAATTACTTTCAATAATTTGTTTGCTGAAAAAGGAATTCTGCATCAGTTTTCTTGTATTGAAACACCCCAACAAAATGTTGTAGCCAAGCATAAATATCAACATCCCTTCTACGCCAACTATATGCCCAAGAATCCTTCTATGAATCCCCTATAATAACCTGCTAACCCGAGGAAACTCCACACCTCTGAGGCATTCCTTGGCCTCGACCAATCTCTCACCGCTTCCACCTTGGACGGATCCAGCTTAATCCTTTCTGCGCCAACTATATGCCCAAGAAAAGTCACATCTGGCAACCAAAACTCACACTTCTTAAACTTGGCATATAACCGATGCTCCCTTAACCTCTGTAAAACCTGTTGAAGATGTCGCTTGTGCTCTGCCTCTGAACTGGAGTACACTAAGATGCCATTGAAGAAGACAATGACGAACTGATCTAAGAAGTCCTTGAACACCCTGTTCATCAAATCCATGAAAGCTGTAGGGGCATTGGTCAAACCAAAAGACATGACCAAGAACTCATAGTGCCCATACTGCGTTTGGAAGGCCATCTTCGGTATGTCCTCGTCCTTGATCCTCAGCTGGTGATAACCAGATCGAAGATCAATCTTTGAGAGCATTGTCTTTCCCTGCAGCTGATCGAACAAGTCATCAATCCTTGGTAGAGGATACTTATTCTTAACGGTCAACTTGTTCAATTCCCTGTAGTCTATACACATCCTCAGAGTCCCGTCCTTCTTCTTAACAAACAAAACCGGAGCGCCCCATGGGGAGTAACTAGGCATGATGAATCCCAAATCCAGAAGTTCTTGCAACTGTATCTTCAATTCCTTCAATTCTGTTGGTGTCATCCTATATGGTGCTCTTGATACTACTTCTGTCCCCGGTGCTAACTCAATAACAAACTGAATCTCCCTATGCGGCGGAAATCCTGGTAGATCCTCAGGAAATACATCCAAGAACTCACATACCAATCTATTCTCCCCCGGCCCTGCTGGCATAACCCCGGTAGTGTCCACCACACTAGCCAAAAAACCTATACATCCACCCTGCAATAGGTCTCTGACTCTCAATGCTAAAATCATGGGTACGCGGGGTCCACATACCGCACCCACGAACACAAAAGGATCCTCGCCCTCAGGCTCAAAAGTCACCATCTTTTTCCTACAGTCAATGGTAGCCCCATACCTGACTAACCAATCCATTCCTAGGATCATGTCAAAATCCTCCATGTCTAACTCAATCAAGTGAATTGAAAGCTCCCTACTATCAACCATCACTGGCAGTGCCCTGATCCACCTCCTAGAAAATACCAGTTCCCCAGTAGGCAATAAAGTCCCAAACCCTGAAGTTCGATACTCACTAGGTCTACACAGTCTATCAATCACTTTACTAGAAACAAATGAATGTGTAGCACCAGAGTCAATCAATACAGTAAAAGGAGAGCCAACACTAGAAAGCTGACCTATCAACACCGAGGGACTAGCCTCGGCCTCTGCTTGCGTCAAGGTGAACACTCGAGCTGGAGTCAAGCTATCCACCTTTCCTACTTCCTCTTTCTTCACTGTTGGGAAATCCTTCTTGAGGTACCCCACCGTTCCACACGCATAGCAAGCCTTGGCCCCACATTCGCCCTGATGGCGTCTTTTACACCTCGGGCACTCAGGATAACTCCTCCATGGCTCACTGCCGCCCTGACGGCCACCCCGACCACCCCAACCCTTCCTATCAGGACCAGCAGCGGTCGAAGTGTCAAGAGTCTTTCTCTTGAAATCACTGGGGCCTCAGCCCCTTCCTAACTCAGAATAAGGAGGCATCACTCTGCGGCCCTCCCACCTTACTGCACTTTCCTTCCAAATCTTAGTCTCCGCTACCTTAGCGGTAAGAGCCTTCTCAACGACCTGGGCATAAGTTGTTCCCCCAGGTACCGTTGTGATCCTAACATCCCAGACTATCATAGCATTAAGCTCCCTAATGAACCTGTCTTGCCTGGCTACATCAGTAGGCACAAGGTCTAGTGCAAATTTTGCAAGCCTGTCAAACTTTAGGGCATACTCAATAACTGTCATGTTGCCCTGCACCAAACCCACAAACTCATTAACTTTTGCTGCCCGGATGGCAACATTGTAGTATTTATGACTGAACAAGTCTTTAAATACTTCCCAACTCAAAGCAGTGACGTCCCTGGTCTGTGAGGCCACTTCCCACCAGATGCAAGCGTCCTCTCTCAACATATACGTGGCACAAACCACTCTGTCATGTCCCTCTATGGATCAGATCCTAGTAATCATAGTCAGCCATTGCTCGGCCTTCAATGGATCAGATCCTCCCTCAAAGATTGGGGGCTGCTGCTTCCTGAACTGCTCATATAATAGCTCCCACCTATTCCCAATCTCTCTTGGCTGTACAACTGGTACCACTGCAGGTGATACAATAGGGGCAGCTGTAGAGTCCAAGTACTTTACTTAGCTAGTTAGATAGTAGTAGTAATAGTAATAGCTAGTAGTAGTTATAGTATGTTATTACTGTGGATTTTGTTCTCATCATCCCGGTATATTGGTAAGGAAAATAGGATAGTTTTATATGCTTATATGTTATGTTGATATGTTATGATAAGTTATGCTATAGTATGTTATGTTTTCTTATGTTTCATGGTTATGATTTACCCTGCCTCAGATATTAGACAGGGGACGTAGATGGGTTATCATAAACCTACCATGTGATCTAACCTACCTCAGATATTAGAAAGGGGACGTAGATGGTTTATCACATGTTTTAATGGCCATTATTAGTATAGTCTTATATAGTATATGTTATGATATGTTTTTAGCATATGTTATGATATGATTTTATGTGTATGTTTATGTGGTTAGTAATTTTTCCTTGCTAGGCATTAGGCTCATTCCTTTATGTTTATATGTGCAGGAAAATAGTTATGGCGGCAGAAAGATTCTTGGCAGCTTGAGGATGTGTATTGAGGCAGGATGGAATCGGTGGATTGCGCGTTCGATTCGAGGATGAAGTTTTTAAGTCTTTTAGTTATGATTTCTATGTATTATTATTTTTTCGCACTTAATTTTGTAACCAATTTATTTAAGTTATGTTTTGTTTTCAAAACAATGGGATCCCATATCCTAAATGAATTTTTATGTATTTAACCTTTACTTAAAGTTATGGTTATTTCATATGTACGTTTTCTTAAGATTAGTATAGTAGTCATTAATGGTCCAAAGTCTAGAATAGTTGGGTCGTCCAAAGTCTTGAATTAGGGGTTAAGCTAGCAAACCCAGGAAATACTACCTATGCCAATGTTCTAGAAACGACAATAGAAGTAGAAAGGCTTCAGGCGAATGTTAGCAAGGAGAAGGCTAGTAGGCCTGAGCCTAAATAGCGGGGTGAACCTCAAAATGGTCGGAACAACCACAACAATAGCTGTCAGCATAGCAATAGTAATAGTCATGGTCAGAAGAGAAGGCATCCAGATGATAAGCAGCCCAATGGTGATAAAAGAGCACAGACAAACAATGGAGGCAATAAGTCGGGTTATGTAGAATACCCGCAATGCTCTAAGGGCCAAAAGAAACATCTTGGGGAATGTCATGCAAACATCAAGGGATGCTTCAACTATGGTTAGGAAAGTCATCGAAAGAAGGAATGTCCACAGCTCAAGTAGAAAGAGAAAGGGGATTAAACGATGGTTCCAGACCAAAGTCTTTGCCTTGACCCAAGGAGGAGCCAATGCTAGTAACAAGCAGTTACATGTCAGATTCCTATCCTCGATAGTATATGTTCTAGTATCGCTTGATTTGGGAGCAATATACTTGTATATCTCGTTAGGAATGATAGAGAAATTAGACAAACCTTGTAGAACTAGGTTTGTGACATATTTGCCTTCGGGTAAAATAGTCCTATCATCACGGATAGTATGAGGCGTACCGATCAAAATTGAGGACGTAAGAATTAGAAGGAGACCTGATAGAACTGGAGATTAAAGATTTCAACGTGATATTAGGAATGGACTGGCTAGCAAGGCATGGCGTAACCATCGGTAGCAGACGTAAGCAAGTGATGTTCGAGACTCCTGACGGTAAAAAACGATGCTATATGGGAAAAGTTTTAGGACTACATACGTCGCTTATTTCATCTTTCAAAGCTCATAGGATAATAGAAAAAGGATGTCACACATTCTTAGCTAGCGTTACGGATGTAGTTTAGGGAACACCACTAAAGGTCGGAGATGTACATATTGTAAGGGAATTTCCAGAGGTATTTCCTGACGACTTGCCAGGATAGTCGCTGACGCGGGAAATGGACTTCACAATCGAATTAGTACTGGGCACCGAGCCTACTTCCAAGGCACCATACCGGTTGGCTGCTACCGAACTCAAGGAGTTAAAGATGTAGTTAGAAGAACTCTTAGACTTGGGTTTCATTAGAACGAGTCATTCGCTATGGGGGGCACCGGTACTATTTGTGAAGAAGGATGGAAGCATGCAGATATGTATAGATTATCGCGAGCTGAATAAGGTGACAAATAAGAATAAGTACCTGCTACCCCGAATTGACGACTTGTTTGATCAACTCCGAGGGGTAACCATTTTTTTTAGATTGATCTACAGTCCGGGAATCACCAGCTCAAGGTACGGGAATAGGATATTCCCAAGATGTCTTTTAGAACTCGTTATGGACATTATGAGTTTCTAGTTATGTCTTTTGGTCTTACCAATGCTCCAGCCACGTTTATGGATTTAATGAATAGGGTCTTTATGGATTATTTGGATAAATTCGTCGTAGTGTTCATCAACAATATCTTAGTATACTCCAAGGATGAAGTAGAGCACGCGGAACATTTGAGGTTGATTTTGACGCGATTGAAGGAGCATCAAATCTACACCAAGTTCAAGAAATGCAAATTTTGGCTTTCGCAAGTGGCGTTCCTCGGGCACATTATATCAAAAGATGGAGTTGCAGTAGACGCATCAAAGGTAGAGGCCGTGATGGATTGGCCCAGACCAAAGAACGCATCTGAAGTAAGAAGCTTTCTAGGGTTAGCAGGTTATTATAGAAGGTTCGTAGAGGGATTTTCTAAGATAGCCACTCCACTCACCAACTTGACCCGAAAACAACAAAAATTCAACTGGAATGATAAGTGTGAAGAAAGCTTCCAGTTGCTTAAGAATAAGCTTTGCTCAGCACCAATACTCTGTGTACTGACACCCAACGATAAGTTCGTAGTTTACTGCGATGCATCGAAGCAAGGGTTGGGTTGCGTGCTGATGCAGAATGACAAGGTGATAGCCTATGCCTCACGGAAGCTGAAGGAGTACGAGCAGCGCTATCCCAACACATGATATGGAGTTGGCAGCAGTGGTCTTTGCGTTGAAAATCTGGCACCATTATCTTTACGGAAAACGGTGCAAGATTTATACGGACCACAAAAGTTTAAAGTACTTCTTCACACAAAATGAGGTCAACATGAGGCAGCGCAGGTGGTCAGAGCTAGTGAAGGATTATGACTGCAAAATCATATACCACCCGGGAAAGGAAAACGTAGTTGCCGATGTGCTAAGTAGGAAGAGTTATGGAAGTTTAGCAGTGCTAGCAGGAATAGAAAATACGCTACAGCAGGAGCTGATTAGTGTCGGAATAGAAATAGTTGTCGGTAAGCGGGCTAATTTGTCTGTCCAGTCAAATCTGCTAGAAGATATACGAATTGGGCAAGGGCATGATGACACACTAGCGGCACAAATGGATGCAGTCAGAGAAGGCAAGGCCATAGA
Organism: Humulus lupulus; assembly: GCF_963169125.1. Taxonomy (NCBI): domain Eukaryota; kingdom Viridiplantae; phylum Streptophyta; class Magnoliopsida; order Rosales; family Cannabaceae; genus Humulus; species Humulus lupulus. Next base: position 285,777,354 of record NC_084794.1, on the reverse strand, counting down.
TTTCTCAATATCAAGTCAAGGATTATTGAGATATAAGGATCGGGTATGCGTGCCAAATGATCAAAGGATTAAGATGACGATTCTAGTAGAAGTGCAAAGTACCCCGTACTCAGTTCACCCAGGGTCGACCAAGATGGCACACGACATCAAGGCAATGTATTGGTGGCCAAGGATGAAGAAGGACATAGCAGAATTTGTTTCTAAGTGTCTAGTATGCCAGCAAGTGAAAGCAGAACATCAGCAGCCTGTAGGCTTATTGCAACCACTTAGAATTCCAAAATGGAAATGGGATGATATAGCCATAGATTTCGTGATGGGTTTGCCACGAACAAGTAAGCAGCATGATTCGGCTTGGATAGTAATAGATAGATTAACCAAGTCAGTCCATTTTCTGTCTGTTAAGACTTTGTACACAACAGATCAATACGAAGACGTTTAAGTCCAAGAAATAGTACGACTACATAGAATCTTTAAGAAAATAATATTCGATAGAGGATCAGTGTTTACATCGAGATCTTGGAGTGAGTATTTGCCGCTGATAGAATTCTCCTACAATAATAGCTACCAGTCAACGATCAGGATGGCACCTTATGAGTTGCTTTATGGAAGAAGGTGTCGATCAATATTGCATTATGACGAGGTAGGAGAAAGGCAATTACTTGGAACTGAAGCTGTTAGAGGAGCTCAGGATGTAGTAGCCCTAATTAGAAAGTGTATGCTCGCTGCTCAAAGCCATTAGAAAAGTTATGCGGATGCCAAGCGGCGTGATGTGGAATTCAAAGTCGGAGATCAAGTTTTCTTAAGAATATCTCCTATGAAAGGTGTGAAGCGGTTTGGGAAGAAAGGCAAGCTTAGTCTCCGATTTATAGGTCCTTTGGAGATTTTGGACAAAGTGGGAGCAGTTGCGTATAGACTAGCCTTACCGCCAGCACTAGCAGATAGTCACAACGTGTTCCACATCTCAATGCTATGCAAGTATGTGTCAGACCCATCTCACGTCCTCAAGTACGATATGATAGTACTCCAGAAAGACTTGAGTTACGAGGAACGACCGATTAGCATCCTAGATAGAGGGATGAAAGAATTACGGTCTAAGAGTTTTCCGATAGTCAAAGTCCTATGGAGAAATAGTTCTGAATAAGAGGCAACGTGGGAGTTGGAGGAAGACATGTTAGATCAGTATCCGGAATTGTTTGATAAGTAAATTTCGAGGACAAAATTCTTTTTAGTAGGGGAGAATTGTAGAGTCCAAGTACTTTACTTAGCTAGTTAGATAGTAGTAGTAATAGTAATAGCTAGTAGTAGTTATAGTATGTTATTACTGTGGATTTTGTTCTCATCATCTCTGTATATTGGTAAGGAAAATAGGATAGTTTTATATGCTTATATGTTATGTTGATATGTTATGATAAGTTATGCTATAGTATGTTATGTTATGTTTTCTTATGTTTCATGGTTATGATTTACCCTACCTCAGATATTAGACAGAGGACGTAGATGGGTTATCATAAACCTACCATGTGATCTAACCTACCTCAGATATTAGAAAGGGGACGTAGATGGTTTATCACATGTTTTAATGGCCATTATTAGTATAGTCTTATATAGTATATGTTATGATATGTTTTTAGCATATGTTATGATATGATTTTATGTGTATGTTTATGTGGTTAGTAATTTTTCCTTGCTGGGCATTAGACTCATTCCTTTATGTTTATATGTGCAGGAAAATAGTTATGGCGGAGGAAAGATTCTTGGCAGCTTGAGGATGTGTATTGAGGCAGGATGGAATCGGTGGATTGCGCGTTCGATTCGAGGATGAAGTTTTTAAGTCTTTTAGTTATGATTTCTATGTATTATTATTTTTTCGCACTTAATTTTGTAACCAATTTATTTAAGTTATGTTTTGTTTTCAAAACAATGGGATCCCATATCCTAAATGAATTTTTATGTATTTAACCTTTACTTAAAGTTATGGTTATTTCATATGTACGTTTTCTTAAGATTAGTATAGTAGTCATTAATGGTCCAAAGTCTAGAATAGTTGGGTCGTTACAGCAGCACTCCCTGCTGGAGCCTGCTGTCGTAAAAGAAGAATATGTTCATCTTGGCTCTGTAATCGCGCTTGCATATCTGCCATAAGTTGCTGCCAGTTTTCAGGGACTGGCGGAGGAATCTGACCCTGGTCATCACCTCCGGTCCCAGTCCTAGTGCCGGCTAGTCGCGTAGATTTTCTTGGATGCATAGCTATCCAAGTCAATCTCCAATCAACGACTCGGCAATCAGACCATGATGACAGGGTAAAAGCTTCTCCAAAATCCACCAAAGGAACATAACCAATCACAAACAATCAAGATATAAGAATTTATTCACATGCACCGACATTGCTAATAAGCATACCCCAGCATTTCCACACAACAGCTAAGATACAAACACCCATCCATACACAATATACAGTTAATCACTTATATATTCATTTACATGCACGGAAATGCTAATAAGCATGCCTCCATATCTTCACACAACAGTCAAGGGCCAGGCTCTATCAGTATCTCATGCTTCCTATTAATCCAATAAATAACAACATTCATAAGTCATTTCAAGCATGCAAGCACATATACACATTACCAAACCCTGAATCGAGCTTGTCTCTAGCAGCAAATGTACATGTCCAACCGGTCTTTAGGGACCCTTAAACCTAGGACGCTCTGATACCAAGTTGTAACGCTCTGGATAGCCAAGACCGTTACACTATGTATTTATAAAGGTGCAGGACTTGCTAATAAAGTCAACTAGTTGAAAACGTGTTTGCTAACGTCGTTAGTGCGCTAGGGTTAAAAGGTTTTGGTCTCAAAAGATACTTTTTATATAATTAGACAGCATTTAAAAGTTTGTTTACAAAATTTCCAGCATATAGACAACCACTAGCCATTCTAAAGGCAAAACAAATGTTTATGGTTCTCTTGTCCCTGTCTCCCCTCAACCGTGGCAGCTGAGCAGCTGTTCATGTACATTCTGCTCCTAGAGCTCTCCAAATCAGGGCTGGTCAAGCTTGCCCTTGCCTTTACCTGCACCACGAAGCACCCATGAGCCAAGGCCTAGGAAGAAAGCGTAATATCATAACACATGTACTGATAATAATCATAAACTGTTTAAGCATGTCTAAACTGTGACAGTCAGAATCCCGTGATCCGTAAGGGGAAAGACCGGGTAAGCTGTGCAATCCCACACCGCCTGGGGAAGGTCAAGTGTGATGATTCTAAGACTGTTTAGGTATGGGACTGCACAGTTGAAGATGGCTTAAATGGATTGGTGGGTACTACCTATATCAGCAAGATGCATCTTCTTTTCGGTAGCCCATCACTTGAGAACTCCAAAGTTAAGTGTGCTTGACCTGGAGTAATCTTAAGATGGGTGACATCCTGGGAAGTTTTCCCAGGAAGCGTGCGAGTGAGGACAAAGCACGCTGGAAAGACTCGTGTTGGTTTGTAGGGCCAGTCGTCATTCCAGAAAGCAGCCATAGTGACGTGGGGCGTTACAACTACTCATCTTTGTTCCAAAGTTAACCATATTGAGGGAGGGCTGGGATCAGTAAAATCGTTCCCACTACTATGGCCCCCTAACTCTCAATATAGAAACTTGGTTCATTGATTTGTATCCACCCTCACCGAACTTAGTCATTATTTATTTTATTTATTATTTATTATGATCGCGAAATAAAAATCAAACTCATACATGATAACAAAATAACATGATATTAATTTGGAAAAGAGTTTCACTTATTACAACCATAAAACAAACAATGAAACTAACTATTCTAAAAACCAGGATCTTCTACATCCGATCCTTCATCTAGCATATCATCATCTAGCTCTTCATAATCTTCATTATCATGTGCCTCAAAATGTCCTCGAGGAAGGTTCGTAAAAATCCTATGTTTTTCCTCATTTGTAAACTGAAATTCTGATTTTGAAGTGAACCTAATTAAGAGAAAGTAATATCGCATTGCTGCTGGCAGTTCATCTTCATCATCCATTGTTTCCCATATCTCCTCTAAGGCTGCAATTACGGGATGAAAATCTCTAAATAGTCTAATTACTAAAACTGTAACGCCCTACTACCTTAGAGCCGTTACTAAGTGAGTTTAAAACGAAAATTGTGCAACTAACTGACTCTACGAGGTTTCTAAAACCAAAAGTGTGACTAAACCAGAAATTAAGGCTGTAATCTTTGAAAATGCTTAGCTTCATTGAAAACATTAAGTATCAAACATCTGGGATCCCAAAAATAAGGTTTACAAAATATTTACAACTCAAAAATAGATTTACACTTGGTTAACTATCAAAAGAACAAGTTAATACAACCATATTCAAAAATGCCCCCAACCAAAGTAGTCGGGCAGGCCGAACATGTACGCGCCGCCCCCACGCTCTCCATACTCATGGCTAGTTGACTTTTTCTTTGCCTTTTCCTGCAACACGGAGCACCCGTGAGCCGAAGCCCAGCAAGAAAACTCAAACAGTATATAGCATATGCATATTATATAGTTAACATATAATCCACAGATAAACAGGTCAACCATCAGACTAAGCAAACACGGCCATGCCGCCCCAAAAGCCTTACCAAGCTTGGGGTCTCGGTCCTTACCGTAAGGATACCCCAAGTATCCATTGGGTCCTACCCTGACTATAAGCACTCCATGTGCTAAGTGTTACTTCCAGCCTCACTGCCATTCCCGGCCTTCGCCACTCTCGACCTTGCCGCTCTCGACCTTAGCCGTTCATTTCACTATAATTACACATATCGTGCAATTCGAAATAATCCTTGAAACGTATAATAATTCAAATAACGTTATATCCTAGCATGTAATACAATCTAGGGCCATGCCCTGCAATAACACTATGGGCCCACCCCCTGTTCTCGAGTGCTACAGTTTTCTTACCTTTCAATTCGATAGCTTTGATCACTTGACTTCTCGAGCACGATCCCACTCGAGCCCTAGCGCTCACCTAAACACAATTCATAGGTCAAAGTCATCACCAAAACTCAAGTCCAAAACCTAGCCTCGGGACCAATCCCGAGCCCCCCAGGAAGTCCTAGATCCACAAAACAAGGTGGTGGAATCGAACCCCGAACCCTAGGTCAAAATCCCTCAAAAATAACCCAAAAACCCCTTTCTGGGAATAGGGTAGCGCTACACGCTCAAAAGAGGGCGCTATAGCGCTACAAGTAGAACCGAACCTCCCCAGAAACAGGGCCTAGCGCTACAGCGCCCAAGGACTAGCGCTGTAGCGCTAGTTGCAGACAGGCAACACCCAATTTCATTTTCTGTGATTTCTTTCAACCAATTCAACCCCAAACTTGTCCAAATCTTTCCCAAACCCAAAAACAAACTTATCAGCACCTCCCACTCATCCCAAGCATCCCAAGAACTCATAACCCAAGCTCAAGCAACCCAAATCTCAAAGTCTACCATAGTTAACCCTAAACCCAGAAATTCAGTCAAACATCAAAGTTAAAGACTTAGAATTCATACCGTGGATGGAAATTCGACCTTGAGTTCAACCCTAGACCTCCTTAGCTCGATCCTCCTCAACCTTGGCCTGAATTCCCCTAAAATCCCCATCAATTCAGCTTAAATACACAACTCAAACCAGTCAAACCCTAAAACTAAAATTTCTAAAAACTTACCTCAATTTTTGATGTGTTCTTGCTAATCCCTTGCCAATCTTCAAGTCTAGCTTAGGATCCTTGATGCTCAGCCTACCATAGCTCTCCTCTGAGCTTTTCTCCAAGAAAAATGAAGGGAAATGGTGGGAGAACCACAAACCGTTCCTTTTGAGACAAAACCCCTCTGTTTTTCTCTCTTTTCTTTTTCTTCTTTTTTCTTTTTTTCTACAGCCTTATAACTCTTTTCTACCAATCCCAATAAGTATAAAGCTTAAATAAACTTAACTCTAATAAGCCTATTGAACAAAATGCCCTCCCTATTAATTCTACACCCTTCTATCCATGTAGGGCCACTTTAGTCATTTTACCCAATTCCCACTAATTCCTCGAGTGTCTATAATAATTTCTCGCTTTGACTTTTCCACTAATCCACTCATTCTAGGATCGTCTCGAGTCACAGATCACAGATATCAAAACAGTTGTGCCCAAAATGGACAAAATTACAATTATGCCCTTTTTCACACAATCAGGGCCTACATGCATACTAATACACATAGTCATGCATCTCAAATAGTCAAATAGTCATATAACATGCTTTAAATCATAATCATGCATTTAACTCATTAAAGTCACACACATAAATCCCATTATGCTCTCCAGGCACACTAATCAAGGCCCTTAAGCCTTATTAGCGAATTTGGGTCGTTACAAAAACATATTGTTCCGTTGCTCTCATCATGATTTGCTTAGACTCTTGAAGGTGACCTATTTCTCTGTGGAACAAAAGCAGTCTCCGAGTGATTCTCTCTAGTGTTCCTATGGTGTTTCTCAGTTCTCTTATTCTCTTTAAAGCCTTAATGGCTCGGATATCCTCATAGGTTAATGCTCCGTTCATACTTAACTGAAAACATAAATGCTAAAATCGTTAGCTATACATATAAGCATAATAACTATAACTTAAATACTTACTTGGCGGTCAGATTCCGAGCTTTAAGTGTGTGTATTGAGGAGAACTTCATGTAAATGGACCGTTTCTCTTATACCAACTGTAATGACCCAACTACTCTAGACTTTGGACCATTAATGACTACTTATACATAGACACTAATCTTTAATAGAACTCACTAGTGAAATAATTATAACTTCATTAAAACTTGTAAGACAAATGTTAAACTACATAAAATTTATAGTAGGATATGGGATCCCATGGTTTTTAAAATAAAAACATAACATAACTTTAAATAAATGGATTACAAAATAAAGTGCGGAAAATACATATAAAGCATAATTTTTTTAAAAGACTAAGAAGTGACTTCATCCTCGAACCGAACGCTCAATCCAACCATTTATTCATTCATCAAGCTAAGTTCAGAGGCTGCAAGCTGCTAGGTTATTTTTGAGTGCTTAAACACTTGGGTTGGGAATATAAGCTTTAACTTTATAAGCTTAATAAACACTCGGGAAGTAAGGTTCATAGTATTTTTCGGTTCGAGGTGTAGTTCGGTTATAGAAGCATTCGAGGTATTCATTATTCTAATTCATTTCTATATTGTTTCCTTAAGTTCTTATAGTTTTCTACTCAAAATCCTAACTCTATTGTTTATTCTTGGTTAGGAAATCTAAGATCTTGAACATAAGATTCTTGGTAAGTATATTTCGATGGTTTTTAGGAGTGTTTCCAAAGTCCCAATCATGTTCTCATATCCCGGTATATTTGGTAAGGAAAATAGGATAGGATATTATATGTTATGCTATATGTTAACTTATGATTTATGTGTTATGTTATGTATGTTGTAGACTTGAGCATGTGACTTGTAAAACTAACAAGCCCCAGGTATATGACTTGCTTAGCTAGCAAGCCCCACAAATCTAATGGGCATATGACTTGTTCAGTTTACGAGCCCCAAGTAATAATGGCCATTATAGTATATGTGACATATGTTTATGATATGTTTTAGTATATGTTGCGGTATGAATTTTATGTATATGATTTATGTGTTAGATTTTCCTTGCTGGGCATTAGGCTCATTCATTTATGTTTTTATGAGTAGGAAAATAGCTATGGTGGCAGAAAGGTTCTTGGCAGCTTGGGGATTGTGTATTGAAGCAGAATGGAAATGGATGGATTGAGCGTTCGGTTCGAGGATGAAGTCACTTCTTAGTCTTTTAAAAAAAAATTATGCTTTATATGTATTTTTCGCACTTTATTTTGTAATCCATTTATTTAAAGTTATGTTATGTTTTTATTTTAAAAACCATGGGATCCCATATCCTACTATAAATTTTATGTAGTTTAACATTTGTCTTACAAGTTTTAATGAAGTTATAATTATTTCTAGTTCTATTAAAGATTAGTGTCTATGTATAAGTAGTCATTAATGGTCCAAAGTCTAGAGTAGTTGGGTCATTACATAAACATTCAGCAATCTCTAATAAACATATAACTCATTGACATAAACATGAAATCACAAGCTAACACTTAGCCATTCAGCATATCATATTCAATAATCAACCACAACAACCAGATTACACAACAAATAGGGTCGACACCCTTAGGTCGCACCCTCTGTTTACCCCACTGACTCCGGCCCGCTTAAACCGAGCTCAGTGCATAATAAGTTGTCCTCAGCTACCAGTGGCTGAGTCGCACCCTGTGCGCTAATGTAAACTCCAGCACTCTTAGACCGTTTGTCTACTATTTACATGGCATAATACCATCCTCTATAGATAATACAAACAGGGGAGCCCTTAGTCCCATTATGAATCTACAACCGGGTGCACTTTTCTTACCTTTAATTTCCAAATGCTTCGATTACAAGAAATGCCCCTTGAGCACGATCCGTCTCCCGAGCCCTAGCTTTTACCTAGTCACAACCAAGATAAGGGATTCCATTAATATTCAAATAAAGGTTTCCGGGTGAAGTTCTAGCTTCCGGGACATCGAATTCCACCAAGCACGGTGGTGGAATCGATCCTGAGCACCCTAGGTTAGGTTCCCGCGCTTAAAACCTTCAAATAGCCAAAAATGCTCTTAAGGGTCGCGGCCCCAAGAACCTGCGCTGCGGCCCGCCCCCTAAAACAGAGGCTAGGCCTCTCTGATCACAAACACGCGCCGCGACGCTTCCCTACTGCAGAGCCTCCTTGGCTCTTCTTTGATTCGCAAGGCCATGGAACTCTAGAACAGAGCCGCGGCCCATCCCCTCGTGCCCAGAAAATCCACCATTTTTAACATCCCAACCTTGCTCAAAACCACCCCAAAGCACCCTAATTTCAAAACCCATTGATCGCAAAACTTCTAACGTGATTCTAGCAACATAATCCAGCAAAAACCTAACTTAGAAACTCATTAAAATCCCATTTTAATTTCTGAAACCTAGAAGCTCAAGAACATAAAAGCCAGCTGTGAAACACCAGAATTCAACCATTAGATCATAGATTCAAGCTTACCTCCATTGCAAAACTAACTCCCTTAATGATTCCTGAGCTAAAACCCAAGCTTTCTAGCTTCAATTCAGTCCTTAAATTTCAAAACCATAAACACTTTAAAACCCAGCCAAAACCCAGAATTAATCGCCATGCACAAAGCTTATATCTTACCTACGTTCTTGATTGAACTCCTTAGCTGAACACTGGACTAATCCTTCAGGATTCCAGCCCAAACCACTGAATTCCCAGCTGAATTCCTTAAGTTTTTTGTGGTTTTTCTTTGAGAGAGAAAGGGAGAAAGAAGGAGGGTCGGTTCCTTGTGTTCCACTATGTTCTAAGATTTTACTTAGTCTATCCCTAGGTGATTAAGTCAATCCCAAGGCTCGGGGTGCCGGAAACGTCCCCGAGGGCAAAATGGTCAAATTCCCCAGTATTCCCGCCTAAGCTTCTTAACCGAAAATATATCTCCAATTATTTATTTCCATAACCCGTTAATCTAAATAGCCTTCCAGTACTTAAATTACCCCTTGACTTGCCCAAAGTCAAGTATTAAGCCTCGTTGTGACTTTTCCGCTTACTAGCTCCCTAGGATCGCCTCAAGTCGCATGCTGCAAATTTACCCACATGATAATGTGGTTCTCACAATTATAGCATATATTCAAATTTATATTCATATAACCATACAAGCATGCTTATCATATAATCATGCATTAAATTAATAATCGCACACACATAAACCACGTATGCCCTCACGACACACTAATCAAGGTCCTTAAGCCATATTAGTGATTTTGGGTCGTTACATAAATTATATGACATTAACTCAAAACAACTTTTCATATTAAGAAATGTTGTATTTCATGAATCTATATTTCCTTTTTCTAAATTACAAAACACTGATGTTATTTCAGATCCTTTTCCTCAAATAATTTTGCTTGCTATTTCTATTTCTCACACTCCTATCATAGATTATAATACTACTACTTCATCAAAAGAAAAAAAATTAGCAACTAACTCCTTGCAGCGTGATGGTAACTCTTCGGATCCTGCTAGTATTCCCAGTAATACTAACTATTCCATAGATGCTTCTCATCACTCCATTCCTACTGCTTCAGATACAAGCTCAACTATTGTTCCTACAACTCCTCCCCTATATCTAATTCAACCAATCATCCTATCTGCAAGTCTACTAGAAAACAAGACCTCCAACTTATTTACAAGATTTTGAGTGAAATTCCACATCTACACATATTTACTCTACTCCATATCCCTTATCTAATTATTTGTCATATTCTAAACTATCATCTCCTCACAAAGATTTTGTTTTTGCAGTATCAACACATACTGAGCCAACCATATATAATAAAGCTGCTCAACAAAGTCAGTGGGTAGAAGCAATGAACCAAGAACTTGAGGCATTACAAGCAAACAATACTTGGACCATCACCACCCTTCCTAAACACAACAGTCCTATAGGTTGTCGATGGATATACAAAATCAAGTATCATAGTGATGGCACTATCGAATGATACAAAGCTCGTTTAGTTGCCAAAGGTTATGCTCAACAAAAAGGCCTTGATTTCTTTGACACTTTTTCTCCCGTGACCAAAATGGATACATAAAGATTCTACTTGCCATTTCATCCATTAAAAATTGGCATACACTTCAATTAGATGTTAACAATGCTTTTTTAAATGGTGATTTGAATGAAGATATTTATATGTCAATACCACAAGGTCTTACTATTTCTTCTTTTCCTTCTACAGATCCACCACTTTTCTGCAAGTTGAACAAATCCCTCTATGGCCTCCGTCAATCATCTAGACAATGGTACACCAAGCTATCTGAGGCACTTATTCATGAAGGCTTCCAACAATCACAATCTAACTATGCATTGTTCACTAAAGGCTCGATTGATTCCTTTATTGCTCTACTAGTTTATGTCGACGACATCATAATTACGAGACCTAATATCTCTGCTCTACACCAGCTCCAACATTCTCTAGTTCAAACTCAAAACCTTAGGAAATCTCAAGTATTTTCTTGATTTTGAGATAGCTCGTTCACCTACTGGACTGTTCATCACTCAACGATAGTACACCATTCAGCTTCTACTGGAAACCGGTTACTTAGGCAGTAAACCCACCTCTACACCTATAGATCCTCAGGATAAATTGAATGCTACTTCAGGACATCCTCTATCTGATCCATCACAATACCGTCGCTTAATTGGTCGTCTCTTATACCTCACACTCTCCATACCAGACATAACTTATACGGTCCATTGCCTAAGTTAATTTATGTCAACACCTCGGACTGCACATCTGCAGGCCATTCACCATCTTTTGCAATACCTTCAAGGCAAACCGGGTCAAGGGTTGTTATGTCCATCTTCTTCTTTTCTTAACCTTTGTGCATACTCTGATTCAAATTAAGCTTCTTGCTCACTCTCTAGGCGCTCCACAACCGGTTACTATGTTTTCATTGGAGATTGCTTAATCTCCTAGTGATCTAAGAAACAACCCACGTATCAAAGAGCTCTGCTGAAGCAAAGTATAGGGCTTTGGCTGCTACTACAAGTGAAATCACTTGGATCCAGTATTTGTTGGATGCATTCCAAGTTGCTCAACTATCTCCTGCATTTATTTATTTTGACAACAACTCGGTGGTTCACATAGCAAACAATCCCACTTTCCATGAACGAACGAAATATATCGAGCTTGATTGTCACTTCATTAGAGAGAAGATCCGAGCATCCAAAATCAGACTCTTCTCAGTTAGTAGTCAGCACCAACTTTCAGTCTCTTTCACCAAACCTCTTCCTTCACCAACTCTTTTATCTCATATTTCCAAGATGTTTGTCTATGACATACATAGTACATCTTTAGGAGGGCTATTATATTTTATTTTGCTTATTTTTATATGATATTTTAGATTGTTATTTTTCTCTATACTTTTCTTTTATTATTGTATTTTCCTATTAGGAAAGGTTTGTTAGGTTTGTTACAGGTTGTTATTCTAAGCATAATATTGTTACTCTGCTTTATAAGGCATATCCTCTTTTGTATCGACTAACTGAATTAAATTCAATCATCAATGAAAGCTTTTCTAATTTATCTCCTAAATTCTCTCATGAATTCTTGCTTCCATTCGCTATGCAATAGATACAAACAAGGGTTAGTAAAATTGTATCACTGCTCTTATAAATTAGAGTGATTGATGAAAATAAATCTTTTTTATGTCACTTAGAAATATGAAATTCCTTTGATGAATTTTTGTAAAGTGGCCTCCAAAATGGGAGTTGTAAAAGGGAAATTTGATAAATCATGCTTATATTAGCTTAATAATTAAAATTTGAACCAAAGTTAACCACCATATGATACCAATGCTCATCTTTCATTTAATACCAAAAATACCCCTCTCATAACACCTTTCCTCTCTATTCTCCCTCTTCCTCTCTACCTCTCTTCCCCATACATTCTCTCTCACTCTCTCTTAACCATACGTATTACACACAATATTTTCATACTAAAATCTTGCAAGAAAGATACACATTCGGACATTGTGGATTGTTTGAGGAGAAACACCAAGCTTTGTGTTATTTTTGCTCATAGTGAAGAGATTAAATGGGTAAGTGATTTTCTTTGATTCTTGTTGTTGTTGGTTGTTTTTATGATTTAGAATGTTGTTTAGATGTTGGATCTGTAGTTTGTTGGTATTTTTTGCTGTTTTTTGGGTGAAAATCGTGTTATGTGAAAATCTACATTTTTTTTGGGTTCCCTAAGTTTTTTCTAAATGCCCGATAGTGTCCGATAGAGGCCCGATTCGGGCACGATAGTTGTTGAGTTTCAAGGTTAAGGATGAAGTTCCGATGGCAACTCGATGGTTGCCCGATAGTTTTGGTTACCCGATGGTCATAAAGGTCCAATGGCTACCCGATGGTTGCCTGATTATTATTTTGAATCTATACGCCCTTTAAGTACGATAATGGATCAATAATAGTATGATATATACTCGATTTTTGTTTTTAAGCTACTGTGGACCTAATAGTACGATGGTACACGATGGTACCCGATACTTGCCCAATATTAGTGTTTTAAGTGATCAAAAACATAAATAAAACTTTGCCTGATACCGCCCGATATGGCCCGATACTGGTACGATGCTAAAAAATGCCGAACTAAATTTCGACATTTTGTTGCCATTTACTGATTTTTTTTTCTTTGTACATGATAGGGTCAACTTTGTTCGCGTACTTGATGTATAATGGTGTTTGGGAGCGTGAAGGTAGAGATTGGGTTTTTAATGGAGTCGAAAATTTAACGTTCGAGTTGGAGAAAGACATAACTTACTCACAACTTGTTGAACTTTTGTACTCAGAGCTGGAGGTTGACAAAGTGCAGTATGACCTGAAATTAGAAGTGAATTATAAGTACATGAAATGGTTAATGTATCGGCCTGAACTTATAAGGAATGACAAGGGTGTAAGCTTATATTTGTCAATGCTTTTGAAGAAGCCAGATGAATTTGTTCCCCTTTTTGTGACTTTGGTGGAGAAGAATATCATTGTTGATCGTAATCCTCCACCAAGTACTGTTAAGGATACTCGTAGTGAGGTTGGGACTTATGTTCCAGAAACAAATCCGGAGGTGCTGGTAGCCACTGCTGTACCTGAATCAAACCCTTTCATACCAAAAGTTGATCATGTAGCACAAATGTCATTTCATGATGATATTCCTAATTGTCCTGACCCTGAAGATGATTTTGAGGGCAATGACGATTTTCCTGATTATCCTGAACCTGATGCTGATTTTGATTGCAATGATGATGTAAGAGACAACCAAGAAACAGAGGTCTGTTCTCAAGCTTTGAGCCTGAGTCCACTGTCGTACCAAATACCGAGGCAAACAACATGTAGAAGTAGACCCCGTAGAGAAGATCGCCAAACACCTGGTACTAGTAGTAGTCGTCCAGACGGAACAAATGATGCTAGAGAATTTAGTGATCCACTCTCTTCTTCGACATATTATAGTAAATTCAAAGCTCAGATGTTTACAAGAGAAGACATTGAGGATAATAGTCACTATATATCTATGGGTGGCACATCGGGCGGAGAGATTCATTTAGGAAAGTTTTTCAGAGGCAAGGAACATTTAAAGAAGGTTGCTGGCTTGTTTGCAATGAAGAAGGGATTTGACTTTATAGTTAAGAAGTCTGGTATTGATGTTTGGTACATTACATGCAAGGATCCTGATTGTGGGTGGAGGTTAAGAGGGAAGAAGAAGCAACTTTCTAACATGTTCGAGGTGACTGCATTTGAAAATGTACACACATTTTCCCTCGATGTTCAAAAAAAAGATAACCGTCAAGCATCACCTTTGGTAGTTGCCAACTGATCAAGGATAAATTCTCAGTTAACGGTTCAGATTATTTAGCCTCCAAAATAAGAGAATATATGAAGAATTCTTTCGAGATCGAAATGAGTTATGAGAAGGCTTGGAGATGCAGAGAGAAGGCACTCCACATAGTTAGGGGTACGCCTGAAGCTTCATATTCGAAGTTACCTGGGTACTTGCACATGCTGCAGTTGAACAATCCCGATTCCATTACTGATTTCAAGGTAGACGAGGGTCGCTTCAAGTATTTCTTTTTTTCTCTGGGTGCTTGTAGGCGGGGATTCAAGTTTTTTCGACCTGTTATATGTATTGATGGGTCCTTCTTGAAAACTAGGTATGGTGGCCAAATGTTGTGTGCTATGGCATTGGATTCAGACAGCCACATATTTCCGATTGCTTTTGCAATAGTTGATAGTGAGAACCACGACTCTTGGACCTATTTCATGAGGAAGTTGAAATAAGCGATTGGTGATGTTGAGAACTTAGCATTCGTATCGGATAGGCATCAAAGCATTGTTCATGCTTTGGAACCTGTCTTCCCTGATGCACCCCACGACGCATGCTACCACCACATTATTATGAACCTGGCTAGCAAGTTCAAGACTGATTGCTTCACGGATCATATTTACAATTGTGCATACTCGTATAAGAAGACAGATTTTGAAAGAGAATTTGAGAAGATAAAAGCAATGGATGTTCGAGTTGCACTATATCTTGAGGGCATTGGATTTGAAAGATGGGTTCGTGCGTACTGTCCAGGGGACCATTACTGTAATGCCCCAAATTTCCTAATAAGGTTTAGGACCTTGATTAGGAGTCCGGGAGGGCCATAATTGATTTATTATAGTATTTAATGATTATATGCATATTTACGTGAATTATATTATTATATGATGGTGAATGCATGCATATGGGCTCATATGTTAATTATGAGGGTAATTTGGTAATTTGGCCACTGTGGGCGTAATGGTATATTTTTGGTGCATGATTGTGATTAATTAATATATCCACATTATAAGGTGGATTGGTTCGAGCTAATTGACATGAGACGATCATGGGATGTAGGTGTTCGGTCTAGTCATAACGGGTTTAAGTTCGGGGCTCGGGGTGAGTCTCGGGGTGAATTTAGTGATTATAGCATTACCGGGGATTTTAGGGTAACGGGATATGATCTAATGGTATTTGAAAATATTGAGAATAGAGGGAATTGGAGAGCGTTAATTATGATTAACGGTATAGGTTGAAAAGGACGATTTTACCCTTGGGAGTGCTTAGAAGCCTTTAAATGACCTAGGGGAATTTAGATCATTTGGCTTGGATATACATGAGGTTTAGTAGGCTGTAGAAAACAGAGTTAAAACAGAGCCTATCCTCTCTTTCTCCCTTCCTTCCCGTACAAGTCCTCCTTCACCCTCTTCTTTAGGTTTTGAGAGCCTATCTTGAGGAAGCAAGCTAGGGAGTCAAGCTTGGGGAGGTTTAGCTTGAGTTCAGCCATTGAGAAGGATTCAAATCGTGTTTGGGGTAAGTTTCTCCATTGATTTCTGGTACATACTCTGTTTTGAGTTTTAGCTTTTAACTTGTGAATCACTTGTAGAAAGTTTGAATTAAAGGAGGTTTGGGTGATGTTTACTTTGCGTTTTGATGAGGGTGAGTTGTAGAGGATGTTTGGTGGTTGAATTGGGTGTTAGGTTGGGGTTTGGGACAAGTTTGAAGGGATGGCTTGAGAGGAAAACGCAGGGGAGAGTTGGCTGGTGCGTGCTGGTTTCTTGGCTGGTTTGCGAAATGAGTCGCGGCCTGTCTATGGTGTGCTGCGGCCTGTGATGGATTTAAAGGTGAAAATGGCTCTGTCAGGAGGAGGGTGAGCCGCGGCATGGCTCTGGTGAGCCACGGCCCATCAAGGCAGATTTGGCCAAAAATGGGTTTTTGGCCTAGGGATGCTAGCTTAAGGCCTCAGGGTTGATCCTAGTACCCGGTTAAGTGGGGATTGATGTCCCGGAGGCTAGATATTGGTTTGGGAACTTATGTTGATCATTTTTATTGATGATACCTTATATTTGGTTATGACTAGGTGACCGCTAAAGACCTAAAGGTTGATCGTTCTCAAGGGTTGTCCTTTAAATCATTCTAGCTCGACTTTGAGGTAAGAAAACTGCACCCTATGTATATGTGACATGCATGGCTATTATGATGCATGTTGGTTGATTATTGAGTATGACATGCATGGCTATTATGATGCATGTTGGTTGATTATTGAGTATGACATGCATGGCTATCATTGGTGCATGTTGGATTGTTGGATATATTGCATATGATGCATGAGAAACATGTGATTAGGACATGCTTTGTATACTGGGTATGATATTGTTCAGAGCTTGAGCCTCTGTGGTTGTGCATGGTCCTAATTGTACTGGTATCTGTTTAGTAAGCATGCTAAATACCTTGTTTATGGATATTGAACATGTGGTATACGATTGGTGGCATGACTTGCTTGTGTATGGCACTGACTAGTCAGGGACCGACTCTAAAGTCGAGAATCACTCATTGAATGGCTCTATGGCATTAATGCTAGACCGACCCTAGGGTCGAAGAACTTATAAGCGCTTACCTGGTCTACGATCAGATGACTATAGCCAAGGTATATGACCCCGGTGACCGTTTGTCACATGGCTAAGGGACGTTGTCCATAGTTTCGACTCTAGAGTCATGAGGAAGGTTATGTTGGTGACTAATCACCTTGCACCTGTCCTAATCAAACTTAAGAAAGAATCACTTATCGGTTAAGCCCTGGTGACCCTATCGTCACATGGCTAGAAGGAGCGATGCTCATTATTGTGACTTTTGGCTATTGTCACCTATTTGCTTGGGCTGATAGTCCTGAATGGTTATTATGATCGTTGTTGATATTATATCATGCTTTATTGTGTTTTCTTGCTGGGCTTTGGCTCATGGGTGCTACGTGGTGCAGGTAAAGGCAAGAGGAAGTTGTACCATCCTTGAGTTGGAGAGCTTAGGTGATGATGTGTACATATGCAGCTGCTCGTCTGCCACGGCCGAGGTTTAAAGTGGAACTAGGGTTGAACCCTGTTTTGCCGCTTAGAACGGCCTGTTGTAAATATTTTCTGTAATGAACTCTGAAATTATATTTTCGGGATCCCAATGTATATATTAAACGTTCTAGTGAAATGTTACATCTTATCCAAAATGTTTAATCCCTAAACCGCTAATCATGCTTAGTTCACGATTTTGGCCAAATGACTCGGTTAGCGAGTTTAGCACTGTTTACAAGGCACACCGTAACGGTTCCTAGGGTTGGGGCGTTACAGTTACAATGTAATGACAAGTAATTGGGCTGAAATTTTCAACAGTAAAACTAAGGACACAAGAGCCTTCCCGATCACTGCTTTTGTTGAATTCATCAGGTTTACTATTCAAACATGGTTTGCTACTCGAAAGGAAAATGCTAAAAAGTGTAGCACGACTCTATCACCAGTTATGGAGGGGGACTTGTCATGTCAATTTGAGAAATCTCGCTTCTTAAGCGTCGACAGAGCTGGACCTTATACATTTAATGTCCACCCCGGAGGAACAGTTCAGAGCGGTGGTATAGTTGATTTGGAGGCATGAACATGCAGTTGCGCCCTATTCCAAATCATGAAGATTCCTTGTCCACATGCATGTGCTGCTGCTCAAGAACGAAATATTAGCATGTACTCATTGTGCTCTCAATATTACACAAGAGTGTTGGAAGAGCACATATGAGGGGACAATTATGCCAATTGGTGATGAGGATGATTGGGAATTGCCTGAAGACATTAAGAACATCCAAGTTGGAGTACCGATTGAGAAGAAACCTGTAGGCCGACCGAAGAAGCAAAAGGTCGGACGAATTAGGAAAAATCGATATCCTTCTAATGGAGACAAGGTTGTGATACAACGATGTTGTAGCAAGTGTGGTGGTAAAGGGCACAACAAAGCATCTTGCAAGTGCCGAGGTTAAATTGTTTTTTTTTTGTATTCTAGTTGACCTATTATGTTTTATTTCTGCTTGAACTAGTAATATTTGTTATGTGCTGGATTTTGCAGGTTTTTTTCTCCATTATGAAACTCTTAAATATGTAATAATCCAGTGTTGGCCCGATAGTGCACGATGCCGATACGACAATGCATGATATCGTTTGTTGTATGATTATTTAAATGTATCTTACAATATGGTACGACGTTGCTCGATGTAGTACGATAGTTAATGTACGACATTAGGGTACGATAATGTACGATATTGGTTCGATAGTGGTACGATGGTATGATTTTAGTACAGTTTCGTGAAATTTGTGAGACATGTGAGGGTACGATAGAGTACGATAGTGATCGATGATAGTACGATTGCAAAGATTAAACACATTAAAATGTAGTAATTACAAAAAGAGCAATCAAAAAAATTATACAATTCAAAAAAATTAAGACCGTTCAACATAAGTTTTGGTAGAATAAGTCTATACACCACCTTTGCCTAAAAAATTTCATATTATTGTCAGTTACATTATCAAATGGTAGTTGTAGAAGCTTATGTTCAATATGCTCAATTACGTAACATCCGCAATCGCCACTGCATTAGAAAATAAACAATAATTTAATAAAGTTTTGTAATTAAGAAATAATAATTAATATGTGATATTTAATAAAGTTCACCTGGATTTTGTTTGCGGTACGAATTCACGTGGAGTGAGTTTCCAATCGAAGGGTCTGACCTGGCTCTCTGATGCTGTCAACTGAGGCACGAGTATAACGTCATGGTTCTCAAATAAACTGGACTGTCGCAAGACCGACGGGAAAATGGTACACCAGTCAACCATCATACTGATCAAATCGTTTTCGGAAATTGATCCAATACTGGAGTCAAAGATGTTGAACATCCACCCATTCAGGTCTGCCTCTACAGCTACCCAATGCAATTGGTCTTTCAAGAAGAGGGCAAAATAAATGAACTCCTTGTTCTGTCAACTCGGTAAGAACTGGACTGCATCACCCCTAACTAGGTCCAATATACTGTCATCCCAACTAAAGCCAGAGTAGTCAGAACCTAGAAAAGCGTCCCACCGAGCCTTCAATGATTCGGGAAAAATTGTAGGCATACAACACAGTTCTGAGGGTACACGTCAAGATAAAATTGTAGACGCCTCCTCATGAGATGGAATGCTGCATCTAAATGCTACATTAAAGGAAAATTAAGTCAGTAACCACATTATCGTACCAAAATAAATAAACAAAAAACTATCAGACATGAATATAGTAACTATCGTACCCCAATCGTACATGAATATAGTAACTAAATAACAACAATAAAACCTTCTATCATACCCATATCGTGCTAATGTCGTACCATCATCGTACCTTTATGGCAAAAACTACAATATTATACACCATCGTACCCACTAGCGTCCCACTGTCGTACCATCATCGTACGATCGTACTACCATCGTACCTATATCGTCCCACTACAAATTCTAAAATTACGATGTTAATAATAACTACTTAACAAATTATATCGTACCCCTATCGTGCTAATGTCGTACCACCATCGTACCATTGACAATATAAACACTTTATAATTTGACACTTATAATTATCGTACTACCATCGTACACCAATCGTACCTATATCGTACCACTACATATAGAAACATTTAAATAAAATTTCAACATTCTTTAATTATGAAGTTATAGAAAACTTACAGAGTCAGAAAGCCATGTCCTCGGAGTATGCAGTTTCAGGAACCAAGCAACATCGTGTGTCCCTGAGAAGCATTCCCTCGGATATTTATTCCCAATGGTGCCAAGTAACCACTTGTGAAAGGTCATAACTAATTTACCATCAACAACCCTCAATGGATCCCCATTCACTGCTGTCTTCGATTTCTTATTCATTTTCTTCATTACAGTGTACTCATCGAACCACCTAGGCCTCTTTCTTTCTCTCCTCTTCTCCGGTGCTGGTGGAGCTATGTCTAAGAATTGTACTTCAGAATCTTCAGTATCTCCGATTATAGTAATTTGCCTATCCTCTGGTGTACGAAAAATGTGAGCATCTACATCATCAGGTCTGTAATCGTTAGGGAGAATGTCTTCATCTACACGAGACTGAGGGCCTTCTTCAGTGGACTGAGGGTGTGGATCTAGAGCTGGCCTACTAAGATCTTCCATCATTGTCATCAGCTTCTGCAATTAACCCAAGATCTCGGACTGACCTTTAATAAGGGCACTTTGTTGCCCTTCAACCTTTTCCAACCTGGCCAAAATCATAGAGTAGCCTGGTTGCTCAGCTTGGGAGGAGGTGCTGGCATGAGGTGCTGATGGGGGAACCTCAGGTGCCTCAGGTGCTAGAGGTGGTGGAACCTCCTTAAAAATATTTGCTGCTTCTGCTTGCTCAGCTAACTTTTCAGCAAGCTTTTCAGCCTAGCTCTGTAAGGCTTCCTGTGTAGACTGTCCATCGGCATCCACCTCTAGTTCCTCTAACCCCATGTCCACATACAATGGGGCTTCATTGTCTGTAAGGGTCCTCACATACTGTTCTTTAGCAGGTCAGGCACACAGGTTGGGGTATATTGTCAACTGCCACCAAAAATAATGAATATTTAGATTGGAAAGTAAAACAATATAAAAAAATAAGTAATTGTCATCGGTGAACAATGGTAACCTATCGTACCCCAATCGTACCACAATCGTACCATATCGTACCCATATCATGCAATTATCGTATCTCAATCGTACCATATTGTACCCATATCATGCAATTATCGTACCCATATCGTACCCATAACATAACAATATCGTACCCATAAGTGAGAATTACTTGCTAACTATCGTACCATCATCGTACAACATCGTACCAATAGCGTACCTCTACAACTACATTAATAAAGAATACATATCGTACCCCAATCGGACCATCATCGTACCAAATCGTACCCCTTAGCCAGTTTTCAAACAGTTGACAAAAAACCACAAAATAACCCCCACAATCGTACCCTATCGTATTCCTATCGTGCAATACCCATAGAATTGCATATCTAGAAAAAAATATAGAACATTCAAAATATTTAAAAAGTAAAGTAAAAGCTCACCTTTTTGGCAAAAAATTTAATAAGTTGCTCTTTGTGTATCTCTACTTTCTCCTTGCTCTGCCAGTTGATCATTCTTGGAATGCCTTGGCCCAATCTCACAGCATAACCCTGACCCAACTCAATGATGGACTCAAAAGCCCAATACTACAATGCTGCAGCATACCCATAAATAGAGTACTTGGCCTCCTTCTGAGTCTTTCCTTTCTCAATCTTCTTCTGTAAATGCTTCTTCATTTCTACAAAGTCTTTTTGACAAGTTTGTAACAACTTCTGGTATGATATCTTCCCCCACGGGTACTGGAAAAATAAGTCAACGTCATCTACCATCTTCAGCATGTCAGTCCAAACCATCAACTTCTCCTCACGACCTTTCAAAACACCCTCTACTAATAAACACAAACCCATCTTGTACACATCATCAACTATTTGACAACTCTCAAAAGTTCTGCGTAGTTGCCCTATGCTCACTGGGGAATGACCATTGAAGTACTCAAGAATCAACCGATCCGAAGTGGTCTTCGCTTTAATCTCAGCTTCAGACGGTCCAGCCTCGAAATTTAAACCAGTAACTAAAGCGAACTCCAATTGGCTAAATCTACATCGTTTTTTCCCAATATAAAACTAGACTTCGTCAATCTTCTCCCCTCTGAATTTTTGCAACAACAGCTGATGGACTAAGGCACCAGAAAAATTTAATGGTTCCGCCATGAAGAATTGTTTGAAAGGGGATTCCTTCACCCTATCCAATAAACCACACTATATAAATTTTGCTTTAATCTTTGGAAAGTACCAACTGCCGCGCCAAGTGATACGTCCTGTAAAATGTTCTTCTACTGGAACTATCAGTTGTGGAGGTCTTAAATTCTGCATAAAAAAAATAAATACCCAATTAAATAGAATAACAAAAAAAAAGCATCAAATTTTATATTCTGCAATCTACTATCGAGCAACTATCGGACACTATCGCACCATATCGGACACCACTGAAAAAAAATAAAAACAGGAACTATAACATTATCATGCACCATCGTACCTCACATCATACACCATCGGAATATAACAACACAACAATTTGTTCCCAATATCGGGCACACATCGTACCCAATATCGTACCCTATCGTACCTTCATCTTCAACCTCAAGTTATCAGAAAACACAAAACTATCGCACAAACGTCGAACCACTATCGTACCCCTATCTTACAGTCATCTTCAACCTGAAGTTATGAGAAAACACAAACACTATCGTATCCCTATCGACCCACTATCGTACCCTATCGTACCTCTCAAAAAACCCAGAAAAAAATTCAAAATTTTACGGTTTATCAGATTTCACACAGTTAAATTCAACAATACATACTATAACATTTTGCAATGGAAAAGAAATTGAAAAAAACACATACCCTAGACATTTTTGCGTAATGGGGTGTCGGTTTTTCTTTGGGGTCTGAGTTTTTCTTCGTCTCCGGTGGTGGTTGGGGTTTGGGTGAGTGTCGGGGTTTAGGTGAGGCTTGGTCTCCAGTGGTCTGGGTTTTCCTTCGTCGGGTGGTGGGGGTTTTTCTGACCGTCGGGTGAGGGAGAGAGATGCGTCGGGTGAGGGTGGGTGAGGGTAGTTATGGGTTGCTCGATGGTTTTGTGGGAGTGAAGAGTTTTGGCAGAGAGAGGGAACGGGAAATGGCAGGGGGAAAGTTACGGTTTTTATTTATGTTTTTTATCACTATCGTGTACCATCGTGTACCATCGTACTATTGGGCAAGTATCGGGTACCATCGTACTATTAGGTCCGCAGTAACTTAAAAACAACAATCGGGGATATATCGGACTATTATCGATCCATTATCGTACTTAAAGGGTGTATAGATTCAAAATAATAATCGGGCAACCATCGGGTAGCCATCGAACCTTTATGACCATCGGGTAACCAAAACTATCGGGCAACCATCGGCTTACCATCGGACCTTCATCCCTAACCTTGAAACTCGACAACTATCGTGCCCGAATCGGGCCTCTATCGGACACTATCGGGCATTTAGAAAAAAACTCAAGGAACCCAAAAAAAACGCAGATTTTCACAGAACACGATTTTCACCCAAAAAACAGCAAAAAATACCAACAAACTACAGATCCAACATCTAAACAGCATTCTAAATCATAAAAACAACCAACAACAACAAGAATCAAAGAAAATCACTTACCCATGTGTATCTTTCTTGCAAGATTTTAGAGAGAAAAGGTATGAGATTTTGTTATGAGAGGAGTATTTTTGGTATTAAATGAAAGAAGAGGATTTGTATCATATGGTGGTTAACTTTGGTTCAAATTTTAATTATTAAGCTAATGTAAGCATGATTTATCAAATTTCCCTTGTAAAATTCCATACCTTAAGAAAAATTTGGACGGAACAACCTAACTCATCTAAGTATGTGCATTGAACTATGTTGACTCGCATTTAGAAAAGGTTGCCCCACCACCCAACATGACCCAGAGGCATTCGGGTTGTGTCTTATTTGACCCAACCTATTTTCTCTATCCAAGCTTACCTATTTTCTTTATTCGACCTTAGTACCTTATTACTAAAAACAAATAAGGATGAAGATTTGAACCCCAACATCCTCTCGAGTAGTTAAGTTACAAATCACTAAGCTAACTATATATATTTTGTTATTTTTATACGCGTTTCAGTAATATTTTATACAAATTTATATTAAAAATATTTATAATTATTAATTATTAGAATTTGAATACCTATTAAAAATATTTTAATTTTATATTTTAAAATTGTTGTAATTATAGAACTATAAATTACTTAAACTTATATTATACTTTTATTATCAATTTAATTTCAATATATAGCTCTGTTTATCCATGAATCAGCTGCTAATGATGTGGCAAGGATTTTCGACACGTAGCAGAGATACGGCTCGCCTATCGACCAGCATTATTTCTACACGAAGAAATCAAGTTCTATATACGACCAGCTTGGTCGTATATTTCGCTCATTTATGTAAAGATCTGTATAGTTGTGATGATATCCGATAATATCTCTTCATTATGACTTGCAGATCAGATCATTAAGGATAAATATTATTTCCTAATTCATGTAACTCTTCCTGAGCCTATAAATACACAAGAGATAGCTCAAGGAAGGGGACCGATCTTTTTTCTTTGAGAATTATATTACTATTATCCATCGTTGTATTGTTTTCTTCTTCTAAGGTCCGCGAAACTCAGGAACCCTAGTTCTTTGATCACACCTTGGGAGCTCAATATTAATAATAGTATCAAGTGGACGTAGGTCATTACCAATCACTGGGGCCGAACTACTATAAATCTTTGTGTTCTTTATCTTTCCATTAGATTATTTTCAAGCTCTATATCATTTTCCTGTCGTTTCCTAGACTCCGTGTCGTTGACCAAAATCAGGGTCAACAAACTCATAAATAAATATTTATTATATTTTTATTAGTGTAAAATTATCGAGCTTAATTTAATTTTTTTTTTACCGTATCATGCTTTCGAACTAGTTCATTCATGATAAAGTGTCATGTTATGTCTTCATGCTTATAACATCCTAGCCAAACACGACTTGCTACATTGTGTTGTGCCTGACCGAGGCCAATATTTTTTATATCATGTTGTACTCGTGCCAAACTTATGCCATGTCAAAAAGTTTGGCTTACATTTTAGCTTTACTCGACATGGTGCCTCGAGAAGACTATCTAATATAAATTAATTTAGAAAAGTAATATTTTAAATGTGAAGGTCTTCGTTCATTACTCTCTTCAAACAAATGAAGTGTGTTTGTCAAATGTCACGAAGCCAAAAGCTTTTTATTGATTTTAGTATTTAGTCTTGGTGCTATATATGTTCTTGGGCTTATGGATTAGACATCACTAATAGCCATAATTAAAAGTATTTGAAATTGGAAAAGTGACTAAAGGAAAGGAAATGAAATTTGTAATTTATAATTTTCTAACATACTCGTGCTCATTTTTGTTTTTAATGTTGAAATTGATGCTTAACAAGTCGTTAGAGTTTAAACGTTGAATAATTGTATATCTTGTCATATATGTCTCAAATCGATCGACAATTATAAACTCTAAAACAATCCCAACAAAATTAACTCAACAACGCATTAATTAAAGGCATAAAGGCATGCCTGAAATTCAAAATTTCAAGTTTAGTTAGCAATGCCCACGTACTAAATTTCCAAATATTCATGTACATATTTGACTTGCTATAATTACTTGACTTTTGTATACCATTAGTAAAAGGATTAGAAATGCAATAAATAGGGAGGGAAATGAGGATAGCCACCTTAAGCGAGGGCCACTTAGAAATAGATATATAATATTTGGTGATGCTACCTTATTGGTAGCTTTAATTGCAACGCCACATAACTAGTAGTCACTCTATAATTAGTCATTTCTACCTTCACCTATATATATGTTACAATTCCTCTATAATTCTCTTCAGTGTTAGGGCTCTTGCCCATTGATTATTTACTTATTCCATATCCAATATATTTATAATCTAATTTTTTTTCATACAAGTAATAAAAATTATTACTTATGAGTGGGAAGGTGAGGATAGCAGGACTAGCCTCCGTGAATACATTCACGGTGAGATTAGTGATTACCGTTGTGGTTGCTGTGAGCTTACAAATTAGCAGCGGTCAGCTTCCATTTGGACATCTAGGAGGCTTTGGGGGCGGTGTTCACACTAATGGTGCTCTTCATGGCAATTTACCATCATTCTCGACAGCATCTCATGCGGCAACTATATTCTGTGGAACATGCGCTTACAAAGATGCATGCATTGGAAGCATTGGATCTATGGTCAACAATCCCAATGCCAACCCCAAAGACTTTTTCCAAGCTGCAATACAATCTAGCATCTCTCAAGTGAGCACAGTCTTAAATGTGTCTGGTAGCATAGCAGCCAGTTCTTCGGGCTCCAAGAAAATGTTCATGGAAGATTGCCAAGAATTGCTTGGATTCGCAGTTGATGAACTCCATGCTTGCTTTTCGACTGTTGGAGGAACCGACTTGAATGTCTTCCGCAACAAACAAGCTGAACTCCTCAATTGGCTGAGCGCTGTCGTATCTTACCAGCATACTTGCCTTGATGGCATATTTGACTCTCAACTCAAAACAGAGATTATGTCAAATGGCCTCTCCGCTGCAAACCAGCTTGCAAGCAATGCCTTGGCGATTGTCTCCACTATGTCCACAATCTTTAATGGCTTCAAAATCCCTTTTGGGCTTGGAACAGGTGGTAATTCTCGTGCACTAACTGGTTTTGGACACGGTAGTTTTGGATTTGGTCTTGGTGGCTATAAAGCTAGCGGTACTTGGAGTGGAGGTATAGGTGTTGGGAATGGTTTAGGAGGTGGTGGTGCAGGGGCAGGTGGTGGGGGTGAAGGTGGTGGTGCAGGGGCAGGTGTTGGTGGTGAAGGTGAAAGTGGTGGTGTAGGTGCTGGTGCAGGTGCTGGTGGTGGGGTAGGTGCTGGTGGTGCAGGTGACGGAGGTGCCAGTGGTGAAGGTAGTGGTGATGGAGGAGCTGGTGGTGGTGGGGGTGAAGGTGGTGGTGCAGGGGCAGGTGCTGGTGGTGAAGGTGAAAGTGGTGGTGTAGGTGCTGGTGCAGGTGCTGGTGGTGGGGTAGGTGCTGGTGGTGCAGGTGACGGAGGTGCCAGTGGTGAAGGTGGTGGTGATGGAGGAGCTGGTGGTGGTGGGGGTGAAGGTGGTGGTGCAGGGGCAAGTGGTGGAGCAGGTGCTGGTGGTGAAGGTGAAAGTGGTGGTGTAGGTGGTGGTGCAGGGGCAGGTGCTGGTGGTGGGGCAGAGGTAGGTGGTGGGGCAGGTGCTGGTGGTGGTGCAGATGATGGAGGTGCTGGTGGTGGAGGTGGTAGTGGTGAAGGCGGTGGAGAAGGTGCCAGTGGAAACGACAGTGGAGAAGGTGGTGGTGGTAGTGGTGAAGGTAGTGGTAGCGGTGGTGGTGCCAGTGGAGGTGGAGGTAAAGGGAGTGATGGTGGTGGTGGTATCTATAATGGTAGTGGTAGTGACAGTGGTGAAGGTAGTGGTAGCGGTGGTGGTGTTGGTGGAGGTGGAGGTGAAGGGAGTGTCAAAGGTAGTGTCAGTGTTGGTGGTGGTGGTGGCGGGGCTAGTTCTGATGGTGGTAGCGGCGGTGGTGGTAGCGGTAGTGGTGGTGGTAGCGGCAGTGGAAGTGGTAGTGGTCAAGGTAGTGGTAGCGATGGTGGTGTCAGTGGAGGAGGAGGAGGTGAAGGGAGTGGTGGTGGCGGTGGCGGTGGCGGTGGCGGTGGCGGTAGCGGCAGTGGTGGTGGTAGTGGTGGCGGCAAAGGTAGTGGTGAATATGATTGGAGTGCACAATTCGGTAATGGTGGCGGAGGTGGTGGTGGTGGCGGCGGCGGGGGTAGTGGTGGTGGGGGTTGGGGTGGCAGCAGTGGTGGGGGTAGCGGTAGTGGCGGTGGCAAAGGTAGTACTGAATATAGTTGGAGTACAGAATTTGGTAATGGTGGAGGAGGTGGTGGTAGTGGCAGTGGCGGCGGCAGTGGTGGGGGTTGGGGTGGGGGTGGCAGCGGTGGTAAAGAAGGTGGTTTCGGTTTTAAATTTACTAAAAACTCACATGGGGAATCTACCGTTGGTACTGGTTCTAGACGACTTAAGGAGGTATATCAAAGCAATGGTGAGCCATCGTGGTTGTCCGGTGAAGATAGAAAACTATTGGGTGGCAACAATGGCAATGGAAATTTAACACCTAATAAAGTTGTAGCTAAGGATGGGAGTGGAGACTTTAAAACTATTGGAGAGGCTCTTTCTTCCTATCCCAAGAACCATCAAGGTAGATATACTATATATGTTAAAGCTGGGATATACAACGAGTATCTAACTGTTACAAAAGAACAAGTCAATGTGTTTATCTACGGAGATGGACCCCGAAAGACGATCATCACAGGAAGAAAGAATTTCAACGAAGGCGTTTCAACCTTTAGAACTGCTACATTTTGTAAGTTTTTCTTCTTCTTCTTTTTCCATTATATTCTCACGTTCATTTTCTCTACTTTCTTCTTCTAATAATGACAATTTTACTTGTCATTTCTTACCTTGCCAGCTGCTATTGGAAAGGGATTTGTGGCAAAGTCGATTGGATTTCAAAACACAGCAGGACCAGAGGGACACCAAGCAGTGGCACTTCGAGTTCAATCAGACATGTCTGCATTTTACAACTGCAGAATAGATGGTTACCAGGACAGTTTGTATGTTCAAACTCATCGTCAATTCTACCACAACTGCGTCATATCAGGCACAGTTGACTTCATCTTTGGGGATGCGGCTGCTGTTATCCAGAATTCATTGATCATTGTTAGAAAGCCTGGGAAAAACCAGAAGAATGCAGTGACTGCCCAAGGGAGAGTTGACCAGTATGAAAGTACTGGCATAGTAATCCAAAACTGTAGGATTGTCCCTGAACAAAAACTCATCTCAGAAAGATTGACTACTCCCACATACTTAGGTAGGCCATGGAAAGAATACTCTAGGACAGTAATTATGGAGTCCACAATCGAGGACTTGATCCAACCAGCAGGATGGATGGAATGGGATGGTGACTTTGCTCTTAACACACTCTACTACGCTGAATATGCAAATAGAGGCCCTGGAGCTGCAACCAACCAAAGGGTTAAATGGAAGGGTTACAAGGTCATCACTAACAGGAATGAAGCTATGCAATTCACAGCTGGCCAGTTTCTCCAAGGAAACTTGTGGTTAGGAAATACTGGTGCACCCTTCTTCCTTGGATTAAAGCACTAATTAAATCATCAACTGTTCAATGAGAAAAACTCGTATGACTACTCATATAGGCTTATTTTGAGGATGAGAGGATGGTACTGAGTTCCACCCCACCTCATCATTGACTAAAAAAATAATTTGTGCATTAATTTTTGTTATACTGATTCTTTATGTCGTGTTTCTATATGGTCCAATATTGTAGGCTTCTTGCCCATTCAAAATAAATATATACATTTGCCTAGTACATTCATTTATTGTGGTTGCTATATCTCCTTTGTTCTAGAAGAAAATAGTTAGTAATTATTGAGTGTTGATTAAAGATATTCAATGCTTTCTGATTTGTTTAAACACAAACATAATTATGATGTGTAATTGCTATTGTAAATGCACTGGAGGTTGTAAATAAATGCGTTTAATATGATAATATATTTATATTTAATGTATATTTGGCTCTCGATTTCGTTAAGCAAACTTGTGTGACGAACTGGTAACTTTGTGTAATCTTGTTTATGCATGGTGTGTATTCATAACTTGGTACATGTCTAGTTAAAGATAATATGATTGTGCAATTATAGAGTAAGTCATGCAATTTGAAATGTTATATATGCTCCAAGTAGAGTGATAAAAAGTTGAGTTATGATATATTTGCATACTAATGTATATACATATAATTCTATAAAAATAAATTTCAATTTTAGAGATAACCAATATAAATTCATAAACGTATTTGTATTAATTTTTTAAAAAATATATAGTATAAAAATGTAGAAAAAGATAAAGTTTAAGGGAACAAGAAGATCACAAAAGTTAGCGATATTGGTCATTATTGTCCATACTCTTCTTATTGAGGATTTGTAGCCTTTTGGAACATTTTGACTCACAATGGTAATTAGATTTTGCAATATTTCAAGTTTCTAAATGGATAAAAGTTATGCCCATACTTTTCTTGGTCGGGATTTTTAGCATTTTTTTTTATATTAGGAAAGAAGGATTCGAATTTGGTATCTCCTTTTTTTATGAGAGATTTTAAACCTTTTAATTGGTGCATTATGATTCATAAAGTGACTAGTTTTCACCATTTTTTAAGTTTAAAAATGTATAAAAGTTATGCCTTAACAACATATGAAAAGAAAGATAATAACCCAGCCAACAATGAAACTCCACAAGAACATATTTTTAAAATGTTATTAATTTATGAGAAAATAACATTTTTGGACTTTTGGTTTTAGCTTCAAACTCAATTGGATCATCTCTTTTGAAAAGTACTTTTTGGTTTTTGTGTTCTGTACATTCATTCTAAATGGTCTCTTATAATCAAATTTGGTCAAAATATTTTTGAATATGATTTAAATACGATCAAATTTTATTAAATATTTAATTTTTAATTAATTTTAAATATTAAAAATATATTAAATTTTAAAAAATACTAATTTTAATTAATTTAAACAAAACATATACAATTTAAATTTAATAATCAGATTCAGAAAAACACCTAAACCATTTTATAAAATGTTCTTCGTGTTCTTTGTGTCATTTCTTTACAATTTATATCTTAACTTCATGTTGAACGAAAAAAAAACAGCAACAAATTATTATTATTATTATATAAATATTTCCTTTATAAGTTGTTTAAAACTTGAAAGGAATATTTAGTTATTAAAATAATAATAATATATAAAAAAAATGGATGAGTCAGTCAAGATGAAAGAGCAAATAAAGAAGATATTTTCTCCACTTCCACTACTTTTATGTTGAGTGGGTTTTTATTAAAAATAAAAATAATAAAATAAAATGTTCTATAAAAAGGTAGAGAGCAGAACAGTTACTGAATTTTTTTTGGGTTTTGGACAAAGAAAAATTGATAGGCAAAAGTGAACCAGACAAATTGAGAAGAAAAGAAAAACACTGCATATTCCAGAGTCATCCTTCAAACTTTACAAGGGTAAGTGAAGATTCATAAAATGGATCTATATCTTCTTCTTTTGACACTTTTATTTTTAATCTATGGTGATTAAGAGTCATTCTAATCCCCTTTGATTCACTAGACTTCAGAAAATAAGTTGATGTGATATATAATCAAAGGGGAAATGAAAAGACTAATATTTTTATGTTGCCAATTTCATTATGAATTCTTATATTTCTCTTTGATGCATTAGACTTCAGAAAATAAGTCAACATGTGATACATCATCAAAGAGAAAAATATGAATTTTTCATGGTGTTGTGCTGCTCGATTTATTGTAAATCTTCATGGCTTCCTTTTGGTTCTCTAGACTTCAGACAATAAGTCAATATGTGGTACATAACCAAAGGAAAGAATATGAGATTTAAAGAAATTGTCATGCTGCCAAAATTATCACTAAGTTTGGGTTTTAATGAAAAATAATAAAAGCAAGATAGAAAACTTGGTTGAATATCTCATACCTCACTAAAATTGCAAATAATCAAAGTATTTGTCTAAGCAGTGCTAGGATTGGCTAGTCAATTTCCTGGTCAAGTTCAAAAGAGATAAAATCACTCAGAAAGTTTGAATGAATATTGACATATATGTGTATAGTTGTACACCAAAACAAATAAATGAAAACTGGAAGGACTCATAGTACGAAAACTGGATGAATATTGACATCTGTTTGCAAATAAATAAATTCAAAATTTATATGATATACACATATATAAATGGCAAAAGGAAACCGTCTGGTCTTGCATACCATATATACAAAGAAACAAATGATTTACATGCATATGTTATAAATGTATTTTTGTTTTATACGGCCAGCAAAAAAACTATAATGATAAACAAAGCAAAATCAAAGTTTGTATTCTTCAGTGCTTTTCAAAATGAGTCATGACCCAGTATTCGGTCGACCATATATACATATATATGTTGAGCTTGAAAATATATGTGTACAACTTACAAGATGATTATCCAGTTGTGAAACATTCAGAGCTTCTCGTCTTTTACTCATGCGCATGAGTATCGAATTTGAAACAAAATCCAAAAGTCCCAAGTCAAACGACTAAAGCAAAAGTAAATAAATATCAGCTGTAAACAAAACAAAATAAAACAAAATTTTATTTTAAGTTTTGCGATTAGTCTAATATGTGAGCCAAACCCAATATATATGTATGTATTTAATTAAACTGGGAAGAATATAACATGTATATGTATATACATATAAAATCAAAAAAATTGAGATGTATTATGCATGTACAAAAATATATTTAAAAGGGGATTACCGTGAGTATAACAAAGTTGGGTGTATGCTCTGTCGAAGAATGACAGCTTATCATATAACTCTCACTTTATCTCTGTAAAGCCATTAAATAGACCCAGAGATATAACTAATAATCAAATAATATAAAAAAAAACATGAAATATCTCAAATTCGAAACCAAATTTAAATTCGAATTTTAAGATATTTATATTATTTGATAAATTCAAAACACAAATACAGTCAGATTTTATC
Source organism: Humulus lupulus (assembly GCF_963169125.1). Lineage (NCBI taxonomy): Eukaryota > Viridiplantae > Streptophyta > Magnoliopsida > Rosales > Cannabaceae > Humulus > Humulus lupulus. The sequence continues at coordinate 285,744,476 of NC_084794.1, read as the reverse complement.
TCAAAATTTTTAATTCAAATTGAAAAATAAAATTTGAATTTTAAAATAATGATATTATCTAATATAAAATCTTAGATTATTCCCCACAAATTTTGGAATCATCAATTAAAATTTTGGTCAATAATCTCTTTATATATAAATCAAATTATTGATAAAAAAAATATAAAGAGATTTCAAGACATAAAATTGTCACAAAAATGACAAAATTCTAAAACCATGTGATATGGTATAAAATTCCAAATGAGTTCATCAAAATCAATTCAAATGATGAAATATCATTCCAAAATTTCAAAGAGGTCGTTAACCTCACAAAATCTTAAAAATTGTAATTTTACCTCAAAATTAAAAGTGCACTAAAATTCAAAGTCGTAATAAATGGTATCCCAAAAAGAGGTCATTCATCTCTTAACTTTCAAAGCATCACAAAGATACACCAGAACTGCGTTTGACTTGATTCCTAAAAAAGGATACGTAGGCAACTTAGTTGCTAAGACTAAGTGCAGTCGCCAATACCGCAAAATAGTATAAAAACACAAATCTCAAAATTCCATAAAAGATCATCCACCTAGGAATTTTTCCAAATTTTCAAATGGCAAAGAATTCCTGAAAATGGTCATATACCGGAATTCTTATATTCAAATTCTAAAATATCTCAATACGAACTACAGGTGGCTTGATCTTTCACAAAGAAGGTATGTAGGCAACTTAGTTAGCCAAAATTACTGAGCTGCATTTTCAAATTTTTCTCAGTTCTCCCTAAATTATTTCAAATTATTTAATATCATCGTAATTGGAATCAAAAGTTATTTCCTTTAAACAAAAGAATTGTAATTAAGAGGTTATTCTTATAATTTCGGATGGGTCGAACTTAAATAAATAAAATTTTATGCTATAAATTTGGCATAAGTGAAATTGTGTTTTTGCTTTTTTTTTTTTTTTTTTTTTTTTTTCTTTGTAATTTTCTAAATATGAAATTTTTGCTTAACACTTCACAACCCAAATCAGCATTCGTCGGGGTCGCCGATCCCAAGCTTCCTCCTCTATTGATTTGTGTAGAAAGGAGAAGAATAAAAAGAGAGAAAGAGACCCAAACCTAACACCTTCGCCAAAAAGACTTGTCACCATCAAGGAAGGCCAGCTCTTCGTCGTCGAGGGAGCCAAGCAGCTTCATATGATCCAAATCAATAAATATCCTTATGTCATTATGCCTCTCCATCGACATCGTTGTTTGTCTTTGCCACCATCTTGTGAGCCCAGAACTACGTCTACCACTGTCAACTTTGGTAGCCATCATATGCAGAAAGAAAGTGCAGAAAGAAGAAAGGAGAAAAATAAGAATTATTTTATTTTTGTTTTTAATGTCAATTTAGGATGAATTTATGTATTTATTTTTTAAAAAAATTAATTAATTAAAAGACAATATTACTTGGTTTTATTTTGTCTTTACTTTTTGTAATTTTTTATTAATTAAAATATATAGTTTTAATAATTATTTATATTTTATTTAGGGTTTTAATTTGTTGTTTGTTTTGTTTGAACTAATAATTTATAAAAGCAAGATTATTTCAACCAAAATTAGGTTGAGGGGAATATTTTAAACTCTTTGGCAAAACATGGGATTCATAAATGTATATTTAAAAAAAAAAAAAAAAAGAGTCTAAACGGGTATTGAGGTAAAATAGAAGGTCCAAAGTTATATGTATCCTTATTTTTATAATTCGACACTTTTTATAAAATTTATTTTAAATATTATAATTATTTTACTTTTAGTTTCAAAATAAAATAATTAAATTATATCTATTGTAATAAAATAAAAGTAAAATTTTATTTATTATAAATTTATGGACAAATTACTTTTTCCCCCTCAAACTATAGTAGTGGTAGATTTTTGTCCATCAAATTTTTTTGCGTTGTCAAAAATACTCTCGAACTATACTATTTGTAAACTTTTGCCCCTTCCGTCTAAAATTGTAACGGCTTGCTGACATAGTTGTTTAAAAAATATCCAAAAATATTTTTTTATTAATTAATTGATTTTAAATTAGAAAAACTAAATAAAAATAAAAAATAATTTTTAAATTTATAAAATCCAATAAATAAAAAATTAATAAACATAAATAGCTTTTAATCCAAATATAATTTTAAAAAAAACTAAAAAAATTAATATTTCTAAACTAAATTATATCTGAACTAAACTAAACTAAAAATTTTAATTTTTTGCTCATTTGTTTTCTAAATGTATTTGATTATCTACATTTGAAATGTAGATTTGGTTGAATTTTTAATTTAATTTAGTTTAAAGATTTTAATTGAGTTTAGAAATAGTGATTTTAGTTTTTTCAAAATTATATTTTGATTAAAAAACATATGTTTATTATTTTTATAGGATTTTATATAATTTCATAAATTTAAAAATCAGTTTTTTTATTAATTTTCTATTTTTTAAAATGATTTTTAGTTTTTTTTCTAATTTAAAATCAATTAATTATTAAAAAAATTATTTTAAAATATTTTTAACTACCACGTCAGCAAATCATTACTATTTTAGACGGAATGGACAAAAGTCTACAAGTGCTATAGTTCGGAAAGAAAAATAATATTTTTTCCTAAATTTATATTTATTAATATTATTTATTTTTATTTCAAAAATTAAATATTATATTAGTGGTAACAAGGGTAAAAAGTCTTATATTAATTTTTTTTTACCAAAATGAGACGTAGGATTAATTTTAGTAAATTTTATAAAACTAAGAATATATATCATCGAAATTTTTAAAAACAGAGGGTCACGTCTAGTATTTTGCAAAAATACAAAGAGCTACAATGGTATTTTGCCGTTAAAATACAATAAAAATGAATCTCTTATAAATAAATAAATAAAAACAAGTATTTAACCAATAATTATAATGATGAGCAACATTTTCATTTTTTTATTTTTTAAATACCAGTTTAATTTATTATATTTCAGCTAAATATCAAATTTTATCTTCTCTGTTTAAATTTTTTTTAATAATAATGTTGACGCCGTTTTTCGTCAACAGATAAAAGAAGAGCACAAAAACAATGAATGACGATGGCCAAACGAAACAAACAAATCAAACACACGATTTTTTACGTGGTTCAGCAGTTAAATCTGCCTAGTCCACGAGTCTCTGTTATTAATCTCAAGATTATCTCTGAAAAATTCTTTAGTATGAATTCTCCAGAGTTTTCTCTCAAGGATCAGAATTTCGGTCCTTTACAATGGTGCATGGCTTCTCTATTTATAGAGAAGGATGCAGAATATTATCCCACATATTTTGGGTAGTTACTCTTTTGTGAATAAAATAAATGGCTTTAAATGCCAATAATCAGATATAAAAGGAAACGTCCCTGAAGACCAGGAAACGCATAACTGACCAAATAATATCCCACGATTCTTGGGGATTTACATTAATAAATGAGGATTACATCTCATATTTATAACACTTGTAAATATTCAAGGTGATTATCGCGTATCTCTAAGGCTTTAGCATCTCAGGTCTCACGTCATTGTTCGAGCTAAATGACATCTCCCGAGATCACGTGTCTTTCGAGATCGTACGTACATCTAGCTCGAGACCCCCGGTCCGAAGTCGTCCCCGAAGATGAGTGTGTTCTCGGAGCTACGTTTCGAGCTCATATATTCGAGGTCATATATCGTACTTTGCAGGCTCAATATACAATCCTGGAGCATACTTCAATCCTTACGAGACCATTTGTTGCGAATCCATCTTTCGAGGTCATATTTATCATGGCTCGAAATCTGGGTATAACATCTTGCCCCCTCAAAAGTATTTGTTCGAATCCTAAGAAAAGGAAACTTTTGAACTACTTTCTCTGAGAACTGTACCGTCACACCTTTGAAAATGGACACGCGTCAGCTGGGTATTGCTCATTTTAGGTACTTGAGTACCTTGGAAACACGCCCACGATCGTCCGTCTGACAACTTTTCGGCGCCTTCTTGTCATTGATCCCCATCCGTTCGATCTAGTGAGGATTTTATTCAACGCTCCTGATTAATTCCGTTCTCCCACCTATATATACAAGACCCCGCTTCATCATCTCCTTCACTTTTGTTCCTCGTCTGCAAGAGAAGAAGAAAAACATCCCCAGAAACCCCTTGCCACAGTTTCTACTCTGTGCATGTTCTCTCGGCCAAAGAAACGCAGGAATCCTGGTCTGTTCGAGTCAGTGAGTTCTTTCTTGCAACCTCTTCTTCAGTCGACGATTTCTCTGCAATCACCATCACTGTGTAAGTATGCCATTTCTGTTTTTTTTTTTTTATATACTGTTTTTGCTGTGTATGCTAGTTTACGTTCTTAGCATAATAAGATAGGGGGTTTCATTTCGATAGGCTTTCAAGTTTCCTAGACTTCCCCTGCTGGATTTCGCATCACTGGTTTATATCCAGTTTTAACGTTTGAGCAAAGTTTCAATTTTCTGGGTTTTGAAAATTTTAGGCCATGTTTCTTGTCTAATAAGTTTTCGGGTAAAAACCCTTGTCCTTGACAAATGCACGAAAACCGAGAATGCCCTTCCTGGCTAACCGCCACCTTTCTTTCCCTTGAATTTCGGGATTTTCAAAAAATCTTCCACGCTCCTTTTCTCTCCCGTGGAACACACGCTCTGACTCTTTAGTAAGGGTCTCAATATTTGATTTCTTGTTCCTAAATCCCCGAGCTCATACCATCGAGCTCGTGATTCTTGCATGCATGGCCCTCACCATTTTTTCTTTCTCGTTAGATGTCACAGAATCTGGAAAGACGGTGGGGGTCATTGCGAGCCATCCCTTGCGAGCCTAAATCTCCGAGCCCAGAATCACTGTTCGTCTGGAATCAGCGTCGGATACAAGAATACGAGCTTGCGCGCGAGCAAGAGGACACTCGAGCCCACTATCGCCGTCAGATAGACGAGGTCATTGAAAAGAAGAGAAGAGTTCTTCGGGAGGCCATCTATCCGGAGCCCAACCCAGGACCTAGGCCAATTCCCCTCGACCCTGCGTTAAAAGTCACGGTTGCATATCATCCGGGGGAACTCCAATTTTCTTTAATGGCGGAACCTTCGTCCTCGCAGCCTCGGAGAGAGATGTTCAAAGCCGAGCTCTACCAGAGCTCGGTTACCACCACCGACCAAATAACTGACATTTTGGCCCTCCATGGCCTTAGTTCGTTGGACACCCTGAAGTGTCGAGCTCCGGCTAGTCATGAACGGAGCTGTTTCGCCCCTGGGGGCCGTGACGTCAGTGTGAAATATTCGGCCTGGAGCCAGGAACATATAAGGGCAGGAGGGCAGGAGCTCTGCTGCCCTTGAAATCCTTTTTCAGAGACTTCACTGATTTCGTTGGGTTGGCTCCATTCCAACTCAACACCAATTCATACAGGGTGCTGTCTGCCCTGAGGTCCTTGTTCCACGAGCTGGGGTGGGAAGGACCTTCACCTCAAGAGATCTTATATCTCTTTTGTTTGAAAAGTAACTCCTCCCGAGCTCGGGGAGGAGATGGTTTTTATTATCTTTCGAGCTACCCCAAAGAGACGAAGATTTTTGAAGATCTTCCAAACCACCCTCCTGACTCCAAAAAGGCTTTTTTCTGGACAGACGGTTTGTCCCTGTCTCGACATCGATCGTTCAGGCGGATTCGTAAGTACTTTTGTTACCTTTTTTTTTTTTTTTTGAGCTCGGAATTTTAGCCCTTAAGACCGTACTTAGCTGAAATGTGTTTCGCTTTTCAGCTAATTTTAAGCGTCCCTCCCCCACCAAGGCAATGGGGGAGCACAGAGAGGCCTTGCTCTGACTTCCTTATGGCAGGAGGTCTCTTTCGTATCTTCTTCAAGAGGGCAAGCTCCGAGCCTGTGGGTTGTTGGGAGAAGGCCAGTCAACCTCTGACTGGTCTAATAAAAAATATGAACGTTGGGAGGAGGTGCCCCTGCCTACAGGCGCCCTTCCTCCGAGGAGAGAGAGGAGGCCAACACTCCCAGTTCGTCTGAGGAGTCCACGGTCCGGTAATGAGGCCAATGATGAAGCCTCGAGCTCGGACTCAGATGAAGGTAAAGTCCTCCCTACCTCGAGGATGTGGTCCCCCACACTACTAGAACACAGGCCCAATAGGTTAGTCTCGTGCCCACGGGATAGATACCACTTCTACATATGGAGTTGGGTAGACGACTGTGTCCATAGGTTCGATAGTGGGCTCGGGAAATATGATACCATGTACACCACGGATGAGGTGTGGAATGGGATAGCGGTGCAGTACGGGACCAATGACTATAGGAACCTCTCGAGGTTATCCCCTACTTATAGGGAAGGCACTCCCCCCGCCTCCTCTGAAGATGGGGGAATTTCATGGTCCCCAAGCTCGAGCTCGGGGGAGAGTTCCAGTTAGGTTTCCTCCATATCACTCTATGTGTCTGATACCGAAATTACATGCTGTAAATTTCTCTTTTACTGACTCAGTGTTGTGACTTGTGCAGGCGAGATGGACTCCGACCTCGACGCCCTTATCGACAATGCAGGCGCCAAGAGGAGAAAACGCCCCAGGGCAGGGTCGCTGAAGACCAGCCAGCCGGGGAAAGGCTCTAAGAGATCTAAGAAAACGCCTCCTCCTCCCCCGCCGGCTTCGAGTTCTGCGGCTACGTCGACTGGCCAGATCAGCGCTCCCACGACCTCGCAGGCTGTCGTCTCTGCGGTGGCACCGGCCTCGCAGGCTGGTATCCCTGTCGTGGTCGAATCCCAACCTCCTGTGGCGGGTCAAACGTCTTCTGCTCAGCTCGCCAAGAGACCTTCTGCTTCTCGAGCTCAGAAGCTAACCATCTCCACCCATATGGACTCATATGTGGTGGATAACGCTGCCGGACCTCATGGATCTACGCTGATTTCGGATGTCATGTCCCGGATCGGCCAGAGCTACGGCAGTTTCGAGGCTCCTCAGTGGCAGTGCCTAACTGGCACCCGAGACCGCACTGTCCTGTACGAGAAGAGTATCGAGCACACTGCCGCGGTAAGTATCCTTCTATATTCCTTTTTCTTACATTCATACTGTCCTGAGGCTAATGGTGGTTTCTTCCTTTTTTCAGGCTCTTGCCTTCACTGCCCAGCTCAATTACGAGCTGAACAACGAGATCCATTCGAGCAAGACTCATGCTCAAGAGGAGAGGGACCTCCACCTTAGAGCGAACGACGATCTGAAGGCGGCGAATACTAAGCTCGAGGCAGTGGTTAAGGAGCGTGAGGAAATGGCCAAGGAGCTCGGAAAGCTGAAAACTGAACTCGAGGAGCAAAAGAAAGATAACATCCAGCTTCGGGAGACCAACAAGAAGCTCGAAGAGGACAAGGCCGCCACCCTCGACTTCATAGATGTAACGCCCTACTTCCTTAGAGTCGTTACTAAGTGAGTTTTTAAGACAAAACAGTGTGCAATGAACTCGCTAACTGAGGTTTTGAAACAAAAGTGTGACTAATTAAAAGTTAAGGCTGTAATCTTTGAAAATGCGTCGTTTCATTAAAACTTCTATTATTAAACATTTGGGATCCCAAAATAAGGTTTGAAAACTAATTACATCTTAAAATAAGGTTACAGTTGAGAAATCATGAAATCATAGATTATTACAGCCATTTTCGAATAAACCCCCAACCAAAGCAGTCGGGCAGGCCAAACATGTACGCGTCGCTTCACGCTCTCCGTACTCATGATTGGTTGACTCAGTCCTTGCTTCTACCTGCCACACGGAGCACCCATGAGCCGAAGCCCAGCAAGAAAACCCAAATAATACATAACATATGCAATTCATATAGCTGGCATAATTCACTGATAAATAGGAAAAACCATCATAATAAACAAGCACGGCCATGCCGCCCCAGAGGCCTTACCAAAGCCTGGGGTTTCGGTTCTCACCGCGAGGATAACTCATGTATCCCTTGGGTCCCACCCTGAATATAAGCATCCCATGTGCCTTGGGTCCCACCCTGAATATAAGCATCCCATGTGCTGAGTGTTACTTTCGGCCCCGCTGCCGCACCCGGCCTACGCCGCTCTCGGCCCTTGCCGTTCATTTCAGTATAATCACACATATAGTACATTCGAAATAATCATTCACACACATCATGATTCATTTAAGGTTAAACATTTGCACATAATACAATCTGGGGCCATGCCCTGCAATCACACAGTGGGGCCATGCCCTATTCTCGGGTGTTACGGTTTTCTTACCTGTATTCCGAGCCTCCTGATGCACTCAAGCCGCGAGCACGGTCCTCTAGCACGAGCCTCCCAATAGCCTAGTCACAACACACATAAAACATCCTTTAATACTAATCAATTCATAACCACTTCCCGGGACCAATCCCACACTCTCGGGACTCCCAAAATCCTAAAACAATCCATCGGAAACATCCCCCGAGCCCCTGGAACAAATGCCCAAAAATGCAAAATTTCCCATCCTGAAAAAGGCGTAGCGCCGCGGCGCTACCCGCAAGGGCCGCGGCGCCCAGCGAAGTCAGAAAGCTCCCCTGACTGAAAACAGCCTCGCACCGCGGCGCCCAAGAACAGGGCCGCGGCGCTCCTTCGCGAACCCAGAAAAACTGGGTTTTTCCTCTGCATTTCATCATCCAAAACACTCCCAAAACATCCCCAACTCACACCTAAGCCCCAAAACCAATTTCAAACTTCAAATGGACCATCTAACAACCCATAAACACTAGATTCAAGCTCAAAACACAAACATAACCAACAATCCACCCTTAGATTGCAAAAATCAGCAACTTCAAAACTCAAACTTTAAAAACTTAACTCAAGCTTTAAGTTTCACAAATCTAAACATAATCAAACTTAAATATGCATAAATCCTTACCTTAAGTAGAGAATCCCATCCTAAGCTCCCTTGATTCATCTCCTAAGTCTCCAAATTTCAGCTCCTTCACTTATCTTCTTCTTCTTCTTCTTCTCATTGCCCTAACTTTCCTTCTCTTTAGTTTTTCTTCTCTTTATTTCTAACAAAACCAATCCATGACCAAAATGACTAAGCCCCCAAACCGTGTACCCCATATAACCCAGCTGCCATTTATCTAATTCCCAACCAAATGACCATTTTTCCCCTCCTTGCCTATCATTTCCCAACTAAACCTCAAGGGCACTTAAGTCCTTTCATTTCTATTTCATATCTACCATTTTCTTTCTAAAACTTGTTACTCTCAGCAGTAACAAATGGTTACCCAGGTTACTAAATCTCCAATAACCATTACCCGCTAAATCTCAACTTAACCATAAAATTCCCGAGGTACCCCTAGGTTCCTCCCGAGCCGGGTATAGAAATCCCGTTGTGACTCTTAAGTTAACTAGCTCTCTAGGACCGTCTCGGCACGTGCATCACAATAATAAAACCACACCCGTGCGGTACAATTCATAGAATACAATTATCACATATCAATACAGTTATGCCCAACATGGCCAAAATTACAATTACGCCCTTCTAACACGATCCGGGCCTACATGCATACTAGAAAACATAGCCATGCATCTCAGTTAAACAAATAGCCAAATAACATGCTTTAAATCATAACCATGCATTTAACTCACAAAATCACACATAAATCCCAACCTGCCCTCCTGGCACACTAATCAAGGCCCTTAAGCCTTATTAGCGAATTTGGGTCGTTACAATAGAGGATGTCAAAGCTCGCCTTACCGCCGAGTACAAAGAAAAGAAGGAAAAGGTGGTCGACTCAGCCATGTACCGGATGTGGGCTTATAACGAAGAGCTGGACACCAGCTTCTTGGGTCCCCACGAGGCGCCGCTTCTTGAACGATGGAATGCCCGGCTCGAGAAGGAAGAGGCTGAACGGCTTGAGAAGGAGAAGGCTGAGCAGCTCGAGAAGGAAAAGGCTGCTCCGGGCACCATTTCGGAGGAAGCTCAGGAGGATAGCCATGCTATTCTTCCTGAGGGGTCTGGTGCCACTGATGCTGAGAAGGCCAAGGAGACTCCTCTCTCTTGAATCTGACCTCGGGGAGATCAGTTATCGGGGCTGCGTCCCCTTATTTCTGTAACTATTTTAATATATGCCCATGGGGCTGATACAATTTCTTTTACCATTCTTTTATATGCTTTAATTGCTCGAAATATTTTGCATATTTTTAAATGGATGAACCGGTTATGTTTATTTATTCATACAAACATAGTTTGGACTTGGGCTCGAAATTCGATGCATTCATGCATAGTTTATTCGAATTATCCGCTTCCGACCTCGTTACTTATCAAGGTCGGATATTACTTTAACCACGAACTCGAAAGTACTTATATGGTATGCAATATGAATGATTTGGTTATCTTTTTAGTCACTTTTCCTCATCCTCAGTATTTTTCCTCCGAGGTTATGAGTTCGAAACTATTTTTCTTTAAGATATTCCAGCCTCGATCTCAACATATTTCGCAATAGGTTTAGGCTCCCATTTATCATCGATCGATAATTTGGCTGGTTTGTTCCAAACCTGTTGTGTTTGCACATCTGGTTAACTCCAAATATTTTAAGTTCTTGATGGTCGGTTATATCCGATCTATCTAAGCTCGCGTATTAGGTCATATCCAAATACTTTGTTTTTGATAATTCGGTTATGTCCGAACTATCTAAGATCACGTATTTGGTTATATCCAAATACTTTGTTTTTGATAATTCGGTTATGTCCGAACTATCTAAGATCGCGTATTTGGTTACATCCAAATACTTTATGTTTTTTATAATTCGGTTATGTCCGAACTATCTAAATCGCGTACTTGGTTACATCCAAATACTTTATATATATTTTTTATATATTTTATTTTTTAAGCTGGTGGTATGTATACCAATGATGCCCCCTTAATATCCTATGAGTGTGACCATAGGTTATTAAATTAAGGGAGATTGCAAAAATAAAAATACATTACATGTGAAACAAAGCAGGCCTTTTATTTGATGAAATTCAGAAACAGACAAACAAACAAACAAACAAACTAGTACAGATAGAAATTCATGGTTACAGGCAACACTTCCTACACTATTGATAATATGGTCTAAGGTGTTCGCCATTCCATGCTCGTGGTATCAGGCTCCCATCTAATCTCGCAAGTTTGTATACGCCAGGTCGGATGACTGATTCTATCTGGTATGGTCCTTCCCAGTTTGGCCCGAGCACTCCAGGTGCTGGATCTCGGGTTGCTAAGAATACGCATCTCAAAATCAGGTCTCCCACTCTGAACTTTCGATCTCGAACCCTTTTATTGAAATATCTTGTGGTTCGTTGCTGGTAAGCAGCATTTCTCAGCTCAGCCTCTTCCCTTTTTTCTTCGATCAAGTCTAGGGTTTCTTCGAACTGAGTGTGATTTGAATCCTGATCGTAAATTTGAGTTCGAATCGTTGGGATTTCGACCTCGATGGGCAACATTGCCTCGCATCCGTACGCTAGAGAGAACGGGGTATGTCCCGTTGATGTCTGAGCTGTAGTTCTATATCCCCAAAGGACTTGAGGTAATTCCTCGGGCCATCGTCCCTTTGCCTCTTCCAACTTCTTCTTTAGAGAACTCTTGAGGGTTTGTTAACGGCTTCGACCTGACCATTCGCTTGAGGGTGAGCCACTGATGAAAAACTCTTTATTATACCATTCTTGTCACAAAAGTTGGTGAATAAGTTGCAATTGAACTGGGTTCCGTTATCAGATACAATCTTTCTTGGTACTCCATATCGGCATACGATGTTCTTTACCACGAAATCAAGGATCTTTTTCGAAGTTATGGTCGCCAATGGTTCAGCCTCTGTCCATTTTGTGAAGTAATCAACGGCGACCACAGCATATTTTACTCCGCCTTTGCCAGTTGGGAGTGAGCCTATGAGGTCGATGCCCCATACCGCGAAAGGCCATGGGGATGTCAACATGGTCAGTTCGGAAGGTGGAGCTCGGGGTATCGTTGCGAATCTCTGGCATTTGTCGCACTTTTTCACGTACTCGAAAGAGTCCGTTTTAATGGTTGGCCAGAAATATCCTTGGCGTATAATCTTCTTGGACAGGCTATGCCCCCCGGTATGATCTCCGCAGAACCCTTCATGAATTTCTTCAATGATCTTTTTAGCTTCGGGAGGAGTTACACATCTAAGCAGCGGCATGGAGTACCCTCTTCTGTATAACTTTCCATCCATAATGGTGTAACGAGGAAGTTGATACATCAACCTTCGAGCTTGATTTTGATCTCTTGGAAGAATTCCATTTTCGAGATAATCAACTATTGGACTCATCCAGGTTGGTTCTGTTTCAATCATACACACATCTTCCTCGTCTGGCTCAGTAATGCTGGGTGCTGATAGGTGTTCTACGGGTATAACATTCAGCTCTTCATTTTCGGCGGAAGTGGCGAGCCGAGCTAAGGCATCTGCATTTGAGTTTTGTTCTCGGGGAACCTGTTCAATTGCATAAAACTCGAAATACTCTAATGCGGATTTTGCCTTCGCCAGATAAGCTGCCATTCTTGTGCCACGAGCCTGGTATTCCCCCAAGATTTGATTAACCACGAGCTGGGAGTCGCTGTAGCAATGTATAGCTTTGGCCTTGAGCTCTTTTGCTATTCGTAGTCCCGCAAGTAGAGCCTCGTATTCAGCTTCATTATTAGATGCTTTAAAACCAAATCTTAAAGCAGAGTGAAATTTGCTCCCTGCAGGAGTGATCAGAATAACTCCTGCCCCCGCTCCATTTTCATTTGACGAGCCGTCGACGTAAAGTTTCCACAGCTCGTGGGCCGTGGTTATTACCTCGTCGTCGGCTATACCAGTGCACTCCACTATGAAGTCTGCCAAGGCTTGTGCCTTAATGGTCGTTCTTGGATGGTAAGTGATCTCGAACTATCCAGCTCAACAACCCATTTAAGGAGCCGACCTGACGCCTCTGGTTTAGACAGGACTTGCCTAAGTGGTTGATCTGTCAGTACATGGATGGGATGTGATTGAAAGTAGGGGCGGAGCTTGCGAGATGAGTGGATTAGGCTGAGGGCAAGTTTTCCATCAATGGATATCTTGACTCTGCCCCCAGTAATCTTTTGCTGATGTAATAAACGGGTTTCTGCAATTTTTCTTCTTCTCGAACGAGCACCGCGCTTATCGCGTGTTCGGTAGTTGAGAGGTATAAGAACAATACTTCTCCCATCTCAGGCTTCGATAGGATGGGCAGTTCAGCTAAGTGATTTTTGAGCTCCTGAAAGGCCAGCTCGCACTCCTCTGTCCATTCAAACTTCTTACTTCCTTTCAATAAGTTGAAGAATGGAAGGCCTCGATCCGTTGACTTCGAGATGAACCTGCTCAGGGCGGCCATCCTGCCTGTCAAGCTTTGGACATCTTTATGCTTCCGAGGTGAAGGCATATCAACAAGGCCTTTATTTTTTCGGGATTAGCCTCGATCCCTCGAGAGTTGACAATAAAGCCCATAAATTTTCCCGAAGATACCCCAAAAGTGCACTTCTGAGGATTTAGCTTCATGTTGTATTTCCTGAGTACGCCAAAGCACTCTTCGAGATCATCAACATGGTTCTTGTTAAGTTGAGACTTTACAAGCATGTCATCAACATAAACTTCCATGTTGTTCCCTATTTGCTCTGAAAACATCATGTTTACGAGCCGCTGGTACGTGGCTCCAGCATTCTTGAGTCCGAATGGCATAACATTATAACAGTATAGCCCTTTATCTATAATGAAGCTCGTATGTTCTTGGTCGGGGGCATGCATGGGAATCTGGTTATATCCAGAATAGGCATCCATGAACGACATCAGGCCATGCCCCGCCGTGGCATCCACGAGCTGGTCAATTCTTGGCAGCAGAAAACAGTCTTTTGGGCAGGCCTTGTTGAGGTCTGAGTAGTCAATGCAGGTTCTCCACGTCCCATTGGGCTTCGGGACCAACACTAGATTGGCTACCCAGTCAGGGTAAAAAGCGTCCCTAATGAAATTGTTTGCTTTCAGCCTGTCAACTTCCTCCTTTAGTGCTTTCTTTCTGTCTTCGTCCAGCTGTCTTCGCTTTTGTTGCTTCGGGGGAAAGCTTTTGTCTATATTCAATGCGTGGCTCGCTACATTCGGGCTTATCCCCACCATGTCTGAGTGTGACCATGCGAAGACATCCTGGTTTTTCTTCAGAAAGCAAATTAATTGCTATTTTGCCTCGTCTTGGAGGTGTTTTCCGACCTTCACCTTCTTTGAGGGATCAGCTGCCTCGAGCTGAACTTCTTCGAGCTCCTCCAAAGGTTGGAGGTCAACTTTTTCCTCGATCCTCGGATCGATCTCCTCATCAATTTCTAAAACCGTCCCATCTTTATTTTGTATGATAACGAGTGCCTGAGCGCTCGTTTGTTTCTTTCCCCTCAAAGAAATGCTATAGCACTCCCTTCCTGCCAATTGATCTCCTTTTAAAGTCCCGACCCCGCTTGGGGTTGGGAACTTAAGGGCCAGGTGCCTCACAGATGACACTGCCCCCAGCCCGACCAGGGCGGGTCTCCCGAGCAGTACATTGTAGGCAGATGGTAAATCTACCACCACGAACTCCATCATCTTGGTCACCGAGACTGGATAGTCTCCCAAGGTCACGGGGAGTTCAATGGATCTCATACAAGCAGTCCCTTCTCCTGAAAAGCCGTACAAAGTAGTTGCACATGCCTTCAGGTCGCGAAGGGAGAGTCCCATTTTCTCGAGGGTCGCCTTATAAAGAATGTTGACCGAGCTCCCATTATCTATGAGAACTCGGCGGACTCTCTTGTTGGCAAGCTGAAAGGTAATAACCAATGGGTCATGATGAGGGAACTGAACATGAGATGCGTCCTCCTCAGTGAATGTTATCGGTTGCGTTTCAACCCTCTGGCTTTTTGGTGCCCTAGGTTCGGGTTTATAAGGAGACCTGTCCCCTGTCTTCAACTCGTTAACGTATCGCTTTTGAGCATTTCTGCCCCCTCCCGCGAGATGAGGCCCTCCCGAGATGGTTATTACATCCTCTCCATCAATCGGCGGGGGCCTGTCTTCTTCCCGAGATCGGGAGTTATTATTTTGTGCCGTCGAAGGCGCGGCTACTCTCTGACTCGCAGTAGTCTGTCCAGTACTCTGGTTTTTGACATACTGCCGGAAATAACCTCTCGAGATCAACCCCTCAATCTCGTCCTTCAGCTGTCGACATTCATCAGTGGTGTGTCCGGTGTCTCTATGGAACCGGCAATACTTACTGGAATCCCTTTTTGACTTTTGATTTCTCATTGGGTCCGGACGCCTGAAGGGGACCTGGTTTTCATTAGCCAGGTATATGTTTTCCCGAGACTCGTTGAGTTCGGTGTGTACTTTATATACGGAGAAATACCTTTCTCCTTTCTTTTTCTTTCCTCCTTCAGCCTCGGGGTTATTTCCCTCGCTCTTTTTCCTCTTGGAGGGATTCTCCGAGGTAGGCTGTGGAGCTGCTTGGTCAGCCGAGGTTGAGGCGGAGTTAATGTTTATCGTTGTAGTTTCGGTCTGCGAGGTCGCCTTCAGCGTTGACCTCGCCTCCTCTACATTGACAAATCTCTGCGCCCGTCTGTTAAACTCGGTTATTGACCTCACCGGTTTCCCTTGCATGTCATCCCAAAGGGCACTTCCGGGTAACACACCAGCTCGGATAGCCATCAGGTGCCCACTGTCATCCACATCTCGAGCCCGTGCGACCTCTAGATTAAATCTTGTCAGGTAGCTTTTCAGTGTTTCGCCCGGCTGTTGTCGGACGTTAGTCAAAGTGGATGCCTCTGGTCTGACTCCCATCATGGCTCGGAACTGCTTCTTGAAGTCTCTAGCAACTGATCCCATGAAGTTATCGAGTGCCTCTTGTACTTTTCGAACCAACTCTTAGCAGGTCCGGCCAATGATGTTGGAAACAACATACACCTGAGCTCGTAACCCACGTTACTAGCTCTCATAATAGTGTTGAATGTACTCAGGTGACTGCATGGGTCGGTTTTTCCCTCAAACGCTGGGACGTGAGGAATCCAGAACCCTTGAGGAAATTGAGTGTTAGAAATATTTGGAGCAAACGGCTCGAGCTCCTCGTCAGAGTCCTCATATCGACCGTTCCCTCGTTCATTCTTTAAAAGCCTAAAGGCTTTTTCGAGCTGATCAATCCTTTCTTGGGCTGGGTCCTTAGGAGGTGTCTGGAATTGACAGTCATTGATCATGATCCCAGGCTCGCGTCTCCGTGAGGGATCTCTACGCCCATTTAGGTGATTCCTTAGGTCCGGATTTGTCTGATCTCCCTTCCCCCTGCTCTGATTCAGATGATTCCGCAGGTCAAGACGGATCTTGCGGCTTCCAATATTTTTACGACCTCGGTCGCGTTTACTGACGGACCTGGTCTCTCTGGACTCGTCACTGATGAAACTCATTGATCGGTCGTTTCGAGATGGGTTCTTCCCATGTCGCCTTGTCTCCGCAGTGCGAGACCGGGACGTCTGACTTCTCTCAGATTGTGCGCCTCTCCGCTCCTGGAAAGTCTCCCTGTGTCCTTGTCTATCCCCCGTACGCCCTTGATCCTGATTCCGAATAGGTTGAGCGTTTCTGCGGGGAGGTGAAGGATATCTTATGGGAGATGGAGGGAACCGTATAGGCGACGGTGGCTGCCTCCCTTGCCTCGGCCTAGAGGGTCCAGAATTTTCCCGAGGTGGGTCAGTCGCGTTCGGTGCGCTACCAGGAATTTGAGTCTGAGCCTCGGTAGGAGCTCGGTTATTCTCAGTTCCTGCAGGCGCTTCCACAGGTGGATTAGGCGGGACCCGAGCTCGGGTACTCCTCTGGGGCCTAGGAGGAGCAGATGGCTCTGCTGGTGCCGGAGGTTGAGTCGGCCTCCTCGTGGCAGCATCTTTTCGTGGTCGTCCACGGGGCCTCCGGGGAGGAACATGCACGTCCCTTGGAGGAGGGACTTGGTTTTCGCGCGAAGGCGGGGGCTGAGCCACCTACGCCTCCGCGGCCATCCTAGTCAACTCCTCATTCCGTTTGTTGGCTTCTGCCAACAGTTGTTTCAACTGCCGGTTTTCCAGTTCTACAATAGGAACGTAACGTTCAGGATTGTAGTACATATCCTCATCCCTCGGTGGAGGCGGTGGTCCCCGGGAATCGGAGGACCCACTTCTCTCCTCAGACTCCGGGTTCTCCATTGGTTGTTTTCCAGGACGCCTTGGGTAGCTTTTGTCAGGGGTGTTCTGATTGTTTGTAGCCATGAATCTCTCAGGGATGAATGCTTGAGGCTCTCAATGAAAGCACCAAACTGTTGACGCCGTTTTTCGTCAACAGATAAAAGAAGAGCACAAAAACAATGAATGACAATGGCCAAACGAAACAAACAAATCAAACACAAGATTTTTTACGTGGTTCAGCAGTTAAATCTGTGATAACTCTACAAAATAGAGTTATTTTACCACTTTTTATGTGCTAATTGTTGCTTAATTCTTGAGTTTTTAATTGATTTATTAAGTTTTTAAGTAATTTTGAATTTATTAGTCTTATTTTGATTTTATATTATTTTGTGTGTTTTTATAGTTGTTTTGTTGTAAAATATTGTAGTTAATTATTTAAATTATTATTGTTTAGTTTGAGGTAAAAAAATGTTGTATTATTGAATTTAAATGTTAAATATAAATTAAGTTATAATTAATGTTCTCAAAGAATTAAATTGATTTATTTTATAGTTGAAAATATTTTATTATGATTTAGTTTATGTTTATTTTGTAGGAAAGTTGTTGCAATTTTGGGCTTTGAAAAGTAAGGAAAAGAAGGAAGAAAGGTGGCATTTTTGAGAAAAAAAGAAATGAAAAGTTGGTATTTTTGAAGACAATTTAGCCAAGGCCCAAGTAGCAAGCCCAAGGCCCATTGCCAATCCTTCTTCAACCAAGCATCAAATGACCACATCAACCACCTTAGCCTTCCCACGTTCAGCCAAGCATCAAATGCAAGCTCCATGGGCTTGTTCCACTCCTTTGGCCCAAGGCTAATCCAATTGAAGCACCACATAGCTAGCCTTCATTTCCACGCCTGCTGCTTTCCCTGCCACCAGCCGAAGCCACCAAGACCAAAGCAGCTGCCATTTCATTTTGAGCCCACAAAAAAATGCTTTTGTACCATTTGTCCCCTATGACAAAAATACAACTTTTTACCATACTTTCTACACATTTTACCCCAAAACATAATTATTATACCCTATAATTTACCCCTATTTGCCATATTATAATTAATTAAATTAATTTAATCAATTTAATTATTTTAAATTGATTATTTTAATAATCCCATTTTGGCTATAAATATGGTATGTCAAGACCATTTAGGGTGTCCATTTTTAGAGGGAGGTTACTATACCAAATTCTACACATTTCAAAACCTCTCTATTCTCTTATTCTTCTTCTTCTTTTTGGTTATTTTCTATGTATTTTTAGAGGAAAATTTGGGGGTTTCTCCTCCAAATTTTCCTATTTATGTTGTAATTTTTAGTTTGTATTTGTTATTCTAGTTATGTGTTTCTAATCTTTTTAAGATTATTAAGGTGATGATGAAACAATATGTAACTAGATAGTGTTTATTTTGTATGTTGATTTCCCATTTTGTGCAACAAAGTTTATGGAATTTTCTTCTTCAAATATCTTCTTTCATCTTAAATATCATGTATTTTGGATTGTTAGCACATATTTACACTTTGTTCTTCATTAGTGCAAAATCATAATATTCTTTGTGTAAGATGTGTCATTAAATTGTACACATCCATGCTTAGAACAAAAATATTATGTTTTGCCTTATAAATAATGTTCATTGATTTATTTGTTATTTCATTAGATTGATTTACACTAAATGCTTTGAAATTATAATTTTGAAAAGTGAAGAAAAATCCTATATTTTTAGAAATAATTTGTGCTTAAAATTATAAATTTATTTAGAAAATGATAGTTTGATTTATTTTAACTATCACTAAAACTTGGGAATCAATGTACTTATAAATATTATTGAACTTATATTTTGTGGATTTTAATCCTTAATAATCTTATTTTACCATTTTCATTTCTATTATTAATTTATATTTATATATATTGTCTTTTATTTATTTATATATATTGCCTTTAATTTCAATACTATTGTCTTTTATTTTATTTTTATTATACAAAAATCTCATCAATCTTTGGAGCTAGGTTATAATTTATTAATTTTGGTTTAAAATAGTTTTCTTTTCAATTTTAGACAACTCCTTTGGGTTCGATCTCGTGCTTACACGAAAACTATTCTATAAATACGATTCGTGCGCTTGCGGGTATAAATATTTAAAACATACCCGTTTTGGGTCTATCAATCTGCCTAGTCCACGAGTCTCTGTTATTAATCTCAAGATTATCTCTGAAAAATTCTTTAGTATGAATTCTCTAGAGTTTTCTCTCAAGGATCAGAATTTCGGTCATTTACAATGGTGCATGGCTTCTCTATTTATAGAGAAGGATGCAGAATACTATCCCACATATTTTGGGTAGTTACTCTTTTGTGAATAAAATAAATGGCTTTAAATGCCAATAATCAGATATAAAAGGAAACGTCCCTGAAGACCAGGAAACGCATAACTGACCAAATAATATCCCACGATTCTTGGGGATTTACATTAATAAATGAGGATTACATCTCATATTTATAACACTTGTAAATATTCAAGGTGATTATCGCGTATCTCTAAGGCTTTAGCATCTCAGGTCTCACGTCATTGTTCGAGCTAAATGGCATCTCCCGAGATCACGTCTCTTTCGAGATCGTACGTACATCTAGCTCGAGACCCCCGGTCCGAAGTCGTCCCCGAAGATGAGTGTGTTCTCAGAGCTACCTTTCGAGATCGAGATCGTTTCGAGCTCATATATTCGAGGTCATATATCGTACTTTGCAGGCTCGATATACAATCCTGGAGCTTACTTCAATCCTTACGAGACCATTTGTTGCGAATCCATCTTTCGATGTCATATTTATCATGGCTCGAAATCTGGGTATAACAAATAACCTTCTATGTTATGTTATAGATAGTACCAAAATTAATCTTCTATTTGATTTTTGTCAAATATTTTTTCAATAAAACATTTTTACTATTGTGTTATTACAATTAATAAAATTTAATTAACATTTATTTTATTTTAAACTAAAATTAACTTTACTTCTTTAATATTTCAGTGGTTTTATGATTATTTTACTTTAGTTTAAAAATATATATAATAAATGGATTTAAATTATAACAAAACATTAATAATTAGTATTATTTTTAAAAATATATATATATATAATTTGACAAAATCAGGTACAAGGTTAATTTTTGTAATGTTCTGTGAAACATAAAATTATTATTGGAATTTTACAAAATAAAGAGTTAAGTCGAAATTAGTAAAAGCGACCAAAATTTTTGTCAAAAAAAAAAAGCGACAAAAATTATTTTTATTTTTATGTTTTTAGTTTCAATTATTTCTTATAATGCATATGCAATGACTCATAGTATTTTTTTCACCAATAAATAATTATAAAACGAAAAATCTTATTTCGAATATGGAAATTATATATATATAAATATTAGGTGCAAACGTTTTCTAAAGTTTTATATATATAAATATATTAAAAGAAAAATGAACCAAAACATTATTTATAATTTTTTTAAAAAAAAAATAATATGATAATAACTAAAATATTTAAGATATAAAACATTTATAATATTATTCAAATCATACATCAATAATTAGAGAATAAACTTATTTATTATTGATATTATTTATAAACACACGACACTAGTATATAAATTATTTAATGTGATTTTTTTTAAAATTTTCACATTAAAGCAATTATTTTGTGTTTGTTATTATAATTATAGTTTAACAATTATTAAAAATTATAGTTTTCAAGAAAGTCTTGTCTTCTGACATGGTCGTGAGGTCGGAGGGATATCCTCTGTTTGGATTTTTCCGGTGACTGTTTTTCAAGATTTCGGGATGGAAATGGCTAGCGAAGAGGGAAGGCAACACACAGATACACTATCGACAGAATCGATCCTCCTGGCTGAGGAGGAAGATGAAGTTCTCACGTATGGGGCGGAGTCAAACACAATTCAAGATGGAGGAGTTAATAGTGCAGATAATTTGTGCCTGGTTGGTCGTTTCTTAACAGAAAGAAATGTTGATTTTGACGCTATGAGACATTTGATGGCATCGTTATGGCAGCCTGGGAAGGGAATGTACGTTAAAGAATTGGAGTCTAACAGGTTCTTGTTTCAGTTCTACCATGAGGTGGACATTCAGAGGGTGATGGAACGATGCCCGCGGACATTTAACAATGCTTTACTGGTGTATCATCGTCTAAAACAGGGTGAAGATCCGAGGCATATTCCATTGACGCATGTGGAGATGTGGGTACAACTTCATGATATACAGATTGGATTTAAAACGGCTCAGGTGTGTCAGGACTTGGGTAATTTTATTGGTACATTTGTGGAAGCAGATTCGAAGAATTTTCTGGGATTATGGAGAGACTATCTACGCATCAAAGTAAGTTTGGATGTTATGAAACCCTTGAAAAGAAGAAAGAAATTATGCAGAGCAGGAGGTGAGCCATTTTGGGTTAATTTTAAGTATGAACACATGCCTACATTTTGTTTTCTTTGTGGGATAATGGGACATTCTGAAGGATTTTGCCCGAAGCTTTTTGATATGCCTAAAGATATGTCAAAGGATACTATCGTGAAACCATATGGAGTTTGGATGAAGGCGATGCCGAGAAGAAGAAGTTTAACTATGGGGGCCAAGTGGTTGAGAACTTTGGAAGATTGCACTGCGGAGGAATCTGGGGCTGTTGGTGATACATCTACAATAGGATCCCATGTTGATTCTCGCCATGTTCCAATGCTGGTGAATAATCAAGCGGGGCAATTGGCAAGTACTCATGCATCTGGAGGAAATCGAGACTCACGACCGCGAATCTTTATGCACGATTCCATCCCACATGATGATATGGATCAAGATTCAATCTTAATTATTGAAACTAAGAGGAAAAGACTGGCAGCTGAGGTTGGGGTGGATAAACGTACTAGTCAAGATGTTCATATGACTACAAAGCCTAATCTGGATGTTCAAGATGGGATGAATCTCATAATGGTAGTCGACTGGGATACAAATGCACAGCAAAAGGCCGATCAGATTAAAGAAAAGAAGGGAAGTGGTTCAAAAAACTTGAGGAAGGTGGGTGCTGGAATTCAGCCCCACCAAGAATCATGAGTGTTATTAGCTGGAATTGCCATGGGCTTGAGAACCCATGGACTGTTCAATTCCCGAAGGATTTAATTATCCAAAAGAAACCCAATTTTATTTTCTTATGTGAAACGATTAGTAAGAAAGATAAGCTGGAAAGGTTGAGGATCTCTATTGGATTCAGTGGCGTCTTTACAGTGGATCCTCGAGGAAAGAGTGGTGGTTTAGCATTCTTATGGAGGAATGAGGAGGAGGCTAGTCTTCTGGGCTTTTCTGAGTCGCATATTGATGTAGAAATCAATATTGCTGGAAAACAAAAATGGAGGTTCAGTGGACTGTATGGAAATCCTAATAGAAGCTATCGTCATCTTACTTGGGATAATCTTCGAACGTTATCTATGCAGTCTAGTCTCCCTTGGTGCGTTATGGGAGACATGAATAATATTTTATCTCATGCTGATAAAAGGGGTGGTAATCCTTATCTGAGTTCTTTGATTAGTGGTTTCCAGCAAGCTGTTTGGGATTGTGAGCTCCAAGACCTGGATCTAATTGGTAGCCAGTTCACTTGAGAAAGGGGTCGAGGCACTCCTCAGTGGATTGAAGTCCGTCTAGATAGAGTTTTATGCACTCAAAGCTGGCTCGATATTTATCCTCACGCGAAATTGTACAATTTGGAGATAACCACTTCAGACCATTGCCCTCTTTTCCTTTATCTTGAGAGTGAGCGTCCGGCTATTCCGAAGACGAAGTTTCGATTCGAAAACTGCTGGTTAAGGGAGCCTTTATGTCATCAAATTGTAAAAGACAATTGGAATAGTAATCCAGATGCTACAATTTAGGACAAAATTCGGTGTTGTGGAGATCGTTTAGGGAGTTGGGGAGAAGTTTATACTGGAAATTTTAAGGCTCGGCTGAAGGAGTGTGAAGCCTCTTTAAATCGGTGGAAACATGGTCGAGATTTAGTTTCAACAACCAAATATCGGGAAACTCAGCAAGCTTTTCAAGAGATTCTATTTCAAAAGAAATTTTTTGGAGGCAAAGGTCCAAACAATTATGGCTTTAGGCTGGTGACAGGAATAGTAAGTATTTTCATGCTATGGCCTCGGCTAGAAAGAGACTGAACACTATTTCGAAGTTAAAGAACAGTCAAGGGCAGTGGATTTCTTGGGAGGAAGGTTTGGATAGGCTGGTGGTGAATTACTTTACGGATATTTTTACATCTACGGGGTCTATTTCTACTGAGATCATTGATTATGTTGCTCCTTGTATTTCGGATTCTCATAATGCCTCATTGCTCCGTCCGGTTGTGGTGGAAGAAGTCAAAACAGCGTTATTCCAGATGCATCCTGAAAAAGCTCCAGGCCCTGACGGCATGTCTCCTGGGTTTTTCCAGAAGTTTTGGCCCCTTGTTCAAACGGATGTTGTTCGTCAAGTCCAGCATTTCTTTGTTTCTGGTTCGCTGCCTGTCGGGTTGAATCACACTAACATTGTTTTGATTCCGAAAAAGAAGCAGCCTCAAGTAATGGGGGATTTCAGACCTATTTCTTTGTGCAATGTGCTCTACAAGGTGATTTCTAAGGTCCTGGCGAATAGGCTTAAGGTGGTTCTCTCTTCGATTATTTCTGATACGCAGAGTGCGTTTGTTACTGGTCGACTCATTTCTGATAATGTTATTGTCTCGTTTGAAATAATGCATTATCTTAAAAGGAAGGTTAAAGGGAAGCAGGGCTTCATGGCTGTAAAGCTAGATATTAGTAAGGCCTATGATAGGCTGGAATGGGGGTACCTTAGAGCTATTCTGCTGCGTATGGGTTTTGATGGGAGATGGGTGAATCTGATTATGTTTTGTGTTAGTTCAGTTTCTTATACAATTGTTCATGGTAATAAGGAGGTGGGCACAATTATTCCTGGCCGTGGGATCAGACAAGGGGATCCTTTATCCCCTTATCTGTTTATTTTGTGCTCTGAGGGCCTTTCTGCTATGTTTCGTCACTATGAGAAGGCTGGATTGATCACTGGTTGCAAAGTTGTTCGTGGGGCGCCTACAGTATCCCATATGTTGTTTGCTGATGACACATATGTATATTGCAAAGCTAATGACAGAGAAGCAGTCAATGTTTCTCAGCATCTTCAGATTTATGAAGAAGCTTCTGGCCAGAAAATTAACACAGATAAGTCATCTATTTTTTTCAGTTCTAATACAGAGACTTCTATGAGAGATGTTATTTGTGATTTATTGGGTATTTTTGAAGCAGGTGATAATTCTACTTACCTGGGCCTCCCTAATACTATGAGTAAGAAGAAATCGGCTGTTCTGGGATTCTTAAAAGACAAATTGCGATTGAGGATTAATAGCTGGGAGGGGCGGCTTCTTTCTAGAGCTGGCAAAGAAACTCTATTGAAATCAGTGGCTCAATCTTTGCCAACATATGCCATGAGTGTGTTCTTAATCCCTATTGAGACCTGCAAAGAGCTGGAGAGATTAATGTCAAAGTTTTGGTGGGCTTCAAATCTGTCTAGAGGTATTAGCTGGATGAGCTGGAATCGGTTGAGCAGACACAAGCTTGAAGGAGGCCTGGGTTTTCGAAGACTTAGGGAGTTTAACTTGGCTCTCCTTAGTAAACAAGGCTGGAGGATTTTGACAAAGCCGTGTTCTTTAGCCTCTAGGATCCTAAAAGCTCGTTATTTTCCGAAGGGGTCTTTCCTTAATGCTAGTTTGGGTTCAAACCCGAGTTTTGTATGGCGTAGCATATTTGGGGCTAAAGACTTAATTTGTGCTGGAGTTCGTAGGAGTGTTGGTGCAGGGGCTAATATCCACATCCTATCGGATCCGTGGCTCCCTAGTGTGGATCCGCCGTATGTTTTATCTACTCACCCTGGGTTGATTAATCAACCAGTCTCTAGTCTTATGCTTCCAGATTCTCGCAGTTGGGATTTAGATCTCATTAAAGATTTATTTGTGGAAAGGGACAGAATAGCTATTCAGTCTATTCCCTTATGCTCTTCGGTGGATGAGGATAAATGGTTTTGGAAATTTGAAAGTTCTGGGCTCTATTCGGTTAAAAGTGCTTATAGATTTCTGGTTGATCTTAAAGCTGGCTTTTCTGCAGATAATTCTACTGGATTCTGGAGGAAAATTTGGGCCCTCAATATACCGCCTAAGATTCGCAACTTCCTTTGGCGCGCTGTCTCTAACATTTTACCGACTTGTGCCCAGCTGATGGCAAAACATGTGCCCCTTAGTCCTGCGTGTCCCATTTGCAATGAGCAAGTTGAAACCAGCTGGCACGCCCTTGTGAGTTGTCACTTTGCTCGGTCTTGCTGGCATAGGTCTAGCATTAATTCTTTCAATTGGACTGAGGGATCTCTTGCTGAATGGTGGCGCTTGTTGACATTAAAGTATGGAGACCATTTATTGGAGGAAGTTGTTATGGTGATGTGGGGAATTTGGCAGGCGAGAAATGCATTTGTGTGGAATCATAAGTCCCCATCTGCAGCATCAGTTGTTCTATCGGCTAGAAAGGTTCTTGATCAGTACCATTTTTCTCAGAAGACTCAGGATTGTTCCTTGTTAGCAGTTCAGGAGAAGCAACTGCAGCTTGAGCACTGGACTCCACTTGTTGTAGATCAGATCAAGGTTAATGTCGATGGTGCTCTTTTTGTCAATATGATTCGGTATGGTTTTGGGTGTGTAGCTCGGGGTCATGATGGGAAGCTTATTGCTGCCACCAACTCAGTGTTTCAGGGTGTTGTTCAACCAGAAGTGGCTGAGGTTATAGGCATCAAAGAGGCGTTAAGTTGGATTGCTAGTTTCCCTTGGACCAAAGTTGTGGTGGAGTCGGATAGTTTGGTTTGTATACAGGCTATAACTAATCCTATTTCTTTCCCTTCTCAATTTGGGCTTCTTGTGTCTGACTGTAAAAGCTTGCTAAAACAGTTGCCTTTTGTTTCTCTTAATTGTGTCAAACGTTCTGCTAACAGAGCCGCTCATTTTTAGCGCGGGCTTCTTGTTACTCCACAGATCGTTCTAACCAAGAGGGTTTTATGTCTCCTGAGTTAGATGCCATAGTTTTGGCTGATTTTTCGGTTTAATAAAGCTGAAGTTTTCTTTCAAAAAAAAAAAATTATAGTTTTCATTATACAATTATTTCTTGTATGTTTATTAAAAAAGTTATATTTAAAGAGAAAACTATATGAAATGGCTTTAATGAATAACATGAGAGAATGAAACTTATATTTATATATAGATGAAAACACAATACTATATAAATATATATATATTGGGGAATTTTTTTATAGGGGTTTCATTTTAAGCCCTACCAGTAGGGCTCTCAGTGTTCTCAACCCGTGAACAGTTTTCGGCATGACCTTTTTTTTTTGACGTGTATATTATAACTATTTAGAGTATCCTGCAAATTTTCAGAAAATTCTGAATAGTTTGCAGTACTGAAAACTAGGTTCAAACATGTTGTTGCACACGTGACTAATTTTTTTTATGCTCGTGGAAAAAAACATGTTTGAACCTAGTTTTCGATACTGCAAACTATTCGGAATTTTCTGAAAGTTTGCAGAATGCTCTAAATAGCTACAATATACACGGTCATAAAAAAAGTCGCACCGAAAACTGTTCACGGGTCGAGAAATACTGAGAGCCCTACCGGTAGGGCTTAAGCCCCTCTCTATATATATATACTGATTGCAAATTTCTTTGAATTAGCATAAACAAAGTACAACTTTTCCCTATATATCGTCAGTATTATGACTACTAGCTGCTCATGTAATCCTATATTATTATGTGAAGCTCCCAATTTAAAGTATTAGTGAACTTTCAAACCAAAGAGCATACAAACACCCTCAAAAAAAATATATATCCATACATACAAAATACAAATGAAGCTTATTTAATTTTCTTCGAGCTAAAGCTTTAATTAATTTTAGTGATTAGGTACTACATTTTTTAGAAAATAATATTATTTACCTATCTGAAAATTGTAAATTGTATATATATATATTCTATTGTTTGCTATAATAGGAGATTTCATTATTAGTAAAAGTTATTTAAGTTAGAAAGTAAATGTAAGAAGTAAAAGATGAAAATAAGGAGAGGAATGAGGTTGACCACCTTAAGCGGTGCATAGAGGAAGAGAATAGTTAGTGATGCTACCTTATTGATAGCTCCAATTGTTGAAGACCCCATAATTTGTAGTCACACTCTCTATATTTAGGCATCTCCATCTTCACCTTCACCTATATATATGTAACAATTACTCCATTCTTCTCCTCAGTGTCGGGCTCTAGCCCATTGATGATTATTACTACAAATTCTATGTCCAATTAATACATGTATACTTATAGCTATTAATTAACCAATCTAATCTTATTATAAAATTACTTACTTTATGAGTGGGAAGGTGAGAATACCAAGACTAGTCTCCGTGAATAATGCATTCACGGTGGGATTAGTGATTATTGTTGTGAGCTTGCAAATAGGCAACGGTCAGTTTGACTATGAGTTTGGACCTGAAGGCGTTGAGAGCGATGCGGCTGTTGATGGTGCTCTTCATGCCAGGCTACCAGCATTCTCGGTCGCATCTCATGGGGCAGCTGCTTTCTGTGAGGCATGCGATCACAAGGAAGCATGCATTGAAAGCATTGGGTCTGTGGCAAACAAGCCCAATGCAAACCCCAAGGACTTTGTCCAAGCTGCTATACAATCCACCATCACACAGGTCAGCACTGCATTGGATGTGTCTGGTAGCATAGCAGCCAACTCCTCCGGCTCCAAGAAGATGTCCATGGAAGACTGTAAGGACTTGCTTGGGTTTGCTGTTGATGAGCTTAAGAATTGCTTTACAGCTGTGGGAGGAACTGACTTGCACGCCTTGCGCGACAAACAAGTCGACCTTCTTAATTGGTTAAGCGCTGTTATTTCCTATCAGCATACTTGTCTTGATGGCATATTTGACTCCCAACTCAAGGAAGAAATTATGTCAAGTGGTCTCTCAAATGCAAACAAGCTCACAAGTAATGCCTTGGCGATTGTCTCCACCATGTCTACGATCTTTGATGCTTTCAAAATCCCTGTGAAGGTTGGTGGTGGGGGTAATGCTCGTGCACTCACTGGTTTTGCACAAGGTAGTTTTGGATTTGGTCTTGGTGGTCATGGTGCTAGTGGTACTTGGAGTGGAGGTATTGGTGGGGGTAAAGGTGGTGGTGGTATAGGAGCAGGTGGTGGTGGCAGCGGTAGTGGTAGTGGTAGCGGTGGCGGCAGTGGTGGTGGTGGTGGTAGCGGTAGTGGTGGCAGTAGTGGTAACGGCATTGGTACTGGTGGCGGCAGTGGTGGTGGTTATGCTAATAAAGATAAAAAAACTAATGAAGGTAGTTGTAAATGTAGTTGTGATGATAAAGCAGGTGGTGGTGGCAGCAGTGACAGTGGAGGTGGCGGTGGCAGTGGCGGGGGCAGTGGCGGCGGCACTGGCAGTGGCAGTGGCGGCGGCACTGGCAGTGGCAATGGCAGTGGAAGCGGCAATGGCAGCGGTAGTGGCACTGGCAGTGGCAGCGGTAATGGCGGTAGTGGTGGTAAGAAAGGTAATGGTGATTCAAGCAACCACAAAGCTACTAAAGAAGGTGGTGGTAATGGTAAAGGTCACGGCAATGGTAGTGGAAGTGGTGGTGGCAGTGGTGGTGGTATAGGTGGTGGCAAAGGTAGCGGAAGTGGTAGTGGTAAAGGAAGTGGTGGTGGTAGTGGTGGTAAAGGAGGCAGTGGTGATGGTAAAGAAAGCGGCGGGGGTGGTGGCAATGGTAGTGGTAAAGGAGGTGGTGGTGGCGGAGGTGGTGGTGGAGGCAGTGGCGGTGGTGGAGGCGATGGTGGCAATAAAGGTGATTCAAGTGGTGATGGCAGTGCTACAGGAGGAGGGGGAGGTAATGGTAAAGGTGGTGGTAGCGGAAAAGGTAGTGGGAGTGGCGACGGTAGCGGTAATGGTAAGGGTAAAAGTGATGATAGTGCTAGCAGCGGTGGTGGTGGCGGCGGCGGCGGCGGTGGAGGAGGCGGTGGTGGTAGTGGTAAAGGAAGTGGTAGCGGTAAAGGTGACAGTAGTGCTAGTGGAGGAGGTGGAGGTAGCGGTGGTGGTAAGGGAAAAGGTGATGGCAATGGCAGCGGCAGTGGTAGTGGTACAGGTAATGGTAGTGGCAAAGGCGGTGGAGGTGGCAGCGGTGGTGGGAACAATAACGACAGTGGTAAAGATAAAGATAGTGGTAAAGGTAATGGTAATGGCAAGGGAGGTGGTGGAGGAAACAGTGGTGGTGGTGAAAATAGTGGTAAAGGTAGTGCTAAAGGTAATGGTAGCGGCAAGGGAGCTGGAGACGGAGGTGGTAGTGGTGGAGGCAGCGGCAGCGGAGGCGGTGGTGGAGGAGGCGGCAGTGGTGACAAAGGTAGTGCCAAAGGTAATGGTAGTGGCAAAGGAGGTGGTGGTGGTGGAGGCGGCGGCGGTGGAGGAGGCGGTGGTGGTAAAGGTAGTGCCAAGGGTAATGGTAGTGGCAAAGGAGGAGGTGGTGGTGGAGGCAGCGGTGGTGGTGGCGGTGGAGGCGGAGGCGGAGGAGGTGGTGGCAACAATGAGTTTAGTTGGGGTAATGGTAATGGATTTAATTGGGGTGACAGTAGCTATGGTGGTGGTGGTGGAGGCGGCGGCGGAGGTGGCGGTGGAGGTGGTGGTGGTGGTGGAGGCGGCGGAGGTGGTGGTAGTGGCAGTGGAGGTGGAGGCGGTGGTGGAGGTGGAGGTGGAGGTGGAGGCGGAGGCAGCTGGGGTGGTAGTAAGTATAGTGGCGGTGGAGGTGGAGGTGGTGGAGGAGGCAGTGGGACTGGTAAAGAAGGTTTTGGTTTTAATTTTAATAAAGGCTTTACCATCGGTTCTGGTTCAAGACGACTTAAGGAGGTATATCAAAGCAATGGTGAGTATCCATCATGGTTGTCCGGTGAAGATAGAAAGCTATTAGGCAACAACAATGGCAATGAAAAGTTAATGCCTAATAAAATCGTGGCCAAAGATGGGAGTGGAGACTTTAAAACTATTGCAGAGGCTCTTTCTTCCTATCCCAAGAACCATAAAGGTAGATACACTATATATGTTAAAGCTGGGATATACAACGAGTATCTAACCGTTACAAAAGAACAAGTCAATGTGTTTATCTATGGAGATGGACCCCGAAAGACAATCATTACTGGAAGAAAGAATTTCAACGAAGGTGTTTCAACCATTAGAACTGCTACATTCTGTAAGTTTTTTTTTTATTATATTATCACCTTCACTTCTTCTACTTTCTTCTTCTTCTTCCTCCTCTAATTTAACTTGTTTCTTTCCTCGACAGCTGCTATAGGAAATGGATTTATAGCAAAGTCAATTGGATTTCAAAACACAGCAGGACTAGAGGGGCACCAAGCAGTGGCACTTCGAGTTCAATCAGACATGTCTGCATTTTACAACTGTAGAATGGATGGTTACCAGGACACTTTGTATGTTCAAACTCATCGCCAATTCTATCACAACTGTGTCATATCAGGAACAGTTGACTTCATCTTTGGGGACGCAGCAGCTGTTATCCAGAACTCACTGATCGTAGTTAGAAAGCCTGGAAAAAACCAAAAGAATGCAGTGACTGCTCAAGGCAGAGTTGATAAGTATGAAACTACAGGCATAGTAATCCAAAACTGTAAGATTGTCCCTGAACAGAAACTCTTCTCAGAAAGATTGATGACCCCCACATACTTAGGCAGGCCATGGAAAGAATACTCCAGGACAGTAATCATGGAATCCGTAATAGATGACTTGATCCAACCAGCAGGATGGCTGGAATGGGATGGTGACTTTGCACTAAACACACTCTACTATGCTGAGTATGCAAACAAAGGCCCTGGTGCTGCAACCAACCAGAGGGTGAAATGGAAGGGATACAAGGTCATCACTGACAAGAATGAAGCTCTTCAATTCACACCAGGTCAATTTATCCAAGGAAATCTATGGTTAGAAAAAACTGGGTCACCATTCTTCCTTGGATTAAAGAGCTAATTCATCATATATTTTAATTAATTAATAATAATAATAAAATAAACACTTAGGTAGGTGTAATCCGAGGATGAGAGGATGGTAGTGATCATTCCCACCCCACCTCGTTGATTAAACAAATAAAGAAAAAGCATTCTCCAATTTGTGGTTAATGTTTGGTTTCTTTTTTTCTTTTTTTTATGTAATACAATATTGTAGGCTAATTGCCTGTTTCAATAATAGTATGCATCTACACTAAATCCTTATCTTTATTCATTATATAATTATATTGTTTGTTATTTAAATCTTTATCTTTATCAACAAGGCAAAATCTAAAGAAGTTATATCAATATGAGCACAAGATGTTAACTTTAGTAAATGCTTAAACTGTATGAAAAACATACTAAGAAGGAACCAAAGAGGACACGTGGCATTCCATTTTCCACAAACACATTCCAAAAAAAAAAAAACAGAACCAGAGAGAGAGAACTAACAGAGGTATCGACCAATAATGGAGTTGTGTTCGGTTTGGGTGGGAGTGGAGACTTTGCATCTTCTTCAACTGAAACCAAAACCAAAACCAAAACCACTCTCTTTTCCTAATCCTAGCTGCCATGTTCATCAAACTCGCCACTTATGCGTTTCAGCCACCACTACCACCTCCGCCGCCACCACGGCCTTGGAGCAGGCTGGAGACGGCGGTAAGAGAGTGGTGGAGCTGGTCGGAGCCTTCAACCAACTCACACATAGAATGGGCTCCACCAGTTCCTCTTCAATTCTCTTCAAGGCCCTTAAGCTCTCCATTCCTCTTCTCCACGCTCTTCCTCTCGCCCCAGACGGCCGTTCTCCTCTCTCCAAGGCCTTGTCCGTCGCTCTACTCCTCGCTGATCTTCATATGGACGCTGAAGTCATCTCCGCCTCCATCCTCCGCCAGCTGGTCCAGTCGGGGACTATTTCAATTACCCATATCAGGAATCGGATCGGCACCGGCACCGCCCATCTCCTCCACGAGAGTCTCCGAGTCAATAACCTTCCTTCCACTTTCAAAGACATCGACGCCTTGGACGAACGAGACGCTTCTGCACTCCGCAAGTTTTGCCTCACTTACTACGACATCAGAGCTCTCATTCTCGAGCTCGCTCTCAAGCTCGACACCATGAGGCATCTCGACTACCTCCCTCGCTATCACCAGCAATTGCTTTCTCTCCAGGTAATGAAGATTCACGCACCTTTGGCTCATGCCGTCGGGACCCATCTCGTCTCCCTCGAGCTTGAGGATCTCTGCTTTCGCTATCTGTTTCCTTATTCCTATTTGTATGTCGATACTTGGCTGAGAACCCATAACGAGGCTCATGAGATGGGAAAGGATCAGTCTTTGATTGACGTCTATAGGGACCAGTTGCTGGTGTCTTTGAAAGCTGATTCTTTGTTGGCTGAAATGGTTACTGATATCTTCGTTAAGGGTCGGTATAAGAGCAGATATAGCACTATGAAGAAGCTCTTGAACGATGGCCGGAAGCCAGAGGAGGTGAATGATGTTTTGGGGTTGAGAGTCATATTACAGCCCAGGAGGTTTGAGAGTCAGAGTGCTGATATGTTTGAAGGAATTGGGGTGAGAGCATGCTATAGGACCCGTGAAGTTGTACGGTCTATGTGGAAAGAAATGCCTCACAGAACGAAAGATTACATTGCTAATCCAAAACCCAACGGCTATAGGAGTCTACACATGGCGGTTGATGTGAGTGAGGAAGGCAGGAGTAGACCCATCATGGAAATACAGATTAGAACTTCTGATATGGATGTCTTTGCTGCTGGTGGGACAGCATCCCATTCCTTGTACAAGGCTGGTCTTACTGACCCAGAAGAGGTAAACTTGTTTCTTCATTTTCTAATGGTTTTTTTGGTTTAGTTTTTACAAGTTTAGTCTCATAGTCATAGAGAATGAGGGTATTGAAAGCGATTGATTTGCAGGCGAAGCGGCTCAAGGCCATAATGGTGGCTGCAGCTGAACTTGCAGCATTGCGCCTTAAGGATTTTCCATCTACAAATCATAAAGGTATTGAAAATGACCAACAAAATAGGGTGTTTCGCCTTCTAGACAAGAACGGAGATGGTAGGATCAGCATTGAGGAACTTATGGAAGTTATGGAAGAGCTTGGTGCTCCTGGGGAAGATGCCCGGGAGATGATGAGGCTCCTTGATTCCAATAGTGATGGATCCCTGAGCTCTGATGAATTTGACTTGTTTCAGCAACAGGTGTGTGGTGATGTCTTTAATAATAGAATAGAAGTAATCATGGCCATGAGAACATAAATGAGAAGTAATTTGATATATGCAAGCAAATGCAATACTTGTTACTGTTTTGTAGGTGGAATTTATGCGTAGTTTGGAAGACAGAGATGGTCAGTACAAGTTGATGCTGAATGAGAAGCTTCAAACGGCAGGAAACAGCAGCTCCATTCAGGAATGTAATGAAAGCTAGCCATAATTTCTTGACCATGTAAAGGTTAGAAATTGTTAGTTCAATTTCTTCATTATGGGCTTAAGATTTCTCTGCACTTGTTATTTTATTATGAGTTGACTCAAGTGTTTGAAGATTTTGGGATTGAATTGGGTTTTTAAATGGTGCATATATGATGTTTTAGTTTTGTTTTTTATTTTGGGGGAGAATTGAATAAAGGTCTATTAAGAGATTTTGTACCACGATTAAGCTTCGAACAAACTGCTAATGTCGCTTACTTGTTGGTATCTGCAAATATGTTCTGACTAATGTTGATTTAACAAATTACCTTTATGCATAACATATTTTTTGGTGATGTCTAGTTGCTAGAACATTTTTACTCGATTTGATTTACAATTGTAAGGCCTATTTCCAATTATCTTTAAATTATAAATGATTCTGTCTTTGTTTCAACTGAGGTTGAACTTTGCATTTTAAAAGTAGTGCTTTGTGTTTATATAACAGTTTGAAATAATAGTTTGGATTGTGTCAATATGCATACATTTTTCATGAAATAAAAAGTGGGGCCCTGCGAATGAAAGTTCTGAAAAAATGGATTTTCTAGCATGTTAGATATTGTGTAATTTGACCTGATGATGTCCTTGATGATTGTTATAAAACATGTTAGCATGCCTAAGAAACTGGTGAGAAAACTTTATTCTAAAAAGTCTCGAAATCCCTGTACCTGGATATTTTGAAAGCATATCAATCTTTGGTTTAGCACTTGTTTTTCCTCTTCAAACTTATTTGCTTCTGGTAGGGATGGCAAAAAAACCCGGTGGATCGGGGCGGGTCGGAGCCCCGATCCTTCGGAGCAACCTATGATCCGAAAATAAGCGGGGCAAAACCGGAGCGGGTCAAGATCTCTGGCATGATTTGGCTCGAGCTTTGAAACATTCCGTTGGTCTTTTATCAGATTATGATTAGTCTCTCACTGCCATTGTTCTTTTGTGTATTGCAGCGATGTGAGCGACTCTGATGACGAGGAATCAGATTCTTGCATGTGCATCACAGTGTAGATAACCTTTCACTTCAATACACCAGTTATCAGGAAATTCAGCTTCTATATCAAACATTTGGGCATTCTCTGCATCTGTTTCGACAATTTTTTTGTTGTTGATTCGAATGGCCGTCTTCAATAACCACTCAAACGATAGACAACAAAGATCCAGATAGCAACAACTTTGTTTCAAATTAGGTTGATTTCCAGTCAAGGAAGGCGAGAGTGTCTTCCTCCATGTGTAACATATTTACAGCAAATGAGCTATTTTCATATTCTTACTACGTATCTTGGTATGTATTTTATGTGTATATATATAGTACATGTTTCACTTTGTGCAACTTGATTTACTATTGAACAACTAGAGTGTTTGGCCGTTCAGGTTCGGAATCCAGTCCAACAGATAATGCCTTGTTCTTGGAATCAAAAATCTCACCTTATTATAAAACAAAATTTAGTGATTTCAGTAAATAAAAAAATAAAGAGAAAAGATTGTCCATGCACTAACAGTCTTATTCTAAATAGAAAGTTGAGAATTTTGCACGTATATTTGGTGAGCGGTAGAAGGAAATTCTTGAATTTGTTTTAGCACAATCTAATTAAAGTTCTCATATTTTTTTATCACATTACTATGTAGCTTTGCCATCACAATTGTCAGCCGTTTTCTTTTGACGAGAACATGTTAGGTTCATCTCCATGTTCTATTTTGGTCGATTTAAAATTATAACTCAATCACTACTTTTTTTAATATTTAAGTTATTTGAGGTTCATTTAAAAAATATATATATAAATAGAAATAACATTTAATTTTTTTTCATAATTTATATATAAAAAATTATCAAATATTTAGTTAACAATTAGATAAATTAATTTCAATCATGCAATTTTATGGTTCAATAGTGTGATAGCACAAAGAAAATTGAGAAAGAATTCTATTGAATCTTTATTATCAAGAAAGGTTATTGCAAGTGATATATCAGCTTGTATATATATCAAGCTGTAAAACAGAATAACAGAACTATAACCAACTGTCATAACTAATCCTATGTTAAACATAACATAAAAGAAATTAGTACAGCTAATTATCTCTAACAGCCCCCCTCAAACTAAGTGTGGAGGCTGAGACTACACTTAGATTGTCTCTAAGCAAGGCAAAACGGGAGCTGGAGATAGGCTTTGTTAAACAATCAGCAATTTGATGGTCAGCTAGTACATGATGCACTTGAATCTGTCTTTGAAGCACTTTGTCTCGTACGAAGTACAAATCTATTTCAATATGCTTAGTCCGAGCATGAAGAACCGGATTAGCAGCCAACACGACAGAACTGAGATTGTCACACCAAATAGAAGGAAGACCAACCACAGAGACATGTAACTCACTAAGAAGTGAATGAATCCAAGCAATTTCAGACACAACAGTAGCAAGGCTGCAGAATTCTGCTTCTATGGAGGAACGAGATATGGTACTCTGCTTCTTGGACTGCCAAGCAACAAGGTTGTCACCAAGATAGACATAGAACCCAGTAGTAGAGCGCCTATCATCAGGATCAGATGCCTAATCAGCATCACAAAAAGCTTGTAAAGACAGAGTTGTAGCTGGACGCAAGTGTAAGCCAAAGTCTAAGGTACCAGCCAAGTACCGTAAAATTCTTTTGACGGCAACCCAATGAGATTGGAGGGGAGAATGCATAAACTGGCAGACCTTGTTAACACTATAAGCAAGATTAGGTCGTGTAATCGTAGCATACTGTAAACCACCTACAATAGACCGATAAAGCGTAGGGTCAAGAACCGGATCACTGCCATAGGATGAGAGACGAAGACCACTATTCATAGGAGTACTTTGAGTTTTAACACCTTGCATTTAAGCTTTACAAAGGAGATCTTGCAAGTATTTTCTCTGAGATAAAAGCATACCATCTGATGTATGAAGGACCTGGATACCCAAGAAATAGTCAACAACACCAAGATCCTTTAAGGCAAATGCATGACTGAGATCATTAACCAAAGAAGTAACCAGATTATCACTACTGCCAACCACCAAAATGTCATCGACATAAACCAAGACATAAGTGGTATGAGTAGAAGTAGCACGAATAAACAAGGAGTGGTCTACTTTAACTGAGACAAAACCAAAACCAATGAGAGCATTAGAGAGCTTTTCAAACCATGCTCTTAGTGCTTGCTTTAATCCATATAAAGCTTTGTGAAGTTTGCACACTTTGGTTGGAAAGGATGAATTTATGAACCCGGGTGGTTGAATCATGTAGATGTCCTCATTCAAATCACCATTTAAGAACGCATTATTGACATCAAGTTGCCTAACTTTCCAACCTTTTGAAATGGCTAGAGGAAGAACTACTCTAATTGTCACTGGTTTTACAACTGGACTAAAAGTCTCACTATAGTCAAAACCTGCTTGTTGGTGGAAGCCTTTGGCCACAAGTCTTGCTTTGTACATAGAGATAGAACCATCAACATTTTCTTTAACTCGGAACACCCATTTGCAACCAATAGGGGATCGGCCAGGAGGTAAATCAACCAAACTCCAGGTATTATTGCTTTGTAAAGCTTCAAACTCAGTGTGCATAGCAGTTGTCCATTGTGGATTTAAAAGAGCAGCTTTGACCGAGGAAGGCTCAAGAGTGGCAGCAAGGACCCGTGGTTTCCGAATGCCTGACTTGGCCCGAGTTTGCATAGGATGAGTATTAGGAACAGCTGCATTAGAATCATTAGTAGAAACAGGTATAACAGAATGTGCACAATCATTAGTAACATTATGGCCAGAATATGGACTAACTGACTGAGGTTGAGTATGAGAAGGAGATACTGGAACAGATTGTAAAGAGGCTGAAGGGACAGAAATATTAGGGAGAGGTTGAGAATTAGTGGAAGAACTCGGATTGGACACTGAAGTGGGAGGTTTTGGGAAGGAGAGACTAGAAAGAACAGGTGGAGATGCAGATGTTTGGAACTGAGAGTTTGTAATAGAAGAACACTGGCCAGCATTTAAAGGAGCAGCATGTGAATAAGGAAAGGCAAACTCATCAAATAAAACATCTCTAGAAATGTAAACTCTACCATCTTTAGCTAAACATTTGTAGCCCTTATGTGTGAGACTATATCCAACAAAGACACATGGAATAGATCGATATTGCAACTTATGTTTATTATAGGGCCTTAAATTTGGATAACACAAGCAGCCAAACACTTTCAGCATGGAATAATCTGGTTTGATATGAAACAAAAGCTCAAGTGGAGAGACATGTCCTAAGAGAGGGGTAGGCATTCTATTTATGAGAAACACTGCTATGCAAAAAGCTTCATCCCAATACTTTAATGGCATAGAAGATTGAGCTAAGAGAGTTAACCCAGGCTCCACTGTGTGTCTATGCTTCCTTTCCGCCACACCATTTTGCTCATGAGTGTGAGGGCAGGACACACGATGAATAATCCCAGAAGATTGAAGTAAATCAGTAAAGGCACGATATTCACCCCCTGATAACTCTATGATATAGAGTTATTTTTATTAACTTTAAACTTGAATTTTTAGTGAAAAGAGTAATGAATGTGATGTTATTTGTAAGTTTGATTAGTTTTTATCTTTCTTTTCTAGTTAGTGCACTAATTTAGGAGTCTTTTAAGTTGTTAGTATTAAATGTAATTAATTGATTAATTCTGTTTGTTTTGTTGTTTAGGAAAGGAATTTTTGAATCGCTAAGGGAAAGAAAGGAATACGAGGCTAAAGAGAACACTAAGCTGGAAATGCTGCTGAATTGCTGGAGAACAAAATGCTATAGCATTTCTGGGTACTGGGAAATGACGTGGACAAAATACCAGCAGGCTTTTCTTCATCTAACTCAGCGCTTATGTGGCAGTCACTTAAAAGTTAAGTCAGCTGGCTGATGTGGATTGGACTAGTGGACCAAAGAGAAGAAAGTGGGCTTTCTAATTAGGGTAAAATGAAAATTGTACCCTAGAGAGGAGGCAACTAAGTACCAGCCATCATCACATTGAATAAACACAAAAGGGGGCTGCCATCGTTGGAGAAAAGTTGCAGAAAAAAAAAAAGAGCATGAAGAAGAAGAAGAAAAAGAAGGAAACACAAGGAATTGAATGAGGAAGATAAGGACAAGAAGATCCAACCTACAACACCATCAATCTAGGCTTTGTTCTCATGTCTTCCTTTCTTCTCTATTTTGTATTTTCTTATTTTGCATAGCTATTCTAGCACTCATGGATATTAATTTTCTATTTTGGTTTATGTTTGCTACTTTAGTTATGAGCTAAACTTTTGAGAATGGTTGAAAACCCCTTTTTCATGTATTTCAAGTTTGAATGCATTACTTAAGCTAAATTGCCATTGTTCATTCAAGTGAGCTTCATGTTTATTTACTGTTGTTGTTTGGAAATCAATGGCAGGTTATTAAGCTAGATTTAATACTGGAAAGGTTAAATCTAGTAGTTGGTACTTGAATGATGCAAGAGAACACCCATTTTCTAGGTTGTTCTTAGTAAGTAGAATAGGAGTATTTTACTACCTTGCATAACTTTGAGAATTGATGCTTGGATTTGTTGGGGTTTTATGCCCTAATTAAAACCCAAATTCTTTGTAATCTCATTTTATTATCAATAAAAGAATAGAAATCATTTTTTGACTTGGTCAATCACTTTGCTCACATGTTTTATTTTCATGATTATTTATTTAATATAAACTTCTATTAAATCCCGAGCATATAGCTAATCTTATTTATAGTGACGTAATCACAGTGGAATATAAATATGATTATATGTTCAAAAATAAGTTAGTCCTAAGATTAGTCAGTGCACCGGATTTACACTGACTTGCCAATCTACGATATGATCTACTTACACATTACAGTGTTATGTTCTTTCCAGAACATTAGCAAAGTAGATAAGATCGGATGTATTTGTTACATCGGACAGGACCGATATTGACAGTTGATAAGATAAGTAAACATACCGTTATTATCTATTCTAGTCATATCATATAGTTGACCATAGGTCAATTCAATCTCAATTCTGAGTGGTTAGTATTCTAACTGATTGTATTATTTGAGTACTTTGACTTGTTCGTTACCAGCTTACCCTACGGACTAGCCCATACTTACATCTTGGGAACTCGGTAGTATAATTGAGTGGGAGTGTTAATCATAGATATGAACATCTATAGCTTCTGATGAAGAAGTGAAACGATGGTTTCCTTTTAGTTTGGTTCAAGGTGTTAAATGATAGAGATCTCATTTCGGTAATTAAATTAGTTTACTGAAATACCATTTACAAGGAACTAAGTGTTTTAAGGATAAAATACAATGAGGGGTAAAACGGTATTTTAGTCCTATCTCATTGTAGACCGTCTATAGAGGATTGAGTGACAATTATGGTTGTAACAATGGATAATTAATAGCGTATCTATATTTGTTATAGAGCGTTCTATGAATTCAAGAGTGCAATTCCAAGTCTATAGTGGAGTCACGAGGAATTAATAAGTTAGTAAATTTATTTGTTAGATTTATGATAACTTATTGGAGCTTGATTTCATAGGCCCATGGTCCCCATTGTACCTTGGATAAAATCATCTAGATAGTCTCAATTAATTGATTTAATCATCAATTAGAATTATCAAAGTTGACCAGGTCAATTTTGGATAGTTTCACAGAGTTGTGTAATTTTGAGAAGAAAAGAGAAATTATGGCAGATTTATTAATTAAGATAAATTGGTATCTAAATTAATAAATAAATTTAAATCAAGGTTCAAATTATAAATAATTAATTTGATAAAGGATTTAAATAATTATTTAATTAATTAAATCAATAGAAAATAATACAGGCCTTGATTTTAAGTCCAATGGGCTTATAATCAAATGGGAAATTTCACGGGCCTATAGCCCATGATAATTTCGACCTAGGGCTTCAAAATGGCTGTTATTTTATTGATTTTTTAATTAAATTAAATGGCCTAATTGAGTCTATAAAAGGAGTGCTTATAGAGAAGTCAAAAAAGGGTTTTTGATAAGTCAGATTTTCTGATAGTTTTATATTCTCTCTAAACACAAGTCCTTTTCTAAGCCTCTTTCTTATTTTCTCTTCTTCTCTCTATATCTATCTCATGTGTTGAGAATTGCCCACACTAGTCTAGGTGGTTCTAAGGATACATTGGAAGATCGTGAAGAAAATAGAAGATCGGTTCAGTTTCTTGATAATACTCTGCGACAGAAAGGATACAAGAGTTAGAGAAACTGAAGGAAGGACTCTTAATTCCGCTGCGTATACTGTAAGTATTATATTGTTTGTTTCTCTTTGAATTCAATTTAGAAACATGTTTTAGGCTATCTCGTATTAATTTGTTTAATATCAGATATACATGAAAATAAATAAAGATCCTGTATAAGTTTTTTCCAACAACTGGCCTCAGAGCCTTTGGTAATCTTTATTTTCATGCATGAACATGTTTAAAATTGGATTATATGATATGTTTGAATAATTGGATGGTTTTTCATGTTTTTATGAACATATTGATTTTATGTGAATTTTAGCAATTTTTAGGTTATTTTGTTGTGTTTTCTATGCTCTTAATTTTTATATATGCTTTATTTTGTGTAAAACATGGTAAAAATTAATTAGAAAATGGTTTTGGTTTGAAAAATTGCTTAAAAAAAATTTTGGAAAATTTTTGGCCTGGTTGCCCATGCGCGAGCGCACGCCCGCACGCCTCCGCGCGCCTCCGCACGCCACCCGCGCGCAGGCCAGCGCGCGCGCACACCAGCCACCATCGATGAACAGTACCCCCGTGAACAGTGCCATGGGTACTATTCATCAATTTTTAATTTTTTTTTTTTGAAAAATAAATAAAATTAAAATTGTGAAAATTTATTATGTATAATCAAAACTAAAAATATCTTTTTTGTTTTATCATTTAAATTTTTTAAAATAAAGATATTTTTGTTAGTTGATTTTAATAATTAGA
Organism: Humulus lupulus; assembly: GCF_963169125.1. Taxonomy (NCBI): domain Eukaryota; kingdom Viridiplantae; phylum Streptophyta; class Magnoliopsida; order Rosales; family Cannabaceae; genus Humulus; species Humulus lupulus. The sequence goes on along the minus strand of NC_084794.1, from coordinate 285,702,696 downwards.
TATTTTCTACAAAGAATCAAATTCAAATTTAAAATTAGACTAACAACTTAATTTTAAATCTTTTAATATATTAAAATATTAGAATTATGATATCAGATATTTAAGATATGTTCATTTAAATTCTTGATATTTTTATTAAATCTTTATTTGAAAATATAAATATCTTTTTATTCTATAGTTTTTAATATTTAAATTATTTAAAATTTAATATTGTTAGTTAGATATTTTTATGGATATTTGAATTTTTTTAACTATTTGAGATATTTTAGGCTTGTTATAACTATTTGTATTTTTTTTTTTAAATGGTTAAAATATTAGATAATAGTTGTAACAACACAAGATATTTTTTGGAAAATAGTTTAGATATTGATTTTAAAATTTAAAATTGGTTAAATTTTGAAAAATATCATGTTTTTCAGCCAATTAATAAAATATTTTTTTTTAATAAATGAGATTTAAATTAACTTTGGTTAATTGTTGATAAATCCTATTTAAATTAAATTAATTTTTTTTTTCAAATTAACCTAAAACCAAGTTGATTGTTGATAAATGAAATTTAAATTAACTATTGTTAATTGTTGATAAATTTCATTTAAATTGACTTATTTTTTGTAAAAATTTAATTAATTTGAATTTTTTTTGATAAATTCTAGATAATTAATTGTGGTATTTTTGCAAATAAAATAAATTGTGGTATTTTTGCATAAATTCATAGAATTGCTCATATTGTAACATGATTAGGCCCATCCAATTATAACATGTCTGTTTGCACTATATGTGGTATTTTTGCAATTGGGCTTAGATGCATATAGTGGCCCATATGTTTGTTAGATATATGGTATTTTGCCAAATAAAATATTCATAAAATGATAGGTTTTATTTGGGCCCATTAGAAAATGTAAAGTTTAAATTCCTCTCTTGTGGGTGATTCCACTTGTGAAGGCCAATTTGCTTTGCATGACTATAGTGGGCCTAATCAATTAATAACAATTAATAAAACGAAGGTTTAAATTCCTGTATTTTGGACCTTGTATGGAAGATAGGGGGCCTTTGTAGTGGGAAAGACATACTGGACCCAGCCCTCCTCCATACAAGCCCAATTGTTAAGGCCCATTTACCTGAGTTGGACTTAATTGTATAGGTTCATTATATTAGTTAAACCTAAATATTGATTAGCAATAAATTAATTCTAAATTAATTGAATTTGTTTCAATGTGACACTTTAGAATTAATAAGAAATTATAGGACTTTGGTTTTAAAAATTTTAATCTGTTTAATTTTTTTTGGAAAACCATAGTCATTAATTTTCTAAAAATAAATAATAAAAATACTATTTTTAATTTTATAATGAGCTTATTTTAAGAATTTTATTCGATCTCCACCGTTGGTTTAACATAGTCAATAGCTTAATGGGGCCTCGAGGCGCTTTGATTCGTCCCCCTACGGAAGGTGTTCATTAGTTATTTTGACAAGATTAGATTTCGAAAGATAGATAATTATAGGTCAAATTCTACTAGACTCACCCCTACGGTGACTACTAGGACTAAATCTATGATTATTGAAACCGTGGGTCTAGCTCATAAAATAAGAAATTTTGTTTTCTTATTTTGATCGAATAGTAGGTTGTTAATAATGGTGTCCATTATTAAATGAGTTTACAACTCTATTTAACTAGTGGTATTTTTGACTCTCGCCAACCGGGACAAGGATATCATAGATTAGTTAAAAACCTAAAGAAATAGAGATATGATTGTTTTTGGTATTTTTTCTCATATCTTCATATTTTTGGTATATGTTGTGCTATTTCTTGAAATTTGTGTGATTAGAAGTTTTATTGAGCAAATGTGATTGATTTCTACTTTATTGATAATTTGTAGTTTTAAGTTAAGTAGTGTCTACTCCCATCCTTTCTCAACTTTCGATGGAGAAACTCACCGGAGAAAACTTCCATAATTGGAAGCAAAATATCAACATAAAGTTGATTGGTGACAACTCCGAGTTCGTCATGATTAAGGAATCCCTAGAACGAGCATCGTCTCTGCACGTTCTTGATAGCATCGTAAATGCTTGGATAACACCGTCTCCACACGAACGTGATGGACCCGTGAATTCTCGGATGGCACCGTGTCTGCACGTTCGTGATCAACTCAACTATGGTCTGACGCAACTCATGAACGAGCTTCAGATTATTGAACCTATCATGGGTGGACCTAGTAAAGGAGGTGAAAATAAGACCACTGATGTTGCTGCTCATCTAGCTAAGGCTGAAGCTAACCAAGCTTCGTCTTCGAAAGCTGGAAACAAGAGGAAAGGTGGACAAATAAACAACCCCAAGCCTGCAAAGGCTGCAAAGACGAGTGCACAACCACGTGCACAGACGCCTAAGGGGAAGAACATGAAAAACAAGAAAGGTAAAGATAAATGTTTTCACTGCAAAGAGAAGGGGCATTGGAAACGAGATTGCCCCAAGTTTCTAGCAGCTAAAAACAAAGGTAATGATTATAGTTCATTTATCTTGGAAACATGTGTTTTAGAGAATGATAACTCCGTTTGGATTATTGATTCTGGATCTACTAACCATGTTTGTAACTCTTTACAGCTTCTTGAATCGTGGGAGAAAGTGAACGAAGGCGGCTTAAAGCTTAGAGTTGGGAACGGAGCGTTCATTGCGGTCCAAGCTAGAGGAAGAGCTCGTCTGAAGTTCGGAAATAAATTTTTAATTTTAAAAGATGTATTTTTTATTCCGGATTTTAGTAGAAATTTAATTTCAGTTTCCATGTTGCAATTAGAACGATTTGTTATGACTTTCACAAGTTTTAATATATCTATTTCTTTCAATGGATCACAATTGTGTATTGCATGTTTGGAAAACGGGCTTTATATTCTGCGACCTAACGAACCCATCGCTCTTAACAATGATTTATTCAAAGTAGCTAAACCTAGGACCAATAAACGTCAAAAGACCGATAACAATAATATGACGTATTTATGGCACTTGAGACTAGGTCACATTGGCTATGATAGGATTCAAAGACTTACAAAGGACGGACCTTTGAGGGAACTCACCTTAGGTGAATTACCTGTCTGTGAATCTTGTCTAGAAGGCAAACTGACCAAGAGTCCATTCTCTGCAAAGGGTGATAGGGCCAAAGAACCACTTGGTCTTGTGCATTCAGATGTTTGTGGACCTTTGAATATACAAGCCAAGGGTGGTTTTGAGTATTTCGTCACTTTCATTGATGATTACTCTAGATACTCATGTCTTTACCTAATGCATAGGAAATCAGAAACATTTTCAAAGTTTCAGGAATTCCTAGCAATGGCTCAGAACCAATTAGGTAAAAGGTTAAAGATCTTGCGATCTGATAGGGGTGGAGAATATTTGGATATGCAGTTCCAAGATCATTTAACTGAACTTGGGATTTTATCACAACTTACTGCCCCAGGTACTCCGCAACAAAATGGTGTAGCGGAACGCCGAAAACTTTATTGGAAATGGTTAGATGCATGCTTAGTTACTCAACTCTACCAGCTTCGTTCTGGGGACATGCAATTGAAACCGCAAATGACATTCTCAATGTCGTGCCGTCAAAATCAATCCCCAAAACACCTTTAGAACGCTGGAATGGTCGTGAACCTAGTTTACGCCATTATAGAATCTGGGGGTGTCCCGCTCACGTCCTGAGGAAAAAGGAGGGAAAGCTAGAACCGCGAACTGAAGTTTGCATGTTTGTTGGCTATCCTAAAGGTACTCGGGGTGGACTTTTCTACAGTCATTCAGAAAAGAAAGTGTTTACTTCTACAAATGCTACTTTTCTGGAAAATGACTATGTCCAGAACTTTAAACCTCGCAGCAAAGTAGTTTTAGAGGAGACTGTTAAAGAATTGACTCCAACCAATGTTCCATCGTCATCAACGCGTGTTGATGATGAAATTCCCACTCTTCATGTACAACCGACGCAAGTCGATTTAAATGAAGAAAGTACCACTGTTCCTGAGCAAACAGTCACGGAGCCTCGTCGTAGTGGGAGGGTTTCTAGAAACCCAGTTCTCTATGGTATGGATGGTGAAACCAATATGGTTGTTGGTGACACTAGTGATGATGATCCATTGTCTTTCAAACAGGCAATGGCTAGCCCTGAAAAGGAACTATGGCTTGAAGCCATGAAGCAGGAAATGGAGTCTATGTACTCAAATTCCGTCTAGGATCTTGTGGAAGCACCTAGTGACTTTAGGGCCATTGGGTGCAAGTGGATCTACAAGAAGAAACGAGGTGTTGATGGAAATATCGAGACTCATAAAGCTCGATTAGTGGCAAAGGGTTATACCCAAAGAGAAGGCGTGGACTATGAGGAAACTTTTAGTCCGGTAGCCATGCTCAAATCCATTCGCATCCTCCTATCCATAGTAGCCGCTCTCGACTATGAGATTTGGCAAATGGACGTCAAAACAGCTTTTCTTAATGGAAAGCTTGACGAGGTCATTTATATGGATCAGCCAGAAGGATTTAAAGTATCTGGACAAGAAGGAAAAGTTTGTAAGTTAAATAGGTCCATCTATGGACTTAAGCAAGCTTCTCGTTCCTGGAATCTTAGGTTTGATGAAATAATCAAAACCTATGGCTTTGAACAAAATATTGATGAGCCCTGTGTTTACCAACTAAAGGCAAATCAAATAGTGGTATTCCTGGTTCTTTATGTAGATGATATCTTACTCATTGGAAACAATGTTAAGAAATTATCAGATATGAAGAATTGGCTGAGCACTCAATTCCAGATGAAGGATTTGGGTGAAGCAAGTTATGTTCTAGGTATCCAGATCATCAGGGATAGAAAGAACAGACTCTTAGCTCTATCTCAAGCAGCTTACATAGATAAAGTGCTTGAACGTTTCTCAATGACAAATTCCAAGAAAGGGCGTCTACCGTCCCGCCATGGAATTCATCTTTCAAAGAAGCAGTCTCCCCAGACTCCTGAAGAGGAAGATGCAATGAGAAAAGTTCCTTACACATCTGCAGTTGGAAGTCTGATGTATGCCATGTTGTGTACTAGACCAGATATCTGCTATGCAGTGGGAGTAGTGAGCAGGTATCAGTCAAACCCAGGACCGGAACATTGGATAGCAGTTAAGCATATCCTGAAGTATTTGAGATGGACTAGGGATTATATGTTAGTCTACAAGGGTGGTGTTCTAAACCCTGTAGGCTACACCGATTCAGATTTTCAGACTGATGTCGATGACAGAAAGTCTACTTCTGGAATGGTGTTTACTCTTGGGGGTGGAGCTGTGATTTGGAGAAGTGTAAAGCAGTCTGCAATCTCAGATTCCACCATGGAGGCTGAGTACATAGCCGCGTCAGAAGCAGCTAAGGAAATAGTCTGGCTAAAGAAGTTCTATTCGGATCTTGGTGTTATTCCAGAAATGGATAAACCGCTTGTGTTGTTTTGTGACAATACAGGAGCGATAGCCAACTCAAAAGAACCTCGAAGTCACAAGAGGAGTAAGCATATAGAAAGGAAGTATCACATTATTCGAGAATATGTGGCCAGGGGAGATGTGAAGGTTATGAAGATTGCAACTGAAGACAATCTTGCGGATCCGTTTACAAAGACACTACCAGAAACTACATTTGATAAGCATATCAAGGAGATGGGATTAGTAGAATTAAGGCATTAGTTTCAATTAGTGCAAGTGGGAGTTTGTTGGGGTTTTATGCCCTAATTAAAACCTAAATTCTTTGTAATCTCATTTTATTATCAATAAAAGAATAGAAATCATTTTTTGACTTGGTCAATCACTTTGCTCACATGTTTTATTTTCATGATTATTTATTTAATATAAACTTCTATTAAATCCCGAGCATATAGCTAATCTTATTTATAGTGACGTAATCACAGTGGAATATAAATTTGATTATATGTTCAAAAATAAATTAGTCTAAAGATTAGTCAGTGCACCAGATTTACACTGACTTGCCAATCTACGATATGATCTACTTACACATTACAGTGTTATGTTCTTTCCAGAACATTAGCAAAGTAGATAAGATCGGATGTATTTGTTACATCGGACAGGACCGATATTGACAGTTGATAAGATAAGAAAACATACCGTTATTATCTATTCTAGTCATATCATATAGTTGACCATAGGTCAATTCAATCTCAATTCTGAGTGGTTAGTATTCTAACTGATTGTATTATTTGAGTTCTTTGACTTGTTCGTTACCAGCTTACCCTACGGACTAGCCCATACTTACATCTTGGGAACTCGGTAGTATAATTGAGTGGGAGTGTTAATCATAGATATGAACATCTATAGCTTCTGATGAAGAAGTGAAACGATGGTTTCCTTTTAGTTTGGTTCAAGGTGTTAAATGATAGAGATCTCATTTCGGTAATTAAATTAGTTTACTGAAATACCATTTACAAGGAACTAAGTGTTTTAAGGATAAAATACAATGAGGGGTAAAACGGTATTTTAGTCCTATCTCATTGTAGACCGTCTATAGAGGATTGAGTGACAATTATGGTTGTAACAATGGATAATTAATAGCGTATCTATATTTGTTATAGAGCGTTCTATGAATTCAAGAGTGCAATTCCAAGTCTATAGTGGAGTCACGAGGAATTAATAAGTTAGTAAATTTATTTGTTAGATTTATGATAACTTATTGGAGCTTGATTTCATAGGCCCATGGTCCCCATTGTACCTTGGATAAAATCATCTAGATAGTCTCAATTAATTGATTTAATCATCAATTAGAATTATCAAAGTTGACCAGGTCAATTTTGGATAGTTTCACAGAGTTGTGTAATTTTGAGAAGAAAAGAGAAATTATGGCAGATTTATTAATTAAGATAAATTGGTATCTAAATTAATAAATAAATTTAAATCAAGGTTCAAATTATAAATAATTAATTTGATAAAGGATTTAAATAATTATTTAATTAATTAAATCAATAGAAAATAATACAGGCCTTGATTTTAAGTCCAATGGGCTTATAATCAAATGGGAAATTTCACGGGCCTATAGCCCATGATAATTTCGACCTAGGGCTTCAAAATGGCTGTTATTTTATTGATTTTTTAATTAAATTAAATGGCCTAATTGAGTCTATAAAAGGAGTGCTTATAGAGAAGTCAAAAAAGGGTTTTTGATAAGTCAGATTTTCTGATAGTTTTATATTCTCTCTAAACACAAGTCCTTTTCTAAGCCTCTTTCTTATTTTCTCTTCTTCTCTCTATATCTATCTCATGTGTTGAGAATTGCCCACACTAGTCTAGGTGGTTCTAAGGATACATTGGAAGATCGTGAAGAAAATAGAAGATCGGTTCAGTTTCTTGATAATACTCTGCGACAGAAAGGATACAAGAGTTAGAGAAACTGAAGGAATGACTCTTAATTCCGCTGCGTATACTGTAAGTATTATATTGTTTGTTTCTCTTTGAATTCAATTTAGAAACATGTTTTAGGCTATCTCGTATTAATTTGTTTAATATCAGATATACATGAAAATAAATAAAGATCCTGTATAAGTTTTTTCCAACAGGATTGTGTTCTTAGATCTGATTTAATATAGGAATATATTGGGTTAGATGATAGAACTTATTTCATGAGTTTTGGAAAAATCTCATGAACATATAGGAATTCTAGTTAACTCTGTGCGTTTTGCTGAAGCAATGCTGTAGCAACTGGGCAGTTTTAGACATAGGGGGATTTAGCTATTCAAGTTTGTTCGTCCTTTGATTACTTTTCCTTGCAGTTAATTTTCCAGCATTTGTAGCAATATTTCAATCTTAATTCCAGTTCAATCAATTTTATTCTAGTTCACAACATCCAATCAATTTATTTTCTTAAAATCCAAATTGTTAAATAATTGATTTTGCATTAAATTTTACTTGCAATCCCTGTGGAGACGATCTTACTTATCACTTTATTACTTGTGTGACTGCGTATACTTGCGTATATTAATTTTCACAACAAGTTTTTGGCGCCGTTGCCGGGGATTGTTTTTAGTGAAATTTTTCTTGTTAAAATCAATTGCTTTTCAATTTGGTTTTTATTTTTCATCTTTATTTTTCTTGTTCCTTTTTACGTTTTGTTTGTTTGATTGTCTTGCAAGGAGCTTGAGATGTCTCATCAGCAAGGTCTCATGAATTTTTTTCAACACGACTTGGAGCCCTTGTATGAAGTATGGTGGAGATACAAGGCATTTCTAATGAGGTTTCCATATCATGGGCTGTCCAAAGAGTTTCAATTAGAAGTATTCCTCAATGGGCTGAATTCCACAACAAGGGAATGGGTAGAAAAAGGAGATGGTACCACCAATTTCTACCAATTATCATTGGAGGAAGCCTATTGGATGTTGGAAGATATGGCAACATACAACGAATGGTGTTGTAATTGTCCAAATAATGACCATGTTTGGGAGGACAACTACAACAATTTGGAGCCAAATTTTGACACTTACACTCAAGGACCAAATGATGAGATTTTGGAAGATTTTCAAGAGTTCAACATAGAAGAAGATCCTCATCAAATGGCTCAACCAAGTTTACTTGAGGTGTTGATGATGGAGTTCATGGCTAAAAATGATGCCTTAATTCAAAGCCAAGCTTCATCCTTGAGGAAATTAGAGAACCAATTTGAGCTTTTGGTCATTGAGTTGTGTGATAAACCCTATGAAACTTTGGGTAGTGAAATGGAAAATTCAAGGGAGGAAGAAAAAAGTGAAAATGTCATTTTGAGGAGTGGTGATGAGTTGGAGATGCTTGGGGAAAGTTTTGAGCAATTACAAGAGCCCACTTCAATCCAAAGTAACGAAGAAAATGAAAAGTCTCATGTCAATCCACCACTACCCGAGCAACAAATATTTGGTCTTCCATTTAATGAGTCATATTTCATGGAGGAGTACACCTATGACGATCCATATTGGCCACCACCACCTCCACCTCCTCTAGCTTCATTCCTTGGCATCCATCATGCCAATTCTTCGAAGTCAAGAAAAGTTGAACATTTGTGCTCGTCAATTCAACATCTCGCCAATCTTGAGGGCGTTCACAATGAAGACCCATAAGTGAGGGCATATGCCACTCTCAATGGGAGGAAGCCACTTTTTGACGAGCACTTATCCGAAAGTCAAGCCGACGACTTTAAATCAAGCGCTTCTTGGGAGGCAACCCAAGCTTTTTAAACTTTGTCTTTGTTTTGTTTTAAATTCAATAAATATGCAATGTAAAATAGTTTTGACAATTGCCTTGTAGTTTTTTTTTTCTTCGTTTCTTTTCTTTTTCTCTCTTATAGGTGCAAGTATTAACGCAAATGGAGTTGGGTGCACTTAGGAAGGGTAGCACTAGCAAGCTTTCACATCATTGATAAGGTGGAGGAAAGGAAGTTGTAATTTGGGAAGAGGGATGAGTATTGAAGAAAGCAGGAATTTTTTTTTTAGAAGCAGGAAGTCCCAGGTCTTACAGCATTGCTTCAGCATTTTGAAGCAGCACCACCCTGCCCAGATCAGCACCTGCATTCCCGACTTTTCCGGATCAAATTCTCGAACCTTGGCACCCAGTTGATGATGAAGACAGGGACTCTTGTGGTGAAGAGTCCGAATCTTGAGGGAGTTTTTCTTTTTACCTCAGTTTAGTTGTTTTATTTTAATGTTGTTGTTGGTTGTTTATGTTTGCTTAACTCTGTTGTGTTAGTTTTTATGTTTAGGACATGTTACTTAGTAGTTTTTGTTCTGTGTCATGTTAGTTTTTGTAACTGAGAGGTATATTTTTCTTGTTTAGCTTAGTTTAGCGTAGCGCTCGATGATGAAAAATCTCCATTTTCCTCCATATGTGATATGCCCTGAATTTGTGTGTTAAAATTGCGAGTCTGAGTGCTATTTTTTTTGTCCAAATGCTAGTCCAAGAGTAATTCTTTCAATAGAAGTGTGTTTTTGCTTCCCACTGTGCTTTGAGTTTTTAGAATGACTAACACCTTGAGAGAGTTTAAGCTTCTAGAATTGGTTGGTGCAACCCTTGAGGCGAAATCCTAGCTAGCTTTACAACTTAGAAATGATCTAGGCCATCCTTGGACGATTGAGCCTTTCAAGCTAACCCGATAAATATTAATTGTCTTTAGTCACCCCTATTTGAGCTGATTTGCCTAATTTTTCTTAACACCCATTAATGTTTAATATACTCCCATACCCATAATTTTCATTCTTCATTACCCGAACTTAATTGCTGAAATTTATCAAGGACAAATCAATTTATTGGTTAGGGAAGTGAGGGTATAATTAGCAAGAGTGTGGTGAAATATTCATAGTTATAAATGTATAGCCATATTGGGGACAATGATGGGATTTAAGTTTGGGGTGTGTGGAAATAAGCTCACATAAAACTATTCATTAATTATCTTGCTATGTATATATATAAACATATAGTTCTTTACTGTTACTGTTGCAAAGTTCAAATTTTTTTTTTTGAGAAAACAGATATATATGATAAAAAGAGAGAGAAAGGGGCAGTCTTAAAACCTAAGTTTGGGGTGTACCACCCTCTATACAAGAAAATATATTGACCTTCTTTCTCATTATCTAGTCAGTTTTGGAAATGAAAATAGCAAGAGAATTGAGTTGTATCAACTTCATTATTGTGGGTTAAGAGTGAAATCTTGGGTGAGCGCTTGAGAGAAAAAGAAAAGTCCTTGATAAATTGAGGTGGTTAGGTTGTAAGCCATAGAGATACTACCTTTTATCCTACCCTAACCTTAGCCTCACATTACAAGCCTAGTAAAGTCCTTTTGATCTAGGGTGTAAAGCTAGACTACATTAGTGGAGAGGGTTGCACTAATTCAACTTATGGAAGCAAAATTTTTTAAACTTGAGGATCAAGGGTAGTTATTATAGGAATTCAAGGTGTCGGTGGGAAGCATTTGCACACTCTAGTGATTGAGTTACTCTTGGTAAGCATTAAGGACAAAAATAGCATGCAAAACTTGATTGAAACACATAGGTTCAAGGCATATTCACTACCATCATTGCAATTTCCATTCCATATAATTCTGAGAGCATTTTCCTCGCTAAACTAAGTCTGAATGAGTAGTATCCTCTCTGTTGCAAGTGTTGTGTTGTTGCTGTCTTGTTTGTTTTTACTGTCTTTGTTAGTTATGTTTTTCATTACTCGAGGACGAGCAATACGCTAAGTTTGGGGTGTGATAACTCTATGATATAGAGTTATTTTTATTAACTTTAAGCTTGAATTTTTAGTGAAAAGAGTAATGAATGTGATGTTATTTGTAAGTTTGATTAGTTTTTATCTTTCTTTTCTAGTTAGTGCACTAATTTAGGAGTCTTTTAAGTTGTTAGTATTAAATGTAATTAATTAATTAATTCTGTTTGTTTTGTTGTTTAGGAAATGAATTTTTTAATCGCTAAGGGAAAGAAAGGAATCCGAGGCTAAAGAGAACACTAAGCTGGAAATGCTGCTGAATTGCTGGAGAACAAAATGCTATAGCATTTCTGGGTACTGGGAAATGACGTGGACAAAATACCAGCAGGCTTTTCTTCATCTAACTCAGCGCTTATGTGGCAGTCACTTAAAAGTTAGGTCAGCTGGCTGATGTGGATTGGACTAGTGGACCAAAGAGAAGAAAGTGGGCTTTCTAATTAGGGTAAAATGAAAATTGTACCCTAGAGAGGAGGCAACTAAGTACCAGCCACCATCACATTGAATAAACACAAAAGGGGGCTGCCATCGTTGGAGAAAAGTTGCAGAAAAAAAAAAGAGCATGAAGAAGAAGAAGAAAAAGAAGGAAACACAAGGAATTGAATGAGGAAGATAAGGACAAGAAGATCCAACCTACAACACCATCAATCTAGGCTTTGTTCTCATGTCTTCCTTTCTTCTCTATTTTGTATTTTCTTATTTTGCATAGCTATTCTAGCACTCATGGATATTAATTTTCTATTTTGGTTTATGTTTGCTACTTTAGTTATGAGCTAAACTTTTGAGAATGGTTGAAAACCCCTTTTTCATGTATTTCAAGTTTGAATGCATTACTTAAGCTAAATTGCCATTGTTCATTCAAGTGAGCTTCATGTTTATTTACTGTTGTTGTTTGGAAATCAATGGCAGGTTATTAAGCTAGATTTAATACTGGAAAGGTTAAATCTAGTAGTTGGCACTTGAATGATGCAAGAGAACACCCATTTTCTAGGTTGTTCTTAGTAAGTAGAATAGGAGTATTTTACTACCTTGCATAACTTTGAGAATTGATGCTTGGATTGTGTTCTTAGATCAGATTTAATATAGGAATATATTGGGTTAGATGATAGAACTTATTTCATGAGTTTTGGAAAAATCTCATGAACATATAGGAATTCTAGTTAATTCTGTGCATTTTGCTGAAGCAATGCTGTAGCAACTGGGCAGTTTTAGACATAGGGGGTTTTAGCTATTCAAGTCTGTTTGTCATTTGATTACTTTTCCTTGTAGTTAATTTTCCAGCATTTGTAGCAATATTTCAATCTTAATTCCAGTTCAATCAATTTTATTCTAGTTCACAACATCCAATCAATTTATTTTCTTAAAATCCAAATTGTTAAATAATTGATTTTGCATTAAATTTTACTTGCAATCCCTGTGGAGACGATCTTACTTATCACTTTATTACTTGTGTGACTACGTATACTTGCGTATATTAATTTTCACAACCCCCCCCCCCCCCCCCCCAGTCAGTTTGGATAACTTTAATTGGTGTCCCTAGTTGAAGCTCTACTTGTGCTTTAAAGCTAGTGAAAGTGGGTAAGGCTTCAGATTTTGTTCGAAGCATGTAAATCCAAGTGTGCCTGGAATAAGCATCAACAAAACTAATGTAATACTTATAGCCACTAGCAGAGCTATGAGGTGATGGACCCCATAGATCTGAGTGTAGGAATTGCAATGGTGCTGTATAAACTGTGGTAGAGATAGGAAAAGGTAGTTTATGATGTTTACCAAGAGAACATAATGCTGCACACAAGTCTGAATTCTTTTTATTATTAAGTTTGATATTACAAGAGGATAATATTGTTTGTACAATTCGAGAAGTAGGGTGGCCTAGCCTATTATGCCATAAGGAAAAATCAGAGTTGGATACAGACAGTTTAGGAGTATAACAAGCTTGAGTTTGTACATTATTGACACTAGAAGAACTGATTTCAGCTGACTCAGAGTTGGATAGCTCACTTGCCAATCGTCCTAATTGAATAGAATCAAACTTGCAGAGGCCTTTATCAAGCTTCCCAACCAGTAAGGTCTTCAAGGTAGCCTGATCCTTGACACAGCAGAAATTTGGGTGAAACTCAAAAAAATACGTGATTGTCATTAGCAAACTGAGATACACTAAGCAAGTTTTTAGTGATGGCAGGAACATGAAGCAAGTTATTTAAAGTAAGAGTTTGAGAAAGGAGTAGAGAAGAGAAAACAGATTGGCCAATATGTTTAATGTGCAAACCTGTACCATTCCCCATATGAATTTGTTGTGGTCCAGTGTAGTCTGTGCTATGGGTCAAGTTAGAAACATCAGGGGTAAGATGATGAGTCGCACCCGAGTCTAGATACCAGCAAGGATCAGCAACGCACTCAGGAGTAGCATAGAGAGCTTGCATTTCTGCCATAGCAGCACTGCCTTGAAACCCTTGGAGACTCTCAGGACCAGAAAAAGACTTATCAAAACAATAAAAACATAGTTTTACCGTGTGGCCAGATTTGTGACACAACTGACACTGTGGTTTCTGACCCCAAGCAGTGAACTGACCACGTCCAGCTCCCCTAGTGTTAGACGTCTGACCATGACTGGTACCAACTGAGTGTCCTCCACGAGCACCAGATAGAAATGGTTGAGAGCCAAAAGACGGTCCAAATCCAGGTGGTCCATATCCTAGCCCGTAGCTTTGCGGGCCGAAGAACATAGGCACAAAGCCTGGTGACCCCATACCAGAGCCAGAGCCTCCATAGAATCTGTAACCACTGAAATTAGGGTAAGCACTTCTAGCAAAGGGTGATGTAGAGCGAAGAGATTGATTAGCAAGGGGAGTAGGGGAAGAACCTCGGAAGCCAGAGGGAAGTTTCGTCTGGGAGATATTTGCTTCACCATCATGAACCTCAAGCTCTTTGTTCCATTTCTCAATCCTAACTTCCTGGGATATGAGGAGAGCTTCAATTTCAGCTACTGAGTATGCATCTGTGTGTGTATTGACAGAGGTAATAAAAACCTCATAGTCCTTGGATAATCCATTCAAAATTGCTTCAATGTGATCCTGAGGTGTAAGAACATGACCAATCAAAGCCAAGATATCAACAATTCTCTTGATCTTCAAGAGATAATCATCTAGCGAACCAGACATCCTTGTGTTGCGTAACATTGTTTTATACTGGCCGATCTTGGCTCGATTTTGAGCAACATAATATTCACTGAGTGCAGTCTAGATTTGTGCAGTGGTCTTAGATCCGACCATTCGAGTTAAAATCTTCTCAGTCATGGAGGAGAGAAGCCAAGTAACAAGGATGCTGTCCTGTTGATCCCAATCCTCATACTCTGCACTAACACAATTAGCCTCTCGATCTGCAGCAGTGAGGTACTTCGGTGGAGTGAGAGTCGAATCAAGGTGCTTGAGAAGTCGACTGCCTTTGATTGCATGGTAAACTTGATGTTTCCATGGCAGATAGTTATGCTCATCTAAACGAACAGAAAGAGAGTGAGAGAAAGTCACTAAAGACGTTTTGGGAAGAAGAGAGGCATTTTGATTTTGTGATGTAGAGGTAGGAGATGGTAAAGACGAACTATCATTGTTGGAAGAATCCACCATTATTAGAAAGAAAAAGCTCTGATACCATGTGATAGCACAAAGAAAATTGAGAAAGAATTATGTTCAATCTTTATTATCAAGAAAGGTTATTATAAGTGATGATATATCAGCTTGTATATATATCAAGCTGTAAAACAGAATAACAGAACTATAACCAACTGTCATAACTAATCCTATGCTAAACATAACAGAAAAGGAATTAGTACAGCTAATTATTTCTAACAAATAGAGAAGAATAATTATACTGTTTCAATTTTGATACAAAGAGAGTATGCACTACCAATTCATAAAATAAATATGAATTGTGGATACTTTTCAAATTGAAATAGAAATAAAAATAACATAACTCAAAATTCAATTTTCTTTTTCAAAATTAATATATAAAAAGTTATAAAATACTTTATATAACAATAAGATAGATTAATAATTTCAATCTTATTTTATGGTTCAATAACAATGAACAATTTCATTCAAGAAAAATAATTATCCTTCATATACAAATTTCATACAAAGCACTGCCAATTCACAAATTAAATATGAATTGTGAATATTTTTGCAAATTGAATGTCAATTTAAGAAAATTATTTAACAAGCTAAAGTCGAGAAGTATGTCAAGATCCCAATTATTGAATTATTTGCCATATTAATAGTTTTGTCAAGAGCACAGTCACACGAATCAATTTACAAAAATAAATAAAGAAAATGTAGATAAGCAACTACTTATTAAAATAATAATAAAAAATAATAGAATTTTTTTTATAGAACATTAAAATTAGGGTGTATATTTTTATTATTGAAATTAATTAAAATATTCACATGAAAATAATTGATAAACCATATTCAGATAAATAAAACATACATTATTTAAAAAATAATGAGCAAATAAAATAATTGATTAATTTAAAAATAATTGTATAACAATTAAACAATTATTTATTCAAACTTGTTAGTTATAACAGTTTCTTTCTAAAACAAGCAGATAAAAATCTTAAAACTATAATAAAAATATTATTCGAAACATATCTTTGAAGAGGAAAATCACAATAATTAGTAAATAAATTTTATAACATATATGTGAACGTATATTCTTTATAAAACTAAAATTGTCAACCAAATAAAATAAATTAAATCTTAATATATCAATAAAAAAATTATTTAGAAATTGCAATGATCATCTAAAGTCGCCAAATTTTCAACGACTCAGATCTTGGTTGCATCTCAAAAAACTATATAAAACATCTCAAAAAACAATTTTCTAAATACTTTAAATCTTTTAAATAGGAAAAAAATTATTTTAAAAATATGATTCAATCTTTTTAATAAAAAATCAAATTTATAGTTTGAAGAACAATTGGTGCTTATCTCTCATATCTTTTTTGTTTTTGTTTTTGTTTTTGTTTTTTGTGCTTATTAAATTAAAGCATTCCGCTTATTGATTCAAGATGATAAATGGATATAAAATGAAACTATTTGGATGACCATTTAAAGAATGACTATGTGGTAAAAAGAACATGAAGAACACTCATTCAAAAAAAAAAACAGATTAACTAAAACCAATCAAATAAATATTTAGAGATTTCTTATTTAAATCTATTTAAATAATATCTAAAGACAAATAAAGAATAGAAATAAAGTTTTTTTCTCGTTGAATTGCAGAGTTGGTACATGCATATATTTGTAATATATATAGAAGCCGTGATATTCAATAAGTGAAAGAATATTCCCTATATCATAATTATTATTAAAATATTAGTATCTTAGTGATGAAGTAAATGAAAACGTTTGCTAGAAAAAAAAAACTAAATCAAAACGTATCAAACATGCAATGTACACTTTATTTATCATTATTTTCACTACAACAAATTTTAACACGATTTAATTTCTATAAAGTATTTATTTTATATATCTTTTTTTTCTTTCCTCTTTATCTTTATTTACTCATTTTTCTCTGCATTTCAAAACTTTTTCTCAGTATTCAAAAACTAAGTTGAAGATAAAAGGTCATTTTAGGGTTCCCTAAATTTTATTTCACATTTTCCATGGATTACTTCTCTTCTATTTCAATAAACAGAGTAAAAATAATAATGGCTTTGTTTTTTATCTCTTTATTTTATTTTGCTTCTTTATTCTCTTTGATAGGTATTATAATTCTTCTATATATTTTTGTAGGATATTTCAACAGCTGGGGCTTCAGTTGAAGATCTGTCAGAAGTAAGATTTCTATTTAATCTTTTAATTAATATCCTAATTTACTTATATTTATTTTATTCTATAAAAAAACGATATGTATAGAATACTTTTTTGCTGAAAAATAACTTTATAGTTTGGGTTTTGATAGCAAATACCCCAGTTTTTTCCTTTATCAACTATCTTTCATAGTTTGATTATTGTTGTTGACCATGGCTTAGGCTTGTATGCCATTAAAAAATGGATATTGTTGGCTATTGATGCCATTGTTAGTGCTTGCCTTGTAGAGATAGATTTATCGTTTGAGCTTATCAGGAGTTGTTGTAAGAGATCTTTGATCTTTGTTCTTAATGAATTAAGTTTTTAATGTCGAAAAAATAAAATTAATTAAATTGAAAAGGAAAGGCCCAATTTTTGAGTTCCTTACATCTTTGAAAATCCTTACCCTTTACAATTCGTTTGTATACTGATTATAAAACATGCCATTGGTGCATTCTATATTAGTTATTTTAAACATAGTAAAAAATTATTACTAATTCACTCGCAGAAGTTTTTTTTTATTATTCTCTTACCATTTTTCTCAGATTTTGTTTTCATTAGAATTCTCATCTCTGTGGTGTTCATAGTATTTTCGTAGAGTATTTACATAATTGTACAATAGTTTCAATTATTCTTAAACTGTGATTTAGATGTTTTACTTAAATTTTAAAATTCTAATTATATTATTAGTTTCATTTTTAGTGATATTTAAAATGCCCCCAACATATATATTGTGTGTTAATTTTGTCATTTACATTTAAAATCACTCATCCACTCCTCCTCCTCCTTCATATTTATCAACATTATATAATTACATCTATATGTATATATATCATTAAGTTATATATATTATATTGACTATACTTTATTAGTTTCATATATTAAAATTTACAAATTATACTTATTATTTTGTAACTATTTCTGATATGAAGTTATCTCCAAACAATCATTAAACATTTTAATTTCATAACCTCTTGCATCTGTTAAAATATATTTTTCTTTTGTTAGTTCTATTATTCCAGATGTATGATTGAATTCTCATCTCTTATGCAATATAATTTTGTTTTCTTCTCTGTCTTTTTTTGTTCACATTACTAAATACATAAATTGATTGGGCTCTTGCATATTTTTAAATCTTTGAATGATATTATTATAATAAACATATCAACCACCACTCTTAGGTTTCAATGGCAATACAAGAGAAATTCATCAAAGATATTTTACCAACCGACACAAAATGGAAAGCTAAAGTGATTGTTATAGAGAAAGGAATGCGGAAAACTGCTCGGTATACTACCAAAAAATACATGAATTTAATTTTCTGCGATTCACATGTAAGTTAAAGAATTTAATTATATGAAAATTTTTGTCTCCTCCTTCTTTAATTTTCTGCTTTCTCATTCTCAAATATTTTAATTCATTACTTTCTTTATTTCTTTAGGGTACAAGAGTACATGTAACTATCTATGATAGGGAGATCGATATGTTTGAGAACAGACTGATCACCTTCAACAAATATTACATATCAAACGTACAAGTGAAAGAAAGCAAGGCACAATACCGAGTCGTAGACAATCAATATGAATGGGTGATTACTAGACAAACTTTCCTTGAAGAAGTTGAAGACAACACAATGCACACAATGGCATATTACAATTTCACTCATTTTCGTGATTTTCCCCGCCCTATGGATCAAACGACCTCAATTGGTAAAATGAATTATTTTTCTATTTTCTCTTTATTTATATTATATTTTCCTAATATAAACAACAATTAATTATTTTGATTTCTTTTGCTCTAGATCTTCTGGCAGTTGCAATAATCCTCAATCCCAAAAAACAAGTATACATCAGGAACAATTTACAAGAAATAATACTTGTTAATTAAGAGTAAGAGAATTATGATTATATTACTCATAAATATTTCCTTCATTTAATTCCATAAATAACTAATAATTATTCACCAATAGGGAGAAGCCAATATTACTGACTTGCTGGGATCAATTTGCCACAGTTGACAGTGTTGCAATTGAAGATATAATCAGCACCAAACTTATCATTCTTACAATGAGTTTGAAAGTTACATCCTTCAATGGTGATTTGCACATTAATTTATTGTCATATATAATAGCACATCTATTTTGTAACGCCCCAACTCCAGGGACCGTTACAGTGTGCCTTATAAACAGTGCTAAACTCGCTAATCGAGTCATTTGGCCAAAATCGTGAACTAGGTATTGTTATCCAAAAAATTAGCATTGGTGACGTGGCAAGTGATCCCTGGACACGTGGCTGACACCTGGAAACGTTCTACTAGAGTATCGACCAGAAGACACATTAAAAGTAGTACGAACCTGCCTTACCTGCGACCAGCCTGGTCGATGGTTCCGCATACAAGGCAACATTAATGGGAAGATCTTTGTGAATCCTGAATTTATCTCACACAATCTCCTGAGTATCTGGTTATTCAGGAAAGAATATCTGTAACAATCTTTTGCAATCCTCCTTGAGCCTATAAATAGCAAGAGATAGCTCAAGGGAGGGGACTTTTTTTGGCTTTTGAATCATTCGATACTATAGTTGTAACGCCCTGGCTACCCCAGAACAGTTACGGTGAACGGTGGACTGGAAATTTGACTCATTACCTGAGCCCTTTGGTCGAAAACGTGCTCTAAGTGTAATTAACGGGTTAAGGTATAAAACCAATAAAAAGGAAATGGAGATTTTATTACAAACTGCTCTGCAGAGCTAAACAAAACATTTGCAAGTGGTTCTCAGTACAAAATGGTCATTACAGTTTTAAATTTACAATCCCGCCGACCTAAGCGACAAAAGTAGGGTAAACCCCCTAGTTCCTCTGAGAACACCTTGACCGTGGTGGTCAAGCGGCCGCATATGTACACATCACCACATCAACTCTTCACTCAAGGCTAGGTGAGCTTTTCTTTCCCTTTACCTGCACCATAAAGCACCCATGAGCCAAGGCCCAGCAAGAAAACATAACACTTTATATAACATTATCAAATGATTATCATTATAATCACACTGAGCATAAAGCTTTCAAACAAATGAGTAAACACCACATGAGGTTCTGATAAACCACACTGAGTGACTGACAAGCAAGTCACTAATTCAGATGGAAGAGTGGCTGATAGGTAAGCCACTAGCCCTCAACAGGTTCTGGTAACCGTACTGAGTGACTGCCATGCATGTCACTAATTCAGATGGGAGAGTGGCTGCTAAGTAAGCCACCAGCCTCCAAGCGCTTATTTCATTCATCGACCCTCGGGGTCGGTCTGGCATTAATGCTCTCTGAGCCATTCAATGCTGATAATTGATTTGATCAAATCTTGTTGGCTTGCGTGACACACGCTAAGGCCGTCCTGACTAATAAGTCAGCTCAACATGATCAGTGCCCAGTACCACCGCCGAACCTGACTAATAAGTCACAGCTTCACAGTTGATACTAGTACCCTTGCCAAACCTGACTAATAAGTCAGTACCATGCACAAATGAGCAACATATGCTAAGCATTCTGTATTCAATCCATGTCCATATTCTCACAATCACATGCCTCATGAATATCCACACATGTCATATTTGGGGTGCAGTTTTCTTACCTTTGGTTCGAGCAAGAACGAATAAAAGAACAACCCTGAGAACGATCGACTTTTTGGTCCTTTAGCGGTTACCTGGTCATAACCAAATCATGGGATTCCATCAATAAAATGAATAATAAAAGGTTCCCAAACCCAAACCTAACCTTCGGGACCTCAAACACTACTCAACCGGGTAGTAGGTTCAATCCCGAGGCCTTAGGCTTGCATCCCCGAGCCAAAAAGCTAATTCTGGCCAAAAATGCCTTAAGGGCCGCGGCCCTCCTTGGCCATGCCGCGGCCCGCCCCTCAGACAGAGGCGCCTAAACCCAGCAGCCCCCAAGGGCCGCGACTCACCCCTGCCATGCCGCGGCGCAAGCTCCATTTCAGCCAAAACCCCTGTTTTTCCTCCCTTGCGTTTTCCCTTGAAACCAACCCTTCAAACCCAATTTAAACACCACCCAAACCTCTCTCAAACACCCATTTAAACCTCCAAACATCACCCATAAATATCCCTCATCATAACCCAAGTAAAACATCCCAAGAACTCCCCTTGATTCCAACTTTCCATACCAAAATCTAAAGCTGAAAACTATGAACGAAAACAGAGCAAAACCAGTAAAACAATGGATAAAACTCACCTCAAATTCGAAACCAAACCCTCTTCAATGACTGAGCTATGTCTACAACCTCAACCTCCAAGTTCCCTAGCTTAATTCCACACCTTGAGCTCAAAACTCCAAAGAGGAAGAAGAGAGAAATGAACTTACGGGAAGGAGAAGAAGCAAAACTCTGTTTTGGTTATGTTTTCTCTACAGCCATCTAAACCATATATATCCAAATCCCAAATGACCATTATACCCCTAGGTCTTTAAAAGTCTCTAAAGCCAACTCAAGGGCAATTTTGGTACTTTCCACCTACACCGTTAATCATAATTAACGCTTCCCAATTCCCGCTAATCTCAATATTCTCAAACTCCAATATTTCACATCCCGTTACCCTTTAATGCCCGGTAACACTCTAATCATTAAAACACCCCGAGACTCACCCCGAGCCCCGAGCTTATGCCTGTTATGACCAAACCGATAATCAACATTCCTTGATCGTCTCATGCCAAATGGCTCGAGCAAACCCACATCATAATGTGGTCTCAATCTATATTACCAACATGCGTTCAAATAATCAATTTACCCTTAACGGGTCAAATTACCATCACACCCCTGTAATTGCAAATATGGACTCACATGCATGCATTTCACATCATATCATAATATAATCAATATATACATGCATTCAATCATTTAATAACATAATTAAGCAAGTATGGCCCTTCCGGCCTACTGTTCACGCCGTTAAACACAACGGAGAATTCGGGGCATTACAATAGTAATTCTTCTAGTAATATTGTATTGTTCTTCAGAGATTAGTGAAACTCATTGAACCCAAGTTCTTTGATCACTCATCTGATTTTTATATCAATATCAACCTAAGTGTACGTAGGTCATTACCAGATCCTGGGGTCAAACCACTATAAAATACTGTGTCTTATTTACTTTTGTCATCTCATTACTTTCATTAATATCAAGCATATTCTGACTCCGTGTCAGTTGGTCAAATCGTGGGTCAACATTCTGGTGCTTTCATTGAGAGCTTGATTTATCGTTGTTGAGAAAACTAATGGCGAAAGCTAGAAAGAAAACTGGATAGGCGGCCTCCGCTGCACCGTCAAACCTGCCTCCTCCTCCTCCTCCTGCAAGCATGGCAGAGGATGAGCCACAACTGGACTTTGAGGAGGAGGAAATGGATGATGCAACGCTGAAGAGTACCCTGGGCGCGTTGCAGGAAGAGTTGGCTAGTCTGAGGG
Organism: Humulus lupulus; assembly: GCF_963169125.1. Classification (NCBI taxonomy): domain Eukaryota; kingdom Viridiplantae; phylum Streptophyta; class Magnoliopsida; order Rosales; family Cannabaceae; genus Humulus; species Humulus lupulus. Next base: position 285,680,170 of record NC_084794.1, on the reverse strand, counting down.
CCAGTCAAGAAACTGCTGCTGAGGTTATGGCGCAGCAGCAGCAGGAGATTGAGCGGCAGCGCGCGGAATTGAGCGAAAGGCAGGCGGAGGCAGACCGCCGCCAGAGCGAAGCCATGGCAGCCCTCAAGGCAGCCTTGCTATTGGCTAGAAATCAGGCTGCACCTGCCTCGCAGCCTGACCAACCGGTGAATGGACCACCCCAGAGGGGTCCAAATCCAAGCCCACCGATCCAGCCTTCGAATCCGCAAAGGCCCGAGCAGCCTCAGATGCCCCATGACGATGTCCCACTGGATCCTGAGGCACAGCCACCATCCCAAGCTGCTCGGGGTAATCCCCCGCAACAGAGGCAAAATAGGGCCGAGCATCAGCCTCGCAGCCCTAGGCGCCGTAGGGATGATGGGCCGAACCTACCGAACAGAGGTCAGTACCCTCCTGGCAACAGGAGGGACTCAGAGTTAGGCTCTGCGGTCCGGGGCCCCCCACGGCACGATGATGCACGGGGACACCACAACCAGCGCAGGCCACCCTCTAACGCTCGGGATGGTTCAGCCAGGAATGGACATCGAGGGAACAGTCGATCTCACCATAGCCAGTCGAGGTTCAGAGATGGCCACGGATATAATGAGGCCGACTCAGGCAAAGGAAATGTCGGTGGGAGGAATGAAGAAAGAGGTAAAGGCAGGAGCCAGGTACCTCAAGATGACCAACCAAATAGACAGGATGCTGGGGGGCAGCCTAGACAAAATAATGTCTTCAACCGGCTCGGGGGTAGCGAGCAGCGGAGAAGAGAAGAGGACCTGAGAGATGTACTCAATGATCGCCGTGAGAGGCATGGCGAGAACGTCCCCCCGGCAACAGAGGCCACAGCGATTCCTGCTGCTGTGCAGGCCCAGATAGACGCCCTCAACCAGGTTGTGCAGCAACTGGTCGGGGGAAGGACTTCATACATCGACCACGATAGGAGGAAATGCACTCCTTTTGTACAAAGGATAGCTAACGCCGAAACTCCCAGCAAATTCAAGATGCCTACGCTTCCAAACTTTGACGGATATGGAGACCCAGTCTCGTATGTCAATAAGTTTGAAATTCAAATGGACATTCAGAAAGTGTCCAAAACGCTCGGTGCAGGATCTTCCCTGCAACACTTTCTGAAGTTGCGCAGGAGTGGTTCTTCAAATTCCTTCCCGCAAGCATTGTTTCCTGGGAAATGTTCGTACGGGAGTTCTACGGACAGTTCTATGCTGGTCGTATACACCCGACCGAAGCAAACCAGCTAGTCGAAATTCGCCAGCAGGATGGGGAGTCAGTGAAAGACTACATCCAACGTTTTATGCGAGCAGCAGCTGGAGCGAAGACGGTCAGGGACGAAGGGAAGATGATGGCCATAACTGCAAGAGTAAAACGTCGTTATCCCCTCTGGAAGAGTCTCCGAAAGGAAGGGGTGAGAACTACCCAAGAATTTTTGGATCGAGCTGATCGCTATATCAAGCTTGAAGAGGCCATTGCCGACGATGGAAAGCCCTCAGGCAAGGATAAGAAGGCTTCCGAACCCGCCAAGGCCGCCAATGGGTCCAAACCTAGTGGCAACGGCAATGGAAACGGGAACGGCAACGGTAATGGCAAGAACGGTGGAAAACGGCCGTATAACGAGCCTTCCACCTCCGACAACAAACGAGCCAAGGGTAATCGTTATGAACCTCGGTTCACTAACTACACTGCCCTTGTTGAGTCTTGGGGAGAGGTTTACCAGGCCACAAGTTCCAGTGTGCCTTACAAGAAACCTGGGCCCATTCGAAAAGACATTTCGAAAAGAGACACCACCAAGTTCTGTCGTTACCATAATGACTAAGGACATGACACTAATGAATGCATCCAGTTAAAAGACGAAATCGAGTTCCTTATTAGACAAGGACACTTGAGAAGATACGTACGGGCCTCGAGAAGTTCCCAACAAGAAGCTACAGGTGGCAACGAGCAGGCGCCCACACGCCAACGCTCGCCACCATTACAGCCTGCCCCCGTGGCTGGAACACTCTTAACCATCTGTGGAGGCCCGCACCTCGCGGGAAATAGCGGAAAGGCCAGAGAACGGTATGCTCGGACTCTGCTCCACGACCAGGACATCGAGATGATGACTGTGGAGGACCGTGCACCAAAAAAGGCTCGGTCAGAGGGAGGAGAGATAACCTTCTCTGATGACGACGCCCAACACGTCAGGTTCCCACATTCCGATCCACTGGTCGTGGACGTCCAGATGGCCAATATGATGGTGAAGAGGGTACTGGTCGATACAGGAAGTTCAGTGAATATCCTGTATAAATCAACACTGGAACGCATGAAATTGTCCGTGAAGGACTTGGAGCCCTGCAATCAAACGATATACGGCTTCTCTGGAGAAGGACTCGCCCCAGCCGGATTGATCAAACTCCCAGTAACGACGGGTACAGCGCCTGCAATGAGGACATTACTCGCCACTTTTGTAGAGGTCGATTGTCCTTCGGCGTACAACGTCGTTATCTCTATGTGGCGTCTAGCCATGAAGTTCCCGACAAACGCGGGGGTAGGACGCGTTTTGGGAAACCAAAGGGAAGCCAGGGAGTGCTATAACGCCTCGATCACAAAGGCAAAAAGTGGAACGCCGAGGAGCACTACCCCAGATAGATTGCAGATGGCAGTTGATACGCAAGCCCAATCCGGTGATAAAGTCACCAAATAGGGTGTTGCCCAAAGTGAGGATGGAGATCTGGATCCTCGCTTTGGGGATTTTGAAGAAAATGTTGGACCCGTCGAGGACCTGGAGGAGGTCCAACTAGACAAAGAAGACCCAACCAAAATCCTAAAGGTTGGGAAAAACTTAGAGCCTACCACGAAGCACGCACTAGTGGAATTCCTGCGAAAAAACCAGAAGGTCTTCGCCTGGTCGCATAAAGACATGGTTGGGATAGATCCTGCAGTAATCAGCCATGTCCTGAATATAGACAAAACCTTTCCACCCATGCAACAAAATAGAAGGCTGCTTGATAAAGACAGATCACGAGCCTTAAAAGAAGAAGTCGAAAGGCTAAAGGAGAATGGGTTCATACGGGTGGCTTTTTATCCGACATGGGTCTCCAATCCGGTGCTGGTCCCCAAGCCTAACGGCAAGTGGCGGACCTGTGTGGATTTTATAGACCTCAATAAAGCCTGCCCAAAAGACTGTTTCCCACTCCCAAGGATCGACCAGCTGGTCGATGCTACTGCAGGACATGAGACCCTCTCATTCATGGATTCATATTTAGGCTACAACCAGATTAGCATGCATCCCCCTGATGAGGATCACACCAGCTTTTGGACCGATACGGGCTTGTACTGTTACAAAGTAATGCCCTTCGGACTGAAAAACGCAGGTGCGACTTACCAACGGCTTGTCAACCACATGTTTAAGGAGCTAATCGGTGTAAACATGGAGGTGTATGTGGATGACATGCTGGTAAAGTCTAAGAAGGCAGAAGGACATGTGAGGGATTTACAAGAGTGCTTTGATGTGTTAAACAAGTACCAGATGAAGTTGAATCCCCTCAAGTGTTCCTTTGGAGTCGGATCAAGGAAGTTTTTGGGATTTATCGTGAACTCAAGAGGAATCGAGGCCAATCCCGACAAGATAAAAGCCCTGATCGACATGAAGTCGCCAGAAAAGATCAAAGATGTACAAAGTTTGACCGGGAGGATCGCGGCCCTAAGTAGATTCATTTCAAAATCAACAGACAAGTGCGTCCCATTCTTCAATCTACTTAGGGGGAATAAGAAGTTTGAATGGACGGAAGACTGCGAGCAAGCATTCCAGGCGTTGAAAGCTCATATGGCACAACCTCCCATCTTGTCGAAGCCGATCGAAGGAGAAACTTTGTTCATTTATCTGGCGACTACCGAAGTTGCTGCTAGCGCGGTACTTTTATGGGAGGAAGAAGGCGTACAGAAAGCAGTCTATTATGTCAGCAAGAGGCTGATCGGTGCAGAATTACGATATCCGCCAATCGAAAGGTTAGCATATTGCCTAATTCTAGCCTCTAGAAAGTTACGTCCTTACTTCCAAGCCCATCCTATCACAGTTCTAACTGACCAGCCCCTTCGGCAAGTCCTCCAAAAACCTGAGGCGGCGGGGCGATTGTTAAAATGGGCAGTCGAACTAGGGCAGTTCGATATAACTTATTCACTGCGAGCAGCAGTAAAGGGACAAGTCTTGGCCGATCTTATTGTAGAGTTCACCGAACTCCCATACAGCGAGCAGTGCGAACAGCCTGAAGCACCTATGCCTCAAGATAAAACTCCTTCGTGGAAGCTATTCACGGATGGCTCATTCCAACGAATCCCACGCTGGAGCGGGAGTGATATTGATAACGCCGGAAGGGCATCGATTTCACTGCGCCATCAGGTTCGACTTCACTGCATCAAATAATGAAGCGGAATACAAAGCACTCCTCGCTGGATTGAGAATGGCAAAGGATATGAGCATAAAGACGCTTGATATCTACAGTGATTCACAGCTGGTGGTGAATCAGGTTCTGGGAGAATACCAAGCGCAAGGCTTGAAAATGGTGGCCTACTTAAATAAAACAAAAGACTTGTTAGCCCAGTTCACAAAGTACACCCTCCAGCAAATCCCGCGAGATCAGAATTCAAACGCAGATGCCTTAGCCAAACTCGCGAGCGCAAAGGATGCTGACACCTTGAACATCGTGCCAGTAGAAAGAATGAGTAAGCCGAGCATACAAACCACGGAATCCAGTATGGAGATTCGGATGGAAGATACGTGGATGGGTCCTTTCTTGGAGTATCTGATGAACGGTACGCTGCCAACAGATAGGAACAAGGCTAGGACTCTACAAAGGCGAGCTGCTAGATACATATTGGTCGATGGAGTGATGTACCGAAGAGGATATTCGATGCCACTACTCAGGTGCGTTACACCAGAAAAAGCTAAGGAACTCATGAAAGAGGTGCATGAAGGCTTCTGCGGGGATCATGCTGGGGGGCAGAGTTTGGCAAAAAAGATTCTAAGGCAGGGCTACTTCTGGCCAACAATGAACGAGGATTCCATGGAATTTGTACGAAGGTGCGATAAGTGTCAAAGGTTCTCAAAGATTCCGCGAGCGGCTCCAAACAAACTGAAACAAATGCAGAGTCCGTGGCCTTTTGCAGTATGGGGGATAGATTTGATTGGATCCCTACCTACAGGGAAAGGCGGAGTGAAATACGCAGTTGTGGCAGTTGATTACTTCACCAAATGGGCCGAAGCTGAACCACTCGCAACCATCACGACCAAGAAAGTTCTCGAGTTTGTCATTAAAAACATTGTCTGTCGATATGGTTAGCCCAGAAAGATAGTTTCAGACAATGGAACCCAGTTTGACAGCAATTTATTCACCGATTTCTGTGAAAGACATGGAGTTTTTAAAAGCTTTTCTTCAGTCGCACACCCCCAAGCGAATGGGCAGGTCGAAGCAGTGAATAAAACCCTTAAAGACACCCTGAGGAAAAGACTTGAGGAAGCTAAAGGAGCATGGCCAGAGCAGTTGCCTGAAGTCCTCTGGTCGTATAGAACGTCTCACCGAACAGCGACAGGACATACTCCATTTTCCTTAGCCTATGGGTATGAGGCTATGTTGCCTGTTGAGTTAGATCCCCCCTCACATCGGCGTTTGACTTACGACCAGAATCAAAACACCCAGCTAATGATGGAGTCCCTAGACTCAATCGATGAGATACGAGAAAAATCTCAACTCCGAGTTGCTGCATACCAACAAAAAGTCGCCCGGTACTTTAACTCCAAAGTTAAAGAAAGAAAATTCAACGTCGGAGATTTGGTGCTACGATGAGTTTTCTTAAATACCTGCGACCCTACTGCTGGGGTACTCGGACCCAATTGGGAAGGACCTTACCAGATTGAAGAAGTCCTTCATCCAGGCACCTACAAACTTGCACGCTTAAACGGAGATCTCGTTCCACGCTATTGGAATGGAGAACACCTGCGCAAGTATTATCAGTAAACAGTCCTTTATAAAGGACTGGCTTGTATTAAATTTCAATTTTTACAAGTTTTGCAAAGAGGGTTAGCCACGTTGTATGGCTAACTGCTCGTATATGTAAGGTTCTATTATAGAATCACTCGTAAAGACATGTTTAGTCCATTTTTAATACGAGATTATAAGGGACTGTGCGCAGCCAGTCGTTCTTGCCAACCATTGTGAATTTAAATTTATAAGTATTTGTTCATTACGTGTGTTGTTTTTCTGTATTACAAGTATCATTTTTCACACGAACAGGAATTTTCGAACAGGCCATGGTCAGGGCAAGTGACCAAGGACCTAAAGCTCCTCGATCACTTGGGGGGCATATAAGGCACATCGATAGCAAAGCATACTCGCAAGGTATGTAAACACATGAACAAAATGAGTGAAAGCATGCTACAGTACTTAGAGTATTTTTCAAAATTTATGTTTTGTTAAATTGCCAAAGTACTATGCTAAGTTCAGTCATACGGACAAATGTTATAGTAAATAAAGATATTATAGCATCAAGATTTAAGCCTTTACACCGCAAGCATCGCTGCTTGGATGTAACTGTTCAAGTAAAAGAAAAAGATTTACTGCCCGTGCAGCAAAGTTTAAAACAAAAATATATTGTCTTTACAACACGACCCGTGGGTCATGTAACCAAAAAGGGAAAAGTTTAAGAGGCATTTGGGCTTGGAGGGTCCTGAGCAGCATCCTGGTTGGTCGCGTCCTCGACAACTTCTTCTTCTTCTACAACAACAATACTGGGAGAGGCGGGGGTCCTCGCTCTTGCCTCCTCTTCCGCCAGTTGGGCGGTGCAACGGGCCAACTCGGCAGTCCTGACTTCCTCTGAAAGATAGCTGAAGTCGGCACCCTGATTGTGTTTCCAGAAATTGTAGAAACAGCGAAGCGTCGTCCTCTTGTACCTCTCCAGATTTTTGGAGTTGTCAAGCTCCAGCTGCTTCACTTTGCCTTCAAGAGTGGCAATGGCCTCATCCTTGGGCTTGAGCGTCTCTTCCAGCCTTTTGATTTCGCGAAGATGGGTTACGCTGGCATCTCGATACTGCTGCCGCGACTTTATTGCAGCTTCAGCTTCTGACAACTTAGTCACCGCAGCGTCCCTCTCTCGAGCCATTGCCTCCAACTCCTTGGCATGCCTAATCCTCAGCAGCCGAAAGCTCCTCAGCCGCCTTCACCTGATGCCTCTCAGTGGCCTTTGCCTTAGCCTGCTCGATGGAAGCCTAGACACGGGTACGAGCAGTGATAGCAGACAGCAAAGCCTGTGAATAAAGGAAAAAGTTAGAGCCTGCCGTGAAGAATAAAAGACTAAGGCTTAAGAAGTGAAGAAGTACTCACACTGGAGATTTCATTCAAGGTCCTATTCAGAACCTGGTCGGCCCCCATGTTTTCAGCCTCGACCATTGCATCCTTGACGCGGTCACTTTTACTGATGCGTTCAAGGCGATCCTTGGCGGATCGAAGGGCACGGCTCATGAGTTTGGCCCCGAGAGCTTCTTCACGAGTAATTTCCTCTCTGGTGGGCGCAGCCGGAGGATTTGGCGGGGCAAGAGGGGTCTGCTTCTCAGAAGGAGCTGGTGGATGGGCAGAAGTTTGCCCAGTTGGTGCATCCTTGGGAAGGTCTTCTGTTCGACCCTTCTTGGTTGGAGGACCTCGGCTGGATTCACCAGTCTCCTTTTGGACCTCCGGTGGAGTTGAGGAACTTCCTCCTCCTCCTCAGCCTGATACATGTCAAAAATGTTGGGAGTGGCCATGTCTGCATGCAAGTAAACACAGGAAAATGATAAGACAAGAGGCAGGTGAAAAGTTATTATACACCAGAAAAGAGGTAACAAAGTGAATACCCGAGCTACAACTACTGGTCACTACACTATTGACTATATTAGTCATATACTCATTATCTGGCATGAAGAAGTCTGGCCCTAATTTTGGAGTATATGTAAAGTTGCCTTCCTCGTCGAACAAATGACAGGGAATTGGCAAACCATTTAAAAGTAAAATAGTGTTACTGTTCTCATCAGAGGACTCTCCCAAGTCCACAGCTGGCTCTTTGGCCTTTTGTTTCCCCTTGCCTTGGGGAGCAGAAGGCCTTTCTGCGGAAGGATTGCCCGTGGGCTCCCTAATAGTAATCCCCGTTGGCCTCCTCCGAGGAGGAGACACAGGAGGTTGCTGCTCGGGAACCCCCTCGGCAGTGGCTTCGTCCACCACGGACCCTCTAGTTTCATGGCGAGGAGCCAGGAGGCCAGACAGCCTCAAGTTTTCTTCAGTCACCAGGGTCTTGACGCTCTTTGCTGTGTCAGAAATCCTGGCCAAAGTGTTGGACCTCAACACCATGTCTGGTGTTGGGGTCGGGCGTAACCAGGGGCCTGAAAAACAGATTACAGTTTAACAAAAATGGAAGGGAACACATCGACGAAAAGTATCGACCAGTTGGAGACAAGCACTTACCTCCTCGGGTGAAGGCCAGGTTGTTGCTGGTTATGTCCGGGGTAAGGAATTACTCCTTATTATACTGCCCCACATTCGAGATATGCGTAGTGTCACTCAGGAATGTTCGATTGGTTTCCTGGTGACAAAAATGGAAGAAACCCGTTCCGTGTTGTTGCGGGTTAGACTTGAGGTCAAAGAGATAGTTGACCTCGTGGGGTGAAGGTTCTGGCCATTTCTTAAGTTTATACAGGATATAGAGTGCGGCCAGCATTCTATATTCGTTTGGAGTTATTTGGAAGGGGGCGACACCGAAATAATTGGCCACCCCCACAAAAAAAGGGATGAAGAGGGAGATAAGCTCCCGCCTCGATATGATACCGAGACCAGGCGGTGTTTACACCTCCGGGGAGGTTAGCCCTCTGGTCTGCGGCAGGACGTATAATGGAAACCCCTGTGAGAGGGAATCTCCTGAAGCAGTTAGCAATCATCCGAAGGTCACTGAACTGGCCGGGGAAGTATACCACTCGACATCAGGCAAGTTCTGATGGTGAGGGCTGGCCCTGATTTGGATATTAGGGTCAGGAGCAATATTTTCTCGACCACTGGTCGAGGGAGCCCTTGCCTGCGAATCAGGCCGAGCAGGGGAATTTGGGTTGTTTTTAGACTCGGGTCTTTTCTTGCCTGAAGATTTGGAACGGGCCATTGGAGGAGAAGAATGGGGTCTGGAAGAGGATCGCGAAAAAGGGATCTCGTGGACACGGTCAGCTGGTTGTTCTTCTCCCTCGAGTAGCTGGGCGAGAAGGTCGTCGTCAATAGGCCTTTCACCTCCCCACAAATCTGGCATTAAAGTCTGCATACAGAAGAATGGGGAGGTGAGAATAGAAAACTTTTAAAAGCTTTTTAGAATAACGCTGGTCGAGTATAAAAGTTAAGCTTTTATACAACAGCATTCTAACAAAAAGCTAAATTTTTCTACACGAACAGTTTGAAAAACAGATCAAAGGGTGAAAGTAAAAAGTTTTCTGAAAAAGCTTTTTCAACTCCCCTTAGGACGGGAAAAACTTATTTTTTCAACTAGCTTAAAGATCGAATTTTTACTTCGATTTTACGTCCTAAAAAGCATGATCCTGGATTTTAAACTAACTCGTAACTCTATTGTGCCTACAAAATATTCTGTCTACAAGCGTCTCAAACCAGAAACAGATAAAACTCAAACAGTACACATTCAGAAGCATGCACCACGAAAAATTAGAAGCGTGGGAACTCGAAAACTTACCAAGAAAAATGATCGTAAAGATGGAAGAAGGGTCTTCGGAGATCAAGGGGCTCTCGGACGGGGTCCTGAAAGTACAGGGGGAACGGTCTTCGGGAACGTTAAGAGCTCTGGATTTTAGGTTTTCTGGTGAAGACGATGGCGTGCGTAAAAAGAAAATAAAGATTTCGAATGTCTTATATAAGTTTGTCTGTGGCATTAAAAAAATGTAATCATCAGTTTCCCTTTTTTCAAAATATGGGGAAGCGGGATGGCCGTCAAAATATTTTCTGGGGAACCGAAAGGACATGATTAGACAGAAGTGGGTTACTTTTTTCAAGAACACACGAAGGGTTCTGACACGTCAGGCGGGGTTACCGAAGAGTCGTTCGTTCAAAAGTTTATTTACTGCTCATAGTATACAAACTTGGGGGGCAAATGTTATCCAAAAAATTAGCATTGGTGACGTGGCAAGTGATCCCTGGAAACGTGGCTGACACCTGGAAACGTTCTACTAGAGTATCAACCAGAAGACACATTAGAAGCAGTACGAACCTGCCTTACCTGCGACCAGCCTGGTCGATGGTTCCGCATACAAGGCAACATTAATGGGAAGATCTTTGTGAATCCTGAATTTATCTCACACAATCTCCTGAGTATCTGGTTATTCAGGAAAGAATATCTGTAACAATCTTTTGCAATCCCCCTTGAGCCTATAAATAGCAAGAGATAGCTCAAGGGAGGGGACTTTTTTTGGCTTTTGAATCATTCGAGACTATAGTAATTCTCCTAGTAATATTGTATTATTCTTCAGAGATTAGTGAAACTCATTGAACCCAAGTTCTTTGATCACTAATCTGATTTTTATATCAATATCAACCTAAGTGGATATAGGTCATTACCAGATCCTGGGGCCGAACCACTATAAAATACTGTGTCTTATTTACTTTTGTCATTACGTTCTTCTCATTACTTTCATTAATATCAAGCATATTCTGACTCCGTGTCAGTTGGCCAAATCGTGGGTCAACAGGTATGATTAGCGGTTTAGGGATTAAAAATTTTGGTTAAGATGTAACGTTTCACTAGAACGTTTAACATATACATTGGGATTCCAAAAACATAATTTCAGAGTCTATTACAGAAAAATATTTACAACAGTCCGTTCTATGCGGCAAAACAGGGTTTAACCCTAGTTCCACTTTAAACCTCGGCCGTGGCGGACGAGCAGCTGCATATGTACACGTCATCACCTAAGCTCTCCAACTCAAGGATGGTCCAGCTTCCTCTTGCCTTTACCTGCACCACATAGCACCCATGAGCCAAGGCCCAGCAAGAAAACACAATTAAGCATGATATAATATCAACAATGATCATAATAATCACCCAGGACTATCAGTCCAAAACGGATAGGTGAGAGTAGCAAAAGTCACAAAAGTGGGTACAACTCCTTCTTGCCATGTGACGATAGGGTCACCAGGGCTTAACTTATATGAGAACCTTTCATAAGTTTGAACAGGATAGGTGTATGGTGAATAGTCAGCAACATAACCTTTCCCCATGACCATAGAGTCATAACCTTGGAACAGCGTTCCCTAGCCATGTGACAAACAGTCACCGGGGCCATATGCCCTGGCTTTGATCATCTGGTCTTAGACCAGGCAAGCGCTTATAGGTTCATCGACTTTAGGGTCGGTCCAGCATTAATTCCATAGAGCCATTAAATGCAAGTTCATCGACCTTAGGGTCGGTCCAGCATTAATGCCATAGAGCCATTCGATGCTGATATCGATTAGATCTAATCTTCATTTGGGCTCGACGTTCATGACGCTATGCCATTTCTGACTCTTAGGCCAGTGTCCCTGACTAGTCAGTGCCATACACAAGTAAGCCATGCCACTAAACATATATCACATGTTCAATATCCACAAACAAAGTATTCAGCATGCTTACTAAACAAGTACTAGTACAATTAGGATCATGCATAAACACAGAGATTCAAGCTCTGAACGATATCATACCCAGTAAACAAGGCATGTCCTAATCACATGTTTCTCGTGCATCATATGCATAACACTTAACATTCCAACATGCACCAATAATATCCATGCATGTCATATTTAATAATCAACCAACATGCATCAAGAATAGCCATGCATGTCACATAAACACAGGGTGCAGTTTTCTTACCTTGGGTTCGAGCAAGAATTAGTAAAATAACGACCCTTGAGAACGATCAACCCTTTGATCATTTAGCGGTCACCTAGTCATAACCAAATATGGAACCCCATCAATAAAATAAATCATAAAAAGGTTTATAATCTAAAACCACACTCCCAGGATCCATCCCGCACTCTCGGGAATCTTAATATGCTCAAACGGGGCAAAGGAACCAAACCCCGAGCCTTAAGGATCATTTCGAGCCCTAAAATAGGTTTGCTGGAAAATGGACCAGCGATGCAGCCCTATTTCCAAGTCAGAGAGCCCTGCTCTCTGCCCTGCCTAGCGCTGCTGTGCCAAAAACAGACCAGAAACTTTCTGGTTCTTCTTCTTTGCGATTTCTCTTAAAACCAACCCTCCAAATCAATCCCAAACATCCAATTCAACCCCAAATCATCATCTATATCATACCATCATCAAAACCCAATCAATCTTACACAAAAACTCCCATTGATTCCAACTATCCACATCAAAACTATAAGCTAAAAACTATAAAGAAAAAGAGAGTATGGCTTATATTCAAGGATGAAATCTTACCTCAAGCTTGATTTAGATATCCTTCAATGATTGAACCAAAGTCCTAAACCCTCAAGCCTTGCTCTCCTAGCTTGCTAACTCAAATTGGCTCTCAAAAATCAAAAGGAAGAAGGAGGAGGAATAAGTACGGGAGAGAAAGAAAGACGAGGATGATGATGCTCTGTTCTCTTTTCATACATTTTCTACAGCCTTTAAATGATACATATCCTTTGCCAAATGACCATATTGCCCCTAGGTCAAATAAAGGCTTCTAAAGTCATCCCGAGGGTATAATCGGTATTTTCCACCTATCTCGTTAATCATAATTAACGCTTTCCAATTCCAGCTAATCTCGATAGTCTCAAACACCAATAATCCATATCTCGTTACCCTATAATTCCCGGTAACGCTCTAATCATCAAAATGACCCCGAGACTCACCCCGAGCCTAGAACTTAAACCTGTTATGACTAGACCGAACACTTACATCTCATGATCGTCCCATGCCGAATAGCTCGAACCAATTCACCTTATAATATGGCTATATTAATTAATCACAACCATGCACCCAAAATACACAATTACGCCCACAACGGCCAAATTACCAAAATACCCTTATAATTATAAATACACCCATATACACGCATTTACCATCATATAATAATATAATTCACATAAACATGCATATGATCATTAAATAACATCATAAGTCAATTATGGCCCTCCTGGCCTCCTAATCAAGGTTCTAACCTTTATTAGGAAATTCGGGGCATTACATGTTTACTTTAATAGCACAATATCTGTTTACTTTAAAAATTGCATATATAATACCACAATATCTATTTACTTTAACAACACAATATCTGCCCCGTATATAATAGCACAATATATGTTTACTTTAAAAAATGCTTCTTAGCTTAATAGAAATTAAAAATTGTATCTTAACTTAGTAGAAATTGAATTAATATATTTGAAAATAGAAAAGAAATATTTTTTCTCAGGCTTTATGTTTAATGAAGATATATTTTTTCTATTCTCATAGTTATTCCTACATAATTGTTGCATTACAAACTAAAAATCTAATTTTTCAAGTTTTATTGATGAAATAGGTATAATATATTATTTTTATTTATTGCTTTTATATCACTAAAATGTATTTATTAAATTTATTACATTATTGAACATAATAAATATTAATCTTATGGAATATTTATTATAATATCAGAAATATCATTATCAACAAAAATAGGTACTTCTCTCATGATCAGCCCTAATGTTCCTGAGGTGCAGATTTTGCGTAATTGGTAAAATATATACTACTAAATTTAAAATTTCAATATTAATGTATTTATTATTTTATTTGTCAATATATTTAATAAAAACTAATTATTTTTACACTTGTTTTAGGTGCAATAAAAATGAGGCATATCTTGAGGACCTTATCAATCAAAAATCATATGTACAATCATTCTCTATTATCACAGAGTCTCCACTAAATCTTATGACAACAATAGATATTGTTACACCAAGAGAGGTAATTTTTCTATCATATTTATTACTTTTTGATATACATAAATACAAAATATTATACTAATAAATATCAAAAAAATTTCAGGAAAGATCATATTGGGTTACAACATTAGTTACAATCATAAAGCCAAATCAAACACTATAGTACATGATTTGTAATAAATGTAAAAAATTCACAGGTGCTAATACAAATCAACCTTTCACTTGTAATATTTGCTTGAAAAAAGAATGCCTGGCTGAACCAAGGATCATTATCTTTACTTTTCTACTTCTTCAATCAATTACATAATCTAATTTCCAATACTATAAATATTAGTCCTACATGTTATTCTAAATGATTTTTATATTTCTAGGGCTCGAATTATGGTTGAACTTCGTGATCAAACAGGAACTTTAGAAGCCATTATGTTTGGTAAAAATGCTAAAATATTCTTGTCCTATTCTGCAAACACTTTAATGAATTACACCATTCAGGTATCACATAGTGATCATTACCTTCAATTATATTCTTTTATTAATATAAAGATTACACCATGTAATTCTTAACATGCAGGAAACAATAAATCTCTTACACAAAATAAATCATGTATCAACCAACACAAAGTATTGCATATATATATGAGAACAATGAAATTTGTAGTTAGTAATAAATCAGATGTGCAGTATATTGTGACTACATTCCTACCAATATCAACAGAGGAAACAAAATCAGTTACTCAAGCAAAAATCAAAACAACTAATAAAGAAGAAGCAAAATCAATCAGTGAATGTTCAACTGCTAAAGAAAGTTCTTCCGAACAACATAATAAGTTTTTTGATGCATCATCTACTTCTCTTGATAGTATTTCAGGAACTTCATGCAGTGAAGTTAACAATTCATAAAATAGTTTTTGCATTGTATATAACTCACAATAGTCTTAAGACCTTCAACATTAATTTGAAACTAGGTTGCTAGATATGTCTATTTTTGTCTCAAATAATCTTTGAGAATGTATATAATAGTAAAATTACTCTCTTGCTTTTTACAATTATATCAACTGTTCTACATATATTATATCTACATATTTAATGTTATTTCTTCATTTTTGCGTATAAAGTACTTATATATTTTAATATTTTCTTTACTTAACGGGTATATATATAGGACAATTCTTTTATAGGGGCTTCATTTTAAATCTTACCGGTAAAGCTTTTAGTGTTTCTCGACCCGTGAACAGTTTTCGGCGCGACTTTTTTTTATGACCGTATATAATGTAGCTATTTAGAGCATCCTGCAAATTTTCAGAAAATTTTGAATAGTTTACAGTACCGAAAACTAGATTCAAACATGTTGTTTTCCACTCGCATAAAATATATATATATATATATATATATATATAGGGGAATTCTCCTATAGGGGCTTCACTTTAAGCCCTACCGGTAAGGCTCTTAGTGTTTACAACCCGTGAACAGTTTTCGGCACGATTTTTTTTTATGACCGTGTATATTGTAACTACTTAGAGCATCCTGCAAATTTTCAGAAAATTCCGAATAGTTTACAGTACCGAAAACTAGGTTCAAACATGTTGTTGCACTCGTGACTAATTTTTTTTATGCGCGTGAAAAACAACATGTTTGAA
The DNA here is from genome assembly GCF_963169125.1 of Humulus lupulus. Classification (NCBI taxonomy): domain Eukaryota; kingdom Viridiplantae; phylum Streptophyta; class Magnoliopsida; order Rosales; family Cannabaceae; genus Humulus; species Humulus lupulus. Next base: position 285,664,554 of record NC_084794.1, on the reverse strand, counting down.
CCTAGTTTTCGATACTGTAAACTATTTGGAATTTTCTGAAAATTTGCAGGATGCTTTAAATAGCTACAATATACACGGTCATAAAAAAAATCGCACTGAAAACTGTTCACGGGTTGTAAACACTGAGAACCCTACCGATGGGGCTTAAAGTGAAAGCCTTATAGGAGAATTCTCTTTTATATATATATACTCAAACTCAAATCCAATCTCAACAAATAGCAAATATAATTAATGTTAAAATATTTTACCATTTATAGGTTTTTAAAAAAAAAAATAGATAACTCATTCTACCATTATAATATATTCTCAAATCATGTATACAATATATATTCTCAAACTTAATTATTGTTCAACATTAAAGAAATAAAACAAAATCAAATTTGTCCAAAGAAACTTAATACACAAATTATATACACAATCATATTATATCAATTTTAGTTATCTACTGCTTATTTGAATTACTTAACACCAACACATTGTTTTACTAGTATCGTAAATATTTTCTAACTTCATATAAATTTTATTATAAAGTCATCAACTATACATATTTTTAGACCTTAAATTATATTTTTACCCTTATATTTTAAAGTGATATCAACCATATTTTTCCAAGGAATTCATATAATAAATAATATCAAGTCAAAATCATATATATATATATATAACTAGAAAATATAACCGCGCTCCGCGCAGTCTTTTGTAATTATTAAAACATATATATTTTAAAATATTTTTTGGGAGATTATGGAGTGGTGATTCATTTTCACCATACTCGTACAACATGCTCTTTATATGGACACGTGAAGACATCTTGACTATAATTTTCACCTTGTATTTTAGTTGTTTACCTATTTTGACCATTATTTTTAAAAAAAATTAACTTGTGGACCTTATATTTTGTCAAAAATTCAAAAATAGGAATGTAAAGATAGATTATTTGAACCACGTATAATTTGGTTGATTACCCGTTTGAATATTTTATTGTTAAAAGTTAACATTTGGATCATGTATTTTGTCAAAAAGTTAAAATATAAATAGATAGATTTTATTATTATTATTATTATTATTATTATTATTATATGTAGATATTTTTATCTATTATAATTTTTATTAAAATAAAAATGAGAAAAATAGATATATAGAGAACCGAAAATTATTATGTAATTTTTAATAAAAAAATTTTAGTATTTTTCAATGATTAAGTAGTTAATATATTTAAGCAAATTAAATTTTTAATTAAATTAATATGTATATATATTGATATTTTCAATTGTTAAGATATTTTAGAAAATAAAAAATGAATAAAAAAATTAGATTAAATGAGAAAATAAAAAAAGATTTAAAGAGATTTTAGAGTGCCACATAATCTCCTTAAAGCTCTCCTTATATATATATATATATATATATATATATATATATATAGATTCTAATAATACTCATATATTTTGACACTTGGGTAATAACTGGGTCACATGAAAATGTTAGTCTAAATAATTTTCCTTATAAAATGTATCTTTATATAATTTGAATGTTGAATAAAGTTATGTTTATCATATTTTCATTCTCTACTTTTACTAATTTTGTGGGCATCACACCTTCGACTTTTCCCATTTGCTTAGCCCTTTAATCATAAATTACCAGATCACATCCATAGTTTCACATCCAGTTCATATCCATAATTCTATCCACTACAAAATGGCACATTGAAAAAACCACCAGACAAAAAATAAATGCCCTTTTATTTCAGGTTACCTTTTCCCCTTTTGTCCCTATGAAAAATGATTCTTTACAAGAAACTAAATTCTTCTAATGATTGAATGTGAAATAATAATGATAATTATTAGTAAAATAATAATAATTAGAGGATTTAGGATCCAGTTGAGATAAGATCAAATGCAATATTATATACTTGAATAATGTTTGGAAAAATATATATAACGTAGACGACTGGTATACATTTGTTGAAAATTAATTAATCAATACCGTATATACAACTTATCACTTAGAATTACAAGCTTTCTAGTTGATTTTGTTTTATTTCTCTTTTAAATATTTAATCCTATACTTCAAGTATCATATATTCTTATATAAAAATTTTGTATCTACATATTCTTGGATTAAATTAATGATCTTTTATTTTTTTTATCTGTCAAATTTAAGAGAGTCTTACAAATATAACAGAATATACTTTTAAAATTAATTAAAATATACAAAAAAAAATTAGATATTTAATAATTATATTAATAAAATTTTAAATATTATAAAATATAATTATCATTAAATTATATTATATTAGTATAAATTCAAATATATAAATTATCATTATTATAATAATACTTAATACATAATCTTAATTTTTATTTATTTTTTTATCAATTTATATTTTTTTTACAAATATATATATATATATTCATATCAAGTAATAACAAACATTATAAATGTATTATATATAAATATAGTGTGTATAAAGAGTTTGATTACGTAACTACATAAGAAAGTAGAATAACATCATTTTTCTATCAAGAGTAAACAAGTTTTATTTTCAATCATTGAGGTGTGCTTTGAAGAATATTTTGTACCTTAGATAAAGGTAAGCAAGACAATTTGTGATTTAAAAAGTTATCATGTTATTTTTTTTTGAAACTATAAACAATGTTTTAGTTAATTTTTTTTAATATGTTTATATCATTCTTTTAACATATACGATATTGTTTATTTATTTAAAATCGATAATAATTTCAAAAATATGATAAAAATAAACTAATATTTTTTTTTTTAAAAAAAAAACTAAGTAAATGGGTATTACACGTGTGCAATTTTAATAGTTACTACCTATGGATGATTACTTTAATATTAACTATTGGATTAAGATCAATGGTTCATATTTATAGTTTTTAATTAATATTGCTAAAAATAAATAATTTTGATTTTTCAAATTTTTGGAAGGGTCACGAAAAACGTGTATTTATTATGAAAATATAATATTGTAAAATTTTCATTTTTCAAATGCATGTCAATTTTTAAATATAGCTAGTGTCTCTCATTGGTTGGAAACAATATTAATTATGGCAAAAAAAAATTTTAATTCAAAATTAATGTAGAAAAAAATATTTAACTGTTAGTGACTTGCTATACCAAGTCACTATGTTGTCACATTATCATAATTGTTAGTACCATCTATGTGTAGTAGCCATTAAAAAATCTTTCACATATATATATATATAGATAGATATAAGGAATATATCATTTTATACAATTAATTGTTCCTAAAATAAACTTAGTACAATTGTTGTTTAGTTAATACTTTGTATATTGTAAATGGGTAACTCCATGCATTAACCATTTTTTCTCCTTTATTATAAATATATATCCCTTTTAAAGTTTTTCACAAAAATAACTTCAAACCCACTTGAAAAGTCTCAAATACCCTTAACACAAATTAGGGCTATCTCTTCTCTTTCAACCTTTTCTTTCTCCTCTCTCACGTTTTGCACCAACCACATTTTCTTCTCACCATGATCAAGAGAAAAAGTCCAATGCACCAACTATCTTCTTCTACTCATCTTTTCTCCAAATCATCATAACAAAATCTAAATCACAAAAGATCAAAGACAGAATTCGATTGACCAAAAGAACCCATACTCTATAGTTTTAACATCAATATTCGTTTGAAAAATTCCCCAAAGTTGAAGGAGAAATGAGTATTTGAAGCAATTGATAATGAGTAGGTTATTTTGTTATTTATAAGTTATGGGTATGTTATAAAATAATTTAGGTGTGTTTTTTGCCCTAATATGGGCTTAGAACTCAACCAAAAATATTAATTTTGTGTTGACATTATGAATTTCTATTGAAATATGGGATTTAGGGTTTTTGGATTTGAAGATGGTTCAAAACAAGTTTGGACATGATTCGGACCTTGTTCGGACAAAGTGCAAACATGATTCACAGCTTGTTCGGACAAAGCACAAACATGATTCGAACCTTGTTTGGACATGGTTCGGACCAAGTTTAGACATGGTTCGGACCTTGTTCGAACATGGTCTTAACCTAGTCCGAATTCGGTCCAAACTTAATCATTACTATGTCTAAACAAGGTCCGAAAAAAGGTCTGAATAAGGTCCGAACTTGATCCAACAAAGTCAGAACAAGGTCCAAACTTGGTATGAAGAAGGTTTGAACTTGGTCCGAACCATGTCCGAACAATGTGTGAACTTGGTCTGAACCAAGTGCGAATTTTGTCCGAACATGAAAACCCAAAATCGCAGAAATCACACAAAAATCCGTCATGTCAGCATAAAATTCATTTTTTTTGGAAAAAAATTCAGCCTAAAATAGTTTGAAAAATAATTATAAACTATTATATAACATACTCGTAATATATAAACAACAATAACACTTAGCCATTACAATTTTAACATTGGTATAAGGAATTAGCTGCGGCCTGAATGAACTAATTCCACACTTCCAAAAAGAAAGAAGAAAAAAAATGAACTAATTCCTCTAAATAATGTAAGTCTCGCATATATATGTTCTTTACTTTTTTATTAAAAAAAGGGTAGGTAATCATTTGGTACCTTGTGTTTTTACAAAGTATCATTTTGGTATCCTCTGTTTTCCATAATGCTCATATGGTATCTTGTATTTTAAAATCGTACATATTTGGTATCCTAAACTCAAATTTAATTAATAAAATTTTACAAATTTAATCAAACGGCTGTCAATTATGTAAGTTCCAAATTTAAATTTAATTATTTAATTACATATAGCTGATGAGTAGAGTAAGGAAAGTAGTGTACTTGTCTATAAATAGAAGCATATCCATAAGGAAAGTAGGGCATATTGTGTAAATGCTAAATAATATAGGGTCCTCTCTTAAGTGTATATATAGATCCTTACTCATTGTACTGTAACGATTGATGATATATACATAATATTTAACATAACAAACTTTCTCTCTCTTCTCCGATTACATTAGGGAAATTTGAGTTTTTATGCTTACCGAGTTGTATTAAATCAAAAAAATGCAAGGCTTTCTAATCATTTTAAAAAAATGTCAAATCTTTTGACAATATCCAAAATACCCCTCCCATAATTTTTCCATCAACTTCCTCTTCTCTCTTCCCTCTCTCTCCCTCAACCCATTCCTCTCAACTCTCTCTTTAGAAAAAAAATCACGGGTAAGGTAAAATATAAGAAAACTCAATGTAATAGCAAGTATTCCTTACTTAGGACACTAAAATACTGCATTTCGAACAGATCTGGACATGATTTTTGAGTTTTTTTTTCAGATCTGAAACTTTGAAATCTGCAGAAAATCGACGTAGTTCAATAGTGCTCGATGCCAGCTCGACGGGCCTTCAAAATCAAGATTTTCATGAAAAAATCGATGTTGCTCGATGGAGGTTCGATGGTGTTCGATGCGATTCTTGCAAAATACGTAATTTTTCACTCGGGTGTCCGTTTTGGGTGATTATTTTTTTTTTATTTTGGGTATTTTTTTAAGATCTACACGTTTGAGATATATATATATACACATTTGGGAAACATAAATCTTGAAAAAAAAATGACAAATGCAAAATATACCTCATGTTCAAGATATGTTTTGGTATGTTTTCAAGTTCTAATTGGTCGACAATGTAAAACATCTCTAAAAACTATTTTCTAAATACTTTAAATCTTTTAAATAAGAAAAAAAATAATTTTAAAAATATGATTCAATCTTTTTAACAAAAAAGTTAAATTTATAGTTTGAAGATTATCTCACATATCAATTTTTTTTTGTGCTTATTAAATTAAAACATTCAGCTTATTGACTCAAGATGATAAATGAATATAAAATCAAACTATTTGGATGAACCATTTAAAGAATGACTGTGGTATAAAGAACATGAAGAACACTCATTCAAAAAAAATATAGATTAACTAATACCAATCAAATAAATATTTAGAGATTTCTTATTTTAAATCTATTTGAATAATAGCTAAAGACAAATAAATAATAGAAAGAAAGCTTTTTTCTCATTGACTTGCACAGTTGGTACATGCATATATATATATATATATATATATATATACTAGTTAATAGGTACGTGCCTAAGCCACGTACCATAATTTAAAAAAAATTATTTTTGTTAATTATTGTTTTTAATCAAAATAGAACTAATTAATCCACCATTCAATGTACATATAGTTTTTTTGTCCTTGCATCTAATGAAAAAGTTAAACATAAGGGATTGAAAAAGCAACCTTAATTTGAGACATGTAGTGCATTAAAAATTTTGGCTATAAATAAAAGAACATAAAATAGAATTTACTATAAATATATATATATATTAAACATATTATATATATAGATGGGAATGGGCTTTTAAAATTATGTAGAAGAAGATAAAAGTATTATATAGATGGGAATAGGTTTTTAAAATTCTTTAGAAGAAGACAAAAATATAGGGAATATTCTTACCATAGGGAATCTTTTAACTATTTAGCTATATTGAAGATCACCGCTTATATATTATACTAGTTAATAGGTACGTGCCTAAGGCACGTACCGGTAATTTTAAAATAATATTTTTGTTAATTATTATTTCTTAACATTTTTGTAAAAATATTTGTTATTTTTATTTGTTTAGATTATTGTTGACGCCGTTTTTCGCCAACAGATAAAAGAAGAGAGCACGCAAACAATTAAAGACAATGGTTAAAACAAACAAACGAATCAGACACACGGTTTTTACGTGGTTCAGCAGTTAAATCTGCCTAGTCCACGAGTCTCTGTTATTAATCTCAAGATTATCTCTGAACAATCCTTTAGCATGAATTCTCCAGAGTTTTCTCTCAAGAATCAGCAAATCCCCCCTTTACAATGGTGCATGCCTTCTCTATTTATAGAGAAGGATGCAGAATACTATCCCACATATTTTGGGTAGTTACTCTTTTGTGAATAAAATAAATGGCTTTAAATGCCTATAATCAGATATAAAAGGAAACGTCCCTGAAGACCAGGAAACGCATAACTGACCAAATAATATCCCACGATTCTTGGGGATTTACATTAATAAATGAGGATCATATCCCATATCTACAACTCTTGTAGATATTCAAGGTAGTCATTGCGTATCTCCAAGGCTTCACGTCATTGTGCGAGCCGCTGACACTTCCCGAGCTGACATTTCTTTCGAGATGGCATATCGAGCTCGAGATCCCTGCTCCGAAGTTGCTTCTGAAGAGGAGGGGCTCACAGAGCTATCCTTCGAGATCGAGATCATTTCGAGGTCACCATATTCGAGATCTGTACCATACTTTGCAGGCTCCGATTTACAATCGTAGAGCATACCATTAACCCTCACGAGACCATTTAATGCGAACTCAGCTTTCGAGGTCATATTTGCTACGGCTCGAAATCTGGGTATAACATTTTGCCCCCTCAAAAGTATTTGTTCGAATCCTAAGAGAAGGAAACTTTTGAACTACTCTTTTCGGGAACCATACCGTCACACTCTTAAAAACGGACACGTGCCAGATGGGTATTGCTCACTTTAGGTACTTGAGTACCTTGGGAACATGCCCACGATCGTTCGTCTGACAGCTTTTCGGCGCTATCTTATCATCGACTCCCCTCCATTCGATCTGTTGAGGATTTCAATCAACGTTCCTGATTAATTCAGTTTTCCCACCTATTTATGCAAGACTCCCTCTTCGTCTTCTTCACATTTTCTCATCACAGACCAGAAAAAAGAAACACTCCCTAAACCTCTTACCACAGTTCATGCTCATTGCATGTTTTCCAGGCCGAAGAAACAAAAGAATCCTGGTTTGTACGACTCAGTGAGTTCTTTCCTGCAACCTCTTCTCCACTCGACGATTTCGCTGCACTCCCCATTACTGTGTAAGTACGCCATTTTTGTTGTTCCTTTTATATTGTGCTTGCTGTGTATGTTAGTTTACGTTATTAGCATGATGCGATAGGAGGGTTTGAACCGATAGGTTTTTAGGCTTTCTGGATTTTCACTCTGGAAGTTCGTCTCTGGTTTATATTCAGATTCAATCGTTTGAATGTAGTTTCAACTTTCTGGGTTTTGAAGATTTTAGGCTATGTTTCTTGTACACCAAGTTTTCGGGTAAAAACCCTTATTCTTGACAATTACACGAAACCCGAAAAAGCCCTTTCCTGGCTAACCGCCACCTTTCTTTCCCTTGAACTTCGGGATTTTCAAAAAATCATCCACGTTCTTTTTCTTCCCTGTGGAACACGCGCTCTGACTCTTTAGTGAGGGTCTTAATATTTAGTTTCTTGCCCTTAGTTATCCGAGCTTATCTTATCGAGTTCGTGATCCTTGCATGCATGGCCCTCACCATTTTTTCTTTCTCGTTAGATGTCACAGAATCTGGAAAGACGGTGGGGGTCATTACGAGCAATCCTTTACGAGCCCAAATCTCCGAGCCCGGAATCGGTCTTTGTTCGGAACCAGCGTCGGATTAAAGAGTACGAGATCGCACGCGAGCAAGAAGACATCCGAGCCCACTATCGCCGCCAGATTGACGAGGTCATCGAAAAGAAGAGAAGGGTCCTTCGGGAAGCCATCTATCCGGTGCCGAACCCCGGACCTAGGCCAGTTCCCCTCGACCCCGCGTTAAAAGTCACGGTAGCATACCATTCAGGGGAACTTCAGTTTTCCTTAATGGCGGAGCCTTCGTCTTCGCAGCCTAGGAGGGAGATGTTTGAAGCCGAGTTCTACCAGAGCTCGGTTACCACCTCCGACCAGATAACTGACATTCTGGCCCTTCATGGCCTTAGCTCGTTGGACACACTGAACTGCCGAGCTCCGACAAGACATGAACGGAGCTGCTTCGCTCCTGGGGGCCGTGATTCCAGTGTGAAGTACGCGGCCTGGAGCTAGGACCACCTAAAGGCAGGAGCTTTGCTGCCCCTGAAGTCCTTTTTCAGAGATTTCACCGATTTCGTTGGGTTGGCTCCATTCCAACTCAACACCAACTCATACAGGGTGCTGTCTGCCCTGAGGTCCTTATTCCACGAGCTGGGGTGGATAGGACCTTCACCCCAAGAGATTTTATACCTCTTTTGTTTGAAGAGTAATCCCTCCCGAGCTCGGGGAGGAGATGGTTTTTACTATCTTTCGAGCTATCCCAAAGAGACAAAAATCTTTGAAGACCTTCCGAACCATCCCCCTGACTTCAAAAGGGATTTTTTCTGGACAGACGGTCTGTTCCCGTCTCGACATCGTTCGTTTAGGAGAATTCGTAAGTATTCTCGTTACTTTCTATTTTTGAGCTCGAATCTTTAGTCCTTGTATCCATGTTTAGTTGAAGTGTATCTCGCCTTTCAGCTAACTTTCAGCGTCCCACCCCCGACGAGACAATGAAGGAGCACAGAGGGAGCCTGCTCCGACTCCCTTATGGCAGGAGGTCTCTTTCATTTCTGTTACATGAGGACAAGCTTCGAGCTTGTGGCTTGTTGGGACAGGGCCAGTCAACCTCTGACTGGTCCAGTAAAAAATATGAACGCTGGGAGGAAGTGCCTCTGCCCACAGGCATCCTTCCTCCGAGGAGGGAAAGGAAAGCACCTCTCCCAATTCGCTCGAGAAGTCCGCGGTCAGGGAACGAGGCAAATGATGAAGCCTCGGGTTCGGACTCCGATGGAGGTAAAACCCTTCCTACTTCGCGAATGTGGTCTCCCACTTTATTAAAACACAGGCCCAATAGACTAGTCTCGTGCCCACAGGATAGATATCACTTCTACATATGGAGTTGGATAGATGACTGTGTCCATAGGTTTGATAGTGGGCTCGGGAAATACGACACTATGTATACCACAGACGAGATGTGGAATGGGATAGCTGTGCAGTATGGGACCAATGACTATAGGGACCTTTCGAGGTTATCACCAACTTATAGGGAAGGCCCTCCCCCCGCCTCTTCTGAAGACGGGGGAATTTCATGGTCCCCAAGCTCGATCTCGGGGGAAAGTTCCAGTTAGGTTTTTTCTTTCACCACTCTATATAGTGTTGGAGTAACTTGTATTTCTTTCACTGACTCACTGTGATGACTTGTGCAGGCAACATGGACTCCGACCTCGATGCCCTCATCGACAATGCGGGTGCCAAGAGGAGCAAGCGCCCCAGGGCAAGGGGACTGACAACCAGTCAGCCTGGGAAAAGCTCCAAGAGATCTAGGAAAACGCCTCCTCCTCCCCCGCCGGCTTCGAGCTCTGCTGCTGCGTCGACTGGCCAGACTAACGTCCCCACGACGATACCACCCTCGCAGGCCGTCGTCCCTGTGGTGGCGCCGGCCTCGCAGACTGATATCGCTGCCGTGGTTGAATCCCAACCTCCTGTGGCGGGTCAAACGCCTTCTACCCAGCTCGTCAAAAGACCTTCTGCTTCCCGAGCCCTGAAGCTAACTATTTCCACCCATATGGATTCGTATGTGGTGGATAATGCTGCCGGTCCTCACGGGTCTACGCTGATCTCGGATGTAATGTCCCGGATTGGCCAGAGCTACGGCAATTTTGAGGCTCCTCAGTGGCAGTGTCTAACTGGCACTCGGGACCGCACTGTCCTGTACGAGAAGAGTATCGAGCACACTGCCGCGGTAAGTATCCTATATATTCCCTTTGCTTACATTCATGCTGTCTCGAGGCTTATGATGGTTTCTTCCTTTTTTCAGGCTCTTGCTTTCACTGCCCAGCTTAATTACGAGCTGAACAACGAGGTCCATTCGAGCAGGACCCTCGCCCAAGAGGAGAGGGACCTCCACCTTAAAGTGAATGACGACCTGAAGGCAGTGAATACTAAGCTCGAGGCAGTGGTTAAGGAGCGTGAGGAAATGGCCAAGGAGCTCGGAAAGCTGAAAAACGAACTCGAGGAGCAGAAGAAAGACAACATCCAGCTTCGGGAGACCAATAAGAAGCTCGAGGAAGACAAGGCCGTCACCCTCGACCTCATGGAGGATATCAAAACCCGCCTTACTGCTGAGTTCAAAGAAAAGAAGGAAACGGCGGTCGATTCAGCCATGTACCGGATGTGGGCCTATAACGAAGAACTGGACACCAGTTTTTTGGGTCCCCTCGAGGCGTCCTTCCTCGAACGATGGAATGCCCGGCTCGAGAAGGAAGAGGCTGACCAGCTCGAGAAGGATAAAGCTACTCCGAGTACCGTTTCGGAGGGAGCTCAGGAGGATAGTCATGCTATTCGTCCTGAGGGGTCCGGTGCCACTGATGCTGAGAAGGCCAAGGAGACTCCTCTTCTTTGAATCTGACCTCGGGGAGATCAGTTTTCGGGGCTGCGTCCCATTATTTCTGTAATTATTTCAACTTGTGCCCACGGGGCTGATACAATTCCCTTTATTATTCTTTTATATACTTACATTTCTTGGTTCGAAATATTTTGCATATTTTTATAATTGATGGACCGGTTATGTTTATTTATGCATACAAACATAGTTTGGATTTAGGCTCGAAATTCGATGCATTCATGCATAGTTTATTCGATTTATCCGTTTCCAACCTCGTTATTTATCAAGGTCGGACATTACTGTAACCATGAACTGAAAAGTACTTATATGGCATGTAATATGAATGATTTGGTTAATCTTTTTAGTCACTTTTCCTCATCCTTAGTATCTTAGCTCCGAGGTTATGAGTTCGAAACTATTTTAAGATGTTCCAGCCTCGATCTCGACATATTTTGTGACGGGTTTAGGCTCCCATTCATCATTGATCGATAATTTGGCTGGTTTGTTCCAAACCTGTTATGCTTGCACATCTGGTTAATTCCAAACGTTTTTGGTTTTTGGTAGCTCGGTAATGTCCGAACTATCTAAGCCCGCGTACTTGGTTATTTCCAAATACTTAATGTTTTTTTATAATTCGGTTAAGTCCGAACTATCTAAGCTCGCTCGGTTAAGTCCGAACTATCTAAACTCGCGTATTTGGTTATATCCAAATATTTTTTTGTTTTTGATAACTCGGTTAAGTCCGAACTATCTAAGCTCGCGTATTTGGTTGTATCCAAATACTTTTTGTATTTTTTTTTTTTTTTTTTTTTTTAAAGCTAGAGGTATGTATACCAATGTTGCCCCCTTAATATCCTATGAGTGTGACCATAGGTTATTAAATTAAGAGAGATTGCAAAAATAAAAATAAGTTACATGTGAAACAAAGTAGACCCTTTATTTGAAATTCAAAAACAAACTAAGTACAGAAAATCATAGTTACGGGCGACACTTCCTACACTATTGATAATATGGTCTAAGGTGTTCGCCATTCCATGCTCGTGGTATGAGGTTCCCATCTAATCTCGCAAGTTTGTATACGCCAGGGCGGATGACTGATTCTATCTGGTATGGTCCTTCCCAGTTTGGCCCGAGTACTCCTGCTGCTGGATCTCGGGTTGCTAAGAATACTCGTCTCAAAATCAGGTCTCCTACTCCGAACTTTCGACTTCGAACCCTTTTATTGAAATATCTTGTTGTTCGTTGCTGGTAAGCAGCATTTCTCAGCTGAGCCTCCTCCCTTTTTTCTTCGATCAAGTCTAGGGTTTCTTCGAGCTGAGTATGATTGGAACTTTGGTCGTAAATCTGAGTTCGAATTGTCGGAATTTCGACCTCAATGGGCAACATTGCCTTGCAGCCGTATGCTAGAGAAAACGGGGTATGCCCAGTTGATGTCCGAGCTGTGGTTCTATATCCCCAAAGGACTTGGGGTAATTCCTCAGGCCATCGTCCCTTCGCTTCTTCCAACTTTTTCTTCAAGGAACTCTTGAGAGTTTTATTAACGGCTTCGACCTGACCGTTCGCCTGAGGGTGAGCCACTGACGAAAAGCTCTTTATTATACCGTTCTTGTTACAAAAGTTGGAAAATAAGTCGCAATCAAACTGGGTTCCGTTGTCAGACACAATCTTTCTTGGCACTCCATATCGGCATACGATGTTCTTTACCACGAAATCCAGGATCTTCTTCGAAGTTATGGTCGCCAATGGTTCAGCCTCTGTCCATTTTGTGAAGTAATCAACCGCGACCACAGCATACTTTACTCCTCCTTTGCCAGTTGGGAGTGAGCCTATGAGGTCGATGCCCCATACCGCAAAAGGCCATGGGGACGTCAACATGGTTAGTTCGGAAGGTGGAGCTCGGGGTATCGTGGCGAATCTCTGGCACTTGTCGCATTTTTTCACGAACTCGAAAGAATCCGTCTTAATGGTTGGCCAGAAATATCCTTGGCGTATAATTTTCTTGGATAGGCTATGGCCCCCGGTATGATCTCCGCAAAACCCTTCATGAACTTCTCTAATAATCTTCTTTGCCTCGGGGGGAGTCACGCATCTGAGCAATGGCATGGAATACCCTCTTCTGTATAGCCTTCCATCCAGGATGGTGTAACGAGGAAGTTGATACATTAGTTTCCGAGCCTGACTTCGATCTTTGGGAAGAATTCCATTTTCGAGGTATTCAACGATCGGGCTCATCCAGGTCGGTTCTGTCTCGATCATGCACACATCTTCCTTTTCTGACTCAGTAATGCTGGGTGCTGACAGATGTTCTATGGGTACAACATTCAGCTCCTCATTTTCAGTGGAAGTGGCGAGCCGAGCTAAGGCATCTGCATTTGAGTTTTGTTCTCGGGGAACTTGTTTGATTGCATAAAACTCAAAAAACTCCAATGCGTACTTTGCCTTCTCCAGATAAGCTGCCATTTTTGTGCCACGAGCCTGATACTCTCCCAAGATTTGATTAACTACGAGCTGAGAGTCGCTGTAGCAATGTATAGCTCTGGCCTTGAGTTCCTTTGCTATTCGTAGTCCCGCCAGTAAGGCCTCGTACTCAGCTTCATTATTAGATGCTTTAAAGTCGAACCTTAATGCAGAGTGAAATTTTCTCCCTGCAGGGGTGATCAGAATAACTCCTGCCCCCGCTCCATTTTCATTTGACGACCCGTCGACGTAAAGTTTCCACAGCTCGTGGGCCGTGGTTGTTACTTCGTCGTCGGCTGTACCGGTGCACTCTACTATAAAATCTGCCAACGCTTGTGCCTTAATGGTTGTTCTCGGATGGTAGGTGATCTCGAATTGTCCGAGCTCAACTGCCCACTTAAGGAGTCGACCAGATGCCTCTGGTTTGGACAAGACTTGCCTTAATGGTTGATCTGTCAGTACATGGATAGGATGTGCCTGAAAGTAAGGGCGGAGCTTTCGAGATGAGTGGATCAGACTGAGGGCGAGTTTCTCCATCAGTGGATACCTTGACTCTACCCCCAGTAATCTTTTACTGATGTAGTAGACGGGTTTCTGTATTCTCTCTTCCTCTCGGACGAGCACCGCGCTTATCGCGTGTTCAGTTGTTGAGAGATATAAGAACAGTACTTCTCCCGTCTCAGGTTTCGATAGGATAGGTGGTTCGGCTAAGTGCCTTTTTAGCTCTTGAAAGGCTAGCTCGCACTCGTCTGTCCATTCGAACTTTTTACTTCCTTTCAATAAGTTGAAGAACGGGAGACCGCGGTCCGTTGACTTCGAAATGAACCTGCCCAGAGCTGCCATCCTGCCAGTCAAGCTTTGAACATCTTTATGCTTCCGAGGTGACGGCATATCGATCAGGGCCTTTATTTTATCGGGATTAGCCTCGATTCCACGAGAGTTGACAATGAAACCCAGAAATTTCCCTGAAGACACCCCAAAAGTGCACTTCTGAGGATTCAACTTCATGTTGTACTTTCTGAGCACGCCAAAGCACTCTTCGAGGTCATCAACATGGTTCTTGTTAAGTTGAGACTTTACGAGCATGTCGTCAACATAAACTTCCATGTTGTTCCCTATTTGCTCTGAGAACATCATGTTTACGAGCCGCTGGTACGTGGCTCCGGCATTCTTGAGTCCGAATGGCATGACATTGTAGCAGTAGAGCCCTTTATCCGTAATGAAGCTTGTATGCTCTTGGTCGGGGGCATGCATGGGAATCTGGTTATATCCAGAATAGGCATCCATGAATGACATCAGACCATGCCCCGCCGTGGCATCCACGAGCTGATCAATTCTCGGTAGGGGAAAACAGTCTTTCGGGCAGGCCTTGTTGAGGTCTGAGTAGTCAATGCACGTCCTCCATGTCCCATTGGGTTTCGGGACCAACACTGGATTGGCCACCCAATCAGGGTAAAAAGCGTCCCTTATAAAATTATTTGCTTTCAGCCTGTCCACCTCCTCCTTTAGTGCTTTCTTTCTGTCTTCATCCAGCTGCCTTCGCTTTTGCTGCTTCGGAGGAAAGCTTTTTTCTATATTCAATGCGTGGCTCGCTATATTAGGGCTTATTCCCACCATGTCAGAGTGGGACCACGCGAAGACATCCTGGTTTTTCTTCAGAAAGCAAATTAATTGCTATTTTGATTCGTCTAGGAGGTGTTTCCCGACCTTCACCTTTTTCGAGGGACTAGATTCATCGAGCTGAACCTCTTCGAGCTCCTCCAAAGGTTGGAGGTCAATCTTCTCTTCAATCCTTGGATCGATCTCCTCGTCAATTTTTAGAACTGTCCCGTCTTTATACTGTATGACAACAAGTGCTTGCGCGCTTGTTTGTTTCTTTCCCCTTAAGGAAATGCTGTAGCACTCCCTTCCTGACAGTTGATCTCCTTTCAATGTTCCGACCCCGCTTGGAGTTGGGAACTTAAGGGCTAGATGCCTTACAGATGAAACTGCCCCCAGCCCGACCAGGGCGGGTCTCCCGAGCAATACATTGTAGGCAGATGGTAACTCTACTACCACGAACTCCATCATCTTGGTCACCGAGACTGGATAGTCTCCCAAGGTCACAGGGAGTTCAATGGACCCCATACAGGCGGTTCCTTCTCCAGAAAAGCCGTACAAAGTGGTTGCACAAGCCCTCAGGTCGCGAAGGGAGAGCCCCATTTTCTCTAGGGTTGCTTTATAAAGAATGTTAACTGAGCTCCCATTGTCTATGAGAACTCGGCGCACTCTTTTGTTGGCAAGCTGTAGGGTGATGACGAGTGGATCATGATGAGGGAACTGGACGTGAGAGGCATCCTCCTCGGTGAAGGTTATAGGCTGAGTCTCAACCCTTTGGCTTTTTGGTGCCCTTGGTTCGGGTTCATATGGAGACCCGTCCCCTGTCTTCAGCTCATTCACATATCGTTTTTGAGCATTTCTGCCCCCTCCTGCGAGATGAGGACCTCCCGAGATGGTTATTACGTCCTCTCCATCTATCGGTGGAGGCCTATCCTCATCCCGAGATCGGGAGTTATTATTCTGTGTTACCGGAAGCGCGGCTACTCTCTTGCTGGCAGTAGCCTGTCCAGTATTCTGGTTTTTGATATACTGCCGGAAATAACCTCTCGAGATCAATCCTTTGATCTCGTCCTTGAGCTGTCGGCACTCATCAGTTGTGTGGCCGGTGTCCCTATGAAATCGACAATACTTGCTGGAGTCCCTCTTGGACTTTTGATTCCTCATAGGATCCGGTCGCCTGAAGGGGACCTGGTTTTCATTAGCCAGGTATATGTTTTCCCGGGACTCGTTGAGCTCGGTATGCACTTTATATACGGAGAAATATCTTTCTCCTTTTTTCTTCTTTCCTCCATCAGCCTCGGGATTATTTCCCTCGCTTTTTTTTCTCTTGGAAGGATTCTCCGAGGCAGGCTGTGTAACTAGAGGGTCAACCGAGGTTGAGGCGGAGTTAATGTTTATCGTTGTAGTTTCGGTCTGCGAGGTCGCTTTGAGTGTTGACCTCGCTTCCTCTACATTAACAAATTTCTGCGCCCGTCTGTTAAACTCGGTTATCGACCTCACCGGTTTCCCTTGTATGTCATCCCAAAGTGCACTCCCGGGTAAAACACCAGCTCGGATGGCCATCAAGTGCCCGCTGTCATCCACGTCACGAGCTCGGGCGACCTCTAGATTAAATCTTGTCAGGTAGCTCTTTATTGTTTCGCCTGGTTGTTGTCGGACGTTAGTCAAAGTGGATGCTTCGGGTCTGACTCCCACCATAGCCCGGAACTGCTTCTTGAAGTCTCTAGACAATTGATCCCACGAAGTTATAAAATGTCTCTTGTACTTCTCGAACCAACTCTTGGCAGGCCCGGCCAATGATGTTGGAAACAACATACATCTGAGCTCGTAACCTACGTTACTAGCTCTCATAATAGTGTTGAATGTACTCAGATGGCTGCATGGGTCGGTTTTTCCTTCAAACGCTGGGACGTGAGGAATCCGGAACCCTTGGGGGAACTGAGTGTTAGAAATATTGGGAGCAAACAGCTCGAGCTCCTCATCAGAGTCCTCATATCGACCGTTTCCTCGCTCATTCTTCAAAAGCCTAAAGGCTTTTTCGAGCTGATCGATCCTTTCTTGTACTGGGTCCTTAGGCGGTGTTTGGAATTGATAGTCATTAATCGCGATCCCAGGCTCGCGTCTCCGTGAGGGATCTCTACGCCCATTCAGATGATTCCTAAGATCCGGGTTTGTCTGATCTCCCTTTCCCCTGCTCTGATTCAGGTGATTGCGCAGGTCGGGATGGCTCTTGTGATTCCCAGTATTTTTACGACCCCGGTCGTGTTTACTGACAGACCTTGTTTCTCCGGAATCATCGCTAGTGAAACTCATCGATCGGTCATTTCGTGGTGGATCCTTTCTACGTCGCCTCGTCACTGCAGTACGAGATCGGGACGTCTGACTTCTCTCGGATGGCGCGCCTTTCCGCCCCTGGAACGTCTCCCCGTTTCCTTGTCTCTCCCCTGTACGCCCTTGATCCTGATCTCGACCAGGTTGAGCGTTCCTGCGGGGAGGTGAAGGATATCTTATGGGAGACGGAGGAAACCGTATAGGTGACGGTGGTTGCCGTCCTTGCCTCGGCCTGGAAGGTCCAGAATTTGCCCGAGATGGGCCGGTTGCGTTTGGTGCGCTACCAGGAACCTGAGTCCGAGCCTCGACAGGAGCTTGGTTGTTCTCAGTTCCTGCAGGCACTTCCACGGGTGGATTAGGCGGGACCCGAGCTCGGGTACTCCTCTGAGGCCTAGAAGGAGCAGATGGCTCTGTTGGTGCTGGAGGCTGAGCTGGCCTCCTTGTGTTAGCATTTTTTCGTGGACGTCCACGGGGCTTCCGGGGAGGAACGTGCACGTCCCTTGGAGGAGGGGCTCGGTCTTCGCGCGGAGGTGGGGGCTGAGCCACCTGCGCCTCCGCGGCTATCCTAGTCAACTCCTCGTTACGTTTGTTGGCATCTGCCAGCAGTTGTTTCAGCTGCCGATTCTCCAATTCTACAATAGGGACATAACGCTCAGGGTTATAGTACATGTCCTCATCCCTTGGTTGTGGAGGTGGTCCCCGGGAATCAGAGGACCCACTCCTTTCATCAGCGTCCGGGTTCTCCATTGGCTGTTTTCCAGGACGCCTTGGGTAATTTTCTTCAGGAGTGTTCTGATTGTTTGTAGCCATGAATCTCTCAGGGATGGATGCTTGAGGCTCTCAATGAAAGCACCAAACTGTTGACGCCGTTTTTCGCCAACAGATAAAAGAAGAGAGCACGCAAACAATTAAAGACAATGGTTAAAACAAACAAACGAATCAGACACACGGTTTTTACATGGTTCAGTAGTTAAATCTGCCTAGTCCACGAGTCTCTGTTATTAATCTCAAGATTATCTCTGAACAATCCTTTAGCATGAATTCTCCAGAGTTTTCTCTCAAGAATCAGCAAATCCCCCCTTTACAATGGTGCATGCCTTCTCTATTTATAGAGAAGGATGCAGAATACTATCCCACATATTTTGGGTAGTTACTCTTTTGTGAATAAAATAAATGGCTTTAAATGCCTATAATCAGATATAAAAGGAAACGTCCCTGAAGACCAGGAAACGCATAACTGACCAAATAATATCCCACGATTCTTGGGGATTTACATTAATAAATGAGGATCATATCCCATATCTACAACTCTTGTAGATATTCAAGGTAGTCATTGCGTATCTCCAAGGCTTCACGTCATTGTGCGAGCCGCTGACACTTCCCGAGCTGACATTTCTTTCGAGATGGCATATCGAGCTCGAGATCCCTGCTCCGAAGTTGCTTCTGAAGATGAGGGGCTCACAGAGCTATCCTTCGAGATCGAGATCATTTCGAGGTCACCATATTCGAGATCTGTACCATACTTTGCAGGCTCCGATTTACAATCGTAGAGCATACCCTTAACCCTCACGAGACCATTTAATGCGAACTCAGCTTTCGAGGTCATATTTGCTACGGCTCGAAATCTGGGTATAACAATTATATTAATTTAATTTTAATTAAAATTTTGAAAATGAAAAATTATAACAAATAAAATAAGTAATTATCTAAATAAATAATTACCAATTCAATTATTACAATTTTTTCATGTTATTATTGATTTTATTTATTTATCCATCTCTTATTATTAGTGTATTACTTATACTAATTATGAAATATATTATTCAAAATGTATATACATCGGGTGTAAAGAATTAAAAATGTAATCACTTTATAATAAATTAGTAATTTATTTTATTAGGTTATTTGTAATTTAATATTCATATTATATAAAAAATTATAATAAACAAAGTTAAACCTAAAAAATACTGGATAATAAATGTAAAGTTTGTTTAATAATATATATTATTAACCACTGAGATTGTAGATTAAAAATTTGAGAAGGAAACATGAAGTAATATCTAATCCCAAATTATGATTTCTTTCTAATTTATTAAGAAAATAACAACCGTACATTTATATATAGTAAATTATAAACATAGTAAATTAACAGATAAAAACAAATGAAAAAGAAAAAATGGAGAAAGATAAAATAAAAAGAGCATATTTAAAAAAAAAAGTACATTCAATTAGAAAACAAAATACATCACAGGTTAGTGAGATATATCATCATAAGAAAAAAAAATTGTTAGAACTAAAATGATGAAACAAAATTAAATATTTTTTTAGAAAACTATGTGTTTAATTGCCTACAAAGTCTTAAGAAGTATAATGAATTGTGCACATTTTTCATATAATAATATTTTAAAAAAATCATATAATAATATTTATATAAAAGTTTTTTTTTTTATATATAATGGAAAGACTGAATGGATAAAAAAAAAAAAATACGTGACACATATATAATAAGTAGAATATTTGAATTTTAAAAAAATAGACACATAAATTTGTATTTAAAAAAAAGATATAAATACTTAAATCTATAAAAACATTACATTGATTAGATTCAGCCAAAATAAACAAGTAAACGTTAAATAATAAAGTTATAATAAGGGATGCAAAATAACAAAAAATTATAAGGAATCTTTCTACTATTAAAAAATATTTCTAACTTATTTAATTATCACCGCTTCTATATATTAGAGACATCTTTCCATTTCTTCCTGTAAAAAAATTGTTGTAGTCAAAATATTAATAAGTAAAGTGTAAGTGTGCATGCTTGACATCTTTTCATTTACTTTAATATTTTAAAAAACGAATATCTTAATAATTTATTATAACAAATATATAACTATATACATACATATTATAAAATAAGAAAAATATATGTTTATATGTTTAAATAATATAGAAGTTTATATGTTTAAATAAAAAAAATATAGAAGTTTAAATAATATAAATAAATATATTAAATAAATAAAAATAAAGTATATAATTATTATTAAAGCAACTAATTAAATTATTTTGAAACATATAATTGACATTCGTATTATTTTGTAATTATTTTAAAATAATAAAGCAATAAACCATATTATAATTATTTTAAAACAATAAAGCAACAAACTATATATAATAGTTATATTTTTTTAAAAAACAATAAAGCAAAAAATCAATAAAGCAACAAACGATATTGTAATTATTTTAAAATAATATAACAATAAACCATATATAATTATTATATTTTTTTATTTAAATAAATACATAGAATATTCCTTCACTAAGGAATATTACTTAATAGTAATTGCAGGTTTTCTATTTCAATTTCTACATATAATGGCAGCACTTCTTCTTTAACAAAAAAATAACTCCATACAATTTACTTAAGCCAAAATACATTTGGCTGATCACTGGTAGATACAACTCCAAAAAATATTGTGATTACAATTTTGCCCCCAAAACAAAAAATTAATAATTAAATAATAATATATATATTCTCGAACAGTTAAAAAGCAATACTTTTTCTTATTCATAGAAATATAGTACCAGTTACAAAACTGCTTTTTGAAGGTAAAAAATTACAAAATCAACTTGTTGCTACAGTGCATTAAGCCTTGTCTTATGTGAAGGATTAAACACCTCAGTTGGAAGTGAGTGATTAAATAAGTACCCATATAAGACAAAAAAAATAGAAAATATTCTTACTATAAGGAATATTCTTACTATATTAAACATCACGGCTTATATATATAGTATAGATATATAGATATATAAGTAAAGAAAATGCCAACACGTGTGATCGTCTGTAATTGTGCAGCTAATTTTTCTAACCGAATATGGAAAATACCACTAAAGTGTAATTGGACCACAATAGCTATGACCAAGTCTTTATTCTGTAACAAAATCAATACAAACATAAAATCTGAGATACAAACTCATAATCTCACTAAAAATTAAACCTGAAATAGAATCTCAAACTCAACTCCACCAATCTCAACATATAGCAAAAATATATTAGCTAGTCTCAAATATATTAACAAAAATAATTAATGTTAAAACATTTTACTATTTATAGGTTTTTTATTTTAAAATACTTATTAAAAAAATAAATAACTTATTTTCCCATATAATATATTCTCAAACCATATATATAATATACATTCTCAAACTTAATTATCGCTCAACATTAAAGAAATAAAACAAAATCAAATTTGTTAAAAAAAATTTAATACACAACTCATATACACAATCATATAATATCAGTTTTAGTTATGTACTGCTTATTTGAATTACTTAGCACCAATATATTGTTTACGATATTAGTGTCGTAAAAATGTTCTAACTTCATATAAATTTTATTATAAAACTATCAACTATACATATTTTTAGACATTAAATCATATTTTTACTTTTATTTTTTAAAGTTATATCAACCATATTTTTCTAACCAATTCATATAATCGGTAATACTAAGTCAAAAAAATATATATATAATATTCTAATAATACTCATATTTTAACACTGGCTAAAAACTGGTTCACACGATGAAAGTGTTAGTCTAAATAATTTTCCTTATAAAATGTATATTTATATAATTTGAATGATGGATAAAGTTATGTTTATCATATTTTTCATTCTCTACTTTTAGTATTTTTGTGGGCATCACACCTTCGACTTTTCCCATTTGCTTAGCCCTTTAATCATAAATTACCACATCATCATCCATAGTTTCACATCCAGTTCATATCCATAATTCTATCCATTACAACATGACACATTGAAAAAACCACCAGACAAAAAATAAATGCCCTTTTATTTCAGGTTACCTTTTCCCCTTTTGTCCCTATGAAAAATGATTCTTTACAAGAAACTAAATTCTTCTAATGATTGAATGTGAAATAATAATGATAATTATTAGTAAAATAATAATAATTAGAGGATTTAGGATCCAGTTGAGATAAGATCAAATGCAATATTATATACTTGAATAATGTTTGGAAAAATATATATAACGTAGACGACTGGTATACATTTGTTGAAAATTAATTAATCAATACCGTATATACAACTTATCACTTAGAATTACAAGCTTTCTAGTTGATTTTGTTTTATTTCTCTTTTAATTATTTAATCCTATACTTCAAGTATCATATATTCTTATATAAAAATTGTGTATATACATATTCTTGGATTAAATTAATGATCTTTTATTTTTTTTATCTGTCAACCTTAAGAGAGTCTTACAAATATAACAGAATATATACTTTTAAAAATAATTAAAATATACAAAAAAAACATTAGATATTTAATAATTATATTAATAAAATTTTAAATATTATAAAATATAATTATCATTAAATTATATTATATTAGTATAAATTCAAATATATAAATTATCATTATTATAATAATACTTAATACATAATCTTAATTTTTATTTATTTTTTTATCGATTTATATTTTTTTTACAAATATATATATATATATATTCATATCAAGTAATAACAAACATTACAAATGTATTATATATAAATGTAGTGTGTATAAAGAGTTTGATCACGTAACTACATAAGAAAGTAGAATAACATCGTTTTTCTATCAAGAGTAAACAAGTTTTATATTCAATCATTGAGGTCTGCTTTGAATAATATTTTGTACCTTAGATAAAGGTAAACAAGACAATTTGTGATTTAAAAAGTTATCATGTTATTTTATTTTTGAAACTATAAACAATGTTTTAGTTAATTTTTTTTAATATGTTTATATCATTCTTTTAACATATATGATATTGTTTATTTATTTAAAATCAATAATAATTTCAAAAATATGATAAAAATAAACTAATATATTTTTAAAAAAAATTAAAACTAAGTAAATGTGTATTACAGGTGTGCACTTTTAATAGTTTCTATCTATGGATGGTTACTTTAATATTAACTATTGGATTAAGATCAATGGTTCATATTTATAGTTTTTAATTAATATTGCTAAAAATAAATAATTTTGATTTTTCAAATTTTTAGAAGAGTCACCTGATGAAAAACGTGTATTTATTATGAAAATATAATATTGTAAACTTTTCATTTTTCAAATGCATGTCAATTTCTAAATATAACTAGTGTCTCTCATTGGTTGGAAACAATATTAATTATGGCAAAAAAAAAGTTTAATTCAAAATTAATGTAGAAAAAAATATTTAACTGTTGGTGACTTGCTATACCAAATCACTATGTTGTCACATTATCATAATTGTTAGTACCATATATGGGTAGTAACCATTAAAAAATCTTTCACATATATATATATATATATATAAGGAATATATCATTTTATACTATTAATTGTTCCTAAAATAAACTTAGTACAATTGTTGTTTAGTTAATACTTTGTATATTGTAAATGGGTAACTCCATGCATTAACCATGTTTTCTCCTTTATTATAAATATATATCCCTTTTAAAGTTTTTCACAAAAATAACTTCAAACCCACTTGAAAAGTCTCAAATACCCTTAACACAAATTAGGGCTATCTCTTCTCTTTCAACCTTTTCTTTCTCCTCTCTCACGTTTTGCACCAACCACATTTTCTTCTCACCATGATCAAGAGAAAAAGTCCAATGCACCAACTATCTTCTTCTACTCATCTTTTCTCCAAATCATCATAACAAAATCTAAATCACAAAAAATCAAAGACAGAATTCGATTGACCAAAAGAACTCATACTCTATAGTTTTAACATCAATATTCTTTTGAAAAATTTCCCAAAGTTGAAGGAGAAATGAGTATTTGAAACAATTGATAATGAGTAGGTTATTTTGTTATTTATAAGTTATGAGTATGTTTTAAAATAATTTATGTGTGTTTTTTGCCCTAATATGGGATTAGAACCCAACCAAAAATATTAATTTTGTGTTGACATTATGAATTTCTATTGAAATATGGGATTTAGGGTTTTTGGGTTTGAAGATGGTTCAAAACAAGTTTGGACATGATTCGGACCTTGTTCGGACAAAGTGCAAACATGATTCACAGCTTGTTCGGACAAAGCGCAAACATGATTCGGGCCTTGTTTGGACATGGTTCGGACCAAGTTTAGACATGGTTCAGACCTTGTTCGAACATGGTCTTAACCTAGTCCGAATTCGGTCCAAACTTAATCATTACTATGTCTAAACAAGGTCCAAAAAAAGGTCTGAATAAGGTCCGAACTTGGTCCAACAAAATCATAACAAGGTCCAAACTTGGTATGAAGAATGTTTGAACTTGGTCCGAACCATGTCCGAACAATGTGTGAACTTGGTCTGAACCAAGTCCGAATTTGGTCTGAACATGAAAACCCAAAATCGCAGAAATCACACAAAAATATGTCATGTCAGCATAAAATTCATTTTTTTTGGAAAAAATTTCAGCCTAAAATAGTTTGAAAAATAATTATAAACTATTATATAACATACTCATAATACATAAACAACAATAACACTTAGTCATTACATTTTTAACATTGGTATAAGGATTTAGCTGCGGCCAGAATGAACTAATTCCACACTTCCAAAAAGAAAGAAGAAAAAAAATGAACTAATTCCTCTAAATAATGTAAGTCTCACATATATATATGTTCTTTACTTTTTTATTAAAAAAAGGGTAGGTAACCATTTGGTACCTTGTGTTTTTACAAAGTATCATTTTGGTACCCTCTATTTTCAATAATGCTCATATGGTACCTTGTATTTTAAAATCGTACATATTTGGTACCCTAAACTCAAATTTAATTAATAAAATTTTACCAATTTAATCAAACGGCTGTCAATTATGTAAGTTCCAAATTTAAATTTAATTACTTAATTACATATAACTGATGACAGTTTGATCATATTGACAAAATTTTATCTATCAAATCTGAGTTTAAGGTACCAAATATGTACGATTTTAAAATACATGGTACCATATAAATATTATTGAAAACAAAAGATACCAAAATGATACTTTGCAAAAATATAGGGTACAAAAATAAGTAAATTCTCTTAAAAAAAAACATATACATGAGGTGCGTTTATATCATATGGTTATATACTTTGCTCTTCGATTTAGAAACGAATCAAATGACCTTCAGACTTCTGTGGTCAAGATCTCTTGGCTTGAGGGAACTAGGGCTGTGCAGAAATTTTTACAACCCGCCCAACCCGAATAATCCGCCCAAACCAACCCGAAAAAACCGCCAAAAAACGCAACCCGAATAAACCGACCAAAATTTAAACCGCCCAATTGTTTCATTGGGCGGGTTGAAAATATAACCCAACCCGCCCAATTAAGCATTATATATATATAAATTAATTAAGTTTTGTTTTATTTTTTTACTATAAATTTAAAATATTGTTGTAAGTTAAAAAAGATAAATTTCACACTATTAGTATTAGTATTTAAAATAAAAAAATTACAAAAATTTAAAAAAAATTAAAAAAAAAAAAAAAAATTGTTTGGGCGGGTTGACCCGCCCAACCCGACCCTCGCCCAACCCGCCCCAAAAAATCCCATTTCGGTTTGGGCGGGTTAACCCGACCAACCCGCCCAAATTATTGGACGGTTTAAAAAAAAAATTCTTAATTGGGCAAGTTACGGGTCATTTTTGCTAACCCGATTATGACATTGGACGGGTAAAAATGCCTTGTAACCCGACCAACCCGCCCAATGCTCACCCCTAGAGGGAACACCCAAATCATTTGAAAGTTTTTTACACAACTGCACAGCACACAAGAATTGACTTAAGTTAAACACATATGATGTTTTTGTTGTGTATCCAAGAATATAATAATAATAATAATAATAATAATAATAATAATAATAATAATAATAATAATAATAATAATAATAATATACTCATTTGGTACTATGTGTTTTTGCAAAGTATCATTTTGGTACCATCTGTTTTCAATAATGCTCATATGGTACCCTGTATTTTAAAATTGTACATATTTGGTACCCTAAACTCAGATTTGATAGATAAAATTTTGTCAATTTAATCAAACTGCTGTCAATTATATAAGTTACAAATTTAAATTTAATTACATAATTACATATAATTGATGATAGTTTGATCATATTGACAAAATTTTATCTATCAAATCTAAGTTTAGGATACCAAATATGTATGATTTTAAAATACAGGGTACCATATGAGTATTATTGAAAACAGAGAGTACCAAAATAATACTTTGCAAAAACACAAGGTACCAAATAAGTATATTCCCTAATAATAAAGCGAGAGTAGAGTAAGGAAAGTAGTGTACCTGTCTATAAACAGAAGCATATCCATAAGGAAAGTAGTGCATATTGTGTAAATGCTAAATAATATAGGGTCCTCTCTTAAGTATATATATACATCCTTACTCATTGCACTGTAACGATTGATGATATATACATAATATTCAACATAACAAACTTTCTCTCTCTTCTCCGATTACATTAGGGAAATTTGAGTTTTTATGCTTACCGAGATGTATTAAATCAAAAAAATGCAAGGCTTTCTAATCATTTTAAAAAAATGTCAAATCTTTTGACAATATTCAAAATATTCCTCTCATAATTTTTCCATCAACTTCCTCTTCTCTCTTCCCTCTCTCTCCCTTAACCCATTCCTCTTAACTTTCTCTCTAGAAAAAAAAATCACGGGTAAGGTAAAATATAAAAAAACTCAATGTAATAGCAAGTATTCCTTACTTAAGACACTAAAATACTGCATTTCGAACAGATCTTGGCATGATTTTTGAATTTTTTTTGCGATTTTTTTCAGATCTGAAACTTTGAAATCTGCAGAAAATCGATGTGCACTACTACAATTTCAGCTTTTTACTTCGGTTTTCAGAGCTTTAAATTTGAAAATTAAACTAAAAACGGAATAAAAATGTCTAAATTAATATTTTACTTCGTTTCCGTGCAAAACCGAAGTAGTAAGCCTCTCACTTCGGTTATATGCGTTAAATGAAGTCAATCACTATTACTTCGGTTATAGAACATAACCGAAGTTAAAAGAATTAATGATTAAAGGGGTGTACCGAATTCAAAGAATAAATGGGCCCAAGCCCAATTGTATTATCTTTAATTAGTCTCTCTCCCAAGCATGAAACCCTACATTCCTTCATAAATCCTCAGCCGTCATTCACGCATAACAGATGGACATCTTCATTTTTTTTCATTTGAATCTCTGCTCTTCATGTGCTTAGCTTGCCACCATCGCTGTTGTTCCTGTACGCCAGTGACGGCGTCAAACTAGTCCTGCCGGCGTAGCATCATTCTTCAATTAATGCCCTTGCATGCATTGCCTCCCCGCCAACCTCCGTCGCATCCTCGATACTTCATATACTCCAATGACAGCTTCGAAGCAGCCCACCAGCGTAGCATCATTCGTTTCTCCACTGCCCTCACATCCCTGCCAAGTTCTATGGCATCCTTGCCAAGGTCCATTGTCATCAAGTGCCTCTGCTATTCCTGGACCATGTTACCATTATGGTAATAAGGAATAAATTCAAGACATATATATATGCAGAAAGGATGTTAATTTATAGGAGGAGTCTTCGTTGGAGAAATCAAAAGCTGAATGGAAATAAATCTTTTATTTTATTACTGTCATGCTCATTTGCGTTTGTAGGGACTTTTGTAGAACTGAGTAATTTATATTTAATTAATATTTTTTTTGTTTATAACAAACATTTTACTTCGGTTAATTCAAAACAAACGAAGTTATATATAACCTACTACTTCGGTTTTGTATAAATAACCGAAGTTGTAGAATTGTAAAATTGTGGGCATAAACTTATAACTTCGGTTATTATATAAAAACCGAAGTAGAAAGTACACTTTCAACTTCGGTTTTCATATAATAACCGAAGTAAAAAATGTATTTTCTACTTCGGTTTTCTTATACTTTTTACTTCGCGTGGATAGACTTCGGTTGTCATTTGTCCAGTAAACCGAAGTCTATCCAAGCTAAAAACCGAAGTTAAAGCTTAAATTTCTAGTAGTGGTGGTTCGATAGTGCTCGATGCCAGCTCGACGGGCCTTCAAAATCAAGATTTTCATGAAAAAATCGATGTTGCTCGATGGAGGTTCGATGGTGTTCGATGGTTTTTTTTTTTTTAAAATACTTATTAAAAAAATAAATAACTTATTTTACCATATAATATATTCTCAAACCATATATATAATATACATTCTCAAACTTAATTATTTCTCAACATTAAAGAAATAAAACAAAATCAAATTTGTTCAAAAAAAACTTAATACACAACTCATATACACAATCATATTATATCAATTTTAGTTATGTACTGCTTATTTTAATTACTTAGCACCAACACATTGTTTACGATATTAGTATTGTAAATATGTTCTAACTTCATATAAATTTTATTATAAAACTATCAACTACACATATTTTTAGACATTAAGTTATATTTTTACTTTTATTTTTTAAAGTCTTATCAACCATATTTTTCCAACCAATTCATATAATCGGTAATACTAAGTCAAAAATATATATAATATTCAAATAATACTCATATTTTGACACTCGGGTAATAACTGGGTCACACGATGAAAGTGTCAGTCTAAATAATTTTCCTTATAAAATGTATATTTATATATTTGAATGATGGATAAAGTTATGTTTATCATATTTTCATTCTCCACTTTTAGTATTTTTGTGGGCATCACACCTTCGACTTTTCCCATTTGCTTAGCCCTTTAATCATATAGGGAAATTTGATAAATCATGCTTATATTAGCTTAATAATTAAAATTTGAACCAAAGTTAACCACCATATGATATCAATGCTCATCTTTCATTTAATACCAAAAATACCCCTCTCATAACACCTTTCCTCTCTATTCTCCCTCTTCCTCTCTACCTCTCTTCACCATACATTCTCTCTCACTCTCTCTTCACCATACGTTTTACACACAAGATTTTTATACTAAAATCTTGCAAGAAAGATACACATTCGGACATTGTGGATTGTTTGAGGAGAAACACCAAGCTTTGTGTTATTTTTGCTCATAGTGAAGAGATTAAATGGGTAAGTGATTTTCTTTAATTCTTGTTGTTGTTGGTTGCTTTTATGATTCATAATGCTGTTTAGATGTTGGATCTGTAGTTTGTTTGTATTTTTTGCTGTTTTTTTGGGTGAAAATCGTGTTATGTGAAAATCTGCGTTTTCTTGGGTTCCCTGAGTTTTTTCTAAATGCCCGATAGTGTCCGATACAGGCACGATAGTTGTTGAGTATCAAGGTTAGGGATGAAGGTCCGAGGGCAACCCGATGGTTGCCCGATAGTTTGGTTACCCGATGGTTATAAAGGTACGATGGCTACTCGATGGTTGCCCGATTATTATTTTAAATCTATACACCCTTTTAAGTGCGATAATGGATCGATAGTAGTCCGATATATGCCTGATTGTTATTATTAAGTTACTGCGGACCTAATAGTACGATGGTACACGATGTTACCCGATACTTGCCCGATATTAGTGTTTTAAGTGATCAAAAACATAAATAAACTTTGCCCGATACCGCCCGATATGGGCCGATACTAGTACGATGCCAAAACATTTGAACTAAATTTCGACATTTTGTTGCCATTTACTGATTTTTTTTTCTTTGTACATGATAGGGTCAACTTTGTTCGCGTACTTAATGTATAATGGTGTTTGGGAGCGTGAAGGTAGAGATTGGGTTTTTAATGGAGCCGAAAATTTAACGTTCGAGTTGGAGAAGGACATAACTTACTCACAACTTGTTGAACTTTTGTACTCAGAGCTGGAGGTTGACAAAGTGCAGTATGACCTGAAATTAGAAGTGAATTATAAGTACATGAAAGGGTTAATGTATCGGCCTGAACTTATAAGGAATGACAAGGGTGTAAGCTTATATTTGTCAATGCTTTTGAAGAAGCCAGATGAATTTGTTCCCCTTTTTGTGACTTTGGTAGAGAAGAATATCATTGTTAATCGTAATCCTCCACCAAGTACTGTTAAGGATACTCGTAGTGAGGTTGGGACTTATGTTCCAGAAACAAATCCGGAGGTGCTGGTAGCCACTGCTGTACCTGAATCAAACCCTTTCATACCGACAGTTGATCATGTAGCACAGATGCCATTTCATGATGATTATCCTGATTGTCCTGACCCTAAAAATGATTTTGAGGGCAATGACGATTTTCTTGATTATCCTGAATCTGATGCTGATTTTGATTGCAATGAAGATGTAAGAGACAACCAAGAAACAGAGGTCCGTTCTCAAGCTTTGAGCCTGAGTCCACTGTCGTACCAAATACCGAGGCAAACAACATGTAGAAGTAGACCCCGTAGAGAAGATCGCCAAACACCTGGTACTAGTAGTAGTTGTCCAGACGGAACAAATGATGCTAGATAATTTAGTGATCCACTTTCTTCTTCGACATATTATAGTAAATTCAAAGTTCAGATGTTTACAAGAGAAGACATTGAGGATAATAGTCACTATATATCTATGGGTGGCACATCGGGCGGGGAGATTCATTTAGGAAAGTTTTTCAGAGACAAGGAACATTTAAAGAAGGTTGCTGGCTTATTTGCAATGAAGAAGGGATTCGACTTTATAGTTAAGAAGTCTGGTACTGATGTTTGGTACATTACATGCAAGGATCCTGATTGTGGGTGGAGGTTAAGAGGGAAGAAGAAGCAACTTTCTAACATGTTCGAGGTGACAGCATTTGAAAATGTACACACATGTTCCCTCGATGTTCGAAAAAAAGATAACCGTCAAGCATCACCTTTGGTAGTTGCCGAACTGATCAAGGATAAATTCTCAGTTAACGGTTCAGATTATTTAGCCTCCAAAATAAGAGAAGATATGAAGAATTATTTCATGATCGAAATGAGTTATGAGAAGGCTTGGAGATGCAGAGAGAAAGCACTCCACATAGTTAGGGGTACGCCTGAAGCTTCATATTCGAAGTTACCTGGGTACTTGCACATGCTGCAGTTGAACAATCCCGATTCCATTACTGATTTGAAGGTAGACGAGGGTCACTTCAAGTATTGCTTTTTTTCTCTGGGTGCTTGTAGGCGGGGATTCAAGTTTTGTCGACTTGTTATATGTATTGATGGGTCCTTCTTGAAAACTAGGTATGGTGGCCAAATGTTGTGTGCCGTGGCATTGGATTCAAACAGCCACATATTTCCGATTGCTTTCGCAATAGTTGACAGTGAGAACCACGACTCTTGGACCTATTTCATGAGGAAGTTGAAACAAGCGATTGGTGATGTTGAGAACTTAGCATTCGTATCGGATAGGCATCAAAGCATTGTTCATGCTTTGGAACTTGTCTTCCCTGATGCACCCCATGGCGCATGCTACCACCAAATTATTATGAACGTGGCTAGCAAGTTCAAGACTGATTGCTTCACGGATCATATTTACAGTTGTGCATACTCGTATAAGAAGACAGATTTTGAAAGAGAGTTTGAGAAGATAAAAGCAATGGATGTTCGAGTTGCACTATATCTTGAGGGCATTGGATTTGAAAGATGGGTTCGTGCGTACTTTCCAGGGGACCGTTACAATGTAATGACAAGTAATTGGGCTGAAAGTTTCAACAGCAAAACTAAGGCCGCAAGAGCCTTCCCGATCACTGCTTTTGTTGAATTCATCAGGTTTACTATTCAAACATGGTTTGCTACTCGAAAGGAAAACGCTGAAAAGTGTAGCACGACTCTATCACCAGTTATGGAGGGGGACTTGTCATGTCAATTTGAGAAATCTCGGTTCTTAAGCGTCGACAGAGCTGGACCTTATACATTTAATGTCCACCCCGGAGGAATAGTTCAGAGCGGTGGTATAGTTGATTTGGAGGCACGAACATGCAGTTGCGCCCTATTCCAAATCATGAAGATTCCTTGTCTACATGCATGTGCTGCTGCTCAAGAACGAAATATTAGCATGTACGCATTGTGCTCTCAATATTACACAAGAGAGAGTTGGAAGAGCACATATGAGGGGACAATTATGCCAGTTGGTGATGAGGATGATTGGGAATTGCCTGAAGACATTAAGAACATCCAAGTTGGAGTACCGATTGAGAAGAAACCTGTAAGCCGACCGAAGAAGCAAAAGGTCGGACGAATTAGGAAAAATTGATATCCTTCTAATGGAGACAAGGTTGTGATACAACGATGTTGTAGCAAGTGTGGTGGTAAAGGGCACAACAAAGCGTCTTGCAAGTACCAAGGTTAAATTGTTTTGTTTGTATTCTAGTTGACCTATTATGTTTTATTTCTGCTTGAACTAGTAATATTTGTTATGTGCTGGATTTTGCAGGTTTTTTTTCTGTTTTTTTCTCCATTATGAAACTCTTAAATATGTAATAATCCAGTGTTGGTTCGATAGTGCACGATGCTGGTACGACAATGCACGATATTGTTTGTTGTATGATTCTTTAAATGTATCTTACAATATGGTACGATGTTGCTCGATGTAGTACGATAGTTAATGTACGACATTAGGGTACGATAATGTACGATATTGGTCCGATAATGGTACGATGGTATGGTTTCAGTACAGTTTCGTGAAATTTGTGAGGCATGTGAGGGTACGATAGAGTACGATAGTGATCGACGATAGTACGATGCAAAGATTAAGCACATTAAAATGTAGTAATTACAAAAAGAGCAATCAAAAAAATTATACAATTCAAAAAAATTAAGACCGTTCAACATAAGTTTTGGTAGAATAAGTCTACACACCACCTTTGCCTAAAAAGTTTCATATTATTGTCAGTTACATTATCAAATGGTAGTTGTAGAAGCTTATGTTCAATATGCTCAATTACGTAACATCCGCAATCGCCACTGCATTAGAAAATAAACAATAATTTAATAAATTTTGTAATTAAGAAATAATAATTAATATGTGATATTTAATAAAGTTCACCTAGATTTTGTTTGCGGTACGAATTCACGTGGAGTGAGTTTCCAATCGAAGGGTCTGACCTGGCTCTCTGATGCTGTCAACTGAGGCGCGAGTATAACGTCATGGTTCTCAAATAAACCGGACTGTCGCAAGACCGACGGGAAAATGGTACACAAGTCAACCATCAAGCTGATCAAATCGTTTTCGGAAATTGATCCAATACTGGAGTCAAAGATGTTGAGCATCCACCCATTCAGGTCTGCCTCTACAGCTACCCAATGCAATTGGTCTTTCAAGAAGAGGGCAAAATAAATGAACTCCTTGTTCTGCCAACTCGGTAAGAACTGGACTGCATCACCCCTAACTAGGTCCAATATACTGTCATCCCAACTAAATCTAGAGTAGTCAAAACCTGGAAAAGCATCCCACTGAGCCTTCAATGATTCGGGAAAAATTGTAGGCATAACAACACATTTCTGAGGGTACACGTTAGGATAAAATTCTAGACGCCTTCTCATAAGATGGAATGCTGCATCTAAATGCTACATTAAAGGAAAATTAAGTCAGTAACCACATTATCGTACCAAAATAAATAAACAAAAAACTATCAGACATGAATATAGTAACTATCGTACCCCAATCGTACATGAATATAGTAACAAAATAACAACAATAAAACATTCTATCATACCCATATCGTGCTAATGTCGTACCATCATCGTACCTTTATGGCAAAAACTAATATTATACAACATCGTACCCACTAGCATCCCACTGTCGTACCATCATCGTACTACCATCGTACCTATATCGTCCCACTACAAATTCTAAAATTACGATGGTAATAGTAACTACTTAACAAATTATATCGTACCCCTATCGTGCTAATGTCGTACCACAATCGTACCATTGACATATAAATAGCTTATAATTTGACACTTATAATTATCGTACTACCATCGTACACCAATCGTACCTATATCGTACCACTACATATAGAAATATTTAAATAAATTTTCAACATTATTTAATTATGAAGTTATAGAAAACTTACAGAGTCAGAAAGCCATGTCCTCGGAGTATGCAGTTTCAGGAACTAAGCAGCATCGTGTGTCCCTGAGAAGCATTCCCTCGGATATTTATTCCCAATGGTGCCAAGCAACCACTTGTGAAAGGTCATAAGTAATTTACCATCAACAACCCTCAATGGATCCACATTCACTGCTGTCTTCGATTTCTTATTCCTTTTCCTCATTGCAGTGTACTTATCGAACCACCTAGGCCTCTTTCTTTCTCTCCTCTTCTCCGGTGCTGGTGGAGCTATGTTTAAGAATTGTACTTCAGAATCTTCAGTATCTCCGATTACAGTAATTTTCATATCCTCTGGTGTGCGAAAAATGTGATCATCTACATCATCAGGTCTGTAATCGTTAGGGAGAATGTCTTCATCTACAGGAGACTGAGGGCCTTCTTCAGTGGACTGAGGGTGTGGATCTGGAGCTGGCCTACTAAGATCTTCCATCATTGTCATCAGCTTCTGCAATTGACCCAAGATCTCGGACTGACCTTTAATAAGGGCACTTTGTTGCCCTTCAACCTTTTCCATCCTGGCCAAAATCATAGAGTAGCCTGGTTGCTCAGCTTGGGAGGAGGTGCTGGCATGAGGTGTTGATGGGGGAACCTCAGGTGCCTCAGGTTGAGCTGGTGGAACCTCCTTAAAAATATTTGCTGCTTCTGCTTGCTCAGCTAACTTTTCAACAAGCTTTTCAGCCTGGCTCTGTAAGGCTTCCTGTGTAGGCTGTCCATCGGGACCCACCTCTAGTTCCTCTAACCTCATGTCCACATACAATGGGGCTTCATTGTCTGTAAGGGTCCTCACATACTGTTCTTCAGCAGGTCGGGCACACAAGTAGGGGTATACTGTCAACTGCCACAAAAAACAATGCATATTTAGATTGGAAAGCAAAACAATATAAAAAATAAGTAATTGTCATCGGTGAAAAATGGTACACTATCATACCCCAATCGTACCATATCGTACCCATATCATGCAATTATCGTACCCATAACATAACAATATCGTACCCGTAAGTGAGAATTACTTGCTAACTATCGTACCATCATCGTACAACATCGTACCAATATCGTACCTCTACAACAACATTAATAAAGAATGCATATCGTACCCCCATCGGACCATCATCGTACCAAATCGTACCCCTTAGCCAGTTTTCAAACAGTTGACAAATGTAGAGTCCAAGAACTTTACTTAGCTAATTGTTTAGTAGTATTATCTTTGTTACTGTGGATTTTTGGTTCAGACCGGGAATTATTTGGACACTCATAGTAGTACTTATATATTTTCTAAGTTTAACCTATAGTTTAAGAATATTAAGTATAACCTAAGGTTTGATTATATGACTGATAATTAAGGATTATATTTATTATACTATAAGGTTTAGATATCAACCAATAGGATTTTAAGCACATGTTATGAATGGGTAATTAAGGATTAAGTATTTTTGAGGTTTAAATAAATAAGGGTAAAGTTTGAATGTTATAGGGTCAGTCAGCAGCTTTGAATACGTTGAAGGCTTAGTCAAGGCTGTTTACTCCATTCAAACTTAGCTAAAAATGTGTAATTTTGTGTTTAAATATTCAGTGTGTGCCGGTATATCGCAGCTATAGGGGGCGATATATCGCAGCACGTAGATACGGAAAACACGAGACGATGCACGGTCGCCTCGGGCATACTGGCCCAGGCGATATATCGCCTACAGGGGGCGATATATAGCCTCCTCCAGCATAAATTCAAACATTTTTGAATTCTTTTCCTTTCAGCCATTCAAACTTCTTCAAAAGTCCAGCATCTTTTGAACGAGTCTTCAGCCTCTACTGAACGATTATTCAAATGATTTACACCTAAAAAGCCATTATTTTTATTCAAGTAAAATCAAGATACTTTCATTCCCAAACTCTATAAATAGGACCTAGTACCCAGCCATTATTCACCTTTTGCTCTAAATTCAGAAGCTGCTAGTGTTAAGTGAGTGTGAGAGTGTAAACACCTGGTTTGGGAAAATCATAAGCTTCAACATCATAAGCTTATCAAACACTTTGGGAAGTGAGGTTCTATAGTATTTCGGTTGTGGTGTAATTTGATCTTACAAGTCTTTGAGGTAACCAAAACTCTAGTTCATTTGTTTTAAGTTATTTTCCCTTCTCTTAATCTTCTACTCAGTCTCCTAACCCCATTTTATTTTGGTTAGGAAATCTAAGCTCTTGAGCACATAAGTTTTGGTAAGTGTAACTTTCAATGGTTTAGTCTTTCCATCCCTTTCATTTCATCTCTTTTCTTCTTTAGACTCACTCTTTTTAATGGTTATTAGGAGTGTTCCAAAAAGTCCCAACTCAGTCCACATATCCCGGTAACTTTGGTAAGGAAAATAGGCTAGAATCAATATGTTATATGCTTATGTTATCTTATGTTTTATGTTATTAAATGTGTTATGAATATGTATGTTTGTAGGCTTGGGCTTATGCCCTATTTGACTAACAAGTCCCCAAAAAGATTATGGGCATATGCCTACTTAGCTAGTAGGACACCACTAATCTCATGGGCATAAGCTTGTTTAGTCTATGGGACCCCAAGTAATAATGGCCATTATAATAAGTGTATCTATTAAGTGTTATGATATGTCTTTACGTTTATTATGAAATTTATGTTTATGACTATGTGTTAGATTTTCCTTGCTGGGCATTAGGCTCATTCCTTTTTGTTTTATGTGCAGGAAAATAGCTTTAGAGGCGGTAAGATTCGTGACGCTTAGAGGATGTGTATCGATGATGAATGGAGTCAAGGGGCCAAGCGTTATTCGATTCGAGGATGTAGTCTCATTTTACTTTTTTTTTTATGGTTTTACATGTATTTTCCGCATTTTCTATGTAACTCTTTTCATTTCAAGTTATTTTTGTTTTAAAGACAATGGGTATCCATATCCTACTTATTTTTATGAAAGTAACCTTTGTTTCTACAAGTTTATAATAAATTATGGTATTTTTGCAAATGTATGTTTTAGTAAGAATTTGTATGTATAGTTCGATAATGGTCCAAGAGTCTAGATTAGTGGGTCATTACAACAAAAAACCACAAAATAACCCCATAATCGTACTCAAATCGTACCCTATCGTATTCCTATCGTGCAGTACCCATAAAATTGCATATCTAGAAAAAAATATAGAACATTCAAAAGTAAAGTAAAAGCTCACATTTTTGGCAAACAACTTAATGAGTTGCTCTTTGTGTATCTCTACTTTCTCCTTGCTCTGCCAGTTGATCATTCTTGGAATGCCTTGGCCCAATCTCACAGCATAATCCTGACCCAACTCAATGATGGACTCAAAAGCCCAATACTGCAATGCTGCAGCATACCCATAAATAGAGTACTTGGCCTCCTTCTGAGTCTTTCCTTTCTCAATCTTCTTCTGTAAATGCTTCTTCATTTCAACAAAGTCTTTTTGACAAGTTTGTAACAACTTCTGGTATGATATCTTCCCCCACGGGTACTGGAAAAAGAAGCCAACGTCATCTACCATCTTCAGCATGTCAGTCCAAACCATCAACTTCTCCTCTCGACCTTTCAAAACACCCTCAACTAATAAGCACAAACCCATCTTGTACACATCATCAACTATTTGACAACTCTCAAAAGTTCTGCGCAGTTGCCCTATGCTCACTGGGGAATGACCATTGAAGTACTCAAGAATCAACCGATCCGAAGTGGTCTTCGCTTTAATCTCAGCTTCAGACGGTCCGGCCTCAAAATTTAAACCAGTAACTAAAGCGAACTCCAATTGGCTAAATCTACATCTTTTTTTACCAATATAAAACTGGACTTCGTCAGTCTTCTCCCCTCTGAATTTGTGCAACAACAGCTGATGGACTAAGGCACCAGAAAAATTTAATGGTTCCGCCATGAAGAACTGTTTGAAAGGGGATTCCTTCACCCTATCCAATAAACCACACTGTATAAATTTTGCTTTAATCTTTGGAAAGTACCAACTGTCGCGCCAAGTGATACGTCTCGTAAAATGTTCCTCTACTGGAACTTTCAGTTGTGGAGGTCTTAAGTTCTGCATAAAAAAAATAAATACCCAATTAAATAGAATAACAAAAAAAATCATCAAATATTATATTCTGCAATATACTATCGAGCAACTATCGGACACTATCGCACCATATCGGACACCAATGAAAAACTGGAACTATAACAATATCGTGCACTGTAACGCCCTGGTTACCCCAGAACAGTTACGGTGAACAGTGAACCGGAAATTTGACTCGCTACCCGAGTCCTTTGGTTAAAAACGTGATCTAAGTGCTATTATCAGGTTAAGGTGAAAAACCAATAAAAAGGAAAGGGTACATTTCATTAAGTAAATAAACTGCTCATGAGCCTTTCAAAATGTTTACAGGTAGTTCGTAATACAAAAGAGTTGCTACGGTTTCAAATTTACAGTCCCCGCCGGCCTAAGCGGCAAAAGTAGGGTAAACCCCTAGTCCCTCTGAGAACTCCTTGACCGTGGCGGTCAAGCGGCCCTGTATGTACACCACATCGCCCAAGCTCTCCACTCAGGGTTGATTAAGCTTTTCCTTTCCTTTACCTGCACCACATAGCACCCATGAGCCAAGGCCCAGTAAGAAAACGCAATAAGACATGATATAATATCAACAACGATCATAATAACCATTCAGGACTACCAGTCCAAACAAATAGGTGACAATAGCCAAAAGTCACAATAGTGAGCATCGCTCCCTCTAGCCATGTGACGATAGGGTCACCAGGGCTTAGAATATAGGTGATTCTTTCATAAGCTTGGTCAGGACAGGTGTATGGTGATTAGTCACCAACATAACCTTCCTCACGACTCTAGAGTCGAAACTATGGACAACGTCCCTTAGCCATGTGACAAACGGTCACCGGGGTCATATACCTTGGCTATAGTCATCTGGTCGTAGACTAGGCAAGCGCTTATAAGTTCTTCGACCTTAGGGTCGGTCCTGCATTAATGCCATAGAGCCATTCAATGCATGATCATCGACTTTAGAGTCGGTCCCTGACTAGTCAGTGTCTCAAGTAGGTAATCAGCGTTCACTAGCATTTAATATGCAATCCACGTCCACATATATCAACCAACATGCCTCAATATCAAACCATGCATGTCATATACCTATACAGGGTGCAACTGTATTCATACACTGTTTTCTTACCTCTGGTTCGAGTGAGAATTATAATATGAACGACCCCTGAGAACGATCAACCTTTAAATTCCTTGACGGTCACCTGGTCATAACCAAATTATAGAATTTATCAATAAAAATGATAACCGAGGGATCCCAAACCAAATCCCAACCCCCGAGACATCAAATACTACCCAACCGGGTACTAGGTCCAACCCCGAGGCCTATGGTTTGATTCCCCAAGCTAAAAACCACATTTTGGCAAAATTGGCCTTAAGGGCCGCGGCCACCCTCTGCTGCGCCGCAGCGCGCCTCCAAACAGAGAGGCTCCCCATCTGCCAGACGCCAAGGGCCGTGACGCTCCCCTGCTGCGCCGCGGCGCTCAGCCCAGAATGGCTAAGTCGGCCACACGAACCAGTTTTTTTCCCCTGTGCTTCTTCCTCTCAAACCAGTCCCTCCAACCCTCATAAAACCTCTTCCTAACACGCAATTTAACCCCCAAACAACTCCCTTAGCTCACTCACATCAAACCCCAATCAAACTAACACCAAAACCCCCTTTGATTCTCATTTCCCACACCAAAATCCATGATTCAAAAACTAAAACGAAAACAGAGTACCAGCTGTGTTATATGACCAAAACTCACCTTGAAACTAGCTTTAAACCCCCCCTTACAAGCTGAACCAAGTCCCCAACCCAGCCTTTAAGTTTCCCTAGCTTGAAACTCCACCAAGAACTCAAAACCCTCAAAGGAGAAGTGAAGAGGATGATGTACGGGAGAGGAAGATGAGAGTGCCTCTGTTTTGTTCTGTTTATTCCACCACCTTCTACAGCCACTAAACATCATATATATCCTCCCTAAAAAGACCAAAATACCCTTGTGCCATCCAAAGCCTCTTAAACCAACTCAAGGGCAAAATTGGTACTTTTCGCTTAACCCGTTAATTATAATTAACGCTTCCCAATTCCCGCTAATCTCAAAATCCTCAAACACCAATAATTCATACCTCGTTACCCTAAAATCCCCGGTAACGCTATAATCATTAATAACACCCTGAGACTCACCCCGAGCCCCGAGCTCAACCCTGTTATGACCAAACCGATAAATCCCGTTCAACGATCGTCTCATGTCGGAATACTCGAACCAATCCACATTATAATGTGGTCTCACAATATATCATTAACACGCAACCAAATATTCAATTATACCCTCAACGGGCCAAATTACCAAAATACTTCTGTAAACAAATGTGGATTCACATGCACACATTTAACATCATATTATAATATAATTCTCATAAGCATGCATAAACACATTTAATGGCATAATTAAACTGTTATGGCCCTCCCGGCCTACTAATCCAGCCATTAACCATAATAGGGAATCCGGGGCATTACATGCACAATCGTACCTCACATCGTACACCATCGGATTATAACAACACAACCATTTGTTCCCACTATCAGGCACACATCGTACCCAACATCGTACCCTATCGTACCTCCATCTTCAACCTCAAGTTATCAGAAAACACAAACCTATCGTACCAACGTCGAACCACTATCGTACCCCTATCGTACACTCATCTTCAACCTAAAGTTATGAGAAACACAAATACTATCATACCCCTATCGACCCACTATCGTACCCTATCGTACCTCTAAAAAACCCATAAATTTTTTTCAAAATTTTACGGTTTATCAGATTTCACATAGTCAGATTTCACATAGTCAAATTCAACAATACATACTATAACATTTTCCAATGGAAAAGAAATTGAAAAAAAAACACATACCCTAGACATTTTTGCGTAATGGGGTGTTGGTTTTTCTTCTCCGGTGAGGCTTGGTTTTTCTTCGTCTCCGGTGGGGGTTTTTCCGACCGTCGGGTGAGGGAGAGAGAAGCGTCGGGTGAGGGTGGGTGAGGGAGAGAGAGGCATCGGGTGAGAGTAGTTATGTTGCTCGATGGTTTTGTGGGAGTGAAGAGTTTTGGGAGGGAACGGGAAATGGGCAGGGGAAAAGCTGAAAGGTACGGTTTTTATTTAAGTTTTTCTATCACTATCGTGTACCATCGTGTACCATCGTACTAATAGGTCCGCATCGGGTACCATCGTGTACAATCGTACTAATAGGTCCGCATTAACTTTATAACAACTATCGAGCATATATCGGACTACTATCGATCCATTATCGTACTTAAAAAGGGTGTGTAGATTGAAAATAATAATCGGGCAACCATCGGGTAACCAAACATATCGGGCAAACATCGGGTGGCCATCGGACCTCATCCCTAACCTTGAAACTCAACAACTATCGTTCCTGCATCGGGCCTCTATCGGACACTATCGGGCATTTAGAAAAAAACTCAAGGAACCCAAAAAAACGCAGATTTTCACCAACCACGATTTTCACCCAAAAAACAGCAAAAAATACCAACAAACTACAGATCCAACATCTAAACAGCATTCTAAATCATAAAAACAACCAGCAACAACAAGAATCAAAGAAAATCACTTACCCATGTGTATCTTTCTTGCAAGATTTTAGAGAGGAAATGTATGGGATTTTGTTATGAGAGGGGTATTTTTGGTATTAAATGAAAGATGAGCATTTGTATCATATGGTGGTTAACTTTGGTTCAAATTTTAATTATTAAGCTAATGTAAGCATAATTTATCAAATTTCTCATTATAAATTACCACATCATCATCCATAGTTTCACATCCAGTTCATATCCATAATTCTATCCATTACAAAATGGCACATTGAAAAAACCACCAGACAAAAAATAAATGCCCTTTTATTTCTGGTTACCTTTTCCCCTTTTGTCCCTATGAAAAATGATTCTTTACAAGAAACTAAATTCTTCTAATGATTGGATGTGAATAATAATTAGAGGATTTAGGATCCAGTTGAGATAAGATCAAATGCAATATTATATACTTGAATAATGTTTGTAAAATTATATATAACGTAGACGACTGGTATACATTTGTTGAAAATTAATTAATCAATACCGTATATACAACTTATCACTTAGAATTACAAGCTTTCTAGTTGATTTTGTTTTATTTCTCTTTTAAATATTTAATCATATACTTCAAGTATCATATATTCTTATATAAAATTTTTGTATCTACATATTCTTGGATTAAATTAAGGGGCAGGATGCAAAATGACCATTAATGTTGTGTGAAAGTAAGTATATGTCCATATTTTTAATTTTGTAGTAAAATAGCCTAATCATCTATTTAATATCACATATTACCAAATACACCCTTTAACAAATTACTATTTTATTCTAAATATTTTAATATTATGGTATATGTATATTAGTTTTGTTTAATTAGTTTTTATTATAAAGTTATTTTGATTTTTTTTCATTTTTTATAGGTTGTTGAATGATATACCATACCACAAAATATATATACTGAGTTGAAAAATAATATACCATCAAAACTTATAAAATTATTACTAAAAAATGTATATACTATGCTAACAAAATTATATACTACCATTAAAATGTATATACTATGATACAAAATTATATACTACCACTATGTATAATAAAATAGAAATTAAATATCACAAAAAAAAAATTATATACCATACCACAAAAAATATATACACTAATTGGAAAATAATATACCAACAACCTAAAACTTAAAAAATCAATATAACTTCAAAATAAAAACTAATTAAACAAAACTAATATACATATACCACTATATTAAAGTCATACAGTCCTAAATAAATAAATAAATTATAAAAAAGGGCAATTTAGGTAATCAACAATATAAAATGGTCATTTATCTACAATTTAAAAAATGAGGACATTAGCTTCTTGATGGCTTTATTTTGGGCTAAACATTAGATATTTAATAATTAAATCAATAAAATTGTACATATTATAAAATATAATTATTATTAAATTATATTTTATTAGTATAAATTCAAATATATAAATTATCATTATTATAATAATACTTAATACATAATCTTAATTTTTTTTATCAATTTATATATTTTTTCAAATATATATATATATTCATATCAAGTAATAACAAACATTATAAATGCATTATGTATAAATGTAGTGTGTTGTATAAAGAGTTTGATTACGTAACTACATAAGAAAGTATCTATCAAGAGTAAACAAGTTTTATTTTCAATCACAGAAGTGTGCTTTGAAAAATATCATGTTAAAATATTTTGTACCTTAAATAAAGGTAAACAAGACAATTTGTGATTTAAAAAGTTATCATGTTTTTTTTTTTGAAACTATAAACAATGTTTTCGTTAATTTTTTTTAATATGTTTATATCATTCTTTTAATATATGATATTGTTTATTTATTTAAAATCGATGATAATTTCAAAAATAT
This sequence comes from Humulus lupulus, assembly GCF_963169125.1. NCBI lineage: Eukaryota > Viridiplantae > Streptophyta > Magnoliopsida > Rosales > Cannabaceae > Humulus > Humulus lupulus. The sequence goes on along the minus strand of NC_084794.1, from coordinate 285,620,311 downwards.
GATAAAAATAAATTAATACATTTTAAAAATAAATAAAACTAAGTAAATGGGCATTACACGTGTGCACTCTTAATAGTTAATACATATGGATGGTTACTTTAATATTAACGACTGGATTAAGATCAATGGTTCATATTTATAGTTGTTAATTAATATTGCTAAAAATAAATTTTGATTTTTTCAAATTTTTGGAAGGATCACCTGATGAAAAATGTGTATTTATTATGAAAATATAATATTGTAAACTTTTTATTTTTCAAATACACGTCAATTTCTAAATATAGCTAGTGTCTCTCATTAGTTGGAAACAACATTAATTATGGCAAAAAAAAAACGAAATTAATATAAAAAAAATATTTACCTGTTGGTGACTTTCTATACTAAGTTACTATGTTGTCACATCATCATAATTCTTAGTACTCATCTATAGGTAGTAACCATTAAGAAGTCTTCCACATATATATAGATATAAGGAATATATCATTTTATACGATTGTTCCTAAAATAAACTTAGTACAATTGTTGTTTAGTTAATACTTTGTATATATATTGTGGTGTACAAGATAGCCACCAAAATGATCTGTTCTAGACTCAGAGAGATTCTTCCTTCAATCATTTCAGAGAACCAAAGTGGTTTTATTAAAGGCAGGAATATTGCACATAATATAATGTTGTGTCAAGATCTAGTTAGGGGGTATGGGAGGAGGAATGCTCAAGCATCTTGCCTTTTTAAAATAGATTTGCAAAAAGCCTATGATGCTCTGGACTGGAATTTCTTACAGGAGATGATGACTGCACTTAAGTTCCCTAATAAGTTTGTTCAGTTAATAATGAAGTGTGTAACAACAGCTAGGTTCTCTCTTATGATTAATGGGGTGCCTACTAGACTTATTTCTGCTAGAAGAGGAGTGAGACAAGGGGACCCGATGTTCCCTTTATTGTTTGTGATAGGAATGGAGTACCTCTCTCGAATTTTAGCTAAAGTAGCTAAGCATCCGGATTTCAAATATCATCACAGATGCAGCAACTTACAGCTAACTCATATGTGCTTTGCTGATGATTTACTGATGTTTAGCAAAGGAGATTTCAAGGCAGCTTACTTATTATTGAGAGGTTTTCAGCTGTTTTCGGAGACATCTGGTTTGAAGGCTAATAAAATGAAATCTGCAATTTATGGTGTTGGGCTTAATGAGGAGAGTTGGTTTCAGCTTACTGAAGCTTCTGGCTTGCAACGTAGCAAGTTGCCTTTCAAGTATCTTGGGATGTCAATTAGCAACAAAAGAATTACCAAAACTGAGTGTGAGTGTTTGGTTGAGAAAATGGTGAAAAGGATTCGAATTTGGAGTACTAGAAACCTTTCTTATGCAGGGAAATGTGTACTTATTAACTCAGTGTTGATGTCCATTAATACTTACTGGTCCCAAATGATTATTCTTCCTTGTTCAGTGATAGATAGAATCAATCAGATTTGTCGAGGCTTCTTATGGAAGAATGGAGATAATATGGAAGGCCCTGGGCGAATTTCTTGGGCAGAGATTTGTAAACCAAAGCAGCATGGAGGTCTGGGTTTCAAGGATATTGGTCTTTGGAACAAGTGTGCTCTAGGGAAATATGTTTGGGCGTTAGCTAACAAGGAAGACAATATGTGGGTTAAGTGGATTCATGCGGTCTACATAAAACAGCAGGATTGGTGGGACTATGTGGCTCCTAGCTCTAGCAGCTGGTATTGGAAGCAATTGGTTAGAGTTAAAGATGGATTAAAGGTCATATATCATCAAAAGCTCTCCGCCTGGGATCAGTACAGTGTTGCTAAAGCTTACATTCTGATGAAGAATAATGCAGAAACCAGATGGAATTATGCAGCAATATGGGATAGACTTGGTCATCCAAAGCACAAATTTATTGCTTGGCTGGTGTTAAAACAGAGGTTGCCGACGAGGGATAGGCTTCACAGATTTGGAGTTACTCAAGAGACTATGTGTGTAATCTGTGGTCTTTGTCCAGAAAGTCATCGGCACCTATTCTTTGAGTGTAAGTTCAGTACACGTTGCTTGGAACCCATCTTGAATTGGTTAGGAATAGGTTCTTTTCGTTTTGAACTGCCTGGGTTGTTGAACTGGATCAGAAGGAGTAAGCATTCTTCTTGCAGAAGGAGAGCTTATACTAGTGCAATTTGTGCTTGTATATACCATATTTGGGTAGCTAGGAACTCAGCTTTATGGAATCTGCAGCTGCCTCTTATAGGGTATATAATTCAACATATTAAGTTTCAAATTTGTCATAGATTTAGCTGGTTGTTGGCTAAGAATCTAAGTATTGAGGATTTAAGTTGGGTGAGGAATTTACTTTGTAATTAATTGTGTTTTGTTTTAGTGAGAGGTTGTAATTGATTAAAGTTTGTAATAGTTGTGCATAATACAAAGCTAGCTGATTTACCAAAAAAAAATACTTTGCATATTGTAAATGGGTAACTCCATGTATTAACCATTTTTTTCTCCTTTATTATAAATATTTATCCCTTTCAAAGTTTTTCACAAAAATAACTTCAAACCCACTTAAAAAGTCTCAAATACCCTTAACACAAATTAGGGCTATCTCTTCTCTTTCAACCTTTTCTTTCTCCTCTCTCACGTTTTGCAGCAACCACATTTTCTTCTCACCATGATCAAGAGAAAAAGTCCAATGCACCAACTATCTTCTTCTACTCATATTTTCTCTAAATCATCATAACAAAATCTAAATCACAAAAGATAAAAGACAGAATTCGATTGACCAAAAGAACTCATACTCTATAGTTTTAACATCAATATTCTTTTGAAAAATTCCCCAAAGTTGAAGGAGAAATGAGTATTTGAAGCAATTGATAATGAGAAAGTTATTTTGTTATTTATAAGTTGTGAGTATGTTATAAAATAATTTATGTGTGTTTTTCGCCCTAATATAGGCTTAGAAACCAACCAAAAATATTAATTTTATGTTGACATTATGAATTTCTATTGAAATATGGGATTTAGGGTTTTTGGGTTCGAACATGGTTCAAAACAAGTTTGGACATGATTCAGACAAAGTGCAAACATGATTAAGACCTTGTTCGGACAAAGGCCAAACATGATTTGGACATTGTTTAGACATGGTTCGGACCAAGTTCGGACCTTGTTCGAACCAAGTTTGGACATGGTTCGGACCTTGTTCGAACATGGTCTTAACCTAGTCTAAATTCGGTCCAAACTTAATCATTACTATGTCTAAACAAGGTCCGAAAAAAGGTCTGAATAAGGTCCGAACTTGGTCCAACAAAGTCAGAACAAGGTCCAAACTTAGTATGAAGAATGTTTGAACTTGGTCCGAACTATGTCCGAACAATGTGTGAACTTGGTATGAACCAGGTTCGAATTTGGTCCGAACATGAAAACCCAAAATCACAAAAATTCATCATGTCAAGCCCTTTCCTAGTAATTAATGTAATAACACAAAACCAAAAACCCTTTTTCCCGTGAGAACCTTATCGCGGAGAGAGGCAGAGGTCAATATAAAATTCATTTTTTTTGGCAAAGTTTTCAGCCCAAAATAGTTTGAAAAATAATTATAAACTATTATATAACATACCCATAATATATAAACAACAATAACATTTAGCCATTATCAAAAACTTTTTCTTCCTTCAACTTTGACAAATGTTTAAAAGAAAGAACACAAATTCGAATTAAATGAAGGTAGTACTTGCATTCCATGAATGAGTTGAGAAGAAAGAAAGAGCACAAAAATTGATGGTAGTTTGTGGCTGCAAAATCATTAGAGAAGAGAAGAGAAAAAGAGTCCTAATTTGTCCAAAGGGTAATTGAGACTTTTCAAATGGGTATAGGATTATTTTTGTGAAAAACTTTGAAAGGGATATATGTTTATAATAATGGAGTAAAGAAATGTTAATATGCAGAGTTACCCTTGTAATTCAAGCCATACATTTTCAATCATTTTGATAAATATTTTTTATTGATAAAAATTTATAAATACAGTTTAAATCTAAAAGAGATTAAATATAATAATTTAAAACACATTTACAAACTTTTTATAAGAAAAAATATTTACCGAAATTAGTGAACAAAAATATATAATTGTGATCTAATTTTTACTATATAAAGTATTACAATATTATTAAGTAAATAACAAGTATTAAATTAATTCCAAGAGAAAGACTATAATACTAAAATAGGACAATATATAATATAAATTACATGATATTGTTTAATTCATTAATTAGTTAGTACCCCTTTTCAGGATGAAACAATCTTCATATTTAATATCTTCTGCAAATTCCACTTGTCACCTAACAACAATCATAAACATCCCAACAATTGTATTTTATAATTATAAATATGGTATTTTTTTTTCCCAATCTCTTTTATATAAATAATTAAATATACACAAATGACAATTTTAATAAGATAAGACAAATAATGGGATTCTCCCCAAGATTTTGAAAACAAAAAATAGTATTAAATTACCCATCTAAAAGGCAAGTGAACTTTTTTTTCTTTCTCCCTATTAAAGTGGGAGAGGGATGGACCCCTCAAGTTTGATTGATGAACTCATGAATGAGCATCTTTTTTCTTTTTCTTCTTTTTTGATGAACTCATGAATGAGCATTGTTCGAGTGCCATGTGCCTCACTTTTTATCTTTTCTTTCGTCTAATATAATAATGTGAAAATATGGTAGTTGGTTCCATTCCACATGTTAAAAATTTAATGAAACGAACGAGTGAAGAAAGGTCAAGCTTGGTATCCCTTTTGGTAGTTGCAATTCATTTCATTATTTTTTTTGGCACATGATCCATATGATGATATGTAATTGGTTTTTAGTATCTGCCAAGTCTAAATTTGTTTCGGCTTCCTTTTATGTTCTAACACCGACGCTCCATAACACTTCTACATTGGTAAAACTAAAACACTACTCTTATTAGTACAACACGCCATTGACCCAAAAAAAGATTAAAAAAGAAAATTTAAGTTGATACATTAAAGGATGTTGTTTCTTTAGTCATTCTATAACTAAAATGTTCCTCTAGCAATTGTAGAAATTAAACTTGGAAATAAGAAAGTCAATAAAAAAAATTAAAGTTATTATATTTAATATTTAAATTATGAACTTATGAATTGGATGTCATATTAGATAAGTTAGATTTATAGAATATTTTGAGTATATTCCAACATTGATTCTTTTTTTTTATTATTTATTTATCCAAATTCCAATATCTATTATTTATTAAGGAGATTAGATCTAGAAGAGTTCTGCCACATAATATCTTGTCCAATATCTCATTTAGGGAATTTTATGATTTTATATAAATAATTATATATATATATAAATTAGAATTTAGTAGAATTAGAATTGAGTTTTAATGTGATTTTTACACACAGCAATGATCATTCCTTTTTACAGTGTACATGTTATACTTATACCTTGAATATCTAAATATATAATGAGTAATGATATGTGCACCCAAAATATACATCCAAATATTACACACAGTGAGGTGACAGTTTAACCTAGCCAATCACATTTATTAAAACTGTGACTCACTGTTTTAAAAAATAGTGACACGTCACTATATATAATATTTGAGTGCATATTTTGAGTGCACATATCATTACTCATATATAATATATGTATTTATATGAATAATTGTAATTTCTTTACATTGGTATAAGGAATTAGCTGCGGCCTGAATGAACTAATTCCACACTTTCAAAAGGAAAAAAGAAAAAAATTAACTAATTCCTCTAAATATTGCTAGTCTCACATATACATGTTCTTTTCTTTTTTATTAAAAAAAAACATATACATGAGGTGCGTTTATATCATATGGTTATATACTTTGTTCTTCGATTTAGAAACGAATCAAATGACTTTCAGACTTCTTTGGTCAAGATCTCTTGGCTTGAGGGAACACCCAAATCATTTGAAAGCTTTTTACACAACTGCACAGCACACAAGAATTGACTTTTATGTTAAACACATCCGATGTTTTTGTCGTGTGTATCCAAGAATAGAATAATAATAATAATAATAATAAAGCGAGAGTAGAGTAAGGAAAGTAGTGTACCTGTCTATAAACAGAAGCATCTCCATATGATTTTCTTAATTCAACTACAAACAAGGAAGGGCTAATCTCATACACCTGGCACAGTTCAAAAGCAATGATTAATTCCAATTATAGTGGTAGAAAATCAATATTAATAGCCAGAATATCAGATGCAATATTTGTTGTCAAAAAGTAGTTTTGTTGTATAATGTAAAGAGAATTTTCGAAAGTGTACCTCTACTGCAAGTGAAAGACAACCGGAACTTTTATGGCCCTTGTGTTCTTGCATTAGTTTCAACTGAAAATTAGACATAGAAAAGTAGGTGAGTAACTCCATTTGTTGATCTATATAACAATAGCGAGTAATCATATGCAAGAATATGAACAAACCTTTCCATTTTTCTTCTGAACACAAAATCCCATCTCTATTACAATACCCTCGATCCTCTCAAGCAATTCTTTTGCAGAATAATTGGATGTAAATCTGATTTTTCTCTCTGAGACATCCTGAATTAGCACAAAGTTGGATACATTGCAATCAGTGATTACTCGAGAATGTGAAGTTTCACCAGACAAGGCAAGCAGTAAGCTCCAGCAAAATGAAAAATAATGATACATTTTAAAGTCAGTCACTCTTTACCTCTTTCTCAAAGAAACCCGAAAGGTCTAAACATGAGGACATTCCAATGAGTTGAAAGGCATTGATTAAAACCGGCGAATCTGAAGTCCTATTCTCTTCTTCAGATGTCTGGAACAAAAGAATCAAGTTTCTGTTATAACACCATCCTGCCTATAATGGGTGGGGAAAGAAGAGTAAAATGAAATTCCTTAGGCATACCACATGGTGGATTGAGCAGGCATCATCATTGTCAACGTATGTATCTTCTTCTTCTTCTTCTTCGTAGGCATTTGGAGGAACATAACACTGCTGAAACCATTCATCTGATTTGATGCTTTCCATTGTTATCCGGGTAACGGGGTTGGGATCAAGAATTCTCCTAATCATGTTCTGTGCGCCAGGAGATAACCATTTGGGTATCAGTGCTTCACCCTTCAATATCTGAAATCAATCAAAAATGAAATGAGTAGACATAATAATACAAATGAAAATTATTCTGATTCTGATGAATGTTGGTTAATTACCTTTTGATAGAGAACTGCAAGATTTCTATCATCAAAAGGAAGATATCCGGTAAGGATTACGTACAAGATAACACCACATGACCATATATCCGAGGTAGCTCCATCATACCCTCTATTAGCAAGAATCTCTGGAGCAACATAGTTGGGACTTCCACAAGTTGTATGCAGTAAACCATCATCCTGAAATGTATATTTTGTAAGTGACTGGACATAAAAAACTGCATACTTGGTTATGTTTCCAAAAGAAGGACAAGGTAAGGGTACCCTGAAGTGCTGTGGCAGTGCGCTGAGACCAAAATCAGAAATCTTGATGTTCCCTTTGGCATCCACAAGAACATTCTCTAGCTGAAATAAAGAGGCCCAATATTTATTTATTTATTTTTTTGAAAAAAAAAAAGATTAAATGGCATATTTTTGGAAAATGGAGTGAAAGAAGAAAGAGTACCTTAAGATCACGATGGAAAACACCCTTGCTATGGCAATAGCTGACCCCATCAATTAATTGTTGGAAGAGCTTTCTGCCTTGAGCTTCTGTGACTTTGCCTTTATTTGCCTGAATTCATATTAGAAGTGAGTTAATAATTGCGAGGTCTGGACTAGTGATTGATGTTAAGTAAGGAGTGATATAAAGACATAGTAACAATAAGAAGGTCTTACAATTCTATCAAATAATTCTCCTCCAGTGACATATTCCAAGACCATGTAAATCTTGGTTTTGCTTGCCAAGACCTGCAAAGAGTAGAATTGAATGAGAAGAAAATTCCATAGCATACCACATCATCACTGTTTCACAAAGTCTGGAATCCATAAATGTATATTTTATTTGTTTAATTAATTATAATTAAGAAAAAAAAAGTCACTACATGTAATGCAAAAGGACAAAAGGTAGAGAATGAGTTGGCAGTACGCAAAGAGGCAACAGAGGCCTGAGGCATGGGCCCAAGCCGAACTGCTGCACTAAACTGGGTCTGGGTCTGGGTTGGGTGGGCTGGGCAGTAGGTAGATAAGTCTTTAATCACAAAATACACGTGCTTTCTTGGCACTATTCATTCATTCAAAACTCCAATAACAGCTGACAGAATCAGACGTATCAGGACAGGCCAGCCATTGAAATCCAATGGACAAGGAGGAAGGGAAGGAAACGACAAACACTAGTCTTAACTTTCAAGATGACCCCGCATCATTTCATGGATTGGGATTGGAATTGGGATGGGCAACACAAATTTAAACAGTAATAAATAATATTAAAACATAATGAAAATACCTCATGCAATCGGACGATGTTAGGATGTTTGAGGAGCTTGAGGGTAGCGATTTCTCTCTTAATCTGAAATAATTTTGCTTCATGTGTCAATAATCACAAAGAACATATTTGATTCCTAACCCAAAAAAAAAAACAAAGACGATCGAAAGGTTTACCTGATCGGTGATGTTGAGGTTGATGATTCTGTTCTTCTGGAGAATTTTGAGAGCAAAGAGATTACCGGATTTATGATCGTGAGCAAGTTTGACTTTCCCAAAGTTTCCTTCTCCTAAAGTCCTTCCCAACTCGTATTTCCCCAGTCGCATTCCCGGCGGACCTACCGCCCTCTGATGATGATGATTCCTATTCTCTACCTCAACCGCGATCACCATGAACAGGCGGAGAGAGAGAAAAAGAAAGAGAATGAAAGAGAGAAACGCGTATATACAGTATATATATATATAAGCTTGTTAAACTGTAAAGATTTGTATAAGCACTAAGCCAAATCTCTCGCTCTCTCTCTCTCTCTCTCTTTGATTCTTCCTGTTCTTGTGTGTATTTGAAATGTAATCCTGAAGCAGAGAACCAAACCAAAACTTCCTTCCATTTATAACTCTCGTCAATTCTATTTATATAGCAATTTTATAATAATAATAATAATAATAATAATAATAATAATAATAATAATAATAATAATAATAATAATAAATCATATACCTGTTGTTATGGGACAATATGACCCACACCTTCCTTTTTATATTATTATTTTTATTATTTGCTACCACCCTACCTTTTTCTAACGTATTACGTGGAAAGAAGCATGTTATATTTATAGACTACACACTCAATCTATTACTAATACGTTTTTTAATTTAATATTAAAAAAAATTACGATTTTTAATATTAATATTAATGATATATAGGGAGGTTTTTTTAGATAGGTATATTATTTTTGTCTCTATATTAGGTGAGTTTTCTATTTTTTTTATTTTGAGAAATTATAATTTGGGAAAATTATGAATAATATAGAGTATCGAAATCAGAATTTAAATAGCTTATTTTTCACGCATATAAAAAAATAAAGTACACGTATAACTGACTGTTTGAACTGTAATTTCGACACCGTAAATTATTCATAAATTCTCAAATATTAGCAGGATAACGTGTTCCATCATGAAAAAAAAATTTAATTATAATTTTTCCAAGTACCAAAAATAAAAAAGCGTCCGAATAGTAAGGATAAAAAATAATGCCCCTATCTTCAAAATGAGAAGTATTTTTTTAAGCCCCCAATAAGAGAAGTAATTTTTTTCTTGATAATAATAATAATAATAATAATAATGAATTTTAGCATAAATGCCCCTAATTTTTATCTTGTTTGATAATTCAATCCTTAAGAGAATATTTTTGACAATCAAGTCCTCTATTTTTTTTTTTTTTACAAAATCAAGTCTTCTAGGTTTATAAACAATTACAAATAAGTTTTTATTATTTATTTTTTCATAAAATTATTATTTTTTTATACAATATGAGGTGTGGAAATATTTGAAGGCACATAATATATATATATAAAAAAATTGTCAAAAAATAAACTAAACAAATTTTAGTTGTTGTTGTTTTCAAAACTTAATAATTTTTCTGAATTTTCAAAAAGGTAATTTGAATTATTATGATGATTAATAGGGAAAGAGATATGAACTTGCCAAGTCATGTGAGTTCAAACCAATCCTTAAAACAAACTTTATCAACCAACTTGAATCTTATTATGTAGTTATGATTGAGAACCAAACCATTTTTTTGCCCTTTTTATTTATTTATTTCTATAAATTTATCAACCACTTATTATTTTAACCAAAAAGTGCCCTCTCGACGTACCATAGCGCCATTTATATGTTCACTTTTGAGTAAATAATTGCATAGTGTTTGGCCTTGATAACCACTCACTCAAAATTGAATCGTCACTTATATACTTCTCTTAATTTCTCTATATAGATTCGCTATCAACTTAGTCTATTATAACACCAACAATAACTACTATAACATTATTTTCTTCAACTAGTAAATTCAATGCATATAAGTTAATTTGTTTCAATTTGTTCAACAAAATTATGCTAATTCGATTCGATTCGATTAGGTTTGGTCCCCACACTTGGATACTAATATGTCTCCTTCAAAATGTTAAACAAAAAAAAGTGTCATTATTTTTATTAAATAAAGAAATAAAAAAAAAAAGAATAAGCTAGTGCTTGTAGATGAGATCAAATCAATTGCGTGTATTTTACTTGTAATAATTAATTGAAATGAGAAAATTTTGAGGTTGATTATTATGTAGAATATAATGATGAAAGAGTCAATGTGGAAGAACGCCAATTTCGTTAATTAGATTATAGGATAGACTATTGATTTCTAACTTTTATTTATAGTTATTAAACTAAACTTAAACTTATTTTTTGACGTTATATATAAATATATTTACATATATATATATTTATATATGTATCATAATTTATTCAGTACGACTTTCACAAAAGAAGCTTCCCTTGTCTTCCCCTTCCCTTCACGCAAAGAACACAAAATCAAACACAGACAAAGTTGTTTCCCAACTAGATTAGGGTTTCTTCTTTTACATTCCAAACAATATTTTATTTTACTTTTTTCCTATTTTTTTTAATAAAAAAATAATAATTACTGATTGGTAATTAATATTCCTTCATGGAAATGGAATTAGATTTTATTATTTAACGGAGCAGTTTCAATTTGAACTTTTCAATTAAATCCAATAATTACTATTTTAAATAAATTATAAACTTAAAAATATTAAACTATTAATTCTCGTACTCAAATTATAACTCTTAGCTACATATTGAATGTTTAACGATAACATTAAAGGACAAAATTCAAGATTTAGAAGATTTTTTAAGATTATGTCTCCATAGGGTATATATTATCTTTTTAAAAATATATATTGTTATTAATTTTATTTTATCCAAAACATTATGGATTAGAAAATAAAACATAGAAAAAATTACTTCAATTTTCATGTGTGTTGATATTTTCTGCTTTCGACCATTCTTCTTAAAAAGAAACTATAATCTTCTCTAAATTGGTAAGAATAATGTGACAAGATTTTTATTTTATTTTATTTGTAATTATTATTTTGACTTTAGGTTAGACAGAATAAAATATAAAAGGGATACGTTCATTAATAGAATTTTATTTTATTTATACGATAATTAAATATTTATTTCATAAATATATAACTTAAAGTTTTTTTTTTCTAAAATTATAGATTGCACTAGACAATTCATAAAAATTCAAGCCACAAAGAGTCTCATTAGTCTACCACTATTCGTTAAATAATTTACATAAATGATCTCTCTTTCTCTCTATTAAGAAACTTTATGACATACATATCATGTTATATGAAATCTTATCATCATGTATATATATATATATAAACATATATATATTTATATGACTTCCATATGGATTTTGATACTGTGTGCTACAACTACAAGCATCATTCTAATTTTATTTGACATTAGCCTCCAAATATAAGATTAAATTTACTACAAACATCATTTTGTAGTAATTTAGTATATTTTGAATATTATTTCATCTAGTTAGCTAAAATAATAAATATATAAAACCATAAATAATAAACATTAGCAAATATTATTTTAAGTTGCTTTAGTTGCAAATAAGATTTTTATATTGCGTTAGTTTTATATTACGTTGCTTAAAATTTGTATGAGTTTTTTTGAGCTGTTTTAGGTTGTGTAAAGATGATTAATTTGTCAAATAAAGTTGCTATAGTTGTTTAAAATTCTAAAATCTGCATGTGAGTTATTTTCAGATGCTATTGTATGCAACCTATGTTGCGACATATGCAACTTCTACAACATTTGTTGCAACCTCTTTTACAAATTTTTTATTGCAACATTTGCAACAATAATTTGCAAATGAGATTTTTTTAAGTTGCGTTAGTTGCATAGCATGTATAACATCCATTAATAGTTGCATTTTGAGGGTGCATTGGGTTGCACATGGCTTGTATTTCACACATGAATTGAGTTGTATGAATTTCATTTAAGGTTGTCGTTGCATGAGTTGTATTTGACCCATGAATTGGATTGCATTATTAGGTTGATTTTTCATGTGTAAATTTGTTTGGCTATTGCTTGGGGTTGCATGAGCCAAAATTAGTATATAAGTGTTTAAGTTGTCATGGGTTGCATGAGCTTGCATTTGAGATTGTAGTGTCTTGCTTTAGGTTGCATGAGTTGCATAATAATGATGAAATTTGTAACTAAGTTTTATAAAGTTGCCTTAGGTTGCATTTGAGATCGCAATGAGTTGTATTTAGTTGCATGGACATGCACTAGAGTGTGTAGTGGGTTGCATGGGCTTGCATTTGAGGTTGTAGTGAGTTACATGAGAATGATGAAATTTGTAAATGAGCACTACTACAAATATAGGCTTTCTCTGCGCTTTTTTTCAACTTTAAATAAAAAGCGCAGAGAAAAGGTCCCTATGAGTCTGAAATACCATTTTATTGCGGGTTTTTAAAAAAAATACAGTCTAAAGTTCAAAAATTGGGGAGGCGGAGACTTTTCTCCGCGGTTTTATAAAAAAAAACCGCAGAGAAAAGTTGGCTACTTTTCTCTGCGGTTTTTTGTATATAACCGCGGAGAAAAGTACCACTAACCCTACAAGACGAACCCGAGCCTCATTTCCCTCTTCATTTTTCATTTCACAAAGACGAAGAAAGGAACGACGCAACCTTCGTCCCCAGCCACGATAAGGTCCATTTTCACTAATTTTCATTGTTTTTTTTTTTTTGTCATTTTCTTGCATATTAACGCTTTAAATCATGTAAATATATATAATATTGATTTATTTTGAAGTTTTAGGGCAAAAATAAAGAAATATTGAGTGGGTTTAATGAGATTTTAATGTATGTTTATATTGTGGTTTTCAAGCTTTTCTATAACGTTTTTTAACGTTTGTGGACTATAAGACATTTTTATTGTTCAAAATAGGTATTAATCACTAAAACTTGATTTTTTTTAATATTTCAGATTTTGGGTATTTTTTATATTATTTACCTAATTTATTTGTATTTTAATAATGTTAATATTAATTATGTTATATCTTTAAAATTATTGTATTTTACTTAATTTTTTATATTATAATATTATTTTTTACATAATTTTTTTTATTATTTACATAATGATTTTTTAATTAGATAATAATTTATTAAATTAGGTTATTATTATATAATATTTAAAATATATATAATCGGAATTGAATAATTGTATATAATTGGAATTGAATTATTGAAAAAAATTATATATAATCAGAATTGAATTATTGAAAAAATATATCTAATTAGTAATTATTTAAAAAAAAAAGAATTTCTCTGCGGTTGTGTTGAAAAAACCGCAGAGAAAGATGTTATTTCTCTGCGGTTTATTTAACACAACCACAGAGAAAAGTAATCTTTCTCTACGGTTTTTTCAACACAACCACAGAGAAAGATGTGGCTTTTCTCTGCAGTTTTCGCAACACTTTTCTCTACGGTCGAATACACTGCGCTTTACACTACTCTAAAAAACCGTAGTGTATTAAGTAAAAAAACCGTAGATAAAAGCCTTTTCTGTAGTGTTGGAGTTTTTTAAAGTTGTTTTATGTTGCATTAGGTTGAGTTGCTTTAGGTTGCATTTGAGGTTGTAGCGGGTTGCATTAGGCTTGCATTTGAGGTTGCAGTGAGTTATATAATGATAAATTTAAATATAAGTTTTTTTATTTTTAAAGTTGTTTTAGGTTGTGTTGGGTTACATTAGACTTGCATTCAATGTTGCAGTGGGTTGCATGAGAATAAAATTACCATATGAGATTTTATGTTGCCATGGGTTAAATGAGGTTTCATTCGACTGTCTTGAGTTGCATGGAATTCCAATGGGAGAGAGAGAGAGAGACAAGATGTTGAGAAAATGAGAGAAAGAGACTAGAGGAATGGGGAGGGGTTTGTGAATGACTTTTGTGATCATAACGAATTTTCATTTATGTGAACTCAAATCTAGTTCTTATGGAACCATTAAGGATATGGATGCACATAAATCATAACATCCTAATTTTGATGCAATGATTAGTCTTTTGTTTTAACAAAAATATTTTATTTATTTGTTTTGTTATTTCTTTTTAGAGACTGTAAATATGAATTTATTGTGTACCTTAAGCAACCAAAATTAATTGAGCAATAGTTTTATAGTACATAAAAACAGCATCTTTAACTTTCACTTATCCATTTATTTTTGTGGCCACATAGTAATTATAACAACAGATTTTTTTATTAAAATTTGGTGCAATAATATGCGTGGAGGAAACCTGGGATATAAGTTTGTGTATATATCATATTATTGGAATAAGAAGCTTTAGATTAACGTAAAATTGAAAAAACATCATATATAAAAATGAAACATAATAAAAAATCACGTAAATGTAGAAAAAAAATGAGAAATTGTCGTATTTGGGGTAAATTCCCACATTTTTATATTGTAACAAAGATAAAATTAATATATCAGTTAAAATTTAAAATATACAAATTTTAGTTTGAATATACATTTAAAAATGATATATACACAAATGAGAAAGATTTATTTTATTTTTAATTAGTATTTTAATTTTAGCCCTTAAATTAATTTGATCAACGGGTCTTAAAATCTAGGGTTTATACATTTTTGGACCATATGTTTTGTCTCATTACCTGTTTGGACCTTGTGTTTTGATAAATTACTTTTTGGACCCTATGTTTTGTAAAATGGTTAAAATAGAACCCTAAACCCGATTTTGGTCAATATTTTTTCAACTAAAATCACAAATAATTTACCAAACTAACAATTCAGAAAAGAAAAAAAAATCATTCTACTTAAAAACGGTGTTGTTATATTCAATTTTTTCTTTATCAAAATTGAGTTTAGGGTTCTATTTTAACCATTTTACAAAACATAGGGTCCAAAAAGTAATTTGTCAAAACACAGGGTCCAAACAGGTAATGAGACAAAACACAGGGTCCAACAATGTATAAACCCTAAAATCTATATATGTAGAAATAATATATATTATGTAATTTTGTTATTCAATTTAATTTCATATATATATATATTTAATTTTGTATCTCTTTATATATAAAAAAATGTGTAGATAACGAAAATTCTTAGTTTTAATAGTATTTTTTGTTAACTTTAACAAAATATTCTAAATATTTAACGAAATATACTCTTAAAATTAATTAAAAATAAATGTTTATTAATTATATTAATATAAATTCAAATATTATAAAATATTATTATTATAATAATATTTAATATAAGACTACATATTTAATAATTATATTAATATAAATTTAAATTCAAATGTTATAAAATATCATTATTGTAATAATATATAATACAAAACTAGATATTTAATAATTATATTAATGTAAATTCAAATATTATAAAATAATAATATATAATCATAATTTATTGCAATTTATATTAATTTGAACTATATAATGAATGTTTTGTACCTTAAATAAAATAGATTATGATTTAAAAAGTTATCATATTATATATATATATATATATTTTAAATCATAAACAATATTTTAGTTTATTTTTTTTTTTAATATATTTATATCATTATTTTATATATAATATTGTTTATTATTTATTTGAAATTTATATGAGAATTATATAAATTTAATAAAAATAATTAATAAATTTTATAAATAAAACTAAACAAACACTAAGTTAGTTGGTTGTATCTAGTATATAAATATACTTGAATTAATTATTGTGCTCAAATCAACACTGTGTTATGAATCATGATTCATGATGCATAAATCAACTAGACATCTCGTAATTAATTGGTTGGTAATATTAATATTTGTTTTAAACTATTGAAAATTACACATCTTCAATAAATATATATAATATTTATGTATGTGTGTATGATAACTTATAGGTTTCAAAATCAAAATGTAACGTAGAAGACTGGTATACATTAATTTCAAATATGATTAATAGACCATTCCTATTTTATTACATAATGCCTATATGTTATCACAATAATATCTACCAGCTTTCTTAATTAGTTGATTAAGTTTTTCATTATCTATTCTTATATACATGACGAAATCAGAAAATAAAATTCAGTAGGATGGATATAATTATATCATTATTTTAAATTGAAAGTAAAATTATTAAAAAAAATACATGTATATTAAATAAAATACTGTATGATAAACTTTTTTCACATATGCTAAAAACTGAAATATGCAAATTTTAGTTTGAATATACATGTATAAAATGCTACATAGTACTTAAGAAATATTTATTTTTATTTTTAACTAGTGTTTTAATTTTAGCCCTTAAATTAATTTGATTAAACGGTTCTTAAATTCTATGTTGTGATTTTGTTATTTAATTTAATTTCAACTATTTTATGCACGTTTATTTGATTTTATTTATTGAATTTTTTTAGTAAATTTGTATTATTTTTATATAAATTTTAAATAAATAAATAATATTATATATAAAAGAATGACATGAACATATTAAATAAAAATTAAACCAAAATTTTTTTATGGTTTAAAAAAATGTATATAATATAATATAATAATCTTTTTTAATTATAAATGATAATTTTTTAATAAAAATTAAGATTATGTAAATTTATATTAATATAAGTATTAAATATTTAGTATTGTATTAAATATTATTATCATAATAATATTATAATATGTAAATTTGTATTAATATAATTAGTAAAAAAATTAGGATTATATATTTAAATTATAATATTTAAATTTATATTAATATAATTAGAAAATATTTATTTTTAATTAATTTTAAAAGTATATTCCGTTAAATATTTATAATATTCGGTTAAAGTTAACAAAATAATCTATTAAAATTAAAAATTTATGTTATATACACATTTTTTTTATATATAAAAGAGATATACACAACTTAGACTGAATCTTTCTCAATAATAATAATAATAATTACACTCACTCAACACTATTATATATGAATCATGATGCATAAATCAACTAAAGATCTGGTAATTATTTTTATTTTTATTTTTTTGAAAGAAGGGATCTGGTAATTATTAATTGGTTCATATATCATTAATATTTGTTTTATATATTTCAATCGAATTATATTATCATAATTATGAATGAAATGGTGAGGCCATATTTCTTTCTACTTTTCATTACTATTGAAAATTACACATCTTCAATATATAAATATATCTATATATTGACTATTTATCATTGAATACATCAATTATAACTTATAGGTTTCGAAATCAAAATATAACGTAGACGACTGGTATTCATAAATTTCATAAATAATTAATAAAAACACGTCCTATTTTATTATATAATGCCGTTTGAGTGGAGAATCCCATCTCATATCATTAAAGTTAACTTATCATCACATTATCTACCAGCTTTCTTTTGATTCATTTTTTCATTATCTAATGTTATATACTTGACCAAATAAAAAATATATATTAAAAATTCCATAAATATTAATAAAAACATAAATATTATTTAATTGAAATTATTACTATACAATAAACTTGTTTTTATGATGGCTAAAAATTGACATGGAAAGTTTATCACGTCTTAGTTGATCAATTGACGTAGTGTAATGTCCTACTAATCTAGAATCATTACATTATGTATTTTAAATAGTGCTTAACTCGTAAAACGAGTCATTTAGACTTTAAAACATATAATTAAAAGTAACTCAATGATTAGACATTAAAATTTTTGGTTAAACAGTAATCATTTTATTAAAAAGGTTTAACTCGGAACACTGGATGCCAAAAGAGTTTATAAATTGATACATAAACAACACTAATACAAAAATGTCAGCCCAGGCGACAAAATAAGGTTCAACCTTAGTTCCAGCAAGTAACATTGACCGTGGCGGTCGAGCAAGCCGCATATGTATACTCTGTTAGGATTAATACTCTAAAGGCATGTAAAGACATTTTATTGGTTTTAAATAAAAGTACAATTTTATTATATTTGAATGTTATAATTATTGTTTGAATTAATTATATAATAATATCAAGAAAATTCTCTATTCATTCATAAGAATATGATCTTGCATTAGTACGAGAGAATTAAGATCATATATAATGAATAAATGTTAGTAACATATTAAAGTAAGAAATCTTTAATGAATGGTTACTAGTACGGTTTGCTAAGCATACGAGATGCAAGTATTCTAGATTCGGATTACTGATGTGGATAAATATCTTAGTAAATGTGTTATATGTAATAGAGGTTATATACGACAGGACCGGTGGGAATTAATTATCTTTATAAGCTTGTCGTTTGATGTAAATATTTAATTCTTATCATAATAGATGATCATTAGTAGATCAGTTTAAATCCTGAGTATTCATGAACTCCTGTTTATGTTTATTGGATTTTTTTATTCACTCGTTAAGGTCTCTTAGAATAGTGAGGCTAATGACTTTTGTTTTGGAGATTCGATATCATGGATGGTTGGGAACATGAATTACGATATTGGAATCCATGCTTTCCTAATAGATCGAATATTGGTTCCTTTAAGGGTTGGTTCTAGAACTGAATAGTTATTGAGTTCAAATCTATAATTAAAGTATAGATTAATTATTCGCTAGTGAATTAATGGTATTTAAGGATCAAGAGGTAATTAGAAGGGTAAAACGGTAATTTTGACCAGCTCTAATTAACGAACCAATAATGGAAGATAGAACTACATATATTGATTATATCAATGGATTACTAGAGAAAACTCTGTAAATATAATTCTATAAATACTTAGAGTGCAATTCCATATTTATAGTGGAGTAATCATGGAGTTAATAAATAAGATTATTAGATTAAAGAGTTTAATTAATAATCTAGTTTATTAGAGCTTCGTATTATAGGCCTATGGTCCCCAGATCACCTATGTCCTACACTGTCAAGGGTAAGGATGTCAAAAGAAAGATTTGTTAAGAGAAATGACTAAATTGCAAATGAATTAAATTTCTAGTGCAAGGAAATAATTATTTGATAATTATGGGTAATTGATTAATTGTGAATTAATTAATTATTTAACTATATAGTTGTTATTTTGAAAAACTATAGGTTAAAATTAATATTAATCTTGTTTGTATTAATATAAAGATAAAGAATAATAAATATCTTATTTATAATATGATATTTATTTAATTTAATTTAATCCTGATATTTTAATATAAAGTTAATTTTGCATTGACTGATATTTATGTTGGGATAAATATATTATCTTAAAAGTTGATTAAATAAACAAATGAGAAAATTAGGGCAACCCTAATAGGGTTGGGCGAGACACATTGTACAGTACAGTGTGTGGCGCCTAGCATCAGGAATTTTTATCCTTGAGATTTGAATTTTGAATTTCAAATAAGTTTGTTCAATCAGTTATTTAATTATTCTTTTAAATATGATTTAAATAAATATAAATGAAAATATCTATTCAGTTTTAATTTGAATTATATTTTAATTAAAGATTATTTAATTAGATTAAATATCTTTATAAATCTGATATGCGTGATTTTTAGATGAATGCTTAATTATCAGATTCTCTCTCTAAAGATATAATTTTCTCTAAACCTGAAAACTATTATAAACCTTCTCTCTATCAAATCTCTCTAGATCTCATGTGTTGAGTATATCTAGGAAGTCACATAAATCAACCTTTTGAATCCTACGTGCCCACACATGTCCTTGTGTGTTTGAGGATTAGTCTGGAAGATCAGGATGTGAGATCTCAGAACACTCGATAGGAAGATCGTTGATTTATACAAAAAGACTCAATGACACTTGATAGGCTACAAGAGGTAATCTCTGATCTATTTGTATGTGATTTAATATTTATATATATGTATGATCCTGGCCGGTATTAATATTTATTAAAATAGGTCCATATACTCCGTTGCATACCTTTGATTTGATCATTTAATACCAACACACTTCGCCCCTGAAGCTCTCCAACTTATGGCTGGTCTAGTTTTCCCTTGTCCTTATCTGCACCACACAGCACTTGTGAGCCAAGGCTCAACAAGAAAACAGAAACAGATTCATAAACAGTTATTCAACGAACCAATGATCATACATAACATGCTTAGCCGTTATAATCAATACCCAGGCATGCATTCAGTCCATTTAAGCTGCCATAGAGCCACACAGATACTCATGGCACTATTCCCTTTGGAAATGGCTTTAGAGTCGGTCAAGCGTGTACCACGCTCCATGTTCTGAGCGACTATAGAGCCAAACAAGCATGTATCACGCTTCCGGGTCGGCCCAGCCATAACGACCTGCGTTCAACATGGTATTGCCGACCACGGCTTATAAGTCAAGCTTCTATATTGGCCCCGCCATTACAGCCTGCGTTCCGCACGCTAATGTCGTCCACAGCTTATAAATCGAGCTTCTATGTTGGCCCTGCCATTTCGGCCTGCGTTCAACACGCTATTGTCGCCCTCGAATTATAAGCTGAGCTTCTATGTTGGCCCGCCAGTTTGGCCTACATTCAACACGCTATTGTCGTCCTTGACTTATTAGTCGAGCTTCTATATCAGATACAAACATATAAACATCTACTACTTAATGCAGTTATGCACAGTGCACTCAATCATGCTTAATTAAACATATCAGACATGGTTATAATCATGCTCAATAACCGGGGCTCGAGCCCTAATCTCATACCAGGTGTAGTTTTCTTACCTCAAGTATTAAGCCTAGCGGTACGATCCTTTTCCTGAGTACGATCTTTTCCTCCTGAGCCTAGTGGTACACCCTAGTCACAACCATAACGAGGAATATCCATCAAGAAACAGACCAATAAAGGCTTCCAAACCAAGTCCTAATCTCAGAGACCTTGAACTCTACTAAACCGGATAGTAGAATCATTCCCGTGCCTTTAGGTTTGGGTTCCCATAACCCAAAACATGATTTTGACCTTTTTTTCCCAATTTGAGTCGCGACGCCCCCCACTAAGGGCCGCGACGCCTAACTAGGCAGAGAGCCCGCCCAAATTTCCCATGCACATGCGCCGCGACGCAGCTCACCAAGCGCCGCGGCACTAAGGTGGTTCGAGGCACCTCTGCTTCGATTGAGTTCATGCGGGCTGCGACGCCCAAGAACAGCGCCGCGGCGCAAACCTGCGAAGTCAGAATTCTAACGATTTCAATAATCACAAATCCTCCCAACACATAGTTTTAACCCATTTCGACCACATGAATGGTCTCAGCAGCTCAGAAACACAAAAAATACCGACCCAAACCTCTAAAACACACTCAAACACCAAAATTCAAAACTTGAGAAAACTAACTAAAACTTAAAAAGAGTTTGGATTACCTCTACAAATTCGAGCTTCCCCCAACTAATTCTCCTAGTTTGACACCCTCTAATCCCAAGCTACAGTCCCAAAATCCACCAAGGATTGGCCTCCTAGCTTGTAGTTCTCAAATTTGCCTCAAAATTTCAATGAGACACATAAGGGAGAGAAAAATGAGAGAGAGAAGGTGAGAGAGTATGTGTTATCTGAGTTAATCAACTCAGCTTGGCATATATCAAGCTAATGGTCCAAAAGACCAAAATGCCCACACTCCACACTTTCCTCTCAAAGCCCCTCAATGGAAAAAGGGTTATTAGACATTCTAATCCGGTATAAACTCAAGATTCCCAATTAATTTTGCCAATCCCAAAATACCAGTATTTTTTCCAACATACGACTCATACTCCAATGAGTCCTGATAACTCACCGAATTACCAAAATACCATTTGGCTCACCCCAAGTCCAGTATAAATCCCGTTGTGACACTACCGCTATCTTGCTCAAAAGGATTGACCTCTGCCGAATATCTCAAATATATCCACATAATAATGTGGTCTCAACCACATAATACAATATAATCACAATCATACCCTCAGCGGGTTAAAATTACGAAAATGATATCTTTAACAGAATCAGGCCTATAAGCACATTTAATATACTTAAGCATGCATAATTAATCGTATCATAATATAACTCATGTAATTCACATAATCAAATAATATTCAATAAAATCATCGCGTCTCCAGTTTTGCTCTTCCGACACCTTAATAAAAGTACTCAGCCTTATTATGAATTTTGGGACACCTAACAAAACACATATTTTACTACATTATGATGTTAGTATAACTAACCTAATAGGAAATAATTTGTAACTTATCCACATCAAATAATATTAAGAACCTTTGACACAAAATCCTTAAAAAAATAAAATAAAACACATGATCGTACAATTTATATAAAATACTGCTCATTAATATATGGTTAATTAATACAATTTTGTTTTAATAAATATTTGTTATAAAAAGTCAACTATTTAATTTTATCTCAATTCAAATTGAGAAAAGAAGCAAATTTTAAAATTAAATAAATAAAGATTGATGAAGTATAAATAAAGGCTTATTTTATTTGCAGCAAAACCTCAACCTCAACCACCTTAGATTCCTAACTCTTATAACTTTGCTAATAAATCCCATCCTTTATGGATCGTAGCAGCTGTTAGACTTTTGTTCATTCTGTTAAATTTTACCGTTTAACGCATGTTTGAAAGAAGAAAAATAAACTGGTCAAAGAAAGTGCTCTGTTTGGGAGGTTAGAAACAGAGAGATAGTGTGAACCCAATACTTGGTCTTAGACAACTTTGGGGCCAATGCTTCCTCCAATAACAGTAACCAAAGTACTCACTTACTTCACCATTTCCACTTTTTAGAATATCAAAACGCTTGTGGTTCGACATCTCACCAAGTTTTATTAGTTCGGAGTCGTACGTTATAGTATCTAAGAGAATCTTCTTTGACATACCTACAATGGGATTGGGAAGAATCTCCAAATAACCATTTCTTTACTCTTATTAAGTTCACTCAAGGCAATGGAGCTGCCATTGCAGTGAACTCCACGAATGGCTTCTTCCTCGAACAATGCAGACCTATGTTCTTGGCCGTACAAAGACTTATCAAAGGAACTATTGAAGGTTTTTGTGGGATGATGAAACAGAGAGTTAGGGAGACAGATTATGCACTATTTTCATTTCATGCAATATGCTTGTTTAAAGAATCATGTGCAATGCATATGCGTGGTAACGGTAAAAATTAACTGAATAAACAAAAATCTAACAGCTGCTACCATCCATAAAGGATGAGGATTTATTTGCAAAATTATAGGAGTTAGGGATCTAAGTGGCAAAGGTGGTAAATAAGCCATAAAAATAGGGAAATTTGGGTATGTATGCATAGTTTAGGTTCATATATATATATATATATATATAAAAATACAATCATTTACCGACATTACAAAATAATGCTACTATTTACTTGGTTTTTAAATTTTTATTTTTTATTTTTTTAACTTCCATCTCTCTTCTCTCTCTTGGGTCACCATTTGATTTCTTGGAGAGTCTAGCAGTCACTACAAAACCATCATCACCACCAAATTTCTTTGAAAAAATCTCCTCAACTTTGGCATCCTCCTTTTTTTTCTGTTCGTTTTCTTCTTCTCTTTTAAAGTATCCATGAAGACTAAAATAAAATGTCTCATGATAGTTTTTTATGATATAAAACTTAAACCCATTAAAAGTTCAATTAAGACACTAATTTATGCATTTTCGAATAGATCTGTGCATGATTTTTTTGTTCTTTTTTGCAATTTTTTTCACATTTTTTATATCTGAAACGTAAAAATTTACAGAAAACTCAATATACTTCGATATACATCAATGTGCCTTGATGCCCAGCTCGATGGGCCCTTAAAAATTATGATTTTTATGAAGAAAAAAAACAATCTGCCTCGACACACCTCGATGCCACCTCAACATGCCTCGATACATCTCGATGCAATTCATAGAAAGTGCATTTCACTCGGGTGTCTGTTTGAGGTGATTTGTTTTTTGAATTTGGGTAATTTTTTTTTGTGATCTACAAGTCTGAGATGTGTACACATACATTTGGGAAGTTGAAAGCTTGAAAACATACCTAACTTTGAAAATATAAGGGTATTATTTTGAACTTTTGGGTGTTTTTAAGCTTTCAACTTCACAAATGTGTGTGTACACATCTTAGATGTGTAGATCACAAAACAATACCCAAATTAAAAAAAATCACCCCAAACAGACACCCGAATGAAAAGTTATGCACTTTCTATGAATTGCATAGAGGTGTGTCGAGATGGCATCGAGACAGATGTTTTTTTTCTTCAAGAAAATCATGATTTTTAAGGGTCCATCGAGCTGGGCATCAAGGAATATCGAGGTGTATCGAAGTATATCATAAAAATCATGATTTTCATGAAAAAAAAAATCATCTGCCTCGACACACCTCATGCCACATCAACATGCCTCGACACACCTCGATGCAATTCATAGAAAGTGCATAACTTTTCACTTGGGTGTCTGTTTGAGGTGATTTTTTTTTAATATGGATATTTTTTTGTGATCTACACGCCTGAGATGTGCACACACACATTTGTGAAGATGAAAGCTTGAAAACACCCCAAAGTTCAAAACAATACCCTTATATTTTCAAAGTTGGGTATGTTTTCAAGCTTTCAACTTCCCAAATAATATTGGTATAAAAATAATATTTATCAAAATTGAATAATTTTAGTATTAAGTTTGTTTAAGGACAAAACAAAGTTTTAAAATAGTATATATATATTTATACTAGTGATGAGTCACATGCAAGACATGTCCTCCAATCTTTTTAATTTTAAAAGAAATTTAAATAAATAAATTATGATAATTTTTTTATTGTATCTATTTTTTTAAAATATTCTAATAAATGTGGAGAAAATATACTTTAACTATCTTTATTCTGTAATAATATAAGTCATTAAATGGATTTTCAACTCAAAATATCTACTAATTAAATAGTTATATATTATTTCAATAACTTCTTGTTTACCGAGGTTTTCGGAAACGAATACGAACGGAATAATAAGAAGACAAGAGCTATAGAAATGCAGAAATGTAAATAAACAAACAGTGTTTTTACGTGGTTCAGGCGTTAACGAGCCCTAGTCCACGAGTCAATGTTATTATACTTGCAGAGAATAACAGTCAAACAGCTGGTGTATAAGGAACTCACAACCTCACAGTGTTTCTCTCGGGTTCTCTTGGAGAAGATGAAGCTAGAGCGATTTTAGTAGAGTTCTTGCTATGTGATTTGTTGGCCGTCCTTCCTATTGTAAAATGAGGGGGTCTTTATAGCTAGGGCTTTGGATTAGGGTTTTTCTCTACTCGCATGAGTCTTAATTACACCAGCCATAAACAGGGGATACAATTACCGTAGTCACCTGGCTACCAGGCTCTATGTGGGTATATTTACGTGAAAGTATGGGGAATGCACAAAGGCAGCCGTCTTTTCCAAGTTGTCAGCGGAACAGTAGGCGAAATAGTACTTTTAGGCGTGCTGGGATGTGTGCGGCTTTGACCTGTCGGGCGTGTCAGGCGGGATTCTGTGTCAGGCGGATATCATTCCAACTATGCCTCCTCCATGACTCGACCCCCTGGTCTTGTTCCATGCGAGGCACGGAACTGTTTCCGCGAAGACCACTTGAAGAGCTTCTCCTGGAAGGAGCTTCCCCGAAGGATACCCCTTCGGGAGCGGACACTAAACGGGAGAGGCGAAACCTTTCTGTCCATCCGCGAACTCTGGTCACCTACCGTGAAAGACATTGATAATTCTGCTTCCCCGAGGATATCCATCTAAACGCTATCCGGAAATCTGGATAACACTTCTTTCATAAAATATACATCATAAAACAACACAATAATAAGCTATGAATAAAAATATCAAAACATGTAAAAATATATTAAAATGTGAAATAATTGTATATATAAGTTATAAATATATATGTATAAACCACAAATTTAATTAAAGAGCATATATTTTTTAATATGATAAATGTCATTAATTAGATTTGATGTAATTAATTATATTATTTGTTAAATATAATAAAAATATGTAAAACTTTATATATATTTTATAACAAAATTTAATATTAAATTTTATAATATTTATTCCAATATAAAATTTGTGTTTAAAATGTGCATTCATTCAATTTATATTTATAAATAATATTAACAATAATAATAAAAGAAAACTCAAATGAAAGAATAAATTAATATATGATTATTTCTATTTATACATAACACTAAATAACTAAAGAAATAAATAGATTATCTTAATTGGATAAAGGAAAATTGTATATCTATATATTATTTCATTATTGATTTTAGTAATTAAACTCAAAAAAGTGAACTAAAAGGAAAGACAAACTAATATGATCTAATACATGTGTTATATTATTATTATTGGGATATTTTTTGTGTGGGGATTATTATTGGAATATCATATGCAAATATATACCTAATGTTTCAATAGCTAAAAGACAAAAAAAAGGATACTCATGGAAATAAGTGAGAAGGTTAGACCATTTATTTTTGTATGAAGGGCATATAGTACCTTATTATATTAGAATGATATATAATATTAATCTACTTTTCATATAGAGCCATGAAGGTTATTCATTGCACATGCATGCAATTTTTGACCACATCATAAAATATATATTTATATCAGAGACGGCTACCTTACCTTATCTAAAAATGACTTCGCCGATACATACACACATATACAAATATACATATAATACGAAAAGAAAACTGAGATGACTTGTTAATTTTACATTTACACCTAGCTAATTAATATTATATTATTTTCACAGCATAGCATGATTGTCAGCCGTGACAAACAATAATAATATCAATGAATGATTTGTGTTTGTTTTATTTATTAAACTGTGGAGTTGGTGAGACTAGGAGAGTAGTACTAGTACTAGTATTCTAATATAATTACAATAAACGTGTTTATCAAGCTTGATTATATTTCATAAATACAGCCCATTAGAAACCATTGATGAATTTTAAGTTATCCCCATTTCTTACATTTCATATATATTAAACTAACTATAGGGAAATTCTTGGGTACTCTTGCTCAAAACGCCAGTACCATAATGTCATTTTTAAAAATATGAGGTGGCTTACTCTCTAGCTACCATCCGCCAAATTTGAAAATTATTTTCAAACATAACTTTACACAATGATTGGTGGCATTTTTTGTTTATTTAAAATCATAATATATAATATGGGCAACTTAGAAAAATGTGAAGGTATTTGCGTGAGTATCACCTATCTCACATCACTGCACATTTTAATATAATATTAATTATTTAACAAATTCAATTATAGGGTCTTTCTTCGATTCTCTCTCTAATTACTACCATATCACATATATCTTAGATTTTGTGAATACTAAGTATTTTGGACATATTATTGTGTATAGTAAATACAATATAATGTGTATATATTGAATTTGCATAATGAATTCCAAGATTTTATATATAAATAAAAAAGCTTTATTTTTTTTAATCTTTTATTTAGACATTTCTAAGACAAAATTATATTTATTATATTATTACTGGATTTAATTTTTTGGTGTAATTAAAATAATATTGTTTATAAGCAAAAAATATAATGTTATAATTAGGGCAAATGTAGTTAATTTGCTAGGAGTATCTCCAATGAAATACTAAATTGGTAATGTATTGCTAAAATATAGATTACTTTACAAAAAAAACTTGCTCCAATAATGTGTGAAAAGTTGTGTCAAATTTGACACATGCTAAAAGTTGGACCAAATTTAATACACAATATAGCATGGTGCATATTTTGCATCACCACAATAAATGTTACACTTTTTTATTTACTTTTGTGTCATTTATATTATTCTTATCTATTTGCATTAAATGTTATGGCTTTTACCTTGTTATTTTATTATTATTTTATACTATCAATAATAAAATATAAAAAAAAATTATTTTTTTTATATTTTTAGTAAATATCAAATTAACATTAATGAAATATTAAATTTTATAATAGTTTTTATAATTATGCATTGGAGCATAATACTAAAAATTGTGCTAAATATATAATATATTAATTTTTTGTGCTAAATATAACACATTATTTATATTTTCTTTGAAAAAAAAATAGTTAATTTGCTAATTAGTGTGACTAACTATTTTTATCTTTTCTATTTTTCTAAAAAGTAATTGAAGTCTGCGTGGTAGTTCGGTCCATGTGACCTTTGAGTTTTGGACAGTTAATTAATTAGATTTTTATTATAATGAAAATGGCAATTGGTACTTACATCTTTTAAAAAACGTCACCTGTTATTATTTAAAGCTATTTTTGAAAATAATTTCCAAAATTGATACATGGTAACCAGAGAGTTAACCACCTCATATTTTTAAAAATGGCACTATCGTATTGGCCCAGTACCCAAGAATTTCCTTGAACTATATATTGTAAAGACAATAAGATTAATTAGTGTAAGACAAACGCATCCATTTCGCGATGAAAAAAATCCTCCAATTTAAAATATTTCACACATTCCATGTTCACCTAACAACAATTAAATATAAATTTTTTACTTTATATAATATAAATAATGACAAATTTGATAAGATTTTGTGGTTATTTATTGTTGATACACATAATATATGCAATGTTTAATGGATTCTGTTCTGCCCGAGATTTTGAAAACCAAAAATGCATTATTATATTGATATTCTCACACATATATAATAGTAAGTAGAGCAAACCCAAAAAAGGCACAATAAATGGGTTTTTTTTTCTTTACTATTTTTGGTTATCACCATCCACATATTTATTTTAAAAATAGACAAGGGTTTCATCAAAGATCAATGTTATAATTTAATAAACAAAAATCCTGAATGGAGTGGTGGTGACCCACATAGAATTTTTTGTCCACAAACTAAACTAACACATGAATTGGAGTGTGGATTGATTGATCACATAGTTGATTTGTGGCTCTGATTGGAGCTGCACAAGACTCTTGGGGGTGCCTAAATAATACGCGTATGGGCTTCAATAATTCATACATTGTCACGTGCATTTTTTTTTAAAGAGATATATGTAGTAGCATTGTCACGTGCATTTTTTTTTTATAGAGATATATGCAGTAGCATTGTCACGTGCATTTTTTTTTATAGAGATATGTGTAATAAAGATAAAGAGATAGGTGAAAATAATTTTTTTTTAAGTAATTTTGTATTCTAGTCTATTTTTTATAATTTTTTGTAAAATGATCTTTGTCTAAAATTTTTGATTGACTGTTTGAATTTTTTGACTACCTGTCTAAATTTTCAACTATCTGTCTAAATTATGAAATGTCATTTTGCAAAATATTATTAAAACTAAACTAGAATGTAAAATGTCTTTAAAATATATATGATATTTTGACAAAGAACCCTAAGATTATATTAATACAACAAATGGTAAGATTTGAACCAAGTTTCTATTATGTGATGTTAAGTAATATATGATGATATGAAATGAGATGAGCACCACACAAGATTGGATAGAGATACTCAAGATGAAAATGAGCATGAGACATGCAACTATTCTCGTCTTCTTCTTCTTTTTTCTTTAATTTAATGAGGTGGTTTGATTGTGTAACGTGGTGGTTGCTACTTGTCAGTGGGATGATGACCCTTTTGCTCACTCACCAATTCATATGATCTGCAATGCACATGCATATGTTGCTTTTTACTCTCTTAATTACCAACTTAACATATATGGCCAGGCAATCTACTAAGATTAAGACTACTGACAATACGTATAAACATATGGTGTTGGTATCATGTTTGTGTCGATAATGTTCATGATACGACACACACAGTTATTAAACATATCAACAATCTAAAGGCAAATACAATATATTAGTTAGCAGATCATACGAAAACACTACACGTTTACTTAATTTTATTTATAAAATATATTAATTTATTTTTATTATCATATGCATTTTAAATAAATAAACAATATCATATTTTATAAAAGGATAATATAAACATATTTTTTAAAAATTTAACCAAAACACTGTTCATGGTTAAAAAAAAAGATCATTTTTATTTTTTAAAAAAAGAATAAAAAATCATTAAACCAAGAATATGCCAAAAATACATTTTTTATATATAAAAATATGGTGCATTCTAGTTTTAAAATTAAATATTTTTTTAGAAAAAACAAATATGAATTTTAATGTAATAAAATATTAAAAAAATTCTAAAATTTTTAATTATTTGATTTATATACATTATTTAATTAATGACTTATGCGATTAAAATAAGTAATTTTTCATTAAAAAAAACTAAACGGAAAAATAAGAAAATATGTATGTTTATGTCTTATTTCACTATTATATATATGTTTGGATAAATAAAATATGTTAAATGACAAAATAAATAATTAATAAAAGAAAGAAAAAAAAATTAAACACATAAATATTTTTCAGTTATAGTTTTAGAAAAAAAATTGATAGAGTAATTTAAATATATATTTTTAAAGAAGAGTAATTTAAATACTTTAACATCAAATTTTAAAATATGTGATGAGACTCATTTGTTACTTTTTATTTTATTTTTTAATTTATTTACCTTATTTAGATTTATTACTTTTTACTTATTTTTTAATTTATTTATCTTATTTAGATAATTTTAAAACTAACAGTTGTTACACCCAAATTTTGAGGATGAATAAATGAGTGTCGAAATGTAGACCCGTAAAGTGTAAACTCGAAAATAACAAGCAATGACTGAACACTTGTATAAATATGCATGATTCCTGGCCTGTTCTTGTTGGCGATCGAGCACAAGTTTAAAGACTTGAGCTTAAGGTTCAAGCTCGAAAGAAAGAATCTTCTCCGACACATATGGGTATTATTCGAGCCTTAGTTGCAAGCTCTAGGGTATTGGTCTCCGAAGATTAAGTTCGATGAAACCATTAGCTGAGGAGGAGACTAACTGGAATAACGAGCTCGAAGAATTGGTCGATCTCGAAAACACGTTAACCTTGCATTCGAGGTCAGCAACGCGTTTTGTACACAACAACTGTTAGGAGATCCCTATTCCTTAGGGATTTGTTGTTATCTGATATTAAATCTCAATTAACATGAGATATTATGTATTTAATGTATTTATTTACATTTATTTCATATTTGAATAATTTGTTGTAACTTCCCTGAATCAGGGGAAGATATTCTCCTAACTATGCTTATAAACAGCCTGGTAATTTTCATTTGTATTCACGCACAACTTGGTACTGAGAATACTCTGTCGAATTGCTCTGAGAAAGCTTTGAGAGAGTATTACGAATCAATAATATTGATTCGTGGACTAGGAAAATTTTAACTGCTGAACCACGAAAAAGTTATTCTGTTTTGAAATATTGTTTAGCACTCTTCAAATTGAAGTTGATGAAAAACGGCGTTGTAAGCACACATAGTTAGTTACGTTTGTTCTAGGCAGTTGGTTTTTTGTTTTCGTTCTGTTTTATCTGTTATTTTACCAACTGATCATTTAGTTACTGCAACAACTTCTTAACATTTTATGTACCAATATATAAACTCATGTAATCTGATCTTTTAATTCAATGAAGCACATTATTTCTTTCACATACTGTTATCTACTTTGTTCTCATTTTCTCAACATTAACAGGCGTCAATAACAGTGTTAGAAAACAATAAAAATATGTTAAATCTACTCGAAAAAACTTATTTCGTTAAACTCACATTTAAAATATATAAATATATCAGGTAACTTGAATACAAGATTAACATGCTTAATTACATAACTAAACGTGTTGTAAAAATATAATTATATAACATATTATAAAATCTAAAGCACAAACATAATACATAATTCAAGTATTCATTAATAATAATTTAAAATTTAATATAAAATAATAAAATTATATATTTAAATTGAATATCTTAAAAAATCATAAATATCCTTAAAAAAAAGACAGATCATAAATAAATTAACAGAAAAACCATAAAAATTAAATGTATCTATTTATTTCCATTTACTTTGTGTCGTGTTAAAAATTATCAACCTAATTAAGATCGAATCTTCATCTCTTTTTTTCCCTCATTTTTACTCTCTTAATTACCAACTTCAAACATATGGAAAACGAATCTTCCAATCCAAGTCCCAACTCTATATCTTTTTTTTAAAAAAAAAGGTACCAACTCTATACTTTCCTATTACTTAGGTTCATATCCAATCCAGGCCCATATATATTGTATTTGAATTATATTAAGAAGAATTTACAAAAATATGGGAAAAAATATGAGTTTTTATATTTATGGACAAAAAAAAAATGCTACAAGATATGGTGATTTTTTTTATAAAAAATAAAAAATTTAAAATATGGAGATCCCATAAAATATAAAAATTAAATTACCATATTTTTACATTAAACTTTCTCACACTTTCTCATCATCTTATTTCTCTCTTATGTTTATCCTATTCATTTTCTCATTTCTCCATCTCTCCTTCCTCACTTGGTTTTTTCTTCTCAACCCTCTGCCGTAGACATCACCTCTGCCCTCCATCGGTGACGCAGCCCCCCACCCCCCCGATGATGATGCAACTCCACCGCCCTTTGGTTCTTCTTCTTCTTCTTCTGTTGTTGGTGGTGGTGGTGGTTTTAATGTTATTCTTTTGGTTGTTCTTGTTGCTCTTATTCTTTTTCACATCTGATTTTGTACTTTAGATATGATTTTTTTCTTCAAGCCCTAACTGTAACCAGTTACCATTACAATTTGTTTAGATTTTTTTTGTTCAAATCTGATTTTTTTTTTTCAGACCTGTTTAAGTAACCACGTACTATGCCGACTGATTCTTTTTTTTTCATATTTGATTTTTTTTTCAGACTTAGCTGTAACTAGTTACAATAACGATCAATTTATATATATTTTTTTGTATATATCTGATTTTATTTTTAGTTCTAGATAAGTAACTGGTTACCATCGTAACTATTTTTTTTTTCAGATTTGATTTTTTTTTTCAAACCTAGCTGTAACCAGTTGCCATTATGATAATTTTAGATTTTTTGTTTGGATCCTATTTGTTTTCAAGTCTGGCTAAGTAACCGGTTGCCATCGCAACTAGTTTTTTTTTCAAACTTAATTGTAACCGGTTACCTTAACGATCAATTTAGTTAATTTTTTTCATATCAGTTTTTTTTTTCTCCAAATCTCACTAAGTAACCAGTTACAGCTGATATTTTGATAATAGTACATTACTAAAAAATTAAAATTATTTGTATAGTTGTAACTAGTTACTACAACACAACTTAAAAAATAAAACTAATTTTTATAGTTATAACCAGTTACCACCCATCACTAAAAAAATTGACAGCGACAAATGATTAGTACTACAAAAAAAAATCAAAATTGTTATGATAGTGGTAACCGGTTACATGGGAGAAAATGTTGATTGAAGAAATAAAAAATAAAAGAAAAGAAGAAAATGAAACGTTTTTCAATGTCTGAACAAAAAAAAATAAATTAAAAATAATACTTACAATTACTGAAATACCCCACAAAAAATTCAAAATTAGCCAAAATAATCATATATAATTAAATATGGTAAAACTAATAAATCATTGCACAAATATGGGGAAAAATCCCATAAAAAGTAAGAAAACATAAAATATCATATAAAATGCACACAAAAATGCTATATTTATCAAAGTTTAGAAAATTTTCTCATATTTCATGTAAATTCCTCTTATATTAATACTATCAAAAAAAGCTCATTAGATTGGATTAAATTAAGTGAAAATTACACTCTTTATGCCATTTTTTCCATTTAATTATTAGGAAATTTACACATATATATATATAAAATGCAAACTAATTCCAAAAATACATTAAAACAACTTATTTATATATGTCATGCCATGTCAGCACTGGTATATCAGAATTTGAAAAAAATACGTAAAATTCCACATTCAATTTTTTTTTTTGTTTTCTAGATTGTAAAAATATTACTTTTTGGTTGCTTACGATACCGATAAACCGATTAATTACTTTTTATTTTATTTTATGAACAATTGTATTTTTAGATCATATTATTTCGTATACATTTTAGTTACCTCGAAACTTATTTGTAGACATCTTAATATACCAATTAGTTTTTTCAGGTTATATTATGAAATCTTATTATTTAAGATACATTTCGGTAACTTTCAAACTTATTTAGTAACTAATAAATTGTCACACAGTATAACAAGTTAACATATTTCTTATTAATAAAAATTACTTAGCATGCGAAATAATATCTTTTAAATGAAAATTTTTAATAGAATTTTTTAGTCATTCATGTAATTTACATGCTGCCTTATAAGTTTAAGTTTAAAGTTTATGATGTTTAAGATACCATTTGGTTTCCTTACAAGTTTTTTTTGGAAACTTATCGAAATTGCTCTATAAAATAAGATTATTTAGAATACCATCTAGTAACTTTTAAATATGAAATAACAAAATACTTTTTAGTAACCCATGAAGTTGATTGGTATATTGAATTTTGTTTAAATTTAAAGTTTGGTTAACCAAATATAAAAAAAAAAATTACAATGTTACTTTTGATTCTGGTCATCTTCTCTAGTGACGGTGAGAAAACATATGCTTCTCAAATCACAGAAAAGAAAAAGAAGAAAGAGTTGTGTTATTTATCGACCCCATTATTTGCGGCAAAACTTTTCACCGGAAATACCTTTATATTCACTACAAATAAGCATTCTGATTAGTTATAAGTGAAACGACGTCGTTCCATTTAAAAATTGAAACCCTAACTTTATTTGTAGCAAAAAATTTCACTGCAAATAATACATTAGTTTGCCGCTAATAATGAATGAAAAAATGCTCGCATAATAAATTTCAACACAAATAAGTGGACTTGCACAAATACAGTATTGCAAATCTTTCACGCTTTTATTTTTAGGGAAATCTACAAAAATGCACTAAAAGTTAAAAAAATATATGAAAAATATGGTGTATTAGAAAAATACATAATTTTTGGATAAAAACACGGAGTGGCAAAAGTGTAAATACGAAGTGACTTTTAAATCATAAATAAAAGCGATAAAATATAATTTTCTGGGATCAACATTTACAAACTTGTAAATATCTGTTACAAAATTGTAAATATCTATTACATGTTTGTAAATAATATTTATAAAAATCAGTTTTAGAATTATTTTTTTTTGTACATAAAACTTACGAACAAATTCGTAACTAATTTTTTATTTTTGTAACAATAGTTTACATATATAGTTTCATAACTAGGAAATATATTTTGTAACTAACATTTACAAAAATAATTTATAGTTGAGAAATCGTAACCAAAATTTACATAAAAATATTATACTTTTCCATATGTTACAAACTTATACCAAAAACCATCAAATTTATATTATACAACTAAAAAATATAAATTTAAGATATTTATTATTTATAAATACAGTTACAAAATAGTGAATTACAATAATTTTGTAAATAAATTTTACATTTTTGTAACTAACATTTACATAAATATTTATAATTTATTTAACATGATTATTACAAAAATTTACAAAACTAATTTTTTAACTCTAAAATATATTTTTGCAACAAAGTTTAAACTTTGACTAGATTAAGATTTGAAAGTAAAAAAGTCACAAATTTATAATTGATAGTATAGGAAATATATTAAAGTGGTGTAAATTCACGGTAGCGAAAAATTCGCCATCAAAAAATGCCAAAATTCTTAGTGTTTTGGGGATAATTATTTACGGAATGACTATATTTATCACAAATAATTGAGTTATTTGC
Organism: Humulus lupulus; assembly: GCF_963169125.1. Taxonomy (NCBI): domain Eukaryota; kingdom Viridiplantae; phylum Streptophyta; class Magnoliopsida; order Rosales; family Cannabaceae; genus Humulus; species Humulus lupulus. The sequence goes on along the minus strand of NC_084794.1, from coordinate 285,583,971 downwards.
AAATACTATCACAGTAATAATATGGGAAAGCCATATTTTTATAAATTAGTTCTTAAAAAAACTATATTTTGAAAATTTTCCCTTAAATTAATTAATATGATTTTCTCATAATTTATAATATTAATATATAAGTCCCCACAAATACTCAACAAACACAACCATGGTACTGAAAATGCTCAACATGCTCATAAAAACAAAAGCCCTAAAATGCTCGACACCACACTAATTAAGCTTTAAGGTACTTGGAATACACACAATTAAGGTTCTCAGCATCTAAGGTTTTAGATGCTCAGAAGACACATTTAAGGTTCGCTTCTCAGCATCTCAACAGACATAAATACTAACACCAGGATACTCAACATCACATACAGTTAAGTTGTCTGTTAATTCTGTTTCAAATCCCTTTACTTGTTTTCTTATTATGTATTATGACCGTTATATATGTTAGCTGTACTCGAATCATATATATTGTTAAATTATCTCGAGTAACAAAAAGAGAGAGAGAGAGAGGCATCACTTGTGTTGATTGTGTGTGAGTTTGTGTTCTCGTTCTCCATTGTTCTTCTGTGCTTTCTGGTGTGTGTTCGATCATATTTTCACAACACACAACACTCAACATCAGACACTAATACTAACTACTTAATACTAACAACACTAGGAGAAACAAAATAATCTACTATATCAGTAAACACAATTCGGATCAATAAGAACATAACATGGGCAAAGAAACTGCACTACATACTTTCTCTTATAGTATTTCCTTGGGTACCATAAACCCACCTATATCAAAACAAAACAAAATAGAACCAAAAAAAAAAAAAAAAAAGCAAAAGCTTCAAAAGCATATTATCATACACAATCTTAAATTTCAAACAAAACGAAACAAAACACAGTGCCCATTTGTTCAAAGCTCCTCATCTCGACCTCGACCTACTTTGTCCTTTGCAGCCTCATAGTTCGACTTAATGGTGCCCTTGGCAGACTCCAAAGTCTCCTCTGCTCTCTTCTTAGCCGCATCCTTATCCCTACTCAGCTGCTCCTCCGTCTCCCACTCTTTCTTCTTCCCTTCCTCTGCCTTCTGCGCCACCTTCTCTTTCACCTCCTCTGCCTTCTGCTTGGCGGCGCCACTGCCTTCATAAGCCTCCTCTTTGGCCTTCTCCGCCGCCTCGTAGGTCTTCTCCTTGGCCGCACCCGTGGCGTCGTAAACCTTCTCTTTGGCCTTCTGGGCAGCCTCGTAGGCCTTCTCCTTTGCAGCCTGAGCCGTGTTGTAGGCCATATCCTTAGCCGATTTGGCAGTCTCGTACGCCTTGTCCTTCGCCACATTCATAGTTTCACCGGTTTTCTCTGTTGCAGCATCTCTCGCTTTTCTTGCCTTGTCAGAAATACGCTCACCAGCATCTGTTTACAGTGTTATTTAATACATGTTAAACTATACATATATAAACAAGTTATAGTGAGGCCTGGCCAAGTGTTTATTATTACCTGAAGAAACCTCCTGAACTTTCTCCTTGCTCCTCTTAGCAGTATCAGAAACTGTTTCAGAAGCTTTCTGAGCATCATCCTTGGCTTCATTGGCGGTGTCCTTAAACCCAAGCCCTTCAGTGAACTTCTCCTTGGCCCATTCCGTCCAAGTCTCCGAAGTTTCTTTGGCTTCTTTTGCCGTCTCCGCCGCCTTGTTCTGCGTTTGCTGTGTCTTTTCTTTCATCTTGTCGTAGTCACGGCCTTCTTCATTGGTAGAAGGCATATTGCCCGCACTGGAAGGCCCGGTTAAGATCACCATAACCACCACCGCCACCGCCATACAGAAGAAGAGCCTAAAAGGCACACTCTTGGAAGCCATGATCGTGTAATATCAACTGTGTATAGTCTAATATCTCGATCACTACCCTGTTTACTGTGATTTTTTGAATTGAGAAAATGTAGAAGATGGTAAGAGTAAGATGCAAGAAGGGATTTGGAGGTTATAAACCTTATCGAAGAGGGTTGTAGAAGAACAAGTATGAGATTTTGACATGACACGTCCAGTGCCAAAGCAACGTGGAGTGTTGGAGGTTCTGGGTGTTAGCCACGTGTCCTCTCATTACATTCTAGGTGTCACCATCTTATCGTATCTGTGTCAACCGCACATACATATGATGTATCGAATGCTTTCTTTCCATTTTTGTATGAATTGTTTTTAGTGTGTACGCATTTTATAGGCTCAGATCAGATCTAAAGTTCCAGTGTTCGATGAAAGAAGATAACAAGCAATATTACAACAGCTAGCTTCCTTGGATAAGAGTTTATAAGCATAAAACAAAAGAAATACCAAAATTTATTCTAAAATTCTGGCCGAATATGAATCTCTAGAAACGTTGTTTTTTCTAATCAACATATGGAAAAACAAAAAATAAAATGGTATTTTTCTAATCTAACAGAAAATGATATATTTCAAAATTGACAAATATATGTGATATTTTGAAGAACTGCATCATCTTCATTTTTCTAGATTTAATTTTGATGTTTCTCCAGCCGAAATATATGCTTTATTACCCAAAACATTAGGAAAATAAATACCAAAATATTTCTAACAACCTAATGGAATATAAGGCATCTTAAAAGAAAAAGAAAAATTAGAAACATTTTGAAAGAACAGGAAATATTATAGAGTATGAAAAAGATATATATATATATATATATTGAGTGTGAATTTAAAACTCTATTAGAATATAAATAATGATCACAATATATGAAAAACCAAAAATATTACTAGCTATCATACACACTCACTTCTAAATATTAGAAATTTTGTTTCTGCTGATATTTAAATTTAAATTTAAAAATAAAAACGTAAAACAACTATTAGTATTTTATATTCATTCAAATTCTATTCTAGAACAATTCTTTGAAATATCTATAAAAAATTGTCTTATAGCTAGATAAATTTGTTCGAATTCAAATAACTTAAAGTTAGCATAAGTATGTGAAGGTTTATAATTTAAAGAATTATTTTAGCAATATAATTTTATAGAGTTTTAAATAATGAGATAAATTAGTTATTAATATTTGAATTTTAAAAGGAGGGAGAGCTTAGAATGGATATGGAAAAGAAAAACTTGTGTTAATTAAATTGCCATATTATCTTTTTTGATACAAATATTTATTAATTTAAAAAAAAATTATGACACATGACATTTTATTTTGCCTTTTTCTTTGAGTGGATTAAATTTTATAAATTTCTCCCTCCTTTTTTTTGTGCCCTTTCTCTCTTCCTCTAGTCAATGAAGAAATTCTGTAAAAATCGGCGTAGATTGGTTCTTTTGAAATCATCCAAAATCGGGGTCAGCTTTTATGTGCCCATTATATGCTTATATGTATTTCGGGCTCCTACTGACTGAAGTCGACAGTTAAACATAACATGAACGTGAGGTGATACACTTGTTTTCCATGCCAACATACCATTCTACGAAAAATAAGAAAACAGCCCTGTTAGCAAATTAATTCAAGTATCGTAGATGAGTAAAAAAATGAGATGATTAATAGACCAAATTGTTGTTACAAACAAAAAGCTTTCCTACGCTAATCTCAACTTAAGCTCGCAAAGTGCATAAATTAAAATACCCCATCAAAAATTTCAGAATCCATTTACATCAGGAGAGAAGAAAAAAGAAAAACGACCTACTTACAAAATCCAATCCTAACATGTGTGTGCTAAACTAAACTAAACAACTAAGAACTTTTGCAAGTCTTCTTGTTATGGCCAAGGCCTTTGCACTTGCTACATTGTAGCTGGCGTTTAATAATGTCTAATGATTCAACCTGCTTCATCTTTGGCCTCCCTGGGGGTCTTTTCGTCGGAGGTGGTGTCACAGTAACTAATGCCTGATTTGAATCACTCACAACTGGTTTGTCCACGTCTGGAACGGGCATAATTGACTCAGCGTAAGCTAGCCGGTAAGTCTCCACGGTGAAGTATCTAGAGCAATAATCATAAGGGCTCCTACCAGTGCATTCCATTACAGCAATAGCATGGCAGCAAGGCAAGCCTGTAAGTTGCCAACCCTTGCAGCTACAATCCCAATTGTCAATATCAACAACCACACTTCCAGATTCTCCCCGAACCTCGTATGAGCCACCATGTAAGACCAACACTTGAAGGGATTGAGCAGTTAAAGTCTCTTTCTGAAGCTGTTCTTCCTTAGATGGTGTTAGTTTCGTTGTCCATTGGTTGGAATCAACTCGATGTGTATAGAATGATTCCATCATCTTGCCTCTTAATACATCAATCATCTGTGTTATTGGCAACTCATGTGCCTCTGATACCCAACTGTAGAACTGCTGCCCAAAGTTTGATGTCATGTGATTATACCTTGCTCCTCCAAAAAAGGCGTTAGCCCAGTGCGCTGGCTCGCTTTCAATGACCCAATTGTGAGCATCAGGTGAGATACGTTTTATGCTATCCACACTTCGCTCGAAATCGTCTAGTCTGCATGCATAGGCAGCAGCATAGAAGTCATTAATCATGAACCTTCTTGCTTCATGAGAAAACTGACCCTTCAAGTCCCTATTAAGTTTCTCTGCGAGATGGCGTAAACAATAGCAGTGGTAGCACTTATCAAATACCTCAGCCAATGAATTCTTTATACCATTCTGAAAATCCGCAACAAATGTAAGCGGCTCAGATGTTGAAATTGTAGATTTGAGTTCTGTTAAAAACCAATGCCAGTTCTCATCAGTGTCAGCATCCACAACAGCAAAGGCAACTGGAAAGATACCTTCATCTCCATCTGCAGCTGTTGCAGACAACAACACCCCTTGGTATTTTGAGTTTAAAGCTGTGCTATCAAGAAAAAGGAGAGGGCGGCAACCTTGTTGAAAACCCACAATTGAGGCATGGAAAGATACAAACAGACGATGGAAGCTTGAGTCCTCCTTTGTGCTAAACGTAGCAATGCTGCCTGGATTTGTTTCCTTTATCTTCTCACAAAAATAGGGTAACTGAGTATATGCCTCTTTATAAGAGCCTTGAAGCTGCTCCCTAGCAATCTCTTTTGCACGCCATGCCTGAGAATAATTCAACTGAATCCCATACTCCCGTTTGATGTCATCAGCAATATCCTTAGGCTTATAGTTTGGAGAAACTTTCAACTTCTCCTTTATGATACTTCCCACCCAACCTCTAGTTGCGCGATACCCAGCTTTCACAGCAGCTCCATCACATGTGTGATTCGTGTGCATTTTCTTGATGCAAACCAACTGGGTAGTAGACAACCTTGAAGCATATATTCTCCATGGACAACCTTGGGACTTGCATTTGACAGTGACACGGTGACTGTCATTTTTCTTATATCTGTAAACAAATCCATGTGCAATTGAGTATTTATGCAAAGCTTCCCGGAACTCACTAAAACTATTAAACCTTTGATCCACACCGGTGATTGTGTTTTCCCACTGCTGAGCAGCTTTACGATGATTGTCGTCGCTCAAACCAGAAGGAACACAAACCAGAGGAAATTCATATGGCCTCAACTCATTTTGATGATTATCAGTGCCATTCTCAATCACAACATCAACACCCTCAGCAACAGGAACCACTGCTTCCGATACAGTTGTCCGGCTTGACCTGCACATTCAACCAATTTTATGAATCCTTTTCCACCAAGATTCAAACAAGATGCAATGTACTAACAATGGACGTTTATGCATCAAAAAGAAACAGCACATCACAATTCACAATCCACAAGGGTATCCAAAAACGCATTGTGCCAAAATGATTAAGAAGACAAGAACAACTTGTAATGTTAAACAACAAGCACACTACACTACCTTTCTGACAATGCATACCAAAATGAGGCACAGAATCCATATTCGTATAATTACACAAATAATGCATAAAAACACAAAAACGAAACAATAAACACCACAGCAGTAAGTACCTACTAGCAGGCATGTTGGATACATTTCTCGCAGCAGCTTCCTCAGACATGACAAAGACGTCGACAGTGACAGCCTCCCCAAGAAAATTGACCATTCGTTGCAAGTCCTTGTCCTTGGAGATGGTGATGAGGGTCTTCTTATTGCCCGGAAGAAAATACTTAATAATCATAGTATCAGCATTGAAATCAAACATTTCAGCTATTTCTGACTTGAAATCATTGAGTTGGGTTTCATTGTCAATGTCCACAGCGTAGGCCTCACCCCCAGTGTAGGAGAGGGATCCATCTTTGTCGGTGACGAATTCTCCCCCGGACTGACATATTGCTATAACTTTCTTTGTAGCCATGGCTTTAGTCTGCCCTACCAAACATTATTCATCAACACACACAGAGTAAGGCTTTTAACATTTAAACTTTCCATGAATAAAAACACATACAATGAAACATAACAACAACACAATTTATAATTTTCAGAATATAAATCAGAGCAAACCCAGTTTCCAATTGCCCTTAAGTAATCAAGAAGCGTTAAAAAAATTACATCTTTTTTCTTTGTTGTTTTTTGGGGGGAGAAATCAATATTCATTCTCAGCGAAGAACAATACCACATGAATAATAAAAAAGAAAGAAAAGATTTTTAGGTAAAGAAGAGGAAAGGGAAGAACCCTAATACAAGAAAAGACAAACCTTGAAGCCAGAGTAAGTGTGTGTGAGAAAGAGAGAAAATATAAAAGTCTTCGCGCTTGAGCCCTTTATCTGTCTTATTCTCGTTCAAAATAAATATAAATAAAAAAGAAAAATATAGAATAGAGATGGAAGTGATAGGCCAAAACAAGAATTGGGTGTTTTGGGTTAATGGCTTTAAGCCTTATGACGAGTTCTTCCTGTTCTTCTTCTTCTCCTCCTCCCTGGTCGTAGGTCATAGCCGTAAGAACAAGGGAAAAGTGTTGAAGGAAGAGGATACTCTAGCTGGGGTTGCATCCTTATCATGCTACGCCCGCCTAATCCCACCCCCTACATTACATCACTCTCTTAGCCCATCAATCTGGCCCAATGGGCTGATTTCTTGGGGGCCCACTTTGCTTTTTCTCTCTCTTTGAAAAGTTAGATAGATATGAAGTGTAGTAGTATCCTATAGCCCAAGTTCAAAATCAATCCAATCAACAAAAGAGGAAAAATTGCTAAAGAAGTTAAAGAAAAAAATTCAATCTTTTTTAGCAAAGAGTATACAGAGAGTGAATTCAATTGAAGAAGATGAGAGATAGGAGTGATTTTATGAGAATAAGAGAGGCTGTTGCACTCTACAACAGCAGAAGAAAATCTACCCAGAAGTTTAAGTTGGTTGGTTTTGTCATTGAGTTTTCTCTTCCCAGAAAGAGTCAAGGCACTGGTATTTCTCTTTTTTCATTTCTTTTTTTTATGTATAAGAATCAAAACCATCATCAACTTTATGTAAAGATTGTGTCTTTGTGTTGTGTAGATTATGTAACTACAATCAAAGTTGTGGACGAGTTACTCGCTGAGTTATCCATTAACATGTTCGCTGAGAAGGAAGAGCATCTTCCTCATCTCAACTCTTATAAAGATTTGATTGTTCTAAACAATGTCATGGTAAGTACCCTTTAACTTTCTCTTTCTCTTTTTCATTATCTTTGCTTTACTTTCCCCTTTTTTGCCAGATGAAACACTATGTTGATGGTGATGAAATTTGTGCTGTTTATTACAAACAAACTTCATCATTCGCTTTATTTGATGTCAAAACTACCACCAATACTCCATATCAAACTTCACCTGGTTTTCATCTCCAAAAACATGACATCCCTTGCATTACCTCTATGAGGGCTTTGAGTAGTCATTATGAAGTCAGTGCTGGTAAAGTTTAACTAAATAACATTTTGTTTGATTTCTTGAATTGTCAAATGAAAAAAAAAATAGACTGAAGTGTTCTCACTTGTGTGTTTTCTATACTAGGAAGGAATGAATATCTTATAACAATCAAAGATCTAGGAACTAAGATGTTCTTTGATTTAGTATGTCAGGTGAGCGGCTAACTCTTATCATTATTATCTTAATTAATGAGTTTTTGATGAATTTGTCTTACCAGTCTTCTTTTTCTGCTCAAACAAGGTTTTGTATGTCCAACAATTGGAAGGTGGGTGCATGCTTTTTGTGTGGGATGGAAACGATGCACCTCCATTAAAAGTGCAAACAATGTAAGACATGTTAGTTATGAACTTTATGGCTTCTCAAATCTATTTTTTTGTCTTTGCAAACCTTCACACGAATACGGTTTGTTCATCAGGCATGAAGAAGCAGAACTAGACCCTTTACCACTGGAAATTGAACCGACAACGCTAAATATGCTAATCCTTAGTAAATTTCCTTGTGTTGGAACTGTGTTGAGAGTGATGGCTCCTGTTGATATGAGTCCCTACTTTCAAGAAGAAATGGAGCAATGGGTGAAGATTCGCAACATGAAATGTGAAGAATCAGAATCTGGTTTATGGCTTGGTAGTTTGCTTCCCACCACTAAGGTTAGGCTCCTTCCTAACAGTGATCCAATTGTCATGGAATGTAAAAGGTAATAATTTTCTACTTAAATCTCTCAAAATATGCTGCTTGGTAGTATTACACACTATTTTTGAATTTGATATCTTCAGAGCAATGGATGAGCGTGGAGTGGGCAGAGAAGGTCGTTTGCCTTTTGGAAGTAATCCGCTATCTGGTTTAACTGGTACGTACTTTTGATAAAGCAAGCACTAGCAAATATATCATTCATAATCAATGTAGCAGCCTGCTGCTTATGCTTATGCATGTTTTGTACGTGTTATTTATTCTTTTCAGTGGTAGATTCCACAGAATTTCCATTTGCAACATTGATGGATCTCATCACTCACACAGAGGTTTTATAACTGATATTTTACCTTTTTTCCCATGCATTAGCTATTTGTGTATCATATATTCATTCAAAAGAGTTCCAAACTAATACATTAGCTTAAATATTTGGCTGGTATAAATGTATTGCATATTATTATTTTTAGATTGAAACCATAGTGAGATGTGTTGCTCGAGTAGTAGCAATCTGCCCTTCAAATTTGGATAGCTTTCTTATCCAGAATGGAGACTGTAGGATTATACTGACACTAGAAGATCCAACTGCAAGAATCCATGCCTTATTAGATGGCCACCATGGGGTAATAATAATAATATCCCATATTACTTATCAGAGAAGTTCAACATTTATTTTGCATTTTTGTAACTCATCTTCTGATTAATGTTGGTTGACACTTGCAGGATGTTTTCTTTGAGGATTTCACCTCTGCCTCAGATGCTTTAAAAACAGAGAAGATGAACAAATTACTAGGCTGTGAAAGTGATCACAGGAATCCACTTTGGATTGAATGCTGTATAAAGTCCAATGCTAATAGAATATATTTCATGTGCAACACTAAGCTTGTGGCATAGTGGCTTGTAGAGATGATTATATACAAATTTCGTTTTGGTCTTCTGTTTGAGTACATATTCACTGTTCAGTATGGGTAGTGTAACTTGTGAGGTAAAGGAAAAAGATGGCATTAGAAAATCTTATTTTATTGCATCTTTGTTTAACTCCAAGTTTCAGCAGTTAACTACAAGTTTAATATGTAATAGTTCCAAAATAACAACCACATAAATGGTCTTAACAACTAACATTACAATAGTTGTGATTTTATTGGTGGTTGTCGATGGTAGCAGACCCATTAAACATAGAATGGTTATATGAATCATGGGCAAGCGTCTGCATTAAAAGAAGGATATGCAGAAGTTAGTGAGTGTTAAGAAAAAGTGATAATCCAAATCATCGAAAGATGATGCCTTAATCTCAAATTACCTGTTCTTGAGAGCGGAAATACATAAATGGTGTGTAGTGCAAAAAATTTGACACTCTAGAAGTATATATATCTGCATACCTGCAATTTGAGAGTTTTTTTACATCATTTTAGTTAGAAGGTTCCAAGAAGTATTTGTAAAGAAAAATATGAAGTATTTGTAAAGGTACATTACTTCTCAATTTGTCTCATTATATGGCTTTTGTCCCATAAACCTGCTCGTGAAAGAAAGCCCCACCTAATATAGAACAGAAAGAGCTCAACTTAACCCGCAGATGATGCAAGTCTGAGAACACATAGGTATATATAATGTACATATAATATATTATATATGCATATATTATTTTACCTCTTGTTGAAGAGCTCTCCATCTGCTTCTAGCATTGTAGCGATTTTAGTGTCTAGTCTTTGCATAACTATAAGTAGCTTTTGCATACATTCTGTAAGATCTTGATCATCCATGTTTGTGGCAGCAAGAGTCTGAAAGCATTTTTTTTAAGGCAACAGTAAAAAGCAGTAGATTAGTTTTATAGTTTTTTTTTGTATTTTCTTTTTCTATGCTTTTCATCTCTAAGCCCACAGTGGTGAATGAAAGCCTACTTGAGCAGGACGCCCTTTAGTTCGCCTTTGCAGCGCAAGTCGAAGTTGGTTGAAAAGATCTCCTACAACTTCCTTCTGATTTATGAGCTCTATCAATGATTCTCTATGAACTCGGCTACGAATCAAGGCACGATACTGCACTTTCAATATTTCATGACACAATGAAAAGCTTTTCATGATTCAGTTAGTCAAAAGAAGCATAAACCTTTGCAAGCTCTAAAGCAAATAAGTTAGTAGTGTATATCCAAAGCAACAAGTGATTCTTAATTACAATGATATCCTGACTCCTAGAAATACTTCTTCAGTTGCCGTCCACTTCCATGCTTTTCTGTGTACTGAATATAAAGAGGAAACTAAGTATACACTGACCTCTTCTTCCAGCTCTCGACAAATCAATGCTGTTCGCCATCGCAGGTGGACTTTGGATTGACTTACGTCTGTGTATATATGATCACCCACATATAATATTTCATCTCCATGAATGTTTAGGGAACTCTCAACCATCTGAGCGCTACCCCCAGAGTATAAACCCCCTGAAGACAAACATAATGGATTGAATGGATTAAGCATCATCTATTGTAATGACTAATGAGCACAGGCACTAGAATAGAAATCACCTGTTTCAGCCTTGAAGCATGGACGCATAAGACCCTCACCCGTCACCACCTCATACATTGGTTGTGCCATTTGAAAAAACTCCGGTTTCCTGGCTGAGACTATTACCTGTTATAAACAACAATAGCAAAATAAACAAAAATAGTGACTTGGCATTCTTGATAATCAGTCATAATTCTAAGGTTGATCATATTTCTGGTTAAAGCAAGACGTTCTGAGATTTTTGCAAACAGAGCATGCAACTTTACCAATGTGGTTGACGACAAGGAATATTTCTAAACCTGCACAAACACTATCATTCATTGAATTTTGGCAAGAATTAGAGTGTTCACTCACAATGTCAAAGAGATCCCTCCAACCCATATTGTTTGGAAGATATCTATCAAAAGAATGCTGCATCATTTTGTTTGTGTAATGGTAATCTGAGTTGGTAATGAGCAGAAGTTTTTTACCAGCCTGACAAATGAGAATGTCAGTGTGAGTAAGACTTGATTTCACATTCCGCATACAAAGGAAAAAAAAGTTGTTGCATACCTCCTTTTGATCCAAAAGTGCTAAAGGTAGTTCCGGATCAGGCTCCACAAACAGTTCAGGTTTGGACATTATCTCACTCTGTAATATTGCCATTATCAGTTGACTCTGGTCTAATAAAGGCAATAATAAAAGCATAACTAATTAATACATTATTACCTTAAGCTGACCCTCTACATGTGCCCTGAAGAGGGCTCTTCCAACAGCCTGAAAACCATATTGGAAGTTAAAAGGAGCATAAATAACTAATACTAGTAGTCTGTAAACAAAATCTCTATGTACAGTGCCTTATAAAGCCCTTTATAGTCAAGTGGACCAAGTTCTGCAGTTATGGTTCCATCATCCAGTCTGTCAACCATCTGCAAGAAATCATATGATATAACTTTAGGTCAATTATATTGTTCCTTAGAAAAGGGAGAAAAATAAGACATGCAGGAATAACCTTAAATTATCATCCTTATAAATTAGAAAAGACATATTAAGTAAAATAACAGTGTCAAAGTAACATGTGTAGATCCTCAAATATCCATAAATTGAAATCCTACTTATTATTTCAAGATTAATTTAAAATTATTCAACATACAAAAACAGAACAAATATATTAGTGACAGTAAATTACCTGCATATATGCCACAGCTTCTGAAACAGAGAACAATGTGTTGAGAAACTCCCATCGACTCTCCTTCCGGAGATCCACTAATTCCCTCCCATAAATCTCACTTCGATGCAGAAAAGTGAAGTTCAATGATAAAAACAAACTGTTTTTTTTCCTCTTTTACACAAATGATGTACCGAAATACATAAAATTTAAGCCTATGAACACATAGTAGGGTGAAAAGGTGGTGCAACCAATCTATTTGAAATTTTGAAGAATAAAATGCACTAATAATATCAGTCAGTAACCCCAAGATAACTTCCTAAAAGAAAGTATAGGATGTTTATTATGCAATTTTCACTTAATAGGGCGTGCCAGTAATGTATTTTCTTTGATAGATTGAAAGAATGTGCATTTCTCATGTGGTCTCTTAGACCAACATAGCTCAAACAAATATGTTGCAACAAGCAAGCTATGTCTTCCATATTGCTGGAACCAAATCAACAAGGTCCAAAATATACCTTACAGCTCGAGTAGATAACATTTTGGTGCCATGCATAGCCCTTTTTACGTAACCAAATCGATCAGCCTTAACCAAGTTCCCTTTCTCCTTGTCAATTACAAGGCCTCTAATAACCTATGCAAAACGATGGAAGAAAGTAGTGAGATTACAAAGGACTGAGTTTATGAATAAATACATCAACTACTTAAACAAAGTTGGTACCAAGTCAGGGTCAAAAGAAAGTCCATCAACAGGGAAACCCACTTTCCTCAGATTGTCCATACAGTAATCATAAGCTCTTCCTTCCCAAGCCTACAAGAAAGTGAATCCATGTGAGACAAGAACCCCCCTCAAAATCCCAACTAAATGTACTATGAAAAAATAGATTTTATCGTAATGATAAACTTGCAGCCATTACCAAAATCACTTGATATCTACTGAGCGGTGATAAGTAAAGAAAGCTCAAATTGATGACGGTCCATTTAGCAACACAAAGATATAAGTTAGTCATAAGATAAAGGAGAAAGGTAATGTTACCATGACATTGTAATGCACCAAAGTATAGTCCATATCATATCCAATGGCACTTATTGATCTGAGATTCAAAGTGCGAGTGCAAAATATACCACGAGGTGAATATCTGGATGAAGAAGGATTCTGCAGCAGGAGAAGATTCTCAAGAATAAGACCCATATGAAAAAAAATGAAGTGCACAAGTTCAGTAAAGCTGTCATTTTATTGTCTAGAGAGTAAAAAAAAGCACCGGAATACCGAGGTCCCTAAGCAAATTCTCAGCTTCTTCAGCCTCCATCCAGGCTACTTCTTCAATGGGACCTTCTAATGTTGATTGGCCATCAATGGCTGCAAAGTAAAAGGGAGAAGAAGTGGGCTAAAGAAAGAAATAAATAGGGGGGCAAAAGAAGCGGTTTTGATAGATACCCAATGAGTGAAGATGGTCCAAGTTGAGGTTCAAATCTCCTTTGGTGCTCTCTCCCAAGTAATCAAAGTCACTGGAGCTGGAAGAAGTAACTGAAAACACATCATCTCCAATGGGGGTCTGGTTAGCGGTGGTGCAACCACACTTGGCGGTGGTAGTGGTGGTGGTGGCAGGAAACCGGGCGGCAGCAAACGAAACCTTAGAGTTGGAGTAGTTGATGTTGTTGGTATAGGAAAAGGGTCGTATCAAAAGAAAGCTGGCTGCAGCAGGGGCCTCTGAGACATACATCTTCTGGGTCGTTGCGAGTTGTGAGAGCGAAGAAGAAGAGAAGGGGAGGGAAGGAAATATCTTTCCACTCTCTGCTTTGCTGTACTGTGTGTTATATCAAACTCTCAGACTTGTGAGGAGTAGTCTCCCTCGAGAGCGAAAGACGGGGTCTTGTGTTTGGGCTTGTTTCGGCCACTCCCACAGCTACATTATACGTACAAAGTCAGTCCAATAAGCAAAGGCCTTTCTTTTATTATGTCCACCGATAAAAGTTGTAACCTTGGACAATACAGTACGAGAAGAATAGACTTTGGTTTCATTAACCGTTACATGTTTTTCTAAATTAATAATTAATGCTCGTGTTATTATGTTTTGTCGGCGTGCTTTTGCTGTTTTTCGTTTTCGTATGAGGATTAACTAACGTCATTAACGACCAAATAGCTGAAAATTAGAGAAGTTTCATTTGGTCCAATAGCAGGTCAACTCTTCAGGCCCAGTTGATTTCTAAATCCTAGGCCCAACTCCTGTCCATGAACGATGCAATAGGTTTGGATGTAAGTATCCAACAAAATGACACGACTGATTTTTGATTTATTAGAGCACCTCTCCAATGATGGTAAATATTAGAAGAAATTACATTTGATATGTGATTTTTAACCGTGTGTGTATAAATATGACTTTTTTAAAAAAATTCACTTTTATGAGTTTATTTTCTCATATTTTTGTATAAAAGATAATTTATGCTATAATTTTAATCTTAATCAAGTTTTATTAATTTGGAAGGGTATGTGATTTTTAACTGTGTGTATAAACATGGCTTTTTTAAAAAAAATTCACTTTTATGAGTTTATTTTCTCATGTTTTTGTATAAAATATAGTTTATGCTATAATTTTAATCTTCATCAATTTTTATTAATTTGGAAGGGTATGTTTGTAATTTGATTGTTATTTTTTTAGCTTATTTATTTATTTTATATTAAATTTTTCTTTGGTTGTTTTGCAAATTTTTTTTGTAATATGAATTGTGTTTAAAATTATTTTTTATTTATTATAAACATTTTTTCCTTCTATTTTAGATTGTACGTTTCTTTTTTCAAATCATGGGTAAGGTAATCAGTTACTTGATTGATCTTTGACAGTTATGTAAAAAAAATCCTAGAGCTATGTTAAATAAAATGTACTGGGAGGAGTAACCAGTTATCCTGAGAGGAGTAACTTTCTGCCATAAGAGGGGTAATCAGTTACCATAAGAGGGGTGACAAGTTGCGCATATTAAATATAAAAAGAAACATCAAATTTGAAGGAAAAAAAGGAAGAACACTTCATTAAAAAATGAAGAAGAAGTAACTATGATTTTTGTAACATAGTTAACTAATTAAGAACCTAGAAATATACACACATGTTAGAACATGAAGGTAACCAGTTACCATCAGAAATATACACACAAATAACATGAAGGTAACCAGTTACCCCAAAAAATATACACACAAAGAACGGGTAGGTAACCAGTTACCACAGATTTGAAGATAGAAAAAAAAATTAGATCCACCTCCTTTCCCTTCTTTCCTATCTTCTTCATATAATTTTTTTTTAGATTTGAATGTTCCCATCAAGGTAACTGGTTACCCATTTACGTTTTCATAATTTTATTAGTTTTCTTACCAAATTTTGGTGTTCCTATAAGGGTTATAGTAAAAATAAAATGCTGTTTTTACATATAGTGAAAAAAAAAACTATAAAAAAAGATACAATAATAAATAAAAAAATAGTAAAATAATTATGTAATGTTAAAATATGTGTGAAAAAAAGGAATGGAATGAGAAAAGAATAAATACAAAAAATGAAAAAAAAAAAAGGAAAAAAAACTTAGGAAAGAAAACTAAAAAAAACAAAACAAAAGAAATAATGAAGGAAAAAAACAAATGAGTGAATAAAAATGAAAAGAAGAAGAAGAAGAAAAATAATGGAAAAATGGATTGAAAAAAAATATATATGAATGAAAAAATTGGTAGAAAAAAAAAAGAAAAAAATTGGAAGAAGAAAGAAAGCTCATATGTGTGAAAAAAGAAAAAAAATGGAATGAGAAAATAATAAATACAAAAATGAATAAAAAAAATGAAAGAAAATTGAAAAAATATGAACAAAAAAAAAACAAAACAATACAAATGAAAGAAAAAAATAGATAAATGAATAAAAAGAAAAAGAAGAAGAATGGAATATGGAAAGAAAAAAAAAAGGATAAAGGAAAAAAATGGCAGAAAAAAAAGAAAAATGGAAAAAAAAAAAGTAAGGAAAAAAAGAAAAAAAATAAGGGAAACTACACTAATTGACCCTAATTAGCCCTATATTTATAACTCTAACCTTTAGTTAATGTTTTTCACATTTTTGACTCTTTAAGACAAAATTACCCATCTGTCAATTCATGGAGTTTCCCTTAAACAAACTATTAGAAACAAATCTAACTCTTACCCTTCTCATCTCTAAGCTTCTCATTGAAAACCCTCCCAAACCTAGCTATCTTCAACATTGTCGTCGAAGCTTCGGTGGTGTTGTCGTCTCCGGCCAGCACCCACCTCGTCTCCGCCACACCAATGCATGTCCTCCCAGCTGCGTTGTCGTCTTTGCAACCACCTTTTTTTCTTACCCATTTCGTTTTCAGCCACCTTCTCTCTTACCCATTTCATTTTCAGCCCCTTTTACACTCTTCCTTCTCTCTCTCTCAAATCTACCACAACCCCCATCCCCTTCGCTTGCTCCCGACCCCACGAACCCACATTGTTGCCTCGCAACCATATCGTCGAGCCCACGTTGCCGGAGCCCAAGGTATACAACACCTAAGACCCCACGCTCCCCTTGCAAGCCCGATACCCTAGCCCAAGGTATTTTTGTTATATTATTTATTACTCCTTTGTTTATTTTGATTTTGTCATATTGATGCTTTGAGATTTGATGGTTGTGGTTGGAAACATGTTAGAAGAATGTAAGGTTTGGACTTTGGTTAAATTTCTAACTACTTGAGGCATGTTTTAATTTGGTGTGAATAATGAGTGAATTTAGTGTGAATCATGTGTGAAGTAAAGTAGTTGTGAACCATGTGTAATTTCAGTGTGAACAGTGTGTGAAATTGGTGCGAACCATGTGTGATTGTGGTGTGAATTTAGTGTGAACCATGTATGAAGTGAAGTTGGTGTGAACCATGTGTGATTTCAGTGTGAATATCGTGTGAATTTGGTGTGAATAGTGTGTGAACGATGTTCAGAATTTATGGTGAATGATGTATGAACCATGTGTGATTTCAGTGTGAACAGTGTGTGAATTTGGTGTGAATAGTGTGTGAATGATGTTCTGAATTTATGGTGAACAATGTGTGAATGATGTGTGAACCATGTGTGAATTTGGTGTGAATAGTGTGTGAACGATGTGCGACCCATGTTTCGAAATTATGGTGAATGTAATGCCCCGAAATCCCTAATACAGTTTAACGGCTGGATTAGTAGGCCGGGAGGGCCATAATTGTTTAATTATGCCATTAAATGATTATATGCATGTTTATGTGAATTATATTATAATATGATGTTAAATGCATGCATGTGGGTTCACATTTCATTACAGGGGTGTTTTGGTAATTTGGCCCGTTGATGGCATAATTGTATATTTGTATGCATGTCGGTGACATATTGTTGAGACCACATTATAATGTGGGTTTGTTCGAGCTATTCGGCATGATACGATCTTGGAATATTAATTAGCGGTCTAGTCATAACAGGTTTAATTTTGGGGCTCGGGATGAGTCTCGGGGTGATTTTAATGATTAGAGCGTTGCTGGGAATTAAAGGGTAACGAGATATGAATTATTGGTGTTTGAGATTATCGAGAATAGCGGGAATTTGAGAGCGTTAATTATAATTACCGAGATAGGTGGGAAATACCAGTTTTTCCCTTGGGAGCCTTTAGAAACCCTGAATTGACCTAGGGGTATTTTGTTCTTTTCACCCCTAGGATAAATATAAGCCATTAAGGCTGTAGAAAGGTGGAGAAAAACAGAGTAAGTTCAAGAGCTTTCCCGTACCTTTTCTCCTTCAGCTTTCTTTGTGATTTTTGAGCCATTCTTGAGGATTCAAGCTTGGGAAGTAAACCTTGGGCGTTTGGAAGTGTGTTCCACCAGTGAAGAGCATCATAATCTGAGCTTGAGGAAAGTTTCTATCCATTGAATTCCCTAGTTTTCCCTGTTTTAGTTCTGTTTTCAGTTGGGGTTTCTAGATTGGGTGCTTGGTTTTGTTGGGAGTTTTGGCTAGGGTTCTTATGGTTGTGATGTTTGGGGTATGTGAGGGTGGTTTTTGGGTTCATTTGGCATAAAAAATGGGATTTGGAAGCATTAGAATCAGGTTAGAACTGAAGGAGTTGAAGAAGGAGGTTTTAGGGGAGGATCAGTCTGGGGGTAGCGCTACAGCACCCATCAGAGGGCGCTATAGCGCTACACAGGATGATTTCTGGGAAGTTTGGGGTTCTGAGTTTAGCGCTGGGGCGCTAGGGAGCAGCGCTACTCTGTTCCTTCAGAACCCCATTTTGAGTGTTTTTTTAAGTGTTTTTGGCTTGGGGTTTCTATCCTTAAGGCCCGGGATTGAATCTACTCACCGTGTGGGCATGTTTCGAGGTCCCGAGAGTAGGGTTTAGGTTAAGACCCTTTCTTGGTTGATTTTCATTAATGGAGGTTATAATTGGTTGTGATTAGGTAACCGCTAAGGAATCAAAAGGTCGATCGTTCTCAGGAGTCGTTCTTGTTATATTTTCCGCTCGAACCGGAGGTAAGAGAACTGCACCCCATATGTGACATGCATGGTTGTTCATGAGGCATGTTGATTGTGTAAATGTGGACATGGATTGATTATTGAATGCTTAGCAAATTTTTCTCACTTGTGCATAGTACTGACTAATTAGTCAGAATTGGTCAAGGTGTCGGTATCAACTGTGAAGCTGTGACTTATTAGTCAGGTTCAGCAGTGGTACTGGGCATTGGCCACACAGTGCTGACTCATAAGTCAGGACGGCCTTAGCGTGTTCAACGCAAGCCAATAAAGATTAGATCTAATCGACATCTGCATTAAATGACTCAGAAGAGCACTAATGTCAGACCGACCTCAAGTTCGATGAAAACTAAAAGCACTTGTGTGACTTACCCATCAGTCACTCACCTGTTAAGTTAGAGACTTACCCATCAGTCTCTCATTTGTTAAGCTGGTGACTTATCCATCAGTCACACATCTGTTAAGGCTAGTGACTTACCCAGCAGTCACTCATCTGCTTAAATTAGTGACTTGCTTGTCAGGCATTCAATATAGTTTACTAGAACCTCAAGTGTTGAATCACTCATCTGTTCAGAGCTATAAACTCTGTGTGATTATAATGATAATCATTTGTTGATATTTATATGCATTACTGTGTTTTCTTGCTGGGCCTTAGCTCATGGGTGCTATGTGGTGCAGGTAAAGGGAAAGAAAAGCTTACCTAGCCTTGAGTGGAGAGCTTAGGCGGTGTTGTGTACATATGCGGCCGCTTGACCACCACGGCCAATGAGTTCTTAGAGGAACTAGGGATTTACCCTATTTTTGTCGCTTAGGTCGGTGGGTTTGTAATTTGAAACAGTAATGACCATTTTGAGTTGTAAATAACTTGTAAAAGTTTTTGATGGGCCCATGAACAGTTTTATGTATTTAATAAAATATATCATTTCCTTTTGATTGGTTTTCCACCTTAGCTTGTTAATAACACTTAGAAGCACATTTTTAACCAAAGGACTCGGGTAGCGAGTCAAATTTCCGGTTCACCGTTCACCGTAACAGTTCTGGGGTAACCAAGGCGTTACAGTGAACAATGTGAGAATGATGTGTGAACCATGTGTGAATTTGGTGTGAATGGTGTGTGAACCATGTTCTGAATTTATGGTGAATAATGTGTGAATTATAAAGGGAAACTACACTAACTAACCCTATTATAAAAATGCACGACCTCAATTTCTAGTGTGTATATATCTCTTTTTGTTGATTGGAATAAATTTATTAGCATATTATATATGATATATAAGTAAAAATCAATTGTGGAAGGAACTTGTAACTCAAATGCACTAGTTTGTTATCAAATATATGAATGAGTATTATCAAATGCCAAACATGCTCAAAGTAGCTAAAGAATAGGTACCATATTTATCTCCATTGTTTTGAATTGAATCCTCATGGAGTGTGTATTTCACAACAATTTATGATCATTTAATGTTTATATATGAATTTAATTGAAAAACTAGTATCTTTTAATAATATAAAAAAACTCATTTGAAATATCATTTCATTTATGCAAAATGTAAGTAATATTTTTTTAGTTTTTGGGTTTTTGATTGAGAGATATCTTAGCTCAAGTAAGACCAACTGTGGGATGGTTTATGGATTATTATGGGTATTGTACGCCCTGGTTTTCCCACGGGCTGATTAGCAGGTCGAGCCTCGGACTAATCAAGGTTAGTCCGTAAATTTCCCCAGGCCGGAGCTCCTGTTTTCGAGGTCGTACCCCCTTAGCTCGAGGTATCCTCAAGGACTCGCCAAGGCTGCCCAAGACTGGGGGAAGGAGTCCTTGAGGCCGAAGGTCGGGTCAGGGAAGCAGCTCATGGTATGAGCTTCTCATGGATCTCTGACCCTTTGTAAAGTCAACACACGCAAGATAAACGTGCCTATATCTGACATCACGTGTCCGATATCTCCCTGACTTCTCGGACACGTAGCAGGAACGTGCGTATTCAGACACCCACGGCTGGGTTGGGCCGTGCGGCCCATTTTCTCCTTATCTATCGATTTGACCATACTTATGTGTCAGGTTTAGGAATTAATCATGAATGTCACAGAGTTGATATGACAAATAATAAGGTCATGGGATGACCTCCTTACCAACTTCCAGGTGCCTTCTCCTATAAATATGGAGACCCTGGGAGTTGATAAGGGTTGGAAAAAATAGTCTCAGAAGAGATATACACTTTGTAACCAAATATCCAGAATATATCAATAATATTGACTAGTGGAGTAGAAGGATTTTAACCTTTGAACCACTTAAAAACGTGTCTTGAGTCACCTAGTTCATCCTCTAAGATTTCATATCTGTGACGGTTTTACTTTCAGCACTAATCCCTTTCTCTCATTTTCTTAATTACCTGTCGGCGAAGAACCGCGTCAACAGTTTGGTGCTTTCATTGAGAGCAAGTTCAATTAGTGCTGCCACAAACACCCAACTATGGTGACCACTCGATCCAGGCATGGCAACGAAACAGAGCAGCAGGAGGGGCAGGAGGCCCACCATATTGCCATCCCTGATGAACAAATTCCTGAAGTCCAACAGAGGCCAGGAAAGCAGCCGGCGGGCCAAGATGACACTGGTAGCTCAGCACCCCGGCCACCTAATCTGAACCCGTGTTATTATACTGTGGTGGAGATGGAGAATGCTCAACTAAGGGGCCAGTTAGCAATAGCCGGTCGGCAAATCCAGGATATTCTGGCCCGACTACCCCCTCTCACAACCAACGTTAACGTTGGAGAGAGGCAAGGTGAGGCTCCTAAGTCTCACTGGGGTAATCGGCCCAGGCATAGCCGGTCGGGTAGGCCTCATGCAGCCAACTCCACCCCTTCATCACACCATCAAGAGGCAAACTTCAGGGAAATGCCTGGGGTCGGACAACAGCAATACAGCCGTTCGGTCAGGACGTCAACTCCTAGTTCTCAACCTTCCTCGGGAACGCTCAGGAGAGCTCGAGGAAACTCCCGAAGGAGATCCGGGGCGGGCCAGCAGCGCCAGCCCGTCCCAGAGGACCGTCCTGCGCCTTGACCAGCTCGCCCAAGGCGGGACCAGCAAGCTGGCAGGGCCGAAAGGCCCCCACCAAATTTGGTCCGTCCATACGGAACTAGGATCGCCTCCCCAGTCAGGCATCCTACTTCTCCAATCAGATATCCATCTCCTCGGCCCTTCCGAGACATCCCGGCTTACGGGAGTAGTAGGAGAGACCCACCATCAGCGGGACCTTCCCGGCGTAGCAGGGCGCTTGAAGAAAGCTCAGGTCCTCACCACCAAAGGCGGACTCCAAGCCTATCCGGCAGGAGTCATTGGACCGGCAGCCGCCGGAGTGATCTCTCCGGAGGAGACCTGCGTCAGCGACTGAGTTCGGCACAGAGCCACCAGACCACCCAGGGGGGCGACCTTCGAGATCGCCTCAACTCTCACAGAGAGGACAGGGCTGGAGATGGTAGTTAGGCCCGCTTGGCGGGAGTCCGATCCGAAGTACGTAACGGAGGGAATGTCCCAAATAACCTATCTCAAGATAGGAGGGGCAACAACCCATCTAATATGTACAATGGGTCCGGAGCTGTGGAACAGCCCCGGAATAACCCAGGATCTCAGGACCAAACCCTCGAGCGCCTAACTCAGATGGAGGAACTGATGAGGAAGCTCCTATCAGAAAAAGAAAAAGACGAATATGATTCAGGTGACGAAATGGAACTCTTCGCCCCCAATATAGCAGCGACGGCATACCCATCTGGTTTCCGTATGCCCCACTTGTCAAAGTTCAACGGGGACGGGGACCCGTCGGACCATTTGGGGATGTTCAACACCCTAATGATGGCCCATAACATTGGCCCGGAGCTGCGTTGCTTGATCTTCCCTTCCACACTGATCGGACCTGCCAGGCAGTGGTTCAAGTAGAGTAAAAGACAGTCAATCAGCTCCTGGAAGACTTTCTCAGCTGACTTCAAAAGGGCGTTCCGCGCCTCCCAGGCCGCCCGAGTCCAAGCCAATTCCCTAGCTAACATGAGACAGCAGCCCGGTGAAACGCTGAAAGCCTACTTGAGCAGATTCGCGAATGTCGCTGCTCGAGCCCGAGACGCTGACGATAGCTCTAAGCTCATGGCCATGAGAACCGGAATCATGGTCGGGGGAGACCTGTGGAAAGATATTCAGAGGAAGGGAGTCAGCTCGGTTAACGAATTCCTTAACAGAGCCCAAGAGTGGATAAACTTAGAAGAAGCTGAAGCTTCAGCCGCGGGGACCAGCCAGTTTCCCTAGAAGCCCGCTGGAACAGGGACGGAGATCGTGGTGGCGATCCCCGACGTCGCGCAGAACAACCAGCCTGGTGGTGGCAAAAGAAAGGGAAATGGTGAAAACAGCCAGCACGGTCAAAAGAAGAATAAGTCTGTGGATAAATTCAAGCCCGTGTTCACAGCATATACCGAGCTCACCCAGTCCAGGGAAAGCATCTTCCTAGCCAACACTGCTCGGGTCCCCTGGAAGAGACCGGAGCCATTGAAACACCACAAAGGAAAGAGAGACACTTCAAAATTCTGCCGTTTTCACAACGACGTCGGCCACAATACCGACGATTGCAGGCATCTAAAAGATGAGATAGAAACTCTCATCTGAGCAGGCCCCTTGGCGCAATATTCACGAAACAGGGTCCTAGCGGGTCAACCCGCTCCAGAAGTCCCAGCTAGTCAGCCCGGGCCTCGGGTAGATCAGGACGTCCCTCCTCCCGTGATCGAGGGAGAGATATCCACCATCTCTGGAGGACCGCACATGGCTGGCACGAGCAGAGGCGCCCAGAAGAGGTATGTGAATGAGTTAAAGGCCCACAACGGAGCGGAGTTCATCCCGGAGCAGCGTCATTCAAAACAGCAGTGGTTAGAGAAGCAACCGATTACGTTTACGGAGGAAGACGCAGGTCACGTCCAATTCCCCCATAATGATCCCTTGGTCATAGCAGTCCAGCTCGCCAACCGGAAAGTGAGGAGAGTGTTGGTGGACAACGGAAGCTCGGTGAACTTCTTGTTCCGATCCACATTAGAAAAGATGGGTCTAACCGTCGCTGAGCTAAAGGCGACCTCCATGATGCTGTATGGTTTTTCGGGAGAAGGATCAGCAGTGATAGGGACGATCGAGCTGGTGATCACCCTAGGAGAAGAGTCTCGGACAGTCTCCAAGCTACTTGAGTTCGTGGTCATTGACTACTCCGCTGCCTACAACGCCATTTTGGGCCGACCTACGCTCATAGCTTTCGAGGCCATCACTTCCATTCGATACCTCACCATGAAATTCCCTACTTCAATAGGAATCTGCACCATCAAGGGCGATCAACTCACTGCCAGGGAATGCTACAACATTTCCATGAAGGGAAAGTCTAAACTCGGGCAGCTGGCTATGGCCATTTTGAGTGAAGAGGAATCCCAGGAGCCCTTGGTGGCTCCTGAGATTGAAAAACCTCAAAACGCCCAAGGGGAAAGTGTCGCCCTTAGTGAGGACATTGACCCCCGAATAGGCGAAGATAGGTCCGAGCTCCAAGCTATTGAGGAGCTCGAGGAGGTGAACCTTGATCCACAAAATTCGTCACGGACGGTTAAGCTCAGGAAGAACCTCTGCGACAAGAGAAAGGCGGAGCTGATTACGTTTCTGAAGAATAACTTGGACGTATTCGCGTGCTCCCACGAGGACATGGTGGGGATCAGTCCGAGTGTCATCATGCACACGCTCTATCTGGATAAAAGCGTTCCTGCCAAGTCTCAAAAGCAAAGGCGTTTAGGAACAACCCGAGCTGAAGCCGTAGAAGAAGAAGTGACCCGGCTCAAAAAGTGTGGCTTTATCCGCGAAGCCAAATTTCTAATTTGGGTCGCCAACCCCGTGCTAGTTCCAAAGCCCAACGGGAAATGGCGGACCTGCATTGATTTCTCCGACCTGAATAAAGCCTGCCCCAAGGATTGCTTTCCATTGCCTAGGATCGATTAACTAGTGGATGCTACAGCGGGGCACGAGCTCATGTCCTTCACGGACGCGTACTCAGGCTACAATCAGATCGCGATGAATCCGGCAGACCAGGAACATACCAGCTTCATGACCCCAACGAATGTCTATTGCTATAAGGTCATGCCTTTTGGCCTGAAGAATGCCAGAGCTACCTACCAGAGGCTAGTAAATAGAATGTTCGCGGACTAGATCGGAAAGAACATGGAAGTGTATGTTGATGACATGATCGTCAAGTCAAAGACTGCCGGTAACCATGTTTCTGACTTGAAAGAATGTTTTAAAATACTACGGGAATACGGCATGAGGCTTAATCCTCAGAAGTGCACGTTCGGTGTCGCATCGGGGAAATTCCTGGGGTTCATAGTCAATACCCGAGGAATCGAGGCGAACCCTGACAAAATCAGGTCACTGCTCGAGCTTCCTTCCCCCAGGTCGTGGAAAGACGTCCAAGGCCTCACAGGAAGAGTGGCAGCACTCAACCGGTTCATTTCCAAGTCGACCGACAAGTGTTTGCCGTTCTACAACTTGCTCCGGGGAAACAAGAAGTTTGAGTGGACAGTAGAGTGCGAAAGCGCATTCCTCGATCTGAAGGCGCATCTGGCTGAACTGCCCGTGCTGTCCAAGCCCAGGGCAGGAGAGCCTCTTTTCCTCTACCTGGCAGTCACTGGGGATGCAGCTAGCGCCGTGCTGGTACGAGAAGAGGACCAAGTTCAAAAGCCAGTTTACTACATCAGCAAGAGACTCCTCGGAGCAGAATCACGGTACCCACTGATGGAAAAACTGGCGTTTTGCCTAATCACAGCCTCGCGAAAGCTCAGACCGTATTTCCAGTCCCACTCGGTACACGTCATGACTGATCAGCCTCTAAGGCAGGTTTTGCAAAAGCCTGAAGCATCGGGACGTTTGTTAAAGTGGGCGGTCGAGCTCAGTCAGTTCGAGATTTTCTATACTCCACGAACTGCCATTAAAAGTCAGGCGTTGGCTGACTTCGTGGCGGAGTGCACGGGATTCCAGGAGGATCCATCAGAAGGCCTACTTCAAGTCGCTTCGCCGCATTCATCGTGGAAGATCTTCGTTGATGGTTCATCTAACGAGAGCGGCTCCGGGGCTGGAATCATTCTAATATCCCCCGAGGGACATAGGTTCCACTCGGCGCTAAGGTTCGGGTTCAAGGCGTCCAACAATGAGGCAGAGTACGAAGCTTTGTTAGCTGGGCTAAGGGTAGCTCAGGAGTTAAAGGCGAGCTCCGTCCAGTGCTTCAGTGACTCCCAGCTCGTGGTAAACCAGGTTCTGGGCGAATATCAGGCGCGAGGACCCAAGATGGCCGCCTATTTGGCGAAGGTAAAAACTGAGCTGTCCGCATTTGAGCGAGGATCGGAGGATTCTGCGGAGACCATGCTGGGGGGCAGAGCCTGGCCTTAAAGGTTCTCAGGCAAGGTTATTACTGGCCAACTCTGTCCAAAGACTCGATTTCATATGTGAAAAAGTGCGACAAGTGCCAGCGATTCGCTGTGGTTGCCCGAGCTCCTCCAGTCGAACTGAAAATGATCTCGGCCCCTTGGCCATTCGCCGTTTGGGGGATAGATTTAGTAGGCGCCCTGCCTACCGGAAAGGGCGGGGTCCGCTATGCCGTGGTAGCCATCGACTACTTTACTAAGTGGGCCGAGGCAGAGCCGTTGGCAACAATAACATCGAAGAAGGTACTCGACTTTGTGGTTAAAAGCATCATCTGTTGGTTCGGCCTGCCGAAGAAGATTGTCTCCGACAACGGCACTCAGTTCGACAGCGACCTGTTCACTGAGTTTTGTGAAAGGCACGGGATTGTGAAAAGCTTCTCCTCTGTGGCCTATCCTCAAGCAAATGACCAGGTCGAGGCTGTCAACAAAACTCTAAAGGCGACCCTCAAGAAGAGGCTAGATGAAGCAAAGGGGGTGTGGCCAGAACAGCTCCCCCAGGTCCTTTGGGCATACCGGACCTCGCATCGGACTCCTACGGGTCACACTCCTTTCTCCCTAACCTTTGGGAGTGAAGCAGTCCTCCCCGTGGAAATTAAAGTTCTGTCGCATAGAGTCCAATCCTACGACCAAGATAGGAACCACGAGCTCCTATGCCATTCCCTAGACCTTATCGATGAAAGGCGAGAGGATTCGCAACTCCAGCTCGCCCATTACCAGCAAAAGATCACTCGCTATTTCAACACTAAAGTCAAAAAATGTACCTTTAGCGTTGGCGACTTGGTCCTAAGGAGAGTTTTCCTGGCCGGAAAAGATCCTAAGGATGGAGTCTTAGGACCAAATTGGGAAGGACCGTACCAGGTCATTGAAGTCATCAAGGAAGGAACTTGTAAGTTAGCTCGACTTGATGGAGGGGCAGTCCCACGGACTTGGAACGCCATCCACTTGAAGAAATATTATCAATGATCCACTTGTAAGGCCTGGAAGGCCACTTTTTATGTATTAATAAAAATCAAGTTTTTCTTTTTATTTGCAAGTGTAATCTTAAAGTAACCACGAAAGACCCTTTCCCAGTTACTTGGGGGGCATATGGTACCTGGATATAACCAGGTCTCCTTAACGACTTAGGTGTTGATTCTTATCTATGTATAAGGGTTAACGCGAACTAAGTCCTATCCTGGTTTTAACCGGGTCATAAAACTTAGAAGTTAACTTAAATTTATTGATCGTGGTTCTTCTTAAAGAGCTCGAGATATGGATAAAGGTTGACACGAACTAATTTTTCAAAATAAGCTCCTGGTTTTAACCGGGTCATAAAACTTATAAGTTAACTTAAATTTATTGATCGTGGTTCTTCTTAAAGAGCTCGAGATATGGATAAAAGTTGACACGAACTAAGTTTTCAAAATAAGCTCTTGGTTTTAACCGGGTCATAAAACTTAGAAGTTAACTTAAATTTATTGATCGTGGTTCTTCTTAAAGAGCTCGAGATATGGATAAAAGTTGACACGAACTAAGTTTTCAAAATAAGCTACTGGTTTTAACCGGGTCATAAAACTTAGAAGATAACTTAAATTTATTGATCGTGGTTCTTCTTAAAGAGCGCGAGATATGGATAAAAGTTGACACGAACTAAGTTTTCAAAATAAGCTCCTGGTTTTAACCGGGTCATAAAACTTAGAAGTTAACTTAAATTTATGGATCGTGGTCCTTCTTAAAAGGGCTCGGTATATAGATAACGGTTAACACGAACTAAGTTTATCAAAAACCAAAATATGTGTATTATAGCCAAAATCATGAAGAAATACACAAGTTAAAATTGCAAGGCAAATTGTCTCGAGGAAAAAATACCTCGCGCTAAGGATTACATAAAATACTTCAAAATAAAGAGAAGAAAAAAAAAATGTCCTAAGCCCCGTCGGTCGGCCCCTTGTAGGTCGCGGTCTCATCCTGCTCCGCCGCACCAGAGGCTTCTTCAGTCTCCGAAGGCGGCACCTCTTTGTCAAAGCGGGCTTGGAACTTCACCAACAAGCGCGCCCAGAGACTCGACGACATAAAGGAGAAGTCAGCCTCCGGGTTGTGGGCCCAGCAACGATAGAACAGTTCCTGCATGGACTGTTTCGAGGTGGCCCGTTCAGCTCCAAGGGCGGCCTGGGCCTCGGTCTTCGCTGCCTCGAGGTCTGTTCGCGAGGTGGCAAGGGATGTCTCAAGCTCTTTGACCTTCGAGCGGGTCCTCTCTAACTCGGCCTTTGAGGTCGCCAGCACATCTTTCGCCACCTGAGCCTCCTGAAGAGCGGCCTGGTGCCCAGCCCTCATCTCCTCGAGCTGAGCTCTGGTCTTGGCGATGCCTCGGTGTACGGCAGCGATGCCCTGCGAGAAATGAAAGATAAATTGACTAAGTGGAAAAATAAGGCGGTGTGTGAGGGGTAAAGCCTTAAAAGAATGGGGCAGCTTACCGTTAGGGTCATGTCCATCGATGACTCTATTACGTGGACCGGGCTCAGTGTCTCAATAGCCCGGAGCTCCTTCTCTTTGAACTTGTAGAAATGGTTGACGGCGTAGCTCGCCGACTCATACACCGTCCCCCGGAAGGCTTCTGGGATCTTCTCCAGATCCTGGGCATCGACCGTGATGCGTACGCCGGGGGCCACTGCAGCCGGGGTTCCGACCTCCATTCCCACGTCCTGGGTGGCTGATGGAGATCGCTGGGTCGGCGGGGGCATGTGTCCTGCTCCGCCAGCAAGAAGAATTGCCCCCCCGACCTGGGACGGTGGGGTTTTTTTCCATCTCCTTTGCCGGAGATTTGGTGGAGCCCCCAGCCGTGCTCTTGGACCCTCGGAGCCTTTTCAATCTTGGCCCTGCTGGGGATTCCCCCCGAAGTCTATGCCCCGCAGACTATCCTCGGGCTGAGACATCTCTTCTGCGAAAACAAAAAACATGGGTATTACAAGTTAGCAATTAGGCAGAAATAAAAGCAAAAGGTTAAAGGCAAAAAGTATACGAATACTAAGGGAGCCCTACCCCCCAAGCTGGAAGAACCTAAGACGATTATTTCCCGAACAGGCACAAGTTCTGGGTCCGCTTCTGACTCGGGGCTAGACTCTTCTACATACTGCCTAAGCCCCGGAGCATAGATGCCCCTCTGGAGTGATGGCCACGTGCGTAAGTTGGTCCCATACTCCTAAAAAATGATCGACCTAAAAGCTAGGGTATTATCTACTACTATGGTACCCCTAGGCCGGCTATCTTGGTGATCCAGCACGAGCCAGTCAACACAATGGAGCAGGAGTGTGTTCAGGTCGGGTCCCTTTGGTGACGATGGACGATCTGCCTAGGATTGAACCTAACCAGCCGGGGGTCCGCAGTGGCCCTATCTACATTCCTAAGTAAGAAAGGGTTACCTTGGCCGGAAGGACCCGCGGCTGCTCCGGATTGGATCCTCTCCTCGTCCATCCCCTGGGCGACCTCCAAATTCCTCTTCCTATTCCTCACGAGCGGAACTTCCGCCGTCTCGTCCTCCTCGTCTTCCTCTGCTGCGACCTCCTCAACGGTGATAGGTCTGTTTGCACGAGCTGGGGCGGCCCCCGGGGCCTCTTCAGGTTCAGAGTCTGATTTGGGAAAATCAGTTTGCAGAACACCATCGTCTCGTCCGTCACGAGCACGCGATAGTCCTTTTCACTGGGGGGCAAGCCCGCCAGTGTTTCATATTGACCCCCGAGGGTCACAGACTTTTCGGTCCTCGCGTAGATGGCTGCAAGATTGGCTGGAATCAGTGGAATACGGGAGGAGATAAAATAAAATAACACTTAAAAAGCGAGCTAAGGTCAGGGTTCACTTACGAGGACGGTTGAAGTAGTGGTGCTCACAGTTCCGGAACCCAGTTGACATGAAGAACTGGTCCTTGAAGTCATTTGGATGGCTTGGCAGCTCGATGACCGCCGCCGTATTAGGAAAACGGGTTAAATAGTAAAACCCATCACCTCACCCCCGCTGATCCGGGCTGGCTTTGAGGCAAAAGAAATATAAAATATCAGCAGGAGTAGGGACCTCCCACTCCTGCTTCTTGAATAAGTACCTCAACCCTGTCAGCAGATGGTAGGAGTTGGGAGGGAGCTGAAATGGGGTCAACCCCACATAATTCAGGAAATCAGCGAAATACTGGTCCAGGGGGGGGAAGGCCCCTGCCTTGAAGTGTTCACCACTCCAGGCCGCAAACGATTCATCGAGCGGCGTGCAGCTCCGCTCGCCCTCCAAAGCAGGTCGGGCTATAACTGAGGCTTTCCCCAGTGGAATGTTGTGGGTGAGGAAGAGTTTGTTGATCTTCGCCTGGTCGGTTATCTTCGAAACGATTCTCTCCGCCTCAAAGAATGTGTCGGGGGCCACCTCGACTTGTTTCTCCACGGCCGGCCCAAAGTGGGGGATCGGTGAGCTGGGCATCACCGCCTTTCCCTTCTCCTGCCGGGGGCCGAGCTTCCAACATTCTTCTGAGGGAGGTTCTTTTTTGGAGCCATCTGGTCGCCTAGTGAACACAAGAAAACATTTTAGAAAAGGCGACCCAAGCAGGAGGAAGAATAATTATTATTTGCACGAGCTGAGGAAAGCCCAGCTCGTGGGAGGTGGAACCACGCGGTTCAGCGAACACGCGCGTATACTCCCAACAGACCCGAGATTACTCGGAATTCGCATGTCAGGGGGTTCAGAGTAAAATTTTCCTTGGGAGGAAAGTTCCAGTAGGCAGGAATTGCAAAACCGTCCATGAGGCGTGTTCCCTAAGCTACCCG
Source organism: Humulus lupulus (assembly GCF_963169125.1). Classification (NCBI taxonomy): domain Eukaryota; kingdom Viridiplantae; phylum Streptophyta; class Magnoliopsida; order Rosales; family Cannabaceae; genus Humulus; species Humulus lupulus. The sequence continues at coordinate 285,553,084 of NC_084794.1, read as the reverse complement.
GTTTCGCACCCAAAATTCCCAAAACTCCTACCCAGAAATTGTCCCAGAAAAAGCATCCTGAAACCCATGCTCTAAGGCGATTTCCTACAACAAGTATGTCCTAACCTAAAAAGGGCTGTCACCCTCCATATCCACGCAACCCAGAAAACCCTTGCATGCGGCTACAGTAAATTTTTTTACCTAGGCTACAGTAGCATGTTTTCAAAATGAACAGGGTCAAGAAACTTACAGTGTATGGCTGGAAAGTTGAAGAGAATGTTGCATTGATAGGAGCTTCGTCGGTGAAATAGCTTCCAAAGCTTCGGAGAAACTCGTGCGCCTAAGCTTCTTGAATAATGAAAATGGCAGCAGCGGAGGCGAGGGTTTCGTTTTTCTGAAAGTTAGAGAGGGAAGAAGGAAAGAAATTTGGGAAATTTTGAATGAAGGGGTGGCCCGTGCGTAGGGTGGCCACCCCATTTTTATATACGTGAAGGATCACGTGTAGAAGGCTCTTGGATGACCCTAGTGAGGGATCCGAGGCCTTCCACTCGAAATACGAAACGACGGCTGGGCTTAGACTAGGCCATTAAATGCGGTTCTCGTAAAACGTACCGTCACCACCCACGGCGTTCAACGTATCAGACGCCTGCACAAAAAAGTGGAATGTGAAGGATTGTGGGGAAGTCTAAAAGCCCCTACTATGGTCCTCTATATATGACATCATATACCACGAGCAGGAGCTTGGGGGGCAGATGTACGCCCTGGTTTTCCCACGGGCTGATTAGCAGGTCGAGCCTCGGACTAATCAAGGTTAGTCCGTAAATTTCCCCAGGTCGGAGCTCCTGTTTTCAAGGTCGTACCCCCTTATCTCGAGGTATCCTCAAGGACTCGCCAAGGCTGCCCAAGACTAGGGGAAGGAGTCCTTGAGGCCGAAGGTCGGGTCAGGGAAGCAGCTCGTGGTACGAGCTTCTCATGGATCTCTGACCCTTTGTAAAGTCAACACACGCAAGATAAATGTGCCTATATTTGACATCACGTGTATGATATCTCCCTGACTTCTCGGACACGCAGCAGGAACGTGCGTATTCAGACACCCACGGCTGGGTTGGGCCGTGTGGCCCATTATCTCCTTATCTATCGATTTGACCATACTTATGTGTCAGGTTTAGGAATTAATCATGAATGTCACAGAGTTGATATGACAAATAATAAGGTCACGGGATGACCTCCTTACCAACTTCCAGGTGCCTTCTCCTATAAATATGGAGACCCTGGGAGTTGATAATGGTTGGAAAAAATAGTCTCAGAAGAGATATACACTTTGTAACCAAATATCCAGAATATATCAATAATATTGACTAGTGGAGTAGAAGGATTTTAACCTTTGAACCACTTAAAAACGTGTCTTGAGTCACCTAGTTCATCCTCTAAGATTTCATATCTGTGACGGTTCTACTTTCAGCACTAATCCCTTTCTCTCCTTTTCTTAATTACCTGTCGGCGAAGAACCGCGTCAACAGGTATATATTTGTTAAATACTAACTTTGTTAGAATTTTGTGTGAACAAGAGGTGAATTTAGTGTGAACTATGTCTGAATTTGGTGTGAATTATGTGTGAGGTTGGGGTGAATTTGGGTGAGCTATGTGTGAACCACGTGTGAATAGTGTGTGAACCATATGTAAATCATGTGCGAATAAGTGAACAATATGTGTGAATTTGGGGTGAACTGTGTGTGAACAAGGTGTACATTTGGTGTGAACCATGTGTGATTTTAGTGTGAACCATGTGTGATTTTAGTGTGAACCGTGTGTGAAGAAAGTGTGAATATATCTGAGTTATGTATTAAGTGCTTATTTAATTTACCTTTTCAGATGTCACTCCTCATGCTTCCTACTGAAAGGCATTATCCAGCAAAGGCTGCGTATAGGGGAGGGAGCATTATGAGTACAATAATAATGAAGTTCACGACATTTGAATTGTTGGAACGAGCGAAACAGTCACCGTTCAAGCAATTCTTCTTAGCTCCGCCTCTACAATATTCTGGAGTTATTATTCACCAGTTACTGCTTATGAGAGTTGTTGGTAGAGGACAGAATGAATACTGCTTGAATTTTAATATTTGTGGTCAGAATATAAGGTTTGGAATTAGTGAATTTGGTTTGATCACTGGATTGAATTGTGGAATTTCTCCGGATCAGGCAAAGTATAAAGAAATGACCAAGAGTAAAAGATTTCTCCAAACATACTTGAACAATAAAGAATGTTTGTCTTCTGAAGAGTTGGAAGATGGATTCAAAAGGTGCGATGTGAAAGAAGATGTATGGAAATTAGGTATATGTTTTTTGGTAGACTCTCTTTTATTACCTAGTGAACCAAAGAAGAAATGCTTTATTGATGTCCTTTCCATGGTGGAAAATGAAGATGACTTCTTCAACTATCCTTGGGAGAGATTATCGTATAAGAAGACATTATTCGGCTTGACAAAAGATATGGAAAGGCTAAGGAATAAATACTTGAAGAATGTTGAGCAAAAGAGAAAAAGACCAGCACCTCAGTACACAATTTATGGTTATGCCATTGCTCTGCAATATTGGGCCTATGAAATTTTCACAAAGTTCGCTGCATTTGCTTATCAACAACCCCTTGCCTTTCCAAGAATGCTTAGCTGGTCAGCGCATAAAATGCTGAAAGAGAAAGATATTGAAGTTGTATTTAAGAAAAAAAGTGTAAGTCGTTGAGATTTTATTTGAGTTTGTGATTTATAAGAAATGTTTATACCTTATTAATTTATTATTTTGTTGCAGGATCTTGTGAAGACCACGCTCAATCCAAGACCTGAAGAGAAAGAATTTCATGACTCTATTATTCAAGGACCAGATGAACTACTCATGGGCCGTGTTATTAGCTTTGTAGACAATGATGTGGAATTGGAGTTTGAAAGGGAAGAACGTGAGGAACCTCCCACAAAGCCCGATGTAGCAGATGGGAATCGTCACGAGCAAGACCAGAAAGAGATACCAACTCCAATTAACACCCACCATGAAAAGTTGTTAGCTGATGTTGACACTTTGAAAAGTAACCAACAAAGAGTGGAGGAGAAATTGGATTATATAATTGAATTGGTGCTCTCGCAACATAAGGTAGTGATTATGAGGATTCAGTATCAGATGGACATCTTGCTTCACCACACCATACATATATTGTGGAGCACATTGTTGGAGAAGATAGCCCTAGTTGTAAGGTGGTATCTCCTGAACATATGGCTGGGGTGTAATTCAAGAGAAGAAGGGTTCCAACGAAAAGAATTTTTGGTGCCGAGTTTACTGATCCAACTAGGAAGAAAAAGAAAGCAAAGACAATTGTAACTGATCCTTGTGAAATTAATCCCCTACAGCCATATGACGAAAAGAAAATGAGACGTTTTAAGAAATGGGTAATTGGTTTAAAAAAGAATGATAAGCCTATTTCTCTATTGGCTGGTTCGTGCACAGCGAAATGGTTTATTCAACTACTTGCACCATGTACATGGCTTGACGGACTGGTAAGACTATTGAAATCATTTTTTTAAAAATATATATAATTTGAATGTGATGTATATATACTTGTAATATTTGGCATGCAGCACATTGATGTAGCTTTAGGGTTGATGAAAGAACGGGTGTACACTTACAAGAAGACTTACTCCGAAAGATTCACCATCGTGGATTCTATGTTCCAACAATTCTTTGAACCACATTGGGAACAATTCAACAAGAGGAAAATCAAATCAAGCTACATTTGGCAAAAAGAAGTGCTTGATTACTTGGTAGGTGATGATAACAATTTCAAAAGGAGTTGGAAAGACATTGACGATGTGTTTACCCCGATTAATTTTTTTGGGACACATTGGGTGTTGTTAGAGATATCATTGACAAGCTATCTTATAAAAACTTATGACTCTGATATCACTGTGGTCTCAAAAATGAGTTTGAGAATAAAATGAGCTGATGGGGAAAAATGCTACCATATCTAATTCAATTCAGTGGGCTGTTAAGCCATAGGAAAGATGTCCAACTACAAGCAGAGAAAGTGCGTTTTAAGTTCACAAGACTTGGCACAGAAAAAGTGCCACAGACCAAAACAGGTATAACTCTGTTAACCATATTTATATTGTAAATAATCACTATGGTCTTCCAATAATTAAAAAACTTTATTTCCTTTGCAGTGGCGATTGTGGGGTATATGTCATCAAACATCTCGAGTGCTTACTGTTAGGAAAATATATATTGCTTCAATGGATATGGGTAAGAATATTACAACTCTATGCAATAATATTACAAATAAATATAGATTGATTAAATAAGGTTACAACTCTATAACTGAAAGTACAAATAAACAAAAAAGAAGAAGAAGAAGAGAAGAAGAATGGAATAGTGAAAAATATAACTCTAAGCAAAAGATTACAAATAAAGTAAAAGTGTTTGGAGCAAAAGAAGAGATGATTACAACTCTAAACAAAATTACAAGTAAATAAAACAAGAGGAATGAGAAGAAAAGCAATAGAGGAAATTGTAAGAACAAATGTAATGACCCACTACTCTAGACTTTTTGGACCATTAACGAAACTATACATAAAACTTACATTTTTGCGGAAATACCATAATTTATCAGAAACTTGTAAAAACAAAGTTTACTTTCATAAAATAAGTAGGATATGGGTACCCATTGTCTTCAAAACAAAAAAAATAACTTAAAGTAAAAAGAGTTACATAGAAAAATGCGGAAAATACATTTAAAACCATAAAAACATAAACAAGACTACATCCTCGAATCGAATAACGCTCGGCCCCTTGACTCCATTCACCATCGATACACATCCTCTAAGCGTCACGAATCTTTCCGCCTCTAAAGCTTATTTCCTGCACATAAACAGAAAGGAATGAGCCTAATGCCCAGCAAGGAAAATCTAACACATAGCCATATACATAAACATAATTTCATAATAACGTAAAGACATATCATAACACATAATTCACTTATTATAATGGCCATTATTACTTGGGGTCCCATAGACTAAACAAGCTTATGCCCATGAGATTAGTGGGGTCCTACCAGCTAAATAGGCATATGCCCACAATCTTTTTGGGGTCTTGTTAGTCAAATAGGGCATAAGCCCAAGCCTACAACAAACACATGCATAACATATTCATAACATACTCATATCATATCATAACATAACACATAAGATAACATAAACATAAACATATAGATTCTAGCCTATTTTCCTTACCAAAGTTACCGGGATATAATGGACTGAGTTGGGACTTTTTGGAACACTCCTAAAACCATAAGAAAGAGTGAGTCTAAAGAAGAAAGGAGATGAAATGAAAGGGATGGAAAGACTAAACCATTAAAAGTCACACTTACCAAACTTATGTGCTTCAAGAACTTAGATCCCCTAACCAAAATGAAGATTAAGGTTAGAGATTGAGTAGAATACTATGAGGAAGAAAATAACATAATACAGAAATGAACTAGAGTTTTGGTTACCTCAAAGACTTGAAAGACCAATCTACACCTCAACCGAAATACTATAGAACCTCACTTCCCAAAGTGTTTGATAAGCTTATGATGTTTAAGCTTATGATTTTCCCAAACCAGGTGTTTACACTCTCACACTCACTTAACACTAGCAGCTTCTGAACTTAGAACAAATGGTGAATAATGGCTGGGTACTAGGTCCTATTTATAGAGTTTAGAGATGAAAAGATCTTGATTTTACTTGAATAAAAATAATGGCTTTTTAGGTGAAAATCATTTGAATAATCGTTCAGCAGAGGCTGAATACTCGTTCAAAAGATGCTGGACTTATGAAGAAGTTTGAATGGCTGAAAGGAAAAGAATTCAAAAACAATTGAACATATGCTGAAGGAGGCGATATATCGCCCCCTGTAGGCGATATATCGCCTGGGCCAGTATGCCCGAGGCGACCGTGCATCGTTTCGTGTTTTCCGTGTCTACGTGCTGCGACATATCGCCCCCTATAGCTGCGATATATCGGCACTCGCTGAATATTTAAACACGAAATTACACATTTTTAGCTAAGTTTGAATGGAGTAAACAGCCTTGACTAAGCCCTCAACGTATTCAAAGCTGCTGACTGACCCTGTAACATTCAAACTTTACCCTTATTTAATTTAATCCTCCAAAATACTTAATCCTTAATTACCATTCATAACATGTGCTTAAAATCCTATTGGTTGATGTCTAAACCTTATAATATAATAAATATGATCCTTAATATCAGTCACATAATCAAACCTTAGGTTATACTTAATATTCTTAAACTATAGGTTAAACTTAGAAAATCTATAAGTACTATTATGAGTGTCCAAATAATTCCCGGTCTGAACCAAAAATCCATAGTAACAAAGATAATGCTATAAATACTATCATACTATTATCTATCTTAGCTAAGTAAAGTTCTTGGACTCTACAACAAAACAAAGAAAACTCTCACTTACACAACCTAAGTGAAGAGTGTTGGGGATCACCAACTTGAACAAGGTATGAAACCTTTGTCCAAAAGCTTATTTCCCCCTAACTCAAGCACTAAGGGATCTCTCTCAGATATTGGAAATGCTTTCTGGAATTATCAAGCCTCAAGGTGTTTCTAGCCAAGTGCTCTAATGGATAGAAATGTTGTGTCTTACAAGAGAGCTATAGACTCCTATTTATAGAGTTTAGAGACACCCTTTGAATTTTAAATTCCACCAACCCCCATGGCTGTTACCAATGTTTAATTGGATTAATATGGAATTAAAAAAGAGATTTGGGAGTTATTTGGGTTTTTTGAGCCGTTCAACAAAGATTGAAAAAACTGAAAAATTGGTCAGTTTTTGGCCTGTAGCCGCGGCCACCGACCAATTTCAGCACAAAAAATGTGTTGTTTTTCCAAACGGTTCCAAACCCTCCCAAATGATTTTGTAACTCCCAAAACACATTATTAGGGTTAAAATCATATCTCTAACAGCCATTTCACATATGGCTTTATGAAATTCATCTCAATATTGTGTAACAACAAATTTACACAATAAAGGGTAATATTTGGAAGTTACAAATTTGTAACACCAAATATGTTACATTATTTGGATATTTCTCATATATATGAATATTGTAACTCTCTATTATATGTTACAATATGTGACACTCTTTGTCACATTTATTTAATCTAAAACATTATATTATAATATAATATAATATTACATTATATTATAAAATAATATAACATTCCCCCACTAGATTAAATAGTTTATCTATTGTAACACTTATTTAATCAATCATTATATTTTGAAATATAACATATCCCCCACTTGATTAAATAAGAACTCTCTCTTATAGGAGTCATTGCATTAGTGCATAAAGCAAAGTGTTTTTTACCTTGAACTTTACTATAGTGTAATTATCACAAAATTTGTCGAAAATGTGGTTGCACTAGGCATTGAACCATCTTTTCATGATAGCAAATCGATGATAACACATACACCTTTGCGATGTTCACTTGAGACCTCTATGTCTTGCTTTGCACCATTAATGGCCATGTGCACTTTCCATTCATGGACGTTCTTGAGAATACTCCCAATTCTCATGAGAGGCGGTACCACCCCTAGGTCCATATAGGTAGAATTCTTACAGTATTTTGTTACCAGAATACTTGTCTTTACAAGACTGAATTCTATTAAAAAACCTTTCGGTTTTAACCCTCTACTTGGTAACACACAACTACTCAATATCTCAGATGGGACTTGTTTTGAGTACAACTAATATTCACTTGATTGACTTGTTATTACCTATTGAACCTAACACTAGTTGAATAACTAGTGTTAAGATAGGTTACCATCAATCGTGAATATCTTTAGGGAGTTTAAGTCCCATCCCTCGAGATGATGAAGCCACTAAATCCCTTGTTAGTGGCTTAGTGAAAGGATCCGCCAGATTTTCACTTGTTCTCACATAGGATATTGAGATGACTCCTCTTAGAATCAATTCTCTTACATATCCATGTCTTAGACTAATATGTCTAGACTTCCCATTATACACTCCACTGTATGCTCTAGCCAATGTCGCTTGGCTATCACAATGTATCGATATAGTAGATACATTATCTTTGATTAGGGGAATCTCTATCAACAGATCCCTTAACCATTCGGCCTCTTTATCGGTAGCAACTAGAGCTATGAACTCTGCTTCCATAGTGGAATGAGATATACAGGTTTGTTTCTTGGAACCCCAAGAAATTGCACATCCACCAAGTGTAAATACCCAACCAGTTGTGGACAAGTTGTCCCTAAGATTGGATATCCAACTTGCATCTGTATATCCTTCTAATATCGAAGGAAATTTGGAGTAGTGAAGGCTTAGTCCTTTGGTTTTCTTGAGATAACCTAGGACTCTTCCAATTGCCTTCCAGTGATCCACACTTGGATTACTTGTAAACCTACTAAGTTTACTTACCACAAATGCTATATCAGGTCTAGTACACTGGGCAACGTACATTAGACTCCCTATAGCACTAGCGTACTCCAATTGAGCCACCGCTCTTCCTTCATTCTTCTCTAGTTTTACACTATGATCGAATGGAGTATTGGCATCTTTAACCTTGAGATGGTTAAATTTGTTCAATACTTTCTCAACATAATGGGCTTGCCCTAACGCAAAACCCCCACTATGTTTCTTTACTTTGATACCGAGTATGGTATCAACTTCTCCAAGATCTTTCATCTTGAAGGTTGATGATAGAAACCTCTTTGTTTCTTCTATCCCTTTCATGCTATTACTTAGAATAAACATGTCATCCACATATAAGCAAACAATGATCACATATCCCTTACAAGTTTTGGAATACAAACACTTGTCATTTCTCATGCCATTTCTTAGGAGCTTGTTTCAATCCATATAAGGATTTTACAAGTCTACAAACTTTATGTTCATATTTTGGTAGGACAAACCCTTTGGGTTGTTCCATATAGACCTCCTCATTGAGGTCACCATTAAGGATGCCATTTTGACATCCATTTGATGAACATACAAGTTGTGTATGGAAGCTAAAGAGAACAAAATTCTTATAGAAGTTGTTCTTGCAACAGGCGCATAGGTATCGAAATAATCGATACCCTCTTTTTGCCTAAACCCTTTAGCTTCTAATCTAGCTTTAAAGGTTTGGATAGTGCCGTCAGTGTGGTATTTTCTCCTAAATACCCACTTACACCCAATTGGCTTAGACCCCGATGAGAGGTCTACCAATTCCCAAGTGTTATTGGAAAGAATGGAATCCATCTCATCATTGATGGATTCTTTCCAAAATGCATTATGTCTCGATTGCATAGCTTCTCTATAAGTCTTAGGATCATCCTCAAAGAGAAGTACAATAGGAATTTTCCTAATGACTTCCTCTCTATTTCCTTCTACCATGTAGAATGAAATTCGTTGAGAATCTATTTGTAATACCCCGAATTCTCCGATGTGGTTAACGGCGTGAATAGTAGGCCGGGAGGGCCATACTTGCTTAATTGTGTTATTAATTGATAAAATGCATGTATATGTTGATTATATTATGATATGATGTGAAATGCATGCATGTGAGTCCATATTTTTAATTACAGGGGTGTGATGGTAATTTGGCCCGTTGAGGGTAAACTATTTATTTGGATGCATGTTGGTGATGTATTGTTAAGGCCACATTATAATGTGGATTTGTTCGAGCTATTCGACATGAGACGATCTTTAAGTATTAACGTAGCGGTTTAGTCATAACGGGATTAAGTTCGAGGCTCGGGGTGAGTCTCGGGATGTTTTAATGATTAGAACGTTGCCGAGAGTAAAAAGGGTAACGGGATATGAATTATTGGTGTTTGGGAATTTTGAGAATAACGGGAATTGGAGAGCGTTAATTATGATTAACGAAATAGGTGAAAGATGACGATTTTACCCTTGGGGAGACATTAGAAGCTTTTGATGACCTAGGGGTATTAAGGTCATTTTTCTTGGGTTATATATGTTTCAAGTGGCTGTAGAAAGTTGTAGAACAAAAACAGAGTAGCTTCTTCACCTTCTCGTACACTCATTTCTCTCTATCTTTCTTTCAGGTTCTTGGTCCTAAGTTGAGGTAGCAAGTTAGGAAATCAAAGCTTTGAGGTTGTGGACTTAGTTCATCATCTTAAGAGGATTCAAAACCAGTTGGAGGTAAGGAATTGTCTTTGAATTTCAGGTGTACTCTGTTTTTCTTATAGTTTCAGCTCTAGAATTTGATGTGGAAAGTTGGAATCAAGGGGAGTTCTTGGTGTTTGTGTGATTGGGTTTTGGTGAGGAGGTGATGTAGGTGAGGTTTAGGGGTTGAATTGGATGTTTTGGTAAGGTTTGGGATGTGTTTGGAAGGTAGGTTTCAAGAGGAATCGCAAGAATGGAGTTTCAGTGCAGCTGCTGGTCTGAAGCTGGCGCCCCAGCGCCAACCCTAGCACCCCAGCGCTACTCAGGGCAGAGAGCATCCCTCTCTATTTCTGGGACAGCGCCCCAGCGCTGGTGGGTGGCACCTAGGCTCTAGGCCAGTTTCAGGAAGTGTTGATTTTAGGGTTCGGGATGGTTTCTAAGGTTCGGGGGTTGGTTCCTTTGCTCCTTTTGAGTAGTTTGAGAGTCCCGAGAGTGGGGGATTGGTCCCGAGAGTGTGGTTTAGTTTGTAAACCATTCATTGATTTATTTTATTAATGGTTTCTAATTGGTTATGATTAGGTAACCGCTAAGAAGTTTAAAGGTTGATCGTTCTCAGGGGTCGTTCTTTTAATCATTCTAGCTCGAACCGGAGGTAAGAAAATTGCACCCCAAGTGTGACATGCACGGATATTCATGAGGCATGTTGGTTGTGTACATATGCGGCCGCTTGACCACCACGGCCAAGGAGTTCTCAGAGGAACTAGGGGGTTTACCCTATTTTTGTCGCTTAGGTCGGCGGGATTGTAAATGTAAAGCAATAATGACCATTTTGTACTGAGAACCACTTGTAAATGTTTTGTTTAGCTCTGCAGAGCAGTTTGTAATGAAAATCTCCATTTCCTTTTTATTGGTTTTATGCCTTAACCTATTAATTACGCTTAGAGCACGTTTTTGACCAAAGGACTCAGGTAGTGAGTCAAATTTCCGGTCCACCATTCACCGTAACTGTTCTGGGGTAGCCAGGGCGTTACAACTTGGTATCAGAGCAATGCCAAGGTTAAGGTTCCTGTAGACTGGTTGGGCATGTACACACATCATTGAAGTCAAGCTCGACTCTTGGTTTGGTAACTCTTTATGTAGTTATGTGCATAACTGCCTAAATATGGTGCAAATGCTTTACCTGTATACATGAGTCACTGTGTTGGCCTTGTGCCCCTGAAATATTATGAACTGTTATGTGATACATGCTGAGTGCCATAAACATGTATCTGCTTGTGCATATTGAATGACTGTGGAATATGATAACTGTCTTCTTGTTCTTGGACCGTGAGGCGGCAAGAGGTTTAGTTATTACTACTTGACTGGCCATATTGATTGTTGTTTCAGTAAGGTATCAGTGACAGAATGAACCCAGAACAGACAGACACTACAGCTGGCCAGAGTGGTCAGGATCAGAATAATGACAACAGTCAGGGTCAAGAGAATGACCAATCTCAGATTCCACAGCCAGCACCGGCAAACTGGCAGCAGTTGTTTAATGATTTGCAGGCTATAGTGTTGAAACAGGGAGAGGAGCTTCGTCTCCTGAGACAGCAACAAGTGCCTGCATTGGTTAATGTACCAGAGGCACCTTCTGTGTCAGTGCCAGCAGCATGGCAACTGCCTAAGGTTGTAAACAGATTGGAACCTCTTTATGAGCGGTTCAGGCAACAACCTCCTGTTTTTGAAGGCAGCGCTGATCCTATCAAAGCTGAACAATGGATGAGCATGCTTACCACTATTCTTGACTTTGTGAAGGTAGTTGGTAGTGAGAGGGTGGCCTGTGCTGCCTATATGTTTCGGGATGATGCCCGGATTTGGTGGGAGGTGGTTGGCTAGACCAAGGATGTTAATCTCCTGAGCTGGGAGGAGTTCCAGACCTTGTTTAATGAGAAGTACTATAATGATGCTATAAGAGCGGCGAAGGCCGATGAATTTATGAGGCTAACTCAGGGAAGCTTATCAGTTACTGAATATGCCTTAAGGTTTGATCATTTGGAAAAGTTTGCCAAGGAGCTGGTGCCCACTGATGGGACCAGGAGGGAGAGATTTCTCCAGGGGCTACAGCCCAGGCTAGCTCGTGACGTTCGCATCACCACTGTGGCAGGAATCACTAATTATGCACAGGTGGTGGAGAAGGCACTCACAGCTGAGAGTGCAGAGACTAAGATTTGGCGTGACAATGCAGCCAGAAAGGATTTTAGGAGGACAGTTCCTCCATTTGTTGGTTCTGGTAGGGGTGTTGGCCCCAGTGATCAGAAGAGGAAGGTTCTTGAAACCTTCCCAGTTCCAGGTCCTGACAGGAGACCTCGTGGTATTATAATAGGTCGTCCTGGGGGTAGTGAAGCCTGGAAGGCTCGTCCTGAATGCTCTAGGTGCAAGAGGCGCCATTTAGGAGAGTGTAGGGCAAAGGCCTGCTACTTGTGTGGAGTGGTGGGTCATCTTAAGAAAGATTGCCCTCAGATAGGGAAAGAAGAACCCAGAAAGGTGGACAGCTCGGCCCCAGCTCGAGTGTTCACGTTGACTCAAGCAGAAGCTGAGGCTTCCCCCTCAGTTGTTACAGGTCAGCTTCTTAGTGCAGGAACCCCTTATCATGTGTTAATTGATTCTGGTGCTACACATTCCTTTGTTGCTAGTAGCATTATTGATAGGTTGTGTAGACCTTGTGATTTCTATGCTGTGGGGTTTGGTACTTTGTTACCCACTGGAGAGATAGTGGTATCCAGAAGATGGGTCAGATCTTTGCCAGTGACAGTAGAGGGCAGAGAGTTGTCAGTGGACTTGATAGAGTTAGTTATGACTGACTTTGATATGATACTGGGTATGGATTGGTTGGCAAAGTATGGGGCAACTATTGACTGCAGAAGGAAGATGGTCACCTTTGAGCCTGAAGGTGAGGATCCTTTTGTGTTTGTTGGTGCTGTGCATGGACCCCGTATTCCTATGATTTTTGCGTTGAGGGCCAGGGATCTTTTGCAGAGAGGATGCATTGGATTCCTAGCCAGTGTGGTTGACACTACTCAGGTCATGCCAGTGAGACCAGAGGATACTAGACTTGTATGTGAGTTTCTGGATGTGTTTCCAGAGGATTTGCCAGGATTGCCACCACACAGGAAGATTGAGTTCGTTATAGAATTGGCACCAGGGACGGAGCCAGTGTCTAGAGCGCCATACAGAATGGCCCCAGCTGAGTTGAAAGTGCAGTTGCAAGAGCTGCTGGATATGGGTTTCATTAGACCTAGTTTCTCACCCTGGGGTGCGCCAGTTCTGTTTGTAAAGAAGAAAGATGGTTCTCTGAGAATGTGTATAGATTACAGGGAACTGAATAAGTTGACAATTAAGAATCGATATCCTTTGCCAAGGATAGATGATCTGTTCGATCAGCTGCAAGGTATGAAGGTATTCTCTAAGATCGACCTTCATTCTGGTTATCATCAGTTGAGGGTCAAGGAGGGAGACATACCGAAGACTGCCTTTCGTACCAGGTATGGGCATTATGAGTTTCTAGTTATGTCATTTGGATTGACTAATGCCCCAGCTGCTTTTATGGATATGATTAACAGAGTGTTCAAGGATTATTTAGACCAGTTTGTGATCGTCTTCATCGATGATATTCTGGTGTATTCTCAGACTGATTCAGAGCATGAACAGCATCTGAGGTTGGTTCTACAGAGACTGAGAGAGCATAGGTTGTTTGCAAAGTTCAAGAAGTGTGAGTTCTGGTTGTCTCAGGTATCCTTTCTTGGACACATTGTCAGTAAGGAGGGGATTAAAGTAGATCCAGCAAAGATCGAAGCGGTCAGAGATTGGCCAAGGCCAAAGAATGCTTCTGAGGTTAGAAGTTTCCTTGGATTGGCAGGTTATTACAGGCGGTTCGTGGAAGGGTTCTCGAAGATTGCTAGTGCTTTGACTGAACTGACACGCAAGAGCCAGAAATTTGTGTGGTCAGATAAGTGTGAGAACAGCTTCCAGGAACTGAAGCAGAGATTGATTACAGCTCCGATTCTGAGTCTTCCGAAAAACCAGGAGAAGTTTGTGGTTTACTGTGATGCTTCTCATCAGGGTTTGGGCTGTGTCTTGATGCAATCAGAGAAGGTTATAGCTTATGCTTCTCATCAGTTGAAGGAGTATGAGAAGAGGTATCCTACTCATGATCTAGAGTTGGCAGCGGTGGTTTTTGCTTTAAAGATATGGAGGCACTATCTTTATGGAGAGAAGTGTGAGATTTATACAGACCACAAGAGCCTGAAGTACTTCTTCACCCAGAAGGACTTGAACATGAGGCAAAGGCGTTGGCTGGAGTTAGTAAAAGACTATGATTGTGAGATTTTGTATCATCCAGGGAAAGCCAACGTGGTAGCTGATGCCTTGAGCCGGAAGGGTCCGGGGCAGATTCATGGTATAAGGCTGATAGCTAGAGAGTTAGCAGATGATATGACCAGAGCTGGTATTGAGTTGCTGCTAGGCCAGTTGGCTAACATCACTACATTCTACGCTATTAGTAAGGATCAAAGAGGGTCAGTTGGGTGATCCACAGCTGATCAAGATTAGAGAGGATGTTCTAGCTGGAGCATCCAGAGATTATACAGTGTTTGAGGTAGGCTTGTTGAGATACAAGGGGCGGATATGTGTTCTGTTAGACACTGCATTGAGGCGAGAGATTCTGGATGAATCTCATACTACACCTTACTCTTTGCATCCAGGCACCACGAAGATGTACCAGGATGTGAGATCGTTATATTGGTGGCCGGGGATGAAGAGGGATGTAGTAGAGTATGTGGCTAAGTGCTTGACATGTCAACAGGTCAAGGCTGAGCATCAAAGGCCGGCAGGGACACTGCAGCCTCTGGATATTCCGGAGTGGAAGTGGGAAGACATCACAATGGACTTTGTGGTGGGCTTACCCAGGACTACTGGTCAGCATGATTCTGTTTGGGTGATAGTGGATCGCTACACCAAGTCAGCTCACTTTCTGCCAGTGAGGACTACATATACGATTGATCAGTATGCAGATCTCTATGTGAGAGAGATCGTGCGGCTCCATGGTGCACCTAGGTCGATCGTGTCAGATTGGGACCCCACGTTTACCTCTAAGTTCTGGGGGAGTTTGCAGAAAGCCATGGGGACAAAATTGAAGTTCAGTACAGCTTATCATCCTCAGACAGATGGGCAATCTGAGAGGACGATCCAGATATTGGAAGACATGCTGAGAGCATGTGTGCTGGATTTCGGTGGGTCATGGAGTAAGTATTTTCCTTTGATAGAATTCTCTTACAACAACAGTTACCAATCTACCATTGGAGTAGCACCTTATGAGATGCTATATGGTAGGAAGTGCAGATCTCCCATCCATTGGGATGAGATAGGAGAAAGGAGATACTTAGGTCCTGATGCAGTTCAGAGGACCAGTGAGGCTATTGGGAAGATTAGAGGAAGATTAGAGCTAGAATGCTTGCTTCTCAGAGTAGACAGAAGAGCTATGCAGATCCCAAGCGCAGGAACGTGGAGTTCCAGGTAGGAGACTATGTTTTCCTCAGAGTCTCACCATGGAAAGGGGTGAGAAGATTTGGGAAGAAAGGAAAACTGAGTCCTAGATTTGTAGGTCCATTTGAGATCCTGGAGAGGATTGGTCAGGTGGCTTACAGGTTGGCTTTGTCTCCGACGTTGTCTGCTGTGCATAATGTGTTCCATGTATCAGCTCTTCGGAGGTATGTATCTGATGTGGGCCATATTCTGAGTTATGAAGATCTGGAGCTTGAGTCAGATCTCTCCTTTGAGGAGCAGCCAGTTCAGATACTTGACAGAAAGGACAAGGTCCTCAGGAATAAGACAATACCTTTGGTTAAGGTGTTGTGGAGGAACAGCAAGGTCGAGGAGGCGACCTGGGAACTGGAGTCAGATATGCGGAGTCAGTATCCCGAGCTGTTCAAGTAATTTCGAGGATGAAATTTCAGTAAGGAGGGGATAGTTGTAATACCCCGAATTCTCCAATGTGGTTAATGGCGTGAATAGTAGGCCGGGAGGGCCATGCTTGCTTAATTGTGTTATTAATTGATAAAATGCATGTATATGTTGATTATATTATGATATGATGTGAAATGCATGCATGTGAGTCCATATTTTTAATTACAGGGGTGTGATGGTAATTTGGCCCGTTGAGGGTAAACTGTTTATTTGGATGCATGTTGGTGATGTATTGTTAAGGCCACATTATAATGTGGATTTGTTCGAGCTATTCGGCATGAGACGATCTTTAAGTATTAACGTAGCGATTTAGTCATAACGGGATCGGGGTGAGTCTCGGGATGTTTTAATGATTATAACGTTGCCGGGAGTAAAAAGGGTAACGGGATATGAATTATTGGTGTTTTGGAATTTTGAGAATAGCGGGAATTGGAGAGCGTTAATTATGATTAACGAAATAGGTGAAAGATGACGATTTTACCCTTGGGGAGACATTAGAAGCTTTTGATGACCTAGGGGTATTAAGGTCATTTTTCTTGGGTTATATATGTTTCAAGTGGCTGTAGAAAGTTGTAGAACAAAAACAAAGCAGCTTCTTCACCTTCCCGTACACTCATTTCTCTCTATCTTTCTTTGAGGTTCTTGGTCCCAAGTTGAGGTAGCAAGTTAGGAAATCAAAGCTTGGAGGTTGTGGACTTAGTTCATCATCTTAAGAGGATTCAAAACCAGTTGGAGGTAAGGAATTGTCTTTGAATTTCAGGTGTACTCTGTTTTTCTTATAGTTTTCAGCTCTAGAATTTGATGTGGAAAGTTGGAATCAAGGGGAGTTCTTGGTGTTTGTGTGATTGGGTTTTGGTGAGGAGGTGATGTAGGTGAGGTTTAGGAGTTGAATTGGATGTTTTGGTAAGGTTTGGGATGTGTTTGGAAGGTAGGTTTCAAGAGGAATCGCAAGAATGGAGTTTCAGTGCAGCTGCTGGTCTGAAGCTGGCGCCCCAGCGCTGGTGGGTGGCGCCTAGGCGCTAGGCCAGTTTCAGGAAGTGTTGATTTTAGGGTTCGGGATGGTTTCTAAGGTTCGGGGGTTGGTTCCTTTGCTCCTTTTGAGTAGTTTGAGAGTCCCGAGAGTGGGGGATTGGTCCCGAGAGTGTGGTTTAGTTTGTAAACCATTCATTGATTTGTTTTATTAATGGTTTCTAATTGGTTATGATTAGGTAACCGCTAAGAAGTTTAAAGGTTGATCGTTCTCAGGGGTCGTTCTTTTAATCATTCTAGCTCGAACTGGAGGTAAGAAAACTGCACCCCAAGTGTGACATGCACGGATATTCATGAGGCATGTTGGTTGTGTACATATGCGGCCGCTTGACCACCACGGCCAAGGAGTTCTCAGAGGAACTAGGGGGTTTACCCTATTTTTGCCGCTTAGGTCGGCGGGATTGTAAATGTAAAGCAGTAATGACCATTTTGTACTGAGAACCACTTGTAAATGTTTTGTTTAGCTCTGCAGAGCAGTTTGTAATGAAAATCTCCATTTCCCTTTTATTGGTTTTATGCCTTAACCTGTTAATTACGCTTAGAGCACATTTTTGACCAAAGGACTCAGGTAGTGAGTCAAATTTCCGGTCCACCGTTCACCGTAACTGTTCTGAGGTAGCCAGGGCGTTACACTATCTCATCCACTACTAGACTTTTATGATTTTTAAGCCTTTGACTTCTTCCAGGTTCAAAGGGTTGCTTTATATCATTTTGAGAATTCTCATCTTGAGAATCAACTTTGGATGTAGAACCTTGAGAATTGTTCTCATATAACAAATTCTCCTTTAGAGATGTTGAAGCTTGAGAATTGTTGTCACATAGCATGTTCTCAAAGAATTCTACTTCTCTAGATTCAATCACAATATTAGACTCTAAGTCTAATAGCCTATAAGCTTTACTATTGTTGGCATAACCAACAAAAGCACACTTTATGGCTCTTGAACCTAACTTTGTTCTATTAGGTTCGTTTTTCTTACAATATGCAAGACACCCCCACACTTTGAAGTACCCTATGTTGGGTTTTCTTCCTTTCCATAACTCATATGGAGATATCTTATTTTTCTTCATCGGTATTCGATTAAGAATGTGACAAGCGGTTAAAAGTGCTTCACCCCATAAGTTGACAAGGTGGACAATGGCTTCGAGACCTTAGAAAAATCTTTGATAAATCTCCGATAAAACCCCGCATGGCCCAAGAAACTCCTCACTCCTTTAACTGAAATTGGAGGTGGCAAATTCTCTATAGTAGAAATCTTGGCCTGATCCACTTCAATGCCTTTACTAGAAATTTTGTGTCCCAAGAAAATCCCTTCTCTCACCATAAAGTGGCATTTCTCCCAATTAAGTACCAAATTCGATTCTTCATAGCGTTTAAGAACCGCTTCTAGGTGATCCAAGCATTCATCAAAATTAGACCCGAACACCAAGAAGTCATCCATAAAAATTTCGATATTTTTTCTACCATGTCGGAGAAAATAGCCATCATGCACCTTTAAAAAGTGGCTGGTGCATTACAGAGACCGAAAGGCATCCTTCGGAAAGCAAAGGTACCATATGGGCAGGTGAATGTTGTCTTCTCTTGATCCTCCGGAGTGATGGCAATTTGGTGGTAACCTGAATACCCGTCTAGGAAACAATAATAACCGTGGCTTGCAAGCCTATCAAGCATCTGATCCACAAATGGCAGCGGGAAATGGTCCTTCCTCGTCGCCTTATTTAGCTTGCGGTAGTCAATACAAATCCTCTATCCCATCACAGTACGCGTAGGGATGAGTTCATTGTTCTCATTTTTTACTACATTTATTCCTCCTTTTTTAGGCACCACTTGAACAGGGCTCACCCAAGCACGGTCAGAAATAGGATGGACTACCCCCGCATCCAACCAGTTAAGTATTTGCTTTCGAACAACATCCTTCATAGAGGAATTTAGCCTTCTTTGAGCTTCAATGGAAGGTTTGCTATCTTCTTCCATAAGAATTCTGTGAATAACCATTGAAGGGCTAATTCCTCAAATATCAGCCAAAGTCCACCCAATAACACGTTTATGAGCCCTCAAAACCTCAAAAGTTTTTCTACTTCACCTTTTGACAACAATGAAGATATAATAACCGGCAGCGTTTCTTTTTCCCCCAAGTACACATAACAAAGATGCTCCGGTAAAGACTTCAACTCAAGGACTGGAGGCTTCTCAATAGATGGTATGGGGCGCTCAGGCACTTGCCCCAATTCTTCAAATTTCTTCTTGTAATATGGACCATAAGAATTGATCCATTTCACATACTCATGAGTCTCCAAATCCTCCTCTTCATTATCACCACCCAACACCAGAGCCAATTCAAGAGGATCATTAGTAATCCTCTTTTTTGAAACCACCTCATCAATCACATCAACATTAAAGCAGCTATCACTTGCTCTTGGATAAGACATAGCCTTAAATACATTAAAGACCACTTCTTCCCCTTGAACTCTCAACCTCAACTCCCCCTTTTGCACATCAATAAGGGCTTGCCCGGTAGCCAAGAATGGTCTCCCAAGAATAATGGGAACCGTTGTATCCTCCTCCATATCTAGAACAATGAAATCCGCTGGAAAAATAAACTTGTCAACCTTGACTAACACATCTTCAATAACTCCCCTTGGGTGCTTGATTGATCGATCCTCGAGCTGAAGAGTAATAGTAGTAGGCTTTGCCTCACCAAGACAAAGCTTTCGAAAAACAGATAGAGGCATGAGATTGATACTTGCTCCAAGATCACAAAGAGCATGTTTGCATTCAAATTTCCCTATAGTACAAGGGATAGTAAAACTCCCCAGATCTTGAAACTTTTGTGGAAGCTTCCTTTGTAGAATTGCACTGCACTCCTCGGTAAGTGCCACTGTCTCAAAGTCTTTCAATCGTCGTTTCTTCGATAAAATCTCTTTCATGAATTTCACATAACTCGGCATTTGCTCCAAAGCCTCAGCAAATGGGATGTTAATGTGAAGCTTTTTAAACACCTCAAGAAACTTTGAAAATTGTTTGTCAAGGGAATTCTTCCGGAGTCGTTGTGGGTATGGGATTTTGACATTAGAATCAGCAACTACCGGTTGAATCTTCTCCTTGGTTGTAAGGCCTTCAGTAACCTTTTCCTCCACCCGGGGCTCAAATTTTTCATAACTCTCCTCTTCTACAACCTTTTTTTTCTTGAGTCCCCTTAAGAGAATGATCCTCAATTTCTTTCCCGCTCGTCAAGATAATAGCTTGACATTGCTCCTTAGGATTTACCACAGTATTGCTAGGCAAATTCCCTTGAGGCCTAGTATTCAACATATTGGCTAATTGCCCCACTTGCATCTCCAAATTTCTGATGGAGGATATAGTTTCAGTCATAAAATGAGTTTGAGTGTTGGTGAGAGTCAATAGGGCAGCTTGTAATTCACTAGGTTGTTCTGTAGGATTTGGCAGCCTAGGTTGCTGAGAGGTTGATGCTTGTGGTGGTGCTTGAGTCATAGGTCACTGATACCGTGGTTGAAACGGTTGTTGTTGGCCTTGATTATTTCTCCAGGAAAAGTTAGGATGGTTTCTCCACCCCGGATTATACGAGTTAGAGTAGGGGTTGTTGTAGGGCCTTTGAAAATTACCCACTGCCTGAACTTGACATTGTTGTGATCTAAAGCAGCTTGGCACTGGTCAAAAGGATGAGACCCCCCACACAATTCACACATTACTTGGGCTTGCACAACCTGGGCAGACATGGTATTTTGTTGCAACTGCTTAGTTAGAGACGCAACTTGAGCAGTTAAGGCTGTGATTGCATCTAATTCGTGAACCCCTGCAACCTTGTTATTACTGCCCGCTCGTTCACTTGGCCATTGGTAATTATTAGTGGCCATTTCCTCTAAGAGTTCATAAGCTTCATTAGAACTTTTGCTCATAAACGCTCCTCCCGCTGCTGCATCAATGATTGTGCGAGTGGTATTGCACAAACCATTGTAAAAGTTGTGGACCAACATCCACTTCTCAATGCCGTGGTGGGGACATTTTCTGATTAAGTCCTTGAACCTCTCCCAAGCATCATACAAGGATTCTCCCTCAAATTGAGAAAAGTTATTGATCTCCCCTCTCAGTTTAGCAGCCTTAGCAGGTGGAAAGAACTTCGCTAAAAACTTATGAGCTAGAGCATCCCAAATGGTGATAGTATTGGCCTCAAGTGAATTCAGCCAACTTTTCGCTCGGTCCCGTAGTGAGAATGGGAACAAACGCAATCTAATGGCATCATCACTCACCCCATTCATTTTGAAAGTAGCACACAACTCCAGGAAATTGGCTATGTGCATATTAGGGTCTTTAGTGGGGAGGCCACTAAATTGAACAACAGTTTGGACCATCTGCAATATAGCAGGCTTGATCTCAAAATTATTTGCCTCTACTGCTGGAGGACGGATGCATGAGTGTACCCCTGTGACAGTAAGGAGTACATAGTCCCGTAGAGCTCTTGGACGGGCAGGATTATGATTTTGTGGTGCTCCCCCGCTCATGTTTTCCACACTGTTGTTATTAATATCTGCTGTAACAACAGTGGAACTTTCAACCCTCTTGTTTTTTTTGTTTCGCTTGCACTCTTTCTCGATCTCAAGATTAATTGGAATTGGACTGTCAACTCCCCTTCTACTGCACATATAAGGAAAATGCCTGAGATAAAGAACAACCGCAGCCAAACAAATTAGAAATTATTTAAAAGACAGCCAAATTAGAAATAAAATTAACTATTTTAATATTGATAATTTTTCAGTCCCCGGCAACGGCGCCAAAAACTTGTTGCGAATTTTGTAGCTACGCAAGTATACATAATCGCTTTTGTAGTTTATTTCGGTAAGACCGATATCGTTCCCACGGAGACTGATTTATCAATTACCAAATAATTAATTTTTAGTTTCTATTTGACTAAGGAAAAGTGTATTTGTGAATTTTGAAAACAAGAAAACAGAAATAAAGGAAAATTGCAGAAATTAAATAATAACAAGAACACAAGGATTAAATTCACTGTAAAATAATTAGGAATCCTAATCTTCTCTACTTTCCACTCTATTATTCTTTAATTCAATTATTACTGAAACTCTTCTCACTGAAATGATAGGCATGCAAAAGTGTTAACTATTCGAGTTAAGAAATAGAAAACTCGACCTAATGTGAATTCCCTATATTTCTATGGTCAATTCAAACAATAGGAAGCAATGAATACAGCCATAAATCACATAAACCAATTTGATACTCTCGTTCTAAATTGAAATCTATGTCTATTCAATTTTAGCATATTCAAATCTTACTTTTCAGATTTTTATTCAAATTCATAATTCGTATGTAAAAGTTGATCAATCAATCACATACACAATAAACACAAACTGAATAAATTTCAGATGAAGAAGAAATAGAGAAATGCATTAAATCATAATAGAGTTTCAAGAGAGTCAATTAGAAAACCTAAATAGAAATTTAGTTCATGTTTATCATTAAGAAATCCATAAACATGAAATTAACATAAACGAAAACTAAAACTAAAAGAAAAGAAAAGAAAAGAAAAGAAAGAACTCTAGATGATCAATCCAATCTTCATCCAAAGCCTCCTTAGCCTCCTCTCCCAGTCCAGATATCAAAAAGTGCCTCATTCCCTCTCATTTATCGTCATTTAAACCTAATTAGTGTTTTGTTAAACATGAAATGACTAAAACACCCTTAATTAAAAATCTGCGTTTTTCTCTTTTGTAGACATATCCTGCAGTTGCAGGATGCCATTCCTGCGGTTGCAGGAATGCTCTAGAAATGTAGAAACTCCTCTGATGTTGCGGCCGCAAGACACACTTCTTGTGGTCGCAGGAAGTGCTCCGAAACACATTTTCCACCAATTTTTTTCATTTTGTCAATTTTTCCACCATGTTACCACACCTAAGTCACCTAAGCCCTTCGACACCTGAAAACATACAAAAACAAACGTAAAATAGAACAAAACAAAACAAACACCTAATACTTTTCCTAAAAAACACATAGATAAATGAGTCTAAAACTCATTTATCAAATGCTGGCTTGCCAAGCAAATCACCACTTACCAAGTTTCTACTCATTTCAGGAACATAAAGTACATTCACTAATGTAACTTTCTTGTCGGAGGTGAAGTAGACTTCAATAGTACCTTTGCCAAGTACCTTGGATTTGCCCTCATTGCCCATTTGAATCTCATGGTTTCCCTTTGACTCTTCAAAGGTCTTGAACAATGATTTGTCATAGGTGACATGGACGGTGGCACATGTATCATACCACCATCCTTTCACCTTGCCTTGGACCGCATTCACCTCACTAAGGGTAGCAACTATGTTTTCCTCTTGAGTTGTGTTCACCTTAGGTCCTTGTTGGTCTTTTCTATGCCTACACTCTCTAGCATAGTGACCCTTTTTCCCACACACAAAGCAAGGACCTTTCTCACCCTTAAACTTGTTTGGGTTGGTTTTTGGACCCAAAGGTTTCTCGTTACCCTTTTTCCCTTTGTTTTTGGGATGTTTTGGTTGTGACACCGCATTTGCTTTGGAAGTCTCTCCATTAGACCCCTCCACAAGTTTATCTCTACATATTGATTCCTCTTCGATTCGAATATTTTTTGGATTTCCTCCAAAGAATAATCCTCATTTTTATGAAGGATTCTTTTCCTATAGCTCTTCCAAGTTGGTGGTAATTTAGCCACTATATCACCAACTTGAAAGGCCTCGGGAAGCTCAATCTTTAGCACTTTCAATTTATTAACAGTTATTTGCAATTCATGAATTTGAGGAAGAATATGTTTATCACCAAAAAATTTGAAATCGAAGTATTGAGAAATCAAAAACTTTTTGGTACCTTCCTCTTCCGCCTTAAACTTTTTCTCAAGTGCTTCACATATCTCCTTGGCCGATTTGGTCTTGGTGTAGAGGTCATAGAGCCTATCGGATAGGGCGTTGAGGAAATGACCCCTACAAAGGAGATTGTCCTCCTCCCTCTTCCTTCTCTTCTCCACCTCCTCGGGAGTGTCTTTGTTGGATGGCTCGGCTAGAGGTGCCAAGGAAGACTCAAGGATGTAGGCGATTTTGAGAGTGGTTAAAAGAAACCTCACCTTGTCTTGCCACCTAGTAAAATTAGATCCATCGAACCTTTCTAATCTCACTAGGTCTTGGTTCATGATCTTGATTGTCTCCCCTTCCATTGAAACAAAAAAGGGCTAAGCTTTTGAATGTTAGGAAAATATATATTGCCTCAATGGATATGGGTAAGAATATTACAACTCTATGCAATAATATTACAAATAAATATAGATTGATTAAATAAGGTTACAACTCTATAACTGAAAGTACAAATAAACAAAAAAGAAGAAGAAGAAGAGAAGAAGGATGGAATAGTGAAAAATACAACTCTAAGCAAAAGATTACAAATAAAGTAAAAGTGTTTGGAACAAAAGAAGAAATGATTACAACTCTAAACAAAATTACAAGTAAATAAAACAAGAGGAATGAGAAGAAAAGCAATAGAGGAAATTATAAGAACAAAACAAAGAAAACTCTCACTTACACAACCTAAGTGAAGAGTGTTGGGGATCACCAACTTGAACAAAGTATAAAACCTTTCTCCAAAAGCTTATTTCCCCTAACTCAAGCACTAAGGGATCTCTCTCAGATATTGGAAATACTTTCTGGAATTATCAAGCCTTAAGGTGTTTCTAGCCAAGTACTCTAATGGATAGAAACATTGTGTCTTGCAAGTGAGCTATAGGCTCCTATTTATAGAGTTTAGAGACACCCTTTGAATTTCAAATTCCACCAACCCCCATGGCTGTTACCAATGTTTAATTGGATTAATATGGAATTAAAAAAGAGATTTGGGAGTTATTTGGGTATTTTGAGTCGTTCAACAAAGATTGAAAAAACTGAAAAATTTGTCAGTTTTTGGCCTGTGGCCGCGACCACTAGTCTCTGTCCCACAGGCCGCGACCACCAACATTCAGTGGCCGTGGCCACCGACCAATTTCAGCACAAAAAATGTGATGTTTTTCCAAACGGTTCCAAATCCTCCAAAATGATTTTGTAACTCCCAAAACACATTATTGGGGTTAAAATTATATCTCTAACAGCCATTTCACATATGACTTTATGACATTCATCTCAATATTGTGTAACAACAAATTTACACAATAAATGGTAATATTTGGAAGTTACAAATTTGTAACACCAAATATGTTACATTATTTGGATATATCTCATATATCTGAATATTGTAACTCTCTATTATATGTTACAATATGTGACACTCTTTGTCACATTTATTTAATCTAAAACATTATATTATAATATAATATTACATTATATTATAAAATAATATAACACTTGCTAGCCAAAAAACTGCTATCCGAAGTAAATGACAACAACATGGATTTCTTTAGAAAAAAAGACTTGTTTTACCATAACTTACAACCATAGTTGTCTTTTATTTAAATATATGTATCTTACTTTTGAATGTATGAAGAAACTATGTCAACTTCATCTCATTAAATGGTATTGAATGACTTTGTTTATTTCATCTTAATAGTGGAATGGATAAATCTTTGTCACTTTTATCTTATTAAGTTATGTGTGAATTAAGTGTGAACCAGGTTGTAACTCCCTGGTTACCCCAGAACAGTTACGGTGAACCAGAAATTTGACCCGCTACCCGAGTCATTTGGTTAAAAACGTGTTCTAGATGTTATTAACAGGTTAAGGTGAAAAACAATAAAAAGGAAATGATATATTTTATTAAGTATATAAACTTCTCATGAGATATTCAAAACATTTACAAGTTGTTTATTATACAAAATGACCACTACTATTTCAAAATATACAACCCCGCCCGCCTAAGCGGAAAAAATAGGGTAAACCCCTTAGTTCCTCTGAGAACTCCTTGGTCGTGGTGGTCAAGCAGCCGCATATGTACACATCACCACCTAAGCTCTCCACTTAAGGCTGGGTGAGCTTCTCTTTCCCTTTACCTGCACCACATAGCACCCATGAGCCAAGGCCCAACAAGAAAACAAAATAAAGCATGATATAATATCAACAATGATCATAATAATCATTCAGGACCATCAGTCCAAAACAGATAGGTGACAGTAGCAAAAGTCACAAAAGTGGGTACAGCTCCCTCTAGCCATGTGACGATAGGGTCACCAGGGCTTAGCTGATAAGTGATCCTTTCATGAGTTTGACCAGGATAGGTGTATGGTGAATAGTCACCAACATAACCTTCCTCATGACCATAGAGTCATAACCCTGGAACCTCGTTCCCTAGCCATGTGACAACAACCATCGGGGCCTTATGCCCTGGCTCTGAGTACTAGTCTTAGACTAGTCAAGCACTTATAAGTTCATCGACCTTAGGGTCGGTCCAGCATTAATGCCATAGAGCCATTCAATGCTAATATCGATTAGATCTAATCTTCACTTGGCTCGACGTCCATGACGCTATGCCATTTCTGACTCTTAAGTCAGTGTCCCTGACTAGTCAGTGCCATATACAGATAAACAATATTTGCTAGCATTCAATAAGCAATCCATGTCTGCATTTATCAATCAACATGCCTCAATACCAACACGCATATCACATATACTCAGGGTGCAAATTTCTTACCTCAAGTTCGAGCGAGAAATATTATAAGAACGACCCCTGAGAATGATCGATCTTTTAGTTCCTTAGCGGTTACCTAATCACAACCAATTATAACCTCCATTAATAAGAATCAACATAAACAGGGTCTTAACCTAAGCACCACTCTCGGGACCTCGAAACATGCCCACACGGTGAGTGGATTCGATCCCGGGCCTTAAGGATTGAAACCCCAAGTCAAAAACCCTTAAAAACACCCAAAACGGGACTTTGAAGGAACAGGGTAGCGCTATAGCGCTGAACCCCTAGCGCCCCAGCGCTATTCTCAGAACCCCCAACATGCCCATTTGCCTCCTGAGTAGCGCTGTAGCGCCCTAAGGTGGGCGCTATAGCGCTACCTCCAGCACTGAAATCCCCTGAAACACCCTTCTTCATCTCCTTCGATTTCCACTTGATTCCAAAGCTTCCAAAACCCATTCTTGATGCCAAACGAACCCAAAAACCATCCTAACACACCCCAAACATCACAAGCATAGGAACCCTAGCCAAAAACTCCCAACAAAACCAAGATCTCAACCTAGAAATCACAGCTGCAAAACAAAGCTTGAACAGAGCAAACCAGAGAATTCTATGGTTAGAAACTTACCCAAAGCTCAGCTTATGAAGCCCTTCAATGGAGGAACACACTACCAAACTCCCAAGGCTTGCTTCCCAAGCTTGAATCCTCAAGAATGATTCAAAAATCACAAAGAAAACTGAAGGGAAGATGGTACGGGAAAACTCTTAAACGTGCTTTGTTTTTCTACCTCTTCCTCAGCCAAAAATGACTTATATCTATCCTAGGGGTGAAATGACCATTTTACCCCTAGGTCAATTAATAGTTTCTAAAGGTTCCCAAGGGAAAATTTGTCATTTCCAACCTATCTCGTTAATCATAATTAACGCTCTCTAATTCCCGCTAATCAATAATCTTGAACTCCAATAATTCACATCCCGTTACCCTTTAACTTCCGGTAACACTCTAATCATTAAAATCACCCCGAGACTCACCCCGAGCCCCGAACTTAAACCTGTTGTGACTAGTCCGCTAATCAATAATCCAAGATCGTCTCATGCCGAATAGCTCGAACAAACCCACATTATAATGTGGTCTCAACATATATCACCGACAATTATACAATTATACCCTCAACGGGCCAAGTTACCATCACACCCCTGTAATTAAGAACGTGGACTCACATGCATGCATTTAACATCATATTATAATATAATTCACATATACATGCATAATATCATTTAATGGCATACTTAAGCAAGTATGGCCCTCCTGGCCTACTAATCCTGCCTTTAAACCACATTGGAGAATTCAGGGCATTACACAGGTGTCAATTATGTGTGAATTATGTGTGAACCGCGTGTGAAATATGTGTGAATCAGGTGTGAACTATGTGTGAATTATGTGTGAATTAAGTTTGAACTAGGTGTCAATTATGTGTGAATTATGTGTGAACCGCGTGTGAAATATATGTGAATCAGGTGTGAACTATGTGTGAATCAGGTGTGAATTAAGTTTGAACCAGGTGTCAATTATGTGTGAATTATGTATGAACCGCGTGTGAAATATGTGTGAATCATGTGTGAATAAAGTGTGAACCAGGTGTCAATCATAGACATAATCCGCGTTTTTCTCATTTGTAGACATATCCTGCGGTCGCAGGATGTCATTCCTGCGGGCGCAGGAATGTCCTAGAAATGCCAAAACTTTTATGGAATTGTGGCCGCAAGACACCCTTCCTGCGGTTGCAGAAAGTGCCCCGAAACATCGTTTTCTACCAAGTTTTGTCATTTTGTCGATTTTCCCCATGTTTCCACACCTAAGTCACCTAAGCCCTTCGACACCTAATACTTTACCTGAAAAACACATAGATAAACAAGTCTAAAACTCGTTTATCATGAATTAAGTGTGAACCAGCTGTCAATTATGTGTGAATTATGTGTGAACCGCGTGTGAAATATGTGTGAATCAGGTGTGAACTATGTGTGAATTATGTGTGATTTACGTGCATGTATGAATTAGGTGTGTCTGAAACAAAAAACTTTAACACAAAAAGTCGTATTACTGAACCAATCTAAAAATTCAAATTCCGCGATTGAAGAGTACAAAGTAAAACAATCAAAGTACAAACTAAGCATGTTTAGACGGCGGGGGACAAACAGTGGTACACGTCACTCGATTGTGGCCCAGGACACCACATCTACTACATCTATGTTGTTTGCTATTCTTCTCACCCTTTGATAAACATCGTTTCTTCTTTGTACGACCAGCCTTCTGCTTCACTAAAGGAGGAGCTATCATCATACTTCCTATGTCATTTGGTCACACCCAAGATTCTTCATTACCCAGCGTATATACAGATCCACCATAGGATGACAACCACGCTTCAGCTGTGTAGATTCTGGAGCATAAAGTATATGGACTAATGCCACGATCTCGAGCACCAGCTAGAGCGTGTTCACAAGGAAGACCTATCAAATCAAATCTTCTACAACTACATTTTTTCCTCCTCAGGTCGACATCTCCATCAAGGTCACCATCCAATATTGTTATTTCATACTGACTAGACGGAAAAGGGAACGAGGTAGTGGACTTGTCTGCTAACTTTCGCAAATCAGCTTCCACTTCTGTGGCAAGAGGACCTGTAGCCGCTGATTCTGCTGTTCGACGCTCGAAAAACCATTTTTGTAAAGTGTACCTCATAAATTCCATGAGACAAGTAATTGGCCACCCACGTGCCTTAGCAATGACATTATTCCTGCTTTCGGCAATACATGTAGTCATTAAATTATATTAATGACTAGGAAAGAAAGAAAGAGCCCACTTTTCAAAACCCACTTGATTCTCTAAGTATTTAGCAATTGCAAGATCTTTGAATTTAATCTTCTCAAAATGGCGCAAAAACGCTCGCTTTCTATAAGCTTTCACTGCAAGGAAGAATTCTTCATGGAAATGGTCAGCTTTGAACTTCGCACGGATATTCATGCTAACATGATGTATACAAGCACCGTGGTGTGCCTTAGGAAATTTTTTAGTCAAGGCACTTGCTATACTAGTATGTCTATCAGACACGAATACTAGATTCTCTACTTCACCAATCGCTTCCTTCAACATCAGTAGAAAATACAACCATGAGTCATTATTCTCTGAGTCAACTACTGAAAATGCAATTGGATATATTTGCTTGTTAGCATCTTGTCCCATGGCACATAACAAAGTACCTCCACACCGAGTAGTGAAGAAGGTTCCATCTACACATATAATTAGGCGAATATATGTTTTAAACCTTATTATAGAAACACCTAAGGCCATGAAGTAATATTTGAACCTACCTTTATTGTTCATCTGCAAATGAGTAACAGTTCCAGGATTTTTTTGCTCCATCATGTATAGAAATGAGGGAAGTTTCTGAAATGATGATTCTGGTGTACCTCTTATGTAAGCCAATGCATGCTCTCGACACCTCCAAGCTTTAGCATAGCTCATATGAACTCCATATGATAAACTCATATCTTTTACAATTGACATTGGCTTGTAATTAACATCATCACCCTCAATTTTCTCCTTATGACATGTCCAATAAGCCATGAGGATGCCTGACGGTGATCTTTATGTCGAACATCCAATGAGCATGTGTGTTGACTGAAAAATTTATGAACCTCGAACATATTGGAATTAACCAATTTTGTAGCCCTCAACCTCCATTTGCATATATTATCGACACATACTGTACACCATATATTTTTCGCAGACTTCTTTACTTTAAACTCAAAGTTTTTCTTTAATGCATAAAGATGGAGTTTCATCTTCAACTCTTGCTTGTTCTCAAATATTTGACCCTATTTTATTTCCCACGAATTGATACTCGAAGAAGATGTCAGTAAGTGAGCTGTTGAGGCTGAAGTAGAGCCTTTTTCCCCTTGATTCAACAAAAGTGGAGTACTCCATAGATTATCTTCACCAACTTGTCTTACTTTACGACCTCTATTATTTGAGAAATCATGGCTCTTCAATACTTCATTGGAGGTTGACAGTTGTAAATTATGCTTCACAAGTACATCATTGCAGGTAGGCCTATCAATATTTTCATTATCATCTGAGCTTAATGCATCACTATTATCATCATCACAACTGTCTTCATTGCCATCAATGCAAAAATCATCATTCACTTTGGTTTCAACTGGAGGAATAGTATACAACTCACGTGTTTTAGTAACCAAAGGATCATTACTTCCCTTCTCTATAGTAGACACACATAGGGGTGTCCGATGATTGATAGATGTTCCTATCTCATCAAGAAAAAAAGCAGCAGCATCATCATTACTAATCAAAGATGGAGGGATACCTTTACTTCCAAAATGATAGATTACATTTAAGTCAAGATCAATACGAGACTTGTCAGCTCCGATTAAAGTATACAATTGATCAACAAGACTATTGTAAGTGATAGTCTTTGGCACCTTCATACCCTTGCTTTGTTTCGCACTAAATGACCAACCTTCGTTCAAAACTTGTTCCCATGATCCATTATATAACACCACAATATTTATATGTGTCTGACCTGTATAACATATGACAAAAGGTTTGGAACCCAAAGGTTATTAGGTAAAACTAGCCAAAAGAAATAAGAAATAAATGTGTGAAGCATGTGTGAACTGTGTGTGAACCGTGTGTGAACTGTGTGTGAACCAACTGTGAAACATGCATGTGTGAACAATGTGTAAACCATATGTGAATCATGTATGAACCAAGTGTGAATCATGTGTGAACCAAGTGTGACCAAGTGTGAATCATGTGTGAACCAAGTGTGAATCATGTATGATGTATGTGCGAACCAAGTGTGAATAATGTGTGAACTCGTTTGAACAATGTGTGAACACAGTGACCTAAATCGTGGAAATCATTGAACTGTGTGTGAACCAAGTGTGAATCGTGTGTGAACCATATGTGAACAATGTGTAAACCATATGTGAATTATGTGTGAATCAAATGTGAATCATGTGTGAAGTATGCGTGAACCAAATGTGAATCATGTGTGAAGTATGCGTGAACCAAGTGTGAACCAAGTATGAATCATGTGTGAACAAAGTGTGAACGCAGTGACCTAAATCGCGAAAATCAATCAAAAATTCGTCATCTCTACATAAAATTATTTCTTTTCACAGATTTTTAGTGTAGTGTAGTTCCAAAATTCTATTTAAACTATTACGCAAGACACACATAACCTAAAAATAAAAAAAAAACTTACTCATTATCAAATCAAATGTTCAAACTTCTTCAAGTTTGTGAGATGATTTTTCTTTAATCTTCAATCTTCTTCAACTTGGGTGAGAAGAAAAAAAAGTTATGATAGATTACATCACTTTCCAAAGCTTTGTGAGAAGAAAAATGGTGATGATCTCTCTTTGATGATGATTTGAGAGAGAGGGAGAAGGAAGAGTGTTTGTTCTCTTTGTGAGAGAGAAGGAAGAGAGAGAAGGGGCTGAAGACGAAATGGGAAGGGAAAAAAAGGGAGGAAGAAGCCTAATGTTAATAAGGGTAAGTTAGTCATTTCACATGGATATAAGGTTAAAAATATGAGAAACATTAAATGGGCGTTAAAGTTAGTATTACCCTATAAAATAGGGTCAATTCATGGAGTTTCCCAAAAATAATTAGAAAATGAAGGAAAAAAATAAAAAAATTGAAAAAAAAAACATTAAAAAACAAAGAAAACATAACTATGATAAAAATTGTGGTTTTCATATTTTAGTTAGCTACTAATTGTGTTTCTTATACTTTAATTTTTTCTTTAATAAATTTTCTCATACAAATTAAAAAAAATATACAATTCTCATATTTTTGCACATTATAGTTGATGGATCCAAAACGGGTATGTTTTAAAAATTTATACTCACAAGCGCACGAATCGTATATGGAATATAGTGTTCGTGTAAGCACGAGATTGAACCCAAAGGAGTTGTCTAAAATCGAAAATAAAACTATTTTAAATCAAAAGTAATAAATTCTAACCTAGCTCCAAAGATTGAAGAGATTTTTTAATAATGAAAATAAAATAAAATACAATAATATAGAATTTAAATACAATATATATTACTAATTTAATAATTGTAAACAATGTGGTAAAATAAGATTATTAAGGATTAGAGTCCACAAAATATAAGTTCAATAATATTTATAAGTACATTGATTCCCAAGTTTTAGTGATAGTTAAAATAAATCAAACTATCATTTTCCAAATGGATTTATAATTTTAATTACTTCTAAAAAGATAAGATTTTTCTTTACTTTTCAAAATTATAATTTCAAAGTATTTAATGTAAATCAACCTAATGAAATAACAAATAAATCAATGAATATTATTTATAAGGCAAACATAATATTTTTGTTCTAAGCATGGATGTGTACAATTTAATGACACATCTTACACAAAGAATATTATGTTTTAGCACTAATGAAAAATAAAGTATAAATATGTGCTAACAATCCAAAATACATGATATTTAAGATGAAAGAAGATGTTTGAACAAGAAAAATCCATGAACTTTGTTGCACAAAATGGGAAATCAATATACAAAATAAACACTATCTAGTTACATATTGTTTCATCATCACCTTAATAATCTTAAAAAGATTAGAAACTCATAACTAAAATAGCAAATACAAACTAAAAATTACAAACATAAATAGGAAAATTTGGAGGAGAAACCCCTAAATTTCCTCTAAAAATACATAGAAAAATAACCAAAAAGAAGAAAAAGATGAAGAGAATAGAGAGGTTTTGAAATGTGTAGAATTTGTGGTATGGTAACCTCTCTAAACTTGACACCCTAAATGGTCTTCAAAACTCCATATTTATAGCCAAAATGAGGTATTAAAATAATAAATTTAAATTAATTAAATTGATTAAATTAATTTAATTAATTATAATATGGCAAATAGGGATAAATTATAGGGTGTAATAATGATGTTTTGGGGTAAAATGTGTAGAAAGTGGGGTAAAAAGTGGCATTTTTGAATATAGGGGACAAGAGTACAAATTAAATTGTGGGCTCAAGGAATTTGAGGCATGCATGGGTGGCTAGGCAAAGTGGCTGACTGATGGCAGAAGCTTGGGAAGCTCCTGGCGCTTCACGTGTGGGCCTGGGATTTCGGCAGGGTCAGTTGGCTGAGGAGGTGATTGCGCCTGATGTCGAGTGGGGTACGTGTGGTATGGTTGAGCTGCTGTGGCTGGATTGAGCATGGGCCTGGGCTTCAGATGGCAGGCCCAACGACTGGGAAGGGAGGCAGCACGAAGACGGGTCGTGGGCCTGGGGAGGCTGGGCTGCTGGGCTTGGTTATGGAATTTTAAAAATGCTATTTTTTCTTTCTTTCTTTACTTTTCAAATCCCAAAAATTCCCTACAAAATATAAAATAAATCATAGTAAAATATTTTCAACTATAAAATAAATCAATTTAATTCTTTGAAAATATTAATTATAACTTAATTTATACTTAACATTTTAAGTTCAAAATATTTTTATACTTAACAATACAATATTTTTTTACCTCAAACTAAACAACAATAATTTAAATAATTAAACTACAACAAAATAACTATAAAAACACACAAAAAATATATAAAATTAAAATAAACCTAATAAATTCAAAATTACTTTAAAACTTGATAAATCAATTAAAAACTCAAGAATTAAGCAACAATTAGTACATAAAAAGTGGTAAAATAACTCTATTTTGTAGAGTTATCAATGGTATAAAAGCCATAATTTTGAAAAATTCCCTAAATATTATCTTATTGGAATTTTTTTTTTAAATATGGCTTTTATATGTAAAAATACGAGAATTATGATTTTCTTAGTTTGTATGAGAAAATTTATTAAATTAAAAATTAAAGTATGAAAAACATAATTAGTAGCTAAATAAAATATGGAAATGCCACATTTTTTTAATCATAGTTATGTTTTCTTTTATTTCGAATGTAATTTTATTTTATTTTTTTCAATTTTTTATTTTTTCCTTCATTTTTTAATTATTTTTTCTTTCTTTTTTCCTTACTTATTTTTTATTCCATTTTTTTTTTCAACCAAAATTTTCCTTTCATCCTTTTGTTTTTCCGTTCTTCTTATTCATTTATCTATTTTTTTTCTTTCATTTGTATTGTTTTTTTTTTTCATATTTTTTCAGTTTTCTTTCCTTCTATTTTTTCTTCATTTTTGTATTTATTATTTTCTCCTTCCATTTTTTTTTCTTTTTTCACACATATGAGTTCTTTTTTCTTTTTTTTTTTCTTCTTCCATTTTTTCTTTTTATTTTTCATTTTTTTCTACCAATTTTTTCATTCATATTTTTTTCTTTCTATTTTTCTATTATTTTTCTTCTTCTTCTTCTTCTTTTCATTTTTATTCATTCATCGGTTTTTTTCCTTCATCATTTCTTTTGTTTTGTTTTTTTTTTCCATATTTTTTTAGTTTTTTTTCCTTCCTTTTTCTTCATTTTTTGTACTTATTTTTTCTCATTCCATTTTCTTTTTCCCCCTTTTTTTCACACATATATTTTAGCATTACATAATTATTTTACTATTTTTTTATTTATTATCTTTTTTTATTGTTTTTTCCACTATATGTAAAAAAAATTCAAATCAATTTTTTCAGCATTTTCTTTTTACTGTAACCCTTACAGGAACACCAAAATTTCGAAAGAAAACTAATAAAAATATGAAAACATGAATGGGTAACCAGCTACCCTGATGAGAACATTCAAATCTAGAAAAATTATATGAAGAAGGTGGGATAGAACGAAAAGGGGGTGGATCTGATTTTTTTCTTTCTATCTTCAGATCTGTGGTAACTGGTTACCTTCCCGTTCTTTGTGTGTATATTTCTGGGGGTAACTGGTTACATTCACGTTATTTGTGTGTATATTTCTGAGGGTAACTGGTTACTTTCGCGTTTTGATGTGTGTATATTTTTTAGTTCTTTATGGTAACTAGTTACCCATGTTACTAAATTCATAGTTACTTCTTCTTCATTTTTTAATGAAGTGTTATTCCTCTTTTTCATTCAAATTTGATGTTTCTTTTCATATTTGATATGAGTAACCTGTCACCTCTCTTATGGTAGCTGGTTACCCATCTTATGGCAGAAGGTTACTCTTCTCAGGGTAACTGGTTACTCCATCTGATACATGTTATTTAACCTAGCTCTATGATTTTTGTTTACATAATTGTCAAATATCAATCAAGTAACTGGTTACCTTACCCAGGATTTGAAAAAAGAAACGTACAATCTAAAAAAAAAGGAAAAATGTTTATAATAAATAAAAATAATAATAAACACAATTCATATTACAAAAAAAAAAAAGAATTTTTTTTTGCAAAACAACCAAAGAAAAATTCAATATAAAATTAGTGATACAAAAATAATATATAAAAAAAAGCTAAAAAATAATAATCAAATTACAAACAAATTTTGACACACCATAAGAGCAAGTATTTTCTACAATAAGTTATATTCTAGCAATGCATCATCAAGATAATACTCAGGGACGGAGGCAATCAAGCATTTGAGTAGGCTTAAGCCCTCACTGAAAATATTAAAAAAGCATATACATATTTATTAATTCTTGTATTTTTTTGTTACTATATGTATATATTTATTAAAAGAAAACAAATGTATATAACTCTTATAAAATATAAGGCATTACTTAAATTTGTTAAGCCAATTTATTTCAAACCAAACTTAGCCCAATAAATGAACAAAGTACAAGATAATTATAAACCACTAAAACTTTAACACCTCATTTTAATTAAAATGATGATTATATATATTTATAGATAATTATATATTTAATACACAAGCAATTGTACTGTTCTATTTGTTTCCTATTATATTTTATTCTTTTTCTTTTATAGGAAGTCTTTTCAAATTCTCCAGAAACTTCATTCTCAGACCAAAATTTTTACCGTGAAAGAAAATAAACTTTGAGAGAAAGCTATCATCTCAAATAAAAAAAAAAAAAAAACCTTTGAACTGGAGAGTAAGCCATACGTCCCTGGTTGGTGAGGCAAGTGTGAGCCAAATTCAAAAAGGTCTTAGAAAATAGCACAACCAATTGCAAAAGTGAGTAACTTCTTATTTCTTGCCTTTACTTTTAATTTTTTAATATAATAAATGGTGTAAATAGTACAACAAAATAGTTAATTTTGTTTTTCTTTCTTTTGCTTTTCAATTTATGTTAGTGGTTGATTTTTTTTCTTCTATTTGCATTTGTTTAAATGTCATATAAAGATATATATATATATATATTTTTTTTTTTCTTTTCTTGAGTGAACCCATAGAATTAGAACAAGGGGCCACAAACCATTAAATTAGATAAAACAAAATTCTTACAACAATACTACAAAAAAAAAATTGAAAAAATGCATGAAAACAACCATGAGCAACACTAAATGTAATTAATAAACTTCAAGGAGAAAAAATGAGATAGTCATTGAGAATATATATATATATATATCCTTGAATGAATTGATGATATAATTTTTAAATTTATAAAAGAAAAGCAAATTTACAATTGCTTTAAACCGAATCTTTATTGAGGTATGTTGTGTATTTTATAGTTGTTTGTTTGCTTCCTTGTTTAGATTCTAATTATGTAATATTCTTATATTTTATGAATATAATCATATTCATAAGTCTTACTATTAATCTTTCATATATTTAACTACTACAATAGGTATGAAGAGGAATTTTAAAAGTATACAAAATTCATCAACTTCTATAGGAAAGAATGATAAAATTACAAAATCAAGTTATGCGGATGTCAACATAAATCTTGAAGATCTTGAAAGTGACCCAAGATTGAGAACACCAATTATGGACCATCCTTTAAAAATTAATTGTGATCAAGTTCGGCGAGCATATATGCAAAAAGGTCTTTGTCAACCTCACCTCAAGTCATTTCCATTGACAAAAGTTGGACCTCAATCAAGAGCATTCAACGGTGCTTGGTATTGTTATTTGTTTAAATCAAATTGCGGAGGACAATCAGGTGGTGATGCATTTGTTGGTCAAGGATTCAGAAATTTAAAAAATACAAAAGCAAGACTTTGTACTCATGTTGGAGGTCCATCTGGTGTTCACAATCAAGTTAGGAAAATGTGTGAAGCGTTAATGAACGAAAAACAACATATTCAAACATTTTTTTTTAAAACAATCTAGGCAAGCTCGTAGTGAGTATCAAAGTCGTTTGGAAGTAGTAATTGATTATAATCATTTGTTATTGCAACAAGGGCCTACTTTTCATGGTGATGATGAATCTGAAGGCTCGAGTAATCAAGGTAACTTTCTTGAGATTTTAAAATTTCTTGTTTGTCCTAATGAAGACATCAAATAGTTACATTGACAAATGCTCCTCAAAATTTAAAATTGACATCACCTGATATTTAGAAAGATATTGTGAGAGCTACAACTTTTTGTAACGTCACAAATTTCCTAATAAGGCTTAGGACCTTGATTAGGGGGCCAGGATGACAAATTATGGAATTATGTGATTATATGATATTTATGTGTATCATTATGTGATTATGTGAGTTATATTATAATATGACTTGTTATGCATGTTTATGTGTATTAAATATGCATGTGGGCCAATTTTTGTTTAATTGGGAAATTTTCATAATTTGGCCCATTATGGGAATATGTGACATATATGTGGTATGTGGGCGATTATGTATTATTATATGGAAATGTTACTTGACACGAGACGATCCTAGGAAGCAAGCTAGTGGGAAAGTCACAACGGGATCCATACTTGACTCGGAGTGAATCAATGAGTATTTTGGGTATTTAGCACATTATCGAGCTATTGAGTAATGGGAATAAATATTTGATGATAAATTGGGAGTTGATGAGATCAGGAGGGAATTATGGGAATTTTGACTATTTTACCCCGGGGGCGTTTTTGGGACCCTGAGCATTAGGATTTGCTTGAGGTTACTTAAGCTCGAAGTAACCTATTAGAATTATAAAATAATGTTCAAAACGTTCTCTCTCTCTCTCTCTCTTGTTCCCTTTTTGACACCGATCGCATTTTCGAAGGACACTCGAGTTTTAGGACTCGGATTCAGGCAAGGATCGAGGCATAGCGATTCTAGGGAAGATTAGAAGCTTATTAGTCGGAGAATTTAGTTGGAAAACGACTCAATATGAGATAATCCAAGTTTTAAGTTTTCAAGGTTTTAAGCTTTGATTGGATTTTATGTTTTGATGAGTTTTTTGATTTGATTGAGGCTTAGGTTTTGTTGGTTTTGGATCATGGGGATGTTAGGAACTTTGATTTTGGGATTTGGATATGTTTGGATAGGTTTATAGAGGATTTAAAATGAGAAAATGGAGGTTTTCTTGCTGGGTTTGAGGTTGAGTCGCGGCTCTGTTCTTGGGCGTCGCGACTCAAGCTTGATGAAGTAGGTGATTGGTGCTGCTGGGCTATTTGAGCCGCGACGCCAGTTAGAAGCGTCGCAGCGCTATTGTAGTCAGAGAAGGGATTTGGGCCCTGACTTGAGTGGGGCTAGGGCTCTAGTGTTTGGGTCGCAGCTCAAAAGGGGAAAAATGGCCAAAGTGGGTTTTTAGTCATGGGAACTCAAACCTAAGGGCTCGAGATCGATCTTACTACCCGATTTTGTAGGATTCGACGTCTCGGAGGCTAGGACTTGGTCCGGAAGTATTTATTTACACGTTTTTTATGGGGTTTTATATTAAAATTGTCACTAGGTTATCGATAGGGGCTTGGAAACATGATCATGCTTGAGGGTCGTTTATTGGTAACCTGTGCTTGGACCAAATGTAAGAAAATTGCATCCAATATGTGATTCATGTGATGCATATGATATATGTGATTATGGCATGACATGAATATTGAATATGAAATTGATCAAAGCTTAAGTCTCTGTAATTGTGCATGATTATGATTATGCTTGTGATTATCGGTTAAGCATGATGAATGCCTTATATCTGGATATTTGACATGTGATATATGTCTGTTTGCATTACCTCATTGAGGAAGCACTGACAGACTTATTATTCAGGGAGCGACATTGGTGTTTAGTATTGATCGTGAAGCTGTGACTTATCAGTCAAGATCGGCATTAGTACTGAGCACTGGTTGTATAGTATTGGCTTATAAGTCAAGAGCATTATTAGCATGTTTAACATAGGCCGAAATGATTAGATCTAATCAATATGAGCATTAAATGCTTGATCGACTTATTGGTCGAAGAAAACTAAAGCGCTTGTCTACTTAGAGTTAGGGCTAAAAGGCTCAGGCGATTAAAATGTCACATGGCTTGGGGCGTGGGACTCAGAGAGACTTATTAGTCATCTACCCCAGAGAGAGATTTATTAGTCATCTATATAGAGATAGACTTATTAGTCATATATACAGAGATAGACTTATTAGTCATCTATACAGAGAAAGACTTACTAGTCATCTTTTCAGAGAGTGACTTATTAGCCATCTACCTCAGAGACACTTATTAGTCATCTACCTCAGAGAGAGAGACTTATTAGTCATCTACTCAGAGCACATGACTCCACAATCATTGATTTGTATCTACCTGCATGCATGAATATGGTTATTACTACTAGACATGCTTATTATGATTTGGTGACATGTTATTATCTGCTTATAAGCATGTGTTTGAGTTTTCTTGCTGAGCTTCGACTCACGGGTGCTATGTGATGCAGGTAAAGGCAAAAGAAAGCTGGACCATCCTTAAGTTGGAGAGCTTAGGTGACGATGTGTACATATGTGGCTGCTCGACCACCACAGCCAAGGGTTTAAAGAGGAACTAGGGTTAAACCTTATTTTGCCGCTTAGGTCGGCTGGTCATAACTCTTTTATTGTAATTAACCTTTAAAATATATTTTGGGATCCCAATGTATATAGTAAACGTTTTAGTGAAACGTTGTATCTTTGACAAAAAAATTTAACCCTAAACCGTTAATCACATTTAGTTACATGATTATGGCCAAATGACTCGTTTAGCGAGTTTAGCACTGTTTAAAATGCACACCATAACAATCCCTGGATAGTAGGGCGTTACGACTTGGTATCAGAGCGAGCTAAGGTTAAGAGTTCCTGTAGACAAGTTGGGCATGTACACTCGTCATTAAAGACAAGCTTCAATCAGGGTATGGTAACTATTTATGTGGTTATGTGCTTAACTGCTTAAATAGAATGTAAATGCTTTACCTGCATACTGTATTAGGGAGCATGAGATTCTGTTAGGGCTTAGCCCTTGAATATTGAATATGATTATGTGATTACGTGCTCAGTGATTATATAAATGTGTTATTTGCATGCTGAAGTTGGAGGCATGGCATGTATGTTGGAAGAACAGGGATTATGATTGATGTATGAATGTCATGGGCATGTTTTTAGCACTGCAGTGGTTTGTGAATGTAGTGTGATAAGATTGTTCCTGTGGGGAAGGCTTTTGAATATGTTTGTCATGTTTAACTGGTCAAGTTATTGACTGTAGCTTCAATAAGAGGTTATACACCCAAGGCAGTTAATGAGACCTGGTAGTGGTTATACCGAGGCTGTGAATTATAGCCAGGGTTTGAGTTCTTCACCTGTCCCTCAGAATTTCTAGCATGTGTTTACAGATTTGCAATTAATTCCTGAAATTCCGTTTTTTATGATTACCAACTTAATTATTCAAATTAAATAATTAATTGCTGAACTGTTATAGAAATGTTTAAATGGACACAGAGACTGTTTGAACAGAACCAAGAAATGTTTAAACAGTTTATCAACAGAATATAAAAACGAACATAAGGAAAAGAACACACGAGATTATATGTGGTATCAGCAATCTATGCAGATTGCTACTAGTCCACGGGGCCACGCCCAAAGAATGAAATTTATTAGAAGAATATCTAAATGATTACAAAAACAAATTGACTTATACAAATAAAGACTCCCTCTTGAATTTATCGCAACTATTGTAATCTAAACTCCAAATCAAATTTCTGAAGTGTTAAGATCTTGAACTCCCTTAAAATCATAACACTTGCACTTTTCCTCCCGAAAAGTGACTCACGAACAAGACTTCTCCCGAAGCTTGATGAACAATGTCCAAGTGTGTTCAACCTGCACAATTAACACAAGGAAAACAATACACAAGTACACTGTAATAAACCACTAAGAACTTGCTGGACTCAAGTTCTTCACATAATAAAAAGTCTCTCTAAAACTTGAAAAATATTTGGAAAATAATATACCAAGAGAGATGATTAAAAATCAGCGACCTAAGGATGATTATATACTTTTTAGAATCCCTTTAGGTCGTGGAAAACAAATCAGAAACCAATCAGCTAATAAATGGAAAATCTTCCAAAACAGGAAAGTCAGAATCTGTTCAAACAGACTGTCAATCTGTTCAAACAGATTCATTGAACCTGGACAGATTTTAAACCCAGTTTCCCTAAATAAACAAGGAAACAATATATTCTTTATCTCTGCAAGCTATACACGATTTTTGGACAAATAAATCAGATCAAAAATAAAAATAAATACTAATAATTTCCATTTCAAGAAAAGATATTATTTTATAGGAAATTATATATTTATTTTATTAACATATATATAATAATCTGATTATAAAAAGACACATTTCAACAAAACAGGAAACTACCCATTTTCAAAATTTCTCCTTTAATTAATTTTGTCAATATTGTCAAATATGCCAATAAATGATTTTACAATCTCCCCCTTTAGCAATTTGATAGACAAAATTAATTCAAAAAACCTGCAACACAAATGTTAGTGACAAGTAAAGAGAAAGAACTCCTCATGCAAACATGCATTAACTTATAACAGACATTTAAAGAAACTAGACTTAACTCCCCCTCAAAATAAGAAGGTCCAGAGTTAAACAAAATAAAATTTAACAAAACAACAAACAAATAGGTTTTTGGAGTATCTACTCTCCTCCTTTGTGTCTTTCAAAGAAGCCAAAGAACCATAAAACAAAATAGAGTATCAATGTTCTATAGACAAAAACGAAAGAAAACTAAATGACTGGATCTTTGGACATAGATTGAACAACCTCCAACACAGAACGTTGCAATCCTTCAATTGACATTACTCGAGTAGCCAAGGAATCAACAGAGGCTCGAACAACAACTATTTCTATTGCAACAAGTCCTGCATCTATGGCAACAGAGGAGGACGCATGAGGAATGTCATCCGAGGCAAACTTTAGAGATTGGGGCTTGAATTTCTTGGTTGATGGAGCATCAGTGGCTTCAGTGGGAGGAGCAGAGGCCTTGTAGGAAGCCGCAGTAGTGGGAGCCACCAAGTCTTCTTGATCACTTTGG
This sequence comes from Humulus lupulus, assembly GCF_963169125.1. Classification (NCBI taxonomy): domain Eukaryota; kingdom Viridiplantae; phylum Streptophyta; class Magnoliopsida; order Rosales; family Cannabaceae; genus Humulus; species Humulus lupulus. The sequence goes on along the minus strand of NC_084794.1, from coordinate 285,509,815 downwards.
AGATCTTTTTTCTGCATACTCAACACTTTATAAATAACTTGAGGAAAAGAAAGATTCAAGTTTTTCCTATTACCTTTTCGAAAACCAATGATTTGATCATGGATGACCATAGCTAAATTTATACCAATACCGGTCCCCACCTTGTACAAAAATGAAGCCATGTCAAATGAGATAGTTGTGGTGTGAGAAGTTGGCTTCCAATTTGTTGTGGCAAACTTATGGAGGACAGCATAGGTGTAGGATCAGAAATAGGTTTCTTCCCTATAGCCTTGGATGACAAAGGAGATACAATTGGCTCTGAGTCAGATTCGGCTTCTTGTTCAGAGGGGACAATGTCGTCTTTTTCTAGCTCATCAGACTCAGCCTCTGATTCTGCATTGTCAGGAACCGTTTCATCAGATAAGGTGGTATCACGGGTTGCTTCAGATTCAGACTTTTCTTCCTCAGGGTCAGATTCGGAGGAAGACAGAGAAGGGGGATGAGCCTTCAATCTTTTCTTGGCAGCAGTCAAAGGAGAAGAAGACGCGTCCAATCCCAATTTCCTTTTGGGAGCCACATAATTTTTCTTGGACTGGCTCGGCTTCGAGGGCAATTTGAGCAACCCAGCAGCAGCAGCTTTTGAAGAAGATGAAACAGATTTTGATTTTGCCCTAGTCGCGAGAGATGAATCAATCGGAAGAGGCGATGGTTCCTTGGCTCGAGAGGGCACCACCACTTCAGATGGTGGTGCAACATCGACAATGTCGGCTGAGATATTTGGAAACACCATGGGGTGTTCAAGAGAGAGGGAGAATACCTTCTTGCACACCTTGGATTTGCAAGTCTTTCCAACAGATGAGGCAGGTGCTGGAACAGAAGGAGCTGCCGTTGACACAGATGGAGGTGGCGATGGAGAGGGCACCTTCCTGGATTGAGAAGCAGGGGTCTTCTTAGAGGAAGCACCACGAGTTCTCACCATTGTTTCTTCTCTGAAAAACAGAAAGCACTTACAAAAAAATGAGAGGAAAAAAAAATAGAAGAAGATGAAGTGACTTAAAGAGATCGTGGGTGAGAAGGAAAAAGGTAATGACAAGCTTTTTAAGGACAACATTTACCCAATTTGGACACCCACGACAATAAGAGGTTTCCCCTATTTAAAAAAAAAATATTTAATTAACAAATAAAAGGAAACAACCTTTAAGACACGATCTACATAAAACTTACCCCTTTTTTTTTGTATTTTATAAAGGAAAATAGAAGATTTATAAAATCCCAATCCAAAAAAGGTAACCAGAAAAAAATAACCCCACACGATCTTCCTTTTGTCCTTTTTCCTTTTTTTTTTTAAAAAAAAACAATTCCAAACAAGGTACAAAACAATAAAGATACAAATCATGGTATTCCAAATTAAGAAATAAGACAAAATAAATTCCTTGGAGACAAAGAATATATTAAATCACACAAAATAAATACATAATTTCACATAATTACCACAATGATTCGGTCCACCATGAATTTCCTTGTCAAAATTTTTATTTTATTTTTTATGTTATATATATACAAATACACAAAAATATAAAACTCAACCAAAAAATTCTGCTTTGATCAATGTGAGTCATCCTGATAAGAATAAAATCAAGCGAATGAAAATAAGTGTTAGTGTATACCATGGATAAGAACACTTGTGAAAATAGAAAATTAGAAAGTATATTCGAGAGAAATTAAGCACAATTCAGTCACAAGCACATATTCTTAAGTGAATCAATCAACATGTATGAGTCTTACACACATTTTTTTTTATATTATAACTGTGTACAATTTTTCTTGCATATTTTCAAGCATAAGTGTGTGACAGTGTATGCAAGGGAACATTGCCCAATGACAAATAAGTCTTTTTCGAAATTGTAAATTATTGTAACCCATGAAGATGCTGTCACATTACACCAGTGGTAGCCCTTTTCTATGGTAGCGTATCCTCTTTATAACTCCGAATTACAAAGTTCCAACTTACTCAAGAGACGACTTTCACACACTGATGTAAGTAGCTCTATTCTTGCACAGGAGCTTGAAACAGTGCTACACAAAAGGAAGCTCAAACATTAAACATTGATTAATTTACTCGAATATGCCTAGGAGGAATTGATTAAATTTCTCTCAAGAATATACAACCAAAGGCTCATAAACACAAGTCAGATTATCCAGCTTGACACACAACAAAATTTTCAAATTGATTGGCAATTTTCTTAACCTTAAATGACACACATTTGATCCAGATGACAACACAGTAACAAGGAAATTTAAAGGGAACAAACCCCCAAAGATTTTCGGAGGAAATCAAAGCGAACCGAATCAAGAGCTTTAGTGAAAATATTAGCAATCTGTTTATGTGTTTCAATATATTCCAAGACAAGAACTTTATTTTCGACTAATTCTCTTATGAAATGATGACGAATATCAATATGTTTAGTACGGGAATGTTGCATAGGATTTTTTGAAATATTAATTGCACTTGTTTTATCACAAAAAATAGTTAAAATGTCAAGATCAAACCCATAATCCATCATCATTTGCTTCATCCACAAAAGTTGTGCACAACAACTTCCTGCTGCAATGTATTCGGCCTCAGCTGTTCAGAGAGAAATAGAATTCTGCTTCTTGTTGTGCCAAGAGACTAGATTATTTCCCAAGAAGAAACATCCTCCACTAATGCTTTTTCTGTCATCAGTGTTACCTGCCTAATCAGCATCACTAAAACACACTAGATTAGGGTTAGTTTCTTTTGAATACCAAATACCATAATCAGCAGTCCCATGAACATATCGAATGATTCTTTTGACAGCTGTAACATGAGACTCCATGGGATTTCCTTGGTACCTGGCACACACACCAACACTATAACTCAAATCAGGTCGACTAGCAGTGAGATAAAGAAGACTACCAATCATGCTCCTATACAATGTAAGATTAACTTTGACACCATTTTCATCTTTGGATAACTTCACAGTCGTTCCCATTGGTGTTTTGGCAATCTTTGAATTTTCAAGTCCAAACTTTTTCACCAAGTTCTTAGCATATTTGCTTTGAGAAATAAATGTGCCTTCATCTAACTGCCTGACTTGCAAACCTAAGAAATAGGCAAATTCTCCCACCAAGCTCATTTCAAATTCCTCTTTCATTTGTTTCACAAATACCTGCACCTCATTGTCAGAAGTAGAACCAAACACAATATCATCAACATAAATCTGAGCAATAATTATGTTAGATTTAATATTTTTGATAAATAAAGTTTTATCTACTCCACCCCTTTTGTATCCATGAGAAACAAGAAATTGAGAGAGTCTCTCATACCAAGCCCGAGGGGCTTGCTTCAACCCATATAGAGCTTTCTCCAATTTGTAAACATGATCAGGTGCATGGGGATCTTCAAACCCTTTGGGTTGTTCAACATATACCTCTTCATTCAAGATCCCATTGAGAAATGCGGATTTGACATCCATTTGGAACAACCTGAAACCAATCAAGCAAGCAATAGACAATAATAATCTAATTGATTCAAGTCTTGCAACAGGTGCAAATATTTCATCAAAGTCTATTCCTTCCACTTGGTGTACCCTTGTGCCACTAATCTTGCTTTATTTCGCACAATTATACCAAATTCATCAGATTTATTCTTGAAAATTCATTTTGTGCCAATAATATTTGTATGCAACGGTCTTGGCACAAGGATCCACACTTTGTTTCTAAAAAATTGTTCCAATTCCTCCTGCATAGCTTTAATCCAATTTTCATCAGTTAAAGCTTCTTTCACATTTTTAGGCTCAATTAAAGATAAGAAGCAAACAAATTGAACAACATTATTAAACCTTCTTCTTGTCACCATACTGTCTTTTGGATTTCCAAGTATTAAATCTACTGGATGATTTAATTTAACTCTGGTTGATGGCTCCTTTTGGACTTCATCCGAAATAATATCTGGAAATTTCTTTTCTGTCTATCCAGAATCTGTTTCATCAGATTCGTGCTCTGTTGGAACAGATGGACCTTGCATTGCAACAGTAGTATCACTGATAAAAGCTTCTTCGTGTTTTTTAGTAGGTTCATCAATAAACCTATCAATTTCTTCCTTAGTAGAAAACTCAGAAAAATCCCTAGCATCATCAATAACAATGTTAGCCGACTCCATTACAGTTTGGGTTCTCATGTTATACACACGATACGCCCTACTGTTAGTGGAGTATCCAATAAAAACACCTTCATCACTCTTAGTATCAAATTTACCAAGATTTTCTCTATCTCTCAAAATGTAACAAACACATCAAAAAACATGAAAGTAAGCCACACTTGGTTTCTTACCTTTCCAAATTTCATAAGATGTTTTAGATGTACCTGGACGGAGAAAAACACGATTTATGATATAGCAAGCAGTGTTAATTGCTTCTGCCCATAACCATTTGGTCAATTTTTTGCTATTTAACATCACTCTAGCCATTTCTTGAAGAGTGCAGTTTTTCCTTTCTACAACTCCATTTTGTTGTGGAGTTTTGGGAGCTGAAAACTCATGAGAGATACCTGTAGACTTACAAAAATCATCATAGACAGAATTCTCAAATTCTTTACCATGATCACTTCTTATACGAACAATTTTTCCAATGTTGCAGTCTTTTTCAACTTTTAATTTCAAGCAAAGAGTTTTAAGGGCATCAAAAGTGTCAGATTTTTCTTTCAAGAAATCCACCCAAGTATATCTAGAAAAATCATCCACACACACAAAAATATACCTTTTCCCATTTAAACTCTCAATTTGAATTGGACCCATAAGATCCATGTGAAGAAATTCTAAAACTTTTGAAGTGTTTATGTCAGAAACACTTTTATGTGTAATTTTTAATTGCTTACCAAGTTGACAACTCTTGCACTTACCATCAGATTCTTTACCTAGCTTAGGTAAACCACGAACACTCCTAGTATGAGACAGTTTTTTCAAAGTTTTAAAATTTATGTGACCAAGTTTAGCATGCCACACATCAGTGTTATTACTCACAACAGATTGACACATAATAGATGGCAGAAGAGTGTAGCAATTGTCATTAGATCTATAACCTTCAAGAACATTCTCACCATCTTTGTTTAAAACAAAACAATTCTCTTTATCAAAGTTAACAGTATAACCTTGATCACAAATTTGACTTATGCTTAGAAGATTAGCTTTTAGTCCTTCCACAAGTAACACTCTTTTGATTCTAGGCAACCCTTCAAAGTTAAGAGTACCCATTTCAAGAACATTACCCTCAATTCCATTGCCAAAAGTAACAGACCCACAATGCATAGGTTTTATATTTGTAAGAATAGACTTGTCACCTGTCATATGTCTTGAACAACCACTGTCAAAATACCAAAAATATGAAGAAGCAGATCTATCATATTCACTAGTAAAACCAGCAAAACAATTATTCTTTTTGATCCATATATTCTTTGATTGAACATTTTCCTTTTTTACTCTTTTGAAATTATCAAAATAATTGAATTTTTCAAAATATTCATTTTTGGAAAAATTCATAAGAGTAAAACACTTAGGACGAATATGACCCTTCCTACCACAAAATTGACAGATTGGAATGAATTTTTCCAATTTTCCATTGGATGTTCTTGCTGACTGTGTCCATTCTGTTGGAACAATCCGAGAACTGGATGCAATAGATTTCAGTGAAGATGACACAGGAACATCAGACGATAGCATCCCAGCTGAGATAAAGACAGTTTTCTTTGATTTTTGAGAACTTGAAGCACCAAGTCCCACATGACTTCTTTGACCTGCATTCTGAATTTTCTCAAAAAAAGTAGAACCAGGGTTAAGCATTCTAACATTTTTCTCAAGAGTATCCAAATCTTTAGACAACTTATTTATTTCAACATTTTTTGAATTATTTCTTTTTCAAAATTTTCATTTAAGTCAGTAAGGTGTTTGATTTCAGAATATAAATCTTTATTTTTGCTTACCAATGACCGATTCTCAGAACACACTTTCACCCATGAGCCATACATCTTCTTGTAAGATTCACTCAAAGACTCATCATTTAATTTAGATTCATCACTATCAATATTTTCTTCATCTTTTGAAACATTATTTAAGCAAACAATTTTCTCATTTTTCAGATTTAGAAACATGCAAAATAGAAGTGAGAGCAACATTACCTTCCTCATCTTCACTACTTTCAGAGTCATTATCACTCTAAGTAGCAATCATACCTTTTTTGTTCTTTTTCAAGGTGTTTGCACATTCAGACTGGATGTGACCAAATCCCTCACATTCCCTGCACTGAATACCCTTTTTATTAGTTTGAAAAGGTTTAAGAGAAAAAGGATTACCTTTTGTCATCTTGCCATTGAATTTCTTGTTTCCTATCTTATTCATATATATTTTGAAAATTCTTTGCAAGCATTGCCATTTCATTATCACCATCTTCATCATCTGACACTTCTTTTTCAGTGCTCTTGAAAGCTATGGTTTTCTCTCTCTTTGGAAGTACTTGGCTTGTCTTTTTGACGAATCTTTTGATTTAACTCAAAGGTACGAAGTGACCCCATCAATTCTTCTACCTTCATAGTACTGAAGTTTTTTGCTTCTTCCATAGCAGTGAGCTTAACATTGAACCTGTCAGGAAGAACTCGAACGATTTTTCTAACAAGAACAGAATCATCAAGTTTCTCACCAAGTGCAAAATACTCATTAGAAATATCAGATAATCTCTCATAAAATTCAGATAGTGTTTCAGAATCAGACATCCTAAGGTCATCAAACCTAGTTTGTAACCTAATAAATCTAGACCTTTTAACATCTACAGTTCCTTCAAACTGAGTTTGAAGAATTGTCCATGCATCTTTAGCCGAGACACATGTGGAAACAAGTTTTATAAAACTTTCTCCAACACCTTTAAATATGGCATGAAGAGCTTTATTATTATAACTGGATAATTTTTCTTCTTCTGTATCCCAAATAAGTTCAGATTTTACAATTGTGCTACCATCTTCACCTTTTTCAGTAGGAGGTGACCATCCAGACAAAATTGCTCTCCATGCTTTCTCATCTTGAGCTTTTATGAAAGCTCTCATCCTAACTTTCCAATATGGATAGTTTGAGTCATTAAGCAATGGAGGTCGAGACACCGAACTACCTTCTGCAAAGAAAGACATTTCACACAAAACAAATCAAACGGAAAATAATCACAAGATCTCACTAAGAGTTTAGTGAACCGCTCTGATACCAATTGAAATTCCGTTTTTTATGATTACCAACTTAATTATTCAAATTAAATAATTAATTGCTGAACTATTACAGAAATGTTTAAACGGACACAGAGACTGTTTGAACAGAACCCATAAATGTTTAAATAGTTTATCAACAGAAGATAAAAACAAACATAAGGAAAAGAACACACGAGATTATACGTGGTATCAGCAATCTATGCAGATTGCTACTAGTCCACGGGGCCACGCCCAGAGAATGAAATTTATTAGAAGAATATCTAAATGATTACAAAACCAAATTGACTTATACAAATAAAGACTCCCTCTTGAATTTGTCGCAACTGTTGTAATATAAACTCCAAATCAAATTTCTTATGTGCTAAGATCTTGAACTCCCTTAAAATCATAACACTTGCACTTTTCCTCCCGAAAAGTGACTCACGAACAAGACTTCTCCCGAAGCTTGATGAACAATGTCCAAGTGTGTTCAACCTGCACAATTAACACAAGGAAAACAATACACAAGTACACTGTAATAAACCACTAAGAACTTGCTGGACTCAAGTTCTTCACATAATAAAAAGTCTCTCTAAAACTTGAAAAATATTTGGAAAATAATACACCAAGAGAGATGATTAAAAATCAGCGACCTAAGGATGATTATATACTTTTTAGAATCCCTTTAGGTCGTGGAAAACAAATCAGAAACCAATCAGCTAATAAATGGAAAATCTTCCAAAACAGGAAAGTCAGAATCTGTTCAAACAGACTGTCAATCTGTTCAAACAGATTCACTGAACCTGGACAGATTTTAAACCCAGTTTCCCTAAATAAATAAGGAAACAATATATTCTTTATCTATGCAAGCTGTATACGATTTCTAGACAAATAAATCAGATCAAAAATAAAAATAAATACCAATAATTTCCATTTCAAGAAAAGATATTATTTTATAAGAAATTATATATTTATTTTATTAACATATATATAATAATCTGATTATAAAAAGACACATTTCAACAAAACAGAAAAATACCCATTTTTGAAATTTCTCATTTAATTAATTTTGTCAATATTATCAAATATGTCAATAAAAGATAGGAAAGGGTGTATAGAAAAATGAGTATAGATACACCATTTGTTATTGTACATGCTGAGATATTAATTAATATCTAATACTACAGACGACAGTATTATATATAACTAATTAAGTTGTATTAGAGAGGGGAAATAGTTTGTGTTCTTTAGCACGATATATATTTTGTCTTTTATCATAAACGAGAGTAAGTATGCGTGTATATAGCTTTTTCTTAGAAAATATATTCTTCATTCATTTTTAAGTAAACCACGATATATTGTTAAAAGTACTACATGCATATAGCCAATTATTCAAGAAGAAAAGATATATGGCCATTCACTAAATATTAAGGTCCTGAATCCACGTCATTTCATATTGTCGTTTGACCTAAATATGCCATTCACTAAATACGCAAATGACATAACACGTGGCAAAAGGGTTAGAGTAGTTGAAAATTTTCTACTTATTCCATTAGGATATTTATATATTATTGATAATTAATCATTTTAAATATAAATGATAATTTTTTAATAAATATTAAGATTATTTATTATATATTATGATTATAATGATATTATATAATACTTAAACTTATATTAATATAAGTATTAAATATTATTATAATAATATTTCATAATATTTGAATTCATATTAATATATAGTATAAAATTAGGATTATATGTTATATATTATCATAATAATATTTTATAACATTTGAATTTGAACTAATATAATTATTAAATATATAATTTTGTATTATATATTATTATAATAATGATATTTTATAACATTTAAATTTAAATTTATGTTAATACAATTATTAAATATGTAGTTTACATTAAATATTATTATAATAATAATACTTTAAAATATTTGAATTTATATTAATATATAATTAATAAATAGTTATTTTTAATTAATTTTAAAGGTATATTATGTTAAATATTTAGCATATTACATTAAAGTTTACAAAAAAAAAAAATCGTTAAAACTTAGAATTTTCGTTATCTATAACTTTTTATGTAACTAGATATAAGCAACGTGCAATGCATATTTGCTTAGTATTATTTATATAATTTATTAATTATTCTTATCAAATTTGTATCATTGTTATATAAAATTCAAATAAATAAATAATATTATATATAAAAGAATGACATAAACAAGAAAAATTAAATCAAAACATTGTTTATAGTTTTTAAATATATATATATAATATGATAACCTTTCTAAATATAAGTGATAATTTTTTAATAAAAATTAATATTATGTATTATATAAAAAAATTAATATTATGTATTATATATTATTGTTATTGTTGACCCTGATTTTGGCCAACTAACACGGAGTCAAATTTGCTTGATGAGGACAAACACGTTGGAAAGAATATGATGACGAAATAATAAAGAACACAAGAGTTTATAGTGGTTCGGCCCCAGAATTTGGTAATAACCTACATCCACTTGAATTATTATTAATATAGAATTCAAAGGAGTGATCAAAGAACTAGGGTTCAATGAGTTTCACCAACTTCTGAAGAACAATACAATATGTCAAATAGAATCACTCTAGTCTCAAATAATTCGAAGGCAAAAAGTCCATTCCTTGAGCTATCTTTTTCTATTTATAGGCTCAAGGGGGATTACATTCATTTGTTACAGATATTCTTTCCTAAATAATAGGATACTCAGGAAATCATGGGAGTCAATTCGGGATTGACTAAGATCTTTATAAAAATATCATGAGATACGCAGAACCTGCGACCATACTGGTCGCAGGTAAGCTTCGATTGCCTTTTGCTTGTAATATCTCTTCTGGTCGATACCCTAGCAGAATTCCGCCAAGTGTCAGCCACGTGTCCAGAAGTCACTTGCCACGTCATTCGTGCCTGTTTTTTGGATAATATTTGCCCCCCAAGTTTATTTATTACGAGCAATAAATAAACTTTTGGGGAAACGACCCTTCGGTTACCCCACCATACCTGTCAGAACACTTCGTGCAATCTTGGAAAAAGCAACCTACCCTTGTCTAATCACGACTTTTCGCTTCCCAAGTAATCGTTTCGACGGCTATCACCCTTCCCCATACTTCGAAAAAGGGGAAGCTGATGATTACTTCCTTTTAATGCTTACGGACAAAATATATATATATAGCCTCTTTGAAGTCTCATTTTTCTTTTTACGCAAGCCATCACTCTTTCAAGAAACCCTAACACCAGAACTCTTGTTTTCCTCTGAAGACCATCCTTCGGCGTTTTAAGATTCAGCCCGTGAGCCCCTTTTACGCCCGGAAAATCTCTCAAATCTCCACGATCTTCATTTTGGTAAGTTTCTGGACTCTTACGCTTCAAATTTTTGCCGTGCATGCTTCTGTAGACCGACTGTTGGGTTCATTCGTTTTTGGGTTGAAATACATGTCAGTAGGGGGGTTTAATAGGTGATACTGAATGTTGCGTGATATTTCTCTGTTACTAGGGAGTTACGAGTTAGTCTGATAGTTAAGATCATGGCCTTAGGACGTAAAATCGAAGTGAAAATTCGATTTTTATGCTAGCTGAAAAACTAGGTTTTTCCTGCCCTAAAAGGAGTTGAAAAAACTTTTTCAAAAAACTTTTTGCTTTCACTTTTGATCTGTTTATCAAACTGTTCGCGTGAAAATATTTAGTTTTTTGTTAGAATGTTGCTGTATAAAAGCTTAACTTTTATGCTCGACCAGCGTTATTCTAAAAAACTTTCAAAATTCTTCATCCTCACCTCCCCATTCTTCTGTTTGCAGACTTTAATGCCAGTTTTGTGGGGAGGTGAACGACCCATTGACGACGATCTTCTTGCCCAGCTGCTTGAAGGTGAAGAACGACCGACCGACCGAGTTCACGAGATTCCATTTTCATGATCTTCTTCTAGACCTCGTCCATCACCACCTCAAATGGCCCACTCTAAGTCCTTAGGCAAGAAAAGACCTGACTCCGAAAACAGTCCAAACTCTCCTGCCCAGCCTGATTCACAGGCTAGGGTTCCCTCGACTAATGGTCAAGAAAATGCCGCCCCAGACCCTCGTATCCAAGTCAGGGCCCGCCCTCGGCATCAAAACCTTCCTGATGTCGAGTGGTATCTCTCCCCCACCAGCCAAGTGACTCCTTGGATGCTTGCCAATTATCGCAGGAAGTATCCTCTTACAGGAGTGAATCTTACCATCCCGGCTGCTGACCAAAGAGCTAACCTTCCCGGGGGTGCCTATAGCGCTTGGTCCAGATATCACATAGAGGCGGGGGCTATCCTCCCTCTACATCCTTTTTACCAGGGGGTGGCCAACTATTTTGGTGTCGCCCCCTTTCAAATTACTCCAAATGGATATAGAATGCCGACCGCACTCTATATCCTGTATAAACTTAAAAAATGGCCGAAACCTACCCCTCATGAGGTCAATTTCCTCTTCGACCTTAAGTCCAACCCTCAACAATACAGGGCGGGCTTCTTCCATCTTTGTCACCAGGAAACTAGCCAAACTTTCCTAAGTGACACTACCCATATTTCCAACGTGGGGCAGTACAGTAGGGAGTACTTCCTCACGCCGGATATGACTACGAACAACCTGGCCTTCGCTCGTGGAGGTAAATGCTTCTTTCATTGGTCGCTACTTTTCCTTAACAAATTCTCCTGAACCTTTCTAAAGTATACTATGCCTTTCAGGACCATGGTTACGTCCGAACCCAACACCAGACATGGTGTTGAGGTCAAACGCACTGGCCAGGATGGCAGACGCAGAAAAAAGCGTCAAGTCCCTGGTCACTGATGAAAATCTGAGGCTATCTAGCCTCCTGGCTCCTCGCCATGAAACAAGAGGACCTGTGGTAGCAGATGCCACGGCCGAGGGGGATCCCGAGCAGCAACCCCCGGTGTCTCCTCCCCGAAGGAGGCCGACGGGGGTTACGATCAGGGAACCCACTGGCGTCCCTTCAGCAGAGAGGCCTTCTGCGCCCCAAGGCAAGGGGAAACAAAAGAAATCAGAGTCTGTCATAGACCTGGATGAATCCTCAGATGAAAACGCTATTGTTATTTTGCTTTTAAATAGCTTGCCAATTTCCTGTCACTTGTTTGACGGGGACGGCAATTTTACGTATACTCCAAATCTAGGGCCAGACTTCTTTGTGCCAGATAGTGAGTGTATGACTAATAGAGTCAGTAGTATAGCGACCAGTAGTTATAGCTCGGGTATTAAACTTTGTGACCTCTTTTCTATTTTACCAAGAATTTTCATCTGCCTTTATCTTATCATCTGCATATTTTTCTTGTACGCAGAGATGGCTACTCCCAACATTTTCGATCTGTACCAGGCTCAAGAGGAGGCAGAGGTCCCCCTGGTTAGACGAAAGACATCCAGGAGGCATAATGGAGAGTCGAGCCAGGGACCTCCAGCTAAGAAGGGTCGAACAGAAGATCCTTCCAAGGATGCGCCAACTGGACAAGCCCCTGCTTAGCCTTCTGCTCCTGCTGAGAAGGAGGCTGCCCCTGCTGCCAACCCTCCGCCTGCGGCCCGAAGGGAGCACACCCCGCAAGCAGAGCTTCCTGGGACCAAGCTCTCGAACCGCTCCCTGCGATTAGCCAAAGATCGCCTTGCCCATATCTTGAAGCTCGACCGTTGCAGGGAGGCAATGGCTGAAGCTGAGAGCATGGGGGTTGGCCAGATCCTCAACATGGCTCTTAACGAAGTGGCCAGTGTAAGTATTTTTCCTCTTGGATTTTACTTCTCCTTTTTGTAGTATAGTCTAACTTTTATTTCCCTGACTGCAGGCCATGTTGACAATAAATGCCGCTCGCACTCGTGCCCTAGCTACCATCGACCAGGCTTGAGAAAAGGCCGTCGAGGAGTTCCAGGTGAGAGCCACCGAGGAGCTTCAGGCTGCAGAAGCCAGGCACGCTGGGGAGTTGGAAGTGGTTACTCAGCAGAAGGATGCTGCGGTGGCAAAGCTGGCAGAGGCTGAGTCTTCTAAGGCAGCTATGAAGAAGCAAAGGGATGAATACCAGGATTCCAGCCGAACCCAATATCATGAAGTCAAGAGGCTCAAGGAGGAGCTCCTAGATAAGGACAAGGCCATAGCTGTTCTTGAGAGTCAGGTAGAGCAGCTAAAGCTTACTAATGCTAATAATCTGGAGAGTTACAAGAATGCGACACTTCAGTGTTTCTATGATTTTTGGAAACACAACCGGGGTGCCAATTTTAACTACCTTCCAGAAGATGCCAGGAACACTGAGTTAGCCCGCTGCACTGCTCGATTGGCTGAAGAAGAAGAAAGAGAAAGGGTTCCTGCTTCCCCAGGCATCTAGCCGGCCGCTGACGCAAAGGAGGGAGGAGTTGTTGAGAACACGGCCAATCAGACTACTGAGCAAGACCCTCCTGCTCCTTAAACTCATTTCTTTTTGTTTTCTTCAATTACACGACCCGCGGGTTGTGTTGTAAAGACAATTTTTACTTTTAAACAATTACATCCGAGCAATGATGCTTGCGGTGTAAAAGAATGCCTTATGATATTATAATATTTTCTTTTTATTATAACATCTGTTCGCATGATCGAACTTAGCATAGTACTTTGGCTTGACTTAACAAAATATAAATTTTGAAAAATACTCTAAGTACCGTAGCATGCTTTCACTCATTTTGTTCATGTGTTTACATACCTTTTGGTATGCTTTGCTATCGATGTACCTTATATGCCCCCCAAGTGATCGAGGAGCTTTAGGTCCTTGGTCACTTGCCTTGACCATGACCTATGCGAACATTACTGCTCGATAGTAATTATAACACTTGTAATACAGCAAAACAACACACGTAATGAACAAATACTTGTAAAATAAATTTACAAAGGTTGGCAAGAATGACTGGCTGTGCACAGTCCCTTATAATCTCGTATTAAAATGGACTAAACATGTCTTTACGAGTGATCTTAAAAAGATCTTACATTTATAAGCGATTAGCCATACAACGTGGTTAACCCTTTTTCGAAACTTGTAAAAAGTAAAAATTGATACAAGCCATTCCTTTAAAAATGACTATTTATTGGTAGTACTTACGCATGTGTTCACCGTTCCAATAGCGTGGAACAAGATCTCCATTTAAGCGTGCAAGTTTGTAGGTGTCCGGATGAAGGACTTTCTCAATCTGGTAAGGTCCTTCCCAGTTGGGTCCGAGCACTCCAGCAGTGGGGTCGCGGGTATTCAAGAAAACTCGTCGTAGCACTAGGTCACCGACGTTGAATTTCCTTTCTTTTACTTTTGAGTTAAAATACCGGGCGACCTTTTGCTAGTACGCAGCGACTCGGAGTTGGGCTCGTTCTCGTATCTCCTCAATTGAGTCTAGGGACTCCATCATTAGTTGGCTATTCTGGCCCTGGTCGTATGTAATGCGTCGATGTGAAGGGGGATCTAATTCGACGGGCAACATAGCTTCATACCCGTATGCTAAGGAAAACAGAGTATGACATGTTGCTGTTCGATGAGAAGTTCTATACGACTAGAGGACTTTAGGCAGCTGCTCTGGCCATGCTCCTTTAACGTCTTCAAGCCTTTTCTTCAGGGTATCCTTAAGCGTTTTATTCACTGCTTTGACCTGCCCGTTTGCTTGTGGATGCGCAACTGAAGAAAAGCTTTTGATAATCCTGTGCCTTTAACAGAACTCGGTGAATAAGTCACTGTCAAATTGGGAGCCGTTGTCTGAGACAATCTTTCGAGGCAAACCATACCGGCAAACAATGTTCTTGATGACAAAGTCAAGACTTTTCTTGGTCGTTATGGTTGCGAGTGGTTCAGCTTCGGCCCATTTGGTGAAGTAGTCGACTGCTATTACTGCGTACTTCACTCCGCCTTTTCCCATGGCAGGGATCCAATTAAGTCTATACCCCATACTGCAAAAGGCCAAGGACTCTGCATCTGCTTTAATTCCTTTGGGGCTGCGCGTGGGATTTTGGAAAATCTCTGACACTTATCGCACTTTCGCACAAACTCCATTGAATCTTCGTTCATAGTCGGCCAGAAATAGCCCTACCTTAGAATCTTTTTCGCCAAACTTTGCCCTCCAGCGTGATCCCTGCAGAAGCCTTCATGTACTTCCTTCATTAGCTCTTTAGCTTTCTCTGGTGTAATACATCTGAGCAACGACATGGAATATCCCCTTCAGTATAGAACACCATCGACCAGTATATACCTAGCAGCCTGCCTTTGAAGAGTTCTGGCTTTGTTTCTATCTGCTGGTAGTACACCATTTGTCAGATATTCCAAGTAAGGCGCCATCCATGCATCTTCCATTCGGATTTCCATACTGGTTTCATTTGCTCGTATGCTTGGCTCTCTCAATCTTTCTACTGGCACAATATTCAAAGTGTCAGCATCTTTTGCGCTCACGAGTTTGGCTAAGGCATCTGCATTCGAATTCTGATCCCGGGGGATTTGCTGGAGGGTATACTTCGTGAATTGGGCTAATAGGTCTTTAGTTTTGTTCAAGTAGGCCACCATTTTCAGGCCTCGTGCTTGATACTCCCCTAGGACTTGATTCACTACCAGCTGTGAATCACTGTAAATATCCAGCACCTTTATACTCATGTCTTTTGCCATTCTTAATCCAGCGAGGAGTGCTTCGTATTCGGCTTCATTATTCGACGCTGTGAAGTCGAACCTAATGGCGCAGTGAAATCGATGCCCTTCTGGCGTTATCAAGATCACTCCTGCTCCTGCGTGAGATTCATTTGACGACCCATCTGTGAATAACTTCCATGAAGGAGCTTCATCTTGAGGCTCAGGCGCACTAGGCTTTTCGCACTGCTCGCTGTCCGAGAGTTCGGTGAACTCTGCAATAAGATCAGCCAAGACTTGTCCCTTTACTGCTGCTCGCGGTGAATATGTAATATCGAACTGCCTCAATTCGACTGCCCATTTTAATAAATGCCCAGCTGCCTCTGGTTTTTGGAGGACCTGCCGAAGGGGCTGGTCAGTTAAGACTGTAATGGGATGGGCTTGGAAGTAAGGACGTAGCTTCCTTGAAGCCAAGATTAAACAGTATGCTAACCTCTCGATGGGAGGATACCTCAGTTCTGCTCCAATTAGCCTATTTCTTACATAGTAAACCGCTTTTTGTACTCCTTCTTCCTCTTCTAGTAGTACCGCACTAGCAGCAACTTCAGTGATCGCCAGGTAAATGAACAAAGTTTCTCCTTCGATAGGCTTTGATAAAATAGGAGGCTGTGCCATATGGGCTTTCAAGGCTTGAAAAGCTTGCTCGCAGTCTCCTGTCCATTCAAATTTCTTGTTGCCCCTAAGTAGATTGAAGAAAGGGACGCACTTATCTGTTGACTTGGAAATAAATCTACTTAGGGCTGCAATTCTCCCGGTTAAACTTTGTACATCCTTGAACTTCTTTGGCGATTTCATGTCGATCAGGGCTTTTATCTTGTCGGGGTTGGCCTCGATTCCTCTTGAATTAACAATGAACCCCTAAAACTTCCCTGATCCAACTCCGAAGGAACATTTGAGAGGATTTAGTTTCATCTGGTACTTGTTCAATACATCGAAACACTCTTGCAAATCCTTCACATGTCCTTCTGCCTTTTTCGACTTTACCAGCATGTCGTCCACGTATACCTCCATGTTTACTCCGATCAATTCTTTAAACATGTGGTTAACTAACCACTGGTAAGTTGCACCTGCGTTTTTCAGTCGGAAGGGCATTACCTTATAACAGTATAATCCCGTATCTGTCCGAAAGCTGGTGTGATCCTCGTCAGGGGGATGCATGCTGATCTGATTGTAGCCTGAGTATGCATCCATGAAAGAGAGGATCTCGTGTCCTGCAGTAGCATCGACCAACTGGTCGATCCTTGGGAGTGGGAAGCAATCCTTCGGGCAGGCTTTATTGAGATTTGTAAAATCCACATAGGTTCGCCATTTGCCGTTAGGCTTGGGAACCAGTACTGGATTAGAGACGCACGATGGATAAAACGCCACCCTGATGAACCCATTCTCCTTTAATCTCTCAACTTCTTCTTTTAAGGCTCTCGACCGATCCTTATCGAGCAACCTTCTTTTTTGTTGCACGGGTGGAAAACTCTTGTCTATGTTCAGGACATGGCTGATAACTGTAGGATCTATCCCAGCCATGTCTTTGTGCGACTAGGCAAAGACTTCCTGGTTTTTCTGCAAAAGCTCCACCAGTGCATGCTTTGTGGTTGGTTATAAGTTTTTCCCGACCTTCACGACTCTGGTCGGGTCTTTCTCGTCAAGTTGGACCTCTTCCAGGTCCTCGACGGGTCCAACGTTTTCTTCAAAATCCCCAAAGCGAGGATCTAAATCTCTATCCTCACTTTGGGCAACACCCTATTTGGTGACTTCATCACCGGATTGGGCTTGTGTATCAATTTCCATCTGCAACCTATCTGGGGGAGTGCTCTTTGACGTTCCCTTCTTCGCCTTCATGATTGAGGCATTGTAGCACTCCCTAGCCTCCCTCTGGTTTCCTAACACGCGTCCTACCCCTGCGTCTGTCGGGAATTTCATGGCTAAGTGCCACATAGAGGTGACGGCCCGTAGATCAACTAGTATAGGCCTCCTAATGACGGCATTGTACGCTGAAGGACAATCGACTACTATGAAAGTAGCGAGTAATGTTCGGGTAGCAGGCGCTGTACCTGCTATCACTGGTAGTCTGATTGACCTTGCGGGGGCGAGTCCCTCACTAGAGAAGCCGTATATTATTTAGTTGCAGGGCTCCAGGTCCTTAACGGACAACTTCATGCGTTCCAGCGAAGACTTATACAGGATATTCACCGAACTTCCTGTATCAACCAGCACTCTCTTCACCATCATGTTGGCCATTTGGATATCCATGACCAGCGGATCGGAATGTGGGAACCGGACATGTTGGGCATCGCTATCAGAGAAGGTTATTTCGCCTTCTTCTGACCGAGCCTTTTTCGGCGTGCGGTCATCCACAGTCATCATCTCGATGTCTTGGTCGTGGCGCAGAGTCCGAGCATATCGTTCTCTGGCCTTTCCGCTGTTTCCCGCGAGGTGCGGGCCTCCACAGATGGTTAACAATGTGCCAGTTACGGGGTCAGGCTGCAAAGGTGGCGAGCGTTGGCGTGTGGGCGCTTGCTCGTTGCCACCTGGAGCTTCTCGTTGGGAATTTCCCCTAGGCCCGTATATATCTTCTCAAGTGTCCTTGTCTAATAAGGAACTTGATCTCATCCTTCAGCTGGTTGCATTCGTTGGTATCATGTCCGTAATCGTTATGATAACGACAGAAGTTGGTAGTGTCTCTTCTCGAAATATCCTTTCGAATGGGAGCAGGTTTCTTATAAGGCACGCTGGAACTCGTGGCCTGATAAACCTCTCCCCAAGACTCAATAAGGGCAGTATAGTTAGTGAACCGAGGTTCATAATGGTTACCCTTGGATCATTTATTGTCAGAGGTGGAAGG
The DNA here is from genome assembly GCF_963169125.1 of Humulus lupulus. Classification (NCBI taxonomy): domain Eukaryota; kingdom Viridiplantae; phylum Streptophyta; class Magnoliopsida; order Rosales; family Cannabaceae; genus Humulus; species Humulus lupulus. The sequence goes on along the minus strand of NC_084794.1, from coordinate 285,491,052 downwards.
CTCATTGTGTGGTCGTTTCCCCCCATTCTTGCCATTGCCGTTGCTGTTCCCGTTGCCGTTGGGCTTGGGCCCATTGGAGGCTTTGGCGGGCTTGGTAGTCCCCTTGTCCTTGCCTGGGGGCTTTCCTTCGTTGGCGATGGCGTCTTCGAGCTTGATGTAGCGATCAGCTCGATCTAAGAATTCCTGGGTAGTTCTAACCCCATGTTTTCGGAGGCTTTCCCAGAGAGGCGTGCGACGCTTAACCCCCGCGGTTATGGCCATCATCTTACCTTCGTCTCCCACTGTTTTTGCTCCAGCAGCTGCTCGCATAAAGCGCTGGACGTAGTCCTTCAGTGATTCTCCATCTTGCTGACGTATTTCAACCAGCTGGTTTGCCTCAGTCGGGTGGACACGACCCGCGTAGAACTGTCCGTAAAACTCCTTTACGAATATTTCCCAGGAAACTATACTTGCAAGAGGGAATTTGAAAAACCACTCCTGTGCTGCATCAGAAAGTGTTGCAGGGAAAATCCTGCACCGAGCGTCTTCAGACACTTTCTGAATGTCCATTTGTATCTCAAACTTGTTAACGTGAGATACCGGGTCACCATACCCATCAAAGTTCGGAAGCGTAGGCATTTTAAACTTGCTAGGAGTTTTTGCCATAGCTATCCTCTGGACGAAAGGAGTACCTCTTCTCCTTATCGTGGTCGATATAAGATGTTCTTCCCCCGACCAGCTGCTGCACTACCTGGTTGAGGGCATCTATCTGGGCCTGCACGGCGCTAGGAATCGCCGTGGCCTCTGGAGCTGGGGGGACGTTCTCGTCTTGTCGGTCCCGGCGACCGTTGAGTACGTCTCTTAAGTCCTCGTCTCTCCTCCGCTGCTCGCTAGCTCCGAGTCGGTTGAAGACGTTATTTTGTCTGGGCTGCCCCCCAGCGTCCCGTCAGTCGGGTTGGTCATCTTGAGGTGGCTGGCTTCTGCCTCCACCTCTTTCTTCATTCCTCCGACTGACATTTCCTCTACCTGAGTCGGCCTCGTTATAACCATGGCCGTCTCTGAATCTTGATTGGCTATGGTGGGATCGACTGTTCCCTCGATTGCCTTCCCGGGCTGGAACCTCCCGAGCATTAGAGGGTGGTCTGCGTTGGTCGTTAGGTCCCAGTGCATTATCATGCCGTGGGGGGCCTCGGACCGCAGAGCCTAACTCTGAGTTCCTCCTGTTACCAGGAGGATGTTGTCCTCTGCTCGGAAGATTAGGCTTGTCTCCCCTATGGCGTCTAGGACTGCGAGGCTGCAGCCCGGCCCTATTCTGCCTCTGCTGTGGGGGATTGCAGCGACCAGTTTGGGATGGAGGTTGTGCTTCAGGGTCTCCTAGCGGGACATCGTCCTGAGGCGCCGGTGGATGCTCGGGCCTTTGTGGGCTCGAGGGTTGGATAGGCGGGCTAGGATTGGGACCCCTATGGGGTGGCCCATTCGCGGGTTGATCAGGCTGCGAGGCAGGTGCAGCATGATTCCTAGCCAATTGTAAGGCTGCCTCGAGGGCTGCCATGGCCTCCCTCTGGCGACGGTCCATCTCCGCCTACCTTTCACTCAGCTCCAAGCGCTGCCGTTCAATTTCTTGTTGCTGTCGCGCCATGATTTCGGCAGCACTTTCCTGGCTGGCCCTCAGATTGGCCAGCTCCTCCTGCAATACCCCTAGGGTACTCTTCAGCGTCGCGTCGTCCATTTCTTCCTCATCAAATTCCAAATGTGGCTCATCCTCAGCCACATTGGGAGGAGGAGGAGGCGGGTTAGATGGTGCAGCGCCAGCCGCCTGTCCAGTTTTCCTAGTAGTTTTCGCCATTGATCTTTCAACGATAATGTATCAAGCTCTCAATGAAAGCACCAGAATGTTGACCCTGATTTTGGCCAACTGACACGGAGTCAAATTTGCTTGATGTGGACAAACACGTTGGAAAGAATATGATGACGAAATAATAAAGAACACAAGAGTTTATAGTGGTTTGGCCCCATAATCTAGTAATAACCTACATCCACTTGAATTATTATTGATATAGAATTCAAAGGAGTGATCAAAGAACTAGGGTTCAATGAGTTTCACCAACCTCTGAAGAACAATACAATATGTCAAATAGAATCACTCTAGTCTCAAATAATTCGAAGGCAAAAAGTCCCTTTCTTGAGCTATCTTTTTCTATTTATAGGCTCAAGGGGGATTACATTCATTTGTTACAGATATTCTTTCATAAATAATATGATACTCAGGAAATCATGGGAGTCAATTTCGGGATTGACTAAGATCTTTATAAAAATATCATGAGATACGCGGAACCTGCGACCATACTGGTCGCAGGTAAGCTTCGATTGTCTTTTGCTTGTAATATCTCTTCTGGTCGATACCCTAGCAGAATTCCGCCAAGTGTCAGCCACGTGTCCAGAAGTCACTTGCCATGTCATTCGTGCCTGTTTTTTGGATAACAGTTATAATGATATTTTATTATATTTAAATTTATATTAATATAAGTATTAAATATTATTATAATAATATTTTATAATATTTGAATTTATATTAATATAATTAGTAAAAATTAGGATTATATATTATTATCATAATAATATTTTGAATTTATATTAATATAAGTATTAATTATTTAGTCTTATATTATATATTATTATAATAATGATATTTTATAATATTTAAATTTAATATAATTATTCAATATGTAGTCTTATATTAAATATTATTATAATATAATGATATTTTATAATATTTAAATTTAAATTAATATAATTGATCAATATCTATTTTTAATCAGTTTTAAAATAATATTCAGTTAAATATTTAGAATATTTCATTAAAGTTAAAAATAATGTTAAAAATAAAAATTTATCTTATTTACACATATTTTATATAGAGAAGGATCTACTGATAAAAAAATAATATAATTACAAACCCATGAAGGCGTCAAAACTGATAAAAAAATGATTATATAAAACCAACCAAGGCGGAAAAATTTATAAAAAAATGACAATATAAAACAACCTATGAAGGCGGCGAAACTGATAAAAAAAACTATTGATCTTGCCTTTCTCTTGTGTTGAACATCAGAGCCAGCTGCAAGTAATTTGTGTGTATATATATATATGGAAGTTTTGTCAATATAGTTGTTTGTTGATGTATAGATAGATCCTTAGGCCAGGATCTAACTGCCGTGTCCAAAAAAATGTTTTTTTATAATTAAGTTGCATCATGGTTTATGAATACTATTCAACTCAAAACTTGGAATAGCCAACAATTTTGAAATAAACGATTGCTCATGTCCTCTCTGCGACGGCGCCAATTAGGATATATTTTTGTCATCACTTAATGATTAGCTACCCGTAGAAGAATATGATCAAAAAGTCAATGAATAAACCTTATAAATACATTATGAAATAATACTAAATCTCATTGGGACCTTTTTTTTTTCTTTTGACTTTTGAGAAGGAGAAGAAAGAAAATGGGTGTAAAATCACTAGTAAATAATAAATGCACCAAAAACATAGAGAGAATTTACCAATTCAGCTTCTAAATATACGCAGTAGTTTCTCCTTCTGAAGTGTTGCTTTTACATGAGCCCAGTCCTCAGCATTGTTCAACAGCTTGAAATATGCATATCTCCACGACTTGTTGAAGATTAAAGTCCCACAAAATCCCCAAAATCCAACTACGATTCCCAGTGCTACGCTTATGTAAAATCCTTTGCTAATAAACTCATCACCATTATGATTTTCCATAGCTTCATCAGCTGTAGTTGGTACTTTTTCATTTGGACATTTTATTGGAAGTGGAATTCCACAAAGGAGAGGATTTCCCATATATGCAGCTGCATCACGGGATTGGAGTTGAGTGCTTCTTGGAATTTCACCAGACAAATTATTGTTTGACAAATCTAATGTATTGAGACGATCCACTTGAGAGAGACTTGAAGGAATCTGACCGAAAAATTGATTCTTTGATAGATCAAGAAAATCTAAAGACTTCAAGTGACCAATCTCTTGAGGGATTTGTCCACTTAGATTGTTTCTTGACAAGTTTAATGAAATTAGCCCAACAAGTTTAGTGATGTCTCTTGGAATCTCCCCAATAAGTTTATTGTTGGACAAATCAATGGTCCTCAAAAGTCCAACATTTTTGAATTCAGAGATTGCTCCTTTCCATATCAACACTAACTTTTGATGGTTGAAATCACCTGGAACACCTTGGTGGCCTTTGCTGCTAGAATAAGGATCCAAGTCTGCTGGTACATATTCTCTTCGATTTAATTCCTTCATAGCTGTAATTTTACCGAGACAGTTTGGAATTTGGCCAGAAAGATCATTTGAAGACAAGTCTAACAATTGAAGATTCGCTAAGTGGCACAGTTGTAAGGGTATTCTTCCATTGAAGCTATTGGAGCGTGCACTAAGAATGAGAAGATTTGTTAGGTTTGTACCTATCCATGCTGGTATTGGCCCAAACAAGTTGTTCTCTCCAACATCAAATACCATCAAATTTGTACGGTTCTGTAGTGATGAAGGCAATTCACCAGTCAAATTGTTGTTTCTCAAATGCAACACTTTGATGTTGACCATAAAGCCAAAGGAGGTGGGAATCTTTCCAGATAACTTGTTATTTGCCAAAACAAGAACTCGCAGAAAAAATGCTTTTGACCAACAATCAGGCAGCTCACCAGACAATTGATTATATGAGACATCAAGAAAGGCCAAAAACACTAAAGGGGGTTTACATAGGGAATCTAACTGTGAAAAGCTATTGTTGAAAAGATTTAGTGAAGATGTCCCTTGCAGTAAAAAACTTGGTATTGATCCTTCTAACTCGTTTGAACTCAAATCTATGTCAGGATAAGTTCTTCCGTATTCGAATTCAGAGGAAATATTGACTCTTTGCTTGATATCATGAATTCTTCCTCTAATTTTATTATTAGACAAATCGAGAAGAGATAAGCTTGAGCTAAAATTGAATAACCAATCTGGAATAGAATCTGAAATTCCACAATTGGAGATATTAAGTACACTATAATCCTGAGTTTGGAGCCATTTTGGAAAACGAGGACCCAAATTGGAAGATCCAAGACTTATATAGGACAACTGAAAGGGTGGAATCCAATCAGTAGGAATCCTAATAACTAGATCTGAGTTATTTGATAAATCCAAAGAATGTAAGTTGAAGAGCTTTGAAAAATGAGCTTCAGATAAAACATCATTGATAGAGTTTCCAGAAAGATCCAAAGTTCTTAAGTGTGATAATTGACTCATACTTTTGGATAGTCCACCAAACTGATTCGAGGAAAGATATAGCTCAGTCAAAGAGGGATATAAGGTGAAATTAGGCAATGATCCCATGATTTGATTTTCATTCAAGTCCAAATTCTCTAAAGAGAAATTGGCACATTCCTTTGAGGGTAATTCAGCCAAATGTAACTGTCCGCTAAGTCTATTGTTGTATGCTACAAGGATCTTCAGTTCACATATTTTCCAAATGGATTTTGGAATTTCCCCTTCAAGCTCGTTATTGCTAAGATCAAGTTCACTGAGAGAAGCCATTTTTCCAAAATCTTCTGGTATGGCTCCTTTTAGGTGATTGCTTTCGAGATTAAGATATGTAAGGGCAATCATATTCCCAAAGAACTCTGGAATATAACCATTTAGTTGATTTTCGCTAAGATCAAGGTATGAAATGGCAGTCATATTATTGAAAGATTTCGGATGAAAACCAGCTAGTTGATTAGATTTAAGATCAAGATATTTAAGGGAAATCAAATTCCCAAAAGATTCAGGAATTATTCCTTCAAAGGCATTGTAGCTGAGATCAAGATAGGTAAGGGAAGCCATATTTTTAAACCCATTTGGAATGGAACCTCCTAATTGGCAACTAGAGAGGTCAAGATGAACAAGACTACTATTATACTTGAACAACCATTGGAATATAGACTGAGACAGTTGGTTTCTAGAAACATCAAGGACGCTAAGAAATTTTGAAGAGTTAACAAGGGACTGAGATGGTGAAGAAACAACTATATCAGGAAGATTACAATCACTTAGTATCAAATTTGTCATGAAATGAGGAAGGTTAACTACTACATGCACCCAATCATTAGCTAAGCTCATGTTTGTGCCACTCAGGTCAAGTATTCGTAAAGATGAAAGATGTGAAACCCATTTTAAGCTTTTTGCCTCTAAAAAATTATGGCTAAGATCAAGAAACTGCAAGCTGGAAAGGTTTCCAAGCTGAGGAGGAATACCTCCACCTAGATCAGTGGAAGAGAGATTGAGGTACCTTAATTTGGTGAGGCTGCCAAGGAAAGTTGGGATGAATGTTGGGATGAAATTCTCGCGGAAGTCGATGTAGCTCAAGTCCAGGTGATTCAAGTACTTTAAGTCGAACAATGCAGAGCTGATCTTACCTCTTAGAATATGACGACTGTGATTAAAAGTTGAAGGAGAAAGATCAAGCTTGATGACATGACCAGAGTTGTTGCTGCACTGAATTCCAATCCAATCACAACACTCTCTTTTATCTTCTTCTTCTCCCCAAGAGGAAAGAACGTCCTCACCTTCTCCCCAAGAGGAAAGATGGTCTTTAACTTTTATCAATGCTTGCCTCTCGGCTTCATTGCATCTGATTTTTGGCTCTCCAGCTCCAGTATTTACACTCAAGCAGTAAACCAAAAGCACAAAAAGCACAACAATATGAGGGACTGCAGTGCTCATCATCATGAAAATGGACAGAGTTCAATGTTTGAACAAGAATAGTTCATCTTTGGAGAATAAATAGATGAAAATTGCATACATTAGTTGGATTTTGTCAAAAGAATATCTTTGCGTTCACATATATCCTGGCGTAGTCTATATATGACCTCGTAGGAAACGGGATATGTCACATCATTTCCTTTATATCATAAGACCAGTTAAATGCCGGTAAGCAGAATTCTTCTCGAATAGGCTTTATTTCAACATACTTTTTTTTTTTTTTTTGTGAAATTATTTCACATGAATTTCAAACGTCAACTCAGTCAAGCTAATAATCCATTGGCAATTTTTTTCCCTATAAATAATAAAAAAAAAAATATTTTTTTGTTATAAAATTATTAAGAATACATAAATATAAATATAAATATAAAGTATAATGAAATAGAAATAGACTGAGTAATAGATATAGATGTAAATAGAGAGTGAAACTCTTGTATATGTTATTTCAACAGGAGAAAGACCCAATTTATAAATAAACCTTAAGGAAATCGGGTAACTACTCTGAATTATATCAAGAATTAATACTGATATTTTACTTTGGGTAACCTAGTGATTCTTTATTATTATGGACATTCATATATATATATATATATAATATTTATAATACTCCCCCTTGGATGCCCATGAAAACTGTCTCATTAAAAATCTTGCTAGAAAAACCCAGTAGGACAATAAACTCGACCAAGGGGAAAAGAGTGCAGTGTATATTTACTCCTCTCATTTTGACGCTCTCGAAGATCCTTTAATCGACCCATCATGATCTTATGTACCATATTCTCGAACGTTGATGTTGCAATGAATTTGTAAATAAGTCTGCAAGATTATCGCTTGATCGAATTTGATGAACATCAAATCACCACTCTTTTGAAGATCATGTGTGAAAAAGAAATGCGGTAAAATATATTTAAATCTATCTCCTTTAAGGTATTATCCTTTGAGTTGAGTAGTACATGCATAATTATCTTTATCGAGAATTGTTGGTATTTCTTTATCGGGTGATAATCAACATGTTCCTCAAATATGTTGTTTCATTGATCTCAATTACACATTTTCCCCTTGCCTCATAAATCACAAGTATCTCAACATGATTTAAAGTTGTCTCGTTAAAAACCTTGTCAGGAAAACCCAATGGGACAAAACTTGAACTAAGGGAAAAAGAGTGCAACACGTATATATCTTTCCCTCATGCATATATCCATGGTAACTTTTGTGATCAACTATCTCATATGATTTTTATTGTAATTATAAATCATCATAAATTATCTATGATCACATATTTACTATAACTCTTCTAGAGCATATGTGTAGAATGGAATATGATTATTTATCCAACATATTAAATCAATCATGTATATAACCTTGTTCATTATCATATCATATCAACAATGTTATAATATACATCATATTTGTGGATATTCATTATCTATGACTATGTTCAATCCAAAATTTGAAATTTAAATATGATCATATGAATGAATATCTTCGATAATATCAATTTTCATTTGCAATAAAGATGGTACTTCGGGACCATATATTCGTTGCATTCTCGTTACGTGTTCTTTAATTTCTACATCAAGTGATCATATACACTATGATTCTTTATGCATACGAAGTTCATTGGGACTTCTCTACTCATAACTTAATCTATAAACAAAGAATATATGTAATAATTCCCAATCTACAAGATGAAATAAGAAACCCTTCTTCAATAGTTTATAAAATAATCAGGAGCTCTTCAAGAGCTTTTTACAACGTATTATTTACGAATTTACATTGCATAGACAATCATACTTGTAATTTTAAATAATTATTCACCTACATGTCTTTAATCCAGACAAAGATCTTTATTGTATAATGTGCGCGACTTTGAATTTATATCTCATAACACATGTTAAATTCTTCTGGAATTTTTCCGGTAAGGCATATTTTAAATTCTCATATTACTAGGAGCTCCAAATAAATAATTTGTGTTGAAACGTTTATATGACACATACCGATTCTCATAAAACATATATACTCCATGCTATAATCAAATCTTGATTATATTTTCTCATAACAATATGTATATGTCTTTATTTAATTATTCTCTTGTCTATGCAAATTTTGTACAATAATTCATTTGTGTACAAATATACAAAATTCTCATTAGAATTACCTTTTCTTGTACAAATATTTATTTGTACCCCTACAGGTTTTACTTCACTTTATGTGAGTAAATTTATACTGCCTGGATTGCGTCATATAATTTTGGCCAAAATTATATATACATCGATTATTCTCGACCAGTTTAATATCATGATCTTTGCTATCTCATATTAGTTTATTGCATATGCAAACATTTTGTATTGTCGACAATAATTCATAATATGATAATTTCCTCCCATATTGACATAACTTAAAGAGATCTCATTATTTTCAACATATTTGTCAAACATGTATATTACTTATAGGTACCTATATAACCACTTCAAGGGCTTTAATTATTATCAACTTTGTTATGTCTATAGCTTCTTTAAGGAGTCTCTTCAGGAGCACTATTTTTATTTAATGTTCAAATTATCTATACTTTATAACATCAATGTATCTTCATGAGTGCCTCTTACTTATAACATCTTCAGGATGAACCAAATGAACATTTGTTTTCATAATTTCTACTTTGTTCACTTACGCTTCAAGTGTTATTAGACTCATTCTGACTCAATTGAAATAATATTGATTTGCAGTTGGCATACATATATGTAATATTTTATCATTTTGAACTTCTAGTTCTTATTTTGTGCAAGCATCATTTTTCAAAATTGTTACACCCAAATTTTGAGAATAGAAATCATGGTATCAAAAGATAGGCTCGTAAAATGTAGGCTCGAAATAAGCAAGTATCTATATAATACTTGTACAGTTCATCATAAAGTTTCAGAAGCCACGTCATCAGCATATGCCCGAACTGAGTTTGACAGTTTCGCTCGGCATCAAGGTAACGACGATGGAATTGGTGACCTCGAAGCTACACACGGTCTCAAAGGTGATTCAAGGTTACAAGCCAAGCCCGAAGCCATAACTGATCAACTACAAGGGTTCATCACTTGTGTAAATCTCCTGATTTGTTCTTATTGGTGACCGAGCACCAGTCAAGAAGGTTCGAGCTTAGGCATTGCAAGCTTGGAGAGGATGAGCTCGATAAAGTTATCGGTTAAGGACGAGGTTAATCAGGATGATGAGCTCGTAATGTTGGTCGATCTCGAAGGTGTGTAAATTACACGCTCGAGGTCGGTAATCTAGTTTGAATACGGTTACTATTTGAAAATCCCTATTTCACGGGGATTTGTTGTAATCTGATAATAAATCCCGAATATCATATGAGATATTATGTAATTAATGCATTATTTGTATTTATTTTAAATTAGAATTGTAAATCAATCTATAAATAGACTGAAGAATTTCATTTGTAAACACAGACAATTTGGTATTGAGAATACTCTGCGGAAATTGCTTTCTAAAACCTTTAATAGAATTCCACCACTCAATAATATTGACTCGTGGACTAGGCAGATTTTAACTGCTGAACTACGTAAAATCTCATGTGTTTTTTATTAGTTTTCTTAATTCAATGTTTACTGCTCTTCGTATTTAAGTTGACAAAAAACGACGTCAAAAAAATATTCATCGATCCAACTACATTTATCTCCCCCTAATCGAGAGAATATTTAAAAAATTAATACATCCTGTAGGGATTTCAATATATCACAATAAATTAATATTTTTTCAAACTCATATATATTATTGGGTCATTGAAGTACTTCAGGTTCAATAAATCACAATTACGAACATATTTCATTTTCAAGAATGAGTCATATATATATATATATATGTATAGTTGAAAATATACAAACTTATAATTCTTGTAAGTTCACGATCATACGACATTATCACATCGATAAGAAATTATGCAATAAAAATTCAATAATGATTCAAGAATGCAAAGTGAATATAATTAAATACTCATTATCAAAATAATATATTTTTTTCTCATACATCTTGGACAAAAAAATATAACTATCTAGCAAAATAATTTTCAGAAGAAATATAATTTCAACTTATAAATAATTATGAAAAATCTGATAAATAAATGCACTAACATTCTAATGAGTGACACTTTTATAAATGATATATATGAAGTAAAAATTTAACAATATAACTAGACAAGTTAAAATATTTATAAACAGAACATTTTGAAATCTAGTTGAAATATATATATTTTAAAAATGCAAGATATTCAAATTTATTTTCACTTCCCATATGCAAAATATATATACATATTTTATTGAGTACCATATAAGAATTAATAATAAAAAAAAATTTCTGGTTCTTCATCTAAATTTAGGGAAATTTATACATTTCATTGCTTATGATTGATCATTCAATTAATGAACTTCAGATTCACTATACTTTGTATTTCACTAAAATTTTCAATATATACATAATCGCTATAAAAGTTTCATTTTTGTTTATATACTAGAGAATGAAATAATTTTAATATCCTTCAAAATATATAATAGCATTGATTCTTCAAGAATCATATTTTTTCCATTTGATTTTTGTAATATATTATGTTCAACAATAATATATTTAACAATTTTATATATCAAATGGTGTGCTTGCTTAAAAGCACAATTATTTTTCAAATATAAACTTATCATTCATTCAAGTTAATACACAATGATAATAATCATGTTTGTTATAGCCAAATAGATATAATCATAATATGAATATATCACTTATTTTTCTTTCTCATTTCTTTCCAACAAGTGGTCAAATTTATTAATGAAATAAATCATTCCTTATTCTTATGACTTGATATATTATATAATTAAATGTACAAATGGTACATATTATAAGTCATATTTTGCCACATTCACAATTATATAGAAATTGTACAACTGGTACATAAAATATGTTTAACTTCAGCTAGCGATATATTTTGTTAAGGCTTCATCAATAACTTTTTCAAATAATCTTTGTGACTTTATAACACTTTGAGGAATGTAATTATAAATTACATTTTGATCAATGATAACTCTGTTTTAGTGTCATTTTAGAGTGTGTTTTTGTGGTAATCTTGAGTCTTTATGTTTGTTTTGTGCAAAATTACGCTTTTGTTTGTCTTTGTTGTAGGTTGGTGTGTTGAATCGTGAGTTAAATGCTAAAAGAAGAGAAAATGGTGGAAAAATTGAGCTTTTGGTGGTTGTTTGACTCAAATTGGTGCTAAGGATGAATCATACTAAGTTTTTGATGAAGGAAGGATGTCAAAAGGTTAAAATCTGAAAAAAAAAAAAAAATAGAATTAGAGCCACGACTTGCTCTTATAAGTCACGACACTAGTGGAAGTCAGAGGCTAAATCAGGAGGACATCAAGACACGATCTGCGACTTGATAGTGCCTGAGTTGCGGCGCCTGAAGACCTACGCAGACTTGGAAGAGATTTAAAATAGACATAGGCATCGACCTAGGAAAGGCCAAGTCGCGGCCCCCATATGAAAAAAAAAAAAAAGGATTCATGGTTTTTTTAGTATAAATTCAAACTTAATGTTTAATTAAGGTAATGTCAGATTTTAATTACGAGTTTAAAGATAAAATTTGATTACGAGATTAGCTTTTCTGCACTTTCATATTTTTTATTTCTTCTTCAAGTCTTTGAATTTTATGTTTATGAATAATTATTTTGTTGTTTTAGTCATGTCTGGTACGATCTAAACACTTCTATCTAAGGTTTAATGTAGTAACTTGGATTTCTATTTAATCTTATTATGATGTTCTATTGATTCTTCTTCTTTATTCTAATCTATATAATGTTTGCTTAATGCTAGTAAATACCTGATCAGTATTTGCTTGATTTATGATTTTGATTCAAAATTCGAAAGATGAGAATCCAATATGCTATCTTTATATAGACATAGGTTACATATTGGACGAAAGTACCTGTATGACTTGTGTAGTAATTAGGTTTCTGTGCTTATTGGCTACTATATGTTTAAGTTTATCATAGAGATATAGAAAACATGCATATAGGTTGAGATCTTATATCTTGAAAAAGAATAGGAATCGATTTTTGTTAACCTGCTATTAAAATAGGAAGAAAGAAATTTATAACTGGTTAATAAAATTAATAGAATGAAAAGTTGATGAAGTTAACATCATAGGTTTTTAATTATTGAATCAATCTTTATTTTTGCAAAGTTTATTTTGATTTTAAGTCTTATTTTAGAAATCACTCTATTTTCGACAGCCAAATAGAAACTTAAAGGCACTTATTGGTAATTGGTTGATAGTCCTTGTGGGAATGATACTTTATTTACTATCTATATTATTTGAATCGATTACGTATACTTGCGTATCATATTTTCGCGATCCATCAATGAAAAAGTTCACTATAATACTAATAATTAGATATTAACTTCTAGGAATGTGCAATGAATAATTGACATAAGTAATGAATCATTCACTTCAAGGGATAACATTGAAAAGTCCATACTTGCTTCTGGCAAGAAATAATACATATATAATAACATTACTAATAATATCAATACTCTTTAAAATGAAATTTACTGTCTATCATTCTCTTCAGAGAATAATATTTAAATGTACAACAAAATTGATATACATGTTAACTTCTTTATTGTACAATAAACACACATCCAAGTCAATATCAAAGATAGTTACACCTGAATTAGTTTATTCTCTTCATATTTGTTTTTCATTCTTGTTTATCATTATTTCATAGTTTAGTGTTTTGATGCAATTTTCTTATAACTTTTTGGGACTTGAAAAAATCAGTCACCAACTGCATCAATCATAATACATTTCAATATTTTTTAATTGTGTTCATAAATTTCATATAATTGACAAATATGTGAAATATTAACTTTATGGAATTTTGCTAAAATATCACAACTCTTTAGCAATTATGTTTCTTTTATATATCTTAATGAATAATATCACTTTTGTATAATCTTCAGGATATTTGGAAGACCTTATCTCAAGCATCTATAATTTTTTTTTTCAATATGCCATCGACATGGAACTTTACAAATTCTAATGTAATCATATGTAAATAACTATAAAATACATACTATAGAGAAATCAATATTATGTGAGATAGTAAGAACACATACATATGAATATAATCATATTTACGATTACAAGACATTAAACCATCTAATACTATAACAATGGTAAAATAACAACTCACATATACATTTTTTTAGGATCAATATATATAGTATGGTAATCATGTAAACACACCTTCGCAATAAAATATTTTTTACTTCAATAAACTATTATGACAAGAGGCTTGATAATGAATTTTATTATCAACACAAGATGGTGGTTGAAAATTGAATCACCTAGTTCAGATTCAACGAATGATTATGACTAGAGATTCATGATAAGAATTTGAACCTACAAATAGTGATAGTTAATGTAACGCCCTACTACCTTAGAGCCGTTACATAGTGAGTTTAAAAATAGAAATCGTGCTTTTGACTGACTCTAAGTGGTTTCTAAAACCAAAAGTGTGAATAAATCAGAATTTAAGGCTGTACTAGTTTCATTGAAAACGTTAAGTATCTAACATCTGGGATCCCAAAATAAGGTTTACAAAATATTTACAACTCAAAAATAGATTTACACCAGGTTAACTATCAAAAGAATGGGTTAATACAACCATTTACAAAATGCCCCCAACCAAAGCAGTCGGGCAGGCTGAACATGTACGCGCCGCTCCCACGCTCTCCATACTCATGGCCGGTTGACTGACTCCTTGCTTTTACCTGCCACACGGAGCACCCGTGAGCCGAAGCCCAGCAAGAAAACCCAAATAGCACATAACATATGCAAATAATATCACTGGCATAATTCACCAATAAATAGGAAAATCATCAATTTAAACAAGCACAGCCATGCCGCCCCAGAGGCCTTACCAAAGCTTGGGGTCTCGGTCATTACCGTAGGATAACTCATGTATCCCTTGGGTCCCACCCTCGCTATAGCATCCCATGTGCTGAGCGTTACTTCCGGCCCCGCTGCCGTACCCGGCCTACGCCGCTCTCGGCCTTAGCCGTTCATTCCATTACAATCACACATATAACACATTCAGAAATAACCATTCGAACATACAATAATTTATCTAAGATTACACATTCGCACACAATACAATCTAGGGCCGTGCCCTACAATCACACAGTGGGCCTATGCCCTAATCCCGGGTGTTAGGGTTTTCTTACTTGTATTCCGTGCTTTCCGATGCACCACGATTACGAGCACGGTCCACTAGTACGAGCCTCCCGAAATCCTAGTCACAACACACAAAAGACACTTTTAACAACCTTAAATGAGCTTCCAGGCCAAGTTCTAGTACTCGGAACGTTGAAATTCACCAAACATGGTAAAAGACTCAACCCCGAGCACCCTAGGTTAAATTCCCAAGCCTAAAATCTCAAAATCCCAAAATCCCTTAAGCGCCGCAGCATAGGCCATGCATGCCGCGGCATGGCCCCCAAACAGAACCCCCAAAGGCCCAAAAATAGGTAAGGGCCGCGGCATTGCTTGGGCCATGCCGCGGCCCGCCCTTCTCCATCAGCAAACAACTTCTTTGAAGGGTCGCGGCTCACCAAGGACCATGCCGCGGCCCGACCCTTCAAACCCAAAAAAAACCACCATTTTACTCTCTAAACCTCACCTTAAACCATCTCAAACACATATCTCAACCCCAAAACTCAATTCCAAACTTCATATGAACAATCTAACAACCTATAGACACTAGAATCAAGATCAAAACATCAACACACCCAAGATTCACACCTTTGATCTTAAATTTCAGCAACTAACCCAAAGCCCATGAAAATCTTAACTCAAACATTAAATTCCTCAAATCAACACAGAAAACAAACTTAAACAAGCATAAGATCCTTACCTCAAGAGTAGAATCCACCCTAAAAGTTTCCTTGATCTCTCCTAGACTCCCACTTCTCCTTCTCTTCTTCTTCTTCTTTTCTTTTTGCTTGCCCTAGCCTTTCTCTCCTCTTCTTTTCCTTCTCTTCTAATTTTATCAAAACACTAAGTGATTCAATGCCCAAACCGTATACCCCATATACCCAGCTGAAACTTGCCTATTTGCCTTGCCAAAAGACCAAATTACCCCTTCCTACTAATCCTTCTTAGCTAAACCTTCAAGGGCACTTAAGTCTTTACACTTTCATTTCAATTCTACCACTTTCTATCTTAAAACTTGTTACCCACAGCAGTTACAAATGGTTACCCAGGTTACCCAATTACCCATAACTAACCACTCATTCTCAATTCAACTTATAAGATTCCCGAAGTACCCCTAGGCTCTTCCCGAGCCGGGTACAACATCCCGTTGTGACTTTTAGACTAAATGGCTCACTAGGACCGTCTCGATGCGTGCACCCTGATAAAAACACCACCTCACATGGCACAATTCACAAAGTACAATTATCACAGTTATGCCCTATCATTTCCAAATTACAATAATGCTCATTCTAAGACAATTAGGTCTACATGCATTCTAATTCACATAGTCATGCATCTCAAATAATCAATTAGTCATATAACGTGCATTAAATGATAATCATGCATAAAACTCAACAAAAACACACACCAAATCCCATCATGCCCTCCAGGCACACTACTCCAGGCCCTTAAGCCTTAACACTGAATTTGGGGTCGTTACAGTTAAAGAGTCGTGCTGATAACATGTTATCAAACTATTAAGAATACTGAAATATAAAGTATAATGAAATAGACAGAGTAATATAGAGAGATGTAAAGAGAGAGTGAAACTCTTGTATATGTTATTTCAATGGAGGAAGGACCTCTATTTATACAGATAAATAAGCCCTAAGGAAATCGGGTAACTACTTTGAATACAGTTAAGAATTAATGCTGATATTTTACTTTGGGTAACCTAATGATTCTTCATTATTATGGACATCCATATATATAATATTTATAACATTTTTGAGAATATGAAGATTTTTTTCTTCTTAAAGAAACGGTATAATATTACTGTAGATCTATAATTATAACTTTAGAAAGAAAAAATGGAAATGAATGAGAATCACCTCCACACTTTACTACAAGAGAAACGAAATTGTCCTTAGCAGCATAGGAAATAGGTTTATGTAACGCCCTATGTCACTATGACTGCTTCCTGGAATGACGACTGGCCCTACAAACCAACACGAGTCTTTCCAGCGTGCTTTGTCCTCACTTGCACGCTTCCTGGGAAAACTTCCCAGGAGGTCACCCATCATAAGATTGCTCCAGGTCAAACATGCTTAACTTTGGAGTTCTCAAGTGATGGGCTACCGAAAAGAAGATGCATCTTGTTGATATAAGTAGTACCCATCAATCCATACTATGTAGTCTCATACCTACAAAGTCTTAGAATCATCACACTTGACCTTCCCCAGGCGGTGTGGGATTACACAGCTTTACCTTTTACCCGGTCTTTCCCCTTACGGATCACGGGATTCTGAGTGTCAAAATCACCCCCCATTACGGGCCCGACGTCCCTGTCGGCCACACTTCCGGCTGAGTCAAGTCTCTGATATCAATTGTAACGCCCCACGTCACTATGGCCGCTTCCTGAAATGACGACTGGCCCTACAAACCAACACGAGTCTTTCCAACGTACTTTGTCCTCACTCGCACGCTTCCTGGGAAAACTTCCCAGGAGGCCACCCATCATAAGATTGCTCCAGGTCAAGCACGCTTAACTTTGGAGTTCTCAAGTGATGGTGTAATGACCCAACTATTCTAAGACCTTGGACCATTAGAACTACTAAACATAGCTATTACTTTGAAGAACATATACATAAGAAATAATAATAATTTATTAAAACTTGATCATAGTATTGTGAAACTTACAAAGTAAAATAAAATTTTTGTATGGGTACCCATTGTTTAAAACGTAAAACATAATTTTAAACTAAATAAAATTGTTTACAAAACTAAGTGCGGAAAATACATAGAAACATAATTTTAAAAAAATAACGTCATCCTCGATCGACTTGCAACCCATTTATTCCATTCATCATCAATACACAAGTCAAGCCACCAAGAATCCTCCTGCCTCAGTATCTAGTTTCCTGCATCACACTAAAAGAAAAAGGAGTGAGCCTAATGCTCAGCAAGGAAAATATACTAACACATATAACATAAACACATAAACATAAGAATATATCAAAACATATAACATATATCACTACTATAACCCATGTACATGGTAAACACTGTGGTTTACTAGCTAAGCAACTATAAGCCTCAAAATACATTGAGGTTTGCTAGCTAAGCAACTATAAGCCCCAAGAAACATAAAAGTATTGGGGTTTGCTATTTAAGCAACTATAAGCCCCAAAAACATATATATATATATAACATATCATAACATAACATATTATAGCATAATCATAACATAAAGCATATAAAAACTCTCCTATTTTCCTTACCTAAACTGGGATATTTGAGAACAAATGCGGGACTTAGAACATTCCTAAAACCAACAATAAGAATGGTGAGTATTCTAAAGTAAAGAATAAATGTGGAAACTAAACCTTCAAGAAGAAACTTACCAAGAAAGATCTTTTAGTTTCAAGAACCGTCTTTACTCGGTATATAAACCAAACAAATTTATTGAAAAAAGACTAGAAAATACACCTAAGGTACTCCTTAATTTCGGCACAATTGTTCAAGATATACCACTCAGCCTTTTGCTTTAATCATAGATTGAGGAGCATACTTGATTTCTTACCAAATGGACGACCAACAACCTTATAAATAGAATATTCCCGATTTGGTTGGGATTCAACGCGATCGTCATTCCTCTTAGGTCGATTGAATCGAGTCTCAACCCCCCGGAGGTACATTGAGCAAAAGGTTAAGGCCTCGTTGACCACGTAAGCTTCTGCGATTGAACCTTCCGGACGTGCACGATTTCTTACATACTATTTATAAACCGCCATCGAACGTTCAATGGGATACATCCACCTAAAGTGCACGGGACCGCAAAGAATTGCCTTTTTCGGAAGATGGAAAACCAATTGCACCATAATGTCGAAAAATGCTGGAGGAAATATCATTTCCAACTTGCATAAAATGGTGATAATGTCTGTCTCCATCTTCTCAAGGTCTTTCTGATAAGGTCATTTTTGTATTAATATTTGTTCAGTTTTTCTATGCTTGGATGGTGTTATGATAACATTTTTAATAGTTTTAACTAAGTTTCGTGATTCTACAACATATTTTCTACGTTGCGTTTTATGATGATAAATCTGACATTTTGATGGCAAGTGTAGTTAAAATAAAGTTTTAGGAGTATTCAAAGCTTTCGGGATTGAAATGTGGAAGTGGTGGCAACGTGGAAGCTATCTAAGATCAAGAATTGAAGAAATTGGAGGTAAGTCGCGGCTCAAAAAACTCAGGCCGCGGCACTTTAAATGGAAATTGCACTTTCAGAATTCTTTCTTCCAGACAGGTTGCTGCCTGAGGGACAGATTTAGGCACAGATTTTGTTCTTGGCCGCGACTCGCATTTTTCAGGCCGTGGCTTGTGACGTCATTTTCAGATTTTTTATTACTTTTTAATTAGAATTTAATTGAGACTATAAAGGATGATTAGGGTTAATTTGAGGGGGATCTTTATTACGGTTTTAAGAGAGAAAAAGACCGAGAAAGGGATAGAGAGAAGACTACAAGACTACATTACTTTTGTTCATCCATCTAATTTCTTTTCTTTCCTTAACCTCTATAATTTTAATTATAATTATGTTTGTGATTATGATTACAATTATGGAGTAGATTCTTTTTAGGTTAAGGTTTAATTCAAAACCCAAGACATGAATTCTTGATTATTGATAATGAATATTGTTCTTCAATTTCTCTCAATATTAGATTGTTTCTATTTTTCCAATTGAATGTTATGAATCTTGTAATTTCTTGTTAGGTGGCCAACTAATTAAGATTTTACATTGTTCAATTGTCATCTTAGAATTACTACTCACCTAATAGTTTAGGATTCTAAGTGTATGTGATAAATTGCAATTGATAGTTAAGTCAAAAGAATTGTTGATTGTGATGAAAAATAGAACCTAGGTTAAATGAATTATATGCTTCATTAATTTATTGCCTAGATTAACTTGTTTCCATAGAACTTAATGCTTTATCTAAGTTAAATAGATTGTATGCTTAATAGATTTATTGCTTAGATAAAAGAGTTAATTATTGAGCGCTTCGCCTTGATTACTTATAATAGAGAGACTGGGATAATTGACTGCTTCAGCGTTATCTGCGGGGTTAATAGTTTAATTGAGAAATTGGAATAATATTTATTATTAGTGATTAGGAATGATTGTCGAGGGTTGAGATTAACCTTTAACTATTTCTTAATATCGAAATATCAATATTTAATTGCTTTCTAGTTTATGCTATTTAATTTTGAGATAAAAATCAAAATCCCCTTTTAAGTTTTAGTGTTAATTCTTGAATAATAAAGTGAACGATAGTCCTCGTGGGTTCGACCTGTGCTTGCTATTATACTGAAATAATTGGAAGTATTGAAAGAAAAATTATTGTTAAATTTGTGTGGTATACGACAGCCATCACTTTCACATTCAAAGTCTGTGAACAAAGTTTTTTGAAAAAACCGCACAACTTAATAATTGGCTTCCGAACTTCAGGAACCAAAAACGACCTAATTGCGGCGGGCAACAACTGCTGAAACAACACGTGGCAATCGTGTGATTTCAGCCCAGTTATCTTGCCATCATTGACATTGACATTCTTCGAAAGGTTTGCAGCAAAACCGTCCGGGAATTCAACTGACTTCACAAATTCACAGAAAACTCGACGCTCCAGGACACTGAGGGTGTAACTGGCGTGCGGTATCTTCCACTTGTTTCCTTCTTTGCGGACGTGGAGTTTTTCCTTAATTTTCATGTCTGCTAGATCAAGTCTTGCCTTGTCAGTGTCTTTAGATTTTCCCTCTAAGTTCAACAAAGTTCCCAAGACACTGTCGCAAACATTCTTCTCAATGTGCATTACGTCCAAGTTATGCCTCAACAATAATTCCTTCCAATAATCAAGCTCAAAAAATATGCTCTTCTTCGACCAATTAAGTTCAATCAGAGCCGTTTTGCATTTCACCGACCAAATTCTTTGTGTTTCCCAGGATGTTTAATCTGCAAATTCTCTAATTGCTTCAACACATCATCACCGGAGTAATCTTTCGGTGGTGGCCTAAGTTCCTTGTTACCATTGAATAGTGCTCATTTGCTCCTCCATTCATGATCCATATCAAGAAACCTCCTATGGCCAATGTATGCAATTTTACTTCTAATCCCTACAGAGGGAGTTTCTTCATTGCATGTGGGGCACGCCTTGTACCCTTTTGTGCTCCACCCAGACATCATAGCATAAGCTGGGTAGTCGTTAATGGTCCACAAGATTGTTGCACGCTGTTATACCTAGATTTCGAGCTATGTTAAATATGACCTCGAAAGTTGGATTCGCAGCAATTGGACTCGTAAGGTTTAGAGTGCTCCAGGACTAAGTATCGAGCCTGCAAGACATAGACGACCTCGAATATGGTGACCTCGAAGTATTCATGACCTCGAAAGGTAGCTCCAGAGATGCATCCATCCTCATGGATGACCTCGGATCATGGGTCTCGAGCTCGACGCACATACGATCTCGAAAGCCATGTGACCTCGGGAGATGTCTCTAGCTCGAAAGCTGACGAGAAACCTGGGAAGCTAAGGCCTTGGAGATATATGATAAAAACCTTGAATATCTATAAGTGTTGTCCATACGAGATGTAATCCTCATTTATTACTGTAAATCCCCTAGAATCGTAGGATATTATTTGGTCAGTTATACGTCCCCTGGTCTTCAGGGGACGTTTCCTTTTATATCTGATTATAGGCATTTAAAGCCATTTATTTAATTTACACAAAAAGAGTAACTACCCAAAATATGTGGGATAGTATTCTGCAACCTTCTCTATAAATAGAGAAGTCATGCACCATTGTAAGGGACCGAAATTCTGAACTTTGAGAGAAAACTCTGAAGAATTCATGCTTACGAATTTTCAGAGATAATCTTGAGTTTAATAACAGAGACTCGTGGACTAGGCAGATTTAACTGATGAACCACGTAAAAATCGTGTGTTTGTATTGTCATATTTTAATTGGCCATTATCAGTTATTGTTTACGTGCTCTCCTTTTCACTGTTGACGAAAAACGGCGTCAACAGTTTGGTGCTTTCATTGAGAACCTTAAGCATTCATCCCTGAGAAAATCATGGCCACAAACAATCAGAACACACCTGAAGAAAATTACCCAAGACGTCCTGGAAAACAGCCAATGGAGAATCCGGATGTTGAAGAGAGAAGTGGGTCTTCTAATTCCCGGGGACCACCCCCTCCACCAAGAGATGAGGATATGTACTACAATCTTGAGCGGTACGTTCCTATTATGGAACTTGAAAACCGGCAACTGAAGCAGCTGTTGGCAGAGGCCAACAAACGGAATGAGGAGTTGACAAGGATAGCCGCAGAGGCGCAGGTGGCTCAGCCCCCGCCTCCGCGCGAAAACCAAGTCCCTCCTCCAAGGGACGTGCATGTTCCTCTCCGGAGGCCCCACGGGCGTCCACGAAAGGACGTTGCCACAAGGAGGCCGACTCAACCTCTGGCACCAGCAGAGCCATCCGCTCCACCTAGGCCCAGAGGAGTACTCGGGCTCGGGCCCCGGCTAACCCTCCTGTGGAAGTGCCTGCGGGAGCTGAGAATAACCGAACCCCTGCAGAGGCTCGGACTCAGGTACCTGGGAGCGTACCGAATGCGACTGACCCATCTCGGGCAAATTCTGGACCCTCTAGGCCGCGACAAGGGTGGCAGCCACCGTCGCCTATACGGTTCCCTCCGTCACCCATAAGATATCCTTCACCCCCCCACAGGAACGCTCAGCCCGTTCGAGGCCAGGATGAAGGGCATACGGGGGAAAGACAAGAAAATAGGGAGACTTTCCAGGAGCGGAGAGGCGCTCCATCTGAGAAAAGTCAAACGTCTCGGTCTCGCATAGCGGAGACGAGGCGACGTGGGAAGAATCCATCACGAAATAACCGAGCAATGAGTTTCACTAGTGATGAGTCCGGAGATACCTGGTCCGTCAGTAAACATGACCGAGGTCGTAATAAAACTGGAAGCCGCAAGAATCGTCCCAACCTGCGAAATCATCTGAACTAGAGTCGGGGTAATGGAGATCAAACAAATCCGGACTTGAGGGATCGCTTGAATAGACATAGAGATCCCTCGCGGAGACGCGAGCCTGGAATCACAATCAATGACAATCAATTCCAGACAGCACTTCCTACTGACCTAGTCCAAGAAAGAATCGATCAGCTCGAAAGAGCCTTTAGGCTTTTAAAGAATGAACGAGGAAATGGTTGATATGAGGACTCTGATGAGGAGCTCGAGCCGTTTGCTCCCCATATTTCCAACACTCAATTTCCTCAGGGGTTTCGGATTCCTCACGTCCCAACGTTTGAAGGAAAAGCCGACCCGTGTAGTCACCTGAGCACGTTCAACACTATCATGAGAGCCAGTAACATGGGTTACGAGCTCAGGTGTATGTTGTTTCCAACATCATTGGCAGGACCTGACAAAAGTTGGTTTGAAAAATATAAGAGACACTCAATAACCTCATGGGAGCAGTTGTCTAAAGACTTTAAGAAGCAGTTCAGAGCGATGATGGGGGTCAGGCCAGAGGCATCCACCTTAACTAACGTCCGACAACAACCGGGCAAAACACTAAAAAGTTACCTGACGAGATTTAATCTGGAAGTAGCCCGAGCTCGGGACGTGGATGACAGTGGGCACCTAATGGCTATCCAAGCTGGACCACGGAGAACCCCTCCAAGAGGAAAAAGAACGAAGGAAGTAACCCCGAAGCTGAGGGAGGAAAGAAAAAGAAAGGGGAGAGATATTTCTCCGTGTATAGAGTATACACTGAGCTCAATGAGTCTCGGGAGAACATATACCTGGCTAATGAAAACCAGGTCCCCTTTAGGCGCCCGGACCCGATGAGGAATCAAAAATACAAGAGGGACTCCAGTAAATATTGCCGGTTCCACAGAGACACCGGGCATACAACAGATGAATGTCGACAATTGAAGGACGAGATCAAAGGGTTGATCTCGAGAGGTTACTTCCAAAAATATGTCAAAAACCATAGTACTGGTCAGACGGTCGCGAGCCAGAGAGTATCCGTGACCCCAACGACACAAAATAATAACTCCCGAGCTCGGGAAGAGGACAGGCCCCCGCCGATTGATGGAGAGGATGTAATAACCATCTCGGGAGGGCCTCACCTCTCAGGAGGGGGAAGGAATGCCCAAAAGAGGTATGTTAACGAGTTGAAGACAGGGGATGGGTCTCCTTATGAACCCGAACCTAGGGCACCGAAAAGCCAGAGGATTGAAACACAACCAATAACCTGTTGGGGTTTTATGCCCTAATTAAAACCCAAATTCTTTGTAATCTCATTTTATTATCAATAAAAGAATAGAAATCATTTTTTTGACTTGGTCAATCAGTTTGCTCACATGTTTTATTTTCATGATTATCTGTTTAATATAAACTTTTATTAAATCCTGAGCATATAGCTAATCTTATTTATAGTGACGTAATCACAGTGGAATATAAATATGATTATATGTTCAAAAATAAGTTAGTCCTAAGATTAGTCAGTGCACCGGATTTACACTGACTTGCCAATCTACGATATGATCTACTTACACATTACAGTGTTATGTTCTTTCCAGAACATTAGCAAAGTAGATAAGATCGGATGTATTTGTTACATCAGACAGGACCGATATTGACAGTTTATAAGATAAGTAAACATACCGTTATTATCTATTCTAGTCATATCATATAGTTGACCATAGGTCAATTCAATCTCAATTCAGAGTGGTCAGTATTCTAACTGATTGTATTATTTGAGTTCTTTGACTTGTTCGTTACCAGCTTACCCTACGGACTAGCCCATACTTACATCTTGGGAACTCGGTAGTATAATTGAGTGGGAGTGTTAATCATAGATATGAACATCTATAGCTTCTGATGAAGAAGTGAAACGATGGTTTCCTTTTAGTTTGGTTCAAGGTGATAAATGATAGAGATCTCATTTCAGTAATTAAATTAGTTTACTGAAATATCATTTACAAGGAACTAAGTGTTTTAAGGATAAAATACAATGAGGGGTAAAACGGTATTTTAGTCCTATCTCATTGTAGACCGTCTATAGAGGATTGAGTGACAATTATGGTTGTAACAATGGATAATTAATAGCGTATCTATATTTGTTATAGAGCGTTCTATGATTTCAAGAGTGCAATTCCAAGTCTATAGTGGAGTCACGAGGAATTAATAAGTTAGTAAATTTATTTGTTAGATTTATGATAACTTATTGGAGCTTGATTTCATAGGCCCATGGTCCCCATTGTACCTTGGATAAAATCATCTAGATAGTCTCAATTAATTGATTTAATTATCAAAGTTGACCAGGTCAATTTTGGATAGTTTCACAGAGTTGTGTAATTTTGAGAAGAAAAGAGAAATTATGGCAGATTTATTAATTAAGATAAATTGGTATCTAAATTAATAAATAAATTTAAATCAAGGTTCAAATTATAAATAATTTATTTGATAAAGGATTTAAATAATTAAATCAATAGAAAATAATACAGGCCTTGATTTTAAGTCCAATGGGCTTATAATCAAATGAGAAATTTCACGAGCCTATAGCCCATGATAATTTCGACCTAGGGCTTCAAAATGGCTGTTATTTTATTGATTTTTTAATTAAATTAAATGGCCTAATTGAGTCTATAAAAGGAGTGCTTAGAGAGAAGATTTAAGAGAAGACAGATAAGTCACAAGTCAGATTTTCTGATAGTTTTAGATTCTCTATAAACACAAGTCCTTTTCTAAGCCAATTTGTTATTTTTCTCTTCTTCTCTCTATATCTATCTCATGTGTTGAGAATTTCTCACACTAGTCTAGGTGGTTCTAAGGATACATTGGAAGATCGTGAAGAAAATAGAAGATCGGTTCAGTTTCTTGATAATACTCTGCGACAGAGAGGATACAAGAGTTAGAGAAACTGAAGGAAGGACTCTTAATTCCGCTGCGTATACTGTAAGTATTATATTATTTGTTTCTCTTTGAATTCAATTTTAGAAACATGTTTTAGGCTATCTCGTTTTAATTTGTTTAATATTAGATATACATGAAAATAAATAAAGATCCTGTATAAGTTTTTCCAACAACTGGCCTCAGAGCCTTTAGTAATCTTTATTTTCATGCATGAACATGTTTAAAATTGGATTATTTGATATGTTTGAATAATTGGATGGTTTTCATGTTTTTATGAACATATTGATTTTATGTGAATTTTAGCAATTTTTAGGTTATTTTGTTGTGTTTTCTATGCTATTAATTTTTATATATGCTTTATTTTTGTGTAAAACATGTTAAAAATTAATTAGAAAATGGTTTTGGTTTGAAAAATTGCTCAAAAAAGTTTTGAAAAAAAAAATTTGGCCTCGCTCCTTTGCGCGCGCGCACCCCGCGCACGCCCGCGCGCCGCCCGCGCGCACCCTGCGCGCCCATGCACACCAGCACCATGAACAGTACCACGGGTACTATTCATGCAATTTTTTTTTTCAAAAATATTTTTTTTTAAATTAAAATTGTAGAAATTTATTATGTATAATCAAAACCTAAAATATCTTTTTTGTTTTATCATTTAAATTTTTTAAAATAAGATATTTTGGTTAGTTGAGATTTAAATAATTAGATATTTTCTACAAAGATTCAAATTCAAATTTAAAATTAGACTAACAACTTAATTTTAAATCTTTTAATATATTAAAATATTAGAATTATGATATCAGATATTTAAGATATTTTCATTTAAATTCTTGATATTTTTATTAAATCTATATTTGAAAATATAAATATCTTTTTATTCTATAGTTTTTAATATTTAAATTATTTGAAATTTAAACATTGTTAGTTAGATATTTTTATGGATATTTGAATTTGTTTAACTATTTGAGATATTTTAGGGTTGTTACAACTATTTGTATTTTATTATTTTTATGGTTAAAATATTAGATAATAGTTGTAACAACACAATATATTTTTGGAAAATAGTTTAGATATTGTTTTTAAAATTTAAAATTGGTTAAATTTTGAAAAATATCATTTTTTTTCAGCCAATTAATAAAAAAAAATTAATAAATGGGATTTAAATTAACTTTGGTTAATTGTTGATAAATCCTATTTAAATTAAATTAATATATTTTTTTTCAAATTAACCTAAAACCAAGTTGATTGTTGATAAATGAAATTTAAATTAACTATTGTTAATTGTTGATAAATTTCATTTAAATTGACTTATTTTTGTAACAATTTAATTAATTTGAATTTTTTTTATAAATTCTAGATAATTAATTGTGGTATTTTTGCAAATGAAATAAATTATGGTATTTTTGCATAAATCCATAGAATTGCTCATATAGTAACATGATTAGGCCCATCCAATTATAACATGTCTGTTTACACTATATGTGGTATTTTTGCAATTGGGCTTAGATGCATATAGTGGTCCATATGTTTGTTAGATATATGGTATTTTGCCAAATAAAATATTCATAAAATGATAGGTTTTATTTGGGCCCATTAGAAAATGTAAAGTTTAAATTCCTCTCTTGTGGGTGATTCCACTTGTGAAGGCCCATTTGCTTTGCATGACTATAATGGGCATAATCAATTAATAACAATTAATAAAATGAAGGTTTAAATTCCTGTCTTTTGGACCTTGTATGGAAGATAGGGGGCCTTTGTAGTGAGAACGACATACTGGACCCAACCCTCCTCCATACAAGCCCAATTGTTAAGGCCCATTTACCTGAGTTGGACTTAATTGTATAGGTTCATTATATTAGTTAAACCTAAATATTGATTAGCAACAAATTAATTCTAAATTAATTGAATTTGTTTCAATGTGACACTTTAGAATTAATAAGAAATTATAGGACTTTGGGTTTAAAAATTTTAATCTGTTTAATTTTTTTTTGGAAAACCATAGTCATTAATTTTCTAAAAATAAATAATAAAAAATACTAATTTTAATTTTATAATGAGCTTATTTTAAGAATTTTATTCGATCTCCACCGTTGGTTTAACATAGTCAATAACTTAATGAGGCATCGAGGCGCTTTGATTCGTCCCCCTACGGAAGGTGTTCATTAGCTATTTTGACAAGGTTAGATTTCGAAAGATAGGTAATTATAGGTCAAATTCTACTAGACTCACCCCTACGGTGACTACTAGAACTAAATCTATGATTATTGAAACCGTGGGTCTAGCTCATAAAATAAGAGATTTTGTTTTCTTATTTTGATCGAATAGTAGGTTGTTAATAATGGTGTCCATTATTAAATGAGTTTACAACTCTATTTAACTAGTGGTATTTTTGACTCTCGCCAACCGGGACAAGGATATCATAGATTAGTTAAAAACCTAAAGAAATAGAGATATGATTGTTTTTTGTATTTTTTCTCATATCTTACATATTTTTGGTATATGTTGTGCTATTTCTTGAAATTTGTGTGAATAGAAGTTTTATTGAGCAAATGTGATTGATTTCTATTTTATTGATAATTTTTAGTTTTAAGTTAAGTAGTGTCTGTGTCTACTCCCATCCTTTCTCAACTTTTGATGGAGAAACTCACTGGAGAAAACTTCCTTAATTGGAAGCAGAATATCAACATAGAGTTGATTGGTGACAACTCTGAATTCGTCATGATTGAGGAATCCCCAGAATGAGCACCGTGTCTGCACGTTAGTGATGGCACCGTCAATGCTCGTGATGGTACCGTAAATGCTTGGATAGCACCAACTCTGCACTTTCGTGATGGCACCGTAAATTCTCAGATGGCACCGTGTCTGCACGTTCGTGCTCAACTCAACTATGGTCTGAAGCAGCTCATGAATGAGCTTCAGATTATTGAACCTATCATGGATGGACCTAGTAAAGGAGGTGAAAATAAGACTACTGATGTTGCTGCACATCTAGCTAAGGCTGAAGCTAACCAAGCTTCGTCTTTGAAAGTTGGAAACAAGAGGAAATGTGGACAAATAAACAACCCCAAGCCTGCAAAGGCTGCAAAGACGAGTGCACAACCAAGTGCACAGACGCCTAAGGGGAACAACATGAAAAACAAGTAAGGTAAAGATAAATGTTT
The DNA here is from genome assembly GCF_963169125.1 of Humulus lupulus. Taxonomy (NCBI): domain Eukaryota; kingdom Viridiplantae; phylum Streptophyta; class Magnoliopsida; order Rosales; family Cannabaceae; genus Humulus; species Humulus lupulus. The sequence continues at coordinate 285,461,889 of NC_084794.1, read as the reverse complement.
TCACTGCAAAGAGAAGGGGCATTGGAAACGAGATTGCCCCAAGTTTCTAGCAGATAAAAACAAAGGTAATGATTATAGTTCATTTATCTTAGAAACATGTGTTTTAGAGAATGATAACTCCGTTTGGATTATTGATTCTGGATTTACTAACCATGTTTGTAACTCTTTACAGCTTCTTGAATCGTGGGAGGAAGTGAACGAAGGCGGCTTAAAGCTTAGAGTTGGGAACAGAGCATTCGTTATGGTCCAAGCTAGAGGAAGAGCTCGTCTAAAGTTCGGAAATAAATACTTAATTTTAAAAGATGTATTTTTTATTCCAGATTTTAGTAGAAATTTAATTTCAATTTCCATGATGCAATTAGAACGATTTGTTATGACTTTCACAAGTTTTAATATATCTATTTCTTTCAATGGATTACAATTGTGTATTGCATGTTTGGAAAACAGGCTTTATATTCTGCGATCTAACGAACCCCTCGCTCTTAATAATGATTTATTCAAAGTAGCTAAACCTAGGACCAATAAACATCAAAAGACCGATAACAATAATATGACGTATTTATGGCACTTGAGACTATGTCACATTGGCTATGATAGGATTCAAAGACTTACAAAGGACGGACCTTTGAGGGAACTCACCTTAGGTGAATTATCTGTCTGTGAATCTTGTCTAGAAGGCAAACTGACCAAGCGTCCATTCTCTGCAAAGGGTGATAGGGCCAAAGAACCACTTGGTCTTGTGCATTCAGATGTTTGTGGACCTTTGAATATACAAGCCATGGGTGGTTTTAAGTATTTCGTCACTTTCATTGATGATTACTCTAGATACTCATGTCTTTACCTAATTCATAGGAAATCAGAAACATTTTCAAAGTTTCAGGAATTCCTAGCAATGGCTCAGAACCAATTAGGTAAAAGGTTAAAGATCTTGCGATCTAATAGGGGTGGAGAATATTTGGATATGCAGTTCCAAGATCATTTAACTGAACTTGGGATTTTATCACAACTTACTGCCCCAGGTACTCCGTAACAAAATGGTGTAGCGGAACGTCGAAACAGAACTTTATTGGACATGGTTAGATGCATGCTTAGTTACTCAACTCTACCAACTTCGTTCTAGGGACATGCAATTGAAACCGCAAATGACATTCTCAATGTCGTGCCGTCAAAAGCAATCCCCAAAACACCTTTAGAACGTTGGAATGGTCGTGAACCTAGTTTACGCCATTATAGAATCTGGGGGTGTCCCGCTCACGTCCTGAGGAAAAAGGAGGGAAAGCTAGAACCGCGAACTGTAGTTTGCATGTTTGTTGGCTATCCTAAAGGTACTCGGGGTGGAATTTTCTACAGTCATTCAGAAAAAAAAGTGTTTACTTCTACAAATGCTACTTTTCTGGAAAATGACTATGTCCAGAACTTTAAACCTCGCAGCAAAGTAGTTTTAGAGGAGATGGTTAAAGAATTGACTCCAACCAATGTTCCATCGTCATCAACACGTGTTGATGATGAAATCCCCAATCTTCATGTACAACCGACGCAAGTCGATTTAAATGAAGAAAGTACCTCTGTTCCTGAGCAAACAGTCACGGAGCCTCGTCGTACTGGGAGGGTTTCTAGAAACCCAGATCGCTATGGTTTGGATGGTGAAACCAATATGGTTGTTGGTGACACTAGTGATGATGATCCATTGTCTTTCAAACAGGCAATGGCTAGCCCAGAAAAGGAACTATGGCTCGAAGCCATGAAACAGGAAATGGAATCTATGTACTCAAATTCCGTCTGGGATCTTGTGGAAGCACCTAGTGACTTTAGGGCCATTGGGTGCAAGTGGATCTACAAGAAGAAATGAGGTGTTGATGGAAATATCGAGACTTATAAAGATCGATTAGTGGCAAAGGGTTATACCCAAAGAGAAGGCGTGGACTATGATGAAAATTTTAGTCCGGTAGCCATGCTCAAATCCATTCGCATCCTCCTATCCATAGCAGCCGCTCTCGACTATGAGATTTGGCAAATGGACGTCAAGACAGCTTTTCTTAATGGAAAGCTTGACGAGGTCATTTATATGGATCAGCCAGAAGGATTTAAAGTATCTGGACAAGAAGGAAAAGTTTGTAAGTTAAATAGGTCCATCTATGGACTTAAGCAAGCTTCTTGTTCCTGGAATCTTAGGTTTGATGAAATAATCAAAACCTATGGCTTTGAACAAAATATTGATGAGCCCTGTGTTTACCAACTGAAGGCAAATCAAATAGTGGTATTCCTGGTTCTTTACGTAGATGATATCTTACTCATTGGAAACAATGTTAAGAAATTATCAGATGTGAAGAATTGGCTGAGCACTCAATTCCAGATGAAGGATTTGGATGAAGCAAGTTATGTTCTAGGTATCCAGATCATCAGATAGAAAGAACAAACTTTTAGCTCTATCTCAAGCAGCTTACATGGATAAAGTGCTTGAATGTTTCTCAATGACAAATTCCAAGAAAGGGCGTCTACCGTCCCGCCATGGAATTCATCTTTCAAAGAAGCAGTCTCCCCAGACTCCTGAAAAGGAAGATGCAATGAGAAAAGTTCCTTACGCATCTGCAGTTGGAAGTCTAATGTATGCCATGTTGTGTACTAGACCAGATATCTGCTATGCAGTGGGAGTAGTGAGCAGGTATCAGTCAAACCCAGGACCGGAACATTGGATAGCAGTTAAGCATATCCTGAAGTATTTGAGACGGACTAGGGATTATATGTTAGTCTACAAGGGTGGTGTTCTGAACCCTGTAGGCTACACCGATTCAGATTTTCAGACTGATGTCGATGACAGAAAGTCTACTTCTGGAATGGTGTTTACTCTTGGGAGTGGAGCTGTGATTTGAAAAAGTGTAAAGCAGTCTGCAATCTTAGATTCCACCATGGAGGCTGAGTACATAGCTGCATCAGAAGCAGCTAAGGAAATAGTCTGGCTAAAGAAGTTCTATTCGGATCTTGGAGTTATTCCAGAAATGGATAAACCGCTTATGTTGTTTTGTGACAATACAGGAGCGATAGCCAACTCGAAAGAACCTCGAAGTCACAAGAGGAGTAAGCATATAGAAAGGAAGTATCACATTATTCGAGAATATGTGGCTAGGGGAGATGTGAAGGTTATGAAGATTGCAACTAAATACAATCTTGCGGATCCGTTTACAAAGACACTATCAGAAGCTACATTTGATAAGCATATCAAGGAGATGGGATTAGTAGAATTAAGGCATTAGTTTCAATTAGTGCAAGTGGGAGTTTGTTGGGGTTTTATGCCCTAATTAAAACCCAAATTCTTTGTAATCTCATTTTATTATCAATAAAAGAATAGAAATCATTTTTTTGACTTGGTCAATCAGTTTGCTCACATGTTTTATTTTCATGATTATCTGTTTAATATAAACTTCTATTAAATCCCGAGCATAGAGCTAATCTTATTTATAGTGACGTAATCACAGTGGAATATAAATATGATTATATGTTCAAAAATAAGTTAGTCCTAAGATTAGTCAGTGCACCGGATTTACACTGACTTGCCAATCTACGATATGATCTACTTACACATTACAGTGTTATGTTCTTTCTAGAACATTAGCAAAGTAGATAAGAACAGATGTATTTGTTACATCGGACAGGAGCGATATTGACAGTTTATAAGATAAGTAAACATACCATTATTATCTATTCTAGTCATATCATATAGTTGACCATAGGTCAATTCAATCTCAATTCAGAGTGGTCAGTATTCTAACTGATTGTATTATTTGAGTTCTTTGACTTGTTCGTTACCAGCTTACCCTACGGACTAGCCCATACTTACATCTTGGGAACTCGGTAGTATAATTGAGTGGGAGTGTTAATCATAGATATGAACATCTACAGCTTCTGATGAAGAAGTGAAACGATGGTTTCCTTTTAGTTTGGTTCAAGGTGATAAATGATAGAGATCTCATTTCAGTAATTAAATTAGTTTACTGAAATATCATTTACAAGGAACTAAGTGTTTTAAGGATAAAATACAATGAGGGGTAAAACGGTATTTTAGTCCTATCTCATTGTAGACCGTCTATAGAGGATTGAGTGACAATTATGGTTGTAACAATGGATAATTAATAGCGTATCTATATTTGTTATAGAGCGTTCTATGATTTCAAGAGTGCAATTCCAAGTCTATAGTGGAGTCACGAGGAATTAATAAGTTAGTAAATTTATTTGTTAGATTTATGATAACTTATTGGAGCTTGATTTCATAGGCCCATGGTCCCCATTGTACCTTGGATAAAATCATCTAGATAGTCTCAATTAATTGATTTAATTATCAAAGTTGACCAGGTCAATTTTGGATAGTTTCACAGAGTTGTGTAATTTTGAGAAGAAAAGAGAAATTATGGCAGATTTATTAATTAAGATAAATTGGTATCTAAATTAATAAATAAATTTAAATCAAGGTTCAAATTATAAATAATTTATTTGATAAAGGATTTAAATAATTAAATCAATAGAAAATAATACAGGCCTTGATTTTAAGTCCAATGGGCTTATAATCAAATGAGAAATTTCACAGGCCTATAGCCCATGATAATTTCGACCTAGGGCTTCAAAATGGCTGTTATTTTATTGATTTTTTAATTAAATTAAATGGCCTAATTGAGTCTATAAAAGGAGTGCTTAGAGAGAAGATTTAAGAGAAGACAGATAAGTCACAAGTCAGATTTTCTGATAGTTTTAGATTCTCTATAAACACAAGTCCTTTTCTAAGCCACTTTGTTATTTTCTCTTCTTCTCTCTATATCTATCTCATGTGTTGAGAATTTCCCACACTAGTCTAGGTGGTTCTAAGGATACATTGGAAGATCGTGAAGAAAATAAAAGATCGGTTCAGTTTCTTGATAATACTCTGCGACAGAGAGGATACAAGAGTTAGAGAAACTGAAGGAAGGACTCTTAATTCCGCTGCGTATACTGTAAGTATTATATTATTTGTTTCTCTTTGAATTCAATTTTAGAAACATGTTTTAGGCTATCTCGTATTAATTTGTTTAATATTAGATATACATGAAAATAAATAAAGATCCTGTATAAGTTTTTCCTACATAACCTTCATCGAGGAAGACGCCTCCCATGTTCAGTTCCCTCATCATGATCCGCTGGTCATTACTCTTCAGTTGGCCAATAAAAGGGTCCACCGAGTTCTCATAGATAATGGGAGCTCAGTCAACATCCTTTATAAAGCAACCCTCGAGAATATGGGACTCTCCCTTCCGACTTGAAAGCGTGTGCAACTACTTTGTACGGCTTTTCAGGAGAAGGAACTGCCTGTATGGGATCCATTGAGCTCCCCGTGACCTTGGGAGACTATCTAGTCTCGGTGACCAAGATAATGGAGTTCGTGGTAGTAGACTTACCATCAGCCTACAATGTGCTGCTCGGGAGACCCGCCCTGGTCGGGCTGGGGGCAGTTTCATCAGTAAGGCATCTGGCCCTTAAGTTCCCGACCCCTAGCGGAGTCAGGACATTAAAAGGAGACCAATTGGCAGGGAGAGAATGCTATAGCATCTCCTTGAGGGGAAAGAAACAAACGAACACTCAAGCACTCGTTGTCATAAAAAACAAAGACGGAACAGTTTTAGAAATTGACGAGGAGATTGATCCGAGGATTGAGGAGAAAGTTGACCTCGAACCTTTAGAGGAGCTCGAAGAAATTCAGCTCGAGGAAACTGATCCCTCGAAAAAGGTGAAGGTCGGAAAACACCCCCAAGACGAGGCAAAATAACAATTAATTTGTTTTTTGAAGAAAAACCAGGATGTCTTCGCGTGGTCACACTCAGACATGGTAGGGATAAGCCCGAATGTAGCAAGCCACGCTCTAAACATAGACAAAAGCTTTCCCCCAAAGCAACAAAAGTGAAGACAGCTGGACGAAGACAGAAAGAAGGCGCTAAAGGAGGAGGTTGACAGGTTGAAGGCGAACCGATTCATTAGGGATGCCTTTTACCCTGACTGGGTAGCCAATCCGGTGTTGGTCCCAAAGCCCAATGGGACGTGGAGAACCTGTATTAACTACTCAGATCTCAACTAAGCTTGCCCAAAAGACTGTTTTCCGTTACCAAGGATTGACCAGCTCGTGGATGCCACGGCGGGGCACGGCCTGATGTCGTTCATTGATGCCTATTCTGGATATAACCAGATTCCCATGCATGCCCCCGACCAAGAACATACGAGCTTCATCAGGGATAAAGGGCTATATTGCTATAATGTCATGCCATTCGGGCTCAAGAATGCTGGAGCCACATACCAGCGGCTCGTAAACATGATGTTTTCAGAACAAATAGGGAACAACATGGAGGTTTATGTTGATGCCATGCTTGTAAAGTCTCGACTCAACAAGAACCATGTTGATGACCTCGAAGAGTGCTTCGGCGTGCTCAGGAAGTACAACATGAAGCTAAATCCTCAGAAGTGCACTTTCGGGGTATCTTCAGGAAAATTTCTGGGCTTTATTGTGAACTCTCATGGAATCGAGGCTAACCCCGACCAGATCAAGGCCCTGATTGACATGCCCTCACCTCGAAGGCACAAAGATGTCCAAAGTCTGACTAGCAGGATGGCAGCCCTAAGCAGATTCATCTCGAAATCTACGGATCGTGGTCTTCCATTTTTCAACTTACTGAGAGGAGGTAAGAAGTTTGAATGGACAGAGGAATGCGAGCTGGCCTTTCAGGAGCTCAAAAAGCACCTTGCGGAACCACCCATCCTGTCAAAACCTGAAACGGGGGAAATACTGTACCTGTACCTTTCAACTACCGAACACGCGATAAGTGTAGTGCTCGTCCGAGAAGAAGAGAGGGTGCAAAGACCCATTTACTACATCAGTAAAAGATTACTGGGGGCAGAGTCAAGATATCCATTGATGGAGAAACTCGCGCTCAGTCTGATTCATTCATCCCGTAAGCTCCGCCCCTACTTTCAGGCACATCCCATCCATGTGCTGACTGATCAACCACTTAGACAAGTCATGTCTAAACCAGAAGCTTCAGGTCGACTTCTTAAATGGGCTGTTGAGCTCGGACAGTTCGAGATCACCTACCACCCAAGAACGACCATTAAGGCACAGGCATTGGCGGACTTTATAGTGGAATGTACGGGTATAGTCACGACGAGGTAATAACCACGGTCCACGAGCTGTGGAAACTTTACGTCGACGGCTCGTCAAATGAAAATGGAGCAGGGGCAGGGGTCATTTTGGTTACCCCCGCAGGAAGCAGATTTCATTCTGCCCTAAGATTTGGCTTTAAAGCATCGAATAACGAGGCCGAATTCGAGGCTTTACTCGTGGGACTTCGTATAGCAAAGGAGCTCAAACCTAAAGCTATACATTGCTACAGTGACTCCCAGCTCGTGGTTAATCAAATCCTAGGAGAATACCAGGCTCGTGGCACTAGAATGGCAGCTTATCTGGAGAAGGCAAAATCCGCATTAGAGTATTTCGAGTTTTATGCAATCGAACAGGTTCCCCAAGAACGGAACTCAAATGCAGATGTCTTAGCTCGACTCGCCACATCCGCTGAAAATGAAGAGTTGAATGTTGTACCCATAGCACACCTATCAGCACCTAGCATTAAAGAGCCAGAAGAGGAAGATGTGTGTATGATTGAAACAGAACCGACCTGGATGACCCCGATAGTTGATTATCTCAAAAATGGAACTCTTCCAAAAGATCGGAATCAGGCTCGAAAGTTGATGTATCAACGTCCCCGTTACACAATTTTGGATGGAAGGCTATACCAAAGGGGGTATTCCATGCCGTTACTTAGATGCGTAACCCCTCCCGAAGCTAAGAAAATCATTGAAGAAATTCATGAAGGATTCTGCGGAGATCATACCGAGGGGCATAACCTGTCCAAGAAGATCATACGCCAGGGATATTTCTGGCCAACCATTAAAACGGATTCTTTTGAGTATGTGAAGAAATGCGACAAATGCCAGAGATTCGCCACGATACCTCGAGCCCCACCATCCGAGCTGACCATGTTGACATCCCCATGGCCTTTCGCGGTATGGGGCATCGACCTCATAGGCTCACTCCCAACTGGCAAAGGAGGAGTGAAATATGTTGTAGTCGCCGTGGATTACTTCACAAAATGGACGGAGGCTGAACCATTGGCAACCATAACTTCAAAGAAAATCCTTGATTTCATAGTAAAGAGCATCGTGTGCCGATACGGAGTGCCGAGGAAGATCGTATCCGACAACGGAACCCAGTTCGATTGCGACTTGTTCACAAACTTTTGTGCAAAGAATGGCATAATAAAGAGTTTTTCATCAGTGGCTCACCCTCAAGCGAATGGCCAGGTCGAAGCTGTGAACAAAACTCTCAAGAGTTCTCTAAAGAAAAAGTTGGAGGAAGCAAAGGGACGGTGGCCCGAAGAATTGCCCCAAGTCCTTTGGGGATACAGGACCACGGCTCGAACCTCAACAGGACATACCCCGTTCTCTCTAGCATACGGCTGCGAGGCAATGTTGCCCATAGAAGTCGAAATCCCAACGATCCGAACTCAGATTTACGACCAAAGTTCAAACCATGCTCAGCTCGAGGAAACCTTAGACTTGATTGAAGAAAAAAGAGAAGAGGCTCAGCTAAGAAATGTCGCCTACTAGCAACGAACTACCAGATATTTCAACAAGAGGGTTCGAGATCGAAAGTTCGGAATGGGAGATATGGTGTTGAGACTCGTATTCTTGGCAACTCGAGATCCGGCAGCTGGAGTGCTCAGGCCAAATTGGGAAGGACCGTACCAGATAGAGTCAGTCATCCGACCTGGTGTGTACAAACTTGCGAGATTGGACGGGAGCCTAGTACCACGAGTATGGAATGGCGAACACCTTAGACCTTACTATCAGTAGTGAAGGAAAAGTGTTGCCTATAACCATGAGTTTCTATTTGTATTAGTTTGTTTGCCTTTTGATTACCATCAAATAAAGATTTATTTCATTCAATATATTATCTCTTTTTATTTTTTATTTTTGCAATCTCTCTTAATTTAATAACCTATGGTCACACTCATAGGATATTAAGGGGGCATCATTGGTATATATACCGTCAGCTTAAAAAATAAAAAATATATAAAGTATTTGGATATAACCAGATACTAGTTCGGACATAACCGAATTATCAAAAACATGAAGTATTTGGATATAACCAGATGCGCGAGCTTAGATAGTTCGGACATAACCGAGTTATCAAAAACATGAAGCATTTGGATATAACCAGATGCGTGAGCTTAGATAGTTCAGACATAACCGAATTATTAAAAACTGAAAACGTTTGGAGTTAACCAGATGTGAAAACTTAACAGGTTTGGAACAAACCAGCCAAAAAACTAATCGACGATAAGTAGGAACCTAAACCTACTTCGGGATAAGTCGAGATCGAGGCTGGAATGTCTTAAAGAAAAATAGTTTCGAACTCTTAACCTTGGAATGAAAAACGAGGATGAGGAAAAGTGACTAAGCAAAAAAGATATAACCAAATCATTCACATTACATACCATATAAGTACTTTTGGGTTCATGGTTAAAGTAATATCCGACTTTGAAAAATAACGAGGTCGGAAGCGGATAATTTGAACAAACTGTGCATGAATGCATTGAGCTTCGAACCTAAATCCACAATATGTTTGTATGAATAAATAAACATAAATGATTCATCCATAAAAAATGTGCCAAATATTTCGAGCCAAGAAATGTAAAGCATTTATAAGTAATATTTAAAGAAATTGTATCAGCCCCGAGGGCATAAATTAAAATAATTACAAAAATAAAGGGACGCATCCCCAATAGATGGTTTCCCCGAGATCAGATTTAAGGAAGAGGTGTCTCCTTGGCCTTCTCAGCATCAGCAACACCAGATTCCTCAGGACGAATAACATGGCTGTCCTCCTGGGCTCCCTCCGAAACGGCATCCCGAGCAGCCTTTTCCTTCTCGAGCTGATCAGCCTCTTCCTTCTCGAGCCAAGCATTCCACCTGTCAAGAAGTGTCGCCTCGTGAGGACCTAAGAAGCTGGTGTCCAGATCTTCATTGTAGGCCCACATTCGGTACATGGCCGAGTCAACCGCTTGATCCTTCTTCTCTTTGTACTCAGCAAGGAGACGAGCTTTTGCATCCTCCATGGTGTCGAAGGTCGCAGCCTTTTCCTCTTCAAGCTTCTTGTTGGTCTCCTGGAGCTGGATGATCTCCTTCTTATGCTCCTCGAGCTCAGTTTTCAGCTTCCCGAGCTCGGTGGCCATGTCCTCACGTTCCTTAGCTCCTGCCTCAAGCTTCGCATTTGCTGCCTTCAGATCATCGCTCGCTTTGAGGTGGAGATTCTTCGCCTCTTGAGCATGAGACTTGCTCGAATGAATCTCGTTGTTCAACTTATAATTGAGCTGGGCGGTAAAGGCAAGAGACTGAAAAAGAAAAAGTCATCATTAACACCAAGTCTGTGTGATTATAACCAAGAAGAAGGACTATAGAAGGATACTTACCGCGGCAGCGAGCTCGATACTCTTCTCATAGAGGACAGTGCAGTCTTGGGTATCGTTCAAGCATTGCCATTGGGGAGCTTCGAGACTGCCAAAGATCTAGCCGATCCGGGACATAACATCCGAGACCAGCGTAGATCCATGGGACCCAGCGACATTGTCGACCACATATGCATCCATATGGGTGGAAACTGATAGCTTCTGTGCTCGAGAAGCAGAAGGCCTTCTAGAAGGCGGACCTAAGGATGACTGAACCACCACAGGAGGTTGGGACTCAACCATAACGGAGGGACCGACCAGCGAAGTCGGCGCCACTGCAGAGGCGACGACCTGCGAGGACGGCGCCGTTGTGGAAGTGCCGGCCTGGGAAGTCGCCACAGCGATGGAGCTCGAAACCGGCGGAGCAGGAGGAGGGGTTTTCTTGGACCTCTTGGGGCCTTTACCCGGCCAGTTGTTCTTCAGCGACCCTGCTCTGGGACGCTTGCTCCTCTTGGCGCCAGCACCATCGATGATGTTGTCGAAGTCGGAGTCCATCTTGCCTGCACAAGTCACAACACAGAGTGAGTTAATAAAAGAGAAGCATACAAGTTGTTTCAGTATCACCGACATATAAAGTGATGACAGAAGAAACCTAACTGGAACTCTCCCCCGAGCTCGAGCTTGGGGACCATGAAATTCCTCCGTCTTCAGAGAAGGCGGGGGGAGTGCCTTCCCTATATGTGGGTGATAATCTCGAAAGGTCCCTATAATCGTTGGTCCCGTACTGAACAGCTATCCCGTTCCACATCTCTTTTGTGGTATACATGGTGTCTTATTTCCCGAGCCCACTATCAAACTTATGGACACAATCATCTACCCAACTCCATACGTAGAAGTGGTATCTATCCTGTGGGCATGAGACTAACCTATTGGGCTTATGTTTTAGTAAGGTGGGGGGCCACATTCTCGAGGTAGGGAGGACTTTACCTTCATCTGAATCTGAGCTCGAGGCTTCATCATTAGCCTCATTCCCTGACAGCGGAATCCTCAGGCGAACTGGAAGTGGCGGCCTCGTTTCTCTCCTCGGAGGAAGGGCGCCTGTGGGCAGGGGCACCTGCTCCCAGTGTTCATATTTTTTATTGGACCAATCAAAGGTGGACTGGCCCTCCCCCAAAAGTCCGCATTTTCGGAGCCTATCCTCGTGTAAAAGGTATAAGAGAGACCTCTTGCCATGGGGGAGTTCGAGCAGGGTCTCTCTATGCTCCTTCATTGTCTCGTTAGGAGTGGGACGCTGAAAATTGGCTGAAAGACAACATATTTTTACTAAGTACGGATCTAAGAGATAAAATCTCGAGCACAGAAATAAAGGTAACGAGAATACTTACGAATCCGCCTGAACGAGTAGTGTCGAGACGGGGATAGACCGTCTGTCCAGAAGAAGGCCCTTTTGAAATCAGGCGGATGATTGGGAAGATCTTCAAAGACCTTCTTCTCCTTGGGATAGCTCGAGAGATAATAAAAGCGATCCCCTCCCCGAGCTCGGGAGGGGTTACTTTTCAGACAAAAGAGATACAAGATCTCTTGAGGCGAAGGTCCTTTCCACCCCCATCTCGTGGTATAAGGACCTCAGGGCAGACAGTACCCTGTAAGAGTTGGTGTTGAGTTGGAACGGGGCCAACCCAACAAAATCCATGAAGTCCTTGAAAAAAGACTTCAAGGGCAACAGTGCTCCCGCCCTCATATGTTCCTGGCTCCACGCCGCGTACTTCAACCTGGCGTCATGGCCCCCAGGGGCGAAACAGCTTCGTTCATGCTCGGCCGGAGCTCGACATTTCAAGGAGCCTGACAGACTGAGGCCGTGGAAAGCCAGGATTTCAGTTATCTGACTAGTTGTGGTAACCGAGCTCCAATAGTGCTCGGCCTCAAACATTTCTCTCCTCGGCTGTGAGGAAGAAGGTTCCCCCATAAGTGAAAATTGAAGCTCTCCTGGATGGTATGCGACAGTGACCTTTAGTGCAGGGTCGAGGGGAATCGGCCTAGGTCCTGAATTGGACTCTGGATAGAGGGCCTCCCAAAGAACTCTCCTCTTCCCCTCTATGACCTCGTCAATCTGGCGGCGGTAATGAGCTCGAATGTCCTCCTGCTCGTGCGCAAGCTCGTATTCCCTTATCCGACGTTGATTCCGGGCGAACAGCGATTCTGGGCTCGGAGTTTTTGGCTCGTAAGGGATTTCCAGCAACGACCCCCACCGTCTTTCCAGATTCTGTGACATCTAGCGAGAAAGAAAAAATGGTGAGGGCCATGCATGCAAGAGTTGCAAGCTCGAAGTTACGAGCTCGGGGTTTAGGAACAAAACAAGCTATATATTAAGGCCCTTATTAAAGAGTCGGGACGTGCATTCCACGAGAGAGGAAGGAGAGTGGATAATTTTTTGAAAATCCCAAAAATCAAGGGAAAAAAGAGTGGCGGTTAACCAGGAAAGGCAGCCTTGGGTTTTGTGCATTTGTCAAATGTTTTTTACCCGAAATCTTGGTGTACAAGAAACGTCTCTTAAAATTTTAAAACCCAGAAAACAGGAATCTTGTTCAAACATCAAAACTGGATATGAACCAGTGATGTAAATTCTATGTTGGGAGTCTAAAAAAGCACAAGAGCCTATCGGATAGAAATCTCCTATCGTATTATGCTAAGGATGTAAACTAGTACATACACTGTAATGCCCCGAATTCTCCGATGTGTTTAACGGCATGAAGAGTTGGCCGGGAGGGCCATACTTGCTTAAATATGTTGTTACTTGATTAAATGCATGTATATGTTGATTATATTATGTTATGATGTGAAATGCATGCATATGAGTCCATATTTACAATTACAGGGGTATGATGATAATTTGGCCCGTTGAGGGTAATTTGTGTATTTGGGTGCATGATATGATTTGTGAATGAGATTCTATTATTATGGAGATATATTCGAGCTAAGCAACATGAGACGGTTATTTTTAGTGGATTAGCGGTTTTACCATAATGGGGTCAATTTTGGGGTAATAGAAATGTTCATTTGATGATAAATTGGGAATATTTGAGATCAGGGTGAAATTTTGGAGGTTTTGACTATAATGTCCCCGGGGGTGTTTTCGGGACCCCGAGCATTAGGTTTTATTTGAGGTTACTTAAGGTTGAATTAGCTTATCAGATAGAATATACGAAAAGAAAACCTTCCGTTCTCCCTTTTCAAAGTTCGTTTTGCCGTTTAAGCCTTCTTGACGAAATCTTGAGTTCTAGGAGTCGGAATCGAGTGAGGATTGAGGCATAGCGATCCTAGGGAAGATTAGAAGCTTCTTAACCGAAGGATTCGATGGAAAACAACCCAATTGAAGGTAATCGAAGTTTAAGTTTTGAGTTTTTTTCCGAGTTTCTAAGCTTTGAGTTGAATTTGTGAATTGTTGAGTTTTCGGTTCGTTCGAGCCTTGGGTTTTGAGGGTTTTGATGCATGGGGAAGCTTGGGAACTTTGTCTTGATGATTGGGGAATGTTTAGGGATGATTTTGGAGGCTTTGGAGTGTTAGAAACACGGTTGGGAATGGCCCAGGGTGGAGTGCCGCGGCCCTGTTCTTGAGGCGCCGCGACCCTTCTTTGAAGAAGCAGGTGGAGGCCTTGTGCCTGCTGGGCACCGCGGCCCTTGATGAAGGGCGCCGTGGCCCTAGCCTCTGGGGAACCCTGGGGGCCGCGGCCCAAGGTGCTAGGGCCGCAGCCCTTGCCCTGTTTTCGCCCCGTTTGCTCGTTTTGACCCCGGAAACCTAGTTTTAGGCCTCGGGAGTGTCCTTGCTACATGGATTAGTTTGGATTGATCTCTTGGAGTTAGATAATGGTTTGAGACCCTTGATTATCTTGATTATTAATGGTATCCCAAATGTGTTGTGTTTAGGTAACCGCTAAAGGACTAAAAGCTAAACCGTTCACAAAGGTTGTTCTTTTGCTCATTCTAGCTCGAATCAAAGGTAAGAAAACTGCACCCAAAGTATGACATGCATGGATATTTGTGAGGCATGTTGATTGTATAAATATGGACATAGATTGAATACAGAATCGACAAAAGTGTTAGTATCAGCTGTGAGGCTGTGACTTACTTGTCAGGCTCGGCAGTGTTACTGGACACAGGTCAGGAAGCACTGACTTACTTGTCAGAACGGCCTTAGCGTGAATCACGCAAGCCAACAGAGATTAGATCTAATCGACCATTAGCATTGAATGACTCAAGGAGCATTAATGCCTGACCGACCCTGAGGGTCGATGAACAAACAGAGCTTGAAGGCTAGTGGCTTACCCATCAGCCACTCTTCCGCTACAAAACAGAGCTTGGAGGCTGGTGGCTTACCTAGCAGCCACTCTCCCACTAGAAAAGAGAGCTTGAAGGCTAGTGGCTTACCCATCAGCCACTCTTCCACTACAAAACAGAGCTTGGAGGCTGGTGGCTTACCTAGCAGCCACTCTCCCGCTAGAAAAGAGAGCCTGGAGGCTAGTGGCTTACTTAACAGCCACTCTCCCGCTAAAATCATGTGGTATTCATTTGTTTGAAAGCTTTATGCTCTGTGTGATTATAATGATAATCATTTGGTAATGCTTATGAAAAGTATTGTGTTTTCTTGCTGGGCTTTGGCTCATGGGTGCTATGTGGTGCAGGTAAAGGGAAAGAAAAGCTCACCTAGCCTTGAGTGGAGAGCTGATGTGGTGGTGTGTACATATGCGGCCGCTTAACCACCACGGTCAAGGTGTTCTCAGAGGAACTAGGGGGTTTACCCTATTTTTGCCGCTTAGGTCGGCGGGATTGTAAATTTCAGACACTAGTGACCATTTTGTACTGAGAACCACTTGTAAATGTTTTGTTTAGCTCTGCAGAGCAGTTTGTAATAAAATCTCCAATTCCTTTTTATTGGTTTTGTACCTTAACCTGTTAATCACACTTAGAGCACGTTTTTGACCAAAGGACTCAGGCAATGAGTCAAATTTCCGGTCCACCGTTCACTGTAACTGTTCTGGGGTAGCTAGGGCGTTACAACTTGGTATCAGAGCAATGCCAAGGTTAAGGTTCCTATAGACTGGCTGGGCATGTACACACATCACTGAAGTCAAGCTCGACTCTTGGTTTGGTAACTCTTTACGTAGTTATGTACATAACTGCCTAAATGTGGTGCAAATGCTTTACCTGTATGCATGAGATATTATGAATGGTTATGTGATACATGCTGAGTGCTGAGTGCCATAAACATGTATCTGTTTATGCATATTGAATGACTGTGGAACATGATAATTGTCTGCTTGTTCTTGGACCGTGAGGCGGCAAGAGGTTTAGTTATGACTACCTGACTGGCCGTATTGATTGTTGTTTAAGTAAGGTATCAGTGACAGAATGAACCCAGAACAGACAGACACTACAGCTGGCCAGAGTGGTCAGGGTTAGAATAATGATAATAGTCAGGGTCAAGAGAATGACCAATCCCAGATTCCACAGCTAGCACCTGCAAACTGGCAACAGTTGTTTAGTGATTTGCAGGCTATAGTATTGAAATAGGGAGAGGAGCTTCGTCTCCTGAGACAGCAACAAGTGCCTGTAGTGGTTAATGTGTCAGAGGCACCTTCTGTGTCAGTGCCAGTTATTGGGCAGTTGCCTGGGGTTGAAAACA
Organism: Humulus lupulus; assembly: GCF_963169125.1. NCBI lineage: Eukaryota > Viridiplantae > Streptophyta > Magnoliopsida > Rosales > Cannabaceae > Humulus > Humulus lupulus. Next base: position 285,445,696 of record NC_084794.1, on the reverse strand, counting down.
GATTGGAACCTCTTTATGAGCGGTTCAGGAAACAGCAACCTCCAGTTTTTGAAGGCAGCGCTGATCCTATCAAAGTTGAACAATGGATGAGCATGCTTAACACTATTCTTGACTTTATGAAGGTAGTTGGTAGTGAGAGGGTGGCCTGTGCTGCCTATATGTTTCGGGAAGATGCCCGGATTTGGTGGGAAGTGGTTGGCCAGACCAAGGATGTTAATCTCCTGAGTTGGGAGGAGTTTCAGACCTTGTTTAATGAGAAGTACTATAATGATGCTATAAGAGCGGCGAAGGCCGATGAGTTTATGAGGCTACTTCAGGGAAGCTTATCAGTTACTGAATATGCCTTAAAGTTTGACCGTTTGGCAAAGTTTGCCAAAGAGCTGGTGCCCACTGATGGGACCAGGAGAGAGAGATTCCTCCAGGGGCTACAGCCCAGGTTAGCTCGTGACGTTCGCATCACCACTGTGGCAGGAGTCACTACTTATGCACAGGTGGTGGAGAAGGCACTCACAGCTGAGAGTGCGGAGATTAAGATCTGGCGTGACAATGCAGCCATAAGGGATGCAGCAGAGAAAACATGCACGGGATAGAAGCTTTATAGGAAGGTCTCTGGTTCTGTTTTTCCTTTTTTCTTGCTCCTGGTGAACGGAAATAAAAAATAAGATGATGAATGGGGTCTCAAATATATAGATGAAAAAAGGGAATTAATCCGGGACGTTGAACGAAATCCTTGTAAAATCCAACGGTCAGGGGTCAATGACAAGATGGCGCCGAAAAGGTGGCAGACGGATGATCGTGGGCATGTTTCCAAGGTACTCAAGTACCAAAAATGAGCAATACCCAGCTGACGCGTGTCTGTTTTCAAAAGTGTATGACGGTATAGTTCTCAAAGAAAGTAGTTCAAAAGTTTCCTTCTCTTAGGATTCGAACAAATACTTTTGAGGGGGCAAGATGTCATACCCAGATTTCAAGCTATGTTAAATATGACCTCGAAAGTTGGATTCGCAGCAATTGGACTCGTAAGGTTTAGAGTGCTCCAGGACTAAATATCGAGCCTGCAAGACATAGACAACCTCGAATATGGTGACCTCAAAGTATTCATGACCTCGAAAGGTAGCTTCGGAGACGCATCCATCCTTAGGGATGACCTCGGATCATGGGTCCCGAGCTCGACGCACATACGATCTCGAAAGCCATGTGACCTCGGGAGATGTCTCTAGCTCGAAAGCTGACGAGAAACTTGGGAAGCTAAGGCCTTGGAGATATATGATAAAAACCTTGAATATATATAAGTGTTGTCCATACGAGATGTAATCCTCATTTATTACTGTAAATCCCCTAGAATCGTGGGATATTATTTGGTCAGTTATACGTCCCCTGGTCTTCAGGGGACGTTTCCTTTTATATCTAATTATAGGCATTTAAAGCCATTTATTTAATTTACACAAAAAGAGTAACTACCCAAAATATGTGGGATGGTATTCTGCAGCCTTCTCTATAAATAAAGAGGTCATGCACCATTGTAAGGGACCAAAATTATGAACTTTGAGAGAAAACTCTGAAGAATTCATGCTTAAGAATTTTCAGAGATAATCTTGAGTTTAATAACAGAGACTCGTGGACTAGGCAGATTTAACTGCTGAACCACGTAAAAATCGTGTGTTTGTGTTGTCATATTTTAATTGGCCATTATCAGTTATTGTTTACGTGCTCTCCTTTTCACTGTTGACGAAAAACGGCGTCAACACACACATATTGAACAAGGTACTATTGTATGCATCTCGTGTCTCGACACCATTCACCCATAGCTCCTTTAACTCGTCAAGCAAAGGTCTCATATAGACATCGATATCTTTTCTAGGTGAAGAAGGACGTGGAATTATAATAGACAACATTAATGACTATGGTTTCATGCACTTCCACGGCGGCAAGTTGTATGGGACAAGTACCACAGGCCACATGTTGTAAGAGTTACTCATGTTCCCAAAAGGATTGAAACCATCTGTAGCCAACCCAAGCCTAACATTTCGAGGTTCGGCTGCGAAAGATGAGTACAACTCATCAAGGTGCTTCCACGCCTTACTGTCAGCGGGGTGCCTCAAGACACCATCTTCCTTTGGCCTTTTAGAATAGTGCCATCTCATATCCTCTGCAGTATATCTGGAACTGTACAGCCTTTTTAATCTCGGCGTCAACGGAAAGTACCGCATGACCTTATGGGCCACTTTCTTCCTGTTCCCATGATTATCTTGCCAGCGACACTCACCACAAACCGGACAGAATTCCAAATTCGCATTCTCCTTCCAAAACAATGCACAGTCATGCTTGCAAGCATCGATGGACTCATATCCCAATCCAATACTCCGCAACTTTGCCTTCGCCTCATAGTTAGACTTAGGCAAAATTGTTCCGTCAGGCATAGCGTCGACTAACAATTCCAGCAAACCATCAAAGTAATGATTGCTGCACTTGTTAATAACTTTCAGATGCATCAGCTTCACCAAGAAGTTCAACGCGGAATACTTTCGGCAACCCGGGTACAGTTCACTTGACATCTCCTTAAATAAATTGTCATACTTGTCGCGATGTTGAGAATCATCTTGGGGGGGATCATAATAGTTTCCAGCGGGAACGTCATCTTCAGCGTAAACTTTGCCTTCGCCTCATAGTTAGACTTAGGTAAAATTGTTCCGTCAGGCATAACGTCGACTAACAATTCCAGCAAACCATCAAAGTAATGAATGCTGCACTTGTTAATAACTTTCAGATGCATCAGCTTCACCAAGAAGTTCAATGCGGAATACTTTTGGCAACCTGGGTACAGTTCACTTGACATCTCCTTAAATAAATTGTCATACTTGTCACGATGTTGAGGATCATCTTGGGGAGGATCATTATAGTTTCCACCGGGAACGTCATCTTCAGCGTAAACATCCTCCAGGATATCCGCTATCTAATCTCTATCATGATCTCGTACCACAACTGGTGGCGACGGCAGCACCTCTCCATGGTAATGCCACACTTTGTAGGACTGTATGATGCCATTGTTGAATAAATGCATCGAAATTGCATTTATAGGCTGGAACTTAACATTCCCACATTTCTTGCACGGACAGCGAACCAAACCCCGATCGTTCAACTGATTTTTGGCGATATCGAAGAACTCCTTAACATCATTTCTATACTCCAGAGACCAACGATTCCTCGCACTCATCCAACTTTTGTCGCTCGCCATCTTTAAGCGAAATAATTAAGAAAATATTAATAATTGTCTTAAAATGAGGGAAATGATAGTCAAAGTATTTCATGACTCTTTGTCTCCCTAATTATCACTAATTGATAATAATATCCTATCTTTGGCAAAAATAATTATTTATAAGGATATTTGCGGCTAAAATACTCAAACTTACAACTTACTAACACTTAAATGACACGTGGCACCACATGATTGGTACACATTATTATTATTATTTTAAATAATTTTTCATAAAAAATATCATTTTATATTTTTCATTTTTTAAAAAAAAATCAAATTTATTGTTTTTCAATTTAAAAGTAACAAAAAATAATTTTTTCTCATTTTTAAAAAAAAAAAAATTTGCTACTTTTAATAAATTATTTAAGATTAAGTAAAAAAAATATTTAATCTTAAATTATTGCTTGGATTTTAAACAAAATTACTTAATCTTTAATTGAAAAAAAGTAGACAAAATGATAAATAGGAAGATTTTAATAATAATAATAATAATAATAATAAATTAAAAAATTTGAGGATATTAACAATAAAAAATTAAATTAAAAATATGTATTTTTCATACTTAATCTTAAATTGAAAAAAAAAATTGAATTTTTTTTTGAAAAAAATGTAAATTTTATTTTTTGTTAAATTGAAAAATAAATTGAAAATTATTTTAAGAATAATAACAATGTGGACCAATCATGTAGTGCCACGTGTCATTTGACCAGTCAACTTTAACATTTACTTATTTATTACTTTTATTTTAAAATTAATTTAATTATACATTAATTTCATTTTGTAATTTTTTTATTAAATTCTTCAATTTGTATTGGATTATTTACTTAATCAATAACAATTTTATTATATTTATATTTTACTTAATTATATTTTATTAAATCATTTATATTTTTAACTTTTTCAATTACAAAACATCTAATATTAATGTTAAAATTAATTATTAATTATTATGATTGGTAATTTTATTTTATTTAAATTATAGTTAAAAATTATATTTTTGATGAATTTTTAATTATACTTAAATTTTTATTTAATTAATTATTAAACTTTTATTAATTTTACTAACTCTAACAAAATTTGGGCAGCATAACGACTATATTTCAAACTATCCCAAAAATTAACCAGAATATATAACCAGAATATTCCCAGATCATACAAAACATATATATACATTAACAAATATTTAACCACAAAAAAACATATACCAAAACTGATTTTTTTATTAATACAAAAAAATTATTAAATACATATTTACAAACATATCACATTTAATATAAAACAATTTAAAAATATAAACATACATTATTAATCTTAATTTTTTTTAAGTTCATACTTTACCTAATATATATATATATCACAAAATACAATATAATAAATATTAACAAGCAAAAATAAACAAATACATATAAGACATTCAAATAAAAAAAATATATATTCAAATGTGTTTTTTTATTTTACAAAAAAAATTAATAAATACAAAAAACATATATTATAAAAATATCTTAAAAATAGTTGTTATTAAGAGAAACAAATAAATATAAAGCATTAAAATAAAAATTAATATTAATGGTTATAATTTTTGTAATTAATGTTAATTTTTCTAAAATAACGAAATTTGGCCAGTATAACAACTATATTTTAAACTATCCCAAAATTTTATAAAACCTGCAAATTACACACAATATACAGAATATTCCCAGAGCAATATACATAATATTCTCATAGCATGCACAACATAAACCAAGATTAATAACATATATCAAATCTTTTTATATCAGTAACATCAAAACAATTTATTTAGTAAATATTTATAAACAAATAATATTTAATATAAAAAAATATATTTTAATATACATAATCTAATCTATTTTTTAGTATACATATTAAGCATTAAAATTAAAAAATATACATACTCAAATCAGTTTTTTTTTTAATAAATACTAAAACCATATTTTTTTTCATTATTAATCTCATTTTTCTAAAACTACACTGATTTATTTGTTTTTTTTTTAACATCAAAATATAATTATAATACCAAATATCACACACATACATATATATTAATCAATTTTCTAAAAAAAAATTAACATTAAATAAATATATGTAGACACACATTTACATATATACATATATACATAAACAAACATATATAAAAAAAAAAACAGACATATAAATATAAATATACATATATAAGTACATATAAATATATATACATATATATATATAAACATATATATATATAAACTGATATATACATATATATATAAACAAATATATACATATATATAAACCGATATAAATATATATATATAAACAGATATAAATATATACATAAACTAATCTTTGGAGTTGTTCCACCGAGAGATTGGAGTTGTAACACATGTTTATAGAGAAAGAATAACAAAAAAAAAAAAATACAATTACAAAACAAGATATAGAGAAAAAAATCTAAAAATGTTAAAAAATTTCCCATTTGATTTACTAACCTTGAGAGAGAAGAGTTTCACTATATGAGCTGAGCCACGGTGGGATTATGGCTCACGGGGTGGTCGGATTCCATTAACACAGAGGAGAGAGAGAGAAGCTTTTTTCTGAAAAAAAAAATCTGAAATGGGAAAGAAGGGCTCACGGTGGGTCTAATATCGTTATGACTTTTGCCGACACATTTCGTTGCGCCGGAAAAGTATTTAATAAACCCTAGCACAAAACGGTGTCGTTTTACTTAGTCCGATTTTTATCGACGCAAAATATACTTTTGCTAGCGTAACGAAACGCGCCGACAAAGGTCTACCCACCTACTTTCTTGAAAACGTGCACAAATTAAAAATGGACGTTTGACTTTTGCCGGCGCGTTAGGTGAAATGCGCCAGCAAAAGTCTGTGGTATTTTTTTTTTAAAAAAACCGATGTTACTTTTGCCGGCACAATTCACCAAATGCGCCGGTGAAAGTTGTTTTTGCCATGTTTCTTGTAGTGAAATGATTCAAAGCACCAATACAAGAACACATACCTAGGGATTTTGAAATCCTACTCTTCTTCTCCTTCTTTCTTTATCTCTTTTTCATGCCCTCTCTCTTGCTTTCTCTCTCTAAACTCGCCAGCCACCACAAATGAGCCTCCAAAGCTCATTTTTTCCCTTCTTAACCTAGCTAGACCCTAGTGACAATTACCCAAAATTGAGGCTCCAATCTTTCCCTTAATTTCCCTTTCCCAAGAATCAAGCCCTTGCCAACTAAGAAATGACTTGAATCCCTACAAAATTGGAAGCTCTCATCCACTCTCATCCTTTCCCTTTGACCGACCATCTCTTCCTCTCTCTCTACTCGGTCACCAAGGCCTATTCACACACCTAAGCTCAATTTTCCACTCTCCCAAAATGGCTCAAAGCAAATCTCCTCCACCTCATTTATCATTATCCTATTATTCTTAAATTTCCAATCAAGAAAAATAAAATAAAAAGTAAGCATTTCCCACTCTAGTTCTCTCTCTATCTCACGCCACTCTCTATCTCTACTACCTACTTTGGTTTCCCAATTTACACTTGCGTGAACATAAGTGTTCTAGAACATCCCCTTATTTATATTTTCTAAAGAAAAAAGGAAATTAAAATACATGCTAATTTATTTCATGCTCACCATACATACCATGTACATGCACACACACAAGTACACAAAGTCTATCACTACTAACCATGAACTCTCATGCACACAATCAAAACTCGAGCACAAATTTACAAAATAATTTAAATAAATAAAACAAATAAAAATCATTTCACACAATTAACACCTTAACACTCAAATAATTAAATTAAAAAATAACCAAACACTTGGATGATTAATAATAAAATAAAATAAAAAATTTGGTGTGCTATACACTCCACCTAAGAACCAAAGTCTCTTATTTATTCTTCTCCAAAGAGGGTTGCATGAACTATCTTTAATATCCTATAACTTTCTAGACATTCATCTTGCTACATAAATCCAAAAGATTCTTGAAACTTGCATGAGGGTTTTGTATGTGTTCCTTGATGACTCAGAGTAATGAGAAGCTATAGTAATAACTGAAACTTCTAGATTATTATATAAGAGGAGGTGATCAATCTTTAACATATATGGTACAAGTTTCACTTAAATATGAAAATGTCTCAATTGCATAACTACTATTACATGCAATTGTTGTGCTTTATGTTTTTTATTATCTTCCAGTTATAAGTTATTCATTGTGTGGGTGATAATTTATCTCCTATGATTACAAATTATTCTTTATCTTGTTTGTATATTGTAAGAAAATTTTATGCTCTTGCTTCTATTGTTAATTTCTAGGAATTTCTATTACTTTCATACAATTTAAAAATTGAAATTAAAAAAAAAAATTGAAGAAAACATATCGCAATCTAAGTGAACAATAGTAAACATGAATAACAAACTAATTCAAGTCTCATTATTATACAGAAAACATAACTAGGACAGTACAAATTATTAGGTGAAGAAATATTGTCTGTGCATTGCATCCTCTAAAACCAAAAGCTCCCGCTGCACAATGAAATGATAAAAATCTTAATTACAAATCTTGCTAATTACAACCATTATATCTATAAAAATGAAATTAACATATACAATAGCAGTAGTACTGTATATAAATAATAAATGCACCAAAAATATGTAGGAAAAATATAACTTATATAATACTTGAATAAACGCAATATGATAAATACAATATTTATATCTACTAAATTAAAGATACATAAATATTATAATTATAAATAATACAATATAAATAACTTATAATATATATAACAATATTATAATTATAAATAACTTATAATATATATATAACAATATAATATTATAATTATAAATAACAATATATAAATAACTATAATATAAATAACAATATTATAATTATAAATAACTTATAATATATATATAACAATATAATATTATAATTATAAATAACTTATAATATATATAACAATATAATATTATAATTATAAATAACAATATATAAATAACTATAATATAAATAGCAATTATAATTAATTTACACAATAATTATAAAGAACAAAATTAAAAGTCGAGGCCTGTGTAACACACAGTTTCCTTAAAACAGATTCGCCGCCTCTACGAGGTTTCGACGTCTATCTCCCAGGATACAACGGTGAACGACAAGTAACTCAATTACTTCGCCAAACCAAATATGCCCGAACTCTATCACACTAGAACAAATCTAAGAACTCTAAAGAGTAGAAAGGAAAAAACAATATTGAAAATATATATATATCACAATCTTCAAAGGAAGACAAATATATATAAGTAAATATGTTTTGGTGTTAAATAAACTAAAACCACTATGGTCTATATATAGTTTCTAACTATGGAGATTTTTCATTCACAAACATTGTGGGACAAATAAAAATTACTATTCACTATTGATTTTTCTAACAATCCCCCACATGAATGAAAAAACTGACTCAAGAAAAACCAACAGATGGTTTAGACCTAGGTGTAGAGTTCAACGTTAGAAACCCGCATAGGATAGGTAGGTGTTACCCTTTGAACCTTCCCTTGTGTAAGTATATTTACTTTACTGGCTGATCAGTAGATGCGATGTCTTTGAACTGTTCTGCCGTTCGTGTAAACGATGATATACCACACACATGAATCTTCCTGACATATATTGGCTCTCAATATTATGTTCGTTTTGGCCCTGAACATTTCCCTGGTTCTGCAAGAGATATTCTAGGAATTGAGCCCTTATTCAATCCCTATAGAAGCGACCCATCTTCTCTCTCACATAGGTGATTTTCTTAATTAAGAGTAACCCGTATTACTCTGCTCGACATTTCGACGCATAAGAAATCATTAAAAGCATAGCTTAACCTTTTCCTTACGGTTATCACTGTTTCATCATAGGAATGGACAATGAGGATAACCCCCACAGTGATCCAACATAGTCTTTACAGTTTTAGTTGTCCCTTTGAACCTAGATCTTGGGATCTCCAGTCAACTAGGTGGGGTGTCTACTGTATTGACTTTATTCATTCATGGGCTTTAGACCCATTCCCCTCGATGATTTTTCAACCAACTCTCTATTTAACCCTTTGGTTAGCGGATCCGCAATATTATCCTTTGACTTCACATAGTCAATAGAGATAACTCCAGTTGAGAGTAGTTGTCTAATGGTATTGTGTCTACGACGTATATGTCTAGACTTACCATTATACATATTATTATGCGCCCTACCAATTGCAGATTGACTATCGCAATGTAAGCCAATAGCTGGCATTGGTTTAGGCCATTTTGGAATATCTTCTAAAAATTGACGAAGCCATTCAGCTTCTTCGCCACACTTGTCTAAGGCAATAAACTCAGATTCCATCATGGATCTAGCTATTACCGTTTGTTTAGAAGATTTCCATGATACAACTGCACCACCGAGTGTGAACACATATCCACTCATAGATTTTAAATCTTTCATGTCAAATTTCTAGTTCAACATACTCTTGATAGATTTGATCATCTTATCACTGCTTCCAACAATGAGCATGTCATTTACGTAAAGACAAAAATTGACATAGTCATTATCTGTTTCTTTAACATAAATTTAAGTTGATTCTCAACTTCGGTCTTATGGAGAACAAATTTCTCTATAGCCTCAGTTTTGCTTTTTAGCAAATACACATAGCAATATTAGTGCTATTATCGACAAAAGTAATAAGATACTTATTGTCTCCCCTTGTTTGAACAAATTTTAAATCACATACATCGCTATGGATTAAATTTAGGGGATCATTATTCCTTTCAATCGTTTTGAAGGAAGACCTTGTTAGTTTTGCCTCAACACAGGTTTCACACTTATGATTTGAATCAATGTGGAATTTTGGTATGTGATTCAAGTTAATTAATCTCCGTAGAGTATCATAATTAACATGTCCTAGTCTACCATGCCAAACATTGGAAGACTCAAGCAAGTAAGTAGAAGAGTTATTAACTTTATTGATAATTGGTTTAACAACCATTACACTGAGTTTAAACAACCCATCAGTTACATAACCACTTCCCACAAACATTCCACTTTTGGACAGAACAACTTTGTCTGACTCAAATACAATTCGGAATCCGTGTTTGTTCAACAGTGAACCAGACACTAGGTTTTTCCGGATCTCTGGTACGTACAGTACGTTGTTCAGAGTCAGCTCCTTTCCAGAAGTCATTTTTAGGATCACACTTCCTTGACCCGCAATTTTAGATGTGGCAGAATTTCCCATGAAAATCTTCTCGCAATTATCTGCCTGTTCAAAAGATTTGAACAGACTCTTGTTTGAGCATACATGCCGAGTGGCACCAGTATCAATCCACCACTCCATTGGGTTGGAATTGACTAGGTTTATCTCAGACACCATGGCTGATAGATTTATTAGATCAAACTTAAAGAAAATTCTTAGGTTAGCCTGGAAGGGTAAAAAAAAAAAAAAAAAACCCAACCATTCGTGGTCTAGCCTCTCGTAGAATATTTCTATTAAGTATTTATCCAGCCTCAAATATCTCTACTAGATAATTTCCAAAGAACACTAGAAGAAGGGTCTAGCCCCTGCCTCAGCAGTCTAGTTTCTTTGAAAATATTCAGTTCCCAGAACTTCTCTAGTGAGATTTAAGTTCAAACGAACTTTTCGCAATAACAATATCTTTCAATATATAGATATAGAAATATCACTGATATATTCAAATATTATATTTAAACAAGAATGTGTTTTAAGATTGTAAGAAAAACATATCGTATATAAGATTTCCCTGGTTCTGCAAGAGATATTCTAGGAATTGAGCCCTTATTCAATCCCTATAGAAGCGGCCCATCTTCTCTCTCACATAGGTGATTTTCTTAATTAAGAGTAACCCGTATTACTCTGCTCGACATTTCGACGCATAAGAAATCATGAAAAGCATAGCTTAACCTTTTCCTTACGGTTATCACTGTTTCATCGTAGGAATTGACAATGAGGATAACCTCCACAGTGATCCAACATAGTCTTTACAGTTTTAGTTGTCCCTTTGAACCTAGATCTTGGGATCTCCAGTCAACTGGGTGGGGTGTCTACAGTATTGACTTTATTCATTCATGGGCTTTAGACCCATTCCCCTCGATGATTTTTCAACCAACTCTCTATTTAACCCTTTGGTTAGCGGATCCACAATATTATCCTTTGACTTCACATAGTCAATAGAGATAACTCCAGTTGAGAGTAGTTGTCTAATGGTATTGTGTCTACGACGTATATGTCTAGACTTACCATTATACATATTATTATGCGCCCTACCAATTGCAGATTGACTATCTCAATGTAAGCCAATAGCTGGCACTGGTTTAGGCCATTTTGGAATATCTTCTAAAAATTGACGAAGCCATTCAGCTTCTTCGCCACACTTGTCTAAGGCAATAAACTCAGATTCCATCGTGGATCTAGCTATTACCGTTTGTTTAGAAGATTTCCATGATACAACTGCACCACCGAGTGTGAACACATATCCACTCATAGATTTTAAATCTTTCATGTCAAATTTCTAGTTCAACATACTCTTGATAGATTTGATCATCTTATCACTGCTTCCAACAATGAACATGTCATTTACGTAAAGACAAAAATTGACATAGTCATTATCTGTTTCTTTAACATAAATTTAAGTTGATTCTCAACTTCGGTCTTATGGAGAACAAATTTCTCTATAGCCTCGGTTCTGCTTTTTAGCAAATACACATAGCAATATTTAGTGCTATTATCGACAAAAGTAATAAGATACTTATTGTCTCCCCTTGTTTAAACAAATTTAAAATCACATACATCGCTATGTATTAATTTTTAGGGGTTCATTATTCCTTTCAATCGTTTTGAAGGATGACCTTGTTAGTTTTGCCTCAACACAGGTTTCACACTTATGATTTGAATCAATGTGGAATTTTGGTATGTGATTCAAGTTAATTAATCTCCGTAGAGTATCATAATTAACATGTCCTAGTCTACCATGCCAAACATTGGAAGACTCAAGCAAGTAAGTAGAAGAGTTATTAACTTTATTGATAATTGGTTTAACAACCATTACACTGAGTTTAAACAACCCATCAGTTACATAACCACTTCCCACAAACATTCCACTTTTGGACAGAACAACTTTGTCTGACTCAAATACAATTCGGAATCCGTGTTTGTTCAACAGTGAACCAGACACTAGGTTTTTCCGGATCTCTGGTACGTACAGTACGTTGTTCAGAGTCAGCTCCTTTCCAGAAGTCATTTTTAGGATCACACTTCCTTGACCCGCAATTTTAGATGTGGCAGAATTTCCCATGAAAATCTTCTCGCAATTATCTGCCTGTTCAAAAGATTTGAACAGACTCTTGTTTGAGCATACATGCCGAGTGGCACCAGTATCAATCCACCACTCCATTGGGTTGGAATTGACTAGGTTTATCTCAGACACCATGGCTGATAGATTTATTAGATCAAACTTAAAGAAAATTCTTAGGTTAGCCTGGAAGGGTAAAAAAAAAAAAAAAAAACCCAACCATTCGTGGTCTAGCCTCTCGTAGAATATTTCTATTAAGTATTTATCCAGCCTCAAATATCTCTACTAGATAATTTCCAAAGAACACTAGAAGAAGGGTCTAGCCCCTGCCTCAGCAGTCTAGTTTCTTTGAAAATATTCAGTTCCCAGAACTTCTCTAGTGAGATTTAAGTTCAAACGAACTTTTCGCAATAACAATATCTTTCAATATATAGATATAGAAATATCACTGATATATTCAAATATTATATTTAAACAAGAATGTGTTTTAAGATTGTAAGAAAAACATATCGTATATAAGATTTCCCTGGTTCTGCAAGAGATATTCTAGGAATTGAGCCCTTATTCAATCCCTATAGAAGCGGCCCATCTTCTCTCTCACATAGGTGATTTTCTTAATTAAGAGTAACCCGTATTACTCTGCTCGACATTTCGACGCATAAGAAATCATGAAAAGCATAGCTTAACCTTTTCCTTACGGTTATCACTGTTTCATCGTAGGAATTGACAATGAGGATAACCTCCACAGTGATCCAACATAGTCTTTACAGTTTTAGTTGTCCCTTTGAACCTAGATCTTGGGATCTCCAGTCAACTGGGTGGGGTGTCTACAGTATTGACTTTATTCATTCATGGGCTTTAGACCCATTCCCCTCGATGATTTTTCAACCAACTCTCTATTTAACCCTTTGGTTAGCGGATCCACAATATTATCCTTTGACTTCACATAGTCAATAGAGATAACTCCAGTTGAGAGTAGTTGTCTAATGGTATTGTGTCTACGACGTATATGTCTAGACTTACCATTATACATATTATTATGCGCCCTACCAATTGCAGATTGACTATCTCAATGTAAGCCAATAGCTGGCACTGGTTTAGGCCATTTTGGAATATCTTCTAAAAATTGACGAAGCCATTCAGCTTCTTCGCCACACTTGTCTAAGGCAATAAACTCAGATTCCATCGTGGATCTAGCTATTACCGTTTGTTTAGAAGATTTCCATGATACAACTGCACCACCGAGTGTGAACACATATCCACTCATAGATTTTAAATCTTTCATGTCAAATTTCTAGTTCAACATACTCTTGATAGATTTGATCATCTTATCACTGCTTCCAACAATGAACATGTCATTTACGTAAAGACAAAAATTGACATAGTCATTATCTGTTTCTTTAACATAAATTTAAGTTGATTCTCAACTTCGGTCTTATGGAGAACAAATTTCTCTATAGCCTCGGTTCTGCTTTTTAGCAAATACACATAGCAATATTTAGTGCTATTATCGACAAAAGTAATAAGATACTTATTGTCTCCCCTTGTTTAAACAAATTTAAAATCACATACATCGCTATGTATTAATTTTTAGGGGTTCATTATTCCTTTCAATCGTTTTGAAGGATGACCTTGTTAGTTTTGCCTCAACACAGGTTTCACACTTATGATTTGAATCAATGTGGAATTTTGATATGTGATTCAAGTTAATTAATCTCCGTAGAGTATCATAATTAACATGTCCTAGTCTACCATGCCAAACATTGGAAGACTCAAGCAAGTAAGTAGAAGAGTTATTAACTTTATTGATAATTGGTTTAACAACCATTACACTGATTTTAAACAACCCATCAGTTACATAACCACTTCCCACAAACATTCCACTTTTGGACAGAACAACTTTGTCTGACTCAAATACAATTCGGAATCCGTGTTTGTTCAACAGTGAACCAGACACTAGGTTTTTCCGGATCTCTGGTACGTACAGTACGTTGTTCAGAGTCAGCTCCTTTCCAGAAGTCATTTTTAGGATCACACTTCCTTGACCCGCAATTTTAGATATGGCAGAATTTCCCATGAAAATCTTCTCGCCATTATCTACCTGTTCAAAAGATTTGAACAGACTCTTGTTTGAGCATACATGCCGAGTGGCACCAGTATCAATCCACCACTCCATTGGGTTGGAATTGACTAGGTTTATCTCAGACACCATGGCTGATAGATTTATTAGATCAAACTTAAAGAAAATTCTTAGGTTAGCCTGGAAGGGTAAAAAAAAAAAAAAAAAAAACCCAACCATTCGTGGTCTAGCCTCTCGTAGAATATTTCTATTAAGTATTTATCCAGCCTCAAATATCTCTACTAGATAATTTCCAAAGAACACTAGAAGAAGGGTCTAGCCCCTGCCTCAGCAGTCTAGTTTCTTTGAAAATATTCAGTTCCCAGAACTTCTCTAGTGAGATTTAAGTTCAAACGAACTTTTCGCAATAACAATATCTTTCAATATATAGATATAGAAATATCACTGATATATTCAAATATTATATTTAAACAAGAATGTGTTTTAAGATTGTAAGAAAAACATAACTTATATAATACTTGAATAAACGCAATATGATAAATACAATATTTATATCTACTAAATTAAAGATACATAAATATTATAATTATAAATAATACAATATAAATAACTTATAATATATATAACAATATTATAATTATAAATAACTTATAATATATATATAACAATATAATATTATAATTATAAATAACAAAATAGAGAATTTACCAATTTAACTTCTGAACATCTGCAGTAGCTTTTTCTTCTGAACTGCTGCTGTTACATGAGCCCAGTCCTCAGCATTATTCAACAGCTTGAAATATGAATATGTCCATGACTTGTTGAAGATTAAAGTCCCACAAAATCCCCAAAATCCAACTACCATTCCCAGTGCTACGCTTATGTAAAATCCTTTGCCAATAAACTCATCATCATAATGATTTTCCACAGCTTCTTCTGAAGTAGTTGGTTTTTTTTCATTTGGACATTTTATTGGAAGTGGAATTCCACAAAGGAGAGGATTTCCCATGTATGCAGCTGCATCACGAGTTTGGAGTTGAGTGCTTCTTGGAATTTCACCAGACAAATTATTGCTCGACAAATCTAATGTGTTGAGACGATCCACTTGAGAGAGACTTGAAGGAATCTGACCAAAAAATTGGTTATTTGATAAGTCAAGAAAATCTAAAGATTTCAAGTTACCAATCTCTTGAGGGATATGTCCACTTAGATTGTTTCTAGACAAGTTTAAAGAAATGAGCTCAACAAGTTTAGTGATGTCTCTTGGAATCTCCCCAATAAGTTTATTGTTGGACAAATCAATGCTTCTCAAAAGTCCAGCATTTTTTAATTCAGAGATTGCTCCTTTCCATACCAACTCCAACTTTTGACGGTTAAAATCACCTGGAAAAGCGTCTCCCCAACGACTTACGGCTGCATATGTGGTCTGCTTTAATTCTTTCATAGCTGTAATGTTACCAAGACAATTTGGGATTTGACCAAAAAGATCATTTGAAGAAAAGTCCAACAATTGAAGATCCACTAAGTGGCATAGTTGCAAGGGTATTCTTCCAGTGAAGCTATTAGAGCGTGCACTAAGAATGGAAAGCCTTGTTAGGCTTTTACCTATCCATGCTGGTATTGGCCCAAACAATTTGTTCTCTCCAACATCAAAGACCACCAAATTTGTACAGTTCTTTAGTGATGAAGGCAATTCAGCAGTTAAATTGTTGTTTCTCAAATGCAACACAGTGATGGAAAATAAAAAGCCAAAGGATATGGGAATCTTTCCAGATAACTTGTTATTTGCCAAAACAAGAATTCGCAGATTTTTCGCTTGCGACCAACAATCAGGTAGCTCGCCGGACAACTGGTTATATGAGGCATCAAGAAATACCAAAGGAACTAAAGAGACCTTACATAGGGAATTTAATTGTGAAAAGCTATTGTTGAAAAGATTTAGTGAAGTTGCCCCTTGTAGTAAGAAACTTGGTATTGGTCCTTCTAACTCATTTGAACTCAAATCTATGTCAGGACAAGGTTTCCCGTATTCTAGTTCAGAGGAACAATTGAAACTTTGGTTAATATCATGAATTGTTCCTCTAATTTTATTATGAGACAGGTCAAGAAGATTTAAGTTCGAGGTAAAATTAAACAACCAATCTGGAATAGAATCTGAAATTCCAGAATTGGATATATTAAGTTCACGATAATCCTGAGTTTGGAGCCAATTTGGAAAATGAGGACCCAAATTGCAAGACCCAAGATTAATAGTGGACAGCTGAAAGGGTGGAATCCAATCAGTAGCAATCCTAAAAACTAGATCTGAGTTAGTTGATAAATCCAAAGTATCTATGTTAAAGAGCTTTGAAAAATGAGCTTCGGATAAAACATCATTGATAGAGTTTTCAGAAAGATCCAAAATCTCCAAGACTGATAATTGACTCATACTTTTGGATAGTCTACTAAACTGATTCGATGAAAGATGTAGCTCAGTCAAAGCGGGATACAAGGTGAAATTAGGCAATGGTCCCATGATTTGATTTTGCTTCAAATCCAAATACTCCAAAGAGAAATTGGCACATTCCTTTGAGGGTAATTCAGCCAAGTGTAACTGTCCGCCAAGATTGTTGTTGTATGCTTCAAACCTCTGCAGTTCACATATTTTCCAAATGGATTTTGAAATTTCCCCTTCAAGCTCGTTATTGCTAAGATCAAGTTCACTAAGAGAAGCCATGTTTCCAAAATCTTCTGGTATGGGTCCTTTTAGGTGATTGCTTTCGAGATTAAGATATTTAATGGCAGTCATTTTCTCAAAAGATTTTGGATTGAGACTATTCAATTGGTTACTATGAAGATCAAGATATGTAAGAGCAATCATATTCCCAAAGAACTCTGGAATAGAACCTTTTAGTTGATTAAGGCTAAGATCAATGTATGCAATGGCAGTCATATTATTGAAGGACTTTGGATGAAAACCATCTAGTTGATTAGAATAAAGATTAAGATATGTGAGGGAAATCAAATTCCCAAAAGATTCTGGAATTATTCCTTCAAAGGCATTGTAGCTGAGATCAAGATAGGTAAGGGAAGCCATATTTTCAAACCCATTTGGAATGGAACCTCCTAATTGGCAACTAGAGAGGTCAAGATGAACAAGGCTACTATTATACTTGAACAACCATTGGAATATAGACTGAGACAGTTGGTTTCCAGAAACATCAAGGACGCTGAGAAATTTTGAAGAGTTAAAAAGGGATCGAGATGGTGAAGAAACAACTATATCAGGAAGATCACAATAACGTAGAATCAACTTTGTCATGAAATGAGGAAGGTTAACTACTACATGCGCCCAGTCATTAGCTAAGCTCATGTTTGTGCTACTCAGGTTAAGTACTCGTAAAGATGAAAGTTGTGAAACCCAATTTAAGCTTTTTGGTTTTAAAAGATTGTGGCTAAGATCGAGAAACTGCAAGCTGGAAAGGTTTCCAAGCTGAGGAGGAATACCTCCATCTAGATTAGTGGAAGAGAGATCGAGGTACCTTAATTTTGTGAGGCTGCCAAGGAAAGTTGGGATGAAATGCTCACCAAAGTTGATGTGGCTCAAGTCCAGATGATTCAAGTACTTTAAGTCAAGCAATGAAGAGCTGATATTACCCCTAAGAATTCCATCAATGCCTTTGAAAGTTGAAGGAGAAAGATCAAGTTTGATGACATGACCAGAGTTGTTGCTGCACTGAATTCCGATCCATTCACAGCACTCTCTTTGATCTTCTTCTTCTCCCCAAGAGGAAAGATAGTCCTGATATATACCATCTTCATTAAAAAGATGGTCTTTAATCTTTATCAATGCTTGTCTCTCGGCTTCATTGCACCTGATTTTTGGCTTTCCAACTCCAGCATTTACACTCAAGCAGTAAAGCAAAAGCACAAAAAGCACAACATGTGGGACTGAATTGCTCGTCATGAAAATGGACAGAATTCAATGTTTAATCAGAAGTAGAAAGATATGGGGTTGGTTTTTCATGATTAATAATAGTTCATCTTTGGATAATAAATAGAAGACAGTTGTATGCATTAGTTGGATTTTGTCCAAAAAAAAAAAAATTCATTTGCGTTCACATTTTAAAGTCTTGTATGTAATATTGGTATTTCTGCACTATCCAAAGAGTTACATCTAGTCTTGAGCAAAACAAAAGATTTTTAAGCTTTGCGTAGGGTGCATATATCCTGGCGTAATCTATACTCGTGAATATATGACCATGTAGGAAACGGGATATATATGACAATTTTATTACAGGGTTGAAGTCCTACCGGTAGTCTTTTATTGTTTCTCGACCCCTAAACAGTTTTCGGCGTTATTTTTTTTAATGACTATGTATATTATAGCTATTTAGAGCATTTTGCAAATTTTCAGAAAATTCCGAATAGTTTACAGTACCGAAAACTAGGTTCAAATATATTGCTTTCCACGCGCATAAAAAAAAATTAGTTACGCGTGCAACAACATGTTTGAACCTAGTTTTCAGTACTGTAAACTATTCGGAATTTTCTGAAAATTTGCAGGATGACCTATACAATATACACAGTCATAAAAAAAATCGCGCTAAAAACTGTTCACGGGTCAAGAACACTAAGAGTCCCACCGATAGGACTTAAAGTGAAACCCTGTAGGAGAATTCCTTATATATATATCCCTGCATCAAAATAAGATCAATGCATATGACTTTCCAATTAAGCCGTGTGATTTACTTCAATAATCTAGCTAAAAAAAAGTATGACCACTTTCGAATTCAAGTAGCAAGATTCTTCACCGGTAGGCTTTTTCAACATTCTTGAATTTGAATCTTCAACTAGCTATAGCCAACTTTGTGTGGATACTCCGAAGTAGTCAAGCTAATAATAAGTACGATACGATTCCTATCCTCTACTTGGCAATTGCAACTTTAGAAAGAAAAACTGAACATGAATCAATCACCTCCACACTCACTACAAGATAAAATGAAATTGTCATATCAGTATATAAATAGATTAAACAAGAATTCTAAAAGCTCAGTTTTATCGGTGGCAGTATAATAAAGGGTATCGGATATGGATCATTATATGTTAGGATCATGTATTTTGATAAATTACTTTTTAGACTTTATGTTTTGTAAAATTGTTCAAATAGAACCCTAAACCTAATTTTGATTAAAGTTTTCTCAACTGAAATCACAAATAATTTACCAAACTAACAATTCAAAACAAAAATAAAATCATTATGCTAAAAAATTATACTGTTATATTTAAATTTTTCTTCATCAAAATTAAGTTTAGGGGTCTATTTGAACTATTTTCCAAAATATAGGATCCAAAAACAATTTTTTAAAATATAAAATCTAAACAGATAATTGCAAAAAACAGAATGTCCAAAAAATATAATAAATGACCATTTTTATTGCGAGATTCCAAATTTGTCTATAAATTAGTCATTAGTTGAGCTTTAAAAGGGAAATTTGAGATTATATACATGTCAGTGTAATACTAATTATATAGGGTATTTGGGTATTTATGCATTATATGGGTACTAACTTGTTACTTATTGTTTGACGAAACCAGAATTCTCAAGTAGTTTGTTTGTGACCAACAATCAGGTATCTCGCCGGACAACTGGTTATATGAGACATCAAGATCGATCAAAGGACAAACTTGGAGGCATTACATAGGGAATTTAGCTGTGAAAAGCTATTATTGAAAAGATTTAGTGAAGTTGTCCCTTGGAGTAAAAACCTTGGTATTGGTCCTTCTAACTCATTTGAACTCAAATCTATGCCAGGATATTGTCTTAAAAATGTGAAATTAGAGTAAAAATTTACATTTCGCTTAATATCATGAAGTCTTCCTCTAATTTTATTTCTAGACCAATCGAGAGAAAATATAAGTTTGAGCTAAAATTAAATAACCATCTAGAATAGAATCTCAAATTCCAGAATTGGAGATATTAAGTTCACGATAATCTTGAGTTTGTAATCATTTTGGAAAATGAGGACCCAAATTGTAAGATCCAAGATTGGTAAACTATTCAAGATTAATAATAGTTCATCTTTGGTAAAAGATTGTTCAGGCAAGTTTTCTATGTACTTATTGACATTTATGTACTATCGAGCGTCTGTTTACATTTAGTCTTGAGTAAAACAAAGAAAACATTAAAGCTGAGTAGAGTAGGGTACACATGTCTTGTCTGACTTTGATGAATATGACCACAGTATTTACTGTGTATCAAGTTCAGATCAACTTTATTAATTTGGACAACAAAGAAAGAAACAAGTTCTTCCGTGAAAGGTTTCAGTTTTTCTTTATCGCAACCCTCAAGTTTGGTGTCTATGTTTGTATGTAATTCAGTTTTATTTCATATATATAAATATATAATAAAATTAAGTGGATTCTTATTATATTGTTTAGGTATAGATAGAAAACATGCGAGGCTTAATCAAAAACTGAAACCTTATTACTATAGTATATCTCATCCGCCTTGAATTTTTGTTAAATATTGTTTTCGGTATTTAAAATTATTTAGAATTTTTTAAAAATTTATAAAATATTTTAAATAATTATAATTTATACAGTAAAAAAAAAATTATGCCAAAAACTATTTAAAGAATACAAACTGATAAAGGTGAACTAGTGCAATTATTTCTACTGGCCAATACTTGAATTTTCAACATCAACCCTTTACGTCTATTTTACTCCAAAATAGTCAAGTCAAGCTAATAATAAATACCATTCATATCCTCCACCTGCAATTTTTTTCCCTGTAATAGATAATAACTATAAATTTTGAGAATATGATCTTAGATAAGTTTTTCTTTATTTAAAATGATACGGTATTATGGTAAGTGTAGATTTACAATTATAACTTCAGAAAAAAAAAAATAGACATGAATTACCCCACTTTACTACGAGATTAATGAAATTGTCCTTATAAATAGGTTTAACAAAATTTCTTAAGGCTAAGTTTTATCCTTAGCAATATAATAAATAGCCATTTTGATTGTGAGGTTCCAAATTTATCCGTACGTAAGGATCCTATATTAACATGCACTAATAATAGTATATATAAGAAGTTAGACATCTTAAGGTATTCTTTAACATTTCTCTGACAAAGAAATTAACGGTCACAACATAATATAATCTATATTCATGAATATATGACCTTTTAGGAGACGGGTTATATCAAGTTAAGAAGTGTGTTTTACTCCAAAATTGTCAATCTAACAATAAGTAGGATCATTCACATTCAAGTAGGAGAATTTTTCTCGAGAGTAGGATTTATTTCTACATACTTTCTTTTAGGTGAAATTATTTATGTCTACCAACTTGAATTTTGAACGTCAACTCTGTAATGCCCCGAAGTCACCGATATGGTTTAATGGCGGGAATAGTAGGCCGGGAGGGCCATACTTGTTTAATTATGCTATTAACTGATAATATACATGTATATGTGAATTATACTATGGTATGATGTTATATGCGTGCATGCGAGTCCACATTTGAATAATTATGTTGTTTAGTTAATTTGGCCCATTGAGGGTGAATATGTGTATTAGGGTGCATAACTTGATTTGTGAATGAGATTGCATTATTATGGAGATATATTCGAGCTATTCGGAATGAGACGGTCATATAGAGTGGATTAGCGGTTTTGTCATAACGGAGTCAATTTTGGGGTAATAGAAATGTTTATTTGATGATAAATTGGGAATATTTGAGATTAGGGTGAAATTTCTGAGGTTTTGACTATAATGTCCCCGGGGGTGTTTTTGGGACCCCGAGCACTAGGTTTTATTTGAGGTTACTTAAGCTTGAAGTAGTTGTCAGATAGAACGTACGATCAGAAAACCTCTCGTTCTCTCTTTCGATAGTCCGTTTTACCGTTTAAGCCTTTTTGAAGAAATCTTGAGTTCTAGGAGTTGGAATCAAGCGAGGATCGAGGCATAGCGATCATAGGAAAGATTAGAAGCTTCTTAACCGAAGGATTCGACAGAAAACAACCCAATCGAAGGTAATCGAAGTTTAAGTTTTGAGTTTTTCCGAGTTTCTAAGCTTTGAATTGATTTTGTGAATCGTTGAGTTTTCGGTTCGTTTGAACCTTGGGTTTTGAGGGTTTTGAAGTATTGGGAAGCTTGGGAACTTTGTTTTGATGATTGGGGAATGTTTAGGTATGATTTTGGAGGCTTTGGAGTGTTAAAAATACGTTTGGGAACGGCCCAGAGTTGAGGGTCGCGGCCCTGTTCTTGGGGTGCCGCGGCCCTGCTTTGAAGAAGCAGGTGGGAGTTTTGTACCTGCTGGGTGCCGCGGCCCTAGATGGAGGGCGCCGCGGACCTTGCTTCAAGAAACTCTGGGGCCCGTGGCCCAAGGTGCCAGGGCCGCAGCCCTTGCCCAATTTTCGCCCCGTTTGCTCATTTTGACCCCAGGAACTTAGTTATGGGCCTCGGGAGTGTCCCTACTACTTGGATTAGTTGGGATTGATCTTCCGGAGGCTAGATGTTGGTTTGGAAACCTATGTTGATCATTATTATTAATGATATCCCGTGTTTGGTTATGAATAGGTGACCGCTAAAGGACTAGAGGTTGATCGCTCTCAAGGGTCGTTCTTTTTATCATTCTAGCTCGAATCTGAGGTAAGAAAATAGTGTATGAGTACAACTGCACCCTGTATATGTACATGACATGCGTGATTATTATTGACGCATGTTGGTTGATTAATGTGGACATGGATTGCATATTATATGCTAGTGAATGTTGTATACTTGTATATGTATTGATTAGTCAGGGTTACTGACCTAAGAGTCAGGGATGGCATAGCGACATGAACGCAGGGCCAAATGAGGATTAGATCTAATCGATATCAGTGTTGAATGGATCTATGGCATTAATGCTGGACCAACCCTAAGGTCGATGAAACTTATAAGCGCTTGGCTAGTCTATGACTAGTTACTCAGAGCCAGGGCACAGGGCCCCGGTGACTGCTTGTCACTTGGCTAGGGAACGATGTTCCTAGGTTATGACTCTATGGTCATGAGGAAGGTTATATTGGTGACTAATCACCATGCACCTATTCTGTTTAAGCTATGAAAGGTTTGTTATCAGTTAAGCCCTGGTGATCCTATCGTCACATGGCTAGAGGGGGCTGTACCCATTTCAGTGACTTTTGTGACTGTCACCTATCTGTTTTGGACTGATAGTCTTGAATGATTATTATGATCATTATTGATATTATATCATGTTATATTGTGTTTTCTTGCTGGGCCTTGGCTCATGGGTGCTATGCGGTGCAGGTAAAGGGAAAGAAAAGCTCACCCAGCCTTGAGTGGAGAGCTTAGGTGGTGTTGTGTACATATGCGGCCGCTTGACATCCACAGCCAAGGAGTTCTCAGAGGAACTAGGGCGTTTACCCTATTTTGCCGCTTAGGTCGGCGGAATTGTAAATTTGAAATAGTAATGACCATTTTGTACTGAGAACAACTTGTAAATGTTTTTATTAGCTCTGCAGAGCAGTTTATAATGTAAAACATCCTTTCCTTTTATTGGTTTTTCCACCTTAACATGTTAACTACATTTAGATCACGTTTTTAACCAAAGGACTCGGGTAACGGGTTAAATTTCCGGTTCACCGTAACTGTTCTAGGGTAACCAGGGCGTTACAAACTCTGTGTGGATTTTACTCCAAAATAGTCAATCTAATAATATGTACGATTGTTATCCTCCACTTGGATTTTTTTTATAATTATAATAAATATAGATAATTTTATAAAGTATAAAACTAGAATTATATAATTTATAATAATTAAACTAGAAAATATAACCATATTTTGCATGGGTTTTAATAATTTATAATTTTGGACCCTAATCACTTGAATTATATTGTACATTATGGTTTTAAACAATCTCTAATGCAAGATTTAAATATTCATCACCAAATTGCATAATTACTGAAATTCTGTATTTTATACTTACCAAGTAATTAGATTTAAATAACTTGTAATATGCGGAATATGAAATAATTTATTTAAACAGATTCATGTTTTGTTACCACAGTTATAGAACTTGTCAAAACAGATAGACAGAAATCATGTAAAAATGACACAAGCGAATTTTTACGTGGTTCAGAAATCCTTTTAGATAACTTACATCCACGGGACCACACCCAGAGAAAACACCAATTAGTAAAGAACAAAGTTGTACAAAAACATTGACTTAAATAACGTAAGACTCCCTCTTAAACTATTGATGCAATCTTGTTGTACTTTTCTTTACGAATCTGATTTTGTTGAAATACTGATTTTCTTGAACTCCCTTCAAAGAACAACGAGTGCTCTTGTAACGTCCCAAATTTGCTAATAAGACTTAGTACCTTGATTAGCGTGTCAGGATGACATAAATAGATTTATATATGAATTTAGTTGAATACATGTGTGATTATGTGAAATATATGAGTTGTATTGTAATATGACTATTTATGTGTATTAAATGTGATTGTGGACCCGTTTTGGCGAAAATAACATTTTTGTAATTGTGACTTGTTGAGTGTATAATTGTGATTATATGTGCTTTGTGAGTGAGACCACATTATTATGTGGATATATTTGGGATGTGTGGCACAAGGCGATCATAATGAGCAATTTGGAGGAAAAGTCACGTCGGAGATTAATACTTGGCTCGGGGTGAGCCTAGGGATATTTTAATAATTTGGTGAATTACCGAGAATATTAGAGTATGAGTTATTATTGAGGGAAAAATATTAGTGTTTGGAAGATTAGTGGGATTAATTGGGAATTTTAAATGAAATTTGAGGCTTAGCTGGAAAATGGTGGCAAAAGACAATTTTTCCTTTGGGGGCATTAGAGAACAAGGTAAAGGTTAGGGGTTTTTTGGTCTTTTCCCTAGCCTTAGATTGCCTTAGTCACCTAGAAGTTGTAGGAAGTTAGAAGAAATAGAACACAACACTCTCTACTCACCTTCTCTCTCTTTCTCACGTTTCTCCCTCTCTCCTTTAAGCTTGGGTGGAGTTTTGGTTTCTTTTTTAGAGATTAGCAGCTTGAGATTTTAGCTATTCAATTGAGGTAAGAATCCTCTTATGTTTTGGTGAAATTCTATTATGGTTTCAGTTTTGGTTGAGCTTTAAACTTTAGCTTAAGTTTTGAGTTTTGGTAAGGATTTAGTTTGGTATTTGGGGTATAAATGTTGCTTATGTTGTGTTAGTAAGAGTTCTAGGCTCAGTTGGGACTTTGGGGCAACTTTGGGACTGTTTTTGGAGGTTTTGGTTCGGAGGAAATGGCTGGAAAGTGTTGGAAATTCTAGGTTCGCAGGGTTGCGTCGCGATGCTGTTTTTGGTGAGCCGCGGCCCGCATGAACTCAGAGGCTAGAGCAGTTTTCTAAATCGCCTTGGCTCCGCGGCGCTTGGTGAGCTGTGCCGCAGAACATGTCTAGAAAGATAGCTTGGGGGCTCTCTGACTTGTAGAGCGCTACAACCCTTAGAGCGGGGTGTTGCGAATCAAATAGGGAAAATTAGCCAAATAGTGTTTTTGAGTACGGGAACTTAAACCTAAAGGCTCGGGAAGGATTCTACTACTTGGTTTAGTAGAATTCGAGGTCCCAGAGGTTAGGAATTAATCTTGAAGCTTTTAGTTCTTGATGATTATTTGTTATTATGTTGTGACTAGGATATACCATTAGGCTCAGGAGAAAATGATCGCACTCGGGGTCGCCATACACTATCTGTAACACCCTACTACCCTAGAGTCGTTGCCATGTGGTTTTAAAATGTGTATTTGACTCGCTATTCGATGTTGTTATCCCCAAAAAATGGAGATCGATGACGTGGCAATAGAGGTGACAAGTGGCAGTACATGGTCCGTAAAAGACACATTAAATAGTCAATAAATACATTGACTCCTCAGAGTTGTGATAAAATTTTGACTGGCTTGAGAAGTGTCTTGACCGACCAGGCATGACCTTGTCCGACCAGTCACGACATTACTGCCCAGGAGTGATATTGCTGCCCAAGAGTGGCATGCTAGACCGGAGTGCCATGTTAGAGGAGAGACATGGCATGCTAGACCAGAGTGTCATGTTAGAGGAGAGACATGGCATGCTAGACCAGAGTGCCATGTTAGACGAGAGACATGGCATGCTAGACCAGAGTGCCATGTTAGACCAGCATGCACATGTCCTAGCACTTGCATATGTCCAGCATGCATGTGTCCGACCAGCACTTGCATACGACCAGCATGCATGTGTCCGACCAGCACTTGCATATGTCCAGCATGCATGTGTCCGACCAACACTTGCATATGTCCAGCATGCATGTGTCCAACCAGCACTTGCATATGTCCCACCAGCTAAGTGCATGTCCTACCAGCAAGTGCATGTCCTACCAGCAAGTGCATGTCCTACCAGCCAAGTGCGTGACTTTCCAGTAGAGGTGTGTTCGACCAGTTTGAAGGAGATATGGGTCGACCAGATAGAGGAGGACTAAGTCAAGATTCCCAGAAACGTCTTCAACAAGAACCGGTCTTGGCACATGCGGGAATATCTCATTTTTCCCACAAATTGGGTGTTCTGTTACATTTTGAATATTTTTGTAATTTATATATAATAAATATAATGAAATATCCCGATTCTAGGGGATATCAGATGTATGATCCTAAGCTTATAAATATATGGCTTATGGGATCAGAAAGGGTCTTATTCTTCTTTTGAGACTTTTGGGAAATTTTGGGTCTGAGTTTTCTAGAGAGAGAAAGTGCTTGCATCTGAAAGAATTCTTGTATTCTTGTAATCTATACTGAAGAAACTCAGTTGGCTCAGTTCATCTGATCTTGAGTACAGATCTATAATCATAACTCTAAGTGAATTAGGCTATTACCAACATATTGGGGTTGAACCGCTATAAAAATTGCGTGTGTTATTTATTTTCTTTTCAAACCCGTCCGTGTCGTTTTATTTCTCTTGAAGGCTTTATCGTTTTTGACGTTCTCACGTCGTTGGCCAAAAACGCGGCCAACAGATGTGTTAGACTCAAAAGTGTGATTAAATTAAAGTAAAGACTTATTTAATAAAACTTCTATATAAAAGGTTTAAACATTCACTACGGTCATAGAAAAGTTACATTGGGATCCTGATAACTCTACAAAATAGAGTTATTTTACTACTTTTTATATGCTAATTGTTGCTTAATTCTTGAGTTTTTAATTAATTTATTAAGTTTTTAAGTAATTTTGAATTTATTAGTCTTATCATGATTTTATATACTTTTGTGTGTTTTTATAGTTATTTTGTTGTAAAATGTTGTAGTTAATTATTTGAATTAATGTTGTTTAGTTTGGGGTAAAAAATGTTGTATTATTGAACTTAAATGTTAAATATAAATTAAGTTATAATTAATATTTTCAAAGAATTAACTTGATTTATTTTATAGTTGAAAATATTTTATTATGATTTATTTTATATTTATGTTGTAGGGAATTTATTGCATGTGTTGTGCTTGAAAAGTAAGGAAAAGAAAGAAAAAAATGGCAAAAATGAAAGCAATCTTCCCAGCTGCCTCCCTTGGACCCACCTTTGCCTAGGCCCGAAGCCCCAGCTGCACTCCACGACCCAAGCAGCCAGTCAGCATTCGGCCCATCTGTCTCCCACGCCACCTCCCAGCAGCAGCCTACCAGCAACCTCCTTCAGCACTTCCAGCCCACCGTGGCCTTGCCTCTCCGCGCCTGGCCCAATCCGAAGACCTGCACCTCCTGCTCCAGCCCAGCCACCCACAGCTGTTGGATTAGCTTATACTGGATCTTTATTTATTTGCATGTATATCTAATATTAAACAAATTAATACGAGATAGCCTAAAACATGTTTCTAAAATTGAATTCAAAGAGAAACAAAGAATAGAAAACTTACAGTATACGCAGCGGAATGAAAGAGTCCTTCCTTTAGTTTTCCTAACTCTTGTATCATTTCCGTCGCAGAGTATTATCAAGAAACTGAACCGATCTTCTATTTTCTTCACAATCTTCCAATGTATCCTTAGAATCACCTAGACTAGTGTGGAAAATTCTCAACACATGAGATAGATATAGAGAGAAGAAGAGAAAATAATTAAAGAGGCTTAGAAAATGACTTGTGTTTAGAGAGAATCTAAAACTATCAGAAAACCAGTGATTAAACTTATCTGTCGTCTCAGAAA
This sequence comes from Humulus lupulus, assembly GCF_963169125.1. Taxonomy (NCBI): domain Eukaryota; kingdom Viridiplantae; phylum Streptophyta; class Magnoliopsida; order Rosales; family Cannabaceae; genus Humulus; species Humulus lupulus. The sequence continues at coordinate 285,416,825 of NC_084794.1, read as the reverse complement.
TCTTAACTGATGACTTCTCTCTAAGCACTCATTTTATAGACTCAATTAGGCCATTTAATTTAATTAAAAAATCAATAAAATATAGTCATTTTAAAGCCATAGGTCGAAATTATCATGGGCTTTAGGCCCGTGAAATTTCCCATTTGATTATAAGCCCATTGGACTTAAAATCAATGCCTGTATTATTTTCTGTTGATTTAATTAATTAAATAATTATTTAAATCCTTTATCAAATTAATTATTTATAATTTGACCCTTGATTTAAACTTATTTATTAATTAAGATAATAGTCATTTTAAAGCCCTAGGTCGAAATTATCATGGGCTTTAGGCCCGTGAAATTTCCCATTTGATTATAAGCCCATTGGACTTAAAATCAATGCATGTATTATTTTCTGTTGATTTAATTATTTAAATCCTTTATAAAATTAATTATTTATAATTTGAACCTTGATTTAAACTTATTTATTAATTTAGATACCAATTTATCTTAATTAATAAATCTGCCATAATTTCTCTTTTCTTCTCAAAATTACACAACTCTGTGAAACTATCCAAAATTGACCTGGTAAACTTTGATAATTCTAATTGATGATTAAATCAATTAATTGAGACTATCTAGATGATTTTATCCAAGGTACAATGGGGACCATGGGCCTATGAAATCAAGCTCCAATAAGTTATCATAAATCTAACAAATAAATTTACTAACTTATTAATTCCTCGTGACTCCACTATAGACTCGGAATTGTACTCTTGAATTCATAGAACGCTCTATAACAAATATAGATACGCTATTAATTATCCATTGTTACAACCATAATTGTCACTCAATCCTCTATAGACGGTCTACAATGAGATAGGACTAAAGTATCGTTTTACCCCTCATTGTATTTTATCCTTAAAACACTTAGTTCCTTGTAAATGATATTTCAGTAAACTAATTTAATTACTGAAATGAGATCTCTATCATTTAACACCTTGAACCAAACTAAAAGGAAACCATCGTTTCACTTCTTCATCAGAAGCTATATGTAGTGACCCAACTACTCTAGACTTTGGACCATTAACGACAACTACACATAGACACTAATCTTTAATAAAACTTACAAGTGAAATAATCATAACTTTATTAAAGACTTGTAAAAACAAATGTTAAACTACATAATGATTTAAAGTAGGATATGGGATCCCATTGTTTTAAAAGAAAAACATAACATAATTGTAGATATAACTGATTACATAATAAAGTGCGGAAAAATATATATAAAACCATAAGTAAAGAAACTTCATCCTTGAATCGAATACTCGGCCCTTCGATTCCATTCCGCCTCAACACACATCCCCAAGCTTCCAAGAACCTTTCCCGCCACTAAAGCTATTTTCCTGCACATATAAACAAAAAGGAGTGAGCCTAATGCCCAGCAAGGAAAACCTAACACGTAAACCATATACATAAAATTCATAATGCAACATAAAATATGTCACATATACTATAATGGCCATTATTACTTGGGGTCCCATAAACTAAACAAGTCATATGCCCATTAGATTAGTGGGGCTTGCTAGCTAAGCAAGTCATATGCCCATAATTTATTAGGGCTTGTTAGTTGTACAGGTCATATGCCCAAGTCTACAAACATACTTAACATAGCATATTACATAGCACATAATCATAAGATAACATTTATCATAACATATAAAATCATATAACATAACACATAAATCCTATCCTATTTTCCTTACCAAAAGTACCGGGATATGGGAACAGATTTGGGACTTTGGAACACTCCTAAAAACCATAAATGGAAGAGTGAGTATACTAAAGAGAATGAGAAGAAAAGAATGGATGAACTATACCATCAAGAATATACTTACCAAAAAATCATGTGCAAGATCTTAGATTTCCTAACCAAGGATAAATAATAGAGTTAGGATGTTGAGTAGAAAACTATAAGAATTTTAAGGAAACAATACACAAATAGACTAGAGTTTTGGAATACCTTGAAGACTTATATGACCGATATAAACCCCCAACCAAAATGTGCTATAATCCTTACTTCCCAAGTGTTTGGTAAGCTTACAATGATTAAGCTTATAATCCATGTTATCCCCATTTCCTGCAGGGGCTTTGGGCCTTCGCCCTGGCCCGCGGTCAGAGCACCAGCTCGGCACATGGGCCCGGCCCAAGGTCCCTTGGTTTGAATATTGCCCAAGGGGACTGGTACAGACCAGGGACTCTAGACTGGGCCCATTGGAGGGGTCCGGGACATTCCTCCGGGTTCGTCCTCAGCAAGAACGGTCCGGCCGATGTCCAGAGCGCCCGGACCGTTGCGGCCTACGCGTTCCTGTCCCGGACCCTGGTATGGTCCGGGCCGATGGTAAATGGAGCGGGCCAATGGTAAACGAACCTGGACCACCTCCTCCCCGATTGAAGGGCCAAGCGTCCAGGATCCTGAAGCCGCCTCATTTCGCGTGGGCATTGTCCCCCACTTTTCGCCTGCAGAAAGGGTCGCCTCGGGATTGCTCACTGATGTGTCAGGACTGCGCAGCCAAGTACCCTGACCGGTCTTGTCTCCTGAATCAGCCTCGTGACTCGAAGTGGTCAGAGCTAAAGTGTCGTTTTGTCGGGCGAGGCTTGTGTCTCAGGTCAACCAATTGGGCCTTAGCTAGTTTGAATTTCGTGTATTGTATACCTTTTTGTATTGGGCCTCCACGAGAAAGGCCCCTTGTACCCATTTCTCTGATGGGCCCGGGTCGGATCCGGCCCAGACCCGGTATTCCCCTCAGTTTATAAATATAAGTTGTAGAACAATGTAAAGGGGTCTTCAGAAAAAAAGAAGGCATAAACTCTATTCAGATATTACTAGAAAACTCCATTGTAAAAGCTTCTTCTAGCTCTAATATATAGACTCGTGGACTAAGGCTATTTAACGCCCCAACCACGTAAAAAACCCGCGTCAATCTTCTACTTTCATTATTATTACCAGCAAATATTTTTCATTAATAGAGTTTTCGAAAATCTCAGTTAACAATCCCCAACCCAAGTATTTACACTCTCAATAATAACCTAGCAACTTGCAGCCTCTGAACTTAGCTTAATGAATGAATAAATGGCTGGGTACTAGGTCGTATTTATAGAGTTCAAGGATGAAAAGATCTTCATTTAACTTGAATAAAAATAATGGCTTTTTAAGTGAAAAATATTTGAATTATCGTTCAGCAGAGGCTGAAGACTCGTTTAGAAAGATGCTGGACTTATCAAGAGGTTAAAGATTTAAATGGGAACGTTTTCAAAAAATATTCAAAAGTATATTGAAGGGGCCGATATATCGCCCCCTGTAGGCGATATATCGCCTGGGCCAGCATGCCCGAGGTGATCGTGCGAAGTTTCGTGTTTTTCGTATCCCCGTACTGCGACATATCGCCCCCTATAGCTGCGATATATCGGCATACGCTGAATATTTAATCACGAAATTGCACGTTTTCAGCCTAATTTGAATTGAGTAAACAGCCTTGACTAAGTCCTCTAACGTTTTCAAAGCTGCTGAAAGACCCTGGGATATTCAAATATTACTCTTAATAAGTTTATTCCACAAAAATACTTAATCCTCATTAAACATACACATGACAAGTGTTGCTTTCTTATTGAGTCTATCTAAACCTTATAATATAATAAATATCATCATCAATATCAGTCATATTAATCAAACCTTAGGTTAAAATTAATATTCTTAAACTATAGGTTAAACTTAGAAAATCTACAAGTGTTACTACGAGTGTCCAATTAAATCCCGGTCTGAAGCAAAAATCCACAGTCATAACAATAATACTACTATTACTATTATACTACTATCTAACTAGCTAAGTAAAGTTCTTGGACTCTACACTACAGATGTTCATATCTATGATTAACACTCCCACTCAACTATACTACTGAGTTCCCAAGATGTAAGTATGGGCTAGTCCGTAGGGTAAGCTGGTAACGAACAAGTCAAAGAACTCAAATAATACAATTAGTTAGAATACTAACCACTCAGAATTGAGATTGAATTGACCTATGGTCAACAATATGATATGACTAGAATAGATAATAACGGTATGTTTACTTATCTTATCAACTGTCAATATCGGTCATGTCCGATGTAACAAATACATTCGATCTTATCTACTTTGCTAATGTTCTGGAAAGAACATAACACTGTAATGTGTAAGTAGATCATATCGTAGATTGGCAAGTCAGTGTAAATCCGGTGCACTGACTAATCTTAGGACTAACTTATTTTGAACATATAATCATATTTATATTCCATTGTGATTACGTCACTATAAATAAGATTAGCTATATGCTCGGGATTTAATAGAAGTTTATATTAAAAATATAATCATGAAAATAAAACATGTGAGTAAAATGATTGACCAAGTCAAAAAATGATTTCTATTCTTTTATTGATAATAAAATGAGATTACAAAGAATTTGGGTTATAATTAGGGCATAAAACCCCAACAAACTCCCACTTGCACTAATTGAAACTAATGCCTTAATTCTACTAATCCCATTTCCTTGATATGCTTATCAAATGTAGCTTCTGGTAGTGTCTTTGTAAACGAATCCGCAAGATTGTCTTCAGTTGCAATCTTTATAACCTTCACATCTCCCCTGGCCACATATTCTCGAATAATGTGATACTTCATTTCTATATGCTTACTCATCTTGTGACTTCGAGGTTCTTTCGAGTTGGCTATCGCTCCTGTATTGTCACAAAACAACACAAGTGGTTTATCCATTTCTGGAATAACACCAAGATCCAAATAGAACTTTTTTAGCCAGATTATTTCCTTAGCTGCTTCTGACGCGGCTATGTACTCAACCTCCATGGTGAAATCTGAGATTGCAGACTGATTTACGCTTCTCCAAATCACAGCTCCACCCCCAGGAGTAAACACCATTCCAGAAGTAGATTTCCTGTCATCGACATCAGTCTGAAAATATGAATCGGTGTAGCCTACAGCGTTCAAAACACCACCCTTGTAGACTAACATATAATCCCTAGTCTGTCTCAAATACTTCAGGATATGCTTAACTGCTATCCAATGTTTCGGTCCTAGGTTTGACTGATACCTGCTCACTACTCCCACTGCATAGCAGATATCTGGTCTAGTACACAATATGGCATACATCAGACTTCCAACTGCAGATGCGTAAGGAACTTGTAACGCCCCAACTCCAGGGACCGCTACAGTGCACATTACAAACAGTGCTAAACTCGCTAATCGAGTCGTTTGGCCATAAATGTGTAACTAAGTGTGATTAGCGGTTTAGGGATTAAAATTTTTTGGTTAAGATGTAACGTTTCACTAGAACGTTTAATATATACATTGGGATCCCAAAAATATAATTTCAGAGTTTATTACAAGAAAGTGTTTACAACAGGCCGTTCTAAGCGGCAAAACAGGGTTCAGCCCTAGTTCCGCTTTCAAACCTCGCCTAAGTATTGGTCGAGCAGCTGCATATGTACACGTCATCACCTAAGCTCTCCAACTCAAGGATGGTCCAGCTTGCTTTTGCCTTTACTTGCACCACAAAGCACCCGTGAGCCGAAGCCCAGCAAGAAAACTCATATGCTCATAAATAGTCATATCATGATATCAAACCATATCTGGCATGCCTAGCAAACATAGCTTTATTCAAGCATGCAAATGACCTCAAACAATGCTGGGGTATCCAGGATAAGAAATCCTGGCCTTCTAATTAGAGGACTATCAAGTCAATCCTAATCAGATGAGTGTCGCAACACTTGAGGTTTTGATAAACCATGCTGAGTGACCGACAAGCAGGTCACTAATTCAAATGGAGGATTGGTCGTTAGGTAAGCCACCAGCCCCAACAAGTTCTGGTAAACCATAATAAGTGACTGACAAGAAAGTCACTAATTCAAATGGAAGAGTGGCTGCTAGGTAAGCCACTAGCCTTCAATAGGTTCTGGTAAACCATACTGAGTGACCGACAAGCGAGTCACTAGATAAATGGAAGAGTGGCTGCTAGTTAAGCCACTAGCCTTCAAGCACTTATAATGTTCATCGACCTTGAGGTCGGTCCGGCATTAATGCTCTTTGAGTCATTCAATGCAGATAGTCGATTAGATCTAATCTTTGTTGGCTTGCGTGATACACGCTAAGGCCGTTCTGACTAATGAGTCAGTGTAACGTGACCAGTGCCCAGTACCACTGCCGAACCTGACTAATGAGTCACAGCTTCACAGTTGATACTGGCACCTTTGCCAAATCTGACTAATTAGGCAGTACCATGCACAGGTAAGCAATGCTATCAATGTGTATCATATGCCAATTATCCAGGAATAGGGCATTCAGCATGCTTACTAAATAGTTGCTAGCATAATTATGATCATGCACAAACACAGAGACTCAAGATTTGACCAATCTCATATTCATCATTCATGGCATGCCCTAACCACAGGTTTCTGGTGCATCACATGCATCACACTTAATCATCCAGCATGCCTCAATAATAACCATACGCAAATGGGCAAAATTGCCAAGCATACATTATGCTATCAATGTTCACATTCAACATCCAACATGCATCAATCATAGCCATGCATGTCACATATGGGGTGCAGTTTTCTTACCTCAGGTTCGAGCAAGAATTAGTAAAAGAACGACCCTTGAGAACGATCAATCCTTTGGTCCTTTATCGGTCACCTAGTCATAACCAAATATGGAATCCCATCAATAAAATAAATCATAAAAAGGTTTATAATCTAAAACCACACTCCCGAGATCCATCCCACACTCTCGGGAATCTTAATATACTCAAACGAGGCAAAGGAACCAAACCTCGAGCCTTAAGGATCATTCCGAGCCCTAAAATAGGTTTGGTGAAAAATGGACCAGCGATGCAGCCCTATTACATGGCGTTGCAGCCCTATTAAATGGCGCTGCAGCCCAATTTCCAAGTCAGAGATCCCTGCTCTCTGCCCTGCCTAGCGCTGCTGCGCCCTGGATGGCGCTGCTGCGCCAATTACAGACCAGAAACTTTCTGGTTCTTCTTCCTTGCGATTTCTCTTGAAACCAACCCTCCAAATCAATCCCAAACATCACCCAAACATCCAATTCAACCCCAAATCATCATCTATACCACACCCTCATCAAAACCCACTCAAACATACACAAAAACTCCCATTGATTCCAATTATCCACATCAAAACTATAAGTTGAAAACTATAAAGAAAAACAGAGTATGGCTTGTTTTCATGGATGAATTCCTTACCTCAAGCTTGATTTAAATCCCCATCAATGGACGAACTAAGTTCCTAAACTCCCACCTTTGATCTCCTAGCTTGGTTCTTCAATTTGAGGTCAAAAATCAAAAAAGGAAAAGAAGAGAAGGAGAGGTACGGGAGAGAAAGAGATGAGGATGATGATGCTCTGTTTTTTCTGTTTTCTACAGCCATCTAAATGATACATATCCTTTTCCAAATGACCTAAATGCCCCTAGGTCACTTAAGGTTTCTAAAGTCATCCCAAGGGTAAAAACGTCATTTCCTGCCTATCTCGTTAATTATAATTAACACCCTCCATTTCCCATTATTCACAATATTCTCAAATGCCATTAATTCTTATCCCGTTACCCTTTTAATTCTCGGCAACGTTCTAATCATTTAAACATCCCGAGACTCACCCCGAGCCTCGAACTTAATCCCGTTATGACTAGACCGAAAACTTGCATTTCCATGATCGTATCATGCCGAATGGCTCGAACCAACCCACATATCATGTGGTATTATTTATAATCCACCCCCATGCATAAAAATACACAATCACGCCCTCAACGGCCAAATTACCAAAATGCCCTTTGCAATTAAGATATGAACCCATATGCATACATTCACCATCATATAATAATATAATCCACATAAACATGCATATAATCATTAAATATCATAATAAATCAATTATGGCCCTCCCGGCCTCCTAATCAAGGTCCTAAACCTTATTAGGAAATTTGGGGCATTATAGAACTTTTCTCATTGCATCTTCCTCTTCAGGAGTCTGGGGAGACTGCTTCTTTGAAATATGAATTCCATGGCAGGACGGTAGACGCCCTTTCTTGGAATTTGTCATTGAGAAACGTTCAAACACTTTATCTATGTAAGCTGCTTGAGATAGAGTTAAGAGTATGTTCTTTCTATCCCTGATGATCTGGATACCTAGAACATAACTTGCTTCACCCAAATCCTTCGTCTGGAATTGAGTGCTCAACCAATTCTTCACATTTGATAATTTCTTAACATTGTTTCTAATGAGTAAGATATCATCTACATAAAGAACCAGAAATACCACTATTTGATCTACCTTCAGTTGGTAAACACAGGGCTCATCAATATTTTGTTCAAAGCCATAGGTTTTGATTATTTCATCAAACCTAAGATTCCAGGAAAGAGAAGCTTGCTTAAGTCCATAGATGGACCTATTCAACTTGCAAACTTTTCCTTCTTGTCCAGATACTTTAAATCCTTCTGGCTGATCCATATAAATGACTTCGTCAAGCTTTCCATTAAGAAAAGTTGTCTTGACGTCCATTTGCCAGATCTCATAATCGAGAGCGGCTGCTATGGATAGGAGGATGCAAATGGATTTGAGCATGGCTACCAGACTAAAAGTTTCCTCATAGTCCATGCCTTCTCTTTGGGTATAGCCCTTTGCCACTAATCGAGCTTTATAAGTCTCGATATTTCCATCAACACCTCGTTTCTTCTTATAGATCCACTTGCACCCAATGGCCCTAAAGTCACTAGATTCTTCCACAAGATCCCAGACGGAATTTGAGTACATGGACTTCATTTCCTATTTCATGGCTTCGAGCCATAGTTCCTTTTCAGGGCAAGCCATTGCCTATTTGAAAGACAACAGATCATCATCACTAGTGTCACCAACAACCATATTGGTTTCACCATCCAAACCATAGCGAACTAGGTTCATAGAAACCCTCCCACTACGACGAGGCTCTGTGACTGTTTGCTCAGGAACAGTGGTACTTTCTTCATTTAAACCGACTTGCGTCGGTTGGACGTGAAGAGTGGGACTTTCATCATCAACTCGCGTTGATGACGATGGAACATTGGTTGGAGTCAATTCTTTAACCATCTCCTCTAAAACTACTTTGCTGCGAGGTTTAAAGTTCTGGACATAGTCATTTTCCAGAAAAGTAGCATTTGTAGAAGTAAGCACTTTCTTTTCTGAATGACTATAGAAAAATCCACCCCGAGTACCTTTAGGATAGCCAACAAACATGCAAAGTTCGCAGTTCTAGCTTTCCCTCCTTTTTCCTCAGGACGTGAGTGGGACACCCCCAGATTCTATAATGGCCTAAACTAGGTTCACGACCATTCCAGCATTCTAAAGGTGTTTTGGGGATTGATTTTGACGGCAGGACATTGAAAATGTCATTCACGGTTTCAATTGCATGTCCCCAGAATGAAGTTGGTAGAGTTGAGTAACTAAGCATGCATTTAACCATTTCCAATAAAGTTCTATTTTGGCATTTTGTTGCGGAGTACCTGGGGCAGTAAGTTGTGATAAAATCCCAAGTTCAGTTAAATGATCTTGGAACTACATATCCAAATATTCTCCACCCCTTATCAGATCGCAAGATCTTTAAAGTTTTACCTAATTGGTTATGAGCCATTGCTAGGAATTCCTGAAACTTTGAAAATGTTTATGATTTCCTATGCATTAGGTGAAGACATGAGTATCTAGAGTAATCGTCAATGAAAGTGATGAAATACTCAAAACCATCCCTGCCTTGTACATTCAAAGGTCCACAAACATCTGAATGCACAAGACCAAGTGGTTCTTTGGCCCTATCACCCTTTGCAGAGAATGGACGCTTGGTTAGTTTACCTTCTAGACAAGATTCACAGACTGGTAATTCACCTAAGGTGAGTTCCCTCAAAGGTCCGTCCTTTGTAAGTCTTTGAATCCTATCATAGCCAATGTGACCTAGTCTCAAGTGCCATAAATACGTCATATTATTATTATCGGTCTTTTGACGTTTATTGGTCCTAGGTTTAGCTATTTGAATAAATCATTGTTAAGAGTGAGGGGTTCGTTAGGTCGCAGAATATAAAGCCCGTTTTCCAAACATGCAATACACAATTGTGATCCATTGAGGGAAATAGATATATTAGAACTTGTGAAAGTCATAAAAAATTGTTCTAATTGCAACATGGAAACTGAAATTAAATTTTGAATAAAATCCAGAATAAAAAATACATCTTTTAAAATTAAGTATTTATTTTCGAACTTCAGACGATCTATTCCACTAGATTGGACCTTAACGAACGCTCCATTCCCAACTCTAAGCGTTAAGCCTCCTTCGTCCATTTCCTTCCACGATTCAAGAAGTTGAAAAGAGTTACAAACATGGTTGGTAGATCTAGAATGAATAATCTAAACGGATTTGTCATTCTTTAAAACACATGTTTCTAAGATAAATGAACTATAATCATTACCTTTGTTTGTCACTACTAGAAACTTGGGGCAATCTCGTTTCCAATGCCCCTTCTCTTTGTAGTGAAAACATTTATCTTTACCTTTCTTGTTTTTCTTGTTCTTCCCCTTAGGCATCTGTGCACTTTGTTGTGCACTCGTCTTTGCAGCCTTTGCATGCTTAGGGTTGTTTATTTGTCCACCTTTCCTCTTGTTTCCAGCTTTCGAAGACGAAGCTGGATGAGCTTCAACCTTAGCTAGATCAGCAACAACATCAGTAGTCTTATTTTCACTTCTTTTACTAGGTCCACCCATGACAGGTTCAATAATCTGAAGCTCGTTCATGAGCTGTGTCAGACCATAGTTGAGTTAAGCACGAACGTGCAGACACGGTGCCATCCGAGAATTTACGGTGCCTTCACGAACGTGCAGAGACGGTGCTATCCAAGCATTTACGGTACCATCACAAGCATTGACAATGCCATCACTAACATGCGGACACGGTGCTCGTTCTGGGGATTCCTCAATCATGACGAACTCGGAGTTGTCACCATTCAACTTTATGTTGATATTCTGCTTCCAATTAAGGAAGTTTTTTCTAGTGAGTTTCTCCATCGAAAGTTGAGAAAGGATGGGAGTATACACATACACTACTTAACTTAAAACTACAAATTATCAATAAAATAGAAATCAATCACATTTGCTCAATAAAACTTCTATTCACACAAATTTCAAGAAATAGCACAACATATACCAAAATATGTAAGATATGAGAAAAAAATACCAAAAACAATCATACCTCTATTTCTTTAGGTTTTTAACTAATCTATGATATCCTTGTCCCGGTTGGCGAGAGTCAAAAATACCACTAGTTAAATAGAGTTGTAAACTCATTTGATAATGGACACCATTATTAACAACCTACTATTCGATCAAAATAAGAAAACAAAATCTCTTATTTTATGAGCTAGACCCACGGTTTCAATAATCATAGATTTAGTCCTAGTAGTCACTGTAGGAGTGAGTCTAGTAGAATTTGACCTATAATTATCTATCTTTCGAAATCTAACCTTGTCAAAATAGCTAATGAACACCTTCCGTAGGGGACGAATCAAAGCGCCTCGATGCCCCATTAAGCTATTGACTATGTTAAACCAACAGTGGAGATCGAATAAAAATCTTAAAATAAGCTCATTATTAAAATAAAAATAGAATTTTTATTATTTATTTTTAGAAAATTAATGACTGTGGTTTTCCAAAAAAAAAATAAACAGATTAATTTTTTTAAACCAAAGTCCTATAATTTCTTATTAATTCTAAAGTATCATATTGAAACAAATTCAATTAATTTAGAATTAATTTAGAATTAATTTATTGCTAATCAATATTTAGGTTTAACTAATATAATGAACATATACAATTAAGTCCAACTAAGGTAAATAGGCCTTAACAATTGGGTTTGTATGGAGAATGGCTGAGTCTAGTATGTCGTTCCCACTACAAATGCCCCTTATCTTCCATACAAGGTCCAAAAGACAGGAATTTAAACCTTCGTTTTATTAATTGTTATTAATTTAGTAGGCTCATTATAGTCATGCAAAGCAAATGGGCCTTCACAAGTGGAATCACCCACAAGAGAGGAATTTAAACTTTACATTTTCTAATGGGCCCAAATAAAACCTATCATTTTATTAATATTTTATTTGGCAAAATATCATATATCTAACAAACATATGGGCCACTATATGCATCTAAGCTCAATTGTAAAAATACCACATATAGTGCAAACAGACATGCTATAATTGGATGGGCCTAATCATGTTACTATCACTACAAGAAATTCGGCATTTACCTACTAATTTTTTACCTACATATATTTATTGGTAGCTAAAGAATTCTTTTACCTACAATTATATTTTCGTAGCGACTATTGGTAGGGGATTCCTTAAGAAAACGTGTGGGGCTATAAAATTTATTATTACCTACCATTAGTATTGGTAGGTATTAGACTTACCTACAATTATTTTTGGAAGGAAATGTTTTAACGATTCCCGCCTATTTTTCCCTCCCATTTTTACCTAATTAAAAAAAAAGGTGATGTGGCTGCTGACATGCGATGCATATGGTGACTTGTCACCTGACGAATACACGTGGGCGTATCACTACGTGACACATGTCACTAATATATATATTTTAAAAAATAAATTATAAAATTATATAAATTAAAATTTAATTAATATTATTTTTAATTTAATATATTTTTTATAAAAACCTAAAATCTCTCTAACCCTAACATTTATCTAACTCTCACTCTCTCATCTTCCGCCTCCCTCTGTTCTATACGTTATTCTCAATTTTCGACTCCCTCTCACCAGATCTCTCATCTGTCGCCTCCCTCACTCACGACCTCTTCTCCATTTTCATACTCCCTCTCAACATCTCTCTCCCATTTTCGGACCACTCTCTGAGGTCGACTGACATTTTCGGACCTCTGTCCATGGTCATCGATGCTTGCTCTAAGCCGCTGCCATTTTTCTTCGAATCTCCGAGCCGCCACACTCATCCTTCGAACCCCTGAGCCGCCACCATCGTTGTTCATTTCTCTGAGCCGCTGCCATTGTTGTTGAGTTATCTGAGTTTCCTCCATCGTTGTTGAGTTCACTGAGCCGCCTCTATCTTTGTTGGTCAGTTCTGTTTGGGTAGTTTTTTATTTTCAAATTTGTCTAATTCCTTTGAAATTACTGTTGGTAATGTCTCTGATTTTTTGTTTAAGGTTTGATTTTGGTTCCTTTAGAGACTTTGATTATTTCGAATTGGGTGGATTGGCCTGGCTTTGAGATTTTTCTGGTGGCTTTTACGTTGGATTGGTGGCTGTAAATTTTTTGGAAGTTTGGTTGTTGGTGGCTTTGAGTTTCGGACAAATTGGCTTGATGGCTTTGAGGTATAAATCCCCACTGATCTGAAAGATTAATGATGATTCATTTTTCTGAGGCTTTGTTATTTTTGTTGTGAGGCTTTGTTATTGTCTGAGGCTTTGTGAATGTTATGCTTTGAGAAAATTATGTTTTGATGATTACTGTGTTTCAGGTGTGTTTCGGGTCTGAGATGTTTCATTGTTATTTAGTTGTGATTTTGTTTAGAGCCTTTTAGTTATGTGTCATTGTTTTAATCTGGTTTATGTTTTCATTGTTATGCTTTGAGAAAATTATGTTTTGATGAATACTGTGTTTCGGGTCTGAGTTGTTTCACTGTTATTTAGATGTGATTTTAGTTAGAGTTTTTCAGTTATGTGTTATTGTTGTAATTTGGTTTATGTTTTCATTATTTTATTCTGGTTTATTTTTTTTAATTGTCCTTAGTCTTTGAACTGTTATTTGTGTTGGGGTTTTGTTTATGCTCAGAGAGTTATGAACTGTCACTTGCAACACTTATTTGTTTTTCACAAATGTTTTTTACCTTACTTTGTGTATATAAATCTGGTTTTTTGTTTCTGAATAAAATTTTGAACATTTATTTATACTTGTATAAATTTTGTATCTTTGTCTATTTAGTTAGTAATTTTTTAGGTACTTAGTTATTCATTTTGCTAGTTTTTTTTATTCTTATAAAAAAATTGGAGATTAAATTGGAAATCTATCTGCCTTGTTTGCTATGTTCAAAATCTGCATCTTTTTTTGGATGTGTCTTGATTTATATATATTTTTTTTATCTGTCTTGTTTTAATTTGTTTTTTGGCCAATGATGTTTAAAAATGATTATGATTGTTATGTTTGGTGATTATGTGGCTTCTTGTGCCCATATATATATATATATATATATGTTGGTATACCAAGTCATGTAAATGCCTTAATAATTCATATTATATAAATAACTGAAATCTTTGTGATGATCAAAGTGAGGATATTTTATTTGTATTAACTTACTATAATGATGTAATATTGTATTAAGTTTTGAAGAATGAGAAGTATAAATATTCAGATTGTACAAAAGTTTGTATATTATCTTAAGCTTATTATTGAATATTTTTAATTGTCTCATGTTTATCAAGTTTATCTTATCAATGAATTTTTTTTTCCAACAATTGATAAACTTAATGTACTCATATTTTTTTCTATTAAAAAAAGTCTTCATAGTAATCAAATAAAGCATTGATGTTTTATAATTTTTAATTTTTTCTCAATGATCAACTTATTTCATTTTAAAATGTTACTTCAAAATGGTAATTCGTTAAAATGTTATTGAAAATTAATAATTTATGACCCAAAAATAATTTTTTTAAAATTTTTAAGAGCATTCATCTTTAAAAATTCCAAATAAAATAAATAAATAAAATAAAACGATTTTATTAGTAAATTTAATTAATCAAATAGTGTGTATAAGGGTCAATTTTAAATAAAAAGATTTTATTAATAAAATTTAGAAATTGTTTCCCCATTTAGTAGTAAAATTTTATAATTTGTTTTATGAAATATAAATCATAAAGTAATTTAAAGAAACTTTATGGTAAAATTTAAATAAAATGATTTATTTAATGATAAAAATTAAATTAATAAGATTAAGAAAATCGCATTTGGTAATAAAATTTTATAATTTATTTCATAAAATGCAAATTATAAATTTGTGTTAACTACATAATATGTTTCATAAAATTCAAACTTGTTAACTTTTTTTTAGTTATTTTTATTTTATAAAATTGTTAGTTATCATGGCACCTGGACGTCGTACAACTCGTTCCATTGCCCATGCTCAATAAGATGGACCCGTTGATGAGTCTAATACTGCTAGGCAACAACCTGGTCGCATTACTCGTTCCACCATTCATACTCAGCAGCCTAGTCAACAACCAGATGTTCGTATCACTCGCTCTACTATTCATGTTCTACCACCTCGACCAAATGCCCCCACCACCCGCTCTACTACTCAGGGTGATCCACCTGAAGTTAGCATTCCCTCTATTGTTCAGAGTCAACAAGCTGTCTCCGCTGCTGACTCTGCCACTGAACATAATGTATCTCAAACACCATCTGTTATGTCTCATACATTTTACATCTGATTGTTTTAAAATTAGGATGAATTTAAACTTACAGTTTTTTTTATATAGAATCAACCGCTCCTAGTAGTAGCAAAACACGTGGGCCTACTCGTGGATGCAAAACTGCTAGTGATGCCAAGGCAACTCAAAGTGAGAAGTTACCTGTTGTATTTGAAGCTGAGTGTCGTCAACCTATTTGTGGAAATGCTGAAAAATTTAATAATGAGAATGGATTTGTTGTTCGCAACCATGGCACATTTCATTACAAGGATTGGAGATTTGTCCCCGAGGATGTGAGAGCTCCATTACGCCATTTTCTTGTGGTAGGTTTTATATTAAAAAAATTTCAGTTATAAATTAAACTAATATAAAAAAATTATTAATTTTATTTTATATAATTGTAGGATTCATTTGATATTAACTTGCATGATGAGACCACTATAAAATGCATTGATGATCAAATGAGAAAAGCTTGGAAGAATTTCAAGTACAAGTTACATGGATATTTCAAAGAAATTGGAGGAGAAGAAGATGTTGAAATGGCAAAGAGGAAACGACATCCTGATTTGAAGGATGATCGACAACAAGATTGGGAGATGTTGTGTGATCGTTGGTTTTCCAACGAATTTAAGGTAATTACTTATTTTCTTAAAATTACAATTTTATTTGTGTTAATAACTTTTCTTATTCTCTTTTTTAGGAAAGGTCATTGAAGAATACTGCTAATCGTTCAAAGAGAAAGTGGGAGTCTAGAAATGGATCGGTTTCAACACCACGACATCACATTAGAAGGGGAATGGTGTTAGCTTCTTCCACTGGCCAAATCGAGACTTGGCGTCTAAAATATTATGATGAGAAAAAAGGAATATGGATTGGACCAGATTTAGCAAAAATATATGTAAGTATAAATTTTAATTTTGTATCTTTTTTATAATTATCATTACTAATTAGAAAATTAAATGAGTATATAGGATAAAATGATGGCGTTAAGGGCTCAACACACTCCAGAAGAAATGTCTGATAAAGACATTATGGAGCGTATTCTTGGACGTTCTTCTGCACACTTGAAAGGTTGGGGTCGATCTTTTTCAAGTACAACTTCTACTTCCCAACGCAATCCAACTAAGTCAAATAAGCCAACATATGATGAGCTAGCCCAACGCCTTGATGAAGCAAACAACCGACTTGATTCTACAAATGACCAACTAAGTATTGTTGTAGAAATACTAAGGAAAAACAATATGATGCCACCACCTCCGCAGATCAATGTTCTGATGCAAATGTCAGAAATTCTCCCGTCCCTTCAATGCTAAAGGAACAAGATGATTCTTAGTTTTTTTTTTTTATGTTTTTAATTCAAAACTTTAAAGATAAATTATTATGGAAATTTTATCTTTTATGTTTGTTTGTTTGAACATTTTATAATATATGTTTATTTAATTTTATAAATGTTGTTTGTTTTTTAATTAATTAAATTAATTTATCATCTATAAATAATTAATTTTAAATATTTTCCAAAATAATAATTCAATACTACCTACCAATAAATTATACTATTGCCTACACATATTTAAGTGTAGGTAAATGTGAGAACTTAATACCTACCAATAAATTAAATTATTGCCTACACATATTTAAGTGTAGGTAAATGTCCGACCCTGATACACTGCCACGTGGCCCAATAAGCTACTGTTACATGCCACATCATCTGCCACGTCACCTGCCACGGTGGAAGACACGTCATTTTCCATGTCAGCTTTCCTGAAACATAATTGCCACGTGGAGTGCCACATCACTTGCCACGTATAATGCCACGTCAAACACTAGGTCAATGACGCTGACTCATTTTTGTGGGGCCCACACGATTTTTACCTACCAATATACTAATCGTAAGTAATAATACATTTCTCGACTAACTATTACCTACCAATAGGTTATTGGTCAAAATTGGTAGGTAAAAGGATTTACCTACCAATACACCATTTTTACCCACAAATAAAATTGGTAGGTAAATGCCGAATTTCTTGTAGTGTATATGAGCAATTCTATGAATTTATGCAAAAATACCACAATTTATTTCATTTGCAAAAATACCACAATTAATTATCTAGAATTTATCAAAAAATTCAAATTAATTAAATTTTTTACAAAAAATAAGTCAATTTAAATGAAATTTATCAACAATTAACAATAGTTAATTTAAATTTCATTTATCAACAATCAACTTGGTTTTAGGTTAATTTGAATACAAAAAAAATTCATTTAATTCAAATAGGATTTATAAAAATTAACCAATGTTAATTTAAATCCCATTTATTAAAAAAATTATTTTATTAATTGGCTGAAAAAAATGATATTTTTCAAAATTTAACCAATTTTAAATTTTAAAATTAATATCTTAACTATTTTCCAAAATATCTTGTGTTGTTACAACTATTATCTAATATTTTAACCATTAAAAAAATAAAATATAAATAGTTATAACAATCCTAAAATATCTCAAAATAGTTAAACAAATTCAAATATCCATAAAAATATCTAACTAACTGTTTACCGAGATTTTCGGAAACTATATTAATGAATATTATTATAGGGTAATGATAAGAAAAATAGAATGTTAACACGGGGTTTTTACGTGGTTGGGGCGTTAATAAGCCTTAGTCCACAAGTCAGTAGTATTAGAGCTTGGAAAGTCTTTTACAATGAAGCTTCTCTCTATATTTCGACAGAGTAACTGTATATTAGTTCAGGAGAGATCCTTTTTCCAGTGTTCTATTGTCTGTATTTATAGGCTCATGGGAACACTGGGTTTGGGCCGGGTACGACCCGGGCCCATCAGAGATATGGATACTCTTGGCCTCTCTAGTGGAAGCCCAATATAAAAGATAAAACATACATGAATTCCAGACCAGTTAAGGCCCAATAAGTTGGCCCAAGGGCTATATTTCGCCCGACAAAACAGTGCTTTTGGTTTGGACACTTCGAGTTACGAGGCAGATTCAGGGGACAAGACCAGTCAGAGTACTTGTGTAACGCCCTGGTTACCCCAGAACAGTTACGGTGAACAGTGAACGGAAATTTGACTCACTACCCGAGTCCTTTGGTTAAAAATGTGATCTAAGTGTTATTATTAGGTTAAGGTGGAAAACTAGTAAAAAGGAAAGGGTACATTTCATTAAGTAAATAAACTGCTCATGAGCCTTTCAAAATGTTTACAAGTAGTTTGTAACACAAAAGAGGTCGCTACTGATTTAAATTTACAATCCCCGCCGGCCTAAGCGGCAAAAATAGGGTAAACCCCTAGTCCCTCTGAGAACTCCCTGACCGTGGTGGTCAAGCGGCCCACTATGTACACAACATTGCCCAAGCTCTCCACTCAGGGTTGGGTGAGCTTCTCTTTCCCTTTACCTACACCACAAAGCACCCATGAGCCAAGGCCCAGCAAGAAAACACAATAAAGCATGATATATTATCAACAACGATCATAATAACCATTCAGGACTACCAGTCCAAACAAATAGATGACAATAGCCAAAAGCCACAATAGTGAGCATAGCTCCCTCTAGCCATGTGACGATAGGGTCACCAGGGCTTAACTGATAAGTGATTCTTTCATAAGTTTGATCAGGACAGGTGCATGGTGATTGGTCACCAACATAACCTTCCTCTCGACTCTAGAGTCGTAACTATGGACAACGTCCCTTAGCCATGTGACAAACAGTCACCGGGGTCATATACCTTGGCTATAAACATCTGGTCTTAGACCAGGCAAGCGCTTTTAAGTTCTTTGACCTTAGGGTCGGTCCCGCATTAATGTCATGGAGCCATTCAATGCGTATTCATCGACTCTAGAGTCGGTCCCTGACTAGTCAGTGTCATAAACATGTAATCAACGTTCACTAGCATTTGATATGCAATCCATGTCCACATATATCAACCAACATGCTTCAATAGCAAACCATGCATGTCATATATCTATACAGGGTGCAATTGTATCCATACACTATTTTCTTACCTTAGATTCAAGCTAGAAAGATTAAAAGAATGACCCGTGAGAACGATCAACCTTTAGCCCTTTAGCGGTCACCTAATTAAAACCAAACATGAGACATCATTAATAATAATGATCAACATAGGTTCCCACACCAATATCTAGCCTCCGGAAGATCAATCCCAACTAATCCAAGTAGTAGGAACACTCCTGAGGCCTATAACTAAGTTCCCGGGGTCAAAACGAGCAAACAGGGCGAAACAGGGCAAGGGCTGCGGCCCTAGCACCTTGGGCCGCGGCCCCCAGGGTTCCCAGAGGCAAGGGCCGCGGCGCCCTCCATCAAGGGCCGCGGCGCCCAGCAAGCACAAAGCCTCCACCTGCTTCTTTAAAGAAGGGTCGCGGCGCCTCAAGAACAGGGTCGCGGCTCTCCACCCTGGGCCATTCCCAAACATGATTTTATCACTCCAAAGCCTCGAAAATCATACCTAAACATTCCCCAATCATCAAAACAAAGTTCCCAAGCTTCCCCATGCATCAAAACCCTCAAAACCCAAGGTACAAACGAATCAGAAACTCAACAATTCACAAAATCAATTCAAAGCTTAGAAACCCGGAAAAACTCAAAACTTAAACCTCGATTACCTTTGATTGGGTTGTTTTCTGTCAAATCCTTCGGTTAAGAAGCTTCTAATATTTCCTAGGATCGCTATGCCTCAATCCTTGCTTGATTCTGACTCTTAGAACTCGAGATATCTTCGAAAATGCTCAAACGGTAAAACGGGCCATCAAAAGGAAGAACGAGAGGTTTTCTTATTGTACGATCTATCTGACAGCTACTTCAAGCTTAAGTAACCTCAAATAAAACCTAGTGCTCGGGGTCCCAAAAACACCCCTGGGGACATTATAGTCAAAACCTCCGAAATTTCACCCTGATCTCAAATATTCCCAATTTTTCATCAAATAAGCATTTCTACTACCCCAAAATTGACCCCGTTATGAAAAAATCGCTAATCCATCAAATATGACCGTCTCATGCCGAATAGCTCGAATATATCTCCATAATAATGAGATCTCATTCACAAATCAAGTTATGCACCCAAATACACAAATTCACCCTCAATGGGCCAAATTATCAGAATAGCATAATTATTTAAATGTGGACCCACATGCACGCATATAACATCATATCATAATATAATTCACATATACATGCATAAACACATTTAATGGCATAATTAAACAGTTATGGCCCTCCCGGCCTACTAACCCGGCCATTAAACCATATTAGGAAATTCGGGGCATTACAACTTGGCAGCGCAGATCTGAAACAACAGCGTGCAATCCCGAGGTGACCTTTTCCGCAGGTGAAAAGTAGGGACAACGCCCACGCGGAGTGGGGCGGCTTCAGGGTCCTGGACGCTTGGTCCCACCAACTGGGGACGATGTGATCCGGGTTCATTTACCACAGGCCCGGACCGTTACCAAGCTCCGGGACCAGGGCGCGTATGTCATGGGGGATTCGAACTGTCTGCACATCTCCTGGATGACTATCTCGGATGACCATACCGGACCTCCTTGTGGGCCCAGAATTGCACCAGGCCCATGCCCCCTTGGACAATCCTGTACCAAGAGGCCTTGGGCCAGGCCCACATTTTGAACAGCCCCTGACCATGGGCCTGGATGAATGTTTCGGGGCCACGCAGGAAATGGGGATAACATTTACCCCTCAAGCCTTCGCCTAGGCCCGCCAAGAGGAGGCTTGCATTGCCCCCAAGATGCTTGCACGGTTGCCTCCCCAGTTCTTACTTGGGATCGTGGGTCCGTGATAGCAGACAGTGGTACTGGCCGTGTGCTGGGCCCATACCATTTACCAATGTCCGGGGACGTTTACCTTTGTCCCAATTCGTGGCAAGGGTACACGTGTCACCAGGTGATTGCTACACAGGTCTTGAAAGGTCGCCTAGCCCTCTCAAGGGTCGCTAGGCCTAGGCTAGTGTGTCAGCACAGGTCACGAAGCGTCCCATCCGCACGGGGGTCCATCATTAATACCCTTGGGATGAGGTGGACCGTAGGATGGGGCGACCTTTGGCATCCGCCCCTCCTGGGCCGTTAGATCCTAGATGGCGAGGATCCAACCTGAGGGGGCTCATAAATATCCCTGAATGACTCTGGACTGTCCAATGGGGAGACACCTGTCCATTGGATCGGAGGCCAGGATTTGGGGCCATTATAAATACCCCACGAAAGCCAATTTGACATTTTTACACTTTCGAACCAGTTTAAGAATCGATAAGCTCTGCCCAAGCCTTGCATGTCCGATATCGCCGATGGCATACACCACCTTCTACTGACTCTGCGCCGTTGCCTGTTCCCCAGAACCCCAACGTCTGCCCTTCTGCCTGAAGATTCGTCTCGGACCTGTCCTGTCGACGAACTGCTGAACCGGCTACACCATTTCAAGAACGAAGTTCTGCCGTCCTTACAGTTGGACAACCACCACCTTCTACGGCCAACAACTCACAGTAAGTCCCCTTGACCCTCTTGACGAATATACGAACTTATGATGTTCTATTAATTCGCACGTTTAGGCTGCTAGGCCTTTATCACATTTAGGAGTTGTTAGGAAGGCCGCCTGGTTCGGGTTGCTCTGTATCCAGATGCTTCCCAGACAGAGGGCGAACCTTAGTAGTTTCTTTCTTTCCCGATCAGGGTCCCGTGGCTCTTCGGTGATCCCAGACCTGATTCGAAGGGGCTCCAAGCAGTCCTTAGAAGACCCCCCGTTCCTTAATCGACTTTCTTGGGTTTAGGTACTGACTGCTTGGCTTTCTTTCTTTGTTCCCAGATCAACTATGGCAATGGGCGTCACACTCCATTCCGAAGAAGAGGTTAATAGGGCCCCTGTCGTCATTCCTGGGTCCCGGACACCCAGGGGCAACAGGTGGGAAATGGATGTGGTGCCTAACCTGTTCCGGAATTACCGGATGATGCTGCTCCTGGAGCAGCATCTGGGCATCGAATCAACTCCTGGACTCTTTCACAACCGCATGGCCAAGATTGAAGAGCGGGCGCACACGTCCGTGGAAGGCTTCGGGGCCTGAATCGCCGGCCACATCAGCGCGGGAGCCACGCTCCTGCTTCACGACTATTTCGTGCGGTTCTTGACGTATATGGGAATCGCACCATTCCAGCTTCTGCCTCAAGCGTACCGGCTACTCGCTGGATGGCGGGTGTTTTGTATCGTGAAGGAGATTGCGGAGCCCACCCCCGCGGAGATCCTGTACTTCTACAAGCTGGAACCGCAGGTCAACGTCAAGGACAAGACCCTGGATGACTTTTATAGACTGAAGCCGCGGAGTGGCTATCTCGCTCCTACCAGCTCATGGAGGCACCCCCCGGACGTCAGGCATTACTGGTTCATGACGTCCGGGTTACTTGTGGAGAAGAACCCCACACTGTTGCTGGACTTCCAGCGAGTGGGTAAGTATTTTCCCAGTCCCCTCCTTTTTTATTCTTTATTCTTTTTCGTCGTTTCTCATCATATCTTCCGGGTGGCAGGGCCTTTTGCTCAAACTCCCCTCTCCGAGTTCATCATGGAAAGGAGGAGGTATTACTCGGGACTGAGTGCGGACAACTTGTCCGTGGGTGACTACGTCAACACGGCCAACCTCCGATTGGTCGGGATGCTAGCGGCCACCCAAACCATCGTCATCCCGAATCTTTGGGGCATCGCCTGCGAGAAGAGCGTCGCCGTCCGGGAGCAGTTGGCGTTGGACCACATCGCCGGAGTGGAGAAAGCGGCACAAGCCGACGCGGCCCTGCCCAAGAAGGACCAGGCCCCGACAGAGGCGGCCACTTCAGGGGAGCTGGAGGAGCTCTTTGAAGACGCCCTACCAAACATTGGGACTCCCGGGGCTAGCGTATCGGGGCGAGGTAACTCCCATTTAATCTTAACTTATGCTCCCCAAGTCGGGGACTTAGCTAGGGATAGGCTAGTACCCCCGGGCCCCGCGTTCGGGGCCGGTGGGGAGATGAGACCTTCAATTCCCGTCCCCGTAGGCTCGGAGGTCCTCATGTTCTTATCCGAGTTCCTTCAGTACGGGGGTTTCCTGAACCCGGACGACATGGGGGATCGAGTCCATTCATTTGCTTTAGAGGAGTTAAGTCGCGCCCGGGGCATAGAAGAGGGTTCGTCTCGGGTCATTATTAACTCTGACGTGTTTTTGTTTCTGTTTGGTTTACCATCCTAACTCCCTTTTCTGTGCTTTTACAGGAGACTCAGATATGTCAACTCCTGCCAACGAGATGAGGCGGCTCCTCAAGGACAGGGCGGCCAAGAAGGTGGCCAGGAAGAACAGCGAGGCGACAGGCCCGGAGCCCAGCCTCAACAAAGAAGCGTCCGGGACAGAGCATCGTCCCGGTAGGGGAGCCCTGGCAGCGGTCCCCATTCAAGCCGTGGAGTAGGATGCAGTCTCCGCCTCCGCCCAACACCCGGTAATCGACTTGGAGGCGGGGGCGGCTGTTAGCTGAAGCCCTGGAAAAAGGGGCCCGGACGCTGGCGCCGAAGAGGTCAACACCGGAAAGAAGGCCCGGACAAGGCGGGATGGCTCGACTGATGAGTCACACGGCGATAGCCGGATGGCCGCGAAGGAGGTCCCTGCCCAGCCCGTTCTCCCTATACGTCCGACTCTTCTTGAGGATGGGGAGTCCGCATTGCGGGATGAGCAGTCCCGGCTGATCAACCGGACCTGGGAAAACGGTCGGGGCTGGAGGGACGAGACGTACAGGGCCCTGACGATCCGCCCTCAAGTAGAGTTCGCGGAACGTCCGGCCGCGTTCAATACCCCTCAGCCGATCATGGATCGACCAGTCGTCGAAACGGGCTTCCGCCCAAAGCTCGGACAGGACACGGCCCCCTTGGCGGCTGACATGCTAGACCAAGTGGGGAACACCATGTCCAACCTCCAGCTCAAGAGGTACGCCACGATAGCCAACCTGGATGTACTATTCATCTCCCAGGCTCTCCGCCACCAGGCCACCGCGGTAACTTTTACTTGTCTTCTTATATTCCTTCCCTTACTTGTTGATGAGGATTTTTTTTCTAACTTTTCTTTGCTCCAGGTTGACCTGTTGTCCCATCGGAGTGCCGTTCTGGTGGCCGAGCTGGCCATGAAGACGGAGACGGCCAAGTTGGAGCTGGAGGCGGCCGTGAATCAAAGGGAGGCCGCCAAGGAGGCCCTTGGCCGGGAGATGGCTCGCGCCCAGATGGAGCGCGAGGAGTTCGACCGCGCCAAGGCCGGATTGGAAGAGGCGTTGTCCCGAAAATCAAAGGAGGTCGATGAGCAGGAAACACTTTTGGAGGCGGCTGCAGCTCAGTCCGTCTTGGATAAGGAGGAAATCTAGGCCTTGAAGGTCCGGGTCTGCGAACTGGGCGACTCTTTCCTCGAGGAGAAGGCAGCGCACGAAATATCCCACCGCGAAAAGGAGGAGGCCAAGGGCATGCTGGAGGTCATCTTTGATGAGGCCATTTACATGGCCTGGTGCAAGGACAAGAGTATGAACCTCCTTGTCTTCCCTGATCAAGAGTAGAAGCGGGCCGAGTTTGAGGCCAAGGAGAAGGAGGACGCGGGTCTCCGGGCGGACGAGTTGTAGGCCCGAATCCCGGCCTTGTCCCTTTTTTTTTATTAGTACTTTTGACTTGTAATTAAGTTCAAAACACTCCAACCTTCTCTGGATTTTATATAGGCTTCCTTTCGTTATCTCGAGTAGAAATTTTGTTTTGTTGCCGCGATTAATTGATTGTGAGGGTTTAGTTCCGATTCCAACGGCCTGGACTAGACCCAACAACAACTCACCGAGTTTTTAATCTTGGCACCAAGGCCAGGGCCATCGGGGCTTAGTTTAACCTGGAACCTTGTTTCTCCCTTTATCAGTTATACGCCATGGCTTTGCCCTGGAGCATGCCGGATCCTCTTTTTTCCCGGACACCACTCATCCGGAGCGGCGTGAGCCTTGGGCTCGGTTCGTTATAATTATCTATCCCCAGATGCCGGTCGTCCAGGGTGGACCGGCCTTGGGCCCGGTCTTCTTAACTTTACACCCCTGGACTCGTTCGTTCGGGGTGGGACCAGCCTTGGCTCGGTCCTCTTTAGTTATACCCCCGGACGTCGTTCGTCTGGGGTGGGACCGCCCTTGGGCTCGGTCCTCACAACTTTACACCCCCGGACTCGTTCGTCCGGGGCGAGACCGGCCTTGGCTCATTCCTCTTTAGTTATACCCCCGAACGTCGTTCGTCCGGGGTGGGACCTGCCTTGGGCTCGGTCCTCACAACTTTATACCCCTGGACTCATTCGTCTGGGGTGGGACCGGCCTTGGCTCGGTCCTCTTTAGTTATACCCCCGGACGTCGTTCGTCCGGGGTGGGACCGGCCTTGGGCTCGGTCCTCACAACTTTACACCCCCGAACTCGTTCGTTCGGGGCAGGACCGGCCTTGGCTCAGTCCTCTTTATTTATACCCCCGAACGTCGTTCGTCCGGGGTGGGACTAGCCTTGGGCTCGGTCCTCACAACTTTATACCCCCGGACTCATTCGTCCGAGGTGGGACCGGCCTTGGCTCGGTCCTCTTTAGTTATACCCCCGGACGTCGTTCGTCCGGGGTGGGATCGACCTTGGGCTCGGTCCTCACAACTTTATACCCCTGATCTCATTCATCCAGGATGGGACCGGCCTTGGCTCGGTCCTCTTTAGTTATACCCCCGGACGTCGTTCGTCCGGGGTGGGACCGGCCTTGGGCTTGGTCCTCTTAACTTTATACCACCGGACTCATTCGTCCGGGGTGGGACCGACCTTGGGCTCGGTCCTCTTAACTTTATACCCTCGGACTCATTCATCCGGGGTGGGACCGGCCTTGGGGTCGGTCCTCTTAAATTAATACCCCCGGACTCGTTCGTCCGGGGTGGGACCGGCTTTGGCTCGATCCTCTTTAGTTTATACCCCTGGACTAGTTCGTCTGGGGTGGGACCGTGGGGTTTGCGTCACCCGGACCTCGTTGGTCCGAGCCGGGACTAGCCTGAGCTTGCGCCCCGCCAGGTATTTGCTTATACCCGGGATACCCCCCCCCCCCCCCGCAAGTGAGCGGAGACGGGTCTGGGGTTACTTGAGAAAGATTAGCATAGTTTTACAACATTTCTTTATGATGTTTTGTACACGCCATTTTTATTATTCAAAGGGGGTCGCCATAAGGCGTACACGGTTTACAATGAAAATACTAAATTGAAACGCGGTCTCCCGACTACTGATAGTATTTACAGAGATGCTCCACATTCCAGGCTCGCGGGACTTCCGAGCCATCGAGCCGCTTTAAGCGGTATGTGCCGGGGCACACCTCGTGCTGGACCTCGTACAGCCCTCCCAATTTGGGACCAGAACCCCCACTCCCGGATCTTGAGTAGCAGGGAAGACTCTTCGCAAGACCAAGTCATCGGTTCCAAACTTATGGCTTTTGACTTTGGAGTTGAAGTACCGCACGATCTTGCCATGGTACATCTTCAGCTGCACCTGCGATTCTTCCTGGATCTCTTCGATGAGATCTTGTGATTCTTGGAGTAAGGCGTGGTTCTGGGCGGGATCATACGTGTCTCGTCAGTAGGACGGGACGGTCGTTTTGATCGGGATGACGGCTTCGCATCCATAGACCATGGAGTAGGGGGTGTGTCCGGTTGACGTCCTCTCGGTCGTCCGATAAGCCCATAGTACGCGGGGCAGTTCCTCGGGCCATTTGCTCTTGCAGGCCTGGATTTTTTTCTTCAGCGTCCCCTTCAGGATTTTGTTCACGGCCTCTGCCTGCCCGTTTGCCTGGGGCTTGGTGATCGCGGAGAAGCTCTTGACGATACCATGCCTTTCACAAAAATCCGTGAAGTGGGTGCTGTCGAATTGCTTCCTGTTGTCGGACACGATTTTGTGGGGGAGGCCGTACCGACACACTATGTTATTGATGAGGAAATCTAAGGCCTTTTTGGAAGTGATTGTATTCATGGGCTCCGCCTCAAACCACTTCGTGTAATAGTCCACGGCCACGATGGCATACTTCACCCCTCCCTTCTCGGTCGGGAGGGATCCGACGAGATCGATCCCCTAGACTGCGAAGGGCCAGGGGCTAGTCATCAAGGTTATTTCTGTCGGGGGGGCCCACGGGACCTTCGTGTACCTCTGATACTGTTCGCACTTGCGGACATAGTCAATACAGTCTTTCTTCATGGTTGGCCAGAAGTATCCTTGGTGCAGGATCTTCTTGGATAGGCTGGGCCCGGCAGTGTGATCTTCGTAAAAACCTTCGTGCACTTTGTGCATGATGGCGCTTAATTCAGTTCCGGACACACACCTGAGGTAAGGCATGGACAAACCCCGACGATAGAGCTTTCTGTCCATCATGACATATCGGTGGACTTGATACTGGAGTTTTCTGGCTGTGGCTCGGTCGGCTGGAACTTCCCCGATAGTCAGGTAGCAGATGAGCGGTTCCATCCAAGAAGTGGAGTGATCGATGATGTGGACTGCGGGGGACCTGATGCTTGGGACGGGGAGATGGTTGACGGGGACCAGCCCGACCAGCTCTGCCTCGGCGTCAGTGGCCAGTTTCGCTAGTGTATCCGCAAAGACATTTTGCTCCCGGGGGGGCTGGCGGATGGAATGCTTTGTGAATGCCTGTAGCATTTCCCTCGTTTGAGTCACATAGGCTGCCATTCTCTCTCCTTTAGTTTGATATTCCCCTGAGATTTTTCTGACAACTAGCTGGGAATCGCTGTAGATTTCCAAGTTCGCTGCCCCTACCTCCTGGGCCAAACGCAGCCCGGCTAAGACAGCTTCATGCTTCGCTTCGTTATTTGACGCCTTGAACTGGAAATGGAGGGAATTTTGTAACTGGTGCCCCTGCAATGATACCAAGATGATCCCGGCCCCGGCCCCGTTTTCATTCGAGGCTCCGTCCACGAAGACTTTCCATACGTGCACCGCGGGGGCTCCGGGAATACTGTCTTCCTGAGGCACCCCGGAACATTCAACGATGAAATCGGCCAGGGCATGTCCCTTGATAGACACCCTAGGGACGTAGGAGATATCAAACTGACTGAGCTCCATGGCCCACTTCAGGAGTCTTCCTGATGACTTAGGTTTCTGTAACACTTGCCGCAGGGGATGGTTGGTCAGGACCTTTATGGCGTGGGCCTGAAAATAAGGCCGAAGCTTTCGGGATGCCATCAGCAGGCAGAATGTTAGCTTTTTGATCAATGGATATCGAGACTCAGTGTCAAGCAATCGCTTGCTTACATAGTACACTGGGAGCTGCGCCCTTTCTTCTTCCCGTACTAGCGCGGCGCTGATCGCGTGCTCGGTCACGGCCAGGTATAGATATAGTTGCTCCTCGTCTACCGGTTTCGCCAGGATTGGGGCTTGGGCCAAGTGCTCTTTCAGCTTACGAAAGGCCTCTTCGCATTCGACTGACCATTCGAAACGCTGGCTTCCCCGAAGGACGTTGAAGAACGAGATGCATTTATCCGTGGCTTTGGAAACGAAGCGGCTCAAGGTGGCTATTCGCCCCGTCAGGCTTTGTATGTCCTTATGCTTTCGGGGAGAGGCCATATCAATTAGTGCCTTGATCTTATCTGGGTTGGCTTCTATTCCCCGGAAACTCACTATGAAGCCCAGGAACTTCCCGGAGGCCACGCCAAAAGTGCACTTTTTGGGATTCAGCTTCATCCCGTACTTCCGAATGACTGCGAAGGCTTCTGCTAGGTCATCCGCATGGTTCCTGGACGTCTTGGACTTGACCAGCATGTCATCGATGTAGACCTCCATGTTTCTCCCTAACTGGGCTCGGAACATTCGATTGACGAACCTTTGGTAAGTTGCTCCGGCGTTCTTCAGTCCGAATGGAATGACTATGTAGCAGTAGATTCCCTTGTCGGTTTGGAAGCTGGTGTGCTCCTGATCTGCCACGTGCATAGAGATCTAATTGTAGCCGGAGTAAGCGTCCATGAAGCTCAAGATCTCGTACCCGGACGTAGCATCCACCATTTGGTCGATCCGAGGCAGCGGGAAGCAGTCTTTCGGGCAGGCTTTGTTGAGGTCCGTGAAGTCTATGCACGTCCTCCATGTCCCGTTTGGTTTCGGCACTAAGACAAGGTTGGCCAGCCACACGGGGTACACAACCTCGCGTATGAAGTTGATAGAAGACAGCTTCTCAACCTCCAGCTTAAGGGCCTCGGCCCTCTCCGTCCCTAAAGGCCTGCTTTTCTGGCGGACCGGGGTCGCGTTTGGGTCAATGCTTAATGCGTGGCAGGTGATGTTGCGGTCGATCCTAGTCATGTCTGAGTGAGACCAGGCCAGGATATCCTGGTTTCCTTTAACTTGGGCGATGATGGCGGCCCGAACGTCTGCCGGCAGACTTTTTCCTACTTGGATGATCCGGGTCAGATCGGTGTCGCTGATGCACACCTTTTCTATCTCGTCCATTGGTTCCAGGGCACGGTCGTCCCCTATCCGTGGGTCCAGGTCATCCTCTTCCCGGACCATCCTCTCGGCAGGTGGTGGGTTAATCGGTTCGACGAAGTCCTCGACGGGTTCTTCCCGGATCATGTATATGGGCCGGGCCGACACATGGTAGCACTTCCGGACGCTCTTCTGATCTCCCTGGATAGTCCCTACCCCTCCGTTGTCGCATGGGAACTTCATGCAAAGATGACGGATGGAGGTGATGGCTCCAAACTCGACTAATGCAGGCCGGCCAAAGATGACGTTGTAAGCGGTGGGACAGTCCACCACTACGAAGGTACAGAACTTGAACGAGAGTTGTAATTCACTCCCCAGCGTAACGGGCAGCTGAATCTTCCCCATGGAGAGAAGCGCATCTCCGTTGAAGCTGTAAATCTGGGTCGGGCACGACGCCAGATCTGCTTCAGTCAAGCCAATGGCGATGAACGCGGGCTTGAACAACAGGTTGACGGAGCTCCCGCCATCTACCAACACGCGGGACACCAACGTGTTGGTGATTTGAGCATCTATGACCAGCGGGTCGTGGTGCGGAAAGTGGACATTGCGGGCGTCGTCCTCCGTGAAAGTGATGGGGAGGTTCATCAATTTAAGGCACTAAGCCGAGGCCTGGACGAGGGCGCACACCTCCTGATCGTGGTCTAGCTCGCTTAGATAGCGTTTTTGGTCATTCCTGGACGGTCCTCCTAGGTGAGGTCCGCCCGAGATGGTGGCCACATGCCCGTCAACTCTAGGGGGTGCCATTCCCGAGGGATAAGGCGCTCCGGGGCCGGGAACCTGCGCGACGGGGGCCCCTGAGGGGCCGGCGCCGTGGGTCCCTGTGCATACCCTCCCTGAGGGGGGTACGTCTAGGGCGTTCCCAGGACCGTGGGTTGCCCCGGGCCTGCCGACAGGCCTGGGACTCCCACGGGCATCCTAACCCACTGGTGGAGGTGCCCCAGCTTAATGAGATTTTCGATCTCATCCTTGAGCTGCCGACATTCTTCGGTGGTGTGGCCCATATCCTTGTGATAGGCGCATCTTTTGTTGGCGTCCCTCGGATTCCTTCCCCCTTTGAACATGGGGCTAGGCTTCCGGTAGTGAACCGCCCTTTCCGTGGCCAGGTAGATGTTCTCCCTGGTGTCCACCAGATTGGTGTATTCTGAATATTGGGGTTCGTAACCCCTCTTTCCCTTTTTTACTGGCTCGGGCCGGTTCTTGCCCTTGCCAAGTCGCTTCCCCCGGAAGGGGTTCACGCTCGCCTCAGTCGCTCCTGCCTGTGCCTGCTGGGTCCCAACAGGGGCGATGCTGTGTCCTGCCGGCCCGACGCCATACCCGAAGAAATGGGTGGATTGGGCCGGGGCATACCCTGAAGTGGCAGGGCCATATACCGTAGGAGTGTAGCTGATCCCAGGCGCGATTGGCGGTCCCGAGGCAACGGGGGGCGCGGTATAGGACTGCGCCGGGAACTGCCCCCCATACCCCGGGAATGCCTGAGGGACGGGCTGAGGAGCCGAAGGCCATCCGAAGGCCTGGATCTGGGCTTCCTCCCAGTTGATGAATCCTTGGGCCCTCCTGATGAACTCTTGTAGGGTAGCGGCCTTGCTACGCTGCATGTCATCCCAAAGGGGGGACCCGGCCTGGACTCCGGACTGCAGCGCCACCAGGCGCTGTCCATCGTCCACTTTCGTCTTGGAGGCTTCCTCAGTGAAGCATTGGATGTAGGCTCTCAGTGTCTCCGCGGGGAGCTGTTTGATATTTGCGAGGGCACTGATCTGCATGTCCATCCTCATGGTGGCCACGAACTGCTTGCGAAACGCTGACTGCAGCCCGGACTAGGATTGGATGGATCCCGGCTTAAGTCTTTTCCACCACTCTTCGGCGGGACCGCCCAAAGTGATCGAGAAGTAGAGGCACTTGCCGTTGTCACTGACGTGGGCCACTGTCATGAGCCGGT
The DNA here is from genome assembly GCF_963169125.1 of Humulus lupulus. NCBI lineage: Eukaryota > Viridiplantae > Streptophyta > Magnoliopsida > Rosales > Cannabaceae > Humulus > Humulus lupulus. The sequence continues at coordinate 285,384,813 of NC_084794.1, read as the reverse complement.
TGTATCGGGACAGATGGTCCCTGGGGTTGGTGTTTCCAGTATAGGCGGTGAGGCTTGGCATCTTGAACCCCTTGGGTAATATGGTGTCCAGGATGTGCCTCGCGTAGGGCTCTTTATCCTCTTCATCGGAGTCAGTGTCCGCGCCTTCTTGCTTGCGGACCAAACGATCCGTGACCTTTTTCAGAACGGCCAGCTGCTCCATGAGCTGCCTGGCCGTGTCGTCCTCTAGGGGGATTCTTTCGTTCCTCCTGTCGTTGATGTTGTTTTTGAGGTCGCCACCTCGGGGGAGGATCTTTTCCTTGTGGGCCCGCTCTTTTCGAGCGTTCAGTCCGTCGCGTAAGTCTATCCGGGACGTATCATCCCCTGAATTGAGGGCATGATGTTCCTCGCCGTGAGACCGTTCCCGACGGTTCTTGTTCACCGAGGCACTCGGGTGCAAAGATCTTTCCCAACCGTTACGCCCTGGGGTGTTCCGGGGCTGCGCGTCTCGCGGCCACGTCCCCTGCGGATCGATCGGGTGGCCTCGTCCTGGGACGGGGCGCACCTTTTCTTTCCTAGGGAGCGGCCGGGAACGGCCCCCAGCCTTTGCGTCTTGGGCGGTCTTATCTCGGATCTTTTCCCCGGCCTTCGTTTTCTCCCTGCCCGGGTTTCCTGGAGCTGGCTCAGGAAACGGTGCCGGGGGAGAGGCCGGGCCTGCTCCTTCGGGGACCCCGGTTCGCGCCTGTGGAGCGGGCTGCTGCGCTCCTGGAAGTGAGCCAGTAGCGTGATTGGCTGTCGGACCCTGCGCGACTATGAACGCCTGTAGGGCCTGAAGGGACTCTTGCATCCGCTGATGCGCCTCCGCTTGCTCGGAGATCCTGGCCTCCTGGTCCAGGACTTGCTGCCTTAGTCTGGTCACCTCCAGATCCTGTTGGTTGGGCTCTCCTTCTGGGATCTCAGGATACGCAGCTTCGTCGTGGTACTCCTCGTTTTCCTCTTCGTAATACTCCTCATTCTCTTCACCATACTATGTCTGACCTTCGTAGTCTTGCGACTCCTCATGGTGAGACGTTTGAGGAGGTGTGTCCTCGGGCGAATCCTGAGGGAGATGCTGCGGAGGTCGCGGGTCTCCGTTGCCCTGCTCGGGATTGCTAGGGTCGAAATTGGTGTGTCGTGTGTTCACCATTGTAGTAAAGGCTTGACCTTAGCACTGGCTTTCTTCAGCTCTCAATGAAAGCACCAAACTATTTACCAAGATTTTCGGAAACTATATTAATGAATATTATTATAGGGTAATGATAAGAAAAATAGAATGTTAACACGGGGTTTTTACGTGGTTGGGGCGTTAATAAGCCTTATTCCACGAGTCAGTAGTATTAGAGCTTGGAAAGTCTTTTATAATGGAGTTTCTCTCTATATTTCGACAGAGTAACTGTATATTAATTCAGGAGAGATCCTTTTTCCAATGTTCTATTGCCTGTATTTATAGGCTCATGGGAACACTGGGTTTAGGCCAGGTACGACCTGGGCCCATCAGAGATATGGATACTCTTGGCCTCTTTAGTGGAAGCCCAATATAAAAGATAAAACATACATGAATTCCAGACCAGTTAAGGCCCAATAAGTTGGCCCAAGGGCTATATTTCGCTCGACAAAACGGTGCTTTTGGTCTGGACACTTCGAGTTACGAGGCAAATTCAGGGGACAAGACCAGTCAGAGTACTTGGCAGCACAGATCTGAAACAACAGCGTGCAATCCCGAGGTGACCTTTTCCGCAGGTGAAAAGTAGGGACAACGCCCACGCGGAGTGGGGCGGCTTCAGGGTCCTGGATGCTTGGTCCCACCAACCGGGGACGATGTGATCCGGGTTCGTTTACCTTTGTCCCTCTTCATTTACCACAGGCCCGGACCATTACCAGGCTCCGGGACCAGGGCACGTATGCCGTGGGGGCTTCGAACTGTCTGCACGTCTCCCAGATGACTATCCCGGATGACTATCTCGGATGACCATATCGGACCTCCTTATGGGCCCAGAATTGCACCAGGCTCGTGCCCCCTTGGACATTCCCGTACCAAGAGGCCTTGGGTCGGGCCCACATTTTGAACAGCCCCTGACCATGGGCCTGGACGAATGTTCCGGGGCCACGCAGGAAATGGGGATAACACTAACAATATTCAAATTTCAAATAATTCAAATATTAAAAACTATAGAATAAAAGGATATTTATATTTTCATATAAAGATTTAATAAAAAAATCAAGAATTTAAATGAAAATATCTTAAATATCTGATATCATAATTCTAAGGGATAATTGCGGCATAAGTACCCAATGTTTGGGTTTTGTACGCGGTAGACCCAATGTTTATTTTTAGTGGCAATAGTACCCAAAGTCAGTAAAAGTGTAATTCCGTCAGCCTCCTCCGTTAGGTCTCCGTTTTGTGATGACTATACCAACACGTGTCACTCCGTGATTGATCCAGCTCAATAATATTTTTAAAATAATTATGATTTGGACCAATAAAAACGTGACACGTGCCTGCCTAATCAGCTCATTAACAGACCTAACGGAGGAGACTGACAGAATTACACTTTTACTGACTTTGGGTACTATTGCCACTAAAAATAAACATTGGGTCTATGCCGCGTACAAAATCCAAACATTGGGTACTTATGCCGCAATTATCCCTAATTCTAATATTTTAATATATTAAAAGATTTAAAATTAAGTTGTTAGTCTATTTTTAAATTTGAATTTGAATCTTTGTAGAAAATATCTAATTATTTAAATCTCAACTATAAAAATATCTTATTTAAAAAAAAAAAATTAAATGATAAAACAAATAAGATATCTTTTGTTTTGATTATAAATAAAAATGTCAACAATTTTAATATTCTTTAATTTAAAAAAAATTGGATGAATAGTACCCGCGGTGCTGTTCATGGGTTACTGTTCATCGCGTGGCATGCGCGCGGGTGCGTGAGCGCACGCGCATGGCAGCCAGGCAAAAATTTTCGAATTTTTTTTTTATGCAATTTTTCTAACCAAAACAATTTTCTAATTAATTTTTAACATGTTTTACACACACAAAAAAAGCATATATAAAATTAATATCATAGAAAACAGAACAAAATAACCTAAAAAATTGCTAAAATTAACATAAAATCAATATGCTTCATAAAAACATGAAAACCATCCAATTATTCAAACATATCAAATAATCCAATTTTAAACATGTTCATGCATGAAAATAAAGATTACCAAAGGCTTTGAGGCCAGTTGTTGGATTAGCTTATACTGGATCTTTATTTATTTTCATATATATCTAATATTAAACAAATCAATACGAGATAGCCTAAAACATGTTTCTAAAATTGAATTAAAAAAGAAACAAAGAATAGAATACTTACAGTATACGCAACGGAATGAAAGTGTCCTTCCTTCAGTTTCTCTAACTCTTGTATCCTTTCTGTCGCAGAGTATTATCAAGAAACTGAACCGATCTTCTATTTTCTTCACAATCTTCCAATGTATCGTTAGAATCACTTAGACTAGTGTGGGCAATTCTCAACACATGAGATAGATATAGAGAGAAGAAGAGAAAATAATCAAAGAAGCTTAGAAAAAGACTTGTGTTTAGAGAGAATCTAAAACTATCAGAAAACCAGTGATTAAACTTATCTGTCGTCTCAGAAATCTTAACTGATGACTTCTCTCTAAGCACTCATTTTATAGACTCAATTAGACCATTTAATTTAATTAAAAAATCAATAAAATAATAGCCATTTTAAAGCCCTAGGTCGAAATTATCATGGGCTTTAGGCCCGTGAAAATTTTCATTTTATTATAAGCCCATTGGACTTAAAATCAAGGCATGTATTATTTTCTATTGATTTAATTAATTAAATAATTATTTAAATCCTTTATCAAATTAATTATTTATAATTTGAACCTTGATTTAAACTTATTTATTAATTTAGATACCAATTTATTTTAATTAATAAATCTGCCATAATTTCTCTTTTATTCTCAAAATTAACCTGGTCAACTTTTATAATTCTAATTGATGATTAAATCAATTAATTGAGACTATCTAGATGATTTTATCCAAGGTACAATGGGGACCATGGGCCTATGAAATCAAGCTCCAATAAGTTATCATAAATCTAACAAATAAATTTATTAACTTATGAATTCCTCGTGACTCCACTATAGACTCAGAATTACACTATTGAATTCATAGAACGCTCTATAACAAATATATATATGCTATTAATTATCCATTGTTACAACCATAATTGTCACTCAATCCTCTATAGATGGTTTACAATGAGATAGGACTAAAATACAATTTTACCGCTCATTGTATTTTATCCTTAAAACTTAGTTCCTTGTAAATGATATTTCAGTAAACTAATTTAATTACTGAAATGAGATCTCTATCATTTAACACCTTGAACCAAACTAAAAGGAAACTATCGTTTCACTTCTTCATCAGAAGCTATAGATGTTCATATCTATGATTAACACTCCCACTCAATTATACTACCGAGTTCCCAAGATGTAAGTATGGGCTAGTCCGTAGGGTAAGCTGGTAACGAACAAGTCAAAGAACTCAAATAATACAATCAGTTAGAATACTAACCACTCAGAATTGAGATTGAATTGACCTATGGTCAACTATATGATATGACTAGAATAGATAACGGTATGTTTACTTATCTTATCAACTGTCAATATCGGTCCTGTCCAATGTAACAAATACATCCGATCTTATCTACTTTGCTAATGTTCTGGAAAAAACATAACACTGTAATGTGTAAGTAAATCATATCGTAGATTGGCAAGTCAGTGTAAATCCGGTGCACTGACTAATCTTAGGACTAACTTATTTTGAACATATAATCATATTTATATTCCATTGTGATTACGTCACTATAAATAAGATTAGCTATATGCTCGGGATTTAATAGAAGTTTATATTAAACAAATAATCATGAAAATAAAACATGTGAGCAAAGTGATTGACCAAATCAAAAAATGATTTCTATTCTTTTATTGATAATAAAATGAGATTACAAAGAATTTGAGTATTAATTGGGGCATAAAACCCCAACAACAGCTACCTTCCCCTTTATTGAGCCCATAAATGGTCCCTTTGTCCTATTTGTCTAAAAATGCCACATTTTTACCCAACTTTCTACACATTTTACCCAAAAATCATCATTACACCCTACAATTTACCCCTACTTGCCATATTATAATTAATTCAATTAATTTAATCAATTTAATTAATTTAAATTGATTATTTTAATACTATTTTTTTGGCTATAGATAAGGGAGTTTAGTGCTTAATTTTGGGGGGAGGTTACCATACTACAAGTTCTACACTTTCAATATCTCTCAATTCTCTTCATCTTTTTCTTCTTTTTGGTCATTTTTCCTATGAGTTTTTAGAGGAAAAATTTGGGGGTTTCTCCTCCAAATTTTCCTATTTATGTTTGTAATTTTTAGTTTGTATTTGCTATTTTAGTTATGAGTTTCTAATCTTTTTAAGATTATTAAGGTGATGATGAAACAATATGTAACTAGATAATGTTTATTTTGTATGTTTTTTCCCATTTTGTGCAATAAAGTTTACGGATTTTCTTCTTCAAATATTTTCTTCCATCTTAAATATCATGTATTTTTTATTGTTAGCTCATATTTACACATTTTTCTTCATTAAACATAATATTCTTTGTGTAAGATGTGTCATTAAATTGTACAAATCCAATGCTTAGAACAAAAATATTATGTTTTTCCTTATAAATAATGTTCATTAATTTATTTGTCATTTCATTAGATTGATTTACACTAAATGCTTTGAAATTATAATTTTAAAAGTGAAGATAAATCCTATATTTTTATAAAAACTTGTGCTTAAATAGAATATCTAATTTGAATAAGTGATGGTTTGATTAATTTATACTATTACTAGAACTTGGAAATCAATATACTTTTAAATATTATTAAACTTATATTTTGTGGATTCTATTATCTTAATAATATTTCTTTTACTATCTTGTTTTCTTATTTTAATTTAGTTATATATATTGTCTTTAATATCTTTATTTTATTTTTATTATACAAAAATCTCATCAATTTTTGGAGCTATGTTAGAAATTATTAATTTTGATTTAAAATAGTTTTATTTTCGATTTTAGACAACTCATTTGGGTTCGACATCCTTGCTTACACGATCACTATTCTATATGAACGATTCATGCGCTTGCGATTTATAAATATTTAAAACACACCCGTTTTGGGTCCATCAGATCCCAAAATGTTCTTTAAGACATATTTACAATTGAAAAGTTACTATATAGTCAACCTAGGTGACAAAACCGAAAATTTACACTATGTTCCTCGAAATTACCCTAATCGTGGCGGCCAAGTAGGCCAAACATGCACGCACCGCTCCATGCCCTCCAACTCAGGCTTGGTCAGCCTTTCCCTTGCCCTTACCTGCATCATAGAGCACCCGTGAGCCAATGCCTAGCAAGAAAACTGTACTAGCATAGCATATAATAATGCATTTCAATAAGTGCATAACTAAACAAACACCATAAACAATCCCCATGCATTCACTACAATTCACAACAGCGGGCTAAGCCGGCCAATGTTCGTTACCAAGAACCAAGTTCATAGTCCTAACCAAGCGGGTGAATACAACACCCTTAGATGGCCCTACTATGGCGGCCTGCATTCAATATGCTTATTGCTGAACCTAGTCCTTGTCGCTCAGTTACAAACATTTACACATAGCACTAAGAATAATACATGCATAGATAATCGAGCCATGATCTACTCTACATGCACAAACAATTTTCTTACCTGAACTCCACAAGTTCTCGGTAAATGGCCTAGATACGATCCCCATCAAACGCCCGAATCAGCCCTAAGTCACAATAATATGGAACCTCCATCAATCTCAGGTAAATAAACACTTTTAAACTTATTCCTAGCCTCCGGGACCTCGAATTCTACTAAATCGGGTTGTAAAATCCTTCCCGAGCCCCTAAGTTTGAGTTACAACGACTCAAAACTTGTTTTTGGATATTTTTCTCAATTAGAGTCGTGGCTCAGACCATAGGGCCATGACGTGCTATAAGTCAGAGAGCTCGAGGCTCTCTTCTGGGCGACATCTGGCACGGCTTGCCCCAACCAGTGTCGTAGTGCTTGGGCGATTTCAAAAACTGCCAAATCCATTTCACGTACACGGGTCGCGGTGCTTGAAGAACAATGTCACGACTTGAACCCGAAATCTGTAAATTTCTCAGCGTCTTCAACCCAAAAATCCTTAAAATCTCTTACCAAAACCCTCATGGTCCAAAGGTTAATTTGTGAAAATAAAAGGTCCCAACGAGTAATCGGCTAAAATACAATGTTCAAAATGGTGTGAACCCTTAGAGAAAACATAAATTATATAAATATTTATAATTTTATTTTTATAAAGAATTTTTAATAACATTTTGAATAAATACATGGTCCAAAGGTTAATTTTTAGAAATAAAGAGTCAAAACGGGTAATCGACTAAAATATAGTGTTCAAATAATTGATTTATTTATTCATAATTTAAACCTTTTTTACAAAATACGAGGTTTAAAAGTTAATTTTTTAATATTAAAGGTTCAAACGTGTAATTGACCAAAATAACTCTTACACAAAACATATATTTTCTTATACATAATTTATACTTTTTATATATAAAAAAAAACCACGCAAATCATTTAATAATAATAATAATAAATAAAAGCATGCATACGAAAAACTTTTTGAACTTTATTTTCGGCACTTTAATTAATCAGAATTTCTCGAAAACCTGTAGGAGGTTCACTATACAATGAATACCATCATAAAAAAAATATGGTCAATACGCCATCATGTGTCTATAGAAGAGCATATCCAATGCACGCAACGATCAAAGTTGCTTCTCATGATCACATATTAATTTTTTTATTAAAAGCAGCGAATCACATTTTTTTTAAAACAAGGAGCAATGTTGCTAAGCAGTGGCAACTTTGGTAGACAACCTTTGTTAAAAAGTCGCCAAAGGTCCACATGGGGACCCACTTGTCAGTAAGCATTGTGTAAAACAACTCCCTCTAGAGATGCTCTAAAGAGTCTGTTGTATGAGTAGGGTGAAAAAGAATCCCTACTACACAATCTCCCAAAAATATTTTAAAATATATATTTTTTAATAATTACAAAAAAATACACGAAGTGTGGTTATATTTTCTAGTATCTATATCTCTATATAAATAGGAGCTTTGAGAGGAAGAGGTAGCATCCTTTCCTTCTAATCTTCTATTTTTTCTAATTTGTGGTTTTTTATCTTACATGATTACAAATTATTCTTCATCTTGTTTGTATATTGCAAGAAAATTGTAACCTCTTGCTGCTATTGTTAGTTTCTATTACTTTCATATAACTTAAAAAGTGAAATTAAAAAAAAAAAACAGAGATAAAATTTGAAGAAAACATATCGTAATCCATGTGATGAACAATTGTAAACATGAATAGCGAGCTAATTCAAGTCTCATTATTATAAAGAAAACATAAGTAACTAGGACATAATAAATTACTTGATGAAGAAATATTCTGAGGGCACTACATCCTCTAAAATCAAAAGCTCCTGCTGCACAATAAAATGATCAAATCTCAACTATAGATCTTACTAATTACAACCCATTATACCTATAAAAATGAAATTAATGTATACAGTAGCAGTGTATATAAATAATAAATGCACCAAAACACAAAGAGAGATAGAAAATTTACCAATTTAGCTTCTGAACATATGCAGTAGCTTTTTCTTTTGAACTGCTGTTGTTACATGAGCCCAGTCCTCAGCATTGTTCAACAGCTTGAAATATGAATATCTCCATGACTTGTTGAAGATTAAAGTCCCACAAAATCCCCAAAATCCAACTACGATTCCCAGTGCTACGCTTATGTAAAATCCTTTGCTAATAAACTCATCACCATAGTGATTTTCCAAAGCTTCATCAGATGTAGTTGGTACTTTTTCATTTGGACACTTTATTGGAAGTGGAATTCCACAAAGGAGAGGATTTCCCAAATATGCAGCTGCATCACGAGATTGGAGTTGAGTGCTTCTTGGAATTTCACCAGACAAATTATTGCTCGACAAATCTAATGTGTTGAGACGATCCACTTGAGAGAGACTCGAAGGAATCTGACCAAAAAATTGGTTCTTTGATAAATCAAGAACGTCTAAAGACTTCAAGTGACCAATCTCTTGAGGGATATTTCCACTTAGATTGTTTCTTGACAAGTTTAAAGAAATCAGCTCAACGAGTTTAGTAACGTCTCTTGGAATACCCCCAACAAGTTTATTACTGGACAAATCAACGGTCCTCAAAAGTCCAACATTTTTGAATTCGGAGATTGCTCCTTTCCATATCAATACTAACTTTTGACGGTTGAAATCATCTGGAACACCTCGACGCCAAGTACCGCCAGAATAAGGATCTAGTACATATGGTACATCTTCGATTCGTTTTAATTCTTTCATAGCTGTAATGTTTCCAAGACAGTTTGGAATTTGTCCAGAAAGATCATTTGAAGACAAATCTAACAACTGAAGATCCACTGAGTGGCATAGTTGTAAGGGTATCCTTCCATTAAAGCTATTAGAACGTGTACTAAGAATGAGGAGATTTGTTAGGCTTGTACCTATCCACGCTGGTATTGACCCAAACAATTTGTTATCTCCAACATCAAATACCGCCAACTTTGTACAGTTCTTTAGTGATGAAGGCAATTCACCAGTCAAATTGTTGGATCTCAAATGCAACAAATTGATGGAAAATAAAAAGCCAAAGGTGGCGGGAATCTTTCCAGATAACTTGTTATTTGCCAAAACAAGAATTCGCAGATTTTCTGCTTGTGACCAACAATCAGGAAGCTCACCAGATAACTGGTTATATGAGACATCAAGAAAGATCAAAGGAATGACCCCGGAAGCCTTACATAGGGAATTTAACTGTGAAAAGCTATTGTTGAAAAGATTTAGTGAAGTTGTCCTTTGGAGTAAAAAACTTGGTATTGATCCTTCTAACTCATTTGAACTCAAATCTATGTCAAGAGAGGGCATGATATCATAGGGCAAATGGACACTTTGCTTAATATCATGAAGTCTTCCTCTAATTTTATTATTAGACAAATCGAGAACACGTAAGTTTGAGGTAGAATTAAATAACCAATCTGGAATAGAATCTGAAATTCCAGAATTGGAGATATTAAGTTCATCATAATTTTGAGTTCTGAGCCATTTTGGAAATTGAGGACCCAGAATGCAAGAACCAAGAAGTATATAAGACAAGTGAAAGGGTGGAATCCAATCAGTAGCAACCCTAAAAACTAGATTTGAGTTCATTGATAAATCCAAGGAGCCTAAGTTGAAGAGTTTCGAAAAATGAGCTTCTGATAAAACATCATTGATAGAGTTTTCAGAAAGATCCAAAATTTTCAAGTTTGATAATTGACTCATACTAGTGGATAGCCCACTAAAATGATTCGAGGAAAGATGTAGCTCAGTCAAAGAGGGATATAAGGTGAAATTAGGCAATGATCCCATGATTTGATTTTGCTTCAAATCCAAATACTCTAAAGAGAAATTGGCACATTCCTTTGAGGGTGATTCAGCCAAATGTAACTGCCCGCTAAGACTATTGTTGTATGCTTCAAACCTCTGCAGTTCACATAATTTCCAAATGGATTTTGGAATTTCTCCTTCAAGCTCGTTATTGCTAAGATCAAGCTGACCAAGAGAAACCATATTCCCGAAACCATCTGGTATGGATCCCTTTAGGTGATTGGTTCTGATATTAAGATATGTAAGGTCAATCATATTCCCAAAGGACTCTGGAATATAACCATTTAGTTGATTGTGGCTAAGATCAAGGTATGAAATGGCAGTCATATTATTGAAAGAGTTTGGATGAAAACCATCTAGTTGATTAGAATAGAGATTAAGATATGTGAGGGAAATCAAATTCCCAAAAGATTCAGGAATTATTCCTTCAAAGGCATTGTAGCTGAGATCAAGATAGGTAAGGGAAGCCATATTTTTAAACCCATTTGGAATGGAACCTCCTAATTGGCACCTAGAGAGGTCAAGAGAAACAAGGCTACTATTATACTTGAACAACCATTGGAATATAGACTGAGACAGATGGTTTCCGGAAACATCAAGGATACTGAGAAATTTTGAAGAGTTAACAAGGGATCGAGATGGTGAAGAAACAACTATATCAGGAAGATCACAATAACGTAGAATCAACTTTGTCATGAAATGAGGAAGGTTAACTACTACATGCACCCAGTCATTAGCTAAGCTCATGTTTGTGACACTCAGGTTAAGTACTCGTAAAGATGAAAGTTGTGAAACCCAATTTAAGCTTTTTGGTTTTAAAAGATTGTGGCTAAGATCGAGAAACTGCAAGCTGGAAAGGTTTCCAAGTTGAGGAGGAATACCTCCAATTAGATTAGTGAAAGAGAGATCGAGGTACCTTAATTTGGTGAGGCTGCCAAGGAAAGTTGGGATGAAATTCTCACCAAAGTTGATGTGGCTCAAGTCCAGATGATTCAAGTACTTTAAGTCGAGCAATGAAGAGCTAATATTACCTCTTAGATTAATGGTTGAAAGAGAAAGATCAAGTTTAATGACATGGCCAGAGTTGTTGCTGCACTGAATTCCGATCCATTCACAGCACTCTCTTTTATTTTCTTCTTCTCCCCAAGAGGAAAGAAAGTCATCACCTTCACTAAAAAAAAGATGGTCCTTAATCTTTATCAATGCTTGTCTCTCAGCTTCATTGCACCTGATTTTTGGCTCTCCAACTCCAGTGTTTACAATCAAGCAGTAAAGCAAAATCACAAAAGGCACAACAACATGAGGGACTGAAATGCTCATCATGAAAATGGACAGAATTCAATGTTTGATGAGAAGTAGAAACATATAGTTCATCTTTAGAGAATAAATAGAAGAAAGTTTTGCATGCATCAGTTGGATTTTGTTGAAAGAAATTCTTTTGCGTTCACATTTTAAAATTTTCTATGTAATTATTGATATTCGTGTATGTTTACATTTAGTCTAGGCAAACAAAAGTTAAAATCACTTTTGTCCAGTCTTAATAATCTATGTTCATGAATATATGACCTTGTACGAAACGGATATATAGCTTTATTAAGATCAATGTGTATGACTTTCCAATTAAGAAATGTGTTTTACTTCAAAATAATCTAGCTGCTGATAAGTAGGAACACTTTCAAATTATGTTTTCTTTAATATTTCCTTTCGTTTCTACTTTGGGCAGATATATTTGAAAATCATAAAACAAACAGCAAATAGAAAGGAGTAAGTGACGGGGTGTGAATTGAAAGTTGTTCTAGTCAAGAAATGGGATGTGTTGAATGATTAAAAATTGCTTATGAATCGTCCAACAAAGCATATATTTATATAAAAGAAAGGTGAAAATTCCACATATACGGATTTACAAGCGAAAAGAAAGGTCTAGTCTAGTGTTCGGTAATTTATAAATAATTTCTCTATCAAAAAATTGTAATATTGAGAGAAGCACTTGTTTCTGAGTAGCGTGGATATTTGTATGAGCCTTCAACTTATTTTGCTTTGTCATTTCAAAGTAAGTATCTAAGAAATTACAGTGGTTGGTTGGCCCCTTTTTGGTTTGGAAAAAAAATTATGAGTGTATATTCCTATTTAAATTTGTCTTCTTTTTTTTTTTTATCGCAATAGTTGTCTTTTGTATTTCTATGCCATAATTGAAATTGGCACCAAAGAGAAGGTTTCATATCTTCTGCTGGTTATGCTAAAGATATATATGGCTCTCACCATGACAAAAATTATAAGGTTGAATTTAAAAATCAATTGGTGATTAATATAGTGATTTATAGTCTAATAAATAACTTAATATTTTTATATTTATTTTATGTGTGACATCATACTCTAATTAGGGGTGTTCATAAAACTGCCTACACCGCACAAATCGCCTATACCGCACCACACCGCACCACAATTTGTGGTTTAGAACCTTTCGCGGTGCGATTGCGGTTTGTATTTTTGCCAAACCGCACGGTGCGGTGCGGTTCGCGGTTTTAAATTTTATAAATGAGGTTCAAACCACACCACACCACATCATTATATATATTAACTTTTTTATATTATTTTTTTCAATTTTACTACATTTAAAGTTAATGCATAAATATTTATATAGTATAATATAATATACACAATATCTAGAAAAAAAATATAATGTTTCATAGGATGCTAACACATATTCTACTTCAATATAAATATATTCATCCTTAATTAAAATAATATTTATTTTTATATTAAATTTTTTATTTGTTATTAGTTTGTTATATTTTTATTATTTTGCTTAAAGTTTATTAGCTTGTTGTACATTTAGTTATTTTGTTAAACACTCTTTGGTTATGAGATTTATTATGAATCTTTCTTAATTATAATATTTAATTATCAAATTATTTAACGATAGGTATAAACCGCCCATACTGCACCACACCACACCGCATTTTTGCGGGCGGTTTTTTTTGGGTCTTATTTGTAAAAAAAAAAATATTTTCCACCCTCATTTCTTATTAAAGGATACTTTTGGAGGCCATTTTTCAATAGATTTTTTTGGGGCATTTTTTCTCATGAAAAATTAAAAGAAAAGAAAAAATATGAGGCCTTAGGCTAAAGCCTAGTTGGCCTTATGGTTGAGCCGGCCCGGCCCATAGAGAACGGGAGTAAGATGGAGAACAAACCGAAAGAATAACATTTTTTGCAACCCGTTTAAAAAAACTAAACTAAAAATTCTAACTTTTAAGCCCATCTAAGACTAAACAAATCTGTCAAGGCCTCAACTTTCATTACACTTAAAAGGTCTTGGATCTTTTCAACAAAGTAAGCTTGGGAAATCCATCTTCAGCTTGTAGGATTGCCCCAACACCGATTAAACCCTTGTGAAAATCCAGAGCCGTATCAGTGATCATCTTCATAAAGCCATGAGTAGAACCCCCAGACATTAGATGTAGTGAGGCATGTAGTCTGGCATATAAACAAGTTTGGAAGCTCGGTTGCTTCCATTCCAAGTAATATTTTGTTGCCTATTATGCCAAAACGTGTCTAATGCAAATTGAACACCAAACTTAAAACCCTGCACAACAATATACACAAAAGCATATCATACCAAAAATAGTAAAAGAGGATAATGACTATGCTAATAATGTATAAGCTAGTGCAGAAAAATGATCATAAGACAGTGAAGTTAAGCCATGAGTGGTTTAACCCAGCATTTTCATTTTCTGTAAATAAATATATATGTGTGCAACTATAAGTAATTAAACAAGCTTACAAAGGAAGACAATGATATCAATAGGAAGAAATGTACTTATATAAACAGGACTACAGATTAATTAACAGTAGAAGTAGTACTAAGGAAATATGAGAGTTAAGCTTACAAAGGAAGACAATGATCGATATATAACTTTAAATGTAGCATACTATTTGGAAGAGAGAAATATGTTGTGAAACCAAGAGTATAGAATTTATGTCTATTGATTGATAATGTTAATTGATCCAATATGTATCAAGTATAGCATTGCGTGCACTTATTAAGGAAAGTGGATTCTCTACAATTCTAGAATTCAGTGTATATATAAATAAAGTAAAAGTATAGCATTAATTAAGATAGATACATATGTATGAGGAGAGTAAAATGGTGAGAAAAAAATGCACAAACTGTGTTTTACTAAAAGATTATATGAGCATAGATAAGAAATTGTATGAGAATAATGAAGATAAACATTTTAAAAAAAAATTGATACCATACGAAGATAAAGAGCATATGAGAGAGCATTACAGTTTTCATGGTGGCTGGTAATTGACAAATTTTAAATAGTTATTATAAAGTAAAATATTTATATTCGAATTTTGAATGGTTAGATAGTTATTTTCACACTAATTTTTTTATCTTATTATTTTAACATTAAAATTTGTATTTGGAATTTACAAAGAGTATTTAAATATTAATTTTAATAACTGAAATATTAATTTTCTTTAATACACTACTACAAAAAAAGGCAATTATGTCAGTAAAACGCATCAGTCAACGCAGTTGACTGGCGCTGTTAACCAAAAATTAGCATTTGTGACAATTGGACACTGCCACAAATGAGGGGGCAATTGCGTCATAACATACACTGACAGTGCTTAATGGGGCCGTTTGCGTCGGTAGCCCACTAACGCAAACGGGCCGTTAACAGCGTCAGTGACCCACTGACGGTAACGACCCGTTTGCGTCAGTGGGGCACTGACGCAAACGGCCCTTTTGCAAAAATAAACAGCCATTTTACCTAAAGTTTCAGAAACGAAAAAGCAAGAAACCAGCAGCGCCCCCTTCGACTTTTACTCTATATGGTATGTTTTTATCCATTTTTTTTTTCAATTTTAATATAAAAATAATGATTTATATATGTTTATGAAACATATATATAGTTTTTTTTAAATTTTTTGTATAGATTTTGTATTTTTGAAGATTATTGTTTGAAAACCCAAAACTTTCTTGGTTTTTTGGGGTTTTCTACTTCAAGAACTCACATTGCTCAATTACCACAAGTAAGTGCAATTTTATTAATTTTTGTGATTTTTTTTTCATAAATTGACTATATTTCAGATTTTTTAATTTTTGGATAATTTTATATTAATGATTATGTAATTGTTTTAAGTTTAAACTTTGCATTTTAATATTTTATTTTTTTATAATTTCTTTATTTTTTATTAACTTTATTTTTTAAATTTTAATTTAATTTCAAATTTACTTATGTAAATGAGTATATATATATATATATTAATGTATATATTTTGTATAAGTTTCATTTTATTAATTGTTTAGTTTGATTATTATTAGTAAATTTTTGTTTATATTTTGTTAACTTTTTAAATTTTGGGTTTAATTGGTAAAATATGTATATACTAAAATTGTTTGTTTTTTTAAGTTATATTTTATTATTGATTTAGTTATGATATTTATAGTCGATTTTTCTTTATGTGATTTGTTAACTTTAAAAAAAAAATTTATTTCGGGTTTAAGTATATAATTGAGTACATATTATAAATTATGTGTTTTCTTTAAGCACTTTATTGTTTATTTAGTTACAATATAGCTTTAATATATTTTTCTTTATATTTTGTCAACTTTTTTATTATTTTTTTGTTTATTGTTATATTTGAGTAGGTATTTTGTTGACAACTTTGTTGGTGAGATCAAGCTTTGGAGGATTTAATATTAGAGGTAATATTTTAAACCTTAATGTATAATTAAGATATTGAACTTATAGTAGAATGTACGAATTATAAAATTGTGGAGATAGGTTCTGGGACTGTGGTTGCGGTGATATAAGACTGTAATTATGCATGTTTGATTGATTAATTTGTTTGTTGTATAAGACTGTAATATTGAAGTGTTTGGTGAAGTTTATTGATAAATGGAAAGCTGACCGCGTGGTAGAAATTCCAAAGGGTATTTGGATTCCAAACTATCACTCTGCTAGGGAAAGATGATATCCTCCACTTTTGCAACTATGAGATGATTGGACAGACTGAGCTAGCATTATATATAAGGTACAATTGTGTTTATAATCTTTTAGTTTATTTAGTTTAACTTGAAATTTAATAGTTTATTAACTTTTTTAATTATATGTAGCTTCCTCGATGATTTAGTGCAAACGAAGGGATTGAACCACATATACACTTTCATGCATCCCGCTTTAGTGTCCACTAATGCAGGAACCAATGAAATATGTGCTAAAAATCTCTTCGATCAGTTTCTACAGATGGAGCTAGAGACACAGTTTCTAATTTGTCATTTGAACAAGTAAGTCAACTTAATTTTATATTCATATATTTTGTTTATTGATAAATATCTTACACAAGTTTTTTTATTGTAGCTTTCATTGGATGTTAGTATTAATTCAGCCACACAGTCATTCAGTGACTTTTTTGGATCCTGTAAACTCACATTTTCGTCCGGAAATCAAGGAGATAATTATCATGTAATTTTTTCATATTACTTAATTAATTTATGATTTTATTTCAAACTCATATATGGGTAAATATTAATATTGTGTGCAGGGCATTGGATCAATATGATACACACCGAGGACTAAAAGAGTCAATCAATCTAAAAGTTTGTATTCCTAAGGTAAGTAAATTATATTACTTATCGTATTCAGCTTTTTGACATATTTCTATTATAATAACTTGCTAAATATAATATTTAAATTTGGATAACTATGTTGTAATAGTGTCGAAACCAGACTGGGCCAACCGAGTATGGCTTTTACATTATGAAATTTGCTAGAGAGTTGATTTCACAGCCTAGACCGAAGGCCTACTTGAAAAATGAGGTATTGTTTTACTTTTTAATTTTCATTTAAACTATCGTTCATGATTTTATTTGGATGATTTCTAACTTATTATTTTAAATATTTTCTAATTAGTTTACGAATACGAGTCCATATTCGGCTGACGAAATCAACAAGATACGGGATGAGTGGAATGAATGAATTATGGCATATCTCAGTTAGCAAATGAGCAAGTTGGTGAGGAAATTTTAGTTTAAGTAGGTTTAATACTTAGAAATTTAGAACACAAGAGTACATATATTAACTTTGATATCTGAATTACTTTTATAGTTTTGATCACAAAGGTTAACTCTAGATAAATGTTTAAAAAAAATTATACTGTTGTTTTTCTGTTCATACTGCTGTTTTTCTGTTTCTGGTGCTGATTTTTTTTATCAAAATAGGCCAAGGAAATTGGCATAAACATTTGCAATTTCCCTGGTTAATACTTTATGTGACAGAGTCCAACTGACGCAAAAAATACTCATTTTTAACATTTGTGACAGTGTCTCACTGACGCAAACCAGAGTGACATTTGTGTTAGTAGGGCACTGTCACAAACTGGCATTTGTGGTAGTGCCCCACTGACGCAAATGCCACTCTGGTTTTGTCATGGCAATTGCGTCACATATCAAACTGACGCAAAAACTCAATTGTGGCAGTTATAAACGGATGCAAATTGTATTTTTTGTTGTAGTGATAAGTGTTTAAAAACTTAAGGGAATGACACCCCTTTGTTGTTTTTTTTTATTTCGTTATCAGTAAATATTAATTATATATGTACATTTTTTTGGCTTTCTTCTTCTTCAAATTTATTTTATTTTTTAATTTTATTTTATGATATTTTTGTAGGTTATTTTTTCATCTTCCAAAACAAATGTGTGGGTGTAATGATGGCGTTGGACTAGTCATTTTTTCTTGGGGTCTTCCTTCACATATTGTCGAATTGTATTCTTTGTATTTGATAAGCTCTAAGTGATATTCACGAGTAATCTTTATTAGAGGATACAAATACTGCAATTTTATTGTCCAATTTTCATGATTTCCTTAATATGGGAAACCATCCTTTAGGCTTGTCAAATCCATTATGTGGAATTTGGTGAGAGGAACCGACCACTAATTATGATAACATAAAGTTATCCATCATTCAAGAAGCCAATAGGTTGTGCGATGATGTCTCAAATCCATACCTTCCCAGCCCAAGATGTAACACATCCAAATGTTGCTCAAGTTTAATTATTTCTTTACAATGAATTCCTAACCTTATTTATAGGAAATTATGGGTGTTTAGTACTCTTTAACGAGAGTTAATTGTTGAGAAATGAAATTCCTCTCAATATTCTTTGTAATAGAATTGGGGTCCCTGATTTATATGACCTGCCATATACTCGTACGGATTGATTGTGTAATCATTAAGTTGTTAGGATTTATTATTCTTCTAGTATATTCTTTTGAATACATGTCCTCCCTTGTGTGGAGTTTGTAATTTACCAATTCAGTATATATAAAGTTTCTGTAGCTGCAGCTCAATTAAGCTGAGCAATTCATTCAAAACAAGTTTTCTCTATTTTTCTCTATCCTTCAGTTTTCAATCTTGGTATCAGAGCTTTTTCGACTACTGCCCTATGTCGACCAACGGTAATGGCCATCAATTGCCTTAGTCTAGCAATCCTACTGCCCCCGCCCACAGTGCGGCCAGCTTAGCTTCCCTGGCGACATCTACCACTTCTTCCCCCTCCTGTTTCTGTTCCTCACTTTACCAGCACTCTTACCCAACCTTTTGCTCTTAAACTTGACCGTAATAACTTCAGTCTTTGGAAAACTATGGTGTTTGCCATTGTTCATGTTCATCGGCTTGATGGGTTCCTCACTGGTTCTAAGTTAAAACCTCATGAGTTTCTCGAAGCTATTGACGGTTCGTCTTCCTCTCCTGCTCTCAACCCTGCCTTTGACCAATGGATTGTTCACGATCAACTTTTCCTTGGCTGGTTGTACGATTCGATGATTGAGCCCATCGCCACCGAGGTTATGGGCTGTGACTCTTCTGCTTCTCTTTGGCACAGCCTCGAAGCCATCTACGGTGCCCACTCTAAGTCTCATATGGATGAACTTCGAATGAGTATTTAGACAGTGCGGAAGGGAACTCTCTCTATGCCTGAATATCTTCGTCAAAAATGTCAGTGGGCAAACATTCTCCCCTTGGCAGGTGATTCGTACCCTAAGAACCATTTAATTGCTAACATACTTTCTAGTCTAGATGCAAAATATTTGCCCATCATTGTCCAGATTGAAGGGCGTGTATCCAACTCATGGCAAGAGTTGCAAGACATTCTTCTTAGCTTTGATAGCAAAATGGAAATATCGAATGCCCTTTCTGGTACTGTAAAGCTTCCCAACACTTATCCTCTACCTCAAGCTAACATTGTTCACAAACCTCAGGGTTCCACTCAAGGTCGTGGCCCTTCTTTTGAGCCCTTCTCAGGTCACACTCGGAGTCCTTATCCTAATCGAGGCAGCAATCGTTCACGAGGCAAAGGAGGACGATTTAGTGGGCGCTCAAATACACATAGGCCTACTTGTCAAGTGTGTGGTCGGTATGGACACTCTGCTGCTGTGTGCTATAACCGTTATGATGACAACTATATGGGCTTAGTTCCTGGAGGAAACAATCACGCCAAGCCAATCCCAACTCCTTCTGCATTCATAGTTACACCCGAGATGGTCGAAAATGAGCAGTGGTATGCCGACAGCAGTGCGAGAAATCATATTACCTTTGATGCAGGGAACTTACAGTAGAAATTTGATTATCATGGTAAGGATCACTTGGTAACTGGTAATGGTGATACTCTCAATATTGTTCACACTGGTAATGGTCAACTAAGAACCAATTCTGGGCACAATCTGCTGTTAAAAGATATTTTACATGTCCCTCAAATTACAAAAAATCTTGTTAGCATTTCCAAACTTACATTAGATAATGATGTGTTTATTGAATTCTTATCTGACTCTTGTTTTGTGAAGGACAAACAAACAAAGAAGGTGGTGCTTCAAGGGAAGCTTAAAGATGGGATTTATCAATTTGACATCCCTGCTGTCAAAACCAGTCAAGCCATTTCCTCTCAACTTCAGTCATCCAAGTCCTTTTCTTCCAAGAAGTTGAGTCCAACATATGTTCTATTGAGTCAGTCTAAGTCTAGCAAGTCTTTAAATTCCAAGAAGGAGATATGGCATAGGAGATTAGGCCATCCTTCAAGTCGTGTGTTGCAACAAGTGTTGCACAATCTGAATTTAAAAATCGTGAGCAATGAAAATGGTAGTTTTTTGTGATACTTGTCAATTTGGAAAATCTCATGCCTTGCCTTTTAAACTTTCCAATAGCCGAGCACAATATCCCCTTAACTTGATTCATACAGATGTTTGGGGACCAGCCTCAATCATGTCCAATACCAATTTCAGATTCTACATTCATTTTGTAGATTATTATAGTGAGTACGCATGGATTTATCCACTCAAACCAAATCTGAAGCTTTACACGCTTTTGTTCAATTCAAAACCTTATTTGAAAATCAGTTTGACAGAAAAATCAAAAGATTACACACAAATTGGGAGGAGAGTATCAAGCCTTTCAACAATTAGTCACTCAAAATGGAATCATTTTCCAACATTCTTGTCCACATATACCTCGGCTCAAAATGGAAGAGCTAAGAGAAAACATCACCATATCACTGAAATGGGTCTCACACTCTTATCCCAAGCACATATGCCACTAAAATATTGGTGGGATGCTTTTGTAACTTTTGTGTATCTCATTAATAAACTTCCATCTCCAATAATCAATAATCAATCTCTATTTCAGGTCATCTACTCTAAAACACCATATTACAAATTTCTTAAGACTTTCGACACTATCTGCTTCCCTTGCATTAGACCTTATCAATCCCACAAATTTTCCTACCGCTCAGTCAAATGTGTTAATTTAGGGTATAGTCAAGCTCACAAAGGCTATAAATGCCTTAGTTCCATAGGCCGTATCTACATTTCTCGTAATGTTGTGTTTAACGAGCTTGAATTCCCTTTTGAGTCTGGCTTCCTCAATAACTTCCAACTTGAAAAATCTATGCGTGTGGAATTCCCCTCTTAGTCTGCCATGCTATCTCCTAGTACCTCAACTAGTCACTCCAATTCTGTGGGTTCACAAACTGATGGTTCTCATCCCATTGCAGCCCCTGGCGCATCAAATTCACATTCTGCATCTTCCAGCAATAGTCAGGTGAATTTATTGAATGAGCATATTATTTCTGAATGTGAACTTGCTAATGAGACTTGTGCAGCCAATGATACACCATCTTCTCAAAGTACCAGCCACCCTAGTCCCTCACAAGTTCCAGCTACGGGTCAATCTCTTCATCCTATGTTACAAGGTCAAAAGTTGGGATTTTTAAGCCAAAAATCTACCTTGGCCTCTCTAAATGGCAACCGCCTACTGAAGAATCAGATTCCATACAGGCTTATGAATAATGGAACACGGTCCCTTGTTCCCCACTCCCCTCACATGAATGTTGTAGGCTTCAAGTGGGTATTTAAGGTCAAACGGAATGCAGATGGTTCTTTTTAGCGCTATAAAGCACGTCTTGTCGCCAAGGGATTTCACCAAAGACCGGGACTTGATTTTGGTGAGACGTTCAACCCTGTCGTTAAAACGTCTATAGTGTGTATTATTCTTAGTGTTGCTGTCTCCAAAGGATGAGATATTCACCAACTTGATATAAATAATGCATTCCTCAATGGACACCTTGATGAAGACGTTTTCATGAGCCAACCTCCTGGATTTGAACAACAATCACATCTGCACCATGTTTGCAAACTGCATAAGTCCTTGTATGGACTTAAACAAGCCCCCCGTGCCTGGTTTGATCATTTAAATGGGACACTACTCAGCTGGAACTTTCATAACTCTAGAGTCGATTCCTCCTTGTTCCACTACAATGAAGGCAGTATTGTTATCATTGACCTTATTTATGTTGATGACATTATTGTCACTAGTAATCACTCTAGCCATCTACAACACTTCATTACCAGATTGCACAAGACGTTTGCTTTGAAGGATCTTAGCCCATTAAACTACTTTCTGGGCATTGAAGCTTACAGAGATGACTCTAGCATCTATCTGTCTCAGGCATCTATCTGTCTCAGTCAAAGTACATTGTTGAACTTCTCCAGCGGAGTAACATGACTCACTCTAAGCCTTGTCCCACTCCAATGACCACGGGGAAAACTCTATCTCTCAAAGATGGCGATTTACTACAGGAACCAAGTCTATATCGCGCATTATTGGTGGCTTGCAATACCTCACACATACTCAACCTGACATCAATTTTGTTGCCAATAAATTGAGTCAATTCCTTGGCTCCTACCACTGCTCATTGGAGTGCTGTCAAGCGTGTTGATGGACCCAAAACGGGTATGTTTTAAAAATTTATACTCGCAAGCGCACGAATCGTATATGGAATATAGTGTTCGTGTAAGCACAAGATCGAACCCAAAGGAGTTGTCTAATATCAAAAAGAAAACGATTTTAAATCAAAATTAATAAATTCTAACCTAGCTCCAAAGATTGATGAGGTTTAATGTCATGAATATAAAATAAAAGATTTAAAATAAAGCTATTTAAGAGAATGAAAATAACTCAATAAGGATTTTAAAATAAGTGGTAAAAGGAAAGATTATTAAGATACTAGAATCCACAAAATGTAAGTTTAATAATATTTATTAGTATATTGATTCCCAAGTTTTAGTGATAATTAAAATAAATCAAACTATTATTTTCCAAATAGATTTATAATTTTAAGCACAAATTACTTCTAAAAAGATATGATTTTTCTTCACTTTTCAAAAATTATAATTTCAAAGTATTTAATGTGAATCAACCTAATGAAACAACAAAAAATCAAATAACATTATTTATAATGCAAAACATAATATTTTTGTTCTAAGCATGGATGTGTATAATTTAATGACACATCTTACACAAATAATATTATGTTCTTGTAAAATGAAGAACAAAGTGCATATTATCTAACAATCCAAAATATGAGATATTAAAGATGAAAGACATATATGAAGAAGAAAAATCCATAAACTTTGTTGCATTACATGGGAAATCAACATACAACATAAATATTATCTAGTTACAAGTTGCTTCATCATGATCTTAATAATCTTATGAAAAAGATTAGAAGCACATAACTAGAATAGAAATTACAAACAAAAAATTTACAAACATAAATAGGAAAATTTGGAGAAAAACCTCCAAATTTTTCCTCTAAAAACTCATAGAAAATATGACCAAAAAGAAGAAAAAGATGAAGAGAATAGAGGGGTCTTGAAAGTGTAGAACTTGTGTAGTGTAACCTCCCCTAAAATAAGCACACCCCCAAAATGGTCTTGAAAATTCCCTATTTATATCCAAAATGAGCTCATTAAAATAATCAATTTAAATTGATTAAATTAATAATAATATGGCAAATATGGGTAAATTATAGGGTGTAATGATGATTTTGGGGGTAAATTTTGTATAAAATTTTGGGTAAAAAAATGGCATTTTTAGGCATTGTGGGACAAGGGGTCAATTTGTGCCTTTGATGGGCTCAAGAAGGAAAGAAACAGCTGGGAGGGTGGTTGTTGGCAGGCTCACGTATGGGCTGGTGGCTGAGTTGTGGCAGTAGGCAGTTGGGCTGATAGGCGTCGGATTGGGCCTGGGAGGCTGCTGGGTGACTTCGGGCCCAAAGGAGCAGCTGGAAGTTGCTGGGCTACGGCTGGCTGGGAAGGGAGATGCAGGCTAATGGGCGTGGGCCTTCAGGCAGGCCCAAGGGGGTTGTCTTGTTGTTGGGCCAAAGCTACTTGGGAAGCAAGGGCTTCAAAAAATGTCATTTTTTGCTCTTTCTTTTCAGTTTTGTCATATTATTTTCTTTATTTTTCTTGGCTTTTCAAGCACCAACAATACAACAATTTCCTACAAAATAAACATAAATTAAGTCATAATCAAATATTTTTAAGTATAAAATAAATCAAATTAATTCTTTTGAAAATATTAATTATAACTTAATTTATATTTAACATTTAAGTTCAAAATTGCATCTTTTTACTTCTAACTTAACAATATTATTTTTAAATAATTAAACTATAATATTTTACAATAATATAACTATAAAAATACAAAAAAATCTATAAAATTAAAATAAGCCTAATAAATTCAAAATTACTTAAAAAACTTAATAAATTACTTAAAAACTCAAAGACTAAGCAACAATTAGCATAAAAATGTGGTAAAATAACTCTATTTTGTAGAGTTATCACCTGTGTTGCGATACCTCAAAGGGTCGATTAACTGTGGTCTACATATTAAGTTCAGCAACCATTTGAGCATCACTGGCTACTCAAATGCCGACTGGGCATGTTGCCTAAATGACAGACGGTCTGTGGCAACTTATGGTGTATATCTTGGTGACATACTTGTGTCTTGGTATTCAAAGAAACAAGCTGCGGTGTCTCACTCCTCAACTGAATCTGAATACAGAGCTCTAGCACATGTAGCAGTTGAAATATCATGGATACAAGGCTTCTTGCGTGAACTGAAACTCCCTTGCTCGTCAACTCCTATCCTTAAGCAACTAGAAGCTTTCTTCACATCTATCATTCCAGCTGAATCTTTGTTGTTTTCGGGTCAGGTTGGTGAGCGGAGTGGCTATCTTAGAAAATCTCTCTACAAACCTCCTATAATAACCTGCTAATCCCAGAAATCTCCTTACTTCGGATGTGTTATGTAACGCCTTGGCTACCCCAGAACAGTTACGGTGAACAGTGAACCGGACATTTGACTCGCTACCCGAGTCCTTTGGTTAAAAACGTGATCTAAGTGTTATTATCAAGTTAAGGTGAAAAACTAGTAAAAAGGAAAGGATACATTTCATTAAGTAAATAAACCTCTCATGAGCCATTCAAAACGTTTACAAGATGTTTATAACACAAAATTGGCGCTACTGTTTCAAATTTACAATCCTCGTGTAATGACCCACTACTCTAGACTTTTGGACCATTAATGAAACTATACATACAAACCTTAATAAGACTTACATTTGCGAAAATACCATAAATTTATTAGAAACTTGTAGAAACAAAAGTTACTTTCATAAAATAAGTAGGATATGGGTACCCATTGTCTTTAAAACAAAACATAACTTAAAGTGAAAAGGAGTTACATAGAAAGTGCGGAAAATACATGTAAAACCATAAAAAAATAAAACAAGACTACATCCTCGAGAAATCGAACTCTCGACTCCTTGCCTCCATTCACCATCGATACACATTCTCTAAGCGTCCACGAATCTTACCGCCTCTAGAGCTATTTTCCTGCACATAAAACAAAAAGGAATGAGCCTAATGCCCAGCAAGGAAAATCTAACACATAGTCATAAACATAAAATTTCATAATAAACATAAAGACATATCATAACACTTATTACGTACACTTATTATAATGGCCATTATTACTTGGGGCCCCATAGACTAAACAAGTCATATGCCCATGAGATTAGTGGGGTCCTACTAGCTAAGTAGGTCATATGCCCATAATCTATTTGGGGTCTTGTTAGTCATATGGGTCATATGCCCAAGCCTACAAACATACACATTTCATAACATATTTATAACATATTTCATAACATATCACATAAGATAACACAAGCATAAAACATATAGATTCTATCATATTTTCCTTACCAAAGTTACCGGGATAAGAGGACAGCGTTGGGACTTTTGGAACACTCCTAAAACCATATATAACAGGGTGAGTTGATTGAAGAAAAAGAGATGAAAAGGAATGGGAAGACTAAACCATTGAAAAACATACTTACCAAAACTTATGTGCTCAAGAACTTAGATTTCCTAACCAAAATAAAGATTAAGGTTAGAGGACTGAGTAGAAGATTATGAGAACTTAAAAGAACAAATACAGAATTGAACTAGAGTTTTGGGTTACCTTGAAGACTTGTAAGACCAATCTACACCTCAAACCGAAATACTCTAAAACCTTACTTCCCAAAGTGTTTGATAAGCTTATGATTCCCAAACCCAGGTGTTTATACTCTCACACTCACTTAGCACTTGCAGCCTCTGAACTTAGAGCAAAAGATGAATAATGGCTGGGTACTAGGTCCTATTTATAGAGTTTAGGAATGAAAGGATCTTGATTTTACTTGAATAAAAATAATAGCTTTTTAGGTGAAAATAATTTGAATAATCGTTCAGCAGAGGCTGAAGACTCGTTCAAAAAGATGCTAGACTTATCAAGAGGTTGAATGGCTGAATGGGAAATTATTTCAAAACATTTCAAAATAAACTGATAGAGGCGATATATCGCCCCCTGTAGGCGATATATCGCCTGGGCCAGTATGCCCGAGGCTGTCGTGCATCGTCTCGTGTTTTCCGTATCTACATGCTGCGATATATCGCCCCCTATAGCTGCGATATATCGGCACACGCTGATTAATTAAACACGAAATTACACATTTTTAGCTAAGTTTGAATGGAGTAAATAGCCTTGACTAAGCCCTCAACGTATTCAAAGCTGCTGACTGACCTTATAGCATTCAAACTTTACTCATTTTTAAATTTAATCCTCAAAATACTTAATTCTTAATCATCCATTCATAACATGTGCTTAAAATCCTATTGGTCCTCATCTAAACCTTATAGTATAACAAATATTATCCTAATAGCAGTCATATAATCAAACCTTAGGTTAAACTTAATATTCTTAAACTATAGGTTAAACTTAGAAAATCTATAAGTACTATTATGAGTGTCCAAATAATTCCCGGTCTGAACCAAAAATCCACAGTTACAAAGATAATGCTATAAATACTATAATACTACTATCTACCTTAGCTAAGTAAAGTTCTTGGACTCTACACCCCACTGACCTAAGTGGCATAAACAGGGTAAACCCCTAGTCCCTCTGAGAACTCCCTGACCGTGGTGGTCAAGCGGCCCAATATGTACACAACATCGCCCAAGCTCTCCACTCAAGGTTGGGTAAGCTTCTCTTTCCCTTTACCTGCACCACATAGCACCCATGAGCCAAGGCCCAGCAAGAAAACACAATAAAGCATGACATAATATCAACAATGATCATAATAACCATTCCGGACTATCAGTCCATAACAGATAGGTGACAGTAGCAAAAGTCACAAAAGTGGGTACAACTCCCTTTAGCCATGTGACGATAGGGTCACCAGGGCTTGACTGATAAGTGATTCTTTCATAAGTTTGATCAGGATAGGTGCATGGTGATTGGTCACCAACATAACCTTCCTCTCGACTTTGGAGTCATAACTATGTACAGCGTCCCCTAGCCATGTGACAAACAGTCACCGGGGCCATATGCCCTGGCTATGAACATCTGGTCTTAGACCAGGCAAGCACTTATAAGTTCTTCGACCTTAGGGTCGGTCCAGCATTAATACCATAAATCCATTCAATGTTGATATCGATTAGATCTAATATTCAATTGGCCCGGCGTTCACAACGCTCTGCCATTTCTGACCATTGGGTCAGTGTCCCTGACTAGTCAGTGCCATAAACAAGTAATCAACATTCACTAGCATTTAATATGCAATCCATGTCCACATACATCAATCAACATGCTTCAATAACAAACCATGCATGTCATATATATATATATACGGGGTGCAACCGTATCCATACACTGTTTTCTTACCTCTGGTTCGAGTGAAAGTTATTATAAGAACGACCCTTGAGAATGATCAATCTTTTAAATTCCTTGACGGTCACCTGGTCATAACCAAAATATAGGATTCATCAATAAAAATGATAACAGAGGGATCCCAAACCAAAACCTAGCCGCCGAGACATCAAACACTACTCAACCGGGTACTAGGTTCGACCCCGAGGCCTAAGGCTTGAATCCCCAAGCTAAAAACTCCATTCTAGCCAAAATTTCCGTAAGGGCCGCGGCCCTCCCCAGCTGCGCCGTGGCGCGCCCCTCTAACAAAGGCAGCCCTCTCTGCCAGACGCCAAGGGCCGTGGCGCACCACAGCCATGCCGCGGTGCACCACAGCCAGGTCGCGGCACTTAACCCAGACCAGCCAAAATGGACAGCACGCACCAGCAAACTTTCCCCTGCGTTTTCCCTTGGAACCAAACCCTCTAACCAGCTCCAAACCTCCTCCAAACACTCAATTTAACCTCTAAACATCACCCATAACTCACCCTCATCAAAACCCAAGACAAACTTCAATCAAAACCTCCTCAAATCCAAACTATCAACAAGAATTCATAAGCTGAAAAACCAAAGGAAAAACAGAGTGCAAACCAGAAACTCATGGCTGAACTCACCTCAAAACCGAGTTGAACCTTCTTCAATGGCTGAAACAAGTCCACAAACCCAGCCCCTTGATTTCCTAGCTTGAAACCCCACTTTGAGCTCAAAAACTCCAAAGGAGAAATGGTGAAGGATGGTGTACGGGTTGGAGAAGAAAGACCCTGTTTTGGCTCTGTTTTATTCTATATGCTTCTATAGCCAACTAAAGGGTTATATAAATTCATCAAAATGACCTAAATGCCCTTAGGTCACTTAAGGCTTCTAAACCATTCCACGGGTAAATTTGGTACTTTCTACTTATCCCGTTAATCATAATTAACGCTTCCCAATTCCCGCTAATCTCAATATTATCAAACACCAATAATTCATATCCTGTTACCCTATAATTCCCGGTAACGCTCTAATCATTAATAACACCCCAAGACTCACCCCGAGCCCCGAGCTTAAGCCTGTTATGACCAAACTGATAAATCATATTTAAAGATCGTCTCATGCCGAAATACTCAAACCAATCCACATTATAATGTGGTCTCACAATATATCATTGACATGCAAACAAATATACAATTATACCCCCAACGGGCCAAATTACCAAAACACCCCTGTAAACAAATGTGGGCCCACATGCATGCATTTAACATCATGTTATAATATAATTCTCATGAACATGCATAAACACATTTAATGGCATAATTAAACAGTTATGGCCCTCCCGGCCTACTAATCCAGCCATTAAACCATATCAGGGAATCTGGGGCATTACACGTTCTTTGGTCTTGGCCAATCCTTCACGACCTCTACCTTTGATGGGTCTACTGCAACTCCGTCCTTGGATATAATGTGCCCGAGGAACGCCACTTGCAAAATCCAAAACTCGCATTTCTTGAAATTGGCGTAGAGTTGATGCTCCTTTAGTCGTGAAAAAATCAACCTCAAATGTTCCTCATGCTCGACTTCATCCTTGGAGTATACTAAGATGTCGTCGATGAACACTACAACGAATTTATCTAAGTAGTCCTTGAAGACCCTATTCATCAAGTCCATAAACGCGGCTGGTGCGTTGGTAAGACCAAAAGACATAACTAAGAACTCGTAATGCCCATAACGAGTTCTAAAAGCTGTCTTAGGAATATCTTCTCCCCGCACTTTGAGCTGATGATACCCGGACCATAAATCAATCTTTGAAAATACGGTCGCACCTCGGAGTTGATCAAACAATTCGTCAATCCGGGGTAGCGGGTACTTATTCTTGATTGTTACTTTATTCAGCTCGCGGTAGTCTATACACATCCGCATGCTTCCGTCCTTTTTCTTCACAAATAGAACCGGAGCTCCCCATGGCGAATGGCTCGGCCTAATAAAACCCAAGTCTAGGATTTCTTGTAGCTGCATCTTTAACTCCTTGAGTTCTGTAGGTGCCATCCGGTATGGTGCCTTGGAAATAGGCTCGGTGCTCGATACTAATTCAACCGTGAAGTCAATTTCCCGAGTCGGTGGCAACCCTGGCAAGTCATCGGGAAATACCTTTGGGAATTCTCTTACAATACAGACGTCTCCAACCTTAAGTGGTGTTTCCTTTACCACATCTTTGATGCTGGCTAAGAATGCTTGACACCCTTTTTCTATCATTCTTTGGGCTTTGAGAGATGATACTAGCGGTGTACGTAGTCCTGAAACTTGTCCCATGAAACATAATCTCTGGCCGTCAGGAGTCTCGAACATCACCTTCTTGCGTTTGCAGTCGATGGTTGCGCCATGCTGTGCTAGCCAGTCCATGCCTAGTATCACGTTGAAGTCCTTGATCTCCAATTCTATCAGGTCTCCTTCTAGTTCTACGTCCTCAATCTTGATCGGTATGCCTCGTACTATCCGTGATGATAGAACTACTTTGCCCGAAGGAAACTCGGTTACAAACCTAGTTATGAATCTTTCACAAGGTTTGTCTAGTTTTTCTATCATTCCTAACGAGATATAAAAATGAGTGGCTCCCTAATCAAATAATACCGAACATATATTATTGAGGATAGAAACCTGACCTGTGACAACCTTATTGCTAGCATCAGCCTCTCCTTGGGTTAAGGCAAAAACCCTGGCAGGAACCATCTTATCTTCATTTTTCCTTTCTGTCTTGAGCTGAGGACATTCTTTCTTTCAGTGTCCCTCTTGACCACAGTTGTAACATCCTTTGGTGTTTGCTCGGCATTCACCAGGATGTTTCTTCTGACACTTAGCACAATGCGGGTACTCTACATAACCCGTCCTACTTCCTCCATTATTTGTCTGTGCCATTTTATCGTTGTCGGACTGTTTGTTGTCAGGATGCCTTCTTTTTTTACCGTTGTTTTTGTTGCTGGACTGATTGTTGTTGTGGTGACTGGACTGATTGTTGTTATTGTGGTTGTTGTTCCAACTAGTCTGAGGTGGATTCTGCTGTCTAGGCTCAGGCTTACTAGCTTCTTCTTTACTAACATTAGCCTGCAACCTTTCTACTTCTATTGTCGTCTCTAGAACGTCGGCATAAGTAGTATTTCCTGGGTTTTCTAGCTTAACCTCTAGCTTGATCTTCGGTCGAAGTCCTCTAATGAACTTAGACACCCTAAGATAGTCAGTTGGAACCATTTCTGGTGCGAACTTAGCCAAACGGTCGAACTGCCGAGCATACTCTGCCACTGATAAACTTCCTTAATTCAGGCCAGCGAACTCCTCAACTCTTGAAGCGAGTACAGCCAAATTATAGTACTTCTTGTGGAACAACTCCACAAATCGAGTCCAAGTCATGGTGGCAACATCATGCGTCTGCTGGACTAAGTCCCACCATATCCTGGCATCTTTCTTGAGCAAGGACGAAACGCAGGATATGCGGTCCGAATTGCTGAGGTTCATGTGCGTTAGGATTGGATCTACATTTCTTTGCCACTCTTTTGCCTCGAACGGGTCTGTAGTCCCTTCAAAGTTTGGAGTGTGTTGCTTACGGAACTGCTCATAAACTGGTTCCATGTGATATATTGGATACGACGCATAATTCGCCACTGGCCATCCCCCATATGGACCAACTTGTTGGGGGTGTTGAGACCATTTGCTGTGGCTGTGGCTGCGATGGAGGCTGAGTCTGGGGCTGAGCCTGTTGTCGTTGTTGCTGCAATAGTTCCTCGACCTATTGTCGCAGTCTGGCGATCTCCGCAATGTTGTCAGCTGGTGGTGGCGGTGCATTGCTGGTAGTAGCATGCACTCCCCTTCTGCGAACTGGAGGGGCTTCATTGTTCACCGGAGCAGCGTTGGAGGCGTTTCCATTGGTGTGAGCAGATCTCCGGAGAGACATCGCAGCAGAGTTCTAACAGTTGAGAGAAACATGTCAGAACTTCACCCTAATAGGCTCTAAGGCAACAACTTAATCTAAACAAACATAACTCGGACCTATTAATTATGACTTCTTATGAAAAATTATATAAGTCTTCTTTATTATTAGAGTGGGTTTCTATACTTAGAAAAACAAGCCATCTTTATTATTTCTAAGTTTGTTTCTAACCATCCTATATGACTTAATTCTCAGGCTCGAAACTCATCTTTGTTCCAAAGTTAACCATATTGAGGGAGGGTTGGGACCAGCAAAATCGTTCCCACTACTATGGCCCCCTAACTCTCAATATAGAAACTTGGTTCATTGATTTGTATCCACCCTCACTGAACTTAGTCATTATTTTTTATTATTATTATT
Organism: Humulus lupulus; assembly: GCF_963169125.1. Taxonomy (NCBI): domain Eukaryota; kingdom Viridiplantae; phylum Streptophyta; class Magnoliopsida; order Rosales; family Cannabaceae; genus Humulus; species Humulus lupulus. The sequence continues at coordinate 285,352,221 of NC_084794.1, read as the reverse complement.
ATTATTTATGATTGCAAAAGAAAATCAAACTCATACATGATATCAAGTGTGTTGAAAGTGTGCAAAAACGCGTTTGATATATCAGCGTATGCCGATAAATCGCAGCTATAGGAGCCGATATATCGCCTACAGGTGATATGGAAAACATGTCGACTTCGCACAAAAAAAAATACGAAGGCTCGGTACAAAGGGGGAGGCAATATATCGCCTATAGGGGCGATATATCAGCTCCACTCTGTGGAATCTGAGCTAGAAACAACCCTCAACAACTTGGACTTGCTCTTGAACGATTTTGACCGAGTTGTGGGCATCTGTTGAGCAGAAAATTCAAATTTTATTCAATTTTTTTATTCATTTTAAAGGGAGTTAGTTTCACTCCTTGAACTCTATAAATAGTACCTTTCATTCAGCCATTTGCATCATCATTCAAGCATTCTTCAAAGCCTCCAAGTTGCTAAGTTCATTCTAGAGAGAAACACTAGGGTTTTGGAGTTAAAAGCTTTCCAATCTAAGCTTTTCTAAACTCTTGGGAAGTAAGATAGAGTAATATTTCAGTATTGAGGTGTAGATTGAAGTTCTAATCTATCCAAGGTATTCTTTATCCTCAAGTTTAGTTCATTATGGTTCCTCTGATTCTTTTCATTTTTTTCAAATCCTAACTTATTATAATGGCTTTTGGTTAGGTGTTTGAGTTTCTTAAAACTTAAGGTTTTTCGGTAAGTTCTTATCTTGATGGTTTAGATCTTCTTTTCATCCTCATTTCATTAGAAAACTTATGGATCAAACTATTTGGTTTTAGGAGTTTGCAATCCCGTTCTTGTCTCCAATATCCCAGTTTTTGGTAAGGAAAATAGGTTAGATTTTATGTGTTATGATTATGGTTATGTGCTATATGTGTATGTAAGTATGTATGTATATGTTTTATGTTGTAGTCCCTTGGGAAATGTAGTTTCTTAGATAGCAAATAAGCAAATCCCAAGATTTTTATCATTATCGTAGACTATAGTTATGATTTAACCTACCTCGAATAGTAGCAAGAGGACCTAGATGGTTTATCATATACTATATTTTGTTTAAACCTAGCTCAAATAGTAGCAAGAGGACCTAGATGGTTTCTATCACATACTACGGTAATGAGTTAATGGCCATTAATATTGTAGTCCTATGTTTTATGATTTACGTTTTTACATCATACGTTTTATGATTTATGATATGTTTTTAGTAGATTCTCCTTGCTGGGTATTAGGCTCATTCCTTTTTATTTTAGATGGTGCAGGAAAATAAGCTTGGAAGGAGGGATGGATTCATGGCAGCTTTGGCATGTGTATTGGATGAGGACTGAATGAATGGACTGAAGGGAAAGATCGAGGATGACGTTTTGTTTCAAGTCGTTTAAATTATGTATCTATGTTTTTCCACATTTAGTATTTGAACAATTAATTAAAGGTTTTGTTTTCCTTATGATTTTGTGTAATAACAATGGGATCCCGTAGTTTGGATTTTCTAATAAAGTTCTATTATTTTATGCATGTATTCCAAAAATATGCTTAGTAGTTTTAATGGTCCAAGGTCTTTAAGTTAGTGAGGTCATTACATTTATCTTTTCTTCTTCTTCTTCTTCTTCTTCTTCTTCTTCTTCTTCTTCTTTATTTTATCTTATTCTTTTGAATTTTAAACCATGAATTGTTATTCTTGTTTGGTCTTTTGTTTTGAGATGATGAACTAAATTTATTTTCCTAGGGCTTTAATGGAACCCTATCTTTATAAATAAGTTTTCTTTTTAATTCTTTATTTTGATGTTCATATTAATTGTTTATATTGGTTTATCCTTAATGCTTTTCAAAGAGTGATCAACTTTGAAATTGAATTAGTAATTTAGGTGGAACTTGGAAGTGAAAACCTAAATTAGATCTAATCATTATAACCTAGGATTGACATTTATTATTGATTTGTGTTTAGGATAGGAATATACCTAATCACCCTAGGTAGTTAATTAGGGCTAAATTTAATGCTATTGATAGATTTAAATTCTTTATAGGAATATTGGAATTAATCTATTGGTTAGATTCACTTGTGATTTGGAAAAGCCTTGTGAATACTTAGGAACCCTAGACTAGCAATTAGAACAATAGAATAAAGATGATGAAAGATGCCTATGGAAGAACATAGGGAGAAATTAAAGATACTTAGGAACCCTAGACTAGCAATTGGAACAATATATAAGTTTTATTTTAATATTCTGGTTTCTTTGATTATTACTTAACTTGGATTGAAAAAAAAATAGTGTTTAGTAATTAACAACTTAAAGATTAGTCTATGTTGGATCGATTTTAATATACTACTTGTTATGATACGTGCTCTTGTGTGAGGTTGATAAAATCAATAACAAGTTTTTAGCGCCTTTGCCGATGACTAATTTTTAAGAATTTCTATGTTACTATTGATACACTATTTAGTATTTTGAACTCAAGTTCTTGTTTGGTTTTTTTTCTACAGGGATATTGAAGTTGCATGTGATGGTTAAGATTCGCTACGCTTATACTGGTTGATTTTACATAGAAAATGTTTAATCGAGATGATCCCATGGGATTTTACCAACAACATATGGACCCATTCTATGTTGCTTGGGGGAGATTCAATGAATTAGTAGAGAGATGTTATCAAAATTTTCTAAGAGAGTGTCTCACTCTTTTCTTCAACAATAGGCTAGATGATGCGACAAAAAGTTGGGTAAAAAATGGAGCAGGGGTAACCGGTGAACCTTTGTTACAATGAGTCATGAAACTGTAATGGAATTGTTGAATGAAATGGCATATTTTGATTACCATTGGGATCATTCACTACATGGTTGGAGTCGCCAATATCCTCCATATTCTAATATTTTAGAGCAATCGTATGAGCACGAAGAACATAACTCAAAACTTGAAGAATTAATGGCTCAACTGGAGAAGACTTTAAATTCTAATGGGCCCAATTTAACGATACATAAGATGGAGTGGTTTAATAATGATGACTCAAATAACCAATGTTGGGAGAACCTTTCAAATAATGTGGGAGCACAAAGGGATGAGCCTTTAGAAGAGATCAAGCCTAATAGTGAAAAACAAGACTCCTTCAAAGTTATACTAACTGAAGGTTTTGCTATGTTGGATACTTGCTCAGTAGATAATGATTACATTGTGGTGAATGAAGCAGTGTCCATCCTCGAGCATGAGTTCGTTGAAGATAAAATTACAATCATGGTTAAGGATAGCCAAGTTGAGAGTGAAAAACAATTAGAAGGGTTATTAGAGGAGGTCCCATGTGGAGGTGATCAAAATGTGACATTGGAGGATGAGGAAGCACATGTGGCCATTGATTTGAGTTCATCAATGATATTATCACAGACACCGCCAATGACTCCAAATTTCCTATTAATTCCACCTTCACCATCTTACATCATCTATGAGTTATCAAAGTTCTCTTCCCAAGCTCATTATTCAAAGTCATGTGTTGGTGATGTGACGTGCCAACTTGATTTATAATATGTTCAGTTTGAGGGCATTCACAATGACAACCTTCAAGTTGTCTTATATGATGCATATTATGGGCGGAGGCCACTTATTGATGTGTTTTGTCAAAGTACAGTATATTGACCAACAACGAAATAATTCAGTCTGCTAACGATGAAGATCAAGCACATATGCCGAAACAATTGAGGAGTCTTCATACATGGAGTTTTCTTTTTCCTTATTACTTTTCATTTCATTGGGACAATGTCATGTTTAAGTGTAGGGGAAGAGAAAATTGTTCTGTGAATTGTGTTTTTTTTTCTTGCTTTTAAGTTGTTAGTTGAGCCTGATTAAATCAAGATTAATAGGTTGATGATGAGAATTTGATTATGATTAATATAATTTTAGGAAAATGATGGATTTAACATAAAAATTGTGTGCTTAACTATTGTTACGATTACTGCTTGAACATGTTTCTAATTATAAATTATGCATAATTGAGATCAATCGGTTGTTAGTATCTAGAGAAGGTTTATGCATGATGAGATAATATGAAGAAATTACCACTCTAGAACTTATTTGATAGTCAATTATGGCAAAATCATAGGTTTCATAAAATTAAGGGAAATGATGTAGGCCATTTTCTGATTGATTGAGCACATATTTTCTTTGGTTTATCCATATTTTACACTCCAGCCTTATCACCTACAAGTAATTCTTCTTATCATTGTTTGCATTATGGGCATACATTGCATTTTTATTAGGATTGTACTGTTGAAGAATGAAAGAAGGGTGAATTGTGAATTTTAAAGAAGAGTATGGTGTTCGAAAAAAAAAAATTATATATACTTCTCTAGAAATTATCCTCGATAAAGAAGAGTGTGGTGTTTGAAGACAAGTCTACATACTAATTTTATCTTTTCTTCTTCTTCTTCTTTATTTAATTTTATTTTTTTGAATGTTAAACCATGAATTGTTATTCTTGTTTGGTATTTTGTTATGAGATGATGAACTAAATTTATTTTCCTACGACTTTAATGGAACCCTATCTTTATAAATAAGTTTTCTTTTTAATTTTTTATTTTGATGTTCATAATAATTGTTTATATTGGTTTGTGCTTAATGCTTTTCAAAGAGTGGTCAACTTTGAAATTGAATTAGTAATTTAGGTGGAACTTGGAAGAGAAAACCTAAATTAGACCTAATCAATATAACCAAGGATTGACATTTATTAGGGTTGTGCAAAAAAATTTGCAAACCGTCCAACCAGAATAGACCATCCAAACCAAACCGAAAAAAAATTCAACTTGAATGACCCGACAAAAATTCAAACAGCCCAATTATTATATTGGGTGGTTTAGGAATTATACCAACCCGCCCAAATAACCCGAATAAACTGATTAAGAGTTTTTTTCATTTACACATACATATATTACGTATATTATTACATATATTATATGTAACATTAAATATTATTTTAAAATTTTTAACAATAAATTTAGAATAATGTTTTAAAGTTTCAATTTAGAATAATATGTCTAAGTTTGGAAGATGTATAATATACTTTTAGTTTGTTGAATCTAATTATTTGAACATTTAAAAAAAAAACTCAAGATTTGTTTGGGCGGGTTTACCCAACCAAACCGACTATAACATTGGACGGGTTCAACTTTTTTTTTCTTAATTAGACGGGTTAGAGTTGGATTTTTGCAACCCGATTTTTACATTGGGTTGATTAAAATATGTTATAACCCGACTAAACTGACAAATGAACACTCTTAACATTTATTGTTGATTTGTGTTTAGGATAGGAATATACCTAATCACCCTAGGTAGTCAATTAGGGCTAAACTTAATGTTATTGATAGATTTAAATTCTTTATAGGAATATTGAAATTAATCTATTGGTTAGAATCACTTGTGATTTGGAAAAACCTTGTGAATACTTAGGAACCCTAGACTAGCAATTAGAACATTAGAATAAAGATGATGAAAGATGCTTATGGAAGAACATAGGGGGAAATTAAAGACCTAGAATTCTTAATTCTTGAAATTCTTGATTTCTAATTGTGTTATTTTTCTTTAAGTTTTATTTTAATATTCTAGTTTCTTTTATTATTATTATTTAACTTGGATTGAAAGAAAAATAGTGTTTAGTAATTAACAACTAAAATATTAGTAGTCGTGGGATCGATTTTAATATACTACTTGTTACGATATGTGCTCTTGCATGAGGTTGATAAAATCAATAACACAAACCCTTTCAAGTTGTCTTACCGAGCCCTAAGCCAATAACACATAAACACAAACATAAAACTTTAGAGATCTATACTTAAGTCCTATATCATGCCATCATTCTCAATCTTTCTGTTGTTCGTGTTTTCACCAAAGGACATGTGGCAATTTGAAGCCAATGCGGATAGGGCATGTGGCAAAGACGCATGCCTCTGCCTCTTCAAGTGAGGCCACGCCCCGAGGGACAGTCCTCGGAGGGTGGATATCTCGACTAAAAGCCACGTCCCTCGGATAAAGGTAGGGCACAAACGTCTCTCTAAGGCCATGCCCCGAGGACTAGTTCGTAGTCTTCAAGATCTTTACAAGTAGTTGTCTTCCAGGTCAAGGACCTTGTCCTCAGGACCTAGAAGGCTAGCCAAGTGTCAGAGGATCGTCTGACAACCTTTTTGGCGATCCATCCAGTGTTGTCAATTGTACGACTCGACAATTGGCACTCCCACTACGCCGTCTGACATGGAGATATGTGCGCACGCCCTGACAGTGCCAGGGGCATGTTCCCATAAAGTAGGTATTTTTCTGCAGTGGGCCCCACCTATATCGTATGGGCCGTGGTCTCTAAATAATGTAGCCCAATGCATTCAAGTGGTATTAATACCCCAATAATGGGGACAATATGTATTAATTACATATAATTGACATTAATGACCCTAGCCTCTATAAATAGGGTTGGGAGTCTCATTGTAAATGGTTCGAAATTTTAGAGAGAGAGAACCTTGTTGGAGTGTCCCAAATTTGCTAATATGGCTTAGGGTTGATTAGTGTGCCAATAGGGCAATAATTGATTTAATTATGCTAATATGTGAATTTGATGATTATGTGATTAGAAATGCATGTTTAGGTGAATTAAATATGCATGTGGGCCCCATCTGGTTATCAGGGGCATATTTGTAATTTTAGCTCGTTGAAGGCATAAATGTGATATATGAGTATATTGTGATTATTACCACGAGTGAGTGATGATATATTTGTGATGTGCGATCCAAGACGGTCTATAACGCCCTAAACTCCAAGGACCGTTACGGTGTGCCTTGTAAACAGTGCTAAACTCGCTAATCGAGTCATTTGGCCAAAATCGTGTAACTAAGTATGATTAGTGGTTTAGGGATTAAAATTTTTGGTTAAGATATAACGTTTCACTAAAATGTTTACTGTATACATTGGGATCCCAAAAATATAATTTAAAGGTCTATTACAAGAAAATATTTACAACCAGCCGATCTAAGCGGCAAAACAAGGTTTAACCCTAGTTCCTCTTTCAACTCTCGGCCGTGGTAGTCGAGTAGCCGCATATGTACACATCGTCACCTAAGCTCTCTAACTCAAGGATGATCCAGCTTTCTTTTGCCTTTACCTGCACCACATAGCACCCGTGAGCCGAAGCCCAGCAAGAAAACTCAATATGCTCATGAACAGTAATAACATATCATCAAATCATAATGCACATGCCTAGCAAATACAGCTATATCCGAGCAGACAAATAAGTTCAAACAATGAACGAGTGATTGATCAACAAGTCATTAATAGGGGTTCTGTACCTTTAAATGAGTGACTAATCAGGGGGTCTATACCTTTTAACAAGTGACTAATTACCAAGTCACTAACAGGGGGTCTATACCTTTTAACAAGTGACTAATTACCATGTCACTAACATGGGATTCCGCTCCCTCAGCCATGTGACAAAACAGTCACCTAGACCTTTGGCCCTGGCTCTGAGTAACTAGTCTTAGACTAGACAAGCGCTTATAATTTTCTTCGAACTTCGGGTCGGTCCAGCATTAATACCCCATATGAGTCATTCAATGCTGATATCGATTAGATCTAATATTTTATCAGCTCTACGTTCTCGACGCTTATGCCGTTTCTGACTCTCAAGTCAGTAATATGCGACCAGTGCCGATCCTGAACAGTTGGCGCCATACACAAGCAAGCAATGCTACCAAACATATATCATTTGTCAAATATCCGAATATAGGGCATTCAACATGCTTAACAACTGCTAGCATAATTAGGATCATGCATAAACACAGAGGCTCAAGCTCTGAATAATCTCATATTCAATACTCATAGCATGCCCTAACCACATGTTCCTCGTGCAACACATGCATCACATTTAAACATCCAACATGCATCAAGAATAACCATGCATGTCACATATACACAGGGTGCAATTTTCTTACCTCTGATTCGAGCGAGAATGAATAAAAGAACGACCCTTGAGAACGGTCAACCTTTAAGTTCCTTAACGGTCACCTAGTCATAACCAAAAATGGGACACCATCAATAAAATGAATAACAAAGGTTCCCGAACCAAGATCTAGCCTCCGGGACATCAATACCCACTAATCCAGGTAGTATGAACAATCCCGAGGCCTAAAACCAAGTTCCCGAGGTCAAAACACCCAAACAGCCTCAAAACGCTGCCTGAGCCGCGACCCTAGCACCTTGAGCTGTGGCCCCCAGCCACATCAGGAGCAAGGGCCGCAACGCCCACTACCCAGGGCCGCGGCGCCCAGCACGCCCAATTGCCTCCAGCTGCTTCTTCGAGCTTGGGCCGCGGCCCCCCACCCAGAACCAGCCAAGAGCTCGATTTTCTTCATCCCAAACCTTCCAAAAACATACCTAAACACTTCCAAATCCAAAAATCAAAGTTCCCAAACTTCCCAATGATCCAAAATCATCAAATCCCGAGGCTCAAACGAACCAAAAACTCAACTATTCACAAAACCCAATTCTAAGCTTAAAAACTCAAAACTTAAGACTTAGATTACCTTTGATTGGGTTGTTTCTCGCTAAATCCTTCGGTCAAGAAGCTTCTAATCTTTCCTAGGATCGCTATGCCTCGATCTTCGCTTGATTCCAACTCCTAGAACTTGAGATTCCTTCGAAATTGCCTCGAACGATAAAAGGAACTGACGGGAAGAGAAAAAGTATTTTCTAACGTACGGTTCTATCTGACAAGCTACTTCAAGCTTAAATAACCTTAAATAAAACCTAGTGCTCGGGGTATCGAAAACACCCCCGGGAACATTATAGTCAAAACTTCCAGAATTTCCTCATGATCTCAATAACTCACAATTTATCATCAAATAAACATCCTCATTACTCAATATCCCAGTAAATGACCCCGTTATGACAAAACCGCTAATTCACAAAATAAGACCATATAGTTAGATCTCATTTCAACAATTAAGGTTATTGACTACACCATATAGTTAGCTACATTATATCTTTGTCTTATATATATATATAGGGGAATTCTCCTATAAAAAAAATTGTGCCGAAAACTGTTCATGGGTCGAGAAACACTGAGAGCCCCACCGGTATGGCTTAAAGTGAAGCCCATATAGAAGAATTGTCCTATATGGGGAATTCTCCTATAGGGGCTTCACTTTAAGCCCTACTGGTAAGGCTCTCAGTGTTCTCAACCCGTGAACAGTTTTCGGCGCGATTTTTTTTATGACCGTGTATATTGTAGTTATTTAGAGCATCTTGTAAATTTTTAGAAAATTTCGAATAGTTTACAGTACCGAAAACTAAGTTCAAACATGTTGTTGTACAAGTGACTAATTTTTTTTATGCGCATGGAAATCAACATGTTTGAACCTAGTTTTCGGTAATGTAAACTATTCAGAATTTTTTGAAAATTTGCAGGATGCTCTAAATAGCTACAATATACACAGTCATAAAAAAAATCGCGCCGAAAACTGTTCACGGGTCGAGAAACACTGAGAGCCTCACCGATAGGGCTTAAAGTGAAGCCATTGTAGAAGAATTGTCTATATATATATATATATTATGTCATCGAGTTTGAAAAGATATTGTTCTTTGGATCATTTTCTTCACTTTATATAAGACTCCTAAACATTTATTGTAATATAATAATTTTGAAGCTAAAGACTTCACTTTTTTTTTGACCTAGTGAGAAGATGTTGCCTTACATTGACACTAATGCAATTACTTTAGTAGAAGTAAAAGATTTTGCTCTCTTTGTGTTAGTAAATGTTGATATCTAAGAGTTAGCAAATGCATATCAAAACAAATAGTGATTACCTCATTTGTCAACACTCAAGTCATTATTGTGATGATGACACCTGGTGAATAGATAATATATAGTATATATGCCAAATGGTTGCATCCCGTGTCTCTTACCTAATGTGTATAATATAATATTAAAGTCTAACTGAAGTAGAAAACTTAGTTAATTTTCAAGTTTAAGAATTATTTAATAGTAGTGATAAAATAATATTCTACTAGGTGTAGTATCTGTTTTAAAATGATTTTATATATAATATTAGTTTTAACTTTGAGTGGTTAAAGTCTAAATTAGATTTGTAAAGTCTATACTCCTTTAATGAATTTTTTTTAAAGTCTAAATTATTATGGTTATTGAAACCTCTCAAATCTGTCTTTGCCAATAGAAAATGAAGATACCCTTTTACCCATATTCATAGTCATAGAAAAGACAGGCAATTATTATGTTTAACTTAGTTGAGTGGAAGAGGAATCTTTGTAATTAGCACGAGAGAGACAAGTACTTGTGCTAAAGAACACTATTGAGGCAAAGCTATGGGGTATTTCCTCTTTACCAAATAGCTTAGAATACTTTATTTTAAAAAAAAAAAAAAATTTATCATCAAGAACATGTGGTCCTATACTCATATTCCTAAACCTAGCTTCTAGAAACTATATATTATACTGTAGGTGTTAACAAAAAAAAGGAGTTGTTTACTTTGGCTTCACTAGTGTCTACCTCTATGATTGATTCTGCCTATGTTACTGCGTATATGTATTTGGCTCTTTTAGATATAAATTAGATGTATTACAAGTATGTGTTGTAATTTGCACGAGGAGGAAATGAAAGTAAACAAATATATAAAAAAAAAATTAGTATTTTTATCCCTGAATTTATGACACTACCACATCGTTCTCTCTAAAATATACGAGCTGCTAAAATTTCTCCCTGACATATTACATTTATAGAAACAAAGTCATTTTATTAGCTTTCGTTTTATTTTGTCGTTTAAATGATGATGTAACATAAAAAAAATTAGTATTTTTGCCCTCCAAACTTTCACCACTACCAAATCGTGCCTCTTTTAAAAATAATTATAAAAAATCTAATTTTTTTTATTAATTCTTACCAAACTAATTCACACCTAAAAATATAAAAAAATATATATATATTAAAAATTCAATTTTAAATGATTCAAATTTTAAAAATTATTTAAAATTTTTTTATATATATAATATCATAAATTTAAAATATACTAATAAAACAAATCTAAATATTAAAATTAAATCTTAAAATAAACCGTTTTAAACTTCAAATGTAATTTGAATATTAAAATCAAATATACAAACCATTTTCTCTTTTGAGTTTCACATGTGTTCCAAGTCTACGTGGACGACTGCATTAATGGTATGTGAATTGACAAATTAATGAATTATATTGTTGATTTTAGATGAGAAAATTGCATCTTTAATTTTAAGTGAATTGGATTATATTAATTGATGAATTTATGGATTATATTGACCAAATTTTTAATTTAGATGAATTAATGAATATAAGTTTATGAATATGAATAAGCTTAAATCTTGGTTTGCTTAAATGAACTTGAATTTTTTAGTTTAACTTCTTTTTAAAAGGAATTTTAAATAATTTTTTTTATTGAATTTTAATAATTTTTCTTTAATCTTTTAAGATTTAAATTATTTTTTTTAAGAACTAATAAAAAATAGACTTTAAAAAATTTTAAATTATTTTTTTAATAAAAAAGAGCACAATTTAGTAGTACTCAAAGTTCGGGGGACAAAAATACTAATTATTTTATACCCCATCAGCATTTAAATGGCAAAACAGAAGGGAAGCTAACAGAAGGATTGCTTTTGTAAATTATATAATTTGGGGAGAAATTGTAACAACTCATATATTTTATGGGGCACCGAAATTCTGGAAGTGACATAAGTTCGGGAACAAAAATGCTAATTATTCATATATCAATGTTAACCCTTGGCCAAGTTGATCCGCCAAAATTTGTAACATTATTGGAGAGGCAAGAGACCAACGAGAGTAATTGAAGTTGAATTAATGAGATTATATATGTATATAAATCTTGGATGATGTCTGAGTTTTATTAAAAAATAAATTGGTCCCCATGTAATGTAGTTATTTTTTATGTTTTGGTATTAGCCTCAACGTTCACTCAAGTATAAAATTCTAACTAACAAGACTTGTCCTGAGATCGCTATGGAGAGAAAGACATGCATTCATGTCACAATCACAATCACAATAGTATTAGAAAAGACAGATTAATTAGACTAGAGTGATTAGAGGCAATAATCCAACTAATCTCAATTTGATTTATAAAAATGGTGGCATCATTGCTTGCGACATTGATTGATTCATATCCTACTCCTACTTTCTTATGATATACATTAATAGTACACTTCCTAGGTCACATGTTTCCCTACATTACTACTTTTCTTCCTCGTGGACGCTATAATAAGCCATATTTATTTATAATTATGATGCTTGTTTAGTTGTATAAACGCATGCAATTCCTTGCTTACAAAAGAAGCAGATTCTCCTCCTGCTAATGCATATAATATTTATATGTAAAGGATTAGAGGACCTTGTGATTGTGATAACTGACATAAAGAAGAGACTAAATAAATACTTAAAAATGCTTTTGGTTGGTTGAGTCGAGTTCATCCAAACCAATTATAATCCTTAAGTGACGCAACACTGAGCTTCCTCTTCCTCTTTCTCTCGTCTATTCTATAACAAATACACAATTTTCGAGAACACTAAAAGTGAAAGTGAAAGACAAAGACAAAGAGAAAAACCTTCTTCATTTTTGTTTTATTTTATTGAGAGTTTCATGTTAGCTGGCCTATTGCTAGTACTACTACTACTATTACTACTGTTACTAGCTCATTTTATTTCCTGTTTTTCTGAAAGCCTGCCTGTGGTGGTGTGGTGATGAGGTTGTAAAGGGTTTATCTTATTATTTTATTTTTTTTTCAGTACGGAATAAACATATAATATTAGATATGAAACTTTTTTGATTTCCCTTAAATTCATATTATTATTTTAGTATAGTACAACTTTTTGTAATGTTTTATATACCTTGCCATGATAAGACAAAATGCAACTCGATTTTAGCTTTTGGTCTCACTACTCTACTACCTCTTTATAGCCTTCTTTAGTGAGAATTCTCTCAACACTTAAAATATGTTCATTTGAGTTGATATGGTTTAATTAGTTTACAATCCTTTTCTACCATGTATGTTTGTTACACATTTATTATGTTATTATTCTTTTCATGCTCGTAAATCTCCATTATTGGTTTGAAACAATATCAAATTCTTATTTTAAAAAAACACTCTAAGCATGCTCAATGATTACTTCTTTTTTAAATTTGTTTCTAATTCGAACAAGAAATGTGTCTCGTGTAGCTTTGAACCAACTTCTTCTCTAAGGTGTTGTCAACTATAACAAACAACATTATGGCTGAGGCTGAGGAGAAAAGTTTGGATGGAAACATGAACACAGATGATAAGGCTGCCACTTCATCGAACCTCGAATCAGCAGTAATGGAGTCCAATTCAGACAAGGAAGAAGATAAAAGCAGATCAATCAAAGATGATAGCACAAAGACAGTGTCATTTCGCAAGCTCTTCTCTTTTGTTGATTCAACTGACTATTTTCTAATGCTTGTTGGCACAATAAGCGCTATTGGCAATGGAATTTCTATACCACTTATGACCATTATCTTTGGAACACTGGTTGATTCATTTGGAGAATCTGTCAACAACCAACAAGTTCTTTCCAAAGTTTCTAAGGTATCTATAACTGTATATTAGCATATAACTATATCTTCTTTGTTTAATATTGATTATAATGACTTGATTAATCATATTTCATTAGGTGTCTCTCAAGTTTGTATACTTAGCTCTGGGATCTGGTGTGGCTGCATTTTTACGTGAGTACATAAACACTACTCTTTGCTTAGAATTTTTTTTAGAATGACTCAGATTTGTTAATGAGAAAAAACAAAACAAAACCACTGTTGATATATATGGCAGAGGTGGTTTGCTGGATGGTTACTGGAGAAAGACAGGCTGCAAGGATAAGAAGTTTATACTTGAAAACAATGTTGAGACAAGAAGTTGGCTTTTTTGATATGGAAACTACCACTGGAGAAGTTATTGAGAGGATGTCAGGTGAAACTGTGCTCATTCAAGATGCAATGGGAGAGAAGGTAAAGCCTTGACTCACCCCACTTTTGTTCCAATCATTTATATTAAGTTGAAGTTAAGATGGTAGTGATTTTTTTTTTCTTTTTTCTATTGCAGGTAGGGAAGTTCATTCAGTTAGTAGCAACATTCTTTGGAGGCTTTGTTATAGGATTCATCAAAGGATGGTTTCTCACCCTTGTCATGCTGTCCTCAATACCTGCTCTTGTGATCTCTGGTGCAGTCATGAGCATCACTATAGCTAAACTAGCAAGCCGCGGACAAACTGCTTATTCGCTAGCTGCAACTGTTGTAGAGCAAACAATCGGTTCGATAAGAACTGTATGTGTGATTAGCGTTGCAAAATCTTCTTAGCATTCCCTTCTTTCATTTATTTGTATGTAAAAATGACTGCGATGACAACTACATTCTCAGGTTTCGTCTTTCACTGGAGAGAAGCTAGCAATAGAGAGGTACAACAAGTCCATAACAAAGGCATATAACTCTGGGGTGCATGAAGGATTGGCAACTGGAATGGGAATGGGAGTGGTTCTATTTATTGTGTTCAGCAGTTATGGTTTGGCTGTTTGGTTAGGTGGAAAGATGATAGTTGAGAGAGGATATTCTGGTGGAGATGTCATTAATATCATCTTTGCTGTTCTGACTGGTTCACTGTAAGTTGCATTCTAATATTGGTATTTTTGTATGCATAAACAGGAGCAGAAAAGAGTGACACATGATGGTTAACTTTTCAGGTCTCTTGGGCAGGCATCACCATGCTTGTCTGCCTTTGCTACCGGACGAGCTGCAGCCTATAAGACGTTTGAGGCGATAAACAGGAAGCCACAGATTGATGCTTATGACAGTAATGGGAAGATATTAGATGACATTCATGGTGACATAGATCTAAGAGATGTTTACTTCAGTTATCCTGCTAGACCAGATGAACAAATATTTAGTGGCTTTTCTCTCTCAATACCAAGTGGAACAACTGCTGCTTTGGTTGGACAAAGTGGCAGTGGTAAATCTACTGTGATCAGTTTGATTGAGAGATTTTATGATCCTCAGAGTGGTGAAGTTCTCATTGATGGTATTAATCTCAAAGACTTCCAGTTGAAGTGGATCAGACAGAAAATAGGCCTTGTCAGCCAGGAACCGGTGTTGTTTACGTCGAGCATTAGAGACAATATTTCCTATGGGAAGGATGGTGCAACTATTGAAGAAATAAGAGCTGCTGCTGAGCTTGCCAATGCAGCTAAATTCATTGATAAACTTCCTCAAGTTAGTATTTTATACTTATGCTTAAGATCTTTATTTTAGTGAGCACATAAAATACTCTTAAAGACTAAGACATTGAAATTTCAGCTTCAGCATTCTTAATTCTAAAATATGTGAACCTTAGGGGCTGGACACGATGGTTGGCGAGCATGGAACTCAACTATCTGGGGGCCAAAAGCAGAGAGTTGCTATAGCTAGAGCAATTCTTAAAGATCCAAAAATTCTACTTTTAGATGAAGCCACAAGTGCTCTTGATGCAGAATCTGAGAGAGTTGTGCAGGAGGCACTAGACAGAATTATGATCAGCCGAACTACCCTCATCGTAGCTCATCGCCTAAGTACAGTTAGAAATGCTGATACAATTGCTGTTATCCACAGAGGAAAAATTGTTGAAAAAGGTACAATTTTTTATATTCTGTTCTTTTCTTGTAATTTCAATACATTATAAGTTATCCAACCTTAAACAGTTTATCAAAATTTTATTTTAAAGACTGATCAATGATGTAGCTCATTACCACCATTCATTTCCCCAGACCACTCCTAAATAGTTCAATAGTTGATAGAAATGTGAGAAATATTGAACAACAATTTACAACCTTCCAAACAATAAAAATAGTCTATTATCCATTGTCACCCTTGCTTTTGAACTCATTGACTCATTGCTCTTCTTCTTTTTCCCATGTGTATTCTGTTTCTCCATTGTCTCTGTTTGCTCTGCATTTCTCTATCGTCCTTTGTTTTCTCTGCTTTCTCTATTTTCCTCTGGTTTGTTCATGCTCTATTTTCCTTCTTGTTTTCCCTGCTGATCACAATTATATTTCAAATGTACAGGTCCACATTCTGAGCTAATAAAAGATCCAGAAGGAGCATATAGCCAACTTATACTGTTGCAAGATATGAAAAAAGCATCAGAGCGAGGCGCTGCAATTGATCAGGACAAACCAGAACTAGTTGGCAACTCAGGGAGGCACTCAAGTCAAAGGATTTCTTTACTGCGTTCAATAAGCCGAGGGTCATCTGGAACTGGAAACAGCAGTCGTCACTCATTTTCGGTCTCATTTGGTGTACCAACTACACTCAATGCCCTTGAAACAACCCCTTCAGAACACAACAATGTTGCTTTAACACCACCACAAGAGCCTCTCAAAGTCTCACTTCGCCGCCTGGCTCTTCTTAACAAGCCCGAGATCCCAGTGCTACTTCTCGGTACAATAGCTTCAGCTGCAAATGGTGTAGTATTACCTGTGTTTGGGGTATTGCTCTCCAGCGTAATCAAATCTTTTTTTGAGCCAGCTGATGAACTCCGGAAAGATTCAGCATTTTGGGCATTACTTTTTGTTGGTATTGGTGTGACATCTTTGGTAGCTCATCCATCGAGGGGTTATTTCTTTGCAGTGGCAGGGTGTAAGTTGATCAAACGAATTCGGTCAAAGTGTTTTGAGAAAGTAGTTTACATGGAGGTAAGTTGGTTCGATGAAGCCGAGCACTCAAGTGGTGCAATTGGAGCAAGGCTTTCTGCAGATGCAGCCTCCCTTAGAACTATAGTTGGAGATGCACTTGGTTTGCTAGTACAGAACACTGCAACTACAGTTGCTGGTTTGGTCATTGCTTTTGAGGCAAACTGGATAATGGCTCTCATAGTCCTTGCTTTGCTACCTCTAATAGGAGTAAATGGATATGTTCAAACCAAGTTCTTGGCAGGCTTCAGCGCTGATGCAAAGGTTTTTTTTCCCACAGAGTTCATATTTCACACACTTAATTCATCCAAATGACAGTAAAATGTTTTACTATGAATTCTGAAATTGTAATTTGGTCTCAGAAAATGTATGAGGAGGCGAGTAAAGTGGCGAATGACGCAGTAGGGAGTATTAGAACGGTTGCTTCCTTTTGTGCCGAGGAGAAGGTGATGGAATTGTACAAGAAGAAGTGTGAAGGACCTATAAAAGCTGGAATCAGACAAGGAATAGTTAGTGGAATTGGTTTTGGTCTCTCATCATTTTTTCTTTTCAATGTGTATGCCTCAAGTTTCTATGCTGGAGCCCAACTTGTTGCAGCTGGCAAAACAACCTTCTCTGATGTTTTTCGGGTAACTTCACCTTCTGCTTAAAGTTTGAAATACTCCATTTGGCTTCTCAAATTAAGAGTTGGATTGTCCTTGTTTTTTGCAGGTGTTTTTTGCACTAACTATGGCTGCCATAGGGATCTCTCAGACTGCTTCCATGGCTCCTGATATAAGTAAAACAAAGAATGCTGCTGCTTCTATATTCGCCATTCTAGACAGGAAGTCGAAAATAGACTCTAGTGATGAATCGGGAACTGTATTAGAGAGAGTCAAAGGAGAGATTGAGTTTCTTCATGTCAGTTTCAAGTACCCAACTAGACCTGATGTGCAAATATTCAGAGACCTTTGCTTGGCTATTCACTCTGGCAAGGTATACTTAGTACCATATCTTACTTTTTAGGCAAATGAAAGTTGTTTTTTCTTGAGAACTTAACCATGTTGTTGAAATGTACATGTGTTAATCAGACAATTGCTCTGGTTGGAGAAAGTGGGAGTGGGAAATCAACAGTGATCTCATTATTGCAAAGATTTTATGATCCAAATTCAGGTCAAATTACACTAGATGGTGTCGAAATCCAAAAACTGCAACTCAAATGGTTCAGGCAACAGATGAGTTTGGTGAGCCAAGAACCTGTTTTATTCAATGACACAATCCGAGCCAACATTGCATATGGGAAAGAAGACTTTTCAACAGAGACTGAAATCATGGCAGCAGCAAAATTGGCCAATGCCCACAACTTCATTAGTAGTCTTCAACAAGTACAAACACACACACAAAAAAAAAAACTATTATCATATTTCTATTGAGAACAGTTATTTAGTGATACTAAGCTTGGAAAATGTGTGCAGGGGTATGACACCACAGTAGGAGAGCGTGGGATCCAATTGTCTGGTGGGCAGAAGCAGAGAGTGGCAATTGCAAGAGCTATAATGAAGGCACCCAAAATACTACTTCTAGATGAAGCCACCAGTGCTCTTGATGCTGAATCCGAACGAGTGGTTCAAGATGCGCTGGACCGGGTTACAGTGAGCAGGACCACAATTGTGGTGGCTCATAGGCTGTCAAGCATCAAGGGTGCAGATTTAATTGCTGTGGTGAAAAATGGAGTCATTGCAGAGAAAGGAAAGCATGAAACTTTGATGGCTATGAAGGGTGGCATTTATGCTTCTTTGGTAGCTTTGCATACAACTGCTTCCTCTTAATTAAGAGTCTTCTTCTGTGTTCTTTCCTCTTAAGCCTTGCTTGTACTTCCTTTCGGTTACAAGTTCAGTGTCTTTTGAATAATGAAAATGAGGTGCCATTTGAGTACTATTTGAAGAAAGCCATTGATATATACAGAATGTCGTTTGTGGAAATGGAATGAGAAAATATAGATATGTAATGACATTTTGCCATTTTTATATATTCATGGAACATTTACTAGTTGTGGCGAGGTATGGCCGTTTACAATTACAAGAACATTTTGCTACTAGTCAATTCTGCACTGTTTCAGCTATGCAAATGAAGGCTTGCAAGTTTGGCAAGGGTTGATTGGTTAATGATTTTAAAATTATTATACTTATGTGACCTACTGATTATCAATTTCCAAAAATATCAACAACAACAAAAAATACTCATAATTTTTATCATTTCTAGTTATATTTAGCCATTTTAACTTTCATGTTTTTAAATAAAGAATCTTCCTAACTATGAAAAATACTACTTTAGTCTTCTATATTTTAGAAAAATACCACATTTGATTTTCTGTTTTAAAAAATTATAATGATAACCTTTGTTTTATAAAACATATCAAAATTAACCATACACGTGATTATATTTTATTGCAATTAATATAATTTAATTCATTTATTATGTTTTTAATTTTTATAACTAAAAGTTAAATAATAATATTTTTATAAAAAAAAAAGTGTCATACAAGGTTTTTCTTTTGAAAAAAAACCAATAAGAAAATTTTGATATTACTATAGAATATAACCAAAATTTATCCTTTTTCAAAAGTTAAAATTGGAGAAAAATTTTAACTTAAAATTTATTGAATGGTATTTGTGTAACTTGCAAAGTGAATTAAACACATTGTTACTAGTAGGGTTGCTCATCCAATCTGATCTAACATTTTTACTCCTAACTCATCCAATCCAATTAAAGATTGGATGTTGGAAATCATCATCCAATCCAATCTGATTTAACCTAAAAATTCAATCTAATTGTAATTGGATTGGACATGTTATTTTATTTTTGAACCTAAATTTTAATATTAAAGAAATTAACAAGTAAAAAAATATACAAAAAAAACTAGATACTATGTAGTAATAATACTAAATTAAATATTTACAATTACCACATTAAGTTTGTTTAATGCCCAAACGTGATTTCCACTTAGCGGTAGTCGTAGTATAGATAGGCGGTCGATTCCACAAGGAGGTAAAATGTGCATTTACTCGCTAATCAAGGTTTAAGACAAAAGTGTAATTAAATCATAATCAAAGTCATAAACTTGAGAATAAACCTTTCATTGAAAATTATAAAATATATAACAGTCGGGATCCCAAAATCTTTGTTTAGAAATATTTACAACTCAAAATTTAGTTAGAGTCGACTAAACAACAAAATTCAGGTTTTGTA
The DNA here is from genome assembly GCF_963169125.1 of Humulus lupulus. Classification (NCBI taxonomy): domain Eukaryota; kingdom Viridiplantae; phylum Streptophyta; class Magnoliopsida; order Rosales; family Cannabaceae; genus Humulus; species Humulus lupulus. The sequence continues at coordinate 285,332,234 of NC_084794.1, read as the reverse complement.
CAAACATCTCCCAAAAACACCCCTGGCCGTGGCAGCCAGACAAACCGGACATGTACGCGCCGCTCGTCCCGCTCGCCATACTCAAGGTTGGTAGACTCTCCCTTTGCCTTTACCTGCACCATAGAGCACCTGTGAGCCGAAGCCCAGCAAGAAAACCCTCATAAACAAATAATAAATGCATATCAAACACTTAATATAAAATCAAGCCAACACCAGGTCATACAAGTACAGCCAAAGCCGTCCCAGGCACATTACCAGGCCCTGGGTTCGCAGTCTAAACTGTAAGGATATCCCAGGTATCCCTTGGGGTCTCACCCTAGCAACTCGCACTCTGCGTGCTAAACGCTGCACCCGGCCCCTTGTCGTTCTCGGCCTTCGTCGTTCCCGGCCTTCGTTGTTTCCGGCCATCATCGTTCCATCATTAACATATACACATAATATACTAAATAGATATTAGAACACACATAAATTCAGTCAAAGGGCCATGCCCCGCAATGCAACCATATAGGGTCGAGCCCTGCAACACAAGCTCCATGGGAACAATAGTTTTCTTACCTATGTCCCGAGCTTTCTAAGCACCAATGTCCCGAGCACAGTTCCCTAGTCCGAGCCTCACTGAAAACCTAGTCACAACGCATTAACAATTTCATCCATCAAGTTCTAATCCACTAAGTAGCTTCGAGCCATAATCCTAATCTCCGGACCTTGAATTCTATCAATTCGGGTGATAAAATCCATCCCGAGCCTTAGCAATTAAGTTCCCAAGTCAAAACCCACAAGTCACCCTGCACCTTGGGCTAGGGCCGCGGCCCAACCCCTCAAGGGTCGCGACTAGCCTCAAAACAGAGGCTAACACCTCCCTGGAAACACACACGGGTCGCAGCATGCTTGGCCAAGCGTCGCGGCGCGCCTCGAGCTCCATGGCCTCCCCAGGCCTCGCATGCACACGGGTCGCGGCCCTCACCTCCAAACCCAGAAAAACCATTTTTTTTTCCCTGCATTTCCTTCGAGCCAACACTTCCAAAATCACCTCAACCCAACACTTAAACCCAAAATTCATACTTATGCAACCTAAACATACCAACAAACCCAATTCCTACACCCATCAAGCAATCAAAACCAATCCTAGAATCCAAACCATGCATGTCTAATTTCTAACACCCAATATCACCATAATTCAGCTACAAATCAACATAACTATACATATTAGGAGGCTTACCTTGTACAGAATTGAATCCACCACTCTGCTCCTTAAGCTCCAAGCCTCCAACACTCTAGCTTGATTCCTAGCTTCCAATTGGTTTTCACATGAAGAACCTCCAAGATGCCTCTAAGTCTCCAAGAGTAGAAGAAAACCAGAGTAAGGGAGAGGAAGTGGGTCGGTTTAGAAAAAGTCTGGGGGATTCCTATTTTTGTTTTATTTAACTTAAATCTATGTTGTTACCTCAAGGCTCGGGGTGCCAAAACGTCCCCGAGGGCAAAATGGTAAATTTTCCCAATATTCTCTCCTAGGCATTCTAACCTCAAATATATCTCCAAATATCTATTTCCATAACCCGATAACCCAAAAATGGCTAACACCTGAAATACCCCTCGACTCGCCCTGAGTTGGATTCTCAACCCCGTTGTGACTTTTTGACTAACAGCTCCCTAGGACTGTCTCAGATCGTGCTACACAGATATATCACAAACATGCCCCTAATATCTAAACGGGGCTCACATGCATATTTAATTCGACTAAACATGCATCTCTATCACATATTCACATAAATTCACATATTATAACAATAATTTACTTATTGCTCTCCAGGCATGCTAATCAATGCCTCAAGCATTATTAGCAAATTTGGGTCGTTACACAAGTTAATTAATAAATAAATGTTAGAGATAAATAATGTGAAGAAAATAGAACAAGTGATATTTTTGTTGTTTTTTAAATTTAAAGATCAGAAATAAATATAGAATAAAGTGTGATGTAATGATAACTCTACAAAATAGAGTTATTTTACCATATTTTACATGTTAATTGTTGCTTAGTTCTTGACTTTTTAATTAACTTATTAAGTTTTTATGTAATTTTTAATTTATTAGTCTTATGGTAGTTTTCTAGATTTTTATATGTTTTTATAGATATTTTATTATAATATGTTGTAGTTTAATTATTTAAAATTAGTATTGTTAGTTTGAATGCTAAAAATATGATTTTATTGAAATTAAAAGTTATGTAAATTAAATTTTAATTAATGTTTTCATAGGAGTTATATGATATATTTTATTAATGAAAATATTTAATTTTAATTTAGTTTATAATTTATTTTGTAGGAAAATTATTTCATTTGTGGCTCTTAAAAAGCAAGGAAATCAAGAGAAAGGTGGTAGTTTTGAAATAAAGTATCAAGAAAAAGGGCATTTTTCTTAGGCCCAAGGAGGCTGCCTGCCGTACGGCCCAAAGCCTTCCAGCACACTCAGCCATCAACTTCTCCATCTCTCCTTCGGCAAGCTTCAAAATTCTCCTGGGCAACGCCAGCTGTCATCCATTCAGCATCACACCTGATGCCACCAAGTCCCAAGCCATCTCCCAGCTGCAATCCTCATCACTTCAGCAAAGCACCCAGCCGAAGCAGCTTCAAGGCCCAACAGCCGAGCCCATCGTGGGCCTATCCTCCTGCCCAGCCCAACCGGCCCAAGTCCCCAGCCATCTGCCTCCTGCGCCAACAACCAGCACCCAGCCGAAGCAACTTCAAGGCCCAACAGCCGAGCCCACCGTGGGCCTGTCCTCCTGCCCAGCCCAACCGGCCCAAGTCCCAGCCTTCTGCCTCCTGCGCCAACACCCAGCACCCAGCCGTACCAAAATCCCCTTGAGCCCATCAATTTGCTCATTTGTCCCCTATGACAAAAATGCCAACTTTTTACCCTTTTGTCTACACATTTTCACCACTATATCATCATTACACCCTATAATTTACCTCTACATACCATATTTATTTTATTTAATTAATCTAATCAATTTAATTAATTTAAATTGATTATTTTAATAACCTCACTTTGGCTATAAATATGGAGTTTCAAGACCATTTTAGGGTGCTTAATTTTTGGTTACCATCTTTTCTCTCTTATTTTCTCTCTACCATTATCTCTTCCACTTTGGGTTTTTCAAGAGCATTTTGCAAGTATGTATGTCATTTATTTTGTAATTTCTACTCTAGTTATGTGCTTCTAATCTTTTTCATAAGATTATTAAGATCATGATGAAGCAACTTGTAACTAGATAATATTTATGTGTATGTTGATTTCTCTTGTAATGCAACAAAGTTTATGGGTTTTTCTTCTTCATATATTTCTTTCGTCTTAAATATCTTGTATTTTAGATTGTTAGAACATATTTACACTTTGCTCTTCGTTAGTGCATAAACATAATATTCTTTGTATAAGATGTGTCATTAAATTGTACACATCCATGCTTAGAACAAAAATATTATGTTTTGCCTTATAAATAATATTCATTGATTTATTTGTTATTTCATTAGATTGATTTACACTAAATGCTTTGAAATTATAATTTTGAAAAGTGAAGAAAAATCATATCTTTTTATAAGTAATTTGTGCTTAAAATTATAAATCTTTTTAGAAAATGATAGTTTGAATTATTTTAACTATCACTAAAACTTGGGAATCAATATACTAATAAATATTATTAAACTTACACTTTATGGATTCTAGTATCTTAATAATCTTTTCTTTTAACACTTATTTTCAAATCATTATTGCTTTATTTTTATTCTCTTAAATAGCTTTATTTTTCAATCTTTTATTTTATGTTCATAATATTAAAACTCATCAATCTTTGGAGCTAGGTTAGAATTTATTACTTTTGATTTAAAATAGTTTTCTCTTTTTGATTTTAGACAACTCATTTGGGTTCGACATCCTTGCTTACACGATCACTATTCTATATGAACGATTCGTGCGCTTGCGATTTATAAATTTTTAAACATACCCGTTTTAGGTCCATCATGTAACAATAGGTAACAAGTAGGAAGGATCAAGAGTCACTAATATGCGTACTTATTTATTTGGATCTTTGATTCACAAAAATTACACAAATGGATAGTTCACATCTCAACTATTCATTTGGAAGATTTAACATTGATGCAAAAATATATTTTACAAAAATGTATTCAAGTGATTATTATTCTTTACCATGGAAGGATGAGATAAATTTTATGAGAAATCTAAAAATGACATTATACCATTGGTAATAATGCAATAAAAGATTGGACATAAAACCTAACACAAATATTACTTTTATTATTTATAAAATACATAGAAAGAGCATGACTAATTCTATATAGATTTTAGCAAAAGTACATATATATGAGTGAGATGGAGAAAATGATAAAGATATTATCTATATTATTTTCACTAATTTGATAATACATAGAAAATGCATGACAAAATCTATATACTATTAGTAAACATAAATCTAGATAATAAGATGAAGAAGTAGAGATGAAAGAAAATAAATCACTAAAATATATAAACTTTAAGCACATGGTGAATCAAAAATATCAAACAAAGTCATAGTGCATATAGGATCATCCTAACCTTCCTAAGAAGGTTAGCCTATTATGCTAGACATTCTCATGAAATTCTAGAGAGAAAATATGATAAATGAGACTAAAATTTGGTAGAGTTTTGCTACCTAAAAATTACATAGAAAATGTGAAGAAATAGTCCATATTTATAGAGGAAGAAAAGGACTAAAAAGAAATTAAACAACAATTTGGGGTTTACAAAATAAATCTGAAATATTAATAATAAAATATGATTTTGAAAAATCAAATCTTAGTATAAATATTAGCCTAGTTATTTTGGTGTATGGTCATATTTCTCTTTTTCTAAAATACCACAAAAGAAGAGCTTTAAAGCTCAAAATGGGAAGTTCATGCCCCAAAGTGCTTAGGAGAGTGGGTTGGTGCAGCTGGTGGGTTTGACCCATTCCCAACGAATAGGGGCATGCCACGTGGGCGGCTGGTTGAAGGGAAAAGAAGGGCCGAACTGGGTCGGCAGGCGGGTCGGGAGCTGGGCGCAGGTTGAGGCTTTGGCTGCTAGGATGCTGTGTTGAAGGAAAATGGGCTCAAATCAGGTCAGTAGGTGGGCACACGGGTGGGTCACGCAGGTTGCTGGCTTGCTGAAGCGGGCGTGTGGCGCAATGTTGGCGCGCCACCTGGTGCTGGGAGAGAAGAATACCAGGCAGGCTTGGGCTATTTGGGCCAAAATTGTGGACCAATTTTCTTCAAAAATGCCAATTTCCTCCTTTCTTCAACTTTATTTATTTCTTACTTCTTTCTTTTCTTTGTGACAAAATGCATATTTAATTCCTACAAAATAACAATAAATTAAATCATAATTAAATATTTTATTTATAAAATAAATCATATTAATTCAATGAAAATAATAATCAAAACTTAATTTATTTTGACATTTAAGATCAATAAATGTGCATTTTTCACCTCTAATCACAACCCCCAACTAGCTTATTGCTAGGGGTGAGCATCAAAACCGCCAAACCGCGGCGACCGACCGCACCGCACCACACTACATCACAAACCGCGGTGTCAAAAGTGGAATGGTTCGGCATGGTTTGTATCTTAGCTAAACTGTGCGATGCGGTGTGCGGTTTGGCAGTGTGAAATTTTGGTTTGCACCACACCGCACCGTATACTTACAAATATGTTAAAAAAAAATAAACTTTACATATTTACCATTTTTTAGTAACATAATCTGAAATTAGGAGCCCACTTAAATTAGGGTATAACCTTATTCTCTAACACATCATACACGACAACAACTTCTTCCTCTCTCATCTCATTTGCGCCTCCTCCCTATCATCATCTCTATCTCACACATATTTTTTAACACACTTACACCGTGGAAAACCACCCAAACCACACCGCAAAAAATGGTTTGGTTTGGTCGGTTTGGTGCAACGAAATCACACCGCACAGTGTGTTCTAGCTACTATACCGCACTTATGGCGTGGTGTATTAAAAAGTGTTTAAACCGCCCAAACCACACCGTGCACACCCCTACTTATTGCTAGTCCCTAGCAATTCAAGCGGATAAAAATTATTACCAAGATGAATTAGTGAACTAAATTATGCAAAATCATTTAACAAAATTGCAATGCCCTGAATTCTCCGATGTGGTTTAATGGCGGGATTAGTAGGCCAGGAGGGCCATACTTGCTTAATGATGCCATTAATTGATAATATGCATGTATATGTGAATTATATTATAATATGATGTTATATGCATGCATGTGGGTCAACATTTGAGTATTATGATATTTTGATAATTTGGCACGTTAAGGGTATATTTGTGAATTTGGGTGCATATTGTGATTTGTGAATGAGAATCCACTATTATGGAGATATATTCGAGCTATTCAGCATGAGACAATCCTATATAATGGATTAACAGTTTTGTCATAACGGGGTCAATTATTGGGTAATAGAAATGTTTATTTGATGATAAATTGGGAGTTATTGAGATCAGGATGAAATTCTGGAAGTTTTGACTATAATGTCCCCGGGGGTGTTTTTGGGACCCCGAGCACTATGTTTTATTTGAGGTTACTTAAGCTTGAAGTAGCTTATCAGATAGAACGTACGTTAGAAAACCTCTCGTTCTCTCCTTCGTTAGTTCATTTTGTCGTTCAAAATCTCGAGTTCTAGGAGTAGGAATCAAGCGAGGATCGAGGCATAGCGATCCTAGGAAAGATTAGAAGCTTCTTGACCGAAGGATTTGACGGAAAACAACCCAATCGAAGGTAATCTAAGTTTAAAGTTTTGAGTTTTTAGAGTTTCTAAGCTTTGAATTGGATTTTGTGAATCGTTGAGTTTTTGGTTCGATTGAGCCTTGGGTTTTGATGGTTTGGGAAGCTTGGAAACTTTGATTTGAAGATTTGTGAATGTTTAGGCATGTTTTTGGAGGCTTTGGGATGAAGGAGAACGTGTTTGGGGATGGCTCTGGGTTGGGGGCCGCAGCCCTGTTCTTGGGCGCCGCGGCCCTAGCTTGAAGAAGCAGGTGGCCGAGTCTGTGCCTGCTGGGCGCCGCAGCCCTATGTATAGGGCGCCGCGGCGCTTGCCTCAGAGATGGCTGGGGGCCATGGCCCAAGGTGCCAGGGCCGCAGCCCTTGAGCAGGGTTGAGCTTGTTTGTGTGTTTTGACCCCAGGAACATAGTTTTAGGCCTCGGGATTGTTCCTACTACTTGGATTAGTTTGGATTGACGTCCCGGAGGCTAGATATTGGTTTGGAAACCTATGTTGATCATTTTTATTGATGATGTCCCGTATTTGGTTATGATTAGGTGATCGCTAAAGGACTAAAGGTTGATCGTTCTCAAGGATCGTTCTTTTAATCATTCTAGCTCGAATCTGAGGTAAGAAAACTGCACCCCATATGTGACATGCATGGTTATTCTTGAGGCATGTTGATTGTGTAAATGTGGACATGAATTGATTATTGAATGCTTAGCAATCTTGCTCACTTGTGCATGGTACTGACTAATTAGTCAAATTTGGCAAAGGTGTCAGTATCAACTGTGAAGTTGTGACTCATTAGTCAAGTTCGGCAGTGGTACTGGGCATTGGTCACATAGTGCTGACTCATAAGTCAGGAACGGCGTGTTCAACGCAAGCCAATAAATATTAGATCTAATCGATATCTGCATTGAATGACTCAAAGAGCATTAATGCCGGACCGACCTCAAGTTCGATGAATACTATAAGCGCTTGTGTGACTTACCCATCAGTCACTCATCTGTTAAGTTAGAGACTTACCCATCAGTCTCTCATCTGTTTAAGGCTAGTGGCTTACCCAGCAGCCACTCCTCTGGTTAAGTTAGTGACTTGCTTGTCAGTCACTCAGTATGGTTTTCTAGAACCTCAAGTGATATTCACTCATCTGTTTAAGAGTTATATGTTCTGCGTGATTATAATTATAATCAGTTGACAATGTTTATATGCAATAATGTGTTTTCTTGTTGGGCCTTGGCTCATGGGTGCTATGTGGTGCAGGTAAAGGGAAGGAAAAGCTCACCCAACCTTGAGTGAAGAGCTTAGGTGGTGATGTGTACATATGCGACCGCTTGACCACCACGGCCAAAGAGTTCTCAGAGGAACTAGGGAGTTTACCCTATTTTTGCCGCTTAGGTCGACGGGTTTATAATTTTGAAACAATAATGACCTTTTTGAGTTGTAAATAACTTGTAAAAGATTTTGTGGGCCCATGAACAGTTTTATGTATTTAATAAAATATATCCTTTCATTTTTATTGGTTTTTCACCTTAGCCTGTTACCCCAGAACAGTTACGGTGAACCAAAAATTTGACCCGCTACCCAAGTCCTTTGGTTAAAAACGTGCATCTAAGTGTTATTATGTCAACGCATAATAATTAAAATATATGCGTTGGTAACATAAATTAATTTTGTTGTCATGAATTTTGCAAAAATTTAACTCAAAATTTCAAAATGGTAATTAAAATATATTTCAACGCATGAATATGCATACTACCCCCAACTTTAAATGAGACATTGTCCTCAATGTCTAACGTTAAGCTCATTGTGTGAGAAAAATGGAATATGATAACCAACAACAAAACCCCAAAAAGTAAAGTTCGCAACATAAAATAAAGACACAAATTAAAATAAAGCACACTAAAAAGAAAGATAAAACCTGATCGGTTTTTGGTAGACAAAAGCATCGCTCTCAGGTAAGTCTACTAACTGCATATTTGCGTACTATCCTGTATCAAAAATGAATTTTCTTTTATCCTGTGTCTCAAAAATAGAAGCGTTAGTAACATTTTCAAGATAAATAAAATGTTTGGGTTCAAAATCGTGGAGGAAATTTGGTGAATGTTTCATGGCAAATATGTGTATGATTTCCTCAACGATTAAGTATATCACATCAGTATGATAGCTTCCATTTTTCTTTGGAGTGGTTGGAAGAATTTCAGTATTGGAAAGAGTTTCACTCCAAATGGTAATAGCATCATCCTCATCGGGTATAGAACTGAGAGTAAGGGATCTAAAGAATTCGTATTAGTGTCATCTAAAGAATTCGTATTAGTGCAGACATTATATAGAGGCTCATGCGGGAAGTTAGGAAAACATTGCTCAAAATTCATGGGAGGTGGTGCATGGTAGTTGTACTCAGGCTTCCAACTAAAATCTACGGGGTTGGTCTATTGACACGATTTTTCGCCAACAGGTAATTATACGAATAAGTAGGATGGATTAGTGCAAATTGGTAAATCGTAATATGAAAAGAATCGTAATTTAGACTTTGGGAAACAGTTGACCCTGATTTTGGCCAACTGACACAGAGTCAAAATACGCTTGACGTGGACAAATACGTTGAAATAAATGTGATGACGAAAACAATAAGAACACAAGAGTTTATAGTGGTTCGGCCCCAGGATCTGGTAATAACCTACGTCCACTTGAATTGTTATTGAAATGAGATTCAAAGGGGTGATCAAAGAACTAGGGTTCAATGAGTTTCACTGACCTTTGAATAAGAAGATACAAATATTCTAGTGTGATTTCTCTATAATCTCAAAAGATCTTCTAGTCCCCCCCCCCCCCCCCCCCCCAAAAAAAAGAAGTCATCTCCCCTGAGCTCTTTTCTTCTATTTATAAGCTCAAGGAAGATTTACATTAATTTGTTACGGATATTATTTCCTAAATAGTCGGATACTCAGGAAATCATGGGAGATAATTTCGGATTCAATCATAATTGCCTAAGATTTCCTCCGTGTATAGCGTTCGTACGACCAGGCTGGTTGTAGGAAGAAGTTTATCGTGTGACAGTAGGTGTCTTCCTGGTCGATAGTCGAGCATGGATTCTGCCAGATGTCAGCCACGTGTATTTAATGCCTGCCATGTCATTCACCTCTGATTTCTGGGATAACAGAAACTAATAGCAGTAGAAAGATGGTCACTCCCTTTCTTTTTAGGTGGTTCGAAAGTTAAAATCTCCCTAGTCCACTAATTGATATTATCTCTTTACTCTTTTCTTACAATGTGCCTTGTTACAAAAATCTCCCAACCCCTTGCACTACCCAGGGTCTTGGTATTTATAGGAAGATGATACCTGGGTAGGTATTGGGGTCATCCCGTGATCTCCTCACCCATCAAATCATTTATGTGACTCTATTGATTAATTCCTAAACCTGGCAATGAAGTGTGGTCTAATCAATAGGCAAGGAGGGATTTGGGTCGCATGGCCCAAATCAGGCATGGGATGTCTGAATACGCACATTTATACTGCGCATCCAAGAAATTAGGAATAAAATAGACATGTGATGTCTGATATATGCACGTTTATATTGCATGGTTGACTTTACAAGGATTCGGGTGTCAGAGCTCTACCGCACCACGAGCTTAATGTGGCACCAGCTTGTGACACTCATACTGCTGACGATGCCTCCGAATAGCAGTTATCTCTCTAATCAACTCGGGCTAGATAGATGGAGGCCCATAACAATCAGCTCCGGGTGGACGATTGACACGTGGCAGATCGAATTAGGCCCTTCTTTAGCTCGCCACACTGCACGAATATTTAGGGCGTACATGGTCCAACTAGAATTATGATTCCTATGGTCGACTCGTTCAAAGTTACAATAACGTTCATCATAATCTAGCTCGGGAACCTCGTAACTTTCTCTTTCAAACTTAGTTTCTAAAGCCTCAAGTTCTCGATATTCTCTTACACTAAGTTTGCATGCACTCCTAAAACGACTAGTACCCTCAGTAGCACTAGAATTATGGTTGTTTCTAACTGAAGGATAATACGTCGGAAAATACAGCTCGAAACGTTTTTTCTCTTCATCATTCATTTTTTTTTTAATTTTTTTTTTATGGTTTTTTTTTTGTTTGTTTTACTTGTTACCAGGTCGATTTGAGGTTTTTAGAACGGTCTCACTTAAGACCCACACTTTATCTAGAACTCCCCGAGGTTGCTAGATAATTGTGGAGGGGTCACAATTCATAAAAACGGTCATTTTACAACCAATACTTACTAGAACTCCCCGATGATACTAAGTAAGTATGGGTGAAACTTTACTCAAATTGGCCTTTAAGCAAAAATTTGCTTATATTGACAAAACAAGCTTGGTTTTTTTTTTTAATTATTTTTTTTTGTATTTTATGAATTTTTTTAAAAAGATTTAAAACCTAAACATAAAAAAAAACTAATAACAAAGTAAATAAATAAATAAATAAAGAGACAAACCTAGAAAAATAAAAAAAATTTATCTAAACACAAGAAATAAGATGCTCACAAAGCCTAAAAAAATATTATAGAAAAAAATAAAACAAATGAATAAAAGGGCTCAAAAAAAAATTCTAAGAAAGTAACATTTTTTCAAAGATGAGGAAAAACTAAGTAAACAAAAAAAAAAAAAAAAGTAATCCTACAAACACATAAAAAAAATAGTACCAAAGTAAGATAGAAAAAAAAAATGTAACTAATCCTAAACACAAATAATTAAAATAAAAAAATAAATGAAAACTAAACTAAGAAAATATAAGCAACCAATTTATATCTTTTTTTTTTCAAGTTTATTTTTTTATTATTATTATTTTTACTACAATTAAAAAAAAGATAAAAATAGAATAGAAAAAGATACAAAAAATAATTAAAAAAAAGAAACTAAATACACACACAAGTATTTTTTTTCAACAATAATAAAAAAAAAGAGAAATAAAAAGAAAAAAAATAACAACAAAATAAAATAAAATAAGTTACAAGAAAAAAAAATAATAAAATAAGGTACAAGAAAAAAAACTAAATAAACACACAACAAGCTTTTTTTTTTAATTTTTTTCTTGCAACAATAATAAATAAAAAGAGAAAAAGAAAACTAACAAAATAAACTAAGAAAAATAATGAAAAAAAAAAAACTAAGAGAAAAAGAAACAAATGTTTTTTTTTTTGGCACAACAATGACAAAAAAACTGAAAAACTAACTAAAAATGAACAATAAAAAAATAATGATAGTGATTTTTTTTATTTTTTTTAAGAGTAAATAAGATAAATCTAAAAAAAAATTCTAAAGAAATATACACAAAAAGAAAATGATAGAATTACTTACCTCTTTTACAAAATTTATTGATTTTTTTTTTCACTATTACCTCCCCGGCAACGGCGCCAAAATTTGTTTAACGCCCAAACGTGACTTCCACTTAGTGATAGTCGTAGTATAGATGGGCAGTGAATTCCACAAGGAGGTAAAGAAACAAGTTAATCAATAAATAAATATTATAGATAAATAATGTGAAGAAAATAGAACAAGTGATATTTTTGTTGTTTTTTAAATTTAAAAATTAGAAATAAAGATAGAATAAAATGTGATGTAACAATAGGAAACAAGTAGGAAGGATCAAGAGTCACTAATATGCATACGTATTTATTTGGATCTTTGATTCACAAAAATTACACAAATGGATAGTTCACATCCCAACTATTCATTTGGAAGATTTAACATTGATGTACAAATATATTTTACAAAAATGTATTCAAGTGATTATTATTCTTTACCATGGAAAGATGAGATAAATCTTATGAGAAATCTAAAAATGACATTATACCATTGACAATAATATAATAAAATATTGGATATAAAACCTAACACAAATATTACTTTTACTATTTATAAAATACATAGAAAGAGCATGACTAATTCAATATAGATTTTAGCAAAATTACATATATATAAGTGAGATGGAGAAAATGATAAAGATATTATCTATATTATTTTCACTAATTTGATAATACATAGAAAGTGCATGACAAAATCTATATACTATTAGTAAACATAAATATAGATAATAAGATGAAGAAGTAGAGATGAAAGAAAATAAATCACTAAAATATATAAACTCTAAGCACATGGTGAATCAAAAATACCAAATAAAATCAAAGTGCATATAAGATCATCCTAACCTTCCTAAGAATGTTAGCCTATTATGCTAGACATTCTCATGAAATTCTAGAGAGAAAATATGAGAAATGTGATTAAAATTTGGTAGAGTTTTGCTACCTAAAAATTACATAGAAAATGTGAAGAAAGAGTCTCTATTTATAGAGGGAGAAAATGACTAAAAAGAAATTAAACAACAATTTGAGGTTTACAAAATAAATATGAAATATTAATAATAAAATATGATTTTGAAAAATCAAATCTTAGTATAAATATTAGCCTAGTTATTTTGGTGTATGGTCAAATTTCTCTTTTTCTAAAATACCACAAAAGAAGAGCTTTAAAGCTCAAAATGGGAAGTTCATGGCCCAAAGTGCTTAGGAGAGTGGGCTGGTGCAGCTAATGGGTTTGACCCATTCCCAGCGAATAGGGATATGCCACGTGGGCGGCTGGCTGGAGGGAAAAGAGGGGCCAAACCAGGTCAGCAGGCAGGTCGGGAGTTGGGCACAGGTTGAGGCTTTGGCTGCTAGGCTGCTGTGTTGAAGGAAAATGGGCTCAAACCGGGTCAGTAGGTGGGCACACGGGTGGGTCACGCAAGTTGTTGGCTTGCTGAAGCGGACGCGTGGCGCAATGCTAGCGCGCCGCCTGGCGTTGGGAGAGAAGAATACCAGGCGGGCCTGGGCCATTTGGGCCGAAATTGTGGGCCAATTTTTCTTCCTTTCTTCAACTTTATTTATTTATTTCTTATTTCTTTTCTTTGTGACAAAATGCATATTTAATTCCTACAAAATAACAATAAATTAACTCATAATTAAATATTTTCATTTATAAAATAAATCATATTAATTCAATGAAAATAATAATCAAAACTTAATTTATTTTGACATTTAAGAACAATAAATGTGTACTTTTCACCTCTAATCAAAGTCCTTGAAATATTAATTTACAATATTAAGTTCATTAAATTTTTATTACTAATGTGTCAAATAACAATATTAAAGAAATAGCAAGTAAAAAAAATATACAAAAAACTAAACATGTTTCCTTAATGTTTATATTATATGGTCAAATAGTAATTTTTCCCCTGAACTATAGCCCGTTTTGCCCCTGAATTATTTTTTGTGGCAAAAAATACCTCAAAACTATGAAAACCATTGCAAACATACCCATTTTGTTACATTTTTTTCAAGCAGTATGCTATATAATCATATGTCATATATATAGTTACAATACGAAAGTCTATTTAACTAACTGAAGTTAGTTGAAATCGAGTTTATTGACATTCAACATACAAAAATTAGTTTTAAAAATGAATATACATATTCTCAAAATTTGTCATTATACTACTATCTATATATGCATTTGCCTGTTAAGACTGTTGAATTCCGCCGTATTAGCGAAACATCAGTGCTCCATGAGCTAAGTGTTTAGAAAAATGAACGAAATGCAATATAACAGGCACATTTACAATAGTTGACCTATGTTCAATTTCATCATTTTCAAAAGGATATTTAGGATTTTTGCCCCTCGAATTATGACCTATACAGTATCGTGCCTCATTATTTTTTCGGGCCATTAAAAATTCCTCTGAACTATTCACAGTGTTGTAAAATGGGACTTTCGTCCAATGTGGCTAACGACATGATGCGTGTCTCTTTGCTTGCTGATGTGTCTTGGTCATGTCAACGCTATGTATGTATTTTAAACAAATTAATTTAAAAATATTTTAAAAAAATTATTGAAATTTAATAAATTTAAAATAAATTATAGTTTGTAAAAAATTGTAAGATTTGATTTGATTTAAAATATTTTTAGTATAATGATTTATTTTAAATTTATTAATTTTTAATAAAAAAAAAGTATTTTAATGTTTTTAAATTACACATGTAATGCTGACGTTGTCAAGACACATCAACAAGTAAAGAATCACGTCAGTATTAGTCACATTGGACAAAATTGGACTTAGTCCCATTTACAACCCTGAATAATTCGTGAAAAATTAGGGGCACGATAATTTACAGGTCATAATTCGATAAGGAAAGATCATAAATAGTCTTTTTAAAAATACAATTTTTTCATCATGTTCATGAACCAATTGTACATAAAACGGCAAGTCGTTTCGGGAAACAGCACAAACCCCATTCAAAACCCTACTACCAAACTACACTCCATTTTTTTTCGTTTGGGTCTTTCGTTCGTCTTCTTCTTCTGTGCCAGTAGTAGTGGTGGTGGTGGTGGGCGGTGCACTATGTCGGCCTTGTCCAGAGGAGGTCTTGTTTCCCGTTTCCGATATCTCTCACTCAGTCCGGCTACCAGTGCTTGTACTAGTAGTAGGAGATTCTGTAGCTCTGATTCTTTGGTGGATGCCCATGAAGCCACTCGTATTATCGAAGCCAAGCCCGGCGTCATGACCCCCAATTCTAGGCGGCCTGGCCTCATCGCCATCAAATGTGGTATGACGGCGCTATGGGACAAATGGGGTGCTAGGGTTCCCATTTCAGTGCTCTGGGTCGATGACAATATCGTCTCTCAGGTTAAGACTCCAGAAAAAGAAGGCATCGTTTCCTTACAGGTATTCTTCTTCTTCTTAATTATTATTAAGTTGTGGAAAATTTAATTTTTAAAAAAAATGTCATTTTTCTTATTCTAATGATGCTTGTTTCGGTAGTTAGATTGGTTGTGGACAGAAGAAAGAAAAACATTTGACCAAACCTGAAGTGGGTCATTTCAGAGCTCAAGGTGTTCCGATGCTAAGGAAATTAAGGGAATTCCCTGTCACAGAAGATGCACTTCTCCCAGTGGGTACTTCATTGGGCGTTCGTCATTTTGTTCCAGGCCAATTTGTAGATGTCACAGGAATCACAAGAGGGAAAGGTTTCCAGGTTGACTTACCATAACCATTTTGTAATATTACTAATACTAATACTAATACTGGGTTTGATCTGTTGCCCAAGTTTATGCTTTGCTGTACTTATGGTGTGGTGGATCAACACATCTTACCGGGTGGTCTTTTCTGTCTTAAAAGGGTGTGATGAAAAAGTATGGATTTAAAGGAGGCCCAGCTTCTCATGGTGCATCATTATCACATCGAAGTCCTGGTTCCACCGGTCAGAGGGATGCTCCTGGAAAGGTCTATACAACTTCATGTTCTAAAGCCTCATTTCATTCATTTCAGTAATATAAAATATCAACACAAACTACAAAGTTAACCTACTTTTTGTTTGTTCTCTTGGTTATTATGAACAGGTTTTTAAAGGCAAAAAGATGCCTGGGCGAATGGGTGGGCAACAAAGAACTGTTAAAAATGTTTGGGTTTACAAAATTGATCCTGCTAGGAATTTGATGTGGTTAAGAGGCCAGGTATGTTTTTTTGCGGATGTACAGGAAGGAAATCTTCCCTATGTATATCTGATAATCACAAAGTAAAACAAAATTTGTATTTTAAGCAATTCATTGGAGATGTTTGTGGAGTTACACACTGAAACTGCTTTTATTGTCCTAAGTCTTGTTGTCTAAATTTGGTATGTTCCACAGGTCCCGGGTGCTAAAGGGAACTTTGTATTTATAAAAGATGCTGTTTATAAGAAACCTGACATTTCGCAGCTTCCATTCCCTACTTACTTCCCCGCGGACGATGAGGACACAACAGAATTGGAACCTCTGGTTGCCGATCTTGGGGAAGTAGATCCATTCATGGTGGCAGATTAATCTGGTCGCGAGTGTTAAAACACCCTGAAGAAGTAGTCAGGTTGGTCAGCTTGATTAGCGTGTGATCATCATCATTGCTTTTGTAGTGAAACATACAGTTTGACAAATTTGTTGTGAGAAGAACCATATGATATGCTTAAAGAGCAAAGTGGAAGGTGGCTAGAGGGCATGTAATCTTCTTTTGTTGAGTGGATTCATCCTCGGAAAATTTTGAATGTGGCTAACCTTTCATTGGAACTGGGCTAATGAAATAAGTTTAGGAAGTTGATACTATGAGTTGATCATTTTAGGTCATGCATGTTGACAAGTTCCTTAAAATTTAAGGAAGTTTCAAGTTATAAGTTTTATTTTCAACCATGCCTTGGTCTGTAACTGGAAGCGCGTAGACAATCCATCATCTTATATTTTTTTTTTCCTTTTTGGATGTCTTTCATACAGAGTCATTTACTCAACTGAATTAAAATAAGTGAAGTATTTCAATTATGAATTGGCTAATGTTCTGAAACATCGAGTGCTCATGATACATAGAACATTGTTTGATAAGTTTGTTCTTCTTTCTCATTCATTTGTGTAAAATTGTGTCCTAAATCGTTAGATTTTGTCTTGTTGTTTTGATAGTTAAATATCTTAAGGGTAACCTAAAAAAATGAAAAGAGTGAATATAATATGATGAGTTGAGATAAGGATGTGGTGTAGGTGCACACTATTACTTTCCCCCGGCAAGAAGCCTACAATATTGTACCATATAGAAACACGAATCTAAACAATTACCACTATAGGAGAAGGTATTTATACTCTGAATGATGAAAATGAGGTGCCATTTGGAATATCCGAAAAAAACCATGCATATATACAGAATGTCATTTGTTGAAATGGAGTGCAAAAATACAAAATTGTGATGGCATTTTACCACTACATATTCATGGACATATACTACCAGAAGGTCCTTTACAATTACTAGAACATTTTTGCTACTAGTCAATATCATGTAGTTTAAACAGGCAGTCTTTGTTCGTTATTGCAATTAAAAAAAATCACTACTATTGAAGTCTTCAACAGTGACACCAGATAATTCACGCAGGCCTTTCTGTGCCAGGGAAAATCCAACTCCAACAGTTTTAACCGCATAACATTTCAGTTCCCACGCAAGGAATGTTGTACAACTTACAAAGTTTTAGCAATAAATAAAGAAAAAGCAATAGTATCTCCAGGAATTGTCAAGAAAACAGTTGAGAAAGTATGAGTCAAAGATAAAACTAAATTGCCAGAAAGGGCACATAGAAAGAAAGAGATAAGATTGACCCGACCTTGTTAGTGTTGGAAGTTAGAATGATAATCATAGCTTCCAAAAAGCTTCTCTTTCAAGGGAATCCTTCCATCCCATCTCCATTTGATTTTTACACTCTCAACCCAAATCAAAATCCTCAAATCTCATGATAATATATAGTAGCAGCAGAATAGGTACTTTTGTGTTACATGCTTGCTTTCGTAGAGTACGACTGTATTCATCCTCCACGAAGTTACCTGCTTCTTTCCTTATCTGTCTAATCCATAACGTTTATTATTCATTCTTTCTACGTAAATTTTCTGTCTTTGAGTATGTGGTATGTATGTATGTATATATGTATGAATGTTATGTCAGTTCTTTCCTAATCACTTGCCCGCTTCTTCTTATGGTTCAAAATTAAGATTTTTGACTTCAACCCAGATAGATAATCTCTATGACTGTGAATATGGGGATCAAAAGTTTTCTTCTTGCGCTCTCTATGTTATCCTCCTCGGCTTTCGCCACTTCCGATGAAGGGTTACCGAAAATAAGTCTCAAGAAGTGGCCTTTAAGCCTTAAAGGAATAAAAGCTGCAAGAATCACTCATCATCAATATCCTTCCACTCAAAATAACATGGAAGCTGTTGTATATCTGAAAAATTATCTAGATATCCAATATTATGCAGAGATTGGTATTGGTTCACCTCCACAACCTTTGACTGTTGTCTTTGACACTGGTAGCTCAAATCTTTGGGTCCCATCTTCAAGATGCATTTTTTCTGTGAGTTCTCTTTTTCTCTTTCGTCTAGTTATGACTGAATTATGCTTCTCTAGTCATGTGTCTTGAGCACTTTGTAAACGTCTCCATGCAGATTACTTGCTATCTTCATTCCAAGTTCAAAGCAAGACTCTCCTCTACCTATACCAAAATTGGTAATCTTTTCATGCTTTACATATTCTTTGTTGACATGAAATAACTGCCAAAATCACTGTTGATAAATTTGTTGTCGGTTTTCTTTTGTTATTTAGGAATACCTTGTAAAATTCCTTTTGCTTCTGGATTCATTTCCGGCTTCTTCAGCCAGGATAATGTAAAAGTTGGGGATGTTGTCGTTAAAGATCAAGTGGGTTTTTTTTATTTATTTTGTTTATGATAAATCTTAGCATTTTGCTTATATAATTCTGTCTTTCATATAATTGATGTTATGTATGTTTTGGTATCTCCTCAGGAATTTGTTGAGATCACAAGAGAAGGACTTTTAGCATTGTTAATTGCAAAGTATGATGGGGTTCTTGGACTTGGATTTCAGAATATCGCTGTTGACCAAGCCACACCAGTGTGGTATGTATAGTTTTAGCATAGTTTTGGTTATGAATTGTCATATGTTTAGTGAACATGAACACTTGTTTTTGGTATAGGTATAACATGGTAATTCAAGGCCAAATGGTCCAGAAAGTTTTCTCTTTCTGGATAAATCGAGATCCAATGTCAAAGGTGGGAGGTGAGATTGTCTTTGGAGGTATTGACTGGAGGCGTTTTACCGGTGAACATACTTACTTTCCAATTACTCGAAAGGGTTACTGGCAGGTACTTTTTAAAATGAAAGTCTTGCTCTCTCCCTTTATTACTTCCCAGTTACTAAACAGTGTAATTAGTTATGTTAATATTTCCAGATTCAGATGGAAGATGTGCTTGTTGCTGGCCTGTCCACAGGTGGTTCTCTAAACTTTCATTTTTTTTCCAATTTGTTGTGTTGTGTTGTGATGGATCATTTGTGTAGGAATTTAAGTTTCAGATCTTTTACTAACATATACTTATAAACGATGACTTCATTTAAAAAAAAAAAAAAACATTATGTATCATCATGTATGTATGTATGAAATTTCAGGCCAGTGTGCAGCTGGATGTGGTGCAATTGTGGACACAGGCACTGCCTTCCTTGCCGGTCCAACTGTATCAATTCATGCCTCAAACTTTAATTTAAAATTTTCTTTCTTGGACTCTTTGCAGTGGCTCCTTTACATCATTTAATAGCTCTTGTTTTCAGGCAATTGTTGCTCAAATTAACCTTGCTATTGGAGCAGAGGGAATTGTGAGCTTGGAATGTAAAAATGTTGTTTCAAACTATGGGAATTTGATATGGGACTACTTAGTATCAGGGGTATGTATGTTTCCTGCTTATCTTTTCTTGAACGCTAAGATTATTTGCAGTAATGAAGAAATGCATTTATATTATTTTCAATGCTTCTGGCAGTTGCGGCCTGAGATAGCCTGTGTAGATATTGGACTGTGTCCATATAATGGATCAAAATATGTGAGGTTATGAAATTTCCTTTTTCTTTTTCTCTCAGTGTGGTGTAGACAAGTTTAATTATATATCTTTATTTGAATATTCATAACAAGAACTTGACTTTTTATGCAGAAAAAACATTGAGACAGTAGTTCATAATGGAACTCAAACAGGCTCACCGGTTAATGAGACTCCATTATGTACTTTCTGTGAGATGATTGTCTTCTGGTTTCAAGTACAACTTAAACAACAAAAGGCAAAGGATAAAGTATTTAAATTTGCAGATGAGGTAAGCTCCTACTTTAAGGTTGAAACTGTTTTTCCAATTTGTGATATCAAGACTAATCATCTAAAGACTATTACTAATTAATCTTCTCTCTTAAATTCTTGGTGGTAAAGTTATGTGAAAGGCTCCCTAATCCCTTAGGAAAGCCATTTATCGATTGTGATAAGATTGGAGTCCTGCCAGATGTGACATTCACCATCGGAAACAAAACCTTCTCCCTTTCCTCGAAACAGGTGTGAGTTTTTTCTTTACTCACCTGCCAATGCCACCAATATTTTTATAGGCTTTAAGCTAGCAATAACGATAAAATCAATATTGATTTCCATTGAAAATGTTTCACATCTTTTGATATCAGTATGTACTAAGAGTTGTAGAAGGCTGGTCTACTTTCTGCATTAGTGGGTTTGTTCCTTTGGACGTTCCTCCTCCACAAGGTCCCCTCTGGTAAGTCATGTAGAATTCAATTTAACCCATATGACTTTATACAACTGCATCAACCATGCAAATGTCTATTTTTTAAGAATGAATCAAAACTGATATATTTTAAGAATGCTGATCCACATTATTGTTAGTTCATGGAAATATTTACTCGTTGAATGTTTATAGATGAAATTACGGGTTTAGTGTGTACACTTGCAGGGTTCTTGGAAATCTGTTCTTGGGAGCATATCATACTGTGTTTGACTTTGGAAATTCCCAGATAGGATTTGCAAAAGCAGCATAATGGCAGTAAACTGTTTAGATTAATACTAAGCTAGAGTTATGAGATTGTAAATTTAAGTAAAGGTATTGGTAAAGGGGTATGCACAGTACACATCCTAATTAGCCTCCAGTTGGGTTTAGGCCATAAGGTTGATGTCATTTGCTTGCAATGCAAGGATACTAGATATAATGATATCATCAGGGCTTTGTGTAGCCCTTATTCAAACTAAAAACACTGTACAATATTTCTAGCTTTTGTTGAGAAGTTTGACCAGTTGTAATATTTCTAGTTGTGGGTGCTCTGTTAGAGCTTGAGTTGTAATTGTTTTGTTGAGTTTCAATATATTCTCTTTTCATAAAAAAAAAAAAACACTGTACAATATCTCAAACAATAAATATGTAACTGAAATTCAATACATTTGGAACTTTGCCTTTGTTTTTTCAAAAACCCTGTTCTGTAATGTAATGATGGCTCCATTGCCATTTTTTTTAATCTCAAAATTCAACATTAGAGAGAAGGTTAAGATCCACAGGTATTGTTTGCATGAAAACTGATACGTTGATTCGTGGGATGAGAATTGGGGAAGGAGTGCATGTGGGCTGTTTCTTCTCCACCTCCCTTATTTGAGTCCTTTTCAATTTTTATTGCTTATTCCTGTGGTAGAGGAAAGGAATCTGAGCCATGAATTTATTCAAAAAATAGGAAAAGTAATTCATTTATATTCAGTCTTCACTGTATCATTCATTTTATTGATCTTTGCTGCAAAAGACCTATCAAATATTCATATTCATTTCTAGGTTCTGCAAAGGCGATTCTCCTACTGAGAAAAAAAAAAGTAGTGCCAGCAGCAGCTATCCCACTTCTGGAAAGAAAATGTAAATTCCTGATGTAGATTCACCCACCATAAATCATCACATTTTTATTACTCAGCCAATGTATATGATTGATTGTATCTCAATGTGTACTTGCAGAAATGTGATCTATATGTCTTAAGAATGAAATTTGCTCCTTTATTTATTTGAACAAGCAGCTTATAAATTACACATTTCAAAGTTCTGTCTTTAAGTATTATGAATTATCAGAGTGCTCAACAAGTAGCAAAAACAATTCTGATTTTTATCATTTTGATTCTTACAGCTAAATTCTGACTGTGGTACTATTAATCATAACTTTGCATACTTCTTGAGAGCTTTTTCTGCATCTTTTGCATTCTCTGGCACTGGCAGATTAGATAAAAGGGTGACCCTAGATGATGATACCAAATATTTCTTCTCCTCTGAGTTTGAAGGATCAGTCTTCCATAGTCTCACCTCCCACACCTGCTTAAAACCCAAGTTAAAGGAAATTATGATATGAATAGTGTTTTTGAGCAAAAGGGGTCACACCACACAGAGAGATAGTAGAAAAGGGATAAGAGTGAGTGTGTGTGTCAAGAACAAACCTGAACAGTTTTACCAACAGAGATGGGGGTGGCTTCAGCCAGAACAAGGTCTCCCAACTTGGCACTTTTCAAGTGGTTGATGCTGAGTTGAATTCCAGCTACCCTTTGGTAACCAGAAGCTATGTGGGCTCCTATGCTAGCCAGTGATTCAGTTATCAAAGCTGACACCCCTCCATGTAGCACCTTGAATGGCTGTTTTCATAGCCCAATCTGACATATATTAACATATTATGAAAGACTACAGAATCCATGTAAAGCTAGTAATACAAAGAAGAAGAAGACCTGACAACACTTGAGGGTGATAGGAAGGCGACCGGAGACTTTGGCTGGGGACAATTGTTGAATCTCGAAACCAATAGCATATAGTGGAAAATCCAAAGCTTCTGTCTTTATCTTTGATGAAGAATCACCTGGTGGTGGTGGTGGTGGCTGTTGCTCCTCCATATAGTTGTAAATTGCAGATAAGATTGCCTTTGTTATGATCTTCTGCTATTGGGATACTTGATCAAGATTAGATTCATGATAACAATGGATTCATTGCGTAATTTGTGTTGTAAATTCAGAAGAAAGAAAGAAACTTCTTTCTTTTTCTGTTCTTTTGTTGGATAAACCAGACGTGAGGTGGGGTGTGGAGTGAAGATGAGTCTCATCCGATTTGGCATAGTGTCCACCTCATCAGTCACTCTCATTGGCACTCTTTTATTATTATTATTATATTATATTCTCAGCACACAATAATTTTAGGAGCTATGCTATCCATCACGCTTGAAATTTTGCACGATCCACCAGTCATTTGTTGTTAGGTTCGGGTGTCATTCTTTGTACTAACATTGTTAATTTTATAAAAAAATAAATTTACTCCTTTAGTATTATTTATTTTTGCAAAATATCGTTCTAATATTTTTAGTTTTCAATAATGCTCCTATGGTGTCACGTATTTTGAAAATATAGATATTTAGTATCCTTATTGATAATTTTTTTTAATATAACTAAATTATCAGCAGTTATATATAACATGTAGCTCGCATGATTGAGACTAATTTGATTAAATTGGTAAAATTTTATTAATTAAACTTGAGTTTAGAGTACCATATATATATAATTTTAAAATACAGGTACTAAATATGTATGATTTTAAAATGCATGCTACTAAATATGTATGATTTCAAAATACAAAGTACCAAATAAGTATTATTTGTAAGCACATGTACCAAATTGATACTTTGTAATACAGGGTAGCCCTAAAAAAAATAGTAACCTAGAGTTTTGAGGGTTAAATTGAATAGTGAACAAAATTTTATGTCTCGGACTTTAATATTTAAAGGATCACTATATATTTACTGGGAGTTCATTAGAAAAAAAAAACTTAACTAAAAAAAATTGTTGTAATACTAACATTAAGCTAAAAGACATAAGCAATAAGATCATCTTCCCTCTTTTACAAAGAACAATAACAAATGGTGTAGCTGCCAGCGGCGGAAACGATAATAGTTGGGCGAGCTTAGAACGACCGGGCATTGGTTGGGGGAAGGCGACGATTGGGTGAGTTGCTGGCGAAGGTGACGACTGGGTGAAGATGGCGACTAAGCAAGGCTAGCAAGGAAAAAAACGTCGGAGGAGGGTAGGAAACAACGGGTAACCGCTCTTCAGAAGTTGAGGTTGAGGACAACTTTGATTTTTTTTCTTTTTCTAATCTGGTGGTATCTAAAATTTTCATGGGTTTCTATTTTTTGAAACAGAAAAGTTTGATTTTATGATATTTGGTGATGGTAAAGTTTACAAAGATGAAAGTTAAATATGGTTATCATAATAATTATCCAAATATTTTATGAAAGAACACATGAACTAAATATTGAGTATTCAAGTATTATTATATCTATTTAGTTTTCAAGTTCATATTTGAGTTTAAAATTTTCAGATTTTATATTTATTTTGGGATTGAAAGTGAAGAAGATAAATCAACATAGTTACATATTTTATTCAAACTTTTATGGATTTGATTAATATATATATTTTTTTTTTTTGAAAAAGAGAAGCTAGAAGACATCTAGTATGTTTTTAGCACCATTTTTCGCACCCAAATAATTTATTAAATAGAAAGAAAAAAAAGAAGAGAAACCAACGATTTACCAATAATAAATATGGAAGTTTTTTTTTTTATAGGAGTAGTTAATACTTTGTGGTAACTGATTTGATTTTGTGTATTTTTTTATTTTTAATTTCAATATTTCTAAGGATTTCCTCAAAAAAAAAAAACACTTCTAAGGATTGTGGGACCCACGTAATAAATATATTTTAAAATTAAAAGTTTAGCTTCATCAACTCCTTCAAATAATTAAATTTAATAATTCCACATGGCTCGGGATGTATTTCAATCCACGTGGCTCGGGGTGAATAGCTTTTTTCACATGATAGAGTTGACTACATACACATACTTTTAAAGACTTTGTAATGATAAAATAAGTCATGGAACCCAGCTCTCTGCAGAGAATTTCCATCGCTAGAACCATTCTCAAACACCCAAAAATGCTACCTCTAGATGAAGCCACTAGGCTCTTGATGATTAACCGAACTACTCTCACAGCCTAAACACAGTAAAAAATGCTGATACAACTTCTGTTATACACATAATTTCAAATAGTCAAGAACCAAGCTACAAAGTGTTATGTATTATCCACCTTCACTCTTTGGCACACTGGTGGAAATGAGCCTGGTCAGCCTTCTATGACAATATTGGTCAACATTGCATATGGAAAAGAAGGCAATTCAACAGAGGCTGAAATTCTGGCTAATGCCCACAACTTCATTAGCAATCTGCACTGCAGCATATAGAAACAAAAAAATATATTATTATATTTTCTATTGAAATCATGTTACATAGAGTAATATTATATTTGCAAATGAGGGTGGTTGTATGGTGCTGCTTTAAAAACCTATAACAACAACCAAGTTGCAAACTTTATTACTTATAATTGATAATTATGCAAAGATTACACAATCTATAGAACTCAAAGAGAAAGCAAAAAAGCATAGAGATGAAGATGTATATTGCAAAAGAAGAGTAAATGTTCTCTTACAATAAAAATAATCGGTCAAGCATTGTAAAGGGAAAAGATAATAAAATCACATTAAAGACTAAAATAGCCTTAAGATAATAACTCTAACACCCCTCCTCAAACTCACGATGCAGCAATAATAAGCATCAAGAGTTTGCCTACTAGAAAGTGAAAATGAGAAATAGAATGCGACTTAGTAAAGAAGTCAGCTATCGATAAAGAAGAAGGAACAAAAGTCAAAGTGATAGTGCCAAGCTTTAGATGGTAACGAGTAAAATGACAATCAATCTCGATTTGCTTGGTGCATTCATGAAAAACTGAATTGTGAGCAAGCTGGATGGTGTTGATCCCAAAAGAGGGTGTTTTAATATTTAAACTCGCAAGTGCACGAATCGTTTCGGAATATAATGTTCATGTAAGTACGAGGTCGAACCCATGGGAGTTGACTAACATCAAAAGAAACTATTTCAAACAAAGCAAGAATATTCTAACCTAGTTCCAAATATTTGATGAGATTTTGTTTTAGAAAAATAAAAGACAAGTAATAAAAAGATTTAAGATTAAATAGAAAAATGGTTTTCAAATGAGATAAGTAAAATAAGATTATTAAGATATTAGAATCCACAAAATGCAAGTTCAATAGTATTTATAAGTATATTGATTCCCAAGTTTAGATATAGTTGAAATAAATCACACTATATTTTTTTTCAAAATGCATTTTCTATTCAAGCACAAGTTACTTTAAAAAATGTAGGATTTTTCTTCACTTATACAAGATATAATTTCTAAGCATTAGTTGTGTTACAACCTAATGAAACTACAAAAAATCAAAGAGATTATTGTTATACCCAAAAATTGGAGATCAAGGACGTGGCAATAAATGTGACAAATGGCAGTGCATGGTCCGTAAAAGACACGTTAATAGTCAATAAATACATTGACTCCTCAGAGTTGTGAGAAAGTGACACGGTAGACTGACAAAGAATTTGGACTGCTTGAAAGATGTCATAGCCAAGCCAAGTGCACCTTGATCCTAGGAGGCTAAAGAGGATGCATTCTAGAAAAGCTAAGGGGAGTGCATCCTAGGAGAGCTAAGGGGGATGTATCGAGGAGAACTCAAGAAAGTGGTCTTAGGAGACCCCAAGGAGGATGTGGTCCTAGGAGACCCCGAGGAGGATGTGGTCCTAGGAGACCCCAAGGGTGTGTCCGAGGTAAGCCTCCCAAGGTTTCCTAAGTGTTGGCTCGAACATGTCCAAGGTAAGTAGCTAAGGAGAAGGACTCCCATGCAAACCAAGAATTGAGACTTAGATTTTGACAAGGGGAGTGCCTCGGGCTTGTACAAGGTGAGATGCCAAGAAGGTGCCTCGGATCACCTTGGTCCGAGGAGAGGGCCATCATGTCCGATCGGACATGTATGGAGAAGGATGCCTCAAAGTTGTTCGAGGTGAGAAACAAGATAATTGCCTCGGACCTACCCGAGGTGAGGTGCCAAGGGAGTTGGCTCGGACCACCTTGGTCCGAGGAGAGCCATGCATATACCACCTTTGGTCCAAGGAAAGCTTGAAGGAGTAATCAACATGCATGTGAGACTACGTCAAAGTCCCCAGAACGACTCTAGCAAGAATTGGTCTAGGCATCCGGGAATCTCTCACTCCTCACTCAAATTGAGGAATCAGTTGTATTTTAAACATTTATTGTAATATAAATATAAGATGAATAATAAAATATCCCTATCGAAAGGGGATATCAGTTGAGGATCCTAGGCCTATAAATAGAGGGCTTATGGGATGAGAGAGGGGCTTCTGCTGCTTCTTCTTTCTAGAGAGAGAAAATTGAGTCTGTGTATTCTAGAGAGAGAAAATTGGGTCTGTGTATTCTAGAGAGAGAAAGTGCTGATATTTAAGAGAACTCTTGTATTTTCACAATCTGTACTGAAGAAACTCAGTTGGCTCAGTCCATCTGATCTTGAGTATAGATCTATAAATCACAACTCTAAATGGATTAGGCTATTACCGACAATCGGGGCTAAACCACTATAAAATCTCTTGTGTTGTTTATCTTTCTGTTCAAAAAACTGTCTGTTGTCGTTTACATTCTCTTGAAGGCTTGTCGTATTTGACGCTCTCACGTCGTTGGCTAAAAAGACAGTCAACAATTATGTTTAGGCAAAATATGATACTTATGCTCTAAGAATTAGATGTGAACAATTTAATGAAAAACATTTAATCAAAGAATATCATATTTTTGCATAATGAAGAACTAAGTGTAATATGCTTTAACAATCAACACTAGATGAGAAATTCATATATTTGATAGAAAAATCCATAAACAATGTTGTACTAATGGGAAATCAACATACAACAAAAAATACTATCTAGTTACATTTTGCTTTATCATCATCTTAATAATCTTTGAAAAAGATTAGAAGCTCATAACTAGATTGAAATAAAAATTACAAAATAACATACTTGACATGCTCTTCAAAAGATGAAAATGGTAGAGAGAATAGTGAAAAGAAGAGAGAAAAATATGAAGTGTGGAAGAGGTTGAAAAGATGAAGAAGAGCTCCCCAAATGGTCTTACAAGACTCTATTTATAGGCAAAATATGGAGATTAAATTAATCAAATTAAAATAAATAAATTGATTAATTTAATTATGTTGGGAAGTGGTAGGATAAATAGAGTAAGTGTAAGAGTATTGGAAAGATGAAATGTTTGGTAGGGTAAAAGATTAGTGAAAAGTTAGGGTAAAAAAAAATGAATTAGGAATGTTTATTTAGGTAAGTAAAATAAGGAAGAGTGAATTGATATTTGAGTGAAAAACATTGGGAATAAAAACATGATTTTTTTTTGTCTTTTTGTGGCTGTGGCAGAGTGGGTTCGGTTTGGGCCATGGAGCTGAATTGGGCCACGGCTGTGTTGGGCTTCGGTGGGAGCAGGCTGATGTATGCTGGAGTTATTCGGTTGGAGGCAATGGGCAGCCAGGCGGATGGGAGGATTTGTTGCTGGGGGAATTCGACTATTTGGAGCATAAAGGGCAGGAGCTTCATTGATGCAGCTGGGTGCTTGCTTGGTTGACAGCTGGCTGAAGTGTGAGTGCATGGGTGATGTTGAATTGAAGAGGAACCGTGGCTGGGATATGCTGCTGGAAGAGGTTCTGGCGCCTGGGCTTCATGGCATTGGGCCTTGGGCCTACTGAAGACTTCTTTTGTTTTACTTCTTTTCTTTTATTTCTTTTCAAATCTACCATTTTTCTTGCTTTCAATAACTAAAAAATCCACATAATTCCTATAAAATAAATATAAATTAAGTGATGATAAAATATTTTCAATTATAAAATAAATCATATTAATTCATTGAAAATATTAATTAAAACTCAATTTAATTTAACATTTAGTTTCAATAAAACACACATTTTTTTACCCCAAACTAAACAACAATAATTTAAATAATTAGCTACAATATTTGACAACAAAATAACTATAAAAACACACAAAAATCTATAAAATTAAATTAAGCCTAATAAATTCAAAATTACTTAAAAACTTAATAAATTACTTAAAAACTCAAGAATTAAGCAACAATTAGAACATAAAAAGTGGTAAAATAACTCTATTTTGTAGAGTTATCAGATGGCACTCTGATTGTCACAATACATAGGAGTGGGTTGAGAATGACAAATACCCATATCTTTAAGCAACCATCTTAACCAAACAACTTCTTTAGTAGTAGATGACATAGCGCGTTACTCTGCTTCAGTGGAAGATTGGGAGACAACAGTTTGTTTCTTGCTTTTCCAAGAAATAATAGAATCACCCAAAAAGATACAAAAACCAGTAACAAACTTCTGATCTGTGGGATCACGACCATGATCAGCATCAGAGTATGCACGAAACTCCAAGGAAGAAGTGGAGGGAAAACAGCTGCCCAGCGAACAGTAGTAGGAGAGGCAACAAATTGACTAACAATGTGAACTTCATATGCAATGTCGGGGCGAGTGATAGTGAGATAAACCAAACTGCCAACAATAGTGCAATACAAAGTAGGATCATGCAAGGGAGAGTGCCATAAGAAGGAGAATACTGAACATTTAGCTCAGAAGGAGTGGCAAATACTTTTGTATCTGTAAGACGAGCACGCTTAATGATGTCAGAAGCGTATTTTGACTGAGAAAGAAGATAGCTTTTTGGGGAGAAGGCAACTTCAATACTTAGAAAATACCAGAGAGTACCCAAATCCTTCATCTCAAACTGGGAAGCTAATTGAGACTTTAACACTCCAACTCCATCTAAATCATCACCTGTAATGATCATATCATCAACATATAAGGAGAGGAGAATACGACCTGCATCAATACACTTAACAAATAGAGATGAGTCATGATTACTAGGGAGAAACCCAAGAGAAGCAATAACATTGGAGAACTTCTCAAACCATGCTCGAGGAGCCTGTTTGAGACCATACAGAGCTTTCTTAAGCTTACAAACTTCTCCATTATTGTAATGCCCCGAATTCTCCGATGTGTTTTAATGGCGGGAATAGTAGGCCGAGAGGGCCATACTTGCTTAATTATGCCATTAATTGATAAAATGTATGTATATGTGAATTATATAATAATATGATGTTAAATGCATGCATGTGGGTCCACATTTTTAATTACAGGGGTGTGATGGTAATTTGGCCCGTTGAGGGCATAATTGTATACATGTCGGTGGTATATTGTTGAGACCACATTATAATGTGGGTTTGTTTGAGCTATTCGGCATGAGATGATCTTGGATTATTAGTTAGCGGTCTAGTCATAACAAGTTTAAGTTCGGGGCTAGGGATGAGTCTCGGGGTGATTTTAATGATTAGAGCGTTCCCGGGAATTAAAGGGTAACGGGATATAAATTATTTGTGTTCGTGATTATCGAGAATAGCGGGAATTGGAGAGCGTTAATTATGATTAACGAGATAGGTTGGAAAGGACAAATTTTCCCTTGGGAGCCTTTAGAAACCCAACCATTATACCCCTAGGATAGATATAAACCCCTTTAGGCTGTGAAACAGAGGGAAAACAGAGCAAGTCTTGAAGCTTACCGTACCTTCCTTCTCCTTCATCTTCTTTGTGATTTTTGAGCCCTTGTTGAGGATTCTAGCTTGGGAAGTAGATCTTGGGAGTTTGGGAGAGTGTTCCACCATTGGAGAGCATCACAACCTGAGTTTGAGGTAAGTTTCTAGCCACTAGTTTTCTGGTATGCTCTGTTTTGGTTATAGTTTTCAGTTTGTGATTTCGTTGTGGATAGTTGGAATTAATGGAAGTTTTGATTGGGGTTTAACTTGGGTTTTGATAAGGGTGTGATATAGATCAAGTTTAGGGGTTGCATTGGATGTTTGAGTGGTGTTTAAGCTTGGTTTGAAATGTTGGTTCCAAGGGAAATCACAAGGGAAGAAAAACCATGGTATTGGCTGAACAGGGGGTTGGCCCGCGGCATGGCCAAGGAGGGTCGCGGCTCTTGAGGGATGCTGAAGGAGGCCGCCTCTGTTTGAGGGGCGGGCCACGGCATGGCTAGGGAGGGTCGTGGTCCTTAGTGGCATTTTGGCTAGAAATGGGTTTTTGGCTTGGGGATTCTAGCCTTAGGCCTCGGGATCGATCCTACTACCTGATTTAGTATTATTCGATGTCTCGGATGCTAGGTTTTGGTTTGGGAACCCTTTGTTATTCATTTTATTGATGGAATCCCATAAATGGTTATGACCAGGTAACCGCTAAGGAACCAAAAGGTTGATCATTCTCAGGGGTCGTTCTTATTATTATCTCTCGCTCGAACAGGAGGTAAGAAAATTTCACCTTATGTATGTATGACATGCGTGACTGTTATTGAGGCATGTTGATTGATAAATGTGGACATGGATTTCCTATTAAATGCTAGCGAATGTGGTTTACTTGTATATGTATTGACTAGTCAGGGACACTGACCCAAGAGTCAGAAATGGCATAGTGTCATGAACGTCGGGACAAATGAAAATTAAATCTAATCGATATCAGCGTTGAATGGCTCTAAGGCATTAACGCTGGACCGACCCTAAGGTCAATGAACTTATAAGCGCTTGTCTAGTCTAAGACTAGTTACTAGAGCCAGGGCCTAAGGCCCCGGTGACTGCTTGTCACATGGCTAGGGAACGCTGTTCCAGGGTTATGACTCTAAGGTCATGAAGAGGGTTATGTTGGTGACTAGTCACCATGCACCTATCCTGTTCGAACTAATAAAAGTTCACTTATCTATAAAGCCCCGGTGACCCTATCGTCACAAGGCTAAAGGGAGCTGGACTCAATTTAGTGACTTTTGCAACTGTCACCTATTTGTTTGGAATGATGGTCCTGAATGATTATTATGATCATTGATGATATTATATCATGCTTTATTGTGTTTTCTTGATGGGCCTTGGCTCATGGGTGCTATGGGGTGCAGGTAAAGGGAAAGAAAAGCTCACCCAACCTTGAGTGGAGAGCTTAGGTGGTGATGTGTACATGCGCGGCCGCTTGACCACCATAGCCAAGGAGTTCTCAGAGGAACTAGGGGGTTTACCCTATTTTTGCCGCTTAGGTCGGCGGGTTTGTAATTTTGAAACTGTAATGACCATTTTGAGTTGTAAATAACTTGTAAATGTTCTTGTGGGCCCATGAACAGTTTTATGTATTTAATAAAATATATCATTTCCTTTTTATTGATTTTCCACCTTAACCTGTTAATGACACTTAGAACACGTTTTTAACCAAAGGACTCGGGTAGCGGGTCAAATTTCCGGTTCACCGTAACTGCTCTGGGGTAACCAGGGCGTTACAATTATTGTGAGGGACCCCAGGAGGAGGAACCATGTAGACCTCTTCATGTAAATCACCATTCAAGAAAGCATTCTTAACATCCAACTAAGATATATTCCACTGACGAGCAGATGCAACTGCTATAAGAGCACGAACAATAGTCATTTTTGCAACAAGAGAAAAAGTTTCCTCAAAATCCATACCATACTGTTGAGAAAATCCCTTAGGGTCTGATTAGTTCGCGATTGGAAAACTGCATTTTCAAAAAGTGGGTTTCTAAAATAAAAATCCGGATTTATAGTCTTAAAACATGTTTTTGAAAATGTGATTGTTTCAGAATCCGTAAACTGTTTTGAATTTTAAAAAGTTGAATATGTGATTGGTAGAAAATTTGAAAATATAAAAAAGTGATAGATTTGTAGTATTTAGGATATAATGATTTGGATTGGGAGAAAACGTGAAAATAGTGTTTTCTATTTTGTAGCTTAAAGTTAGAATCAGTATTTGGATTGAGAATGTGAAAACAAGCAACTAATCAAGTATTCATGTAGGCCCTACCACTTTTTAGTTTTAGAAATCATAAAATTGAATTTGGATTCACTACCAATCAGACCCTTAGCCACCAATCTAGCTTTGTAGCGTTCAATAGACCCATTAGACTTAGTCTTGATTTTATAGACCCAACAAGAACCAATTGTATGTTTACCAGGAGGTAAAGATACCAAATCCCAAGTATCTATCTTGTGCAAAGCTATAGAGTCCAAGAACTTTACTTAGCTAATTGTTTAGTAGTATTATAGTATGTTTAGTATTATCTTTGTAACTGTGGATTTTTGGTTCAGACCGGGAATTATTTGGACACTCATAGTAGTACTTGTAGATTTTCTAAGTTTAACCTATAGTTTAAGAATATTAATTTTAACCTAAGGTTTGATGAATATGACTGATATTGATGGTGATATTTATTATATTATAAGGTTTAGATAGATCCAATAAGATAGTAACACTTATCATATGTATGATTATTAAGAAATTATTATTTTAATGATAAAATAAGAGAATTATAAGACTTAGTCTTCACCAAAATCTGATAGGAGCATGACATTTATCACAATTTTATTTATTTGTGGATTAGGTTGATATTTAGATAATTAAATAGATTTTTTCGTAACTTTAGGATACTGTAACTTCCAACCTGTTTTTGACCCAGTTATATTAGGAATTTCAAAAAATAGTATTTCTTAAAAGTTGTAGATAATTTAATGAGCTTTCTAACGGTATAAAGAGATATTATTTTAAAAATCAAGCTTTGAATCCTTAAATCTCTCTGAAAAATTTGAACAATTCCTAAGCCTTTAGCTGAAGGATATTCAAATATTTTCAATTAAATTTATTATTTTTATTCAAAGCCAAAAAGAAGATTTTTATTCCTAGAACTCTATAAATAGGACCTAGCACCAAACATTTTTCATTCATTCATCAAGCTAAGTTCAGAGGCTGCAAGTTGCTAGGTTATTGTGAGAGTGTAAACACTTGGGTTAGGGATTATAAGCTTGATCACTATAAGCTTACCAAACACTTGGGAAGTAAGGTCTTATAGCATTTCGGTTCAAGGTTTAGATTGGTCTTACAAGTGTTCAAGGTATTTCCACACTCTAGTTCATTGGTATTATTTTATTTTCTTTAAAGTTCTCATAGTCTTCTACTCAGCCTTCTAACCTTATTCCTATTATTGGTTAGGAAATCCAAGTTCTTAAGCACATAAGTTGTGGTAAGCATATTTCTCAATGGTTTAGTCTTCCTATTCATTTTCATTTCTTCTTCTTAAGACTCACTCTTTCTCATATGGTTTAGGAGTGTTCCAAAAGTCCCAACTTAGTCCATCATATCCCGGTGACTTTGGTAAGGAAAATAAGATAGAATCTATATGTTTATTGCTTATGTTATCTTATGTGTTATGTTATGAAATATGATACATTATGAATATGTTATGAATGTGTATGTTTGTAGGCTTGGGCTTATGCCCTATTTGACTAACAAGACCCCAAAAAGATTATGGGCATATGCCTACTTAGCTAGTAGGACCCCACTAATCTCATGGGCATAAGCTTGTTTAGTCTATGGGACCCCAAGTAATAATGGCCATTATAATAAGTGTATGTATTAAGTGTTATGATATGTCTTTACGTTTATTATGAAATTTATGTGTATGACTATGTGTTAGATTTTCCTTGCTGGGCATTAGGCTCATTTCTTTTTGTTTTATGTGCAGGAAAATAGCTTTAGAGGCGGTAAGATTCGTGACGCTTAGAGGATGTGTATCGATGGTGAATGGAGTCAAGGGGCCGAGCGTTATTCGATTCGAGGATGTAGTCTCATTTTATCTTTTATGGTTTTATATGTATTTTCCGCATTTCTTATGTAATTCTTTTCATTTAAATCATGTTTTGTTTTTAAAGACAATGGGATCTCATATCCTTCTTAGTATTTATTTGTAAGTAACTCTTATTTTACAAGTTACTCAATAAAATTATGGTATTTTCGTAAAAATGTAAGTTTATGTATAGTTTCGTTAATGGTCCAAAAAGTCTAGATTAGTGGGTCATTACAAAAGCTGAAAGTTCCTCATTCATAGCATGCTGCCAAAGAGGGTCAGTAACTGCTTCTTTATAGGATAAAGGCTCAGAGAGACAATGAATAGACACTAAAAAAGAAGTGAAAGAAGTAGAATAGAACAAATAAACAAAATGTGGTAGTTTAGTAGACTTATGAGTGTGCTGAGGATAGCGAGGAGGATCCACAATATCAGAAGGATCTAGAATAGCTGTAGGCGGAGTTGTTTCAGAAATGTCAGCCTGCGAAATACCAGTATCAATAGCTCGAGACCTGCGAGAGTAATGAAGTCGAAAAGGGACTATAGGAGCAAAAGAAGATTCAAACTCTACAATTTGAGGAACTTGAGGAGAATAGGTACTTGTATGCTTACAGAAAGGATCAATATGAATAAGATCTGATTTAGTCAAGTTGTGGGTAATGTCAGGAATAGAAAGAAGGGTATATGCTCAAGGAAAACAAAATATCTAGATACATATAATTTTTGAGAAGTTGGATCAAAACAAAGATATTCTTTTTTACCATCACCATAACCAAGGAACAGACAAAGTGCAGAGCGTGATGACAGTTTTGTACGCTCTACACTAGGACGAAGAACAAAGCAAGTAGAATCAAAGACTCTCAAAGAAGAATAATGAGGGATATGTCCATATAGTTTTTCAAAAGGAGACAAACTTGAAGTGATTGAAGATGGAGTCTTATTGATAAGGTTGGCTGCAGTGAGAACTGTTGGAAAACTTATACGTGGTCTTTATTTATTTTCATATAGATCTAATATTAAACAAGTTAATATGAGACAACTTAGAACATGTTTCTAAAATTGAATTCAAAGAGAAATAATGATAAGAACACTTACATTATACGTAGCGGAATGAATGAGTCATTCCTTCAATTTTTCTAACCCTTGTATCATTTCTGTCGCAGAGTATTACCAAGAAACTGGACCGTTCTTCAATTTTCTTCACAGCCTTCCAAAGTATCATTGGAATCACCTAGACTGGGGTGGGAAATTCTTAACACATGAGATAATACAGAGAGAAGAAGAATAAAAGAGAAAAATTGAAGCTTAGAAAATGACTTATGCAATAGGGAGAATCTAAAACCTAATAGATCTTCTCATAAACTTGTGATTCAACTTATGTTTTCAACTCTCTCTTAGCATTCCTTTTATAGACTCAATTAGGTTATTTATTTAATTAAAAAATCAAAAAAATAATAGCCAATTAACAGCCCTAGGTCGAAATTATTATGGGCTTTAGGCCTGTGAAATTTCCCATTTGATTATAAGCCCGTTGGACTTAAAATCAAAGCATGTATTATTTTCTATTGATTTAATTAATTAAATAATTATTCAAAATCTTTATCAAATTAATTATTTATAATTTGAACATTTCTTTAAACTTATTTATTAATTTAGATACTAATTTATCTTAATTAATAAATCAGCCATAATTTCTCTTTTCTTCTCTAAATTGTATAAATTTGTGAAACTATCCAAAATTGATCCGGTCAACTTTGATAATTCTAATTGATAATTAAATCAATTAATTGAGACTATCTAGATGATTTTATCCAAGGTACAGTGGGGGCCATGGGCCTATGAAATCAAACTCCAATAAGTTATCATAAATCTAACAAATAAACTGTTACACCCAGATTTCAAGCCATGAGAATTGTGACCTCGAATGCTGGGTTCATAATGAACGAACTCGTAAAGTTTGGAATCTGTCCGAGATCTAAGCATCGAGCCTGCGAAGCAGAGACGACTTCGAAGATGATAGCCTCGAAATCCTCACAAGCTCGAAACTCAATAAGAAACCTGGGTGAATGGGGTCTTGGTGGTATAGGATAATAACTTTGAATATCCTAGTGAATCACCAATAACAAGACACGGTCTACATTTATTACTGTAAATCCCCTACAATCAAGGGATATTATTTGTTCAGTTATACGCCCCTGATCTTCAGGGGACGTTTCCTTGTATATCGGATTGCAGGCATTTAATGCCATTTAATTTATTTGCATATACAGAATAACTTCCTAAAATATGTGGGATAGTATTCTGAAATCTTCTCTATAAATAGAGAGGTCATGCACCATTGTAAATGACCGAATTTTTGTGATCTTGAGAGAAAACTCTGGAAAATTCATCCTTGAAGAATTTTCAGAGGTCATCTTAAGTTTAATAACAAAGACTCGTGGACTAGGCAGATTTAACTGCTGAACCACGTAAAAAATCTCGTTTGTATTATCGTATTTTTTGGCCATTACTGATTATTGTTTACGTGCTCTTCTTTCACTGTTGACGAAAAACGGCGTCAACATAAACTTACTAACTTATTAATTCCTTGTGACTCCATTAGAGACTCGGAATTGCAATCTTGAATTCGTAGAATGCTCTATAAGCAATATAGATACGCTATTAATTATCCATTGCTACAAACATAATTGTCACTCAATCCTCTATAGACGGTCTATAATAAGATGAGACTAAAATATCGTTTTACCCATAATTGTATTTTATCCTTAGAACACTTAGTTCCTTACAACTAATATTTCAGTAAACTAATATTAATTACTGAAATGATATCTCTATCATTTAGCACCTTGAACCAAACTAAAAGGAAACCATCGTGTCACTTCTTTATCAGAAGCTAT
Organism: Humulus lupulus; assembly: GCF_963169125.1. Classification (NCBI taxonomy): domain Eukaryota; kingdom Viridiplantae; phylum Streptophyta; class Magnoliopsida; order Rosales; family Cannabaceae; genus Humulus; species Humulus lupulus. The sequence continues at coordinate 285,294,412 of NC_084794.1, read as the reverse complement.
AGATGTTCATATCTATGATTAACATTCTCACTTAATTATACTACCGAGTACCCAAGATGTAAGTATGGGCTAGTCCGTAGGGTAAGCTGGTAACGAACAAGTCAAAGAACTAAAATAATACAATCAGTTAGAATACTAACCACTCAGAATTGAGATTGAATTGACCTATGGTCAACTATATGATATGACTAGAATAGATAATAACGATATGTTTACTTATCCTATCTACTGTCAATATCGGTCCAGTCCGATGTAACAAATACATATGATCTTATCTACTTTGCTAATGTTCTGGAAAGAACATCACACTACGATGTGTAAGTAAATCATATCGTAGAATCGCAAGTCAGTGTAAATCATGTGCACTGACTAATCTTAGGACTAACTTATATTTGAACATATAATCATATTTATATTCCACTGTGATTATGTCACTCTAAATACCACTATAAATACTATTAGTTATATGCTTGGGATTTAATAAAAGTTTATATTAAACAAATAATCATGAAAATAAAACATGTGAGCAAAGTGATTGACCAAACCAAAAAATGATTTCTATTATTTTATTGATAATAAATGAGATTACAAAGAAATTGAGTTTTAATTAGGGCATAAAACCCCATCAAGAACTGCTTCTCCTCAAAACTGACTAGGCACAGATGAGGGCAACATAAGAAAACGAGCAGTTTCAATAATGTGTCTATGCTTTCTTTCAACAACACCATTTTGTTCAGGGGTATCTGTATAAGAAGTTTGATACACAGTTCCATCTAAAGCAAGCAAATCACAGAATTTATTTGAAGTATATTCACCACCTTGATCACATCTAAAACATTTAATAACAGCAACATGTTGAGAACGACGTTTCATTAGAAAAACCCAACAAAATCGAGTGTGATCATCAACAAAAGAGACATAATATCTAGACCCTCCTTTTGTACCAATGGGAGAGGGTCCCCACACATCAGAATGAACTAAGTCAAAATGTGTAATAGAGAATAAAGTACTTTTACTGAAAGGTAAATCATAAAATTTAGCAAGTTTACAACCGCTACAATCAGAAATATCATGAACTTGTAAATTTCCTAAGGTTCCTGTAGAAGCTAAGAATCTTAAACGGGAAACTGAAACATGAACAAGGCGAGAGTGCCATAAATAAAAACTAGACAATGAAGGAGACAAACGAAAAAAGACAGATCAACACTAGGAGCTACAAATACTGGTCATCTCAGCTCATCCAAAACATATAAACCCCCCGCCTACGGCCGGTCCCAATCAACTTCTGAGGCTGCGGATCCTGCACATGACAAGAAGTAGAAGAAAGGACACTGAGTAACCAGAATTACACAATTGACCAACATATATAAGGTTTAGTGAAAAGTTTAGGAATGTGGTAAACGTTAGGAAGTGATATGTAACTACCTAATTTCTCATAGGCTACCGAGAACACAGCGTTGGGTCATAATCGTAAATATTGCTCTTTTATTTAATAAAAACTTTAAAAAAAAATACATGGATCCATGGTTTTGTAAAAACAAAATACTTGTCTTTAACATAAAAATAAGCAACATTTAAATAAAACAAACTTTAAAATAAACTTAAAAAAAAAATAATAATTTGGCCCGCTTGATCTTACTCGACTATATGGTCCCCAACGAATAGATCACGAAGCTCTTAGGTCCCACTCGCCATCGATCTTTCTATCCTTAATTTGCTGAAATAAAAACATCATAAGGAGTGAGTTTCTAAGCCCAGTAAGGAAAATACAAACAAAGGTTAGTCATATAATCAAACATAACATATATTCACCAAAGTCATACAAACACAAACATCTAGATCATATCATATCTTAAGTCATAATTCTAAATCATAAATCTAAGTCATAGATCACAGGTCATACTCTAAGTCATAAGTCATAGGTCATAGGTCATAGATCATAAACCATAGGTCATAAATCATAACTATAGGTCATATATCATAATCATAACTAAAAATAACAAGTCAGATATAATAAAAAGATAAATACTTATACAGGGGTGGCAATTAAGCCCCGGACAAAAGTACGTCATACACCGGACATAGGTCCGTCATAAAGTTTTGGCAACCGAGCCTACTGGACATAGTCTGTCATACATCATTGGACACCTTAGGTCCAGACACACTTACCCCTTTATTGTATCTAAAATGTTAGGTCATACAAACACAAACTATATCATACATTACATAAACTAGATCATAATACTAAACTATCTAATTTTCCTTACCAACACCGGGATAATTGAGAACAAATGCGGGACTTGGAACACTCCTAAAACCAGCAATAAAAATTGTGAGTATTTCTAAAGAAAAGAGTTGAAAGGAATAAAACTAAACCACCAAGAGGAAACTTACCGAAAAGACAACTTAAGTTCAAATAACTTAAAAACCTAACCACAAAACCATAACAAAAGTTAGAACCTGAATGAAAACTAAAGAAACTAAGGAATCAAACAGAATTGAACTTAAGAATAAGGGTGTTGACCCAGAATTTGGTCAACTGACACGGAGTCAAAATATGCTTGATGTGAATGAATGTGTTGAGAAGAATCGAATGACAAAAAGTAATAAGAACACGATATTTTATAGTGGTTCGGCCCCAGGATCTGGTAATGACCTACGTCCACTTAGACTGTTATTGATATAAGAATCAAATGAGTGATCAAAGAACAAGGGTTCAATAAGTTTCACTAACCTCTGAAGAACAATACAATATTTCAGATAGAATTACACTAGTATCAAGTAATTCTAAAGCCAAAAGTCCCTTCCTTGAGCTATCTTTCTCTATTTATAGGCTCAAGGGGGTTACATGATTTAGTTTCCGATATTCTCTCCTAAATAACCGGATATTCAGGAGATTATGTGAGTTAAATTCAGGATCTTCAAAGATCTTTACAGTAATATTACATTGTCTGCGGAACCATCGACCAGACTGGTCGCAGGTAAGACTGGGCTGCTTACTGCTTCTAATTCGTCTTCTGGTCAATACACTAGCAGAGCTCTTCCAGGTGTCAGCCACGTGTCCAGGGATCAGTTGCCACATCATCAATGCCAATTTTTCGGTTAACATTTGCCCCCCAAGTTTATTTATTACGAGCAATAAATAAACTTTTGAGCGAACGACCCTTCGGTAACCTCACCGTGCGTGTCAGAACCCTTCGTGTGTTCTTGGAAAAAGCAACCTACTCCTGTCTAATCATGACTTTTCGGTTCCCCAGTAATAATTCGACGGCTATTCCGCTTCCCCATACTTCGAAAAAGGGAAACTGATGATTACACCTTTTTTATGCCACAGACAAACTTATATAACGTCTCCAAAGTTCCCTTTTTATTTTTACGCACGACATTGTCTTCTCAAGAAACCCTAAAAACCAGAGCTTTAATCTTCTCCGGAGACTGTTCTTCTGAAATTTCAAGATTCAACCCGAGAGTTCCTTGATTTCCGAAGACTCTTTACCATTCTCAACGATCTTCTTTCCGGTAAGTCTTCGAATCTTTATGTTTCAAATTTTCATATTGCATGCTTCTGTATACTGACTTTTGAGTTCATCTGCTTCTGGTTTGAGATGCTTGTGAGTAGAATGTCTTGTAGGCGAAAAAGGTTACGAGTTAGTTTAATAGTCGGGATCATACTTTTAGGACGTAAAATTGAAGTAAAAATTCGATCTTTAGGCTAGTTGAAAATAGGTTTTTCCCGCCCTAAGGGGAGTTGAGAAAGCTTTTTTTGAAAAAACTTTTTACTGTCACCCTTTGATCCGTTTCTCAAACTGTTCGTGTGGAAAGATTTTAGCTTTTTGTTAGAATGTTGTTGTATAAAAGCTTGACTTTTATACTTGACTAGCGCCATTATAAAAAGCCTTTAAAAAATTTCTATCCTCACCTCCCCATTCTTCTGTTTGCAGACTTTGATGCCAGATTTGTGGGGAGGTGAACGACCCATCGACGACAATCTTCTCGCCCAGCTGCTCGAAGGCGAAGAACAACCGGCCGACCGAATCCACGAGATTCCTTTCTCACGATCCTCTTCCAGACCTCGTCCTTCTCCTCCTCAAATGGCTCGTTCCAAATTCGTAGGCAAGAAAAGACCTGAATCCAACGATAGTCCAAACCTTTCTGCCCAGCCTGATTCGCAGGCTAGGGTTCCCTCGACCATCGGTCGAGACAATCCTGTTCCTGACCCTAACATCCAAATTAGAGCCCGCCCTCGCCATCAGATTCTACCTGATGTCGAGTGGTATTTCTCCCCGACCAGCCTAGTGACTCCTCGGATGGTTGCTAACTATTTCAGGAAGTATCCTCTCACAGGGGTTATCATTAAAATTCCTGCCGCAGACCAAAGGGCTAACCTCCCCGGAGGAATATATAGCGCCTGGTCTCGGTATCACATAGAGGCGGGGGCTTTCCTCCTTCTACATCCTTTTTATCAGGGGGTGGCTAATTATTTCAATGTCGCCCCCTTCCAAATTACTCCAAACAGATATAGAATGCTGGTCACACTCTATATCCTGTACAAACTTAAAAAATGGCCAAAATCTATCCCCCACAAGGTCAATTATCTTTTTGACCTTAAATCCAACCCGCAACAATATGGGACGGGTTTCTTCCATCTTTGTCACCAGGAGACAAACCAGACGTTCCTGAGTGACACTACGCACATATCCAACGTGGGGCAGTACAACAAGGAGTACTTCCTTACTCCGGACATAACCAGCAACAACCTGGCTTTTGCTCGAGGAGGTAAGTGCTGTCTTTTACTGGTCGATAATTTTAATCAAAGAGTCTCCCTTCATTCTTCTCAAACTATACTTTGTCTTTCAGGCCCATGGTTACGTCCGACCCCAACACCAGACATGGTGTTGAGGTCCAATGCATTGGCCAGGATGACAGACGCAGAAAAAAGCGTCAAATCCCTGGTTACTGATGAAAACCTGAGGTTGTCTGGCCTCCTGGCTCCTCGCCATGAAACAAGAGGACCCGTGGTAGCCGATGCCACTGCCGAGGGGGTTCCCGAGTAGCAACCTCCTGCATCTCCTCTATGAAGGAGGCCGACGGGGGTTACAATCAGGGAACCCACAGGCAATCCTTCCGCAGAAAGGCCTTCTGCTCCCCAAGGCAAGGGGAAACAAAAGGCCAAAGAGCTGGTTGTGGACTTGGGGGAATCCTCTGATGAGAACGGTAAAGTTATTTTGCTTTTAAATAGCTTGCCAATTCCCTGTCACTTGTTTGACGGGGAAGGAAACTTTACATATACTCCAAATCTAGGGCCAGACTTCTTCGTGCCAGATAGTGAGTGTGTGACTAATAGAGCCAGTAGTATATCGACCAGTAGTTGTAGCTCGGGTATTAACTTTGTGACCTTCTTTTCTGTTGGATAAAGAGTCTTCATCTGCCTTTATCTTACCCTTTTCATGTTTTTACTTGTATGCAGATATGGCCACTCCCAACGTCTTCGACCTATACCATGCTGAGGAGGAAGAGGAAGTTCCTCAGCTTCGGCGAAAGTCGTCAAGGAGACACAATGGCGAAACGAGCTAGGGACCTGCCAAAAAGAGTCGAATAGAAGACCCTCCCAAAGACATGCCGACTGGGCAAACTTCTGCTCATCCTCCGGCTCCTGCTGAGAAGCAGACTCCTCCTACCCCGTCAAACCCTCCGGCTGCGCCCACTGGGGAACAAAACAAGCGGGAAGAAACTCTTGGGGCCAAACTCTCGAGCCATGCTTTACGAGCAGCCAAAGACCGCCTCGCGCACATCGTGAAGAACGACCGCGTCAAAAATGCAATGGTTGAGGCAGAGAGTATGGCGGTTGATAACTCTACAAAATAGAGTTATTTTACCATCTTTTATATGTTAATTGTTGCTTAGTTCTTGAGTTTTTAATTAACTTATTAAGTTTTTAAGTAATTTTTAAATTTATTAGTCTTATTTTGATTTTATATAATTTTGTGTGTTTTTATAGTTATTTTGTTGTAAAATATTGTAGTTAATTATTTAAATTAATGTTGTTTAGTTTGAGGTATAAAAAAATGTTGTTTTAGTGAAACTAAATGTTCAATTAAATTAAGTCTTAATTAATATTTTCAATGAACTAATATGATTTATGTTATAATTGAAAATATTTGAATTTGATTTAATTTATGTTTCTTTTGTTAGGAATTTTGGTGTATTTATGCTCTTGAAAAGCATTGAAAATAAAGAAAAAAAAAATGACATTTTCAAAGAAAGAAATGAAAAAATGGCATAGAAGCCCACCAGCCCAGCCACCACGGGCCCAAGCCCACTGCTGCCTCCAATCAGCGCGCGCCACCTGTCCCCACTTGGCACCACACTTCCATCTCCTCCCAGCCGTACGCCTCACCACCGAAGCCTTCATCACCCAGCATCTTCATTCCTTCAGCAAGCCAACAAGCCAACTTGGGCCTCTTCAGATCACTAGCCCAAGGCCCACTCCCATCACTTGCCTCCTACAGCAGCTCCACGCCTGGCACAAACAGCCCAGCCGCCTGCCTTCAATCAGCCTCCAAAGCAGCAAGAGTAGCCTAGAAGCCATTCTCTTGCCCGAAGCCGTACGGACCAGCTTTTGGGCCACCTGCCACCAGCCTGGCCCAGCTTGTCCTCAGCCCACAAGGCCGCTTGCCATCAGCAGCCTAGTGCTGCATTTTTGCCACTTTTTGAGCCTAAATTGCCTAAGTGTACCGTTTGTCCCCTATGCTCAAAATGTCACTTTTTACCCTTTTGTCTACACACTTTTACCCCAAAATCATCATCACTCCTACAAATTACCCCTATTTACCATCTTATTATCAATTTAATCAATTTACTTAAATTTAAATTGATTATTTTAATAATGTCATTTTGGTTATAAATAAGGGTTTTGAAGACCATTTTGGGGTGCTTAATGTTTTTGGTTACCATCTTTTTCTCTCTACCATTCTCTCTTCCATTTGGGTTTTTCAAGAGCATTTTGCAAGTATGTATGTCTTTTATTTTGTAATTTATACTCTAGTTATGTGCTTCTAATCTTTTTCATAAGATTATTAAGATCATGATGAAGCAACTTGTAACTAGGTAATATTTATGTTGTATGTTGATTTCCCTTGTAATGCAACAAAGTCTATGGATTTTTCTTCTTCATATATTTCTTTCATCTTAAATATCTTGTATTTTAGATTGTTAGAACATATTTACACTTTGTTCTTCATTAGTGCATAAACATAATGTTCTTTGTGTAAGATGTGTCATTAAATTGTACACATCCATGCTTAGAACAAAAATATTATGTTTTGCCTTATAAATAATGTTCATTGATTTATTTGTTATTTCATTAGATTGATTTACACTAAATGCTTTGAAATTATAATTTTGAAAAGTGAAGAAAAATCCTATCTTTTTATAAGAAATTTGTGTTTAAAATTATAAATCTTTTTGGAAAATGATAGTTTAAATTATTTTAACTATCACTAAAACTTGGGAATCAATATACTAATAAATATTATTAAACTTACATTTTGTGGATTCTAGTATCTTAATAATCTTTTCTTTTAACACTTATTGTCAAATCATTATTGGTTTATTTTCATTCTCTTAAATAGCTTTATTTTTCAATCATTTATTTTATGTTCATAATATTAAAACTCATCAATCTTTGGAACTAGGTTAGAATTTATTACTTTTGATTTAAAATAGTTTTTTTTTTATTTTTTTATTTTAGACAACTCCTTTGGGTTCGACCTTGTACTTACATGAAAATTATTCTATAAATACGATTCGTGCGCTTGCGATATATAAATTTTTAAACATACCCGTTTTGGGTAGATCAGCGGTCGACCAAATTCTGAACAGGACCCGGAACAAAATAGCCAGCGTAAGTACTTCCTTATCTCTTAGGCCATAGTCTTTTATTCTTTGCAACAGGTTCTAACTTTATCTTCTGTCCTCAGGCTTTGCTGTCTGCAACTGCTGCTCGTACCCGCACCCAAGCCACCATCGAACAGGCTCGGGCAAAGGCTATCAAGAGGTACCAGGTAAAAGCAGCCGAGGAACTTTCGGCTGCAGAGGCCAAGCATGCAAAGGAGTTGGAGGCGATGGTTCAGCAGAGGGATGCCGCGGTGACAAAGCTATCAGAGGCTGAAGCTTCGAAGGCTGCTATAATAAAGCAAAGGGAGGAGTATCAGGAGGCCAGCTGAGTCCAGTATCGTGAAGTCAAGAGACTGGGTGAGGAGCTTAAGTCCAAGGACGAGGCCATTGTTACTCTTGAGAGCCAAATGGAGCAGCTGAAGCTTGACAACTCCAAGAATCTGGAAAGGTATAAGAAGACGACGCTCTGGTGTTTTTACAACTTCTGGAAACACAATCAGGGCGCCGACTTCAGCTATCTTTCAGAAGATGTTAGGACTGCTGAGCTGGCTCGCTGCACTGCTCAACTAGCTGAAGAGGAGGCCAGAGCAAGGATCCCTGCTTCTCCAAGCATTGCTGGTGCAGAGGAAGAAGGAGTCGTTGAGGACGCGACCAATCAGAATGCTAATAAAGATCCTCCTGCTCCTAATTCCTCTTGAGCCTTTATTATTTTTTCTTTCTTTTGATTACACGACCCACAGGTCGTGATGTAAAGACAATACCTTTTTTGAATTTGCTGCGTGGGCAGCAAACTTTTCCTTTTATTTGAACAGTTACATCCAAGCAGTGGTGCTTGCGGTGTAAAAGATTGCTTCATGATGCTATAACATTTTTATTTATTATAACATTTGTCCGTATGACCGAACTTAGCATAGTACTTTGGCTTGATTTAACAAAATATAAAATTTGAAAAATACTCTAAGTACCTCAGCATGCTTTCACTCATTTTGTTCGTGTGTTTACATACCTCATGGTACGCTTTGCTATCGATGTGCCTTATATGCCCCCCAAGTGATCGAGGAGCTTTAGGTCCTTGGTCACTTGCCTTGACCATGACCTGTTCGAACATTTCTGCTCGAGTGAAAAAGTAATACTTGTAATATAGCAAAACAACACACGTAATGAACAAATACTTGTAAATATAAATTCACAAAGGATGGCAAGAATGACTGGCTGCGCACAGTCCCTTATAATCTCGTATTAAAAATGGACTAAACATGTCTTTACGAGTGATTCTGAAATAGAATCTTTCATATACGAGCGATTAGCCATACAACGTGGCTAACCCTCTTTGCAAAACTTGTAAAAAGTAAAATTTAATACAAGCCAGTCCTTTAAAAAGGACTGTTCACTGATAATACTTGCGCAGGTGTTCTCCATTCCAATAACGTGGAACGAGATCTCCGTTTAAGCGTGCAAGTTTGTAGGTGCCCGGATGAAGGACTTCTTCAATCTGGTAAGGTCCTTCCCAATTAGGTCCGAGTACTCCAGCAGTGGGGTCGCGGGTATTTAAGAAAACTCGTCGTAGCACCAAGTCACCGACGTTGAATTTTCTTTCTTTAACTGTGGAGTTAAAGTACCGAGCGACTTTTTGCTGGTATGCAGCAACTCGGAGTTGGGCCTTCTCTCGTATCTCGTCAATCGAGTCTAGGGACTCCATCATTAGTTGGCTGTTTTGGTCCTGGTCGTATGTTAGGCGTCGATGTGAGGGGGGATCTAACTCGACAGGTAACATAGCTTCATATCCGTAAGCTAGGGAAAATGGGGTATGACCTGTCACTGTTCGGTGAGATGTTTTATACGACCAGAGGACTTCGGGCAGTTGCTCTGGCCATGCTCCTTTAGCATCTTCAAGCCTCTTCTTCAGGGTATCTTTAAGAGTTTTATTCACGGCTTCGACTTGTCCGTTTTCTTGGGGATGCGCAACTGAAGAAAAGCTTTTAATAATTCCATGCCTTTCGCAGATATCGGTGAATAAGTCGCTGTCAAATTGGGTTCCGTTGTCTGAAACTATCTTTCGGGGCAAACCATACCGACAAATAATGTTCTTGATGACAAAATCAAGAACTTTCTTGGTCGTGATGGTAGCGAGTGGTTCAGCTTCAGCCCATTTGGTGAAGTAATCAACTACCATGACTGCATACTTTACTCCGCCTTTCCCTGTAGGAAGGGATCCAATCAAATCTATCCCCCATACTGCAAAAGGCCACGGGCTTTGCATCTGTTTCAATTCGTTTGGAGCTGCTCGTGGAATCTTGGAAAATCTTTGACATTTATCGCATCTTCTTACAAATCCCATCGATTCTTCGTTCATAGTTGGCCAGAAGTAGCCTTGCCTCAGAATCTTCTTTGCCAACTTTGCCCCCCAGCGTGATCCCCGCAGAAGCCTTCATGCACCTCTTTCATGAGTTCCTTAGCTTTTTCTGGTCTAACGCATCTGAGTAATGGCATTGAATATCCTCTTCGGTACATAACACCATCGACCAATATGTATCTAGCGGCTCACCTTTGTAGAGTTCTAGCTTTGTTTCTATCTGCTGGTAGCACACCGTTCGTCAAATACTCCAAGTAAGGTGTCATCCATGTATCCTCCATTCGAATCTCCATATTGGTCTCGAATGCTTGTATGCTTGGCTCACTCAGTATTTCTACTGGCACAATGTTCAAAGTGTTAGCATCCTTTGCGCTCGCGAGTTTTGCAAAGGCGTCTGCGTTTGAATTCTGATCCCGTGGAATTTGTTGAAGGGTGTACTCCGTGAACTGGGCTAGCAAGTCTTTTGTTTTATTCAAGTAGGCTACCATTTTTAAACCTCGCGCTTGATATTCTCCTAGAACTTGGTTTACGACCAGCTGTGAGTCACTGTAAATATCAAGCATCTTTATGCTCAGATCTTTTGCCATTCTCAACCCAGCGAGGAGCGCTTCGTATTCGGCTTCATTATTTGACGCGGTGAAGTCGAACCTGATGGCACAGTGAAATCGATGCCCTTCCGGCGTTATCAATATCACTCCCGCTCCAGCGTGGGATTCGTTGGACGACCCATCCATGAATAACTTCCATGAAGGAGCTTTGTCTTGAGGCTCAGGCGCTTTAGGCTGTTTGCACTGCTCGCTGTCTGGGAGTTCGGTGAACTCTGCAATAAGATCGGCCAAGACTTGTCCCTTGACTGCTGCTCGCGGTGAATAGGTTATATCGAACTGCCCTAGTTCGACTGCCCATTTTAATAATCGTCCAGCCGCTTCTGGTTTTTGGAGGACTTGTCGAAGGGGCTGGTCAATTAAAACTGTGATAGGATGGGCTTAAAAGTAGGGGCGTAACTTTCTAGAGGCCAGGATTAAGCAATATGCTAACCTTTCAATTGGTGGATATCTCAATTCTGCCCCGATCAGTCTCTTGCTAACATAGTAGACTGCTTTCTACACGCCTTCGTCTTTTCGCACCAGCACCGCGCTAGCAGCAACTTCAGTAATTGCCAGGTAAATAAACAAAGTTTCTCCTTCGATTGGCTTTGATAAGATGGGAGGCTGTACCATATGAGTTTTCAAGGCCTGGAATGCCTGTTCGCAGTCTCCTGTCCATTCAAACTTCTTATTTCCCCTAAGTAGATTGAAGAAAGGGACGCACTTGTCTGTTGACTTCGAAATAAATCTACTTAGGGCTGCGATTCTTCCGGTTAAACTTTGTACATCTTTGATCCTTTCTGGAGATTTCATGTCGATCAGGGCTTTTATCGTGTCGGGGTTGGCCTCGATTCCTCCTGAATTTACAATGAACCCCAAAAACTTCCTTGATCCAACTCCGAAGGAACATTTAAGGGGATTTAACTTCATTTGGTATTTGTTAAATACATCAAAGCACTCTTGTAAATCTCTTACATGTCCTTTTGCCTTTTTAGACTTTACCAGCATGTTGTCCACGTATACCTCCATGTTTACTCCGATTAGCTCCTTAAACATGTGGTTGACTAGCCGCTGGTAAGTCGCACTTGCATTTTTCAGTCCGAAGGGCATTACTTTGTAACAGTATAAGCCTGTATCGGTCTGAAAGCTGGTGTGATCCTCGTTAGGGGGGTGCATGCTAATCTAGTTGTAGCCCGAATATGCATCCATGAACGAGAGGATCTCGTGCCCTGCAATTGCATCGACCAGCTGGTCGATTCTTGGGAGTGGGAAGCAGTCCTTTGGGCAGGCTTTATTGAGGTCTGTAAAATCCACGCAGGTCCGCCACTTGCCGTTACGCTTGGGAACCAGCACTAGATTGGAGACCCACGATAGATAAAATGCCACCCTGATGAACCCATTCTCCTTTAGTCTTTCAACCTCTTCTTTTAAGGCTCTCGATCTATCCTTATCGAGAAACCTTCTCTTTTGTTGCACGGGTGGAAAAGTCTTGTCTATATTCAGGACATGGCTGATAACTGCAGGATCTATCCCAGCCATGTCTTTGTGCGACCATGCAAAAACTTCCTGGTTCTTCCGCAAAAATTCCACCAGTGCGTGCTTCGTGGTGGGCTCTAGGTTCTTCCCGACCTTTACGACTCTGGTCGGGTCTTTTTCATCGAGTTGGACCTCTTCCAGGTCCTCGACGGGTCCAACGTTTTCTTCAAAATCCCCAAAGCGAGGATCTAAGTCTCTATCCTCACTTTGGGCAACACCCTATTTGGTGACTTCATCACCAGATTGGGCTTGTGTATCAACTCCCATCTGCAACCTATCCGAGGTAGTGCTCTTCAGCGTTCCGTTCTTTGCCTTTGTGATTGAGGCGTTGTAACACTCCCTGGCTTCTCTCTGGTTTCCCAGCACACGTCCTACTCTTGCGTCCGTTGGGAACTTCATGGCTAAGTGCCACATAGAGATGACGGCCCGTAGATCAACCAGTACAGGTCTTCCAATGACGGCATTGTACGCCGAAGGACAATCGACCACTACAAAAGTGGCGAGTAATGTCCTTGTTGCAGGCGTTGTACTTGTCGTCACTGGTAGTTTGATCAATCCGGCGGGGGCAAGTCCTTCTCCAGAGAAGTCGTATATCGCTTGGTTGCAGGGCTCCAAGTCCTTAACGGACAGTTTCATGCGTTCCAGTGTAGACTTATACAGGATATTCACTGAACTTCCTGTATCGACCAGCACTCTCTTCACCATCATGTTGGCCATCTGGATATCCACGACCAGCGGATCGGAATGTGGGAACCGGACGTGTTGGGCATTGCCATCAGAGAAGGTTATTTCACCCTCATCTGACCGAGCCTTTTTTGGTGCACGGTCCTCCACAGTCATCATCTCGATGTCCTGGTCGTGGCGCAGAGTCCGAGCATATCGTTCCCTGGCCTTTCCACTATTTCCCGCGAGGTGCGGGCCTCCACAAATGGTCAATAAGGTGTCAGTCACGGGGGCAGGCTGTAAGGGTGGCGAGCATTGGCGCGTGGGAGCTTGCTCGTTGCTACCCGGAGCTTCTCGTTGGGAATTCCCCAAGGCCCGTACGTATCTTCTCAAGTGTCCTTGTCTAATAAGGAACTCGATTTCGTCTTTCAGCTGGTTGCATTCGTTGGTGTCGTGTCCGTAGTCGTTATGGTAACAACAGAACTTGGTAGTGTCCCTCTTCGAAATATCCTTTCGAATGGGGCTAGGTTTTTTATAAGGCACACTAGATCTTGTGGCCTGATAAACCTCTCCCCGAGACTCGACGAGGGCAGTGTAGTTAGTGAATCGAGGTTCATAACGGTTACCCTTCGCCCGCTTATTGTCGGAGGTGGAAGGCTCGTTATACAACCGTTTTCCACCATTCTTGCCATTGCCGTTGCCGTTCCCATTGCCTTTGCCGTTCCCGTTAGGTTTGAACCCATTGGCGGCTTTGGCGGGCTCGGCTGTTTTCTTATCCTTGCCAGAAGGCTTTCCATCGTCGGCAATGGCATCTTCGAGCTTGATGTATCGATCAGCCCGGTCTAGGAATTCCTGGGTAGTTCTTACTCCTTCCTTCCGAAGGCTTTTCCAGAGGGGGGAGCGACGCCTAACTCCTGCGGTTATGGCCATCATTTTGCCTTCGTCTCCCACCATTTTTGCTCCAGCTGCTGCTCGCATAAAGCGTTGGATGTAGTTCTTCACTGATTCTCCATCCTGCTAGCGAATTTCAACTAGCTGGTTTGCTTCGGTCGGATGCACACGACCTGCATAGAACTGTCCGTAGAACTCCCTTACGAACATTTCCCAGGAAACTATGCTTGCGGGAGGGAACTTAAAAAACCACTCCTGCGCGACCTCAGAAAGTGTTGCAGGGAAGATCCTGCACCGAGCGTCTTCGGACACTTTCTGAATGTCCATTTTTATTTCAAACTTATTGACATGAGATACTGGGTCTCCGTACCCGTCAAAGTTTGGAAGTGTAGGCATTTTGAACTTGCTTGGAGTTTCTGCATTAGCTATCCTCTGTATGAAAGGAGTGCCTTTCCTCCTATCGTGGTCGATATAAGATGTCCTTCCCTCGACCAGCTGTTGCACTGCCTGGTTGAGGGCATCTATCTGGGCCTGTATAGCGGCAGGAATCGTTGTGGCCTCTGTTGCTGGGGGGACGTTCTCGCCATGTCGCTCGCGGCGATCGTTGAGTACGTCTCGTAAATCCTCGTCTCTTCTCCGCTGCTCGCTACCCCCGAGCCGGTTGAAGACATTATTTTGCCTGGGCTGCCCCCCAGCATCCCGTCTATTGGGTTGGTCATCTTGAGGTACCTGGCTCCCGCCTCTACCTCTTTCTTCGTTCCTCCTACCAGCATTTCTCTTGCCTGAGTCGGCCTCATTATATCCATGGCCATCTCTGAACCTCGATTGGCTATGGTGGGATCGACTGTTCCCTCGATTTCCATCCCTGGCTGAAACGTCCCGAGCGTTAGAGGGCGGCCTGCACTGGTCGTTGTGTCCCCGTGCATTATCATGCCGTGGGGGACCCCGGACCGCAGAGCCTAACTCTGAGTCCCTCCTGTTATCAGGAGGGTACTGACCTCTGTTCGGTAGGTTTGGCTCATTACCCCTACGGCGTCTAGGACTGCGAGGCTGGTGCTCGGTCCTATTCTGCCTCTGCTGCGGGGGATTACCACGACCAGCTTGGGATGGTGGCTGTGCCTCAGGGTTCAGTGGGACATCGTCATGAGGCACCTGAGGCTGCTCGGGCCTTTGCGGACTTGAGGCTTGGATTGGTGGGCTAGGATTGGGACCCCTCTGGGGTGGCCCATTTGCAGGTTGGTCAGGCTGCGAGACAAGTGCGGCCTGATTCCTAGCCAGTTGCAAGGCTGTCTCGAGGGCTGCCATGGCTTCGCTCTGGCGGCGGTCCATCTCCTCCTGCCTTTCGCTTAATTTCTGCGCGCTGCCGTTCAATCTCCTGCTGCTGTCGCGCCACAACTTCAGCAGCAATCACTTGACTGGCTTTCAGATTAGCCAGCTCTTCCTGCAACGCCCCCAGGGTACTCTTCAGCGTTGCATCATCCATCTCTTCCTCCTCGAAGTCCAGATGTGGCTCATCCTCCGCCACGCTTGCAGGGGGAGGAGGAGGTGGGTTTGATGGCGCAGCAGCGGCCGCCTGTCTAGCTTTCCTTGCAGTTTTCGCCATTGGTTTTCTCAACAATGATAAATCAAGCTCTCAATGAAAGCACCAGAATGTTGACCCAGAATTTGGTCAACTGACACGGAGTCAAAATATGCTTGATGTGAATGAATGTGTTGAGAAGAATCGAATGACAAAAAGTAATAAGAACACGATATTTTATAGTGGTTCGGTCCAAGGATCTGGTAATGATCTACGTCCACTTAGACTGTTATTGATATAAGAATCAAATGAGTGATCAAAGAACAAGGGTTCAATGAGTTTCACTAACCTCTGAAGAACAATACAATATTTCAGATAGAATTACACTAGTATCAAGTAATTCGAAAGCCAAAAGTCTCTTCCTTGAGCTATCTTTCTCTATTTATAGGCTCAAGGGGGATTACATGATTTAGTTGCCGATATTCTCTCCTAAATAACCGGATATTCAGGAGATTGTGTGAGTTAAATTCAGGATCTTCAAAGATCTTTACAATAGTATTACATTGTCTGCAGAACCATCGACCAGACTGGTCGCAGGTAAGACTGGGCTGCTTACTGCTTCTAATTCGTCTTCTAGTCGATACACTAGCAGAGCTCTTCGAGGTGTCAGCCACGTGTCCAGGGATCAGTTGCCACGTCATCAATGCCAATTTTTCGGATAACAAAGGGTACCTCAGTTGACCTTATGGATTGGTCTAACTCCAATACCGAAACACTCTAATCCTCACTTCCAAAGTGTTTGATAAAGCTTAAGAATGGCAAAGCTTTTTCCCAACCCAAGTATTTATTACTCTTAAGGTCTCACTAGCACCTTGGAGTCTGATCACAACTAAAGAGTGAATGGAAGGGTTGGGCTCTAAGTCCTATTTATAGAGTTCTAGGAATAAAGATCTTCTTTTTGGCTTTGAATAAAAATAATGAATTAAATTGCAAATATTTGAATATTCTTCAGTCAAAGGCTTAGGATTCGGTGAAATCGTTCAAAGGTAGGTCTAAGTAGTCAAAGCTTGTTTTAAAAATTAAAAAAAAAATAGAATCCTAACTTCTAACTTCCTAAATCTCGTAACTCTAAACTCATCTATAGTAAAATCATCATAACTGGAGCTGTAAGACTCCAATTTAGACCATCTTTATACCGTTAGAAATTTAATTTAATTATCTACAACTTTCTAGAAATACTATTTTTTGAAATTCATAATGTAACTGGGTCAAAAATAGGTCGGAAGTTACATTACCCTAAAATTACGGGAAAATCTATTTAATTATCTAAATAACAACCTAATCCACAAATTTCTTAACTAACCATAAAATAACAAACTCTAATTCCCTAATAATCATGCTTATGACAAGTGTCATATTCTTATTGGCTTTGAATAAAAATAATGAATTAAATTGCAAATATTTGAATATTCTTCAGTCAAAGGCTTAGGACTCGGTCAAATCATTCAAATGTAGGTCTAAGGAGTCAAAGCTTGTTTTAAAAATTAAAAAAAAATAGAATCCTAACTTCTAACTTCCTAAATCTCGTAACTCTAAACTCACATATAGTAAAATCATCATAACTTGAGTTGTAAGACTCCGATTTAGATCATCTTTATACCGTTAGAAAGTTAATTTAATTATCTACAACTTTCTAGAAATACTATTTTTCGAAATTCATAATATAACTGGGTCAAAAATAGATCGGAAGTTACAGTACCCTAAAATTACGATAAAATCTATTTAATTATCTAAATAACAACCTAATCCACAAATTTCTTAACTAACCATAAAATAACAAACTCTAATTCCCTAATAATCATGCTTATGACAAGTGTCATATTCTTATTGACTCTATCTAAACCTTAGGTTATAATAAATAATACACCTAGAACCAACAATATTAATCAAACCTTATGTTATAATTAATATTCTTAAACTATAGGTTAAACTTATAAAATTCATAACTATTGCTATGAGTTTCCAACTAAGTCCCGGTTTGAACCAAAATCTACGGAATCTAAAATACTACAACTACTACTATCTAGCTAACTAAGTAAAATTCTGGGACGCTACATGATAAATGAGGACTGACAATAGAACCAACATCTGCTAATGGCATAGGAGTACCATTAGTAGTCATGACAGACACAGATGATGCAGGACACAAAGAAACAAAAGATTTCAAATGTGGAGACATGTGGTGTGAGGCTCCATAATCTAAAATCCATGTAGAGGAGGTCATACCTGAAGTGTTAGTAGGGGGCTGACCTAACGAAGAAGTGGCAGACATGGCATGTGGCTGCATGCTAAGAAACTTATGAAATTGTTCTAAGAGGGTAGCAAGAGTAGGATTGGAAGATGAGACCCCAAAATCATATGAGTCAGATGGAGGTACAGTAGCAGCGACATTAAATTACAGAGGACGGTATGGTCGAGATTGTGAGTGGTTGCCAAAATGTAGTTGGCTACTATAATGAGGCAGTTGATTGCCAAATTCTGGTTGGTTAGCATGATGAGGTGGCCTGAACTAATTTCTCTGTTGCTGTGGTGCACAATTTACTAGTTTAGGACACTAAGTCTTTCAGTGACCCTTTTGTTTACAAAAACTGCATTCATCAACCCCAACCTTTGTGTGAGATTTCTTCTCATGGCAAATAAAAGGTCTAAGAGGAACTGCCAAAACAGAAAGACTAGGTACTGGGAGGATGTCTTTTTCTACTTGAGTACTTGAGATAAATTTCATCAGTCAGCAACTCACTGGAGTACGATGTGAAATAGAGCCACGCAGCCCCTCAAAGTCATCACGAAGTGCCATTAAAATTTGAACCAGTCGTTGCTCCTTCCTACAAGCAATATAAGGTGCAAAAGCTTGTAGCTCTTCAGATTCAGTAAGAGCTAATTGATTCCAAAGATCTGTCATAACTGAATAGAACTCTTGAATACTCGTATCTTTCTGTTCAATAGCACTAATATTTGATTCTAACTGATATTGTTTTGCAAAGTTAGACTGTGTATACAGTCTTGCAAGATGATCCCAAACTTCTTTTGATGCTTCATACTTAGCTAATTGGGTACCTATTGAGTGTTCCACAAAGTTGTTTATCCAAGTGATGATTTTTGAATTATCCACTTCCCAATTTTCTAGCAAAGTTGCATAATCTGCTTTGTCATTTGTAGGTTTAATCACAGTTCTAGAAACATAACCCCACATCTTTTTCCCTTTCAATTTTTTTTTTCATCACATAGTTCTAATAAGAGTAATTATTTCCATCTAACCTCACACTAATTGATTGAAGGGAATTATCTCTATTACTTGCCATTATAGACACAAAACAAACTTCCAACAACTAACTCAGTCAAAAATTCTCAAATTTCACAATCTGACGAAACCCTAAAATTGCAGACGGACACAAAAATCACATACCAAGTTGTTGCAATGGTGCTCTGATCCAAATCACTGCATTATGAAGAAGACCCAAGCGGCTAGAAATTCAACTCTATAAACCATTCTCGGATACCATGATAATTATGCAAAGATTACACAATCTATAGAACTCAAAGATAAAGCAAAAAGCAAAGAGGTGAAAAGAGAAAGAGAGGAGCTAGGTATATTGCAAAAAAAAAAAAAGCAAAATGTTCTCTTACAATAAAAATAATCAGCCAAGCCTTATAAAAGGCAAAAGATAATAAAATAACATAAAAGACTAAAATAACATTAAGATAATAGCTCTATCAATAATCAAAAGAGACATTGATTTCATAGACACCCGAAATGCCCCCTTAAACGACCATGTTTGACCTTTTCATACAAAACGAAATGGGATTTTAATAAGGATTGTGCTTTACTCCAATACCTGGACAAAACCAAATTCCTACCCCATGCTATATCATCTTTATTATTTATGACACATAATTGAAAGGGTAGTTGTATTGTACATGTATGTTATTTGTATCATGGAACCATAAGCCGACCTTTGATCTGACCCACCACCAATATCATCTCATGCTTTTGTTTGTACTCTCCAGAAAAAACCCAAAAGAAACCATAGGCGACATGAAATTATTACAACAAACAAAGGGAGTTACCCTTTTTTCTTTTTGTATTTTTAGCACAATAAAGGCCCAGCCCCACCACTTTGGGAACTACTTTTTTTAAGGATCCCAACAAAAGATTTTGTGTTTGTTGTTATTTGAAAAGTCAGTATGGTTGGGAAATAGAAATGTGAGTATGATCTACTCTTTAGAGCACCATGCTAGATTATATTTTGGATAAATATTATAGTTCCAAGGGATCTTAGACTTAGTCATCATATATCTCAAACTCAAAACATACTTGCCAAATGATATTTTAAACATACATTATGTAGTAATTACCAAAGTGACAACCCTCATAAGCATAACCTGAAATCATTGACAAAATTCCCATGTAGCTTTTTATAAGAATGATGCTACAAAAGAAAATTTCATCTCATTTGTTATCAATGCAAGTTTAGTTCAACTAAAACAGGAAAAGCATTGATAAAACTAGAAAAAAAAGTTAAAGAAAGCAGGCCCTTGCTTTTTGATGCAATGAATTGGAGTAAAGAGGACAAATAATTTGATTAGTGTTGAACAAGTTTTAAGCAAATACATATATATATAAATATAAAAGTAGAGGGTTGTTGTCTCAAGCGTTAAGCAACAATTAAAGATAATGGATGTCAATGTCTCCACTCTAAACATGTGATATTAGAAAAGTTAGAAGAAAAAGTCTTCAATTATGTCAAATGTCTTTCTGTGTATATCTCATAAATCACAATCAGAGCAACAAATGACACCTTCTGTGATGTGAATTTGCAACTGACCTACAAAGACACCTAAGATTTAGCTCTATAAACACAACAACGTCCATACTATGCTGAGTTTTCCTTCAAATGAAATCCTTTCTATTCTGAGCTTTTTCTTCTATCAAAGTAGTTGGTTGGTCATTCACACTACATTTGCAAAAGTCACGGCAGAATATAAACCAGGACTTAAAAACTAAGCTCAGACTTTGTTGTTCTGTGATATATATTTTTGCCAAACGACCCAAGTGACAAAACTTTAACACATACCATCAACAAAGAGGCAAAAAGGAGTGAGCAAATCTTTATGGCTTGTCTTAAGGTACTACTACTGTTTACTATCTCTTCATCAGCATATAGTCTTCTGATTTTTCACTTTGCAATTAAGAATATACCTCAAGAGCTTGTGTGGAACTTGACATAACATTTGTTCGAATCTAGTAGTTTGTTTTGCTAATTTTTCTGTTTATGTCTCCATGCATGACAAACAATGTGGTGGTGAAGTCAAACATGTGAACCAAATTAAAGCCATCTGGAAAGTTATCCATTTAGTTTTCACTGGTCCAAATAGCTATTTAATATTCTCCTCGTGACATGAGTCCATTGTTTTGTTTTGTACTAAATGTTATTCTTGTTACTTGTATAACATGGGATTTGAAGAGAGCCACATGGAGTCATGCTACAACTAGGCGTTAAGAACCACTTCTCATTCTTTGCAGGCTAAACACACAAGTGAATGAGATATTTATGCCACTAGAATGTCTCGTACTTTTCAAAGGAAAAAAGCCACAAAGGAAGGATTTTTATAAGGACTTTGAGATTCTTATTTTTAGTGCATTTAAGGTATAGTAGTGGGGTGTGGTGTCCCCTCTCTAACACTCTCTCTTCATATACCTTTTGCTTTTTTGGTTCTTTTTATGCACATATATGCTCATTCTATAGTATTTAAAAACGTTTTCTTCAACAATAAGAATCTTAGCTGGGTCCTTTCTCTTGCTAGAGATTTGTGACTACTCATTCGGGCTTGGATTTTAACTTGGAAGTGCTGTTAAAACAAGCCCTTCACTGTAAAACTTTTATATATTTATATATATATATATATATATATACAAAATAAGCAAATAAAAAATGACCCCATCATGATCAAACTTGATTTTGACATTGAGGAAGGAATCTAGGGAATTTGTTGGTCCATCAACACCTGTGCTGTGCCATTTGATTTTCCCTTCACAGTAAGTCTTTCCTTGGCTGTTTTTTCTTGACTCTTGAGATACGGCAAAGGATATGTCTTTTGTCAAATTAAATGCATTAAAATGAAAACATTGGTAAAAAAAAAAAGCGCACTTATTAACTATTTATGCCATTGACTTTAAACACTATCATCACTGATTTTTGGCCACTTAGCAATTACATGATAGGTTAGGAACACATTGTTTGTGTTTGTCTACTTCATATCTTATGTATGCAAAGAAAATGCTATCTTAAATGGTGAAACCACTACAAAAAAGAATGACCCATAATTGTTTGTTAATGCTTTTCTCATAGATAATCCATAATTAACAGCACCAACAACATATATTATTTAAATCATTTAGGAGTTTGTCTTTGTCCTTGGCAAAGCTTCAAGGCCCATTAATGTGACATCTAACCAACCACCACACCACATATAATACCAATTTGAGCTTAAAAGACATTCTCAATGAATTAAAACCCATTCCTCTTTTTCAATTTTGCAGCTAATAATGATTAGGCTATGCTTAAACAAATCCCCATCTTCATCTCCATATGAACGCATATATAATAGTTTGTTGTCTTACTGTTGGGCATCATTCTGCAATCATTATCATGGCCATACATGTATAGAAATATTTATTTATATATATCAAAGGCCCCATCTCCACTTACTAACCCTCTTACCGACCTTAATCATAATGCAAAAAACTCAAATATTAATCCCAAATGATATGTCTTTAATGGACAAGAGCATCTTCAAAATATTATGGTGGCATTTTTCAGAGTAATTGCAGGATTGACTATACCAACAAAACAAAATCCAAAGCTGAGGTCAAATTGCCACTGTGCCACATACAATAATCACAATCAACAACAAAAGGGTCGAATTCTCTTAGCTTAAGTCTAAAGAAGTTTCGTAGTTCCAAAGTCTAAAAAAAACACAAAACAAATCAAAGTAGTCTTTTCATTAAATAAAAAAACTAGAATGAAAGAAGGGAACAAGTTTGCGTACCATGTACTTGCCGTGGGGGTTGCTTAACCACAATGCTTTTAGATTGTGAGGTGCAGTACTAGTAGGAGCTGCTTTGGTTGTGTTTTGTGAAGAGTCATTCATTGGTTCATGTGATATGATATGGAGAGGAACCTGACCTTGGTCAAATGGCAATAAGTATTAAGTAGTGTCCTCTTCTTCTTCTCTCACACAGACACATGCATCTTCATAACTCTTCTGTTACAAAAATATCTTTGTTCTCACAGGGCCTTGTTTTGGTTAACAATGGAGACTTTTAATGCATGAAGATGAGGGACACAACTAGCTCACCCCACATGTCTCAGACTACTTCCACCACCACCCCATCTCGTCTCAGAGCACCTTCCAAATTCAAGGACTCGCCAAGACAGTCAAGAGCAAAATCAGTAACCCCAGATGCAAACGACAACAACGCTAGGCCTCGGAGGCCACTTGTGCTGACCAAGCCTAAATCTGGAGAATTGACTCTGGGATCTCAAAAGGGTAGGGAGCTTGATGAGCCTAAGCAGGTGGGTCGACTCGGGAACCGGCCGGTTGTCGAGCAATTCTCTAGGCCGCGCCGGTTGAGATCAGCAGATGTTATAAGCTCGAAGAAAACTGAGGATAACAACAACCCAAATGGGAAAAACAAGGAGTTGCATGACAAGCTTCAAATAAGCGAAGCTTTGATTAGAGATTTGCAATCTCAAGTTCTGAGCTTGAAGACTGAGTTGGATAAAGCTCAAGGCTTGAACTCAGAGCTGCTGTCTCGGAACAAAAAGCTGGCCGAGGACCTCGAGGCTGCGGAAGCAAAAATAGCATCTACTAGCTGTCGTGACCAGGTGAGAACTCTTCTGTTATTTAAGTTCTGATAAAAAAAAATTCAACTTTTCTCCATAATTTGAGTTTTGAGCAGAAGAAGAAGACGAAGAATAAGATAGTGTGTAGTTGTTTAGTATTTGAGTTTGGACAAGGGAAAACAAGGAACCTTATTTTTTGTTTCAAATAGAATAATATTTTGACTGTCTTAGATATAGTTCTTATTATCCGCATCACTAAAGATTCTAAAAATTTTATCTTGAATGAAGACCAAGTCTGTTGGAAGGTATCCAAGTCCTAGTTTCAAAGACATTCAGAAACTCATTGCCAATAAACTAGAACGCCCGGTGGCTAAAAAGGAGACAGTTCAGGAAGCTAGCATCGTCAAGAAACCTTCCTCTCCATATCCACAACCGCCACCACCACCACCAATTACTCCAACTCTCAAAGCTAAAGCTGTTGCTGTTGCAAGGAAGACTCCATCCTCGGTGTCGGTGCTACCACCTCCTCCGCCACCCCCACCTATGCCCTCTGCTAGAGCAGCACCCACCAGTCAGAAGTCTCCAGCATTTTTGGAATTTTATCATTCGTTGACAAAGCAAGAGGGAAAGAGGAATTCTTCAGAACTGAGAAAGAGTCCTAATCATAAACAGACAGCTATTAGTGTACACAATAGCATAGTTGGAGAAATCCAAAATCGTTCAGCTCATCTTTTAGCTGTAAGCATTCAAATATTACATTACTTTATAGCATAGTTTCTTTCTGCAAAATCTTTTCCTGAATTTTGAACAATTATGTAAGCTTACAATTCTCTCCAGATAAGAGCTGACATTGAAACAAAAGGAGAGTTCATCAATGACCTGATTGCAAAGGTGTTGGATGCCTCATATATGGACATAGAAGATGTCTTAAAGTTTGTGGATTGGCTTGATGGACAACTCTCATCATTGGTATTTTGTTGTATCCCTTAAACCTTTCCAATATTCTTACTGCATTACTATCAATTCTCTTTTTCTTATGTATTTGCCTTTGTATACTGTGTTGTTCTTTAGGCTGATGAGCGAGCTGTGTTAAAGCATTTCAAATGGCCGGAGAGGAAAGCTGATGCCTTGCGAGAAGCTGCAATCGAATATCGTGAGCTCAAACAGCTAGAGAATGAGATTTCTTCTTACAAGGATGACACTGATATTCCATGTGCTGCTGCCTTAAAGAAGATAACCAGCTTATTAGATAAGTAAGAACTGTAAAATTTGTGTATTTTTTTTCTTTTTTTTTTCAAATGATATCTTGAATATGTTCTGTTCTCTGATCACCGAGTTGGCTCTTTTGTCTCCTTTTGATAGGTCAGAGAAAAGCATTCAACGGCTTATCAAGCTGCGAAATTCAGCTATGCGCTCTTATCAAGATTTCAAAATTCCAACAGATTGGATGCTCGATTCAGGGATTATGAGTAAGGTATTATATTTTCTTTCATATTCATCCATCCCATTATGCTATGAGCAGTAATGTATGGCTTATTTGCATCGAACAATATTATGGGAGGCACTGCCTTTTGCATCAAGTACTACTGTCAGTGTCACTCATTGCCTAGTGCATTTCCTTTTTCGATGGAACGAATCAAAATTTAATTTGAAATTATGTTTGAACTTCTCTAATTTATGACTTCTACATGTTCACATATTTAAACAGATAAAGCAGGCGTCAATGAATCTGGTCAAAACGTTTATGAAGAGAGTGACAATGGAGGTGGAAACCGATAAGGAATCGAATCAAGAATCTCTTCTTCTACAGGGTGTGAATTTTGCATACCGAGCTCATCAGGTAAACCTTAGAGGCAGTTTTTCTTTCTTCAGCATAACTTGTTCTATGGATTTTGTCAAAGGGAAAGACTTGCTGCTTCAAGTAGAGACAATTTGTGAGCTTATCTTTTTGTTTGGTGCAACAGTTTGCAGGAGGTCTAGATTCAGAAACATTATGTGCTTTCGAAGAGATAAGAGAGCGCTTTCCCGGACACATGGGAGGGTCTCGACAGTTATTGACATTATAGCTTCTGGTCTGGGCGGCAGCCAGGCATATTTTTTGTTTTGGTTTCTAATCCTTTACATACAAGCTCTGACAAGGTGAATGAAAATGGTGTTTGAGCAATTAAACATTCAACAAAGGTCTAAGCTTATTAACTCAAAAACTCAATAGGAGCAGGAGGGAGAAGAAGGGTCATATTTTGTTGCAGCAAATGTAGTGTTTATATTTGTTATGATTGTATACACGAATTTTGTCTTTTGATAAAAAAGCAGAAGAAAAAAAATGATGTTTACTGTAACTCTTTTATTATGGTTTTATTATATATACTTACTTACAATGTCGTAATAAACACGAATAGTCTCCGGAGTCTGCTCAAATTGATTCTCTCCCTTCATTTACAACTAAAAACCTCTAACTTTTATAATTTAATGTTGCTTTATGTTGGTTTTATTGGTTGTTGTCGTTGGTCAACTTTATGTTGTTTTCATAAACTTTGGTCGTTTACAATTTTTATGAGGGTAATTGCCCCAATTATTGGCCCCCAGAAAAACTTAATACCATATTTACAAATAAATTTATAAATTGAATTATCTTTACTAACTTAACTAGCTTTTTCTATTGTTTACACATTATGTATGCATTGGTCACAACATACTACCTTTTCATTTTATTTTATTTTTCTGCTGAAATGCTTTGTTACTTGTTATCCAAGTTTTGACTTTGTTGATCTTCTAGCTAAGCCATAGTTCAACTTAACTGCAAGTGCAAAACAGCCTCCAGAATCGATCATTCGATAGCTCTTTTGTGAGTTTTGACTTGTTATTGACAACAAGAACTTAATTATTGCACACTGCTTGATAGGAGACTACTTTAAAATCTCACAATATATTCTAAACTTCTGTACAATTTTTTCCTTTCATTTTTTTACATTTCCACCTACAAATATTGCTACTGTAACAATATTTTTACAGAACTGGTTATATCCTACTTTACAATGCAAATGTTCTTGTGTGTCTTACTGCCTGGGATATTTGAGCTTCGGCTGGCTTTCTTGGCCACCGGTGTTATTGCAACGCTTAATAAAGGAATCAAGTGTACGCTGCTTTAAAGGGCTGCTTTGTGGTTGGCTAGATGACTCGACGGTTTTCTGCTTGGAAGGGCTGCCTGCAACTTTCATGGTATTCTCATGCCCATCAAGCATCTACTCAACAAAACAAATTAGTTTAAGGGGAAATAATAATAATGACTATGATCTCCACTAAGAATGAAAATCATCTTTAAAGAGTAGGCATGTCAAAATGAGGCGGTAAGGCGGGGCTTCGACCCAGTAAAAAATGGGGTGGAATTCGGGGCGGGGCGCTGCTATTAATTCAAGCGGGAGCCCCACCCCGAAAACTTTTTTTTTTTCTATACTCAAATCCAATATTAAAAAAATATTATTTTGAGATATATGCAACTATTATATTTTTTTTTTAACATTATTATTTACAGGATGTCTTAGTGTTGGTTCTAAAATAGTGAAGTGTCTTTATATGCATTTCTAATATACAGGTATACTGCGATATACAGGGATACTGTGATATCGGGGCAGGTCGACCTGAAAGGCTATTGCAATTAGATGATGGGGTAGCTTTATATCTGAATGCAGTATAGTGAGTGCTGAAAGTGTTTAATAATAGATAAGGGTGGTTAGGGTAGAAATTTACCTGCCCCAAGTTTTCCAATTTGCTCTGAACAACATCCCTGAGTAGAGAGATAACCAAACAAACTCACCAAAATCAGAAATCAATTATGTTGAATGAGCTCAAAATTGAAATAATTGAACAAGAAAGTACCATATGATGTCATCAACTGTGTCATTTGCTAGCAGATAGTATACATTGACTGAAGACGCCTGGCCGATTCTATGAGCACGATCTTCTGCTTGAATCAGATCCCCGGGAGTCCAAGACAATTCCGCAAAAACAACTGTGCTTGCAGCTGTTAGAGTTAATCCAACACCCCCAGCTCTAATAGACAGCTGCAAAGATATTTTAAAATAAAAGTATCCGCCTTAGAAGACAGCTTTAATTATTATAGTATGCCAATGTCTGTATCCAAGTATTCGACATGCAACTGATGTCAATGAGAAAACTTCGAACACATTTATGAGTTAAATGAAGCAGACAGACGTACCACAGCCGCCTTCACCCAATCTTTTTCCTGGAAATCTGTAACCAGAGCTTGTCTTGATGCTGCAGGGGTATGGCCATCAATCCGAATGCAATCCACTTTCTTCTTCTGGAAATTGTAAGAAATCATTAGATTAACCAAGCTCAAAGAAGGTTCAATGTTTCTTCTTCTTCTTCTTTCTAAAAAAAAAATAATAATTTTGGGGTTAAACTTGTCAACGTAACTTAAGTGGCCTTACAAGAAGAAACTGATGTATGGAATCAATCATTGGCTGATGATGTGCAAATATTAAGAACTTACAGCCTGCCTGCACATTAATGACAATGTTCAAAGTTGCATATAAACAGACTTAAGAGGATGAGACTAAGAAAATTCTGCATACTGACCATGGTTTACTACACAATCAAATTTATAATTTACTACGAAGCTTGCAATGATAAAATCGCTTCACACTGTTCACAGTGTTGAGCAGTTTGTAAGAATATATCAACAGAGTGGAGGAGTACCTCGACCATAGTTGCAAGGTATTCTAGAACTGCTGGGATTTTGGCTTCAGCAGACTCAGTATAAATCTGGAGACCATTATGAAGTTAGTAGGGAAAAAAAATTGGGGTAGAGCAAATTTAGAAGGAAACTGATTTCATGAATGAGAAAACAGTAGCAGAATGCCATGATGATGTAGGTGCACCTATTGCACTGCAATTTTTGTTGGCAGATGACATGATGTTATGAGCATGACTAGTAGAAGATCACCTTGTTAATAAGATTTTTCTCATAAAATTTCAATGTATCAACCTCTTCTTTTGAATTGCAGGCCTTGATTTTCCTTTTCAGTACCTCCAACTAGAAAAAAGAACATTAACAAATTTATACTTTCATTCGCTCCATAAGCAAATAATCAAAAAGTATATAAAAGGTATTACAAGGAACTAAATGATGCAATAGCTTTATGATATAATTTTTGCACATCTGCTAGGGATTGATGAGTTGAATACCTCACGGAATAAGGAGTTAACTTGTTTCATGTCCTTTTCAGCCAAATCTAGGAAGACCTGATATTAATTAAGAAACACACAGGAGTTGTTAAAGAGCTGAAAAATAGTCTATCTCAAGTTGGTGTCCATCAAAGACACAAAAGAGGAAGAATGTGGTTGGGTTAAGTCATTATTTAATGATAATCATGAGGTGGACCATATGCCCTTCCCCCACATGAAGTATAGGGAACAATAATGCACTAATATGGTGTATGGACAATACGAACTGCATCTGCTTAATTGACCAACCAAATCTCAAAAGCAGTGCTTTTCCATCTAGAGCATCAAAGTGGTCATAATCATCACTTGCCATAATATAGTTTTTACTCATTAAGGCATCAAGTAGCAGATTGAACATTGCAGATATATACACGTGCAGCATGCTAACCTGCTGCCTACGCTTCATAGGTAGCTCAGAGAGGACATCTTTTTTAAGTCTACGAATCATCAAGGTTGCCTTCATCAGATTATGCAATTCTTCATGGTTACTTGCACCTTGATACATTCCAAATATTCCCTGAAAGATCAAGTTGAAAAAGAAAAAAAAACAGCAATAAATAGTCAAGACAGGAACAGATATAATCAAAATGACATGACAGGTCTTGTTATGATAACATATTACTTACACCCTTGCAATATCGATTACCGTACTCATGAACGTTCTTAAATACATCGGGATATAATGCCTCCAGCTGTAGAGTTGACACCAAGTTGTCAAAATAACTATTATAGCTGAAAGATACTTGAGCATTTTCAATAAATAGCTTATCAGGGGTTTATAATATACCTGTTTAAATAGTTCGATTGGTCTAGACAAAGCAGGTGTTCCACTAAGTAATAGTGCATACTGAGCTTTCTGGAATGTCAAGATTATGATTAGAGTGAAGTTAGCAGTTGGCAACACCAGTCATAATTTATCAGTTTGTAAACAAAATGAAATTAATAAATAGTAATCAATTATCAAGAAAGAAAGACCTTAATGACTGGAAGGGAAGCAGTTGTCCTCTTTGCCTGTGCATTTTTTAGAAAGTGAGACTCATCCGCAATCACAACCTGAATAAGAAAAAAAATGTAGCAACTCATCAAATAGTAAGTTTGTTAATATAATGGTAAGAGCATTTCCAATGCAATGCTGCTAAATTTTTGTGTCAAATCTGGCTATATTAAAAGTTATGTCAAATTTGACCCAAAGTATAGCATGTGTCAAATTTTACATAGCTATAAAATGGACATTTTTAATTAGCATAATACAACTTTTTTTTAATATCACTTTTTGTGTGGCAAATATCTAATTATTATTAATGAATACTTTTAACTTCGTCGTTTAAATAATTAAAAAATTGATAATTTTATTAAATATTTAGTTGAGCGTATTTTATTATTTTATTTTAAAATACATTTTAAATGACATTGTGCGTTGAAGCACAATGCTAAAATGTTATGACAAATATAGCATTTGCCTACTTTTGTAGCCAAATTTGGAATTGCATTTGGCATATGCATTGGAGAGGATCAAAGGCATGAAAATATAGAAAGCATATCTTATGTGCAAATGCATCTAGATTCAATTAAAAGAAGTTATAGAAGCTTCATTTCTTTTGGGCACATAACATTATCAAGCATAAATTCTTCAACTAATGTCTCTATATTTTTCAAATGTTACACAAATACTTTCCACCCATAATCAAACTTGACCAGATAACTACCTCCTCACTTCATCTGATGTAAAGCTAACGGAATCTGTGTAAATTACCGACTTAAATAATAAAACATATATATTCGTCCAATATGACTTCTTAATGTGTATATCAGAATTCAGTACTACAAATTTACATGATAATGAGATCACTCCTACCTTAAACTCTGAGGCCATGAGTAAGTTTTGTAGTTTAGGGACTACATCGTAGGAGATAATATTGAATAGACCGTCCAGATTAATAGTCCCTTTGGTATTCGAGGATACTATTGTGAATCCACTCTTGTTTGATCCACAACATTGTGACAAAACAACCTGGTAATTTACATTTTTTGGGATTGTTAAATACAACACAGCACAATATATCAAGTTCCTGATACAAAATGACATGAAGATAAAATAAAATAATAATAGAGGAAAGACAGGTTACATACAAGTATATCTGATGATGGAACATTCAGCCATTGTTGAATTGTCTGTACAAAAGGCCGATTAGTATATTCATCTTAGGTAACTATCCGCTCACAATTACTGAATATAAAGTTGAGAAAGCTACTTACTGAAGCCCAATGCAACCGTAAGGAAGAGGGGGTCAGTATTAGTACAGGCCAAGACTCACGTATGCATGAAGCTACAGCAATAGCCTACAAAATATATGGGCAAGATCAGAGTGGTGCTTTAACAATGCAAGCTATTAGGATTCACCTCTTCCTCTTATTCATTTAATTGCTGTTAAAATTCAGGGATTTTGTGTCGGGTTATTAACAATTCAACAAGAGGAAATCCTTTAGACTACAATCAGTACAGGATATTTCTTCAAACAAGGGACTCATATAAGACTCTTGATAAATTGCAGGTACAGAAAGAGTCTTCATGAAGAATAACTAGCCTGTAAAGTCTTTCCTAGTCCCATTTCATCTGCGAGGAGAACTCGGCCTCCATGCTGCAATACAAACCTGAAAAGAGCAAGATATGGAATTGGAAGAAAAAAAAATTGAGCTGCCATGTCGCTATTAAAAAGAAAATAATAATTAAATATTTCAAAAACATATTGAGGTTCTCTTGATGTCACGTGTAACAATGGTTTGGATTGGAGAGGAAAGATCACAGATAACTAGTACATACTTAACACCATCTCTCTGAAATGGCAAGAGCTTTGATTCGACAGCAGTGGGAATCTTGTCATATCGGTCTAAAAACCAAGAAAAAAGCAGAGATGACACTTCTGAGTAAAAAGAGTGCAAGATACTTCACAGACATAAAGAATCCATGATACTAAAATAACAGCTTAAATAGACAAGCCCGTGATCATGATCTAAAGCAAGTTTTAGTTATTCTCTTTTATTATGAGATTGCTATCATCTTACTAGTGGTATTCTATACTAAAACTTAAACGCATATTCAATCATCTGCAACAAATTTCTGCGAAAAAAGCATTTACCTCGGAGATCTGGAACAGCAGAAGTGGCGGCAATAGCACGATGCACTAGGGGATCTAAGTTTTCTAACTGTAAGAATTGTAACATAAGGATAAAGTAGAGAACTAACTGAGAATAAATTAATTAAACGCCAATCGAAAATGACAATCAAGGAGCTAAATATTGGAAAAGGAGAAGTTACCACCTCAACATTGACACAAGATAATTCACGCAAGCCTTTTTCAGCCTGGGACAAAGAAGGTGGAGGGAAAATCCAAATCCTGCAGAATGAATAGCATAAAATATTCAAGTTCCAACACAAGAAATGTTGTACAAGATACAAAGCTGTAGCAATAAAAGAGAGGACCTTTCTTTAGCATTCCAAGTGGCTTTAGGGATTTTGCGGAAAGCACCCACTACTACCTGAATTGAATTGAATTATACTGAATCGAATTGAATCTCAAAGGTAAAACTCTGAATTCCTAAAGCAATAATTATATTTTTTTTTTAAAAATTACCTGATCATATGAAAATTTAGCTGCAATATTTCCAGAAGCGTGGAGAAAAAATTTGACAGGAAACTTTGCTAGTCCCTTGGCCTTGGCGTGTTCATCTTCTTACACAAAAAGCAATAGTATCACATCAATTATCCAAATATATATATATATATATTTATATACACGAATAAATTACCAGCTGAGGGGAGTGATTGAGGTAATAGTGTGGAAGCGGAAGTAGTAGCAGTAGCATGAAGCTGCATTGTAATAATGAGTGAAAGATAAACAAAATTTTCAAAAAAAAAAAAGGAAGAAAGAAAGAGAGAAGATTAAGGAGAGTGAGAGAGTAAGGGTGACCTTGTTGGTGTTAGAAGTAGCAAGAGAAGCTGAAGCAGAACGTTGCTGAGCTAGTTTCTGAAAAGCATCTCTTTCGAGAAAATCCAATTGTTCGGCGCTCAGCTCCAAGTCCCAGTCATCGTCATCCATTTCCGTCTGCACCAGAACCAGAACCAGAACCAGAGAAAGTAAAGAAGAAACCACTATTTGTTTTTCAATTCCATTTGA
Organism: Humulus lupulus; assembly: GCF_963169125.1. Taxonomy (NCBI): domain Eukaryota; kingdom Viridiplantae; phylum Streptophyta; class Magnoliopsida; order Rosales; family Cannabaceae; genus Humulus; species Humulus lupulus. The sequence continues at coordinate 285,261,638 of NC_084794.1, read as the reverse complement.
TTTGATTTTCTCTCTCGCATCCTATTCCCTCTCTTCTGTCAGTCCGGGCTTCGGTTTTATTCGAGCCCCGACCCGATATATAAACTATCAGCCCACCAACTGGCCCAAAAGCCCAAATATCATGGGTCAAAGGCCGACACTCATCTGAAAGCCCAAATTTTATGGGCTTCTTTATGTCGTTATGGAGAGTAAATTAGGCCCGTTACCCATTTTAAAATGTGATTTACATTTTATAACATGCTATTTTTTATTTTATAACTCATATTTTATATTTTGAACTCGTGGTTTATATTTTACAATATTTACATTTCGGCAAACACTTAAAATATTAGATGGGAGAGGTCAGGCGAAAGTAAAGTCATACAGATCTCAGAGAGAGATGACCAAACAAACAGTAAATCACGCTAATTACAATAAAAGAACACAACAACTCAAAGAATAACGACCTCCAAATAATGAAAGACAAACGACAAGACAAGGTCACGACCTTAGCAGCAAACCACACACAACAGAAGCTCACCTTTGAAACTTCTTACAATTAAGCGACAACGCTCCAAACTGCCTCAACGACACTTCACCAATGGGAACAAAACTAGGGTCAAACCAAAAAAACATAAAGTGATACAACACCATTATTACAAAACAAAACTAAGAGGAGACCTCAAACCAAACTAAAATAGACAAGAAAGAAAATTATCAAAAATAAGGACACCATGCAACAGCAAGATGAAAAGAACAATCACAAGCACCAAGTAGCAAGGAACGAGAAGCCCCACTCTAGAGATCCATCGTCGCAGACCACGACCCACACCTACGACATCACGCTTGCCTCACACCAGGCCCCAACCCATGTACCACCATAAAAGACCACCCTGCAAGGAAGAAGTGAGGAGAGGGACAACAAACCAAAACCAAACAAAGCCGGAGAATAAGACCCATCACCTATGTTGCATGCGCCACCCACCGCCTGTGTTGCTCGTGCCAATCACCGAAAAGGAGAGAAGGCCTCTCGACCGAAGCCCATCACTACCCCAAGGATGGCGATGGTGATCCGGCGAAGAAAGCCCAACCACTTTAAGGATGAAACCCTAGATCTGAAGAGAAGAGAGAGACGTGAGAGAAAAAAACACTTACAAAATAGGTTCACTTTTAATAATGATTTGGTGAATTGTGAGTTTGAAGAAAGGGAAAGAGAGTTGTATTATAAAAAATAGATAAAGATTAATTAAACATCTTTAGGGGTTTGGTATGATGTAATCTTTTTGTGGGAATGGTAATCTTCAATATTCTCATGTTTGGTAAAAGATTTTTCTTTTTTTTAAGTTTGGAAAAATTATTACTGTGTGTTGACCCAAGAATTGGCCAACTGACACGGAGTCAAAACGTGATTGATATGGACGAATGTATAGAGAAGAACGCAATGACAAAAGTAAAGACAACACAGTAATTTATAGTGGTTCGGCCCCAGGATCTGGTAATGACCTACGTCCACTTAGAATAATATTGATATAAAATCAGAGGGGTGATCAAAGAACCAGGGTTCAATGAGTTTCACTCTTCTGTAAAGAACAATACAGATTTGCTTGGAGAATTACTCTCGTTTCATGTGATTCAAAAGCTTTTTCCAAAAAAGGCCCCCCTTCCTTGAGCCATCTCCTCTTATTTATAGGCTCAAGGAGGGTCACAAGAGATTGTTACAGATATTCTTCCCTGAATAATCGGATATCCAGAAGATTGCATGAGATAAATTCGGGATTCACAAAGATCTTCCCATAAATGTTGCCTTGTACGCGGAACTACCGACCAGACTGGTCGTGGGTAAGACAGGCTTACCCTGCTTCTACTGTGTCTCATGGTCGATACTCTAGCAGGCGCTTCCAGGTATCAGCCACGTGTCAAGAGATTATTTGCCACGTCACCAATGCTAATATATTGGATAACATTTGCCCCCCAAAGTTTATTTACTACGAACAGTAAATAAACTTTGAACGAACGACCCTTTGGTAACCCCTTCTGACGTGTCCGAACCCTTCGTGTGTTTTTGAAAAAAGCAACCCACTTCTGTCTAATCATGTCCTTTCAGTTCCCCAGAAACGATTTCGACGACCATCCCGTTTCCCCATACTTAGAAAAAGGAAAACTAATGATTATACTTTTTTAATATCAGAGAATACTTATATAAGACCGTCGAAGCCTCCTCTTTCTTTTTACGCACGCCATTATCTTTGCAGAAAACCCTAAAAACCAGAGCTTTAAGCTTTTCCGAAGACCATTCTCTTGCCCTTCCAAGACTCAGACCGTGGGCTCTTTAATCTCCGAAGACCTTTCTTCCTCCTTCACGATCATTTTTCTTGGTAAGTTTTTGAAACTCCATGCTTCTAATTTCTCGTGATGCATGCTTCTGGTGGTATACTGTTTAAGTCTTTCTGTTTCTGGTTTTAAATGCCTCCCCATTCTTCTGTTTGCAGACTTTAATGCCAGATTTGTGGGGAGGTGAAAGACCCATCGACGACAACCTTCTTGCCCAACTGCTCGAGGGGGAAGAACAACCAACTGTACGCGTCCACGAGATTCCTTTTTCGCGATCCTCTTCCAGACCCCATCCTTCCTTTCCAATGGCCCGCTCCAAGTCCTCTGGCAAGAAAAGACCCGAGTCTGAAAGCAACCCTACTCCTCCTGCCCAGCCTGATTCACAGGCTAGGGCTCCCTCGACCAGCGGTCGAGAAAATCTTGTTCCTGACCCTAATATCCAAACTAGGGCTCGCCCTCGTCATCGGAATCCGCCCGATGTCGAGTGGTATACTCCCCCAGCCAGTTCAGTGACCCTTCGAATGGTTGCTAACTGTTTCAGGAAATTCCCTCTTACGGGGGTAACCATTATACGTCCCACCGAGGACCAGAGGGCTAACCGTCCAGGAGGGGCGAACAGCGCCTGGTCCCGGTATCATATTGAAGCGGGAGCTTATCTCCCTCTTCATCCCTTCTTTGTGGGGGTGGCCAATTATTTCGGCGTCGCTCCCTTCCAAATAACTCCAAACGGATATAGGATGTTGGCCGCACTCTATGTCCTGTACAAACTTAACAAATGGCCAGAACCTTCACCCCATGAGGTCAACTATCTCTTTGACCTCAAGTCCAACCCACAGCACAACGGGATGGGATTTTTCCACTTCTGCCACCAGGAGACCGGCCGGACGTTCCTGAGTGGTACTACCCACATATCAAACGTGGGGCACTACAACAAGGAGTACTTCTTTACTCCGGACATAACCAGTAGTAACTTGGCCTTCGCAAGAGGAGGTATAAACTTATATTCGTCTAGTAGATACTTTAACATAGAGTGTTTCCTTCCATTTTTCCTCAAACTTGATCTGTTTTTCAGGCCCTTGGTTACGTCCGACCCCAACACCAGACATGGTGTCGAGGTCTAACACTCTGGCCAGGATGTCTGATGCAGCAAAATGTGTCAAGACCCTGACACTTGAAGAGAATTTGAGGTTGTCTGGCCTCCTGGCTCCTCGCCATGAAAATAGAGGGTCCGTGGTGGACGAAGCCACTGCCGAGGGGGTTCCCGAGCAGCAATCTCCTATGCCTCCTCCTAGGAGGAGGCCAACAGGAGTTACGATCAGGGAACCCACGGGTAGCCCTTCCGCAGAACGGCCTTCTGCTCCCCAAGGCAAGGGGAAAGAAAAGGCCAAAGAGCCTATTGTTGACTTGGGAGAATCTTCTGATGATAACGGTAAAGTTATTTCGCTTTTAAATGGTTTGCCGATTCCCTGTCACTTGTTTGACGGGGATGGTAACTTTACATATGCTCCAAACTTAGGATCAGACTTCTTCATGCCAGATAATGAGTATATGACTAATAGAGTCAATAGTGTAGCGACTAGTAGTTGTAGCTCGGGTATTTACTTTGTTACCTCCTTTCAATTGTCTATCTTACTTTCTCCTGCCTCCTTTTTATAAACTTGGTATGTTTATCTTCATGCAGATATGTCAACTCCCAACATTTTTGACATGTACCAGGCCGAGGAGGAAGAGGAAGTTCCCCAACTCCAACGGAAGCCTAAGAAGAGATCTGGCGAATCCAGTCGAGGCCCTCCAGCCAAGAAGGGTCGAACAGAAGATCCTCCTCAGGGAACGCCTACTGGGCAAAGTCCTGCGCCAACTGGGCGAACTCCTACTCCTCCTCCAGCTCCTTCCATGCAGCAAAACGCTCCCGCCTCGCCCAACCCTCCAGCCGCACCGGCCAGAGAGCAGCTTTCTCGCGAAGAGGCTCATGGGGCCAAACTTATGAGCCGTGCCATTCGATCTGCCAGGGACCGCCTCGATCGTATTGGCAAAGGCGAGCGTGTTAGGAGCGCAATGGTCCAGGCTGAAGAGCTGCCAGTCGATCAGATCCTGAACAGGGCTTTGAACGAAATCTCCAGCGTAAGTGTTTCTTTATTCTTCGAGTTTTTAGTTTTTTAGCCCTCGTGATAAGTTCTAACTCCTTTTTCTTTGTAAACAGGCCTTACTTTCTGCCATTACTGCTCGTACCCGAGCCCAGGCTTACATTGAGCAGGTCGAGGCAAAAGCCATCGAGAGGTATCAGGTGAAGGCGGCCGAGGAGCTTTCGGCTGCTGAGGCCAAGCATGCTAAGGAGTTGGAGGCAGTGGTCCGAGAGAGGGACGCGGCGGTGACTAAGCTGTCAGAGGCTGAAGCTATGAAGGAAGCAGCGGTCAAGTTGAGACAGGAGTACCGAGATTTCAACAAAGCTCATCTCCGCGAAATCAAGCATCTGGGGGAGGTACTCAAGACCGAGGACGAGGCCATTCGCACTCTCGGGGGCAAGGTGAAGCAGTTGGAGCTTGACAACTCCAAGAATCTGGAAAAGTATAAGAGGACTACACTCCGATGTTTCTACAATTTCTGGAAACACAATCAGTGTGCTGACTTTAGCTACCTTTCAGAGGAAGTCAGAAATGCGGAGTTGGCTCGATGTGCTGCCCAACTGGCCGAAGAGGAGGCAAGAGCTGCAACCCCTGCCACTCCAAATGTCGCTGGTGTAGAAGAAGAAGATGTTGTTGAGGAAGTGACTAACCAGGATGCTGCCCAGGACCCTTCGGCCCCGAATGCCTCTTGAATTCTTCTCATTTATTTATTTATTTTTCTTCTTTTTGGATATACGACCCAAGGGTCGTGATGTAAAGACAATAGTTTCTTTTTTTCTTGAACAATTACATCCAAGCTGCGATGCTTGCGGTGTAAAATCTTAACTCTTGGTGCTATAATTATTTATTATAACATTTGTCCGTATGACCGGACTTAGCATAGTACTTTGGCATGATTTAACTGTAACGTCCCTTCATTAGGGTACGTCTGCCACATACTCGTAATTCTAGGGTTTACGAGTATGTAAGGCACTTGACCAAAAGAATTAAATAAAATGATACGAAGAAATACAGAAAAATTTAAAACTTTTATATAAACTTATTAGAAGAAATTATTACACGTATGAATACTTTAAATTTAAGGCAGCCATATGAAAACTCTAAACCATTATTGCATTGCTACTGAGTCCGTGCTCCACAAGTTGCTCAACAGCTAAAGCCACACCTGGAAAAATGTTGGAAAATAACATAATGAGCTAACGCTCAGTAAGCAAATCTCATGCATACACATACACATGAATGTCGTGAGTTTGTAGTGCACATATACTAATATGCTGACTTATATACTTATGCATTTCATTTATTGCTCATGCACTTTCAAACTTTACTTTTATGCTCTTTCTTTTAGTTTCACATTTTTATGGGCCCAATATCACTTGTGCACACTGTTTGATTCAGCCAATGCCTGCAGGGCTTGTTACACATATCATATAGAATCCCATGGGTTCTCCTCCGGCTAGCCATCATCTCAGCTAGGCTCATCATAACACTCATTTCATCGTTGCCATAGCTGCCATACTTATTACACATATGGAGGAGAAAGACGGAAACATGGCAAACATATCTGAATGGTCAACTCTGACCTAGCCCACACTAGTGGGCAGCCACTATAAGTCTTATAGACTTCCGTCTTCTTTACTGAACTTATTTGATTGCTTCATCAAAACAGTGGCACCCTTTTTAAACATCTTATTATCACTTTGCTTAAGCCTTGTGTCATTAAAATGTTTAACTTTACATAAGACTTTTCAAGACATTTCATAACTTTTCTCATATTCATATGCATGGTCTTATATCACATAATAATGTATCACATAACTGTACATGCCATGCATACATACTGATGCTGAAATGCCAATGTTCGTGTTCATGACTCATGTTGATGGTATTCAATCAAGGCATTGTATCACATCTCATATAACTCAAAACATCTTTAGTCATAATACATGAAGCTTTGGGTTGGTGGCGTTGTTATACCTTAACGTAGAGCTATGGCTCAGGTCTAAGGTTTCCAGCCTAAAAACTTAAACGCTTCATATATCATAACATATAACAAATCATGAACATAGAGTAATCCACATATCCATCAACATAAGAACACATACTTGCACATAATTCATATCATTCTTAACCAAGTAAGACATCTTTCACATATCATAGAATTCATCAATTACATATCACACAATACCCTTATGGTGTTCATATAACCATTTTTCACATACTTATCATATGCATCATCATCATACCATACTTAACTCATCAGATGTACACAATCAATGTAGTCATGCATCTTACACTTAAGCACAAAATGTGAGATTTACTTACCTTAGGTCCTTAGCTTATTTTAAAATTCCTCACCAAGAGTCAATCAATCAAATCCATACAAATCCTATTCAAGGCACATCATTTATTAAATTCTATCAAAATCATAAATATACACTATTGATAGTGTATATTAATAATACCAGAAACTATATAAATGATAATAATAAATTATTATCAACGTAATGCAAATAACTCTTCATATAAAACCATGCTTTAAACCTTGCTCATAAGATAATATACCTTTATGATAATAATAATAATAATCCCAACAAAAATAATAATTATCGTCTATAATTAAACTTATTTCGATATTAATAACAAAATACTTCAATAGCAATACGTATATGGATGTATATATTCAAATAATCATTTTATAAAAGAAATCATATTTTTAACATAAAGTTGTAATAATCAATATAATGATAATAATATAAATATAAATATTTATATTATTATTAATTAGTCATAATATCAATTCCAGTGATATAATAAATATACTTTCTCCAAACTTCACTGGTCTTACAAATATCAATAACTGTAAGAAACTAATATTTGATATTATTTTAATATTCAAATATTAATATACAATAATAAAGGTTAGATAATAGGTTTACTATAAATCATACTTTTCATATATATATATATATATATGAATCTGTATTCTTGATTTACTTAACAAAATAATAACAATAATAATTAAAATTACTTAATCATAATAATTTCCATATTAATATAAAATCAATTAAATATGTATTTTTTATACTTTATTTAATATCTAATATTTTCTAGAAAATTAGACAGCACAACGGCTATAAAGTGGACAATTCCAAAATCAAAACCTGTATCAAAAATATATATAATCCCAGACAGCCAGTAAATTACAGAAAATATTCCATATATCAATAATATATAATTATATACTATAAATACACATAATAACAATTACTCTAATCAATCACAATTAAATCACAATATATAGGTTAAAGAAATTATACCAAAATGATCGGGTTCCACAATAAGTCAAACGATGATTTTCTGAGACTCAAAACGTACTTCGGAACCTCGAACACTAAGTTTCGACCGTCGATCTACGGTGGATCGCGGTGGCTCGTGGTGGGCCCACCACCCAACTATGGTAGATGTAGGAACAAGTTATTGGGTTTTGAAGCCCACAACACGAGGAGCACGATGGTGGTGACGGATCGGCAAACGGATGCCCGAGGTGGCCGAATCGCAACTTTGAAGTCGCGGGGTGGCCGAACTTAAATCGAGTGGTTGAGGCGTTTAATCGGCGAGTGAGCTCTAGATTCCCGCGTGGGTCGATAGTTCGGAGGCCTCTGAATCCAACGGTCCGGCGCGTGGCTAAAAATGGTGGCTGGAAAGTACTCCTGCGTCGTCGGCAACAGTAATACGCAGAGGAGAGAGAGAGAGAGAGAGAGAGAGAGAGGGGTTTTCTGAGGAGAGAGAGAGAGACTCGGGTAAAAAAAGAAAGGCTGAAGCCTTTTCTTCTCTTTTCTTTTCTTTTCTTTTTTTTTTTAAATTATTTTTAAAATTACACTTGGACCCAAAATATTAAAATTCTTTTCAAATAAGCCCTTTAGCAAAACTTTCTTAATTTTATAAAAATCCCCAATTAAAATTATATGACATTTGGGTCCAATACTTGACTACTCAAGTTTCTCTCTCTTTAATCTCATTAAAAACATAAAATCATATTTTAAACACTATTTTTCCATTACTATTTCTTAAATTTGTAAACTTGTACCTTTTATGTATTAAAACTCTGATTTATTATAAATAAATGTATTATGAAAATGTTGGATATTACATTAACAAAACATAAATTTTGAAAAATACTCTAAGTACTGTAGCATGCTTTCACTTATTTTGTTCATGTGTTTACATACCTTGAGAGTATGCTTTGCTATCGATGTGCCTTATATGCCCCCCAAGTGATCGAGGAGCGTGAGGTCCTTGGTCACTTGCCTTGACCATAACCTGTTCGAACATTCCTGTTCGTGGTAAACTGATACTTGTAATACAGCAAAACAACACACGTAATGAACAAATACTTGTAAATATAAATTCACAAAGGCTGGCAAGAATGACTGACTGAGCACAGTCCCTTATAATCTCGTATTAAAAATGGACTAAACATGTTTTTACGAGTGATTCTAAAATAGAATCTTACATATACGAGCAGTTAGCCATACAACGTGGCTAACCCTCTTTGCAAAACTTGTAAAAATTAAGAAGAGAAATTTAAACAAGCCAGTCCTTTAAGAAGGGCTGTTCATTGATAATACTTGCGCAGGTGTTCTCCATTCCAACAGCGCGGAACGAGATCTCCATTTAAGCGTGCAAGTTTGTAGGTGCCTGGGTGAAGGATTTCTTCAATCTGGTAAGGTCCTTCCCAGTTAGGTCCGAGCACTCCAGTAGTGGGGTCGCAGGTATTTAAGAAAACTCGTCGTAGCACCAAATCTCCGACGTTGAATTTTCTTTCTTTAACTTTGGAGTTAAAGTACCGGGCGACTTTTTGCTGGTATGCAGCAACTCGGAGTTGAGATTTTTCTCGTATCTCATCGATCGAGTCTAGGGACTCCATCATCAGCTGACTGTTCACGTCCTGGTCGTAAGTCAAACGCCGATGTGAGGGGGGATCTAACTCGACATGTAACATGGCCTCATATCCGTAGGCTAGGGAAAATGGGGTATGCCCTGTTGCTGTTCGGTGAGATGTTCTATACGACCAGAGGACTTCAGGTAGTTGCTCCGGCCATGCTCCCTTAGCCTCTTCAAGTCTTTTCTTCAGGGTGTCCTTAAGAGTTTTGTTCACGGCTTCGACTTGTCCATTCGCCTGTGGATGTGCAACTGAAGAAAAACTTTTAATGACCCCATGCCTTTCGCAGAAATCGGTGAATAAATCACTGTCAAATTGGGTTCCATTGTCTGAAACTATCTTCTTGGGTAATCCATACCGGCATACAATGTTCTTGATGACGAAGTCAAGAACTTTTTTGGTTGTGATGGTTGCGAGTGGTTCAGCTTCAGCCCATTTCGTGAAGTAATCGACTGCCACAACTGCGTACTTTACTCCTCCTTTTCCTGTTGGCAGGGATCCAATCAAATCTATCCCCCATATTGCAAAGGGCCATGGGCTCTGCATCTGTTTTAGTTCATTTGGAGCTGCTCGTGGGATCTTGGAGAACCTTTGACATTTGTCGCATCTTCGTACACACTCCATTGAATCCTCGTTCATTGTTGGCCAGAAGTAACCTTGTCTTAGAACCTTTTTTGCTAAACTCTGCCCCCCAGCGTGATCTCCGCAGAAGCCTTCATGCACCTCCCTCATGAGCTCCTTAGCTTTTCCTGGTGTAATGCACCTGAGCAGTGGCATTGAATATCCTCTTTGGTACATAATGCCATCGACCAGTATATACCTAGCTGCCCGCCTTTGCCGAGTTCTGGCTTTGTTTCTATCTGTTGGCAGTGTGTCATTCGTCAGATACTCCAAGTATGGCGCCATCCACGTATCTTCTACACGAATCTCCATATTGGCTTCGGCCGCTTCTATGCTTGGCCTACTCAGTCTTTCTACTGGAACTATGTTCAAGGTATCAGCATCCTTTGCGCTCGCGAGTTTAGCCAAGGCGTCTGCATTCGAATTTTGGTCTCACGGAATTTGCTGGAGGGTGTACTTTGTGAACTGGGCTAGCAAATCCTTTGTTTTATTCAGGTAGGCCATCATCTTTAGGCCTCGCGCTTGATATTCCCCCAGGACTTGATTCACGACTAGCTGAGAGTCACTGTAAATATCAAGTGTCTTTATGCTCATGTCTCTGGCTATTCTCAATCCAGCTAGGAGTGCTTCGTATTCTGCTTCATTGTTTGACGCCGCGAAGTCGAACCTGATTGCGCAGTGAAATCGATGCCCTTCCGGCGTTATCAATATCACTCCCGCTCCAGAGTGGGATTCGTTAGATGAACCATTTGTGAATAGCTTCCACGAAGGAGTTTTGTCTTGGGGCATGGGCGCTTCAGGCTGTTCGCACTGCTTACTGCCTGGGAATTCGGTGAACTCCGCGACGAGATCGGCCAAGACTTGTCCCTTTATTGCTGCTCGGGGTGAATAAGTTACATCGAACTGCCCTAGTTCGACTGCCCATTTTAACAATCTTCCAGCCGCCTCAGGTTTTTGGAGGACTTGCTGAAGGGGCTGGTCGGTTAAAACTGTAATAGGATGGGCTTGGAAGTAAGGACGCAACTTCCTGGAGGCTAGAATTAAGCAATATGCTAACCTTTCAATTGGCGGATACCTTAATTCCGCTCCAATCAGCCGTTTGTTGATATAGTAGACCGCTTTCTGTATGCCTTCTTCTTCCCGTATTAGTACTGCACTAGCAGCAACTTCGGTAATCGCCAGGTAGATAAACAAAGTTTCTCCTTCGATTGGCTTTGACAAGATGGGAGGTTGCGCCAAATGAGCTTTTAAGGCCTGGAATGCCTGCTCGCAGTCTCCCGTCCATTCAAACTTCTTATTGCCTCTGAGTAGATTGAAGAAAGGGACACATTTGTCAGTTGATTTGGAGATGAATCTACTCAGGGCAGCGATCCTTCCGGTCAAACTTTGTACATCTTTGATTTTCTCCGGTGACTTCATGTCGATCAGGGCTTTTATCTTATCAGGGTTGGCCTCGATCCCTCTTGAATTCACTATAAACCCTAAAAACTTCCCTGATCCGACTCCAAAGGAACATTTGAGGGGATTCAACTTCATCCGGTACTTGCTTAGCACATTGAAGCATTCTTGTAGATCCCTCACATGTCCTTCTGCCTTCTTAGACTTTACCAGCATGTCATCCACATATACCTCCATGTTTGCACCGATCACATCCTTAAACATGTAGTTGACTAGCCGTTGGTAAGTCGCACCTGCGTTTTTCAGTCCGAAGGGCATTACTTTGTAACAGTATGAGCCCGTATCGGTCCGAAAGCTGGTGTGATCCTCGTCAGGGGGATGCATGCTGATCTGGTTGTAGCCTGAATATGCATCCATGAACGAGAGGATCTCATGTCCTACAGTTGCATCGACCAGCTGGTCGATCCTTGGGAGCGGGAAGCAGTCCTTTGGGCAGGCGTTATTGAGGTCTGTAAAATCCACACAGGTACGCCACTTGCCGTTAGGCTTGGGGACCAGTACCGGATTTGAGACCCACGAGGGATAAAACGCTACCCTGATGAATCCATTCTCCTTAAAGTCTTTCGACTTCTTCTTTCAGAGCTCTTGATCTATCTTTATCGAGCAGCCTTCTCTTTTGTTGTACGGGCGGAAAGGTTTTGTCTATGTTCAGGACATGGCTGATTACTGCAGGATCTATCCCCACCATGTCTTTGTGTGACCAGGCGAAAACCTCCTCGTTCTTTTGCAAGAATTCCACCAGCGCTTGCTTTATAGTAGGCTCTAAGTTCTTCCCAACCTTCACGACTCTGGTCGGGTCTTTTTTGTCGAGTTGGACCTCCTCCAGGTCCTCGACGGGTCCAACATTTTCTTCAAAATCCCCAAAGCGAGGATCCAAATCTCCATCCTCACTTTGGGCAACACCCTATTTGGTGGCTTCTCCACTGGATTGGGCTTGCGTGTCTATTGCCATCTGCAATCGATCTGGGGTAGTGCTCCTCGACGTCCCACTCTTCGCCCTTGTGATCGAGGCGTTGTAGCACTCCCTGGCTTCCCTTTGGTTCCCTACGACGCGTCCTACCCCCGCGTCCGTCGGGAATTTCATGGCTAAGTGCCACATAGAGATGACGACCCGTAGATCAACCAGTATGGGCCTTTCAATAACGGCGTTGTATGCCGAAGGGCAATCGACCACTACAAAAGTGGTGAGTATGTCCTTGTTGCGGGCGTTGTACACGTCGTTATTGGAAGCTTGATCATTTCGGCTGGGGCGAGTCCTTCTCCAGAGAAGCCGTATATGGTTTGATTGCAGGGCTCCAAGTCTTTTACGGACAACTCCATGCGTTCCAGTGTTGATTTATACAGGATGTTCACTGAACTTCCTGTATCGACCAGTACCCTTTTTACCATCATGTTGGCCATCTGGATGTCCACGACCAGCGGATCGGAATGTGGGAATCGAACGTGCCGGGCATCGCCATCAGAGAAGGTTATCTCACCCTCCTCTGACCGAGCCTTTTTCGGTGCACGGTCCTCCACAGCCATCATCTCGATGTCCTGGTCGTGACGTAGAGTCCGAGCATATCGTTCTCTGGCCTTTCCGCTATTTCCCGCGAGGTGCGGGCCTCCACAGATGGTTAAGAGTGTTCCGGCCACGGGGGCAGGCTATAATGGTGGCGAGCGTTGGCGTGTAGACGCCTGCTCGTTGCTACCTAGAGCTTCTCATTGGGAAGTTCCCGAGGCCCGTACGTACCTTCTCAAGTGTCCTTGTCTAATAAGGAACTCGATTTCGTCTTTTAACTGGTTGCATTCGTTAGTGTCATGTCCGTAGTCGTTATGGTAACGACAGAACTTGGTGGTGTCTCTTTTCGAAATGTCTTTTCGAATGGGTCCTGGTTTCTTGTAAGGCACACTAGAGCTTGTGGCCTGATAAACCTCTCCCCGAGACTCGACGAGGGCAGTGTAGTTAGTGAACCTAGGTTCATAACGATTACCCTTGGCTCGTTTGTTGTCGGAGGTGGAAGGCTCGTTATACGGCCGTTTCCCACCATTTTTGCCATTACCGTTACCGTTTCCGTGGCCTTTGTCGTTGCCATTAGGTTTGGAACCATTGGCGGCTTTGGCAGGCTCGGCGGCCTTCTTACCTTTGTTCGAGGGTTTCCCATCATCAGCAATGGCTTCCTCGAGCTTGATGTAACGATCAGCTCGGTCCAAGAACTCCTGGGTCGTTTTAACTCCTTCCTTTCGGAGACTCTTCCAGAGGGGAGAGCAACGCTTTACCCTTGCGGTAATGGCCATCATCTTGCCTTCGTCTCCTACCATTTTCGCTCCAGCCGCCGCTCGCATAAAGCGCTGGACGTAATCCTTCACTGACTCTCCGTCCTGCTGGCGAATCTCGACCAGCTGGTTTGCTTCGGTTGGGTGCACACGACCCGCATAGAACTGCCCGTAGAACTCCCTTACAAACATTTCCCAAGAAACTATGCTTGCAGGCGGGAACTTAAAAAACCACTCCTGCGCTGCTTCAGAAAGTGTTGCAGGGAAGATCCTGCACCGAGCGTCTTCGGACACTTTCTGAATGTCCATTTGAATTTCAAATTTATTTACATGCGAGACTGGGTCCCCATATCCATCAAAGTTCGGGAGCGTAGGCATTTCGAACTTGCTGGGAGTTTCGGCGTTAGCTATCCTCTGGACGAAAGGAGTACCTTTCCTCCTGTCGTGGTCGATATAAGAAGTTCTTCCTCCGACTAGCTGCTGCACAGCCTGATTGAGTGCGTCTATCTGGGCTTGCACTGCGGCAGGAATTGCGGTGGCCTCTGTGGCTGGGGGGAGGTTTTCGCCGTGCCTCTCGCGACGATCGTTGAGTACATCTCTCAGGTCCTCTTCTCTTCTTCGCTGCTCGCTACCCCCGAGCCGGTTGAAGACATTATTTTGTCTGGGCTGCCCCCCAGCATCTTGTCTATTTGGCTGGTCACCTTGAGGTACTTGGCTCCTGCCTTTACCTCTTTCTCCATTCCTCCCAGCAGCATTTCCCTTGCCTGAGTCGGCCTCATTGTATCTGTGGCCATCTTTGAACCTTGACTGGCTGTGGTGAGACTGACTGTTCCCCTATTCCCGTCTCTGGCAGAAATGCCCCGAGCGTTAGAGGGTGGCTTGCGCTGGTCGCGGTGTCCCCGTGCATTATCATGCCGTGGGGGTCCACGGACCGCAGAGCCTAGCTCCGAGTCCCTCCTGTTACCAGGAGGGTATTGACCTTTGTTCGCTTGGTTTGGCCCATCATTCTCATGGCGTCTAGGACTACGAGGCTGACGCTCGGCCCTATTCTGCCTTTGCTGCGGGGGATTACCCCGAGCATCTTGGGATGGTGGATTTTCCTCAGGGTCCAACGGGACATCGTCATGGGGTGTCTGAGGCTGCTCGGGCCTTTGAGGACTTGAAGGCTGAATTAGTGGGCTAGGATTGGGACCCCTCTGGGGTGGTCCATTCGCGGGTTGGTCAGGCTGCGAGGCAGGTGCGGCCTGATTTCTAGCCAACAGCAAGGCTGCTTCGAGGGCGGCCATGGCTTCGGTCTGGCGGTGATCCACCTTCGCCTGTCTCTCGCTCAACTCCGTATGCTGCCGATCAATCTCCTGCTGCTGCCGCACCATAACTCCTACGGCAGTTTCTTGATTGGCCTTCAGACTAGCCAATTCTTCCTGCAATGCGCCCAGGGTGCTCTTCAGCGTCACATCGTCCATTTCCTCCTCTTCAAAATCTAGTTGCGGCTCATCTTCCGCCATGCTTGCAGGGGGAGGACGAGGTGGTGGATTCGACGGTGCAGCGGCGGTTGCCTGCCGAGTTTTCCTTCCTGCTTTCGCCATTGGTTTTCTTAACAGCAACAAATCAATCTCTCAATGAAAGCACCAAAATGTTGACCCAAGATTTGGCCAACTGACACGGAGTCAAAACGTGATTGATATGGACGAATGTATAGAGAAGAACGCAATGACAAAAGTAAAGACAACACAGTAATTTATAGTGGTTCGGCCCCAGGATCTGGTAATGACCTACGTCCACTTAGAATAATATTGATACACTACTACAAAAATTACATGATAAGTCAGTTAAAAACTGACATCTGAATGTTCATAAGTCGGTTGGGAACTGACTTCCCATGCAGTGACTTATGATGTAAAAACATGGTAGGTCAGTTGGTGCCAAACCGACATCTGGTGTAAGACATGGTACGTCGGTGGAAAACCGACATCTGGTGTAAGATATGGTATGTCGGTTGCAAAACCGACCTCTAGTGTAAGACATGGTAGGTCGGTTGTACACTGACCTCTGGTGCAAACAGTTTTTTGTATGCTTCAGCAAAATATATATGCAACCGGAGGTAATATGTAAAGAATTGAAAGATAATTATACAATCTTCTATAACCATAAATTCACCGTGGTTAATTTCCAAATATTGAAGAAAAAGTTGAGAAACAGAGTACTTGAACCTAAAGTACGTAAATCATGTAATTTAAATAATAACAAAAAAAAGCATGTAGAATCATGTCCTACAAATTGAAACAACATAGAAAAATCAGATTTCAAATAAATGGTACAGATATGCAAAGTGCCACAATATATTACCAAGAAGAATATAACTTCCATAGATATCTTTATTTTCATTCTTAAATGTTCAAGTGGTAAAATTCACAGCATATATAATTGAAAAACATGGGAATACAATCACTTTAGCACAAATAAAGAATTATGAAATACAGAGGCTCTCACAAACAAGCATTGCAGAAATAAAATTTCCAAGAATAGCACCCTATATTTTATCATTAGAAACACAGTAGTTTACAACAAAAAAATAACTAAGGGCATAGTTATGTATCCATATTTATAAAAATTTATGTTGATAATAGATACCTATCCTTGAAGTGGCATAATGTATATAGATTAGGTCCTATTACATACAATGATGTGATCAGTACTTCTTGGGGAAAGATGAACAGAATTCACAGACGCATCCTCAAGCAAAGGCAAAGGAATACATGATATTTATCACAAGAGCCCTAGCTGAAACATAAAATATTGATTTCTAAGAAACCACTCGTATCAATGTGTGTAATAAGAATACCAAGAGATCAATTATTTTTGGAACTACATTGTACGTATGAATAATGAATATACAGATACTTAATATGATGATGATGATGATCAATTAGACTTAATTTTCTTAAGGCCAAGAAAATGGCAGAGCTACTGATCCCCGAGAAGCTGAGGAAGTTTTGGGGTGTATGGAATCTCAGGGGAGGTATTCTACCGATCCCCGAGAAGCTGGGCAGCTTTTATGTATTTAAGACTTTAAGGCTTATAAAGAATAAAACAAAGCATTGTAGATTCTATATTTTCTTAGAATTATTTTCTCAAACACCTGCAGAGCATTTACCAATAGTTACATATATATTAATGACTGTGAAGAAGGTGGACTGGACTGGGATAATCAGAAGGGAAAAGCAAAATATTTACAGAAATTCAGCAAAAATTTAGAGTAATAAAAAAATATAATTGAAAAATAAAACCTCAATTATATATACATATATATAAATAGATTCCATTCATACGAGCCACCCAAGTTTAAAAACAATCAATGGTGAAAAGGAAAAAAAAAGTACCAATAAAAGAATAGCTTTATAAGCTGGCTAGCTACATACCCAAAGTGTGATCCCTTTAGAAACTTTATCGTGTAGACCCTAATATTGAAAATATGACCCTTTACAGAACCTCAAGGCCGAAAGCTCTGTATCTGCAATAAAAAAGTAAATAAAGTAATTATTTATTAGTTAAGGTTATTTATTTATCTTGGTTGCTGGTGTTTATTATTATGAAAAATTAGCTGTATATAATCTTGGAATCTTACGACCAGAATGCGCTCAAAGTTCTTCAAGGTCTCCTCCAACCACACACAAGCTTCCAAGTTTGCAACAAGTCAAATTAAGTATGTAAGTATCAACGTACCTATCAGACAAACAAAGGCTGAGGGGAAAAAAAATTGAACACCAGTAGACTAACAGAACCAAAATACGCTTCTTTATGATCTCTCCCATGTCAGGGGAGAAAGCTTAAAAAAAAGCCTAAATGGTTAAACCTCAAAACAAATAGCATTACTTGAGGTTAATGGAATAAAAATAGTAATTGCTAATAGTGCATCACAAGACCAACTTCAGGTGGAGATGGATATGCTGCAATGTAAGAAATGATGTGGAGAATTTTTGGATAAATATATAAAATTTTGAAAAGCACAAGAAAAATGCAGGGAGAAAATTCCTAAGGAACTTCAGCTATGAAATCCTGTCCGCTATTATTAAATGCTAGAGAAAAAGATCTCAATAAATCCAAGTGACTGAAAAATAAAGATCTCAACTTCCAAGAGGGAAAAAGAAAGCCTCATCTCCCAATGGAAACCTTATCTCCAATTAGGAAAAAACAAGCGACGGCGGTACTCGGAGTCGGCGGGTATGACGGCAAAAAGGATTGTCGACAGGACAGAGATGATGGCATGGAGGAGTGAGTGGGAGCGTTGTTGTCTCCTATTATTACCATATACTTGCCGAACGATATGCGGAATAAAGAAGACAAGAAGCTGAGTGACCAAAGCTGGCGGAATGAAGAAGACGAGAAGAAAAAAATTTCGCGGGGTGTACAGTGAAGATGAAGAGTATGCGCGGGATACTCAATTTTATTTGTGTTTTTTTTTCCACCCTAATTTTAACATGTAATGTCTCCAATAGCAACTCATATATGATGTAGCATCATAAGTCATTTCTAGAACCGACTTATGCTGTTAAAACTACAAATATATAATTTTAACATGGTAAGTTAGTCTATTAGCAATCGACTTATGATGCAGCATGATATGTCTGTTCTAGAACCGACTTATGATGTTAAAATTAAAAAATATATAACTTTAATATGTTGATATTTTATTTTAAAATTATAAATCTCCAACTTATTTAATTTTTTTTTTCTAATATTTATAAATATGCTATTTATAAATTAAAATTCTTATTAAAAACTAAATTAAAATTTTTTAATTCCAAATAATTAATTAATTAATATTTCAAAAATTATAATATATGTAATATTAATAAGTATATATTTTTTATACTTATTGCATTCACAAATCAATTATATATATGTATTGTTTGATAAAGTAATACATTTTAAAATTAAAATAATACAAAAAAAAAATTAGACTATCTTTAATAATATATTTTTATAATGACATGATAGGTCAGTCCATAGAACCGACCTACCATGTCACATGAAAAGTCAGTTCCCACACAACCGACTTACCATGTCATTTAAAAAAATATTAATTAAATAAATTAAAATATTTATAAAGTTTTTTTATTTTAAATTATATATACTATTCAATTAAAATATTTTTTCATTATAAAATATAATTATTTTTTATATTATAAATAATAGATTAATTTGATTCATCTATTTATATTTCAAAACATTATAATGTAGATAAATAAATATAAATTTTTTCATTTATTTCATACACTACTAAATAAATTATTGTATTTTAAAATTCAAATAATGTAAAATAAATAAAAATGTGACATGATAAGTCAGTTCATATAGTACCGACCTAACATGTTAGAAATGTAGGACATAGTAAGTTGGTCCACACAGAACTAACCTACCATGATTAACATGGCATGTCAGTTTTGCAGGAACCGACTTACTATGACATCTTCAAGCATGGGAGGTCGGTTCAATGTGAACCGACATACCATGTCAACATGGTAGGTCGATTCTTGCGTAACCGACCTCCCATACTTACCTTTATTATACATGATAGGTCGGTTCTGTGTAAACCGACTTATGAACATGTGGTAAGTCAGTTTAAGTAGAACCGACTTCTCATGGCCGATGACTGATGTCCAGATTGTAGTAGTGATATAAAATCAGAGGGGTGATCAAAGAACCAGAGTTCAATGAGTTTCACTCTTCTGTAAAGAACAATACAGATTTGCTTGGAGAATTACTCTCGTTTCCTGTGATTCAAAAGCTTTTTCCAAAAAAGCCCCCCCTTCCTTGAGCCATCTCCTCTTATTTATAGGCTCAAGGAGGGTCACAAGAGATTGTTACAGATATTCTTCCCTGAATAATCGGATATCCAGAAGATTGCATGAGATAAATTCGGGATTCACAAAGATCTTCCCATAAATGTTGCCTTGTACGCGGAACTACCGACCAGACTGGTCGTGGGTAAGACAGGCTTACCCTGCTTCTACTGTGTCTCCTGGTCGATACTCTAGCAGGCGCTTCCAGGTATCAGCCACGTGTCAAGAGATTATTTGCCACGTCACCAATGCTAATATATTGGATAACACTGTGTAAATGAGATTACTCTATAAAAATGTAATTTCAAATCTATTACACCCAAATTTCGAGAATAGAAATTATGGTCTTGAAATGTAGGCTCGTGAAATGTAAGCTCGAAATAAGCATATATCTACATAATACTTGTGTAGTTCATCATAAAGTTCCAGAAGCCACGCCATTAGCATATACACGAATTGAGTTTAACAGTTTCGCTCAGTATCAAGGTGACGACGATGGAATTGGTGAGCTCGAGGCCACATGCGGTCTCGAAGGTGTTTCGAGGTTGCAAGTCAAGCTCGAAGCCACGACTGATCAACTACAAGGGTTCAACACTTGTATAAATTACCTGATTTGTTCTTATTGGCGATTAAGCACGAGTGAGGAAGGTTCGATCCTGGGCATTGCAAGCTCGAAGAGGATGATCTCGATAAAGTTACTAGCTAAGGACGAGGTTAACCAGAATGATGAGCTTGTGATGTTGGTCGATCTCGAAAGTGTGTAAATTATACGTTCGAGGTCGGTAATCCAGTTTGAACGCGGGTGATGTTTGGAAATCCCTATTACTTGGGGATTTGTTGTAATCTGATCATTAATCTCGATTATTATGGATTATTCAGTAATTAATGCTTTTATTTGTATTTATTTCAAATTTAAATTGTAACTTCCCAAAATAAAAGGGAAGATATTTTGTAAACTAGTCTATAAGTAAACTAGAGAATTTCATTTGTAAACAGAGACAATTTGATACTGAGAATACTCTGCAAAATTGCTTTCAAAAAGCTTTAAGAGAATTCCATCACTCAATAATATTGATTTGTGGACTAGGCAGATTTTAATTACTGAACTACGTAAAATCTCGTTTGTTTTTTATTAGCTTTCTTAAATCAGTGTTTAGTGCTCTTCTTATCTAAATTGACGAAAAATGGAATCAACAAAATCCTTTCAAACAGATAGGGCTTGTTTGACATTGTGTTTTTGTTTTCAAAATTGTGTTCTCAGAAATGAGAACAGAAAACATGTTTTGTAGTTTTCAAAAAACAAGAGCTCTTTGGTTAATGTAACGCCCCAAACTCCAGGAACCGTTACGGTGTGCCTTGTAAACAGTGCTAAACTCGCTAACCGAGTCATTTGGCCAAAAACCGTGAACTAAGTGTGATTAGCGGTTTAGGGATTAAAACTTTAGTTAAGATGTAACGTTTCACTAGAACGTTTAATATATACATTGGGATCCCAAAAATATAGTTTCAGAGTCTATTACAGAAAAAACATTTACAACAGGCCGTTCTAAGTGGCAAAACAGGGTGTAACCCTAGTTCCACTTTAAACCTCGGCCGTGGCGGACGAGCAACTGCATATGTACACGGCATCACCTAAGCTCTCCAACTCAAGGATGGTCCAGCTTCCACTTGCCTTCACCTGCACCACATAGCACCCGTGAGCCGAAGCCCAGCAAGAAAACACAATATAACATGATATAATATCAACAATAACCATAATAGCCATTCGGAACCAGCGGTCCAAAACAGACAGGTGACAATAGCCAAAAGTCGCAGAAGTGGGTACAGCTCCCTCTAGGCATGTGACGGTAGGGTCACCAGGGCTTAATTGATAAGTGGTTCTTTCATAAGCTTGATCAGGATAGGTGCATGGTGATAGGTCACCAACATAACCATCCTCCCGACCCTAGGGCCGTAACTAAGGACAGCGTCCCCCAGCCATGTGACAAGCAGTCACCGGGGTCATATACCTTGGCTGATGATCATCTGGACTTAGACCAGGCAAGCGCTTATAGTTCTCATTGACCTTCTGGTCGGTCCAGCATTAATACCCCATATGAGTCATTCAATGCCAACCTCGATTAGACTTAATCTTTATTTGGCCCGGCGTTCACAACGCACTGCCACTTCTGATCCTTGGGTCATTGAAACACGACCAGTGCTCAGCCCATTGTGAACTTGACTAATAAGTCACAGCTTCACAGACGGATCTGACACCATTGCCGATTCTGACTAATAAGCCAGCGCCATACACAGGTAAGTCATGCCCCAAACATATATCACATGTCCAATATCCATAAACAAGGTATTCAGCATGCTTACTTAGCAGGTACTATCACAATTAGAACCATGCACAACACAGAGGCTCAAGCTCTGGACGATATCATACCCAGTATGCAAAGCATGTCCTAATCACATGTTTCTCGTGCATCATATGCGTAATATTCAACAATCCAACATGCACCAATAACAGCCATGCATGTCACGTTTAATACTCAACCAACATGCATCAAGAATAGCCATGCATGTCATACCTAATAATCAACCGACATGCATCAAGAATAGCCATGCATGTCACACATATACATAGGGTGCAGTTTTCTTACCTCAGATTCGAGCTAGAATGATTTAAAGAATGACCCTTGAGAACGATCAACTTTTAGTCCTTTAGCGGTCACCTAGTTATAAACAAAACAATCTCCAATTAATGAAAATTACCAAAGATAGGGTCTTAACCTAAACCCCACTCTTGGGACCTCGAAACATGCCCACACAGTGAGTAGATTCGATCTCGAGCCTTAAGGATTGAAACCCCAAGCCAAAAACCCTTAAAAACACCCAAAACAGGGTTCTGAAGGAACAGGGTAGCGCTACAGCACTGCCCTTCTAGCGCCCCAGCGCTCAAGACAGAACCACAAACCGCCCAACCTCCCTTAAGGCGCTGTAGCGCTACCTTCAGCCAGCCAATTCCCAGAATTTCCTTCCTTCGATTCTACCATTTCTAACCCAATCCAAAAGCTTCCAAACATCAAATTAACTCCCAAATGAACCCAAATACCACCTCCACATGTCCTAGGGACCACAACCCCAAGAACCCTAGCCAAAACTCCAACCACATCCCAAGTTTACAACCCAAAAACCAGCTGAAGCTTAACTTAGAAAACAGAGTAAAACCAAGAGTTCTAGTGGCTAGAAACTCACCTCAATCTCAACAACACACCCTCTTCAATGGTGGAGCGTAACCCTAGCTTGGCTAAGCTTGGTTCCTTGGCTAATTCCTCAAACTGAGCTTGAAAATCCAAAGAGAAAAGAGGAAGAAAATCTATCAGGAGAGAAGGAGGAGAGGC
This sequence comes from Humulus lupulus, assembly GCF_963169125.1. Lineage (NCBI taxonomy): Eukaryota > Viridiplantae > Streptophyta > Magnoliopsida > Rosales > Cannabaceae > Humulus > Humulus lupulus. The sequence goes on along the minus strand of NC_084794.1, from coordinate 285,238,696 downwards.
TTTGTTCTTGTTACTCTTCTACAGCCTTAATGGCTAATATTTATCCTTTGAGGGGAAATGACCTAAATACCCTTAGGTCTAAAATAAAACCTTAACAGCCACCAAGGGCAAAACTGTCATTTCGCACCTATTTCATTAATCACAATTAACACCCTCCAACTCCTGCTATTCTCAAAACCTCAAACACCAATAATCCATGCCCCATTACCCATTAATTCCCGGTAATGCTCTAATCATTAAAATAACCCCGAGACTCACCCCGAGCCCCGAACTTAAACCCGTTATGACTAGACCGAACACTTACATCTCATGATCGTCTCATGCCGAATAGCTCGCACCAATCCACCTTATAATGTGGCTATATTAATTAATCACAAGCATGCACCCAAGATACACAATTACGCCCACAACGGCCAAATTACCAAGATGCCCTCATAATTAAAATATGAACCCATATGCATGCATCCACCATCATATAATAATATAATTCACGTAAACATGCATATAATCATTAAATATCATAATAAATCAATTATGGCCCTTCTGGCCTGATAACTCTACAAAATAGAGTTATTTTACCACTTTTTATGTGCTAATTGTTGCTTAATTCTTGAGTTTTTAATTGATTTATTAAGTTTTTAAGTAATTTTCAATTTATTAGTCTTATTTTGATTTTATAAATTTTTGTGTGTTTTTATAGTTATTTTGTTGTAAAATGTTGTAGTTAATTATATGAATTATTATTGTTAAGTTAGTGGTAAAAAAATGTTGTATTATTGAATTTAAATGTTAAATATAAATTAAGTTATAATTAATATTTTCAAATAATTAAATTAATTTATTTTATAGTTGAAAATATTTTATTATGATTTATTTTATGTTTATTTTGTAGGGATTTTATTGTATTTTTATGTTTGGAAAAAAATGATAGAAAGCAAGAAATGAAAGGAAAAATGGTATTATTGAAATACCATAAAGCTTCCTAGGGAAAGGCCCACCACGAAGGCCCAATTGAAGACCAAGCTCCTCTCCACCAAAGTCACATATCACTCTTCAACATCTCCCAGCTGAAGCATCAATTCAGCTTCCTTCCAGCCACGTGACTTGACCAATTCTCCCACATTGATGCCTTCAATCCACCACTTCCCACGCCTCCAGCTTCTATTTTCCTGCCAGCCGAATGCTTCCACCAGCTCATTTGGGCCCAAGCCCAATAGCCTTCATGCAAAGCAGTCTCAAGACCTCTTCCCTCCTGCGCCAGCCAGCCCAGCAAGCAGTCCCTGCCTCCAGCCTCCAACAATCTGCTCCTTCAGCCTTAGGCCTAGCATTCAACCCCACGCCTACTTCAATCAAGCCCCTCTTCCTGTTACGCCCCAAGACAGCCTAAGACAAAACTGCCAACACAGCCGCCCAAATGAACCAAACCAACTTCCTTGAGCCAAAAAGAAAATGCTTTTGTACCATTTGTCTCCTATGACAAAAATACCACATTTTTACCTCATTTTCTACAGTTTTTACCCAAAAATATAATTATTACACCCTATAATTTATCCCTATATGCCATATTATAATTAATTAAATTAATTTAATCAATTTAATTAATTTAAATTGATTATTTTAATACCTCATTTTTGGCTATAAATAAAGGATTTAGGGTGTCCAATTCTTGAGGGAGGTTACCATACCAAAAACTCTACACATTTCAAAACTTCTCTATTCTTCATCTTCTTCTTCTTTTTGGTTATTTTCTATGTATTTTTAGAGGAAATTTTGGGGGTTTCTTCTCCAAATTTTCCTATTTATGTTTGTAATTTTTATTTTGTATTTGTTATTCTAGCTATGTGTTTCTAATCTTTTTAAGATTATTAAGGTGATGATGAAACAATGTGTAACTAGATAGTGTTTATTTTGTATCTTGATTTCCCATTTTGTGCAACAAAGTTTATGGAATTTTCTTATTCAAATATCTTCTTTCATCTTAAATATCATGTATTTTGAATTGTTAGCACATATTTAAACTTTGTTCTTCATTAGTGCAAATACATAATATTCTTTGTGTAAGATGTGTCATTAAATTGAACACATCCATGCTTAGAACAAAAATATTATGTTTTGCCTTATAAATAATGTTCATTGATTTATTTGTTATTTCATTAGATTGATTTACACTAAATTCTTTGAAATTATAACTTTGAAAAGTGAAGAAAAATCCTATCTTTTTAGAAATAATTTGTGCTTAAAATTATAAATTTATTTAGAAAATGATAGTTTGATTTATTTTAACTATCACTAAAACTTGGGAATCAATGTACTTATAAATATTATTGAACTTATATTTTGTGGATTCTAATCCTTAATAATCTTATTTTACCATCTTCATTTCTATTATTAATTTATGTTATATATATATTGTCTTTAATTTCTTTATTATTATGTTTTATTTTATTTTTATTGTTACAAAAATCCCATCAATCTTTGGAACTAGGTTAGAATTTAATAATTTTGGTTTAAAATAGTTTCATTTTCAATTTTAGACAACTCCTTTGGGTTCGACCTCGTGCTTACACGAAAATTATTCTATAAATACGATTCGTGCGCTTGCGAGTATAAATATTTAAAACATACCCGTTTTGGGTCCATCAAGTTTTTGGCGCCGTTGCCGGGGAGTTGCAAGAGAAAAGAAATGAAATTTATCTCGAGGTTAGTGAATTATTCTACTAGTTATTTTAATTTTTTGCACTTAAAAAAAAACTAAAAAAAAATATATATCTATAAAAACTAAAAAAAAAAAAGATAAAAAGAAAATTTGGGACGGTTCTACCACCCATAAAAAAATATACTTATATATTTATATTTATTGTCTTTTTTTTTTAGTTGACGGCACTTGTGCCTCCTATCTATCTTTTTAATTTTTATAGTTGATGGCACTTGTGCCTCCTAATTTTGTTGTAATTTTCTTTATTTATATTGTTGTGGTTTTTATTTTCTTTTATTTTTGCAAGTTACTAGCTGATGGCAATTTTGCCTCCTAGTCTTTTATTTTATGTTTTAGTTGATGGCACTTGTGCCTCCTAATTTTTACCTTATTTTTGTTATGGTTGATGGCATGCTATGCCTCCCTACTCTTGCTTAAATTTGGATAGTCTTATTTAATTTTGCCTTATTTCTCTTTATCCTTTATCATTTTATTGTGAAAAAAAATATATACTTAAAAAGAAAACTTGAAAAAAAAAATATATATATATATACTTGGAAAAAAAAAATTTAAATCTTGTCATAGCTCTTCTTTTTATTTCTTAACATTATTTTTATTCTCTTAATTTTATTTTCTTGTTGTTTTTTTTTTTTTTTTCTTAATTGTGATCTTAAAAAATAAAAAATAAAAAATAGTTTGTCATCTAGTTTTTTCCATATGGATCATTTTAATTATAGTTGGAATTCTGAGTACAACTATTATGAGCACTCAAATTTAAATTATGGAGAAACTAATAATATGTATGATATGCATGAATCATTTGATATCTCATTTGCCCCTACCTATAATCCAAATTTTTCATGGAGTCATAGCCAATCTCAAATGAATCAAGGGCATGAATTCAACATACCTAATCAAAATCATGCCCAATCCGACCTATCATATCCCATTCAACAAGAAACGAGCTCATCTTTAGAGGATACCCTACGACAGTTTATGCAATCAACCTACCAAATCTTGCTAGCCCAATCTCATTCAATCTCAAAAATTGAAACAATAGTAGGACACCTTGCAACTGTTATAGAGTCGGAAAAACAAGTTCATCCCAACCAACCCATTCCCAATCAAAATAGTCAAATTGAAAATGAAAAGGAGAATGAAGTTGTTGAAGAACTTGTAATTTGCATCCAACCCCCTAATGAAACAAAAGAGTTTGATGAAATAATTTTCGAGGCTTATAAGGAAAATGAAAAAGATATAATTATATTTCAAGAGCCCATAATTGAACAAATTTGTGTATTTACTCAAAATGAAAAGGAGTCTAATATAAATATGCAATTTTCTTATTTTGTTGATATTCCATTAAAATTGCATATTTCTAACTTTCTTGTAGGTGTGATGTTATCAATTATTATTTATGGCATTTGCATCAAAGTCATAACTCACCCTACTAATGAAATTGTACACCATCGATTAGGTGTAGGTTGAAAGAAAAAAAAATATAGTCGAGCTAAAGACTATAAACTAAAGCGCTTTGTGGGAGGCAACCCATACTTTAATGTTTCATTTTATATTTCACTTTTATTGTTTGTTTTTGTTTCATGTTTTTCAAAAAAAAAAAAAAGCTTGAAGGAAACTTCTTGCCCAAAAAGAAAAGAAGAGAAGAAAACAAAAGAGCCAAATCAAGGAAGCATTCGTCAAAGGGAGTAGTTCTTAATTTTTTCCAGTTTATTAAACATTGAGGACAATGTTTCATTTAAGTTTGGGGGTAGTGTGTATGTGTTTTTCTTAGTGTTTATGTGTGTTTTCTTTGTGTTTATGCATGTTTTTCATTTGTTGTAAAATTCAAAAAAAATATATATATTTATTTTTCTTTTTGTTTTTATGTGTTTTTCATTTGTTATAAAATTTTAAAAAAAAATTATTTTCTTTGTTTTGTTTGAAAAAAATATTGGCGATTTTCATTTTATTTAAATGATAAGAATTATGATTGAAATTGTTCTTAGTTCTTAGAAAAATATAAATAATTATTAAGCTTTACTTTTAATTTTTAAGTTAGTTTTGTTTAAATATATATTTTTCATTAATATGACACTTTTCTATTCCATTTGAATTATTGTGATATTTTGATAAAGTTTATTTAAACATTAAATTCTTTAAATCTCTAAAAAAAAAAAATTGAAAAATATTAGAATTTGCTTGATTATCTCTTGAGATTTAATTTATTTTTGTTTACATAAGCTTGTTTAAATGTTCACATGATGATTTGATGTTTTTGTGTTTATATGTTAAATATCTATTTTGAAAACAATTTTAACTTTTCAAATTAATTACATAAGCTTTACTTTTATTTGTGATTTTCTTTGAACTATTTCCATTATATAATTTTTGACTAAATCATTAAATATCACCAATTTAAAAAAAAAAAAAAAATTGTGTTTTTAATCTTTCTTTTCCTCGAGGACTAGCAAAATATTAAGTTTGGGGGTGTGATAACTCTACAAAATAGAGTTATTTTACCACTTTTTATGTGCTAATTGTTGCTTAATTCTTGAGTTTTTAATTGATTTATTAAGTTTTTAAGTAATTTTCAATTTATTAGTCTTATTTTGATTTTATAAATTTTTGTGTGTTTTTATAGTTATTTTGTTGTAAAATGTTGTAGTTAATTATATGAATTATTATTGTTAAGTTAGTGGTAAAAAAATGTTGTATTATTGAATTTAAATGTTAAATATAAATTAAGTTATAATTAATATTTTCAAATAATTAAATTAATTTATTTTATAGTTGAAAATATTTTATTATGATTTATTTTATGTTTATTTTGTAGGGATTTTATTGTATTTTTATGTTTGGAAAAAAATGATAGAAAGCAAGAAATGAAAGGAAAAATGGTATTATTGAAATACCATAAAGCTTCCTAGGGAAAGGCCCACCACGAAGGCCCAATTGAAGACCAAGCTCCTCTCCACCAAAGTCACATATCACTCTTCAACATCTCCCAGCTGAAGCATCAATTCAGCTTCCTTCCAGCCACGTGACTTGACCAATTCTCCCACATTGATGCCTTCAATCCACCACTTCCCACGCCTCCAGCTTCTATTTTCCTGCCAGCCGAATGCTTCCACCAGCTCATTTGGGCCCAAGCCCAATAGCCTTCATGCAAAGCAGTCTCAAGACCTCTTCCCTCCTGCGCCAGCCAGCCCAGCAAGCAGTCCCTGCCTCCAGCCTCCAACAATCTGCTCCTTCAGCCTTAGGCCTAGCATTCAACCCCACGCCTACTTCAATCAAGCCCCTCTTCCTGTTACGCCCCAAGACAGCCTAAGACAAAACTGCCAACACAGCCGCCCAAATGAACCAAACCAACTTCCTTGAGCCAAAAAGAAAATGCTTTTGTACCATTTGTCTCCTATGACAAAAATACCACATTTTTACCTCATTTTCTACAGTTTTTACCCAAAAATATAATTATTACACCCTATAATTTATCCCTATATGCCATATTATAATTAATTAAATTAATTTAATCAATTTAATTAATTTAAATTGATTATTTTAATACCTCATTTTTGGCTATAAATAAAGGATTTAGGGTGTCCAATTCTTGAGGGAGGTTACCATACCAAAAACTCTACACATTTCAAAACTTATCTATTCTTCATCTTCTTCTTCTTTTTGGTTATTTTCTATGTATTTTTAGAGGAAATTTTGGGGGTTTCTCCTCCAAATTTTCCTATTTATGTTTGTAATTTTTATTTTGTATTTGTTATTCTAGCTATGTGTTTCTAATCTTTTTAAGATTATTAAGGTGATGATGAAACAATGTGTAACTAGATAGTGTTTATTTTGTATCTTGATTTCCCATTTTGTGCAACAAAGTTTATGGAATTTTCTTATTCAAATATCTTCTTTCATCTTAAATATCATGTATTTTGAATTGTTAGCACATATTTAAACTTTGTTCTTCATTAGTGCAAATACATAATATTCTTTGTGTAAGATGTGTCATTAAATTGAACACATCCATGCTTAGAACAAAAATATTATGTTTTGCCTTATAAATAATGTTTATTGATTTATTTGTTATTTCATTAGATTGATTTACACTAAATTCTTTGAAATTATAACTTTGAAAAGTGAAGAAAAATCCTATCTTTTTAGAAATAATTTGTGCTTAAAATTATAAATTTATTTAGAAAATGATAGTTTGATTTATTTTAACTATCACTAAAACTTGGGAATCAATGTACTTATAAATATTATTGAACTTATATTTTGTGGATTCTAATCCTTAATAATCTTATTTTACCATCTTCATTTCTATTATTAATTTATGTTATATATATATTGTCTTTAATTTCTTTATTATTATGTTTTATTTTATTTTTATTGTTACAAAAATCCCATCAATCTTTGGAACTAGGTTAGAATTTAATAATTTTGGTTTAAAATAGTTTCATTTTCAATTTTAGACAACTCCTTTGGGTTCGACCTCGTGCTTACACGAAAATTATTCTATAAATACGATTCGTGCGCTTGCGAGTATAAATATTTAAAACATACCCGTTTTGGGTCCATCATGGCCTCCTAATCAAAGCCCTAAACCTTATTAGGAAATTTGGGGCATTACAGTTAATGTTTTCTAAAAATAATTTTTTTAGTTTTATTTTTTAAAAATCTTAAATAAAAAATTAACAAATATATTTACAAAGAGAATAATCTTTTAAAAGTTTGTAATAAATAATGAGATAAAATAATTTGAAAGAAAAAATGATGAAAAATAAGGAGTGAGAAAGTAAGGAGAGAAAATTTGAAGAAATAGAAATTGAGAAGAGAGAAATTAATCCAAGAAAAAAATGAGAGAGAATGTGATGAGAAAGAAAGTGAAGAGAGAGGAAATGGCTAGAAAGAAAAAATGATGAGAGAAAAATGATGGTATATTAAGTGATAAAAGAGAAAGAGAAGATATAATAAGTGAAGAAAGAGAAAATGATAACATAATAAATGATGCTAGAGAAAATAAGGAGATAGAAAATTATGAAAGAGAAAATGAAAAGATAGAAAGTGAGAAGAGATAAAATAGCGATAGAGAAAGTGAAGAGAGAAAAGGAAGAGAGAGAGAGAAAATAAGGAAAGAGAAAGTGATGAGAGAGAAACGGATGTGATAATAAATGACGTTAGATAATAATAATTTAAAAAATGATGTGAGAAAAAAAATTGATAAAATAAATTTGAGAACAACAAAAAATAATTTTTTGTTGTTCTCAAAATTTTCTATTTTTTGTAATTTTGTTTTTTAAAATTGTTTTCTGAAAACAACATCAAATACCCCTAATTTGTTTTCAAAAAATAATTTTGTTTTTAAAAACAAAAAATAGCATTTTAGTCAAGGAGTCAACCATCCTCGTAAATTATAAACATTCAATTATAATAGAGTGGCTTTTACATATTATTAATTTTTCAAAGTAATGTATAAGATTCTTATATTTAATGCACAACCAAACAATGTTTACTAGTTTTTCGGACAATTATATTCTCAACTTTAATATTCTCTAGTTAATCAAATTATTTTAAACTCATCTTATCAACTACCCCCAATAGCAATCTGTTATTAATTAAGGGTTTATACCTTTTAGGACCCTGTTTTTTTTTCTCATTACCTGTTTGGACCCTGTGTTTTGACAAATTACTTTTTGGACCCTGTGTTTTGTAAAATAGTTAAAATAAAACCCTAAACTCAATTTTGATAAAGAAACAATTGAATATAACAACATGGTTTTTAAGCCGAATAATTTTATTTTTGTTCTGAATTGTTAGTTTGGTAAATTATTTGTGATTTTAGTTGAGAAAACATTAACCAAAATCGGGTTTAGGGTTCTATTTTAATCATTTTACAAAATACAAGGTCCAAAAAGTAATTTATCAAAACACAGGGTCCAAAGAGGTAATGAGAAAAAATACAGGGTCCAAAAAGGTATAAACTCATTAATTAATAATCAAAATGGGCGATTGTCAACTTATCCCATGTTCTACACTGTTCCAGTTTGTGATCAAGTTATCAATCTCATGATTTTGTTGTTGAATTGAAAAATATATATTAATTAGTAAAATAATTTTGAGTAATTTTAGACAACTTCTTAATTGTTTCTCTTCCTCAACGGATCATTAATGATAATCAAGATTAGATTATTGGTATAGGAAAAAGTAAATGTAGAAATGAGAATTAAAAGCTTTTTATGTTTTATTCAAATTTTAAAAAAGTAAAATTAATAATTTGTGTAGGTCAAAGTAGAGCGAAGTATTTTGTAGAGTTCAATATTACCCTTTTGTTTTGAGTAGTTGTATGAGTAACTCAACTACTCAAAACAAACACCTAAAAAGAGTTCCTGACGTAATGAAAGCTACAGTTGTTCCCTTTATTACTTTTGACAAATTGATTTAGTTATTATGTTCATATTTCCAAATGAAACCATATGATATGGGGTTTGAGTATCCATTGCAAATGATTACATGAGAAAATCACAAACAGGCACAGCTTACATTATCATGACTCTTGAATCATAATGGAGTACATAATAATATACATTTCAAACTTTTAAAAACAGACTGTAACTACAACATCTTAAACAAACATAACCAAGGAACTACAGTTCCAGTTCCATGTAACTAATAAAAGAAAGTAGCTTGAAACTCAATACATTTGGAAGTGAGCCTTTGTTTTCTCAAACACCTGTTCAGCAATGATGGCTGCATTGCCATCTGCCTTCTTGATGTCCAAGTGAGCCTTCTGATAGAACCCAGTGCCCCTCAATGCATCTGCTATGAAATCATCAAACCCAATGGCAATTGCAGCTTCAGCCTTGGCTCCATAAACCAGCCTCTGTTATGTTTTTTTAAACCAAATATCAGTTCATAGATTCTATAACAACTTAATATTAAAAAAAATAGTTCTATTATTCTAACCTTAACTCTTGAAAGGTGGATGGCACCAAAACACATGGGGCAAGGCTCACATGATGCATATATTTCACAATCAGAAAGCTCAATCCTCTTCAGTTTCTTACATGCCTACCACAACCACAATATAATCATTATCAAAATTTCTAAAAGTCCAAGTAGAATACCAGCTCATTGTGTTTGTTAGTATTATTTTAATAGAGTGGGATATCTTTTATCTAATTCTTTAAAATATATCACAAAAATCAACTTTTTTTCATTTTACAAAACACTATACATCAACCTTTTCAAAATCACTTTTTTTTTTTTTAAAAGTGATTCAATCACATAATAATTGAAAAAAACAAAAAAAAAACTTATTATCTGGCATAAGTGCATGCAAAATTAAATCATGTTAAAATTGCGATCAACACGAGACAGCTCCAAAAAATTTAGACAATAAAGCTCATAGAACAATAAAATTACGATAATCGATCATGGATATATGAATTAAAAACGTTTAAAGGAGGGCTAGTCCAAATGTAGATAATTATTATATCAAAAATGTAAAAAATTTGTATTTTTTAACACAATTTTTATATTATACAAAAGTCATGGAGAGAATGGTGGTAGTCTAACCTCTCTAATTGCAGTAACCTCAGCATGAGCAGTGGGATCAGTGCATCTCAAAACCATGTTGTGACAACTTGCAACCACTTCATCATTGCATACAACAACAGCTCCAAAAGGGCCTCCATCTCCACTTTCAACTCCTTTATAAGCCTCTTCCACTGCCTTCGTTAGGAATTTCTGGTCTCTATCATGTACACCATCTGGATATTCATATCACCAACTCAACTCAATAAGCTCAAACATTATTTGGCCATGTTAATTATATATTATTAGCTTTGAGCAAAGGCAGAAACAGCTCCACACTTGGTAGGTATCCAACACTGGCATAATAGTTCATAATTGAATGAGATTTTGAAGTAATGAATCCATTGAGATAAAACCCAGATCAGAAATGATTATAATGAAAAGAGAAAACAGAGCAGGATTTGAGTTGAGTCATACCATTAGCTTCTCTAACGCCCATATCCAAAAACAGATGGATATATCAATGTCAAGATATACAGAACTCAAAACTAGATAGAGAGAATTAAATAGGTTGATGTTTTTGTATGAAAACTGATAGTAATATTTATCTATATATAGGAGATGAGAATGTGAATATGAGAAAGAAGTGCATGTGGGGTGTTTCTGGATTCATCTCACCTTCCTTACTTGACTATTTTTTAATTATTTTTTTTTTTATTCTTGTCATGGATGAAACGAGTCTGAGTCACGAATTTATCCAAAAAAAAAGGAAAAAAAGTGATTCATTTATATCCAAATACTTCATCCACATATTCCCAAATACATAAAAAAAAATATATATTAAAAAATTGAGAACTAGATGACCACAAATACTTTTTATTTGGATTAAACATGCCATGCACAATTCTCGTTCTAAACCAAAAAAAAAAAAAAAAAAACATATGCTGTCATTCCAACCACTATTGGGATAAAAGGATAGAACTTTTAACGTTTATACGTTTATTGGGTTCTTTTTTGTACGAGACTCGAAGGTCCAAGTCCAACTAAACGTCGTTTTTTGTTTTGGCTACACGACTAACGACATGTCGTTTTGAGGAGCATAAAATCAAATTGAGGGTGCAGCTCAACAATCCATGGCTTCTATTGTTGGCTCTTTCAGATGCCACTTTTCAACTGTTAAAGCTTCCAATACTAGTACTACTCCACCACTTTTACCTTTGAGACTACGCCTTCAAAACCCAAATAAAGACTGTTCTTTTGCTGCTTCTTCTTCTTCTTATGGCCGTGGTGGTGTTGGTGTTGGTGTTGGTGTCCCAATTCAAGTGGTCAAAAGATTAAGGCTTCAACCCAAACCTGAGTTGGGTCTTTTATCTATTTTCTTTGTCCTCTCAATGGTAATCTCAATACAAATTCCTATTTACCTTTGATTGAATTGAACCCTCTTCTTGACTCAACTTTCTCAAACCCATGTCTTATACTGAATGTGCAGGCTTTTGGGGCCCTTATATCACTTTCTGTAGTTTTCATTCCAACCATGAAAGTAGTAAACTCTCAAACTTATTTTATGATTTTGCTTTTGTATGATGTAGTTATGAACATAATATTTATGATCTGTTAGTGAAACTACTTGGTCAGGCATTTAGAAGATTGGCAGCTTCAATGGACCAACTTTCTAATGTAGTATCCGAGGAGGTACCAGGAACCTTAATTTCTTTTAAGCTTTCTGGTCTGCAGATCCATCAACTGACCCAACAGCTTAGAAATCTCAGGTAACTACGGCTTTTGCTTCATTGGGTCATTTATTTTATTGGTCCTTAGTGCTTAAAACCTATCATATATTCATATTATTTTTTGGGTTTTGCATAGGCAAAAGATTTCTCCTTCTGAGAAAAAAAGCAGCAACAGCAGCAGCAGTCCCACTTTTGGAAAGAAACAGTAAACATAAAAAATAATCATTACAAGTTTTATTACTCACTCAATGCATATGACTGAGTGTATCTCAATGAGTACTTACAGAAATGTGATCTGTATGTCTTAAGAATGAAATTTGCTCCTTCATTTATTTGAATTACACAGCTCAAAGTTCTGATTAAATGTATTATTAATGATCAGGGTGCTGAAGAAATAGCAACAAAAAAAAAATGTCCGACTCAAAGCCGGATTTACTATGAAATTTTGTTTGTTTAAATCAGTATGATTCTTTGAATGTGGTATTACTCATAACTTTGCATACTTCTTGAGAACATGTCCTGCTTCTTTTGCATTCTCTGGCACTGGCAGATTAGATAAAAGGGTGACCTTAGATGATGATACCAAAGATTTCTTCTCCTTTGAGTTTGAAGGATCAGTCTTCCATAGTCTCACCTCCCACACCTGCTCAAACCCCAAATAAAAGGAAATTATGATATGAATGGTGTTTTTGAGCAAATGGGGGTCACACAACACAGAAATTGGATAGTAGAAAAGCAAAGAGAGAAGCAAGGGATAAGAGTTAAAGAGTGTGTGTGTTAATAACAAACCTGAACTGTTTTGCCAACAGAGATGGGGGTGGCTTCAGCCAGAACAAGGTCTCCCAACTTGGCACTCTTCAAGTGGTTGATGCTGAGTTGAATTCCAGCTACCCTTTTGTAGCCAGAAGCTATGTGAGCTCCAATGCTAGCCAGTGATTCAGCTATCAAGGCTGACACCCCTCCATGCAGCACCTTGAATGGCTGCTTTTATTGCCCCAATGAAAGATATGTTAACAATTTTATGAAAATCAAGTATCCATGAAAGTCAATGCAAAGAAGAAGAAGAATAGACCTGACAGCACTTGAGGGTGATAGGAAGGATACCAGAGACTTTAGTTGAGGACACTAGCTGGAACTCGAAACCAATGGCCTGAAGGGGAACATCCAAAGCCTCTGTCTTTATCTTTGATGAAGATCCACCTGGTGGTGGAGCTGGTGATGGTGGCTGCTGCTCCTCCATATGATTGGAAATTGCAGATAAGATTACCTTTGCTATGATCTCTATGTTATAAAGATTAAAACTCAATAGATGATAACAAGGGATCTGTATGTGGTCGTATAGCCTTATCTTGGAAGACCCTTTTTCTTGTGTTGTAAATTCAGACCAAGGAGACCTCTTATTTTATATTTTTGCTGGGAATGGTTGGAAGAGGGTAGTAGGTAGGTGGGGGCGTAGTGAAGATGAAAGTCTCATAATCTAAGCGGCAATGTGTCAACCTCGCCACTCACCAGTCGCCGGTCACTAGTCAACCCTCTTTTTTACTTTTTTATCTTTGGTGTTTTGCCTCACCTCATCTCACCTCGCCTCACCTCATATTATCTTTTTATCTTCATCATCTATTTTTGGTTTACATAAACCAAAAAGATAGACAACATAGTTGACTTCTTGTGCTAAGGAATTATTAAGGTAGGAAAGATCCACCACAATTCATATCATTAAATTAAAGCACAGTACACCTTTATATTGGTCCTCTACCAATAAATGCACATCTAAAATTTAGAGGGTCGGATAGGTATCTCATAGTGATGATTTTTTTTATATGTTTTAAAAAAGAAAAAAATATATTGGAAGGATTTGATTTTTTTTTATTTGAAATAGGAAGGATTTCAATTTGAGATTTTTTTTAGTTTTTTTTTGAGTTAGGGGATTAGATATTTGAATTTGACACCCTTTTATTTTTTTTACCAAGGAGATGAGAGATTTGAATTTCAAAATCTTAGAATGCATTAGGAATAGGCTTTTTTTTAATATTAATGTAATTATTAAATTATATATAATTTACTTTCTTGAATATTATATTAATCTATAAAAAATTTACAATCAAAACCAAACCCAACACAATTTGACCCATGTTTCTTGCCTAACTCGGTGGATGTTAGTTTTATAGCGATGTCCATCTTTTAATACTTGTACGTTTATATGATATTACAAGTGAAAGCAATATAATAAAAGGAAATTTGAGTTTGCTTGCTTGATAAAGGCCACTATTTAAAAAAAAATATGCTAGGCTAGGGGTGGACATGGGTTGGGTTGGCCGGGTTTAGAGCGTTTTAATGAGCCAACCCAACTACATCGGTCAAGAGAAATAACAACCCATTCAAAATATATTTATTGTGCAACCCAACCCAACTCAACCTAAAAAGATTGGGTTGGGTTGGTTTGGGTAGAACTCAATTTTTAAATGAGAAGTTTACATAAATATGAGAAAAATATATATAGTTTCTAAATTTATGGGAAAAAAAATAATTGTACAAAATATGGTAAGTTTTGGAAAAAAAGTTTAAAATATGGTAAATAAATTACCATATCTTATTTTCTCTTCTCTCCTCACGATCTCTCTCTCTTCATCTCATTTCTTTATTTTTCCTCCCCATTTCTTCCTCATTTCTTATTTTCTTCCTCACGATCTCTCCTCAGATTTCTTCCGGCGATGCTACCTCCGCCGCTGCCTCCGACGACGACGACGAAGAACTGATTTTCTTCTTCTTCTTCTTCTTCTTTCTTTCCTCTTTTTCTTCTTCTTCTTCTTTCTTTCTTCTTCTTCTTCTTCTTATTCGGTCTTTCTTATTCTTCTTTGTCTTTCTTCAAATCTAGTTTTATTATTTTTCTTCTTTTTCACATCTGATTTTGAACTTCATATTTGATTTTTTTGGGTTTTTTTTTTCTAAATCTGTTTAAGTAACCAGGTACTTGACTTCTTATTTGATTTTTTCTGGGTTTTTTTTTCTTTCTGAATCTGTTTAAGTAACCAGGTACTTGACTTCATATTTGATTTTTCTGGGTTTTTTTTCCTTTCTAAACCTGTTTAAGTAACCAGGTACTTGACTTCATATTTGATTTTTCTAGGTTTTTTCTTTCTTTCTAAATCTGTTTAAGTAACTAGGTACTTGACTTCATATTTGATTTGATATAAGAAATGTACTTAAGAAAAGTTGACTGCTATTATTTACTGTAGACTAGGGTAGTATAAGAAGCTAGGTAGTTGAATATTTTAGGGTACTTTTAACATATGAAAGCTTAGGTTAGCTGATTAGTTTTTTTGGTTGAAAAGGGCAAAAGTTGTCAAAAGGTTCTTCTCTGTGATGTTTAGATAAATTGGATATAGGTTTAGCAGCCAAACGTTTATCAAATAAGGTTCTAACATAAATATTTATGTGTTTATTAATTATTTAAAGAAATAGAACTAGAACGTTTGCTCAAAAAATGTATCGATAGGTTTACAAAATTTATTTAGAATACAAGTACAAGAAATAAAAAAATAAGCAAACAAAACTTTTGATTTTTCTGGGTTTTTTTTTTCCAAATCTGTTTAAGTAACCAGGTACCATGACGCCTGAATCATTTTATTCATATTAGATTTTTTTAAACCTAGGTGTAACCAGTTACAATAGCGATTAATTTAGATTCTTTTGTTTAGATTTGATTTTGTTTTGACACCTAACTATGCAACCAGGTACCATAGCAATTGATTATTTTTTTTAGATTTGATTTTTTTTTTCAAACTTCGCTGTAACTAGTTACGATTACCAATTTATATTTTTTAGTAATGTGGCAATAACCGGTTACTACTATCAATTTTAATTGTCGTGGCAAGTACTCGAGTGAATTGTAACTGGTTACTGACAGATTTGGAAGAAGAAAAAAACAGATCAGATTACATCCAGTAAAGAAGAAGAAGAAGGAGAATAAGAAGAAGAAGAAAAGGTAACCGGTTACCCCTATTAAAATAAAAATTATTTTTATAGTTGTAACCAGTTACACACATCATTAAAAAAACAGTTACCATTCCCAATCCCAATCCCAATCCCAACAAACACTCTCCCTCATCTCATCCCTGTCTTTCTCTTCTTCGATCATTCTCTCTCTGAAACTCCAACCTTAATTCCTCAAAACTCGACCACAATGTTCCGCATAAGCAACACCGTAGTGGGTCTCCTAAACGCATGCACCCTACTCGCCGAAGCAGCAGCAATCGCCACAACAATCTACCTCCGATTCCACAGCGGCACCGATTACGAGAAGGCACTCCAGAACCCTTTGCTCCTCCTCGGCGCCTTCTTCTTCGTGGTCTTGCTTCTAGGGTTGGTCGGAGCTTGTTGCAGAATCAACTCGCTTCTCTACACCTACCTCTTCCTGATGTTTTTGATGATATTGGGTCTCATCGGTTTCACCGTCTTCGCTCTTCTCATCACCAACAAAGGCCTTGGCCAAGCCATCTCCGGCCGCGGCTACAGAGAGTACCGACTCGGGGATTTCTCTCACTGGTTGCAGAACTACGTTGTCAACGACCACAACTGGGATTGCCTTACCTTGGTTACGCGTGGACCCTTGCGAACCCAAACAACAATCCTATTGGGGCTCGATCAACAGGTCCAGGAATCACCTTAGACGGGTCTCTGTTCTATAACTTTGTAAAGTGGTACATAGAAAGTAATGGGTATGGTGTACAGTCTGTATACAATGATACTTATGTGGTCAACTTTTGCAGGCCATCTAGTAAGAATGGTGTTGTAACTACTGAATTAGCAATTTCTTACAAAAATGTTTACCAAAATAATAAAAATAATAATAATAAAAAAGACAGAAATTCCCTCACAAAAATGCCCATATAGAATAAATAAACTTATACAAAAAAATATGGGATACAGAAGCAATATTTTGATAAATATGGGAAAACAAAACCCATAAAAAAGGAAAACAACAAAAAAAACCATAAAAAATGCACACACAAAAAAAAGCCATATATATATATCAAATTTTGTTGAATTTTCCCATATTTCATGTAAATTCCTCTTTTTAAATTCATGATAAATTTAATTTTGAAAATCTATAAATCATATTCTTTCATCCTTCAACCTAATTAAGAAATTAAAACTTGTAAACATATATTCAATCAAACCTATCAAACATAAGTCATAAGAAACATATTAAACACAAGTACTAAAGATATTACAATCATCCATAATATTGGACATAAGAAAAAGTTTAAGTGAAATAAAAAAATAAAAAAAAGCTCAGAATTTATCAATCAACAATTGTCTTGGTCTTTTCCTTTGCCTCTTTTTTCAGCCTCTACAATTAAAGAAATAAACATTATTAAATTTATTGAAGAAAAAAATAGAAACAATTATCAACTAAATCTACCACACACACGATATAAAATACAAAAATTATCAACAAATATCAACTAATATAGTATATAGCAGATCATATAAAGTTTAAATAAGATACAAAAATATTTGTTTATCACATTAAAAATGGCTTATGACAACCAAAATAATACAAGAGGATGCATCATCTTTGATGGAACCAACCCAAAATTTTAAAGAAGCACAGTCTGCAAAAGCAAAACCACACACGATTGACCCATCTGCAAATCAAAATTGCCAAAACAGAGTAAGACTAAGTGATCTTGGAAAACATAGAAAGAAAATAAAATTTTCCATAACATGTATCATGCAATGAACATAACCAATTATTAAAGTATAAGGATAGAGCAACATTCTGTCCAATATTCGACAATATGACTAACTCATCCGGATGAAAAAATTAAAGAAAGAGAAGACAGTGCACCCTTCAAGAATTAAAAACAAAATAACAAAAGTTTATAATCTTACTTTATATTACTGCATTTCAATCTTATTTTGTCTAAGATTAGAACCGGTGACTACTACAGACAAAACTTGATCAATGACAACCATTCATAAAAGGAAACTACATATTACCTCATTTAGCTTCTCCCACACCAAGTCAGGTTGATTAATGCACCCTTGGTCTGTAGCCAAAAGATAAAGCCCCCCCTTTAACTAGAAAAAAGTATGAAAACAATAAATACTTTTCTTAAGACATTTAGAGGCAATATAGCACAAAAGCTAAGGACCAAAGGAAGTTTTTCTCATATAATTCATAAATAGATACAATCAGTTTTTAGTATATGAGAACACATATACAAAAAGAAAAGTGCAACTACTGACCTTAAACATGGTGCTGAAGTGATTATTACGGGAAAAGACATACAACTCATGCTCTTTAAGACCATCTTGTAAGCAAAAAAATCTGCATAAACATTTTTTTTTTATAAAAAAAAGGTAAATTAAAAAAGGAAAAGGATGGGAACTTCTTGGACCCCAACGCAGAAAAACAGTGGAACTCGTGCCCTCTCTATCTCCATTGATCGCTTGGAGCCGCAACCTGAAGCCTCGACCGCCTAGTTCCCGACCCTCTCCACCTCCGTCGCCTAGAGCCTCCACTGCCTGGAGCTTTGCCTGCAGATGGAGCTGCCTCCGCCTGGTAGTGGTCAAGACTCAATCAAGAGTGCAGATAAGAGAGATGGTAGAGAGAGACAGAGGTAGGCAGGGACACATATTTAGGGTTAGGTTAGAGAGATATCAGTAAATCAAAATATATATTATATGTGTATATATATATTTTAATATTGCATTAGGTCGGCCCGGGTTGGGTCAAATGGGTTAGGATTTGTTTGGGTCGCGTCCAACCCATTCAAATGCGGGTTGTAGCTAAAATGGCCCAATCAGATTCGGGTTGCTCAAATTCGGCCTCTTCAGCCCATTTTTCGGGTTGGGTTGGCCGGTTTGGTCGATCCAATGACATTAATGCCTAACCCTACTAGGCATATTAAAGATTTCAATATAATGCTACTTTTTGGTACTTTACCCAAAATACCCTTACCATTCCCCCCATCACTTCTCACTTCTCTCTTCTCTCTTCCCTCTCTCTCTCTCTTAGTTCACTCTCTCTCACCTCACGGCACCACCAACATCATCGCTACACTAAATATTGTATTTCGAACAGATCTGGGCATGGTTTTTTTGGATTTTTTTGCGATTTTTTTTCAGATCTAAAACTCTGAAATCTACAGAAAATCGACCTTGCTCGATGGTGGTTCGATGGTGCTCAATGTCAGCTCGATGGGGCCTTCAAAATCATGATTTTTCATGAAAAAATGACTTTGCTCGATGGTGCTCGATGCAATTCTTGCAAGAGACATAATTTTTCACTTGGGTGTCCGTTTGTGGTGATTTTTTTTATTTTTGATATTTTTTCAAGATCTACACGTTTGACATGCTCATATGCACATTTGTGAAGTGTAACACTTGTAAAAAATACAAAAGTGCAAACATACATCATGTTTAAGACATCTTTTGGTGTGTTTTCAAGTTTTAAACTTCCCAAATGTGCATATGAGCATGTCAAACGTGTAGATCTTCAAAAAATTACCCCCAAAAAAAAAAATCACCCCAAACGGACACCCGAGTGAAAATTATGTCTCTTGCAAGAATCGCATTGAGCACCATCGAGCCACAATCGAACCATTATCGAGCAAAGACGTTTTTTTTTTTATGAAAATCTTGATTTTGAAAGCCCGAACGAATGGTTGCTCGATAGTGCTCGATGGGGCCTTCAAAATCAAGATTGTTCATGAAAAAACGACTTTGCCCGATGATGCTCGATGCGATTCGTGCAAGAGACGTAATTTTTCACTCGGGTGTCCGTTTGGGGTGATTTTTTTTTGTTGGTATTTTTTCAAGATCTGCACATTTTACATACTCATATGCACATTTCGGAACCAAAACATATCTTAAACATGAGGTGTGTTTGCATTTTTGTATTTTTTTTTTCAAGTGTTACACTTCACAAATGTGCACATTAGCATGAAAAACGTGTAGATCTTGAAAAAAAAATATCAAAAAAAAAAAAAAATCACCCCAAACAGACACTCGAGTGAAAAATTAGGTCTTTTACAAGAATTGCATCGAGCACCATTGAATCACCGTCGAACAAAGTCGTTTTTTCATGAAAAATCATGATTTTGAAGGCCCCATCGAGCTGGCATCGAGCACCATTGAACCACCATCGAGCAAGGTCGATTTTCTGCAGATTTCAGAGTTTCATATCTAAAAAAATCGCAAAAAAACCCAAAAATCATGCCCAAATCTATTCGAAATGCAGTATTTAGTGTCTTAAGTGAAAGAAACATCATTATATTTGAAAAACAATTAATTACCCATAAATTTATACTCAAAGAATCATCAAAATGTATGTTTCTTTGGGTATATTGTGTTTATCTCTACAAGGTGGCCGAAGTTATGGAGGTTTTTCTGGTGTTGGTGGTGGCGTCGTTACTGTGAGTGGTGGTGTCGTGAGGTGAGAGAGAATGAACGGAGAGAGAAAGGGAAGAGAGAAGAAAGGAGAAAATGACAATGGTATTTTTTGTAGAGTGTCAAAGAGTGACATTATTTTGAAATCTTTATTACACCTAGTATATTTTTTAATTAGCACCATCTATGATGCATAGAATGTGAAATTTCCCTAATAAAATTAGTTGTAAATCACTAATAATTTTAAAAGTTATAATACAATTTTTTGCTCAAAACTAAAATGGAAAACTATGAATATAGAGGATTTTAATGTATATTGTATTTAAAAAAAAAAATATTTATAAGATACAATATTTTTTCCTACCATATGTGCCTTTTTTTTTAAAACCATTTACCCTATATTTGAGCTTGATTTTATCATTTTTCAAATTTTAAATTATTTTGTAATTTAATGTCTTAGTGTCTCATTTGATTTTTTTTTTTAATTTAAATTTTGTTTCACAATCTAAATATGTAGTATCCGATTATAATGGTAGAAATTAGATCTCGTACCCATTTTTACATGGTCCATTTAATTTTTACCCACTGTTTAACCTTCACTTTTATACCTATTTTTATAATCAATCTTCCCATCATATCTTTTCTTCATCATTCACAACACAATAGAGTATTTCCCCGTATTTTCCACTCAAGAATAAAATGAAAAGTACACATAAATATATAGAGTTTAATTTGATATTGTGAAACTTAGATTTATTTTAGTTAATACATTTATTTTTCCGAGTAAATTTCATGCATAAGTGACCACGATCATTAAAAATCTAAACCATGACACTTTAAAATGTAAACAACAAAGCTTAAAATGTAAACCACTAGGCTAAAAATCTAAAACATTACCATTTAAACTATAAAGCACAAGCTTAAAATCTAAATAACGACTCTTTAAAATTTAAACCACAAAACTTAAAATATAAACCACGTCTCTTTAAAATTTAAACCACTAGGTTTAAAATCTAAACCACATTGATAACTCTACAAAATAGAGTTATTTTACCACTTTTTATGTGTTAATTGTTGCTTAGTTCTTGAGTTCTTAATTGATTTATTAAGTTTTTTTTAAGTAATTTTGAATTTATTAGGTTTATTTTAATTTTATAGATTTTTGTGTATTTTTATAGTTATATTATTGTAAAATGTTATAGTTTAAATTATTTAAAATTAATATTGTTAAGTTAGGAGTAAAAAGATGTAATGTTGAGCTTAAATGTTAAATATAAATTAAGCTATAATTAATATTTTCAAAGAATTAATTTGATTTATTTTATAATTGAAAATATTTTATTATGATTTATTTTATATTTTTTTTGTAGGGAAATTTTTATGCTTGAAAATAAAGAAGAAAAAAATGATAATTTTGGGAGAAAGACAAGGAGATTATGGCATTTTTCAAAGGCCCAAGTGCTGCCTTCCTCCACCTCAGGCCCAATGCCACTTTCTCATCTTTAGTCAATTAGCTTCCTTTAGCAACATCACGCCAGATGCTTCCCCAGCTGCCTTATACATATGCATATGCTTATATGCTGATTCACTCAAAATTATACATATGCTGAATCACATATGCTGAATCACATAATACATATGCAAAGGACACATACATGCTGATTCACTCAAAGCCCAAACCGCCCAAGGCTACCCATTTCAGCCATCCAGCCCCAACGTGGGCCAGCCTAGGCCTAAGTGCTGCATTCCTCCACCAGCCACGCCTGGCTCAGCATCAGTCCATGCCTTCAGCCCATTTGGCCCAAACTGCACCATCCCATGCCTAAACCAGCTGCCAAGTAGCCACAAAAATGCCAAAAATCATGTTTTTTCATTCCGAATATTTTTCACTCAAATATCAATTCACTCTTCGCTATTTTTCTTACCTAAATAAACATTCATAATTCATTTTTTTACCCTAGCTTTTCACTAATATTTTACCCAACCAAACATTTCATCTTTCCAATACTCTTACACTTACTCTATTTATCCTACCACTTCCCAACACAATTAAATTAATCACTTTATTTATTTTAATTTGATTAATTTAATCTTCATATTTTGCCTATAAATAGAGCCTTGTAAGACCATTTGGGGGCTCTTCTTCTTCATCTTTTTTTCAACATCTTCTACACATTTTTCTATCTTCTTTTCACTAGTTTCTCTCTACCATTTTCATCTTTTGAAGAGCATGTCAAGTATGTTATTTTGTAATTTTTATCTAGTTATGAGCTTCTAATCTTTTTCAAAGGTTATTAAGATGATGATGAAGCAAAATGTAACTAGATAGTATTTTTCATTGTATGTTGATTTCCCATTTGTGTAACATTGTTTATGGATTTTTCTATCAATGATATGCATTTTTCATCTATTATTGAGTGTTAAAGCATATTACACTTAGTTCTTCATTATGCAAAAATATGATATTCTTTGATTAAATGTTTTTCATTAAATTGTTCACATCTAATTCTTAGAGCATAAGTATCATATTTTGCCTAAACATAATCTCTTTGATTTTTTGTAGTTTCATTAGGTTGTAACACAACTAATGCTTAGAAATTATATCTTATATAAGTGAAGAAAAATCCTACCTTTTTGAAAGAGTAACTTGTGCTTGAATAGAAAATATATTTTGAAAAAATATATAGTGTGATTTATTTCAACTATATTAAAACTTGAGAATCAATATACTTATAAATACTATTGAACTTGCATTTTGTGGATTCTAAAATCTTAATAATCTTATTTTATATATCTCATTTGAAAACAAATTTTCTATTTAATCTTAAATCTTTTTATTACTTGTGTTTTATTTTTCTAAAACAAAATTTCATCAAATATTTGGAACTAGGTTAGGATATTCTTGCTTTGTTTGAAATAGTTTCTTTTGATGTTAGTCAACTCCCATGGGTTCGACCTCGTACTTACATGAACATTATATTCCGAAACGATTCGTGCACTTGCGAGCTTAAATATTAAAACACCCTCTTTTGGGATCAACACACATCTATTTAAAATGTAAACTTCAAGGCTTAAAATCTAAACCACGACTCTTTAAAATTTAAACAACTAGGCTTAAAGTCTAAAGCAAGATCATTTAAAATATAAACCTCAAGACATAAAATCTAAATCATGACTCTTTAAAAATGTAAACCACAATGCTTAAAGTCTAAACCACGACCCTTTAAAACGTAAATCTAAAGGCTTAAAAATCGAAACCACAACTCTTTAAAATGTAAAACACTAGGCTAAAAATCTAAATCAATACTCTTTAAACTATAAAGCATAAGGTTTAAAATATAAACAACAATTCTTTAAAATTTAAACCACTAGGCTTAAAATCTAAACCACGTCTCTTTAAAATGTAAACCATAAGGCTTAAAATATAAACCACAACCATATAAAATTTAAACCACAATCCTTTAAAATCTAAATCACTAGGCTTAAAGTCTAAATCACGTCCCTTTAAAATTTAAACATCAATGCTTATAATCTAAACCACAACTCTTTGAAATTTAAACCACAAAGCTTAAAATGTAAACCACTAGGCTAAAAATCTAAACCGCGACCCTTTCAACTATAAAACACAAGGTTTAAAATCTAAACCACGACTCTTTAAAATTTAAACCACAAGGCTTAAAATCTAAACTACGTCTCTTTAAAATTTAAATCACTAGGCTTAAAGTTTATACAGTGTCCATTTAAAATGAAAACATCAGGCTTAAAATATAAACCACGACTCTTTAAAATGTAAACTACAATGCGTAAAGTCTAAAGCAAGATCCTTTAAAATGTAATCTTCAAAAAATAAAATCTAAACCACAACTCTTTAAAATGTAAACCACAATGTTTAAAGTCTAAATCATGACCATTTAAAACGTAAACCTCAAGGCTTAAATATCTAAACCATAACTCTTTAAAATATAAACCACAAAGCCTAAAATGTAAACCACCGGGCTAAAAATCTAAATCACGGCCCTTTAAACTATAAAGCATAAGGTTTAAATTCTAAACCGTGACTCTTTAAAATTTAAACCACAAGGATTAAAATATAAACCACTAGGCTTAAAATCTAAACCACATCTCTTTAAAATGTAAACCATAAGGCTTAAAATGTAAACCACGACCATATAAAATCTAAATCACAGTCCTTTAAAATCTAAACCACAATGCTTAAAATTTAAACCACTAGGCTTAAAGTCTAAATCACGTCCCTTTAAAATCTAAACCACAAGGCTTATAATCTAAATTAAAACTCTTTGAAATTTAAACCACAAAGCTTATAATAAAAACCACCAGACTAAAAATTTAAATCACGGCCCTTTAAACTATAAAGCACAAGGTTTAAAATCTAAACCACGACTCTTTAAAATTTAAACCACTAGGCTTAAAGTCTAAACCACGTCCATTTAAAATGTAAACCTCAAGAATAAAAATCTAAACCATGACTCTTTAAAATGTAAACCACAATGCGTGAAGTCTAAGCCACGACCCTTTAAAATGTAAACCTGAAGACATAAAATCTAAATCAGGACTCTTTAAAATGTAAACAACAATGCTTAAAGTCTAAACCATGACCCTTTAAAATGTAAACCTCAAGGCTTAAAAATCTAAACACAACTCTTTAAAATGTAAACCACAAAGCTTAAAATGTAAACCACTAGGCTAAAAATCTAAACCATGACCCTTTAAACTATGAAGCATAAGGTTTAAAATCTAAACCACGAATCTTTAAAATTTAAACCACAATGCTTAAAAATTAAACCACTAGGCTTAAAATCTAAACCACCTCTCTTTAAAATGTAAACCATAATGCTTAAAATGTAAACCACAATCCTTTAAAATCTAAACCACAATGCTTAAAATTTAAACCACTAGGCTTAAAGTCTAAACCACGTCCTTTTAAAATCTAAACCTCAAGGCTTATAATCAAAACCATAACTTTTTGAAATTTAAACCACAAAGCTTAAAATGTAAACCACCAGGCTTAAAATCTAAACCATAAGGCTTAAAATCTAAACCACAATCCTCTAAAATCTAAACCACTAGGCGTAAAGTCTAAACCACTAGGCTTAAAGTCTAAACCACGTCCTTTTAAAATCTAAACCTCAAGGCTTATAATCAAAACCACAACTCTTTGAAATTTAAACCACAAAGCTTAAAATGTAAACCATTGGGCTAAAAATCTAAACCACGACTCTTTAAACTATAAAGCACAAGGTTGAAAATCTAAACCACAACTCTTTAAAGTTTAAACCACAAGGTATAAAATCTAAATCATGTCTCTCTAAAATTTAAATCACTAGACTTAAAGTCTAAACCACGTCCATTTAAAATGTAAACCTTAAGGCTTAAAATCTAAACCTAAAAACTGACGTGATGACGTGGCATGAATTCTGTACACGTGGAAGCTGAGAATCGCAGGAAGATTCATCATACATGTAACGCCCTACTACCCAGGGACCATTAGGTTGTGTATTTTAAGCAGTGTAAACTCGCTAACCGAATCATTTGGCCACAATCGTGTAACTAGATGTGACTGGCAGTTTAGGATTAAAAATTTTGGTCAAAGATACAACGTTTCACTAAAACACTTACTGTATACATTGGGATCCCAAAATATATTTTAAAGGTTAATTACAATAAAATATTTACAACCAGCCGACTTAAGCGGCAAAATAGGGTTTAACCCTAGTTCCTCTTTAAACCATCGGCTGTGGTGGTCGAGCAGCCTCATATGTACACATCGTCACCTAAGCTCTCCAACTCAATGATGGTTCAACTTTCTTTTACCTTTACCTGCACCACATAGCACCCGTGAGCCGAGACTTAGCAAGAAAACTCATACACATGCTCATAAGCAGTTAATAATATGGCATCAAATCATAATAAGCAAGCCTAGTAGTAATAACCCTATTCATGCATGCAGGCAAGTATAAATAACTGATTATGGGGTCCTGCGCCCTAAGTAGATGATTGTCAAGTCAATCTGGGGTCTTGCACCCTAAATAGATGACTAGCAAGTCAATTTGGGGTCCTGCACCCTAAACAAATGACTAATGAGTCTCTCTCTGGGGACTTGCGCCCTAAATAGATGGCTAATGAGTCTATCTCTTGGGACCTGCGCCCTAAATAGATGACTAATGAGTCTATCTCTGGGGACCTGCGCCCTAAGTCATGTGACTTTCCATTCACCTGAGCCTTTTAGCCCTAGCTCTGAGTAACTAGCCTTAGAATAACCAAACGCTTTAGTTTTCTTCGACCAATGGGTAGGTCAAGCATTTAATGCTCATGTTGATTAGATTCAATCATTTTGGCCTGCGTTAAACACGCTAATGCCGCTCTTGACTCATAAGCCAATACCATACGACCATCGCTCAATACTATTGTCGGTCATGACTGATAAGTCAGAGCTTCACGACCAACACTAAACACCATTGTCATTTCTGACTGATGAGTTAGTGACACTCACAAGTAAGCAATGCAACTAGCATATATCATATGTCAAATATCCAAATATAAGGCATTCAACATGCTTACTCAACTATCACAAACGTAATCATAATTATGCACATTTACAGAGACTCAATGTTATGCCCTAGTTACTCCAAGACCGTTACTGTGAACTTTAAACCGTGCTTAACTCGCTAAACGAGTCATTTGGTTATAAACGTGTATCTAGGTGTTATTAATAGGCCAAGGTGAAAAATCTCGATCAAAAGGAAATGATATATTTTATTTAAAACATAAAACTGTACATGGGCCCATAAAAGCATTTACAAGTTATTTACAATCCAAAATGGTCATTATAGTGTAAAAATTATAACCCGCTGACCTAAGCGGCAAAAATAGGGTTAACCCCTAGTTCCCTTGAGAAACACCTTGGCCGTGGTGGTCAAGTGGCCGCATATGTACACATCGCCACCTAAGCTCTCCACTCAAGGCTGGGTGAGCTTTTCTTTCCCTTTACCTACACCACATAGCACCCGTGAGCCAAGGCTCAGTAAGAAAATGTATTACTGCATGTATACGATATCAATTGATGATTATGATAATCATACTGGGCTTATAGCCCAAATCAAATAAGTGAAGATCAATAAAGATTCTAATAATCATGCTGGGGCTTGCAGCCTAATCAGATAAGTGACTATTAAGTCATACTCTGAATAGATGACCAATAAGTCTATCTCTAGGGCTATGCACCCTAATAAGATAAGTGATTATTGAGTCACACACTGTGCAGGTGGCTAATAAGTCAACCTCTAAGGATTTGTTCCATGTATAGATGACTAATAAGTCCATCTCTAGGGTTTTTCTCCTTAAATAGATGGCTAATAAGTCCATCTCTAGGGATCCGCTCCCTAAGCCATGTGACATGTCGGTCACTTTAGCCTTTTGGCTTTGGCTTTAAGTAGCTAGCCTTTAGACTAGACAAGTGCTTTTGTTTTCATTGAACTTAAGGTTGGTCAAGCATTTCATGCTTACGATGATAATGCTTGTGTCAATTAGATCTAATCTTTTCGGCTTGCGTTAAACACGCTAATACCGTTCTTGACTCATAGGTCAATCCCATACGACCAGTGCTTAGCACAACTGTCGAACTTGACTAATAAGTCACAACTTCACAGTCAATACTGACACCTTTGCCGGTTCTGACTAATAAGTCAGTACCATTCACAGATAAGCAAGACTATTAAGCATTTATAATGCAATCAATGTCCACATATAGAGCACTCAACATGCCTAATCAATAACCATGCATGTCACATATTGGGTGTAGTTTTCTTACCTCTGGTTTGAGCGTGAAATAATAAAAGAATGACCCTTGAGAATGATCAGTCATTTGATCCCTTAGCGGTCACATAGTCATAACCAAATATGGAATTCCATCAATAAAATGAGTAATAAAAAGGTTCCCGGACCAAGACCTAGCCTCTGGGACATTGAATCCTACTAATCCGGGTAGTAGAAACGATCCTGAGGCCTAAGGTTTGAGTTCCCATGATTAAAACACAATATTGGCCAAAAATGCACTTAAGCGTCGCGGCCCCACACCAGACTTGCGCCGCGGCCCGCCTCCAAACAGAGGTCGAACCCACTACTGCCTATGCCTAGCGTCGCAGCGCTCCTCCTTGCACCGTGGCCCTAACTTCCTAGACAGCAAGCCACCTCCTTCATCAAGCCTGGGCCACGGCGCCCAAGAACAAGGCCACGGCCCGACCATGAACCCAGCCAAAAACCTCAATTTTCCTCTTTTAAATCCTTCCAAAAACCTACTCAAACATCTCCAAATCCAAAAATCAAAGTTTCCAACCTTCCCAATGATCCAAAATCAGCAAATCTCGAGGCTAAAACAAATCAAAACTCATCAACATAAAATCCAATTCAAAACTTAGAAACTCGAAAACTCAAAACTTAAAGCTTGAATTACCTAAAATTAAGTCGTTTCTCGCTAAATCCTCCGGTTAATAATCTTTTAACCTTTCCTAGAATCGCTATGCCTCGATCCTCACTTGAATCCAAGTCCTAAAACTCTAGTTTCTTTCGAAAATACGACGAATAGTAAAAAGGGATAACAGGAGGAAGAGAAAAAGTGTTTGAATGTAATTTCCTTTTGACAGGTTACTTCAAGCTTAAGTAACCTCAAGTAAATCCTAATGCTCGGGGTCCCAAAAACGCCCCTGGGGTAAAATAGCCAAAACTCCCAGAATTTCCTCCTGATCTCATTAACTCCCAATATATCATCAAATAATTATTCTCATTATCCAATATCCCAATAATTGACCCCGTTATGAAAAAATCGCTAACTTGCATTGTAACGACCCAAATTTTCTAATAAGGCTTAGTTAGGGCCTTGATTAGCATGCATGGAGGGAAATAAGTGAATTATTGTTATAATATGTGAATTTGTGTGAATATGTGATTAGTGATGCATGATTAGGTGAATTAAATATGCATGTGGGCCCCGTTTGGTTATTAGGAGCATGTTTGCAATTTTAGCCCGTTGAGGGCATAAATGTGGTAATTGTGATATATTTGTGATATATCTGTGTTGCATGATCCGAGATAGTCCTAGGGGGGCGGTTAGCTAGAAAGTCACAACGGGGTCAAAAATCCGACTCGAGACGAGTCGATGGGTATTTTGGGTATTAGACATTTTATGGGGTTATCGGGTTATGGAAATAAATATTTGGAGATATATTTGAGGTTAGAATGCCTAGGAGGAAATATTGGGGAAATTTACCATTTTGCCCTCGGGAACGTTTTTGGGTACCTCGAGCCTTGAGGTAACCTTAGAAACTAAGTTTAATAAAACAAAACATAGGAAGTTTTTCAGAACCTTGTGAACAGACCCAAAATCCTCTTCCCTTTCTCTTGTTTTCTCTCAACTTTACCAAGGGGGAACTTTGAGGAATTTGAGCTAAGAAGTTCAGAATTTAAGGCTGGAGCTTTGAGGAAGTGAAGCTTGGAGCTTAGGAGATTAACTTAGAGGTTCAACTAAGCAAAGGTAAGCTCTTAACTTGATGAATTATGTTGAATTTCTGTTGATAATTCAGAGTATGCATGTGAGCTAAATTGAGATTTGTTCATGATTGTTTGGTTGAGTTTTGGGGTTAGTTTCTGTTAGGTTTTGATGCTGAGGCTGTGTTAGAACTTCTGTGATGAATGTTTGGATTGTTAGTGTTAGGAAAATATGTATTTTGCCTCAATGGAAATAATAATAACTTACAACTCTATGTAATATATTACAAATAAATCATGATTGATTAAAAAGAGTTACAACTCTATAATTGAAATTTACAAATAAACAAAGAAAATGAAGAAGATGATGAAGAAGAAGAGAATAGTAAAATACAACTCTAAGCAAAAGGTTACAAATAAAGTAAATTGTTTGCAACAAAAGAAAAGAAAAGATTACAACTCTTGAACAAGAAATACAAGTAAATAGAGAAGAATAATATATTGATGAAAAGCAATAGAATGAAAGAAAAGAACAAGAAACAAAAGATAAACAACTCTCACTCACACTACCAAAGTGAAGAGTGTTGGGGATCACCAACTTGAACAAGGTTTGAAACCTTTGTCCAAAAGCTTATTTCCCCCTAACTCAAGCACTAAGGGATCTCTCACAGATTATAGGAAATGCTTTCTGGAATTATCAAGCCTCAAGGTGTTTCTATCGAAGTGCTCTAATGGATAGAAATGTTGTGTCTTACAAGTGAGCTATAGGCTCTTATTTATAGAGTTTAGAGACACCCTTTGAATTTCAAATTCCACTAACCCCCATGGCTGTTACCAAAGTTTAATTTGATTAATATGGAGTTAAAAATGAGATTTGAGAGTTATTTGGGTTTTTTGAGCCGTTCAACAAAGATTGAAAAAACTGAAAAAATGGTCAGTTTTTAGCCTGTGGCCACGGCCACTAGCCTCTGTCCCACAGGCCGCAGCCACCGACCATTTTCAACACTAAAAAATGTGGTGTTTTTCCAAACGGTTCAATACCCTCCCAAATGATTTTGTAACTCCCAAAACACATTATTGGGGTTAAAATCATATCTCTAACAGCCATATCACATATGGCTTTATGAAATTCATCTCAATATTGTGTAACAACAAATTTACACAATAAAGGTTAATATTTGGAAGTTACAATTTTTTAACACCAAATATGTTACATTATTTGGATATATCTCATATATCTAAATATTGTAACTCTCTATTATATGTTACAATATGTGACACTCTTTGTCCCATTTATTTAATCTAAAACATTATATTATAATATAATATAATATAATATAACATTATATTATAATATAATATAACATTATATTATAAAATAATATAACAGTTAGGTTGACTTTTATGGGTAATTGGCTTAGTTTTAGAAGAGAAAATGAAGGATTTTTCTGGGTTCGAGGGGTCGGGCCACGACATTGTTCTTGCTGAGCCGCGACCCCTTAGAACTTGGGGCGTCTGGAAATGGAGGCGCGCTGCGGCACCCTTCAGGAAGGGCCGCGGCGCGTGTGGGCTGAATTGAGGCAGGGCCTCGGGTTGAGCTGAGGGCCGCAGCATGAGTTCCTAGGGTCGCGACGCTTAGTGCATTTTTGGGTTCTAGAGAGGTTTTAGGCTTGGGAATTCAATAATTAAGGCTCGGGATGGATTTTATCACCCATATTAATAGAATTCAACATTCCGGAGACTAATTATGAACCAAAGCTATTTAATGGATTAGAACTTGATGGGTGGATATTGTTAATGCGTTGTGACTAAGGTTTCGGCGAGGCTCGGACTAGGGAACTGTGCTCGGGACATCGGTGCTTGGAAAGCTCGGGACACAGGTAAGAAAACTACTGTTCCCGTAGAGCTTGAGTTGTAGGGCACGACCCTTAATGATTGAGTTGCAGGGCTCGACCCTATATGGCTGTGTTGCAGGGCGTAGCCCTTTGATTGAATTTATATGTGATTAGGTATCTGTTTAGTTGTATTATATATTCTTATAAATGAATTAACGGTGACGATTGGGAACGGCGAGGACCGAGAACGGCGAAGGCCGAGAATGGTGAGAGACCGGGAGTAGCGTTTAGCACGCGAAGTGCAAGTTGCCAGGGTGAGATTCCAAGGGATACCTGGGATATCCTTACGGTATAGACCGTGAACCCAGGGCCTGGTAAAGCACCTGGGACGGCATGGTTGTACGTGTATAGCCTAATGATGGCTTGATTTTATGTTAAGTGTTTGATATGCATATATTATCTGCTTGTGAGGGTTTTCTTGCTGGGCTTCGGCTCACGGGTGCTCTATGGTGCAGGTAAAGGCAAGGGGAAAGTCGATCAACCTTGAGTATGGTGAGCGTGATGAGCGACGCATACATGTCTGGTCTTCCTGGCTGTCTCGGCCAGGGGTACTTTTGGGGGATGATTGTACTAAACTTAAATTTTGTCGTTTAGTCGACTCTGGTTATATTTTGAATTGTAAATAATTCTAAAAAATGTTCTTGGGATCCCAAATGTTAAACACTTTATAATTTTCAATGAAAGGTTTATTTTCAAATTTATGACTCTGATTATGGTTTAATTACACTTTTGTCCTAAAACCTCGATTAGCGAGTTAATTGCACATTTTAAACTCACTTAGTAACGACTCTAAGGTAGTAGGGCGTTACAACTTGGTATCAGAGCGAGCCAAGGTTTATGGTTTATGGAGAATGACTGAACATGTACGCTCGCTGTCAATGGCAAGCTCGACTCAGGGTTGGTTGGTAATAATTGAATTTTATGTCTGATTATGTGTTTAAATGCCCTGTTTGCCTGCTTATTCCATATAGAGCATGATGAATGATTTAACGTATGCATGATGTCAGGGCATGGCCCGTTGTGTGTTATATGCTATCTGTGTGTTATGTGGATTACTGCTTATGGTTAACTGATGTGATTGGGAGGTGATTTTGGATGTTGTTATCATGCGTGATGAGCGATGTCATTGATTGCAGGCATATTTGTTGAGATACCTCGACAATCATCTAGACTCCATGACAGTCGGGCTAAGGATGATAACCAGGGTCAGGACCCTCCACCTGCCCCACAGAATTGGCAGCAGATGTTTGCCGAAATGGAAGCAAGATTGCAATGAAAGAAGAAGAGCTCCGACAGTTGAGGCAACAGACCCTTCCACAGGTCACTGGTTTGCCAATTCAGCAGGTTATGGCGCCAGTGCCAATCCAACCTGTTGTGGAGAGCAAGTGGGAACCTTTGTATGAGAGGTTTAGAAAGCAGCATCCTCCCACCTTTTAGGGTGGACTAGACCCACTGCTGGCAGAGCAGTGGATGAATAGGGTTTCCTCTATTCACGATTTTATGAGGGTTGAGGGGAACGAGAGGGTAGCTTGTGCAAGCTACATGTTTAGAGAGGATGCCCACATTTTGTGGGATGTAATAGTTCAGAGGAGGAATGTGACAGCTATGACCTGGGATGAGTTCAAGAACATTTTCAACGAGAAGTATTATAGTGTTGCAGTCCGAGCTGCAAAAGTTGATGAGTTTATCAACCTGACCCAGAACTGGTTGACCGTGACAGAGTATGCTCTGAAATTTGACCAATTGGCGAAGTTTGCGCCAGATTTAGTGCCGACAGATGCGGCAAGAAGAGACAGATTTGTACGGGGATTGAATGTTATGATCGCCCGTGATGTGAAGATCACCTTGGATCCAGGGACTACTACCTATGCTCAGGTTGTAGACAAGGCCCTTACTGCTAAGGGGGCCGATGACCAGATTTGGAGAGAGAGCGCTGTTAGGCGTGATGCCAGGAGGACGATGCCTCATTTTATTGGGTCCAGTCGGGGCAGTCGCTCCAGTGAGCAGAAGAGGAAGGCCCCAGATTCCTTTGTTCCTCCCAGTTCAGATAGGAGGGCGCGCGGGTGGTTCTAGTGGCCGTCAGGGCAAAAGTGACAACTGGAGAAGTTTTCAAGTGTGTTGTCGGTGCAGACGACGACATCAGGGTGAGTGCAGGGTTAGGGCCTGCTTTGTCTGTGGGAGTGCCAATCATCTGAAGAAAGACTGCCCACAAGCCAGGAAGGAGGAGCCGAAGCAGGCCGACAGTCTCGCTCTTGCCAGGGTGTTTACTTTGACTTAGACTGAGGCAGAGGCTATCCCCTCAGTTGTGACAGGTCAGATCTCTAGTGCTGGTTCTTTTTATACTGCATTGTTTGATACGGGAGCTACTCATTCGTTTGTGTCTGCTAGAGTGATGGATCAGCTGTGTAGACCTAGTGTTTTGTATGCTAGGGGATTTCAGACTTTGTTGCCGACTGGGGAACTGGTAGTCTCTAGGAGGTGGATTAGAGCTTTACCAGTAGAGGTAGATGGTAGGGAACTGTTTGATGTGATCCTAGGGATGGATTGGCTATCAAAGTATGGGGCGAAGATTGACTGCAAACGCAGGATGGTGACTTTTGAACCAGAAAGGGAGGTACCTTTTGTATTTGTGGGAACAACTAGTGGACCACAGGTACCTATGATTTCAGCACTGAAGGCTAGAGACCTGATGCAGGAAGGTTGCATAGGATTCCCAGAGAATGTTGTGGATACCTCTAAGGTTGTGTCAGTTGGATTGGGGGAGACCAGGCTGGTATGCGAGTTTCCAGATTTATTTCCAGCAGATCTGCCAGGGCTGCCGCCGTAGCGAGAGATTGATTTTGTTATAGAATTGGTACCAAGAGCAGGGCCAGTATCTAGGACACCTTACAGAATGGCTCCGGCGGAGTTGAAGGAGTTGAAGATTCAGTTGCTGGAGTTACTAGATTTGGGGTTCATCAGACCGAGTTTCTTGCCATGGGATGCTCCAGTGTTGTTTGTCAAGAAGAAAGATGGATCTCTTAGGATGTGTATTGACTACAGGGAGCTGAACAAGTTGACCATTAAGAATAAGTATCCACTGCCTAGGATTGATGATTTGTTTGACCAGTTGCAGGGAAAGACAGTGTTTTCTAAGATAGATCTCCGGTCAGGTTACCATCAGTTAAGGATCAAAGAGGAGGACATACCACAGACCGCTTTCTGCACAAGGTATGGACACTATGAATTCCTGGTTATGCACTTTGGATTAACCAATGCCCAGCAGCTTTTATGGACATGATGAATAGGGTTTTCAAGGATTATTTAGATAAGTTTGTGATTGTGTTCATCGATGACATTTTGGTGTACTCTCAGTCAGGGACAGAGCATGAGCAGCATCTACGTCTGGTGTTGCAGCGGTTACGAGAACATAGGTTATATGCTAAGTTTAGCAAGTGCGAATTCTGGTTACCGCAAGTTACATTTCTGGGCCATATCATCAGTAAAGAGGGGATTCTGGTTGACCCAAGTAAGATTGAGGCAGTGAGAGACTGGCCTAGACCGAGCAGTGTTCCTGAGGTGAGGAGTTTTCTGGGATTGGCAGGATATTATTGGTGGTTTGTTGAGGGGTTCTTCAGGATAGCCACACCATTGACAGAATTGACAAAAAAGAAGACAAAGTATGTTTGGACAGACAGATGTGAGAATAGTTTCAAAGAGTTGAAGCGGCGATTGATCACCGCGCTAGTGTTGAGTTTGCCGACGGACAATGAGAAGTTCGTGGTTTACTGTGATGCTTCTAGACAGGGTTTAGGGTGTGTGCTGATGCAAGCTGGGAAGGTGATAGCCTACGCATTGAGACAGTTAAAGGAGTATGAGCAGAGATATCCCACGCATGATCTAGAATTGGCAGCGGTGGTATTCGCACTTAATATTTGGAGACATTATCTATATGGTGAGAAGTGCGAGATATACACCGACCATAAGAGTTTGAAGTACTTCTTTACTCAGAAGGATCTGAATATGCATCAGAGACGGTGGCTAGAGTTGGTTAAGATTACGATTGTGACATCCTATACCATCCTGGGAAGGCTAATGTAGTTGTTGATGCATTGAGCCGGAAAGGCCCAGGACAACTATTCAGTTCGAGACAGATATCTAATAAGCTAGTTGGGGAGATGACTAGTGCGGGTATAGAGTTAGTGGTTGGTCGGTTAGCCAACATCACTCTTCAGTCTATGCTCCTTGAAAGGATCAAGGAGGCTCAGAGGAATGATTCCAGTTGAGGGGTTACAGGGAGAACGTCTTAGTCGGAGTGGCTAAGGACTTTTCTATCTCGGAGATGGAGTTACTGAAGTATAAGGGTCAGATCTGTGTTCCGATGGATTCAGATATCCGGCGAGAGATTTTAGATGAACTTCATACCACTCCCTATTCCTTACATCTGCCTACGATGAAGATGTACCAGGATTTGAGAGCTTTGTATTGGTGGTCGAGCATGAAGAGGGATGTGGTGGATTATGTGGCCAAGTGCCTAACTTATCAGCAAGTCAAGGCTGAACATCAGAGGCCAACAGGGTTGTTGCAGCCTCTAGGGATTCCGGAGTAGAAGTGGGAAGATATCTCCATGGATTTCGTGGTTGGTTTGTCGAAGACCACGGGCAGCATGACTCGGTGTGGGTGATTGTGGATAGGTACACCAAGTCTGCCCACTTTTTACCAGTCAGGATGACTTATACTGTGGAGTAGTATGTTGAGCTATATGTGAATGAGATTGTTCGACTGCATGGGGGCTCCAAGGTCAATTGTATCCGACAGGGACCCCACCTTCACTTCCAAGTTCTGGGAAAGTCTGTAGAAGGCTATGGGCACAGTTACGGTTTAGTACCACTTATCATCCTCAGACAGATGGTCAGACTGAGAGGATGATTTAGATACTGGAGGACATGCTACGAGCCTGTGTGCTGAATTTTGGGGGATCTTGGAGTAAGTATCTTCCTTTGATTGAGTTCTCGTACAACAACAGTTATCAGGCGAATATCGGAGTGGCCCCATATGAGATGCTTTATGGGAGAAAATCCAGATCACCTATCCATTGGGATAAGACTAGTGAGAGGAGGTACTTAGGTCCTGAGATGGTTCAGAGGACCAATGAGGCAGTTGAGAAGATTAGAGCTCGAATGCTCGCCTCCCAGAGTCGCCAGAAGAGTTATTCAGATTTGAAATGCAGAAGCATGGAGTTTCAGGTTGGTGACCATGTGTTCCTTAGGGTTTCACCTTTGAGGGGAATAAAACGATTTGGTGTTCGGGGCAAGCTGAGCCCTAGATTTGTTGGCCCCTTCGAGATTCTGGAGCGGGTTGGAGAGGTAGCTTATAGATTGGCAATGCCTCCAGCCTTATCAAGGGTTCATGATGTGTTTCACGTGTCTATGTTTCGGAAGTATGTATCTGATTCGACGAATGTTCTGAGTTATGAGATTTGGGAGCTGGATCAGGATTTGTCTTATGAGGAGAAGCCAGTTCAGATTCTCGATTGGAAGGACAAAGTCTTGCGGAGCAAGACCATCGCCTTGGTGAAAGTGCTGTGGAGGAACAACAAGGTTGAGGAGGCGACATGGGAACTAGAATCAGAGATGCGGGAACGACATCCCGAGTTATTCAGGTAATTTCGAGGGCGAAATTTCTGTAAGGAGGGGATAGTTGTAACGACCCAAATTTGCTAATAAGGCTTAGGGCCTTGATTAGAGTGCCTGGAGGGCAATAAGTGAATTATTGTTATAATATGTGATTAGTGATGCATGATTAGGTGAATTAAATATGCATGTGGGCCCCGTTTGGTTATTAGGGGCATGTTTGCAATTTTAGCCCGTTGAGGGCATAAATGTGGTAATTGTAAACACCTTTTCTCTGGCACTCGTTATCCTTTTTTTACCATTCATCGCAATTTCGAAGGAAACTTGGGTTTTAGGAGTCGGAATCAAGCGAGGATCGAGGCATAGCAATCCTAGGAAAGATTAGAAACTTCTTAACCGAAGTATTTAGAAAGAAACAATTTAATTTGAGGTAATTCAAGCTTTAAGTTTTGATTTTTCGAGTTTCTAAGTTTTGAATTGGATTTTTATGTGTTGATGAGTTTTTTATTTGTTTGAGCCTCGGGTTTTGATAGTTTTGGATTATGGGGATGTTTGGGAACTTTGATTTTTGGATTTGGAGATGTTTGAGTAGGTTTTTGGAGGGAATTAAAAGAGGAAAAATGAGGATTTTGGCTGAGATCGTGGTCGGGCCGCGACCCTGTTCTTGGGCGCCGCGGCCCAGGGTTGATGAATGAGGTGGCTTTCTGTCTGGGTAGTTAGGGCCGCGAATGTAATGCCCCAAATTTCCTAATAAGGTTTTGGACCTTGATTAGGAGGTCGGGAAGGCCATAATTGATTTATTGTGTTATTAAATGATAATATGCATGTTTAGGTGTATTAAATATACATGCATGTGAACCCCTTTATGAGTAATTGGGTGATTTTCATATTTTGGCCATTTCGGGCATTTTTGGCATATATGTGATATGTGTGTGGTGCTTTATTATTATTATGTTATGCTAGGGTTACTCAGCACAAGACGATCCTAGGAGGTAAGCTAGTGGGAAAGTCACAACGAGATTTATTCTTGACTCGGAGTGAGTCAATGGGTATTTAGAGAATTACCAGGTTATTGGGTAATGGGAATGAATATTTGGTGATAAATTGGGAGTTAGTAAGATCAGGGGGAAATTATGGAGGTTTTGACTTTTTGTCCCCGGGGGTTTTTTCGGGACCCCGAGTGTTAGGATTTGGTTGAGGCTACTTAAGCTTGAAGTAACCTTTTAAAAGAATAAAAGAACGTTCTGTACATTCTCTCTCCCTTAAAGTTCCATTTTCATCTCCCGATCGCATTTTCGAAGGTAACTTGAGTTCTAGGACTCGGATTCAAGCGAAGATCGAGGCATAGCAATCCTAGGAAAGATTAGAAGCTTATTAGTCAAAGGATTTAGTTGGAAACAACTCAATTGGAGGTAAATCAAGTTTTAAGTTTTTAAAAGTTTTAAGCTTGAATTGGATTTTGTGTTTTGATGAGTTTTTAATTGATTTGAGACTTAGGTTTTGTTGGTTTTGGATCATGTAGATGTTTGGGAACTTTGATTTTTGAGTTTAGAGATGTTTGGATATGTTTTTGGGAGGTTTTAAAAGGTTGAAAACGAGGAAAAATGGCTGGTTTGAGGTAGGGCCGCAGCCCTGTTCTTGGGCGCTGCGGCCCAGGCTTGAAGAAGCAGGTGGAGGTTCTGTTTTGCCTAAGGGCCGCGGCGCTTGGTGATGTTTATGGCCAAATTGATGTTTTGGTTAGGGGAACTCAAACCTTAGGCCTCGAGATCGTTCCTACTACCCAGTTTAGTGGGATTTGATGTCTCGGAGGCTAGGTCTTGGTTCCGGGAGTGGTTTTAGAACTTTAACTCATTGGATTACCATTTGTGGTTGTGACTAGGTTATCACTAGGGGCTTAGAATCAGGATCGTGCTTGTGGCTCATTTATTGGTAACCTGTGCTTGGACCAAAGGTAAGAAAACTGCACCCTGTGTATATGTGACATACATGGACCAAAGGTAAGAAAACTGCACCATGTGTATATGTGAAATACATGGTTATTCTTGATGCATGTTGGATGCTTAAATGTAATGTACGAGAAACATGTGATTAGGACATGATTTGTATATTGAGTATGATATGGTTCAGAGCTTGAGCCTCTGTGTTTATGCATGATCCTAGTTGTGCTAGTAATTATTGAGTAAGCATGCTGAATGCCCTGTATTCGATTATTTGACATATGATATATGTTTGGTGGCATTGCTTACTTGTGTATGGCACTAACTTATTAGTCAGAATCGGCAATGGTGTCAGATCCATCTATGAAGCTGTGATTTACCAGTCAAGTTCACAACGGGTTGAACACTGGTCGTGTTTTACTGACCTAAGAGTCAGAAACGGCATAAGCGTCGAGGACGCATGGCCGAATGAAGATTAGATCTAATCGATATCAGCGTTGAATGACTCATATGGGGTATTAATGTTGGATCGACTTGAAGGTCGATGAAAATTATAAGCGCTTGGCTAGTCTAGGACTAGTTACTCAGAGCTAGGGCCTAAGGCCTAGGTGACTGCTTGTCACATGGCTAGGGAACAGTGTTCCATAGTTATGACTCTAGGGTCATGAGGAAGGTTATGTTGGTGACTAATCATCATGCACCTATCCTGTTTAAGCTAATGAAAGGACCACTTATTAATAAAGGGAACGGAACCCACCTTAGTGACTTGTACCACTGCCACTCTTTTATTTAGGGCTATCAGCCCGGTATGGTTACCGGAACCACCAGTGTTAAATCACTTATCTGATTGAGATTGACTTGATAGTCATCCACTCAGGAGGGCAGG
This sequence comes from Humulus lupulus, assembly GCF_963169125.1. Classification (NCBI taxonomy): domain Eukaryota; kingdom Viridiplantae; phylum Streptophyta; class Magnoliopsida; order Rosales; family Cannabaceae; genus Humulus; species Humulus lupulus. The sequence goes on along the minus strand of NC_084794.1, from coordinate 285,198,504 downwards.
ATTTCTTATCCTGGATACCCGTCATTACGTGGATTTTTTGCCTGCTTGACTAGGGTTGTATCTGCTAGGCGTGTGCCTTATGATTTGATGACATGTTATTACTGTTCATGAGCATATTAAGTTTTCTTGCTGGGCTTCGGCTCACGGGTGCTATGTGGTGCAGGTAAAGGCAAAAGAAAGCTGGACCATCCTTGATTTAATGAGCTTAGGTGACAATGTGTACATATGCAGCTGCTCGACCTCCACGGCCGAGGTTTGAAGGGAAACTAGGCCTTAACTCTGTTTTGCCGCCTAGATCGGCCTGTTGTAAATACTTTCTTGTAATAGACCTTTAAATTATATTTTCGGGATCCCAATGTATATAATAAACGTTCTAATGAAACGTTATATCTTAACCAAAATTTGTAATCCCTAAACTGCTAATCATAGTTAGCCCAAATGACTCGATTAGCAAGTTTAGCACTGTTTACAAGGCACACCGTAACGGTCCCTGGAGTTAGGGTGTTACAGCGACGCTAGGCACAGGCAGAAGTGGGTTCAGCCTCTTTTTGTGGGTAGGTCGCGGCACAAGTCTGGTGTGGGGCCGCGACGCTTAAGGGCATTTTTGGCCAGAATTGTGTTTTAATCATGGGAACTCAAACCTTAGGCCTCGGGATCATTCCTACTACCCGGTTTAGTAGGATTCGATGTCCCGGAGGCTAGGTCTTGGTCCGGGAACCTTTTATTACTCATTTAATTGATGGAATTCCATAATTGGTTATGACTAGGTGACCGCCAAGGACTAAAAGGCTGATCGTTCTCAAGGGTCGTTCCTATACTAATTCTCGCTCGAACCAGAGGTAAGAAAACTGCACCCCATATGTGACATGCATGGTTATTCTTGAGGCATGTTGAATGTTTAAATGTGGACATTGATTGCATATCGAATGCTTAGCAAATCTTGCTCATCTGTGCATGGCACTGACTGAATAGCCAGAACTAGCAATGGTGTTAGTATTAACTGTGAAGTTGTGACTCATTAGTCAATTTCGACAGTAGTACTGAGCACTGGTCACATGGTACTGACTCATAAGTCAAGAACGGTCTTAGCGTGTTTAGCGCAAGCCGATAAAGATTAGATCTAATCAACATCTGCATTGAATGACTCAAATGAGCATTAATGCCGGACCGACCTCAAGTTCGATGAAAACTAAAAGCGCTTGTCTAGCCAAAGGCTAGTCATTTAGAGCAAGGGCCAGCGAGCCCCAGTGACTGTTTAGTCATGTGGATATGGGTGCCGAGCCCCGTAGTGACTACCCATCAGTCACTCATTTGATTAGAGCCAGGGCCAGAAGGCCCAGGTGACTGCATCGTCATGTGGCTATGGGTGCTGAGCCCTGTAGTGACTCACTCATCAGTCATTCATCTATTAAGCTAGTGACTTACTCTTCAGTCACTCATTATGGTTTACCAGAACATCAAGTGTTAAATCACTCATCTGATTAGAGCTATAAGCTCCTTCATGGTTAACGTAATCACAAAGTGATATTCACTCATCTGTTTAGGGCTATAAGCTCTGTAAGATTATAATGATAATCATTTGATAATATTTATATGCAGTATTGAGTTTTTTTGCTGGGCTTTGGCTCATGTGTGCTATGTGGTGCAGGTAAAGGCAAAGAAAAGCTCACCCAACCTTGAGTGGAGAGCTTAGGTGGTGATGTGTACATATGTGGCCGCTTGACCACCACGACCAGGGAGTTCTTAGAGGAACTAGGGGGTTTGCCCTATTTTTGCCGCTTAGGTCGAGGGTTGTAAATTTTATACCATAATGACCATTTTGTATCGTAAATAACTTGTAAATGTTTTGATGGGCCCGTGAACAGTTTTATGATTTAAATAAAATATATCCTTTCCTTTTGATCATTTTTCCACCTTAACCTATTAATAACACCTAGAAGCACGTTTATAACCAAAGAACTCGATTAGCAAGTTAAGCACGGTTCAAAGTTCACAGTAACGGCCCTGGAGTAACCAGGGCGTTACATTCTTTTTCTCCTTTCGATTGTTTTTCCTTCCCTTTTCTCTTTGAATTTTGAAGCTCCTTTTGAGGAACCAAGCTAGGGAGTTGAACCTTCATGGTCTAGGGTTATTTCTACCATTGAAGAGGGTGTGATACTGAGCTTGAGGTAAGTTTCTAGCCATTAGAACTCTGGTTTTACTCTGTTTTTTTATTGAGTTTCAGTTGGAATTTTGAAGTTGAAAATGGAGAATTGATGGGAGTTTCTGGCAAAGGTTGCTTGGGTTATGATGCCTAGGACTTGTATGTTGGGTATTTGGGTTCATTTGGTAGTTTGAATGAGGTTTGGAAGCATGTTTTGAAGATTGGAAATGGAAAACTCGAGGGAGGAAGAACCAGGGCTGGTTCAGCCTGGTTCTAGCGCTATAGCGCCCAAGGGAGGGCGCTATAGCACTAGCCAGGGCAAATCAACTCTGGTTGTAGCACTGGGGCGCTAGGGGGGCAGCGCTGTAGCGCTTCCCTGCTTTTCCCGATTCACATTTTGGGCACTTTTGAGGGTTTTTGGCTTGGGGTTTTAATTCCTAAGGTTCGGGATCGAATCTACTAACCGTTTGAGTACGATTCGAGGTCCCGGGAATGAGGTTTAGGTCAAGAACCTTTTATTGTTGATTTCATTAATTGGATTCCATATTTGGTTATGATTAGGTGATCACTAAGGGATTAAAGGATTGATCGTTCTCAAGGGTCGTTCATTTGTTATTTATCGCTCGAATCAGAGGTAAGAAAACTACACCCAGTATGTGATGCATGAGAAACATGTGATTATGGCATGATATGAATATTGAATATGAGATTGATCAGAGCTTGAGTCTCTGTAATTTTGCATGATCATAATTATGTTAGAGATTGTTAAGTAAGCATGCTAAATACCCTACATTTGGATATTTGACATATGATATATACTTGGTTGCATTGCTTACTTGTGTATGGCACTGACCCATGAGTCAGAAATCGGCATAAGCCGTATGGTATTGCCTTAAGAGTAAAAAACGACACTGATGTGTTCAACCCAAGCCGAAAAGATTAAATCTAATCGACATAAGCATTGAATGACTCATCATGAGCATTAATGCCTGACCGACCTCAAGTTCGATGAAAATTAAAAACGCTTGTCTAGACTAATGGCTAGTTACTTAAAGCCAGGGCCAGAAGGCCCAGGTGACTGCATCGTCACATGGCTATGGGCGACACGCCCCAGTATGATTATTAGAATCTCAAGTGTTAATCACTCATCTGATTAGGGCTATACACCCCAGCATGATTATCATAATCTCAAGTGTTAATCACTCTTCTGGTTTAAGTTAGTGACTTATTCATCAGTCACTCTTCTTATTTGGGCGACAAGCCCCAGCATGGTTATCAGAACCTCAAAGTGTTAAGCATTCATCTGATTTGGGCTACAAGCCCCAGCATGGTTATCAGTACCTCAAAATGTTAATCACTCATCTGATTAGGATTGACTTAATAGTCATCCACACATGAGGGCAGGATCCACCATCATTATCTGAACTTATTTGCATGCATGAATAGGGCTATTATTGCTAGTCATGCACATTATGATTTTGTAACATGTTATCACTGTTCATGTGCCTATTGAGTTTTCTTGCTGTGCTTCGGCTCACGGGTGCTATGTGGTGCAGGTAAAGGCAAAAGAAAGTTGGACCATCCTTGAGTTGGAGAGCTTAGGTGACGATGTGTACATATGCGGCTGCTCGACCGCCACGGCCGAGGGTTGAAAGATAAACTAGGGTTAAACCCTATTTTGCCGCTTAGGTCGACTGGTTGTAAATATTTTGTTGTAATTAACATTTAAATTATATTTTTGGGATCTCAATGTATACTAAAAAATTTTTAGTGAAATCTTGTATCTTAACCAAATTTTTTTACCCTAAACTGCTAATCATACTTAGTTACAAGATTATGGCCAAATGACTCGATTAGCGAGTTTAGCACTATTTAAAATGCACACTGTAACGGTCCCTGGGTAGTAGGGTGCTACAATGATTGTCAAGTCAATCTGGGGTCCTGCACCCTAAATAGATGACTATCAAGTCAATCTGGGGTCCCACGCCCTAAACATATGACTAATGAGTCTCTCTCTAGGGACCTGCGCCCTGAATAGATGACTAATGATTCTATCTCTGGGGACTTGTGCCCTAAATAGATGAGTAATGAGTCTATCTCTGGGGACCTGCGCTGTAGAGTCCAAGAACTTTACTTAGCTAGTTAGATAGTAGTATTATAGTATGTATAGTGTTATCTTTGTAACTGTGGATTTTTGGTTCAGACCGGGAATTATTTGGACACTCATAGTAGTACTTATAAATTTTCTAAGTTTAACCTATAGTTTAAGAATATTAAGTATAACCTAAGGTTTGATTATATGACTGATATTAAGGATAATATTTGTTATACTATAAGGTTTAGATGAGGACCAAAAGGATTTTAAGCACATGTTATGAATGGGTGATTAAGGATTAAGTATTTTGAGGATTTAATTTAATAAGGAGTAAAGTTTGAATGCAATAGGGTCAGTTAGCAGCTTTGAATACGTTGAGGGCTTAGTCAAGGCTGTTTACTCCATTCAAACTTAGCTAAAAATGTGTAATTTCGTGTTTAAATATTCAGCGTGTGCCGATATATCGCAGCTATAGGGGGCGATATATCGCAGCACGTAGATACGGAAAACACGAAACGATGCACGGTCGCCTTGGGCATACTGGCCCAGGCGATATATCGCCTACAGGGGGCGATATATCGCCTCCTTCAGCATGATTCAAATGTTTTTGAATTCTTTTTCCTTTCAGCCATTCAACTTCTTCATAAACCCAGCATCTTTTGAACGAGTCTTCAGCCTCTGTTGAACGATTATTCAAATTATTTTCACCTAAAAAGCTATTATTTTTATTCAAGTAAAATTAAGATTCCTTCATTCCCAAACTCTATAAATAGGACCTAGTACCAAGCCATTATTCACCTTTTGCTCTAAGTTCAGAGGCTGCAAGTGCTAAGTGAGTGTGAGAGTATAAACACCTGGGTTTTGGGGAAATCATAAGCTTAAACATCATAAGCTTGTCAAACACTTTGGGAAGTAAGGTTCTATAGTATTTCGGTTGTGGTGTAGAATGGTCTTACAAGTCTTTGAGGTAAACCAAAACTCTAGTTCATTTGTTATTTTCTTTCTCTTAGTCTTCTACTCAGTCTTCTAACCTCATTCTTATTTTGGTTAGGGAATCTAAGTTCTTGAGCACATAAGTTTTGGTAAGTGTGACTTTCAATGGTTTAGTCTTTCCCATTCCTTTCATTTCATCTCTTTTTCTTCATTAGACTCACCCTGTTATATATGGTTTTAGGAGTGTTCCAAAAAGTCCGAACGCTGTCATCTTATCCCGGTAACTTTGGTAAGGAAAATAGGATAGTATCTATATGTTATATGTTTATGTTATCTTATGTTTTTATGATATGATAAGTGTTATGATATGTATGTTTGTAGGCTTGGGCATATGACCCATATGACTAATGTTGATGCTCATAATCTCATCAAGGGAAAATGCAAGGTCGTCACCTGGGCGTACTCCCTCCCCCCCATTTCGCATGGCCATCAAATGGGCGAGGCCACCGAGTCGCCTTCCGCGAGGCCACCAAGTCGCCTTCCGCGAGGCCACCAAGTCGCGAGGCCATCCTATGGCGAGGTGCCCTATTCCGCGAGGCCACCCTAGGAGCGAGGCCCTCCTGATCCGCGAGGCCATTCTATGGAGAGGCGCCCTATTCCGCGAGGCCACCCTAGGAGCGAGGCCCTCCTGATCCGCGAGGCCATTCTATGGAGAGGCGCCCTATTCCGCGAGGCCACCCTAGGGGCGAGGCCCTCCTGATCCGCGAGGCCATCCTATGGCGAGGCGCCCTATTCCGCGAGGCCACCCTAGGGGCAAGGCCCTCCTGATCCGCGAGGCCATCCTAGGGGCGAGGCGCCCAATTCCGCGAGGCCATCACAAGGGCGAGGCCATCATATGGCGAGGCCCTCATATGGCGAAGCCGTCCCGTTCCGTGAAGCCCCTGGGCCACTCCTACCATGCCCATGCGTGGGGCCGAGGGATGCTGCAAGACGTTAATTCATCTCGCGAGGTCCATCCCGCGAGGCCATTTTGCGGGGCCGTCGCATGGGCAATACCTCTCCACCTCGCGAGGCCATCTCACGGAGCCTTCGCGTGGGCGAGGCCCCCCTATCTCACGGGACCCTTAGGCCACTCCAACCGCGCAAGGCCCCGCACGCGCATCCCTGAAAGTCTATCAACCCACCATCTTCTCGGGACGCCGACGCCCCGTAACTTGACACGTATGGCCCGGAGGCGTTTTGCCTCGTACGCTAAGACGTAGAGCAAGGCCAAGCGCTTATCGCCCATGCCCGTGGGTAACCTTAGAATGCTCCAGGCATCCTGTACCAAAGGTCCCGTTCTCTACACCTCGGGATCCCCATGTTTAGGAGGTCTCGTACGGGTCGAATGCGGCATATTTGTACGACCAAGTACTAGGTACGGATACCAGTGCCAGTGAGGTTGCTGGGGTAAGGATCATGGTCCGTACGTCTACGACCATGGGTCAGAACCGACACCACTACCCTCTGCACCAATACACCTGCTGCCACACCTCAGGAAGGGGTACAGACAAGTAGTGGAAACATCCCCCTGACACCTGCTCCTGTACGGGATGTACAACCACTACCACTGAGACCGTACCCCTAATGCAGTACGCTTGTACCACCTGGTCCCCTGGACCACTATGTACCTAAGGCCATTAGAGCCTACTATAAAATGAATTCCAAGGCCACCTGAAAGGGGGTTGGAAATTTTACTGTAACAGAGACATTAGTGTGAATGAGATACTGAATTCTCCATTGTTGTTACTCCATTATTCTTGAGTCATCGTTCAAGTTTTCATAGCTTTCGAATTAGCAATTTCAATTCGATAATTTTTCCAACTTAACTTCGTTGACGAGTTCTCACCGTCAACAGTTTGGCGCCGTCTGTGGGAACGTTAGTTTTAAGCTACTGTTCCACCATTATTTCCGACAAGAAGAAGATGCCGAGACGCTCGAAGCGACTAAGGGAGACGCAGGAGGTCGAAGTTCACTTAAACGGAATCCAGCTGAAGGCCTCCATGAAGGATGCTCCTCCACCCAGGGACGTGGAGCCCCCGAAAGACCCTGAGGTTCAAGGAGGAGACAGGGTGGCCTCGTCACCGGCTGCTCCACCTGGGGGGAGTCCTCCCAGAGCACCACCGGTGCACGCTGATGAGTTCCCTCCTCCGAAACCACCGCGGGCACCGAACTCCGGCCGGCAAGACCCGGGCCCTTCTACTCATAGGCCAGACAAACACCCCCGGGTCCACTCCGTGAGCTCGAGTTCAAAGTCCCGATTTTACGAAGAGGAGATACGTGAGCTCCACCGTAAAAATCAAAGGTTAGAAACTACCTTGGAGAACATGCAAGAGGTCCTTAACGGCCTACTGCAGGGTAAATCCAGCATAACCTTGCCCAAGAGAAAGGAGAAGGGCAAGGGTGGGGTGGAGACCACTGTACCAGTAGATGATGGAAGAACCCGACACTCGACTAGCAACACCCCCCGCACGAAGCAACGTGATCACCCCGAACCACCTAAGCAGGCCCAAAAGCCAACGCCGAGAACCACGGCTGCCCCTCGACGCGAGGATGAGGTCACCTCCAAAAGAACGCCCCCAGACTTGCGGGAGGAGATCAATAGGAAAAGGGCAGGCAAAGGGACCACACCCCCTGAGGCGCCTCGAGAAGGCAAGGGAAAGGCGGGTCTTAGCCCGTCCACTCTAAGAGACTCCCTCAGCAAAAGGAGGCAAGACTTAGACACAGAGATGCGGAGTTTGCGGAGCAAGATTGTCACCGCGTCGGGTGGCCAGGCCTTTGAGGAAGAATTCGACCACGAGTCACCCTTCGTGCGAGAAATTCAGGCAATCCGGCTCCCTGCCAATTTTAAGGAGCCCAACATGACCCCTTACGAAGGGAGCACGGATCCAAAGTACCACCTGGATGCGTTTAACGATCTCATGAAATTGAGGGGGATTGGAAGTGGTGCCAGGTGCCATTGCTTCGCTGTTACTCTGAAAGGACCCGCCTACAAATGGTTCAAAAGGCTAAGGCCGGGGTCCATCAGGTCCTGGCAGCAGTTCTCTGATGAGTTCCTCCAGCAGCACCATGCCGTGCGGGACTACACGATGCCAGGCACCAGCTTAGCCAACGTGAAGCAAGGGGAAAAGGAGAGCCTAAAAAGCTACATTCACCGGTTCAATATGGAGGCCGCGAAAGTGGGGAGCCTGACGCGCCGGGAGTTAAAAATGGCCATTACTGCTGGGGTACTCCCAGGGAGCAAGTTGTGGGACAACATGCTGAAGAGGGAAGTCACCGACTTGGACGACTTCTATGAAAGAGCACAGAAGTACATCCGTGTGGAGGATGGCCATGCAAACCTGAAGGCCGGAAAGGAGGAGTCCCATGCAAAGCCCCCAATTAACGACGGGCCGAATATAGCTAAGAAGAAGAGGACGTATGAGGGGTCGAGAGATGACCAGCAGAGAAAAACCAAACGAGGGGGTGATCATAGGCCAGCGACCTATACTTACTATACGAACCTCACTGACACCAGGGAGCATATTTACGTCACCAACGAAGATCGAGTGCCCTTCAAGAAGCCCCCACCAATGAGAAAGGATCGGTCCAAGAGGGACCCCAGTAAATACTGCCAATACCACAAAGACATTGGACACACCACGACAGAGTGCATCCACTTGAAAGAGGAAATTGAGGAGCTCATCCGCCGGGGGCACTTAGGCCGTTATGTCAAGAAAGAAAGGCAAAGGCCAGAAAACGAGCCCAGAGCATCCCAGGCACAGGAGCGAGCCCCAGAAATACAAGGGGAGGTCCGCACCATTTTTGGAGGCCCAGGATTTGGAGGAGATTCTCGGAAGGGACGAGATAAATATGCAAGGGAGGCTCGACGAAGTCCGCCCCCCTGTGTCATGAGTTTAGAACAGCGACCCCCGAAGAGTTTCAAGGGGGAAAACGACTCAATAACGTTCACTGAGGAAGATGCACGGGGGGTACACTTCCCCCACAATGATCCGCTGATGCTGACAGTTCAGTTGGCAAATATGCGTGTGCATCGAGTCCTGGTGGACAACGGGAGCTCAGTGGACATCCTATATCGCCCAGCTTTGGAAAAAATGGGACTGGGCATTCGTCACCTAAAGCCTTGCCAGTCGTCACTATACGGATTCACAGGGGATTCAGTGCAACCCCTTGGAATGATTGAGTTGACACTTACCATGGGGGAGCAGCCCCGCCAAACCACAATTATGTCTAACTTTGTTGTGGTAGATTGCGCATCAGCTTTCAACGCGGTATTAGGGAGGCCATCCCTGAGAGAATTGAAAGCCATAACTTCAATATATCACTTAGTTGTCAAGTTCCCGACCCCAGGAGGGATCGCGAGTATGAAAGGAGAACAGAAGGAAGCAAGGGAGTGTTACAACACCTCACTCCGCACGCCTGCAAAGCCACGCGAGCCGATGGCCATGGTGGTACACGAGGCGATAAGCATGCCCACAGGGGGTCCGCAGGAGCTGGACCCTCGGGTCGTGGATGAGGCAAGAGCAGAACCGGAAGAAGAAGTAGAGGAGGCTACGGTGACGGAGGAGCCTTTAAGGAAATTGAAGATAGGGAGAAGCCTACAAGGTGACGTGAAGGAAGAATTGATAAGATTTTTGAAGGATAATCTGGACGTGTTCGCATGGAGTCATGAGGACATGGTGGGCATAGACCCCAGCGTAATGTGCCACCACCTGAACATCTCCCCAGGAGCAAGGCCCGTCAGGCAGAAGAGGCGGGCGCTCGATCCAACAAGGTACGCAGCGTTAAAGGAAGAGGTTGACAAATTGAAGGCCAACGGGTTCATCCGTGAGTCTTTCTATCCTGTGTGGGTATCAAACCCAGTACTCGTGCCAAAGCCAAATGGGAAGTGGAGGACTTGCGTCGATTTCACGAATTTGAATAAAGCTTGTCCTAAGGACAGCTTCCCACTCCCCAGGATAGATCAGTTAGTAGACGCAACAGCGGGGCATGAGTTACTAAGTTTTATGGACGCCTACTCGGGATACAACCAAATCCCAATGAACCCTGCAGATGAGGAACACACGTCATTCATTACAGACAAAGGGCTCTACTGTTATAAGGTGATGCCCTTCGGGCTCAAAAACGCGGGAGCCACCTATCAAAGGCTGGTGAATAAAATGTTCGCAAATCAGATAGGGAGGAATATGGAAGTGTATGTGGATGACATGCTGGTGAAGACCAAAGTAGCTGCAGAACTCAACAAAGACCTTGGTGAGATGTTTGACACGCTCAGGAAATATCGGATGAAACTGAACCCAGCCAAATGCACCTTCGGGGTATCCTCGGGAAAATTCTTGGGCTTCATGGTCAACTCCAGAGGAATCGAGGCCAACCCCGACAAGATAAAGGCGCTCATAGAAATGAGCCCGCCGAAGAATAAGAAGGAGGTACAATGCCTAACAGGAAGGGTGGCGGCCCTTAACAGGTTCATCTCAAGGTCCACCGACAAGTGCCTCCCATTCTTTGACATCCTCAAAGGGAGCAAAAAGTTCGCTTGGGATGAAAGATGTGGGGAAGCCTTTGTCAGGTTGAAAGAGCACCTGGGGAAGCCGCCCCTGTTAGCAAAGCCAGAGAAGGGCGAGAAGCTGTACCTATACTTGGCGGTGTCGGAGCATGCCATCAGCGCAGCCTTAGTTAAGGGAGAGAAGAAGCAACAACAGCCCGTATACTATATCAGCAAGCGTCTGGTGGACGCAGAGAGCCGGTATCCAGAGATCGAAAAACTGGCCTATGCGCTAGTAGTGGCGTCGAGGAAGTTGAAGCCTTACTTCCATGCGCATACGATTGATGTCTTAACGGATAGTCCTTTGAGACAAGTCTTACATAAGCCAGAGACCTCAGGGAGGCTAATGAAATGGTCGATTGAGCTAAGTCAGTTTGATATTGTCTACACCCCAAGGGCCTCCATCAATGGGCAAGTGCTGGCAGATTTCATAGTAGAATTCACCCATCAGCCGAATGAAGGACAGAGTGAAGGAGGGGCGCAGCCTGTTGTGGAGGATGAACTGGGAAATGTAGAGAAGTGGAGTTTGCATGTTGATGGGGCGTCAAATGAAGGAGGATCAGGAGCGGGCATCATGATGACTGGGCCCGAGGGACACAGAATGTACTGCGCAATCCGGTTTGGGTTCGAGGCCTCCAATAATGAGGCGGAGTACGAGGCGCTCTTAGCTGGCCTGCGCCTAGCCCAGGAATTGAAAGTAACGCGCCTCCATATTTTCAGTGACTCACAATTGGTGGTATGCCAAATAAAGGGGGAGTACCAGGCAAGGGGGCCCAAGATGGCAGCATATTTAGAGAAGGTGAAGGGCTACTTGGGGCGAATGGTGGCATATACTATAGAACAAATCCCCAGAGAAAAGAACACCCATGCCGATGCACTTGCAAAGCTGGCATCCACCAAGGATGGTGACGTCTTGGAATCAATACCCGTGGAGTACTTGCCAAAGCCCAGCATCGGAGGCGTAGATGTGCACATGATCAGCGTCCCAAAGAAATCATGGACCGAGCCAATCAAGAAGTACCTGGAGGAAGGAGTCTTGCCTGCGGATAAAAACGAATCTCGGAGGTTGGTGTACAAGGCCGCGAGGTACGCCTTGGTAGATGGGGTCCTTTACAAAAGAGGATTCTCCATGCCTCTCCTGCGGTGTGTAGAAGGAGAGGAGGCGTTGAAGGTGTTACAAGAGATCCATGAGGGAGAGTGCGGCAACCACGAAAGTGGACCCTCCACGGCTAGGAAGGCCGTAAGACAAGGATACTACTGGCCTTCCATGGAGAAAGACGCGCAGGACTTTGCCACGAAATGTGACAAGTGCCAGAGGCACTCTAATTACTCTCGAAGACCCCCGAGCGAACTGACCAGCATGCCCAGCCCCTGGCCCTTCGCCATCTGGGGGATAGACCTGATCGGCGCTCTGCCTACAGGTAGAGGTGGAGCAAAGTACGCGGTGGTGGCAGTAGATTATTTCACCAAATGGGTAGAAGCGGAACCCCTTGTGAAAATAACCGCTGGGCACATCACCTCTTTTGTCAACAAATTCATTGTGTGCCGGTATGGGGTACCCTACAAAATTATTTCCGACAATGGTACCCAATTTGAAGGAGGAGCCTTCGATGAATATTGTAAGAAAAGAGGTATAAGGAGGAGCTTCTCCGCAGTGGTACACCCCCAGGCCAATGGGCAAGTGGAGGCCATCAACAGGGTCCTAAAGAAGAACCTAAAGACAAAGCTAGAGAAGATGAAAGGAGCCTGGGCAGATGAGCTACCAAATGTGCTGTGGGCTTACAGAACCACCCCACGCACGACGACTGGGGAGTCCCCATTCTCCTTGGCCTATGGATGCGAGGCTGTGCTCCCAGTCGAAATGAGAGTCATATCCCACAGGGTGCAGGCGTATGAAGACGAAGCCAACCACACAGCCCTGACCGAAAGCTTAGACCTCCTGGAGGAAAAGAGAGAAAAAGCCCAGATGAGGGTGGCAGTATACCAGCAACGCGCCGCAAGGTACTACAATTCGAGGGTCCGAGAGAGAACTTTCAGAGTCGGCGACCTAGTGCTGAGGAAGGTGCTCCCAAACACACGAGACCCGAGTGCAGGAGTGCTGGGGGCAAATTGGGAGGGACCCTACCAAGTCGCTCAGTGCATCCCCCCAAACACTTACAAGCTGGCGCGCATGGACGACACCATCGTGCCCCGAGCATGGAACGCGGAACACCTGAGGAAGTACTACCAGTAAGACGCCGGTGCCCACGGATAAAAGCACAAGTGTGGCACGCTGCCTTGATATGGTAGGAAGAAATCAAAGAGGTTACCTAGATAACCTCCTAAGTAGGCGTGAGCCATTTTATTTCGTTTTATGTGAAAATCACCTATGTACCGTTGCAACTACGTGTATGAAACCATTATGTTACGAATATAATGAATGAAACCACGTATTATAAGTAAGACTGTTAGCCTCTTCGTGTGTTATTTTTTCTTCAATACCAGGGCATCAGCCAAAGTGTCCGCCGAAATAAATTTCACCAAACACTTGGGGGGCAGGACAGGGGGCGATAACGCAGCTAGCAAGGGAGACCTGAAAAGGACCCTCTAACGGAGGGTCCTGAAAAGGACCCTCTAACGGAGGGTCTTGAAAAGGACCCCTCGCCCTCCTAAAAAAGAGGCTCCTAAAAAAGACCCTCTGATAAGGGATCTTGAAAAGGGCCCTCGATTAGGAGTAGCCCAAAAGCGACCCCCTATGCATCAGGAGGACCCGAGAAGGACCGTAGCCCTAAAAAGGACCGTTCAATGGGAGTTCCTAGAAGGACCCCTTATATCGGGGCCCTAGACGAAGTTCCTAAACATAGAAAGTAGTAAAAAGACCTTGCAAGGCCTCCCCTGAGTTTACAAGGATTAGCTACCCTCGTGAACATCAAGGAGGCCAAAAGGCCTTACGAAAGAAAAATATATATATAGTGACAACACTAATAAGTCTGGAGCGGCCACCAAGCCGCCCAGCCAAAAAGGGTCCCAAAAAAGACCCTTGCCGAAATAGTACTATGCAAAAGGACGAGAGGGACGCCTCTCGCAAAGAAATAATAAGCGCGCGCAAGAAAAACCCAAAAGGATAGCTAAGACCCAAGGGGTCAAAATATCCTTACAAAAACCGCCAAGGGGCACCAAAAGAGGTCCCAGTGAACCCTCTCACATGGGATCCAAAGGACCTCCAGCCTGACAAATAAAAGAAGGGAACCAACCAAACCGCGTCATACAGGCATAAAAGGGCCTCAAGTGCAGTAGAACAAGAAATAAACAACAACATCACATGTATTCATACATAAAAAAGAAAGGAGTTCTCAAGACAATACAAGGGTTACTAACAGAAAAGTAGCACTAGTAATGACGTTACAAAACAATGAATGAAAAAAGGAGCGAAACTAGTTCAAGGCCTCCTGTAGTGGGCACTCCACCAGGCCGCTCGGGCAACAGCTTGCTCGCCAAAAGAGGAGAAGTCGAAGTTGGGATCCTGCTTCCACACATTGTAAAGAGCCCGGTCTATAGACTTGCGCTCGATTACAGCCTTCTCCGCCTCCAAGGAAGCGACTTTCTCCTGAGCCGACTGTAGTTCAGTCCTAAGGGCCTCAACTTCAGTCCCCTGTCGAACAACCATCTCATGCGACCCGGATGCAGCGATCTTGGCCTCCTTGAGCTCGCGCTCCAAACATTTAGCCTTGCCCTTCAGCACCTTGATCTTAGCTTTCAGCTGCTCATTCTTCAAGTCCGACTTGGTGTACTTAGTCCGGGCTTTTGACAATTGGACCTTGGTTGCGCTAAGCTCATTTTCGAGCTCCTGGACCTGGACTATGAGGCCGTCCCTCTCAGTGGTAGATGCGGAAAGGATGCCAGTTGAGTCAGCATGTCGAAGAGACACGATATAGACCTGCACAAGAAAACCAATGGCATCAGCAATAAGTAACAAAAAGAAGAACACAGGTGCATCTATGCATAATACTAATCAACGCAAAGTGAAAAGCCTCACCCAGGCCGCAGCACGCCTTAGCATTTCCCCGAGGTCTGATTGAGTCACGTTCCCTAGGCCCCTCCAGTCGGAGACAGGGAGACTCTCAGCTATTGGAACGAAACGCTGCCCATAAACTGAGGCCATCCTGGTCACCCAAGCCTCTGCCCCCACGCTAGGAGCATCTGGTTGGACTGGGACAGACGACCCACTCGCCGAGGCAGGAGGAGGCGCAGCAGAAGAGAAAATTTGAGACTCTGGTGCATCGGCAGGGGGCTCCGCGAGCCCGACGAAATCAGCAGCCGGTATGCCGAGATCATGATGAATTGGAGGGAAGGCATCGCCACCACCACAACCAGGAGAGGCGTAGCATCCTGCCGCGGCCTGCGGACCTAGAGGGTGAAAGGCCGTGTCCTGGTCATGGGAGTCATGAGGAGGATGTCCCCTGGGGGACAGGGGGGCATCCTCCATCTCCACCTCAGCCTCATCTTCGTGCAGTGATGGCCCAGCCGGCGTAGCCACAACCTTCTTAGACCCGGTGATTGACCATAGGAACTTGGGGCTAGAGACCGGAGACAATTGGTGGCGATTGAGATTCGTCATGGTAAATAGGACAGCTGCTTTCTTCAGGGCGGGGTCTGCTGCAATGAGTCTGTTTATCGCCTCCGCCTCCGACCCGATGACCGAGGGATCAGCAAATTGCCCTGCAAGAACCGCACCAATATCAGTACAAGCGAGAGTGCAAAATGGTGAGTTCTAATAAGAAAAAGAAAAAGACTGGATACTTACTAGGTTCAGCGCGAAAGCCTTCACGAACTGAAAGAGGCCCCTGTACCCAGAAAAAATCCTGTTTCCAGGACCCTGGGTTAGACACTGAGCCATCTATCAAGGGTAGCTCACTATTGGCCTTCTGCAAGTAATAGAAGCCCTTGGAATTGTGCACCCCAATAAGGTTGTACAAGGAATGCACCTCTTGCGCCGTCGGGGCGCGTTGCTCATTATTCTTGAACCAAAGAAAGAGGCAACTTAAAGTCAACCAACTGTTGGGTGACAGTTGGAGAGGGGCCAAATCAAAATAGTTGAGAACCGCCACAAAGAACGGGTGTAGAGGAACGGTGCCACCCGCCTTCATAATCTGCTCACTCAAAGCCACAAAGCCCTTCTCAGGGCGGTCGGCCCGGCAGGTCTCCTGAGGAACATGCAAGGCGTATTCTGGAGGAGTTCGGTAGCGCTTCACGATGGTCTTCAGTTTGTTCGAAGACATATTGGACACTAGGCTGGACGCCAGTAGGGGGGCGTCGTCTTCTTCCTGGACGGACACCTGTCTGCGTACCTTCGACATATCTGCAAAATCAAAAGAAACATGTGAGGAAGAGGCAGAGCACTTAACCCTCCATTTTCTCTTCCTAGCAAGGGTTTTCCATCGAGGGAGCGATGGCGGAAGCGCTAAGCCAGGATCAACGGAGACTAGGGGCTGAGGAGAGGAGTTGATAGCCCCGTGATCGTCATCAGGCGAAGGGGGAGTGGGAGGTTCTGGCGGAATGTGTCCCTCCATAAACTCTAACTCCCACCGCAATTCAAAAAGAGCCGTCCTAAGACGCGCTATATGGTCGCTAAGGCTCGGGGGTGAAGGTCCTCCGTCTCCCCTCGACACCGAGTCAATTTCGCTCTCTACCACCCAAATTTTATGCCTAAGATCAGCCATGCACTCGAGGTGGCGAATGCGGGATTGCCTCAAAGACTCATAGTCCTGGTAAGGGCTGCCCTCAGGGGACTCAGGATCTGAAGACAGGTCGATAAACTCAGCCCTCGAGGGTATGTCGGACGGGCCCTCACTGGCCATGAAACCGCGTCCCAACAGCAAAAAGGGGGTCACGTTTAAACAAGGGGAAGACTACAAAACACAAAGGAACAGGCTTAATACCCCTAGGTGCAAACGCCCTAAATGGATTACTACAAGGTACATGTATAAAAAGAAAGAGGAGGGGCGCGCGTGTGGTCAAAACAAGCTCGGGCTAACGTACCCCATCCCAAGTGTTGTTGGTCTGAATCCGATAAAATAAGTAAATAAACGGGAGAAGAAAAGAAAATATACCTCAAGCAATTGAAAGAACGAAGTCGGAGTCCAAGGAAGGTTGGGAGGCGAAAAGCACCAAAGCGTTGAAAATGCGCGTCTGCAAGAGTTAATCAGAAAAGTGTGTTAGCCCAAAAATGTACACACCAAGAAAATAGCTAAAAATAAAAAAAAAAAAATGAAAAAAATGATGAATGATGATGATGGAAAAATGGAAAAGTGATGAAATTGTAGAGAAAGTGTAGTTGTGGGGGGTTGAACCCTTTACCTCTTGAAAGGAGCAAGGGTCTAACTACCACTAAGCCAAGGAGGTAAGAGGTAAATATTAAACCATGCATGAAGGCCTATTTATAGGAACCAAGATGAATAGTCTACAAGAGCACCTTAAGGCCCTCTCCTAGACTAGGGGGGCAAGTGTTGATGCTCATAATCTCATCAAGGGAAAATGCAAGGTCGTCACCTGGGCGTACTCCCTCCCCCCCATTTCGCATGGCCATCAAATGGGCGAGGCCACCGAGTCGCCTTCCGCGAGGCCACCAAGTCGCCTTCCGCGAGGCCACCAAGTCGCGAGGCCATCCTATGGCGAGGCGCCCTATTCCGCGAGGCCACCCTAGGAGCGAGGCCCTCCTGATCCGCGAGGCCATTCTATGGAGAGGCGCCCTATTCCGCGAGGCCACCCTAGGAGCGAGGCCCTCCTGATCCGCGAGGCCATTCTATGGAGAGGCGCCCTATTCCGCGAGGCCACCCTAGGGGCGAGGCCCTCCTGATCCGCGAGGCCATCCTATGGCGAGGCGCCCTATTCCGCGAGGCCACCCTAGGGGCAAGGCCCTCCTGATCCGCGAGGCCATCCTAGGGGCGAGGCGCCCAATTCCGCGAGGCCATCACAAGGGCGAGGCCATCATATGGCGAGGCCCTCATATGGCGAAGCCGTCCCGTTCCGTGAAGCCCCTGGGCCACTCCTACCATGCCCATGCGTGGGGCCGAGGGATGCTGCAAGACGTTAATTCATCTCGCGAGGTCCATCCCGCGAGGCCATTTTGCGGGGCCGTCGCATGGGCAATACCTCTCCACCTCGCGAGGCCATCTCACGGAGCCTTCGCGTGGGCGAGGCCCCCCTATCTCACGGGACCCTTAGGCCACTCCAACCGCGCAAGGCCCCGCACGCGCATCCCTGAAAGTCTATCAACCCACCATCTTCTCGGGACGCCGACGCCCCGTAACTTGACACGTATGGCCCGGAGGCGTTTTGCCTCGTACGCTAAGACGTAGAGCAAGGCCAAGCGCTTATCGCCCATGCCCGTGGGTAACCTTAGAATGCTCCAGGCATCCTGTACCAAAGGTCCCGTTCTCTACACCTCGGGATCCCCATGTTTAGGAGGTCTCGTACGGGTCGAATGCGGCATATTTGTACGACCAAGTACTAGGTACGGATACCAGTGCCAGTGAGGTTGCTGGGGTAAGGATCATGGTCCGTACGTCTACGACCATGGGTCAGAACCGACACCACTACCCTCTGCACCAATACACCTGCTGCCACACCTCAGGAAGGGGTACAGACAAGTAGTGGAAACATCCCCCTGACACCTGCTCCTGTACGGGATGTACAACCACTACCACTGAGACCGTACCCCTAATGCAGTACGCTTGTACCACCTGGTCCCCTGGACCACTATGTACCTAAGGCCATTAGAGCCTACTATAAAATGAATTCCAAGGCCACCTGAAAGGGGGTTGGAAATTTTACTGTAACAGAGACATTAGTGTGAATGAGATACTGAATTCTCCATTGTTGTTACTCCATTATTCTTGAGTCATCGTTCAAGTTTTCATAGCTTTCGAATTAGCAATTTCAATTCGATAATTTTTCCAACTTAACTTCGTTGACGAGTTCTCACCGTCAACAACTAACAAGACCCCAAATAGATTATGGGCATATGACCTACTTAGCTACTAGGACCCCACTAATCTCATGGGCATATGACTTGTTTAGTCTATGGGACCCCAAGTAATAATGGCCATTATAATAAGTGTATGTAATAAGTGTTACGATATGTCTTTATTCTTATTATGAAACTTTATGTTTATGACTATGTGTTAGATTTTCCTTGCTGGGCATTAGGCTCATTCCTTTTTGTTTTATGTGCAGGAAAATAACTATTAGTGGCGGTAAGGTTCGTGGATGCTTGGAGATTGTGTATCGATGGTGAATGGATTCAAGGAGTCGAGAGTTCGATCTTTCGAGGATGTAGTCTTGTTTTACCTTTTTATGGTTTTACATGTATTTTTCCGCACTTTCTATGTAACTCCTTTTCACTTTAAGTCGTGTTTTGTTTTAAAGACAATGGGTACCCATATCCTACTTATTTTATGAAAGTAACTTTTGTTTCTACAAGTTTCTAATAAATTTATGGTATTTTCGCAAATGTAAGTCTTATTAAGGTTTGTATGTATAGTTTCATTAATGGTCCAAAAGTCTAGAGTAGTGGGTCATTACATGCGCCCTAAATAGATGACTAATGAGTCTATCTCTGGGGACCTGCACCCTAAGCCATGTGACTTTCCAGTCACCTGAGCCTTTTAGCCCTGACTCTGAGTAACTAGCCTTAGACTAGCCAAGCGCTTTAGTTTTCTTCGACCAATGGGTCGGTCAAGCAAATAATGCTCATTTTGATTAGATTTAATCATTTCAGCCTGCGTTAAACACGCTAATCCGCTCTTGACTCATGATGGACCCAAAACGGGTATGTTTTAAATATTTATACTCGCAAGCGCACGAATCGTATATGGAATATAGTGTTCGTGTAAGCACGAGATCGAACCCAAAGGAGTTGTCTAAAATCAAAAAGAAAACTATTTTAAACCAAAATTAATAAATTCTAACCTAGTTCCAAAGATTGATGAGATTTTTGTATAATGAAAATAATTAAAAGGAAATAATATAGAAATTATAGGCAACATATAAACATAAATTAATAATTGTAAACAAGATGGTAAAATAAGATTATTAAGGATTATGTTATCCCCAAAATTTGAAAATGATGATGTGGCAATAGAAATGGCAAGTGGCATGGAGTAGTTGGGTGATCTGGCTTAGCAGCAGCCCAGTGCATCAATGAAGAGTTTGGACTGCTTGAGAGATGTCATAACCAAGCCAAGTGCACCCGAGGAGAGTACTTGGGCTAGGGTGTGCCCGGTCAGACCTTGGTCCAAGGAAAGCATGTGATCGAACCTTGGTCCGAGGAGAAGCCCCAAGAGGTCCAGTCGGACCTTAGTCCGAGGAGTCCAAGTGGTGTGCTCGGACCTTAGTCCGAGGAGTCCAAGTGATGTGCTCGGACCTTAGTCCGAGGAAAGCCCTAAGAGATGGGGTTGGACCCTAGTCCGAGGAGAAGCCACAAGAGGTCCGGTTGAACCTTGATCCGAGGAGAGCCAAGGAAGATGTGGTCGGATCTTGGTCCGAGGAGCCCCAAGTGGTGTGATCGGACCTTGGTCCGAGGAGAATCTAAGGGGTATGGTACATATGCATGTGTCCAGCATGCATATGTCCGACCAGCACTTGTGTGTGTCCAGCATGCATGTGTTCGACCAGAAGAAGATATACATCACGCAAATGGACCAGACTACGTTAAATTCCCATAAACGGCTTCAACAAGAATCAGTCTGGGCACGCGCGGGAATCTCTCATTTTTCGCTCAAATTGAGGATTCTGTTGTATTTTGAATATTTTGTGTAATTTAAATATAATATGAGTAATAAAATATCTCGATCCTAAGGGGATATCAGTTGCTGATCCCAAGCCTATAAATCAAGGGTTAATGGGATCAAAAAAAGACTTTTTGGCAATTTGAAATTTGGTCTGAGTTTCTAGAGAGAGAAAGTGCGTTTTCCTTGAGAGAGAACCCCTTTTTGTATTCTAAGAATTTACACTGAAGAAACTCAGTTGACACTGGTTCATCTGATCTTGAGTGTAGATAAAGTAATCAAATCTCTAAGTGGATTAGGCTATTACCGACTGATCGGGGCTGAACCACTATAAAAATCTTGTGTGTTATTTACTTTCTTTGATAGAACTGTCTGTGTCGTTTAAATTCTCTTGAAGGTTTATTGTTTTTGACGTTCTCACGTCGTTGGCTAAAAACACAGTCAACAGATTAGAATCCACAAAATATAAGTTCAATAATATTTATAAGTACATTGATTCCCAAGTTATAGTGATAGTTAAAATAAATCAAACTATCATTTTCCAAATAGATTTATAATTTTAAGCACAAATTACTTCTAAAAAGACAGGATTTTTCTTCACTTTTCAAAATTATAATTTCAAAGCATTTAGTGTAAATCAATCTAATGAAATAACAAATAAATCAATGAACATTATTTATAAAGCAAAACATAATATTTTTGTTCTAAGCATGGATGTGTACAATTTAATGACACATCTTACACAAAAAATATTATGTTTTTGCACTAATGAAGAACAAAGTGTAAATATGTGCTAACAATCCAAAATACATGATATTTAAGATGAAAGAAGATATTTGAAGAAGAAAATTCCATAAACTTTGTGCACAAAATGGGAAATCAACATACAAAATAAATACTATCTAGTTACAAATTGTTTCATTATTACCTTAATAATCTTAAAAAGATTAGAAAAACATAACTAGAATAGCAAATACAAACTAAAAATTACAAACATAAATAGGAAAATTTGGAGGAGAAACCCCCAAATTTTTCCTCTAAAAATACATAGAAAATAACCAAAAATACATCTTGATTTCTATTATTAATTTAGCAATATATATTGTCTTTAATTTCTATATTATTGTCATTTATTTTATTTTCATTATTAAAAAATCTCTTCAATCTTTGGAGCTAGGTTAGAATTTGTTAATTTTGGTTTAAAATAGTTTCCTTTTCGATTTTAGACAACTCCCTTGGGTTTGACATCCTTGCTTACACGATCACTATTCTATATGAACGATTCGTGCGCTTGCGATTTATAAATATTTAAAACATACCCGTTTTGGATCCATCACGAGTAAATAAATACTTCCGGACCAAGTCCTAACCTCCGGGATGTCGAATCCTACCCAACTGGGTAGTAGGATCGATCCCATGCCCTTAGAGTTAAGTTCCCACGACTACAAACCAAATTTGGGAAAAACTACACAAGCAGGTCGCGACTTGGCGCTTAGGGTTGCAACTTGCCTCCTTGACATAGAGCCTCTGCCTGGGCTTTAGGGTGCAGGCCGCGACTTGGACCCTCTTGAATCGCGGCGCGCCCCCCAGGTAGACTCCCTTGGTTCTCGGTTCACTCAAGTCGTGACTTGCTAAAATAAGGTTGCGACTTGACCACGAACCCAACCATTTTCTTCATTTTTCCCATTTAAAATCATTCAAAAACCTATCCAAACATATCCAAATCCCAAAATCAAAGTTCCCAAACATCCTAATTTCCCAAAACCATTAGATCCCAAACCTCAAACCATTCAAAAACTCATCAAAACATAAAATCCAATCAAAGCTTAAAAACTTGAAAACTTAAAACTTAAAACTCGGATTACCTCTGATTGAGTTGTTTCCCATTTAAATCCTTCGGCTAATAAGCTTATAATCTTCCCTAGAATCGCTATATCTTGATCCTTGCTTGAATCCGAGTCCTAAAACTCGAGTTTCCTTCAAAAATGTGATCGGTGTCAAAAAGGGAATGAAAGAGAGAGAGAACGTTCTTTTTATTTCTGACAGGTTACTTCGAGCTTAAGTAACCTCAAGAAAATCCTAATGCTCGGGGTCCCAAAAACGCCCCCGGGGGTAAAATAGTCAAAATTCCCAGAATTCCATCCTAATCTCACTAACTCCCAATTTATCATCAAATAATCATTCCCATTACCCAATATCCCGGTAATGTACTAAATACCCAAAAGACCCCTTGACTCACACCAAGTCAAGTATTGGTCCTGTTGTGAATTTCCCACTAGCTTGATCCCAAGGATCGTCTAGTGCCGAGTAACCCAAACATAACCATATAATAATGAAGTACCACACACATATCACATATATACCAAATATACCCATAACGGGCCAAATTATGAAAATTGCCCAATTAAACAGAAATGGGCCCACATGCATATTTAATACACCTAAACATGCATATTAAGTCATATTATAATATTATTTACATAATCACATGATAATACACATAAATATCATATAATCACATAATCCCATATTTTGCCATCCTGGCCCCCTAATCAAGGCCCTAAGCCTTATTAGGAAATTTGGGACGTTACAATACAATTGGTCAAGATTTAGTCAAAGCTCCACTCAATAGTCTACTACACACTACTGACCAAGCTGGTTGATCTTTACTCGACCAGGAATGGTCTAATGTTGCGGGAAAAAGCTACCAAGCTAGTCGACGTATACTCGACCAAGTTTGGTCGAATGCTGCAAAAACAAAGCTCGAAGTTAGTTAATGCAGATATATTCATTTGATATTTCTTATTTAAAATGTAATATGTATTACTTACGTATTATTTTATTATAGCTTGTTGCACAAGTCATGTAAGGCCCATGACCCAATTATGTAAATTCCTAAGCCTATAAAAAAGGGCTTAGCGAATCATTATTTTCTAAGCTCCAATTCTCTAAGCTCTAGAAAAAAAGAAAGATGTTGTCATTTGCATACTTTTATACACAAACCATTGTATTATCTCAAGCTTACGAAACTCAGTTGACTATGGCTCATCTGATTGTGGGTTTGAGATTTTCTACAATAATAAGAGTATCTAAGTGGACGTAGGTCATTACCAATTTGGGGCCGAACCCCTATAAATTTTTGGTGTTGTGTATAGATTTAATTCAGTTCTCCTAATTTATATCGCAATCTTGACTTAGTGTCGTTGACCAAATTTCTGGTCAACACCTAATTTATCACATATGGACTTCACCAATTTCTAGCTACCCACCACCACCATTGGAGAGCATATTCCTGCAACTTTGAACCTAAAAAGTTAGAGAAAAGAGGGGAAGAACGTGGGAGAAGAGAAGAGGAACTAGAAGATGAAGAAGATAAGAAACTCACTACCATTGGGCTAGAATCTCTTTACTCTTTTTTTTTACTTAATGTTTGAATTTCTTCTCTCATCTTGAACTCATGGAAACAATGGTGTTGATATTTTGTGGTTATTTTATTATTTTATGCATGAACTAATTTCTTAAAAGCTAGAGGTATTGATGAACCATAATTTGTAGTGAACCACAACTTGTTGACTTTAATTTATGCAAAGTATTTCTTGTTCAATTAAATTATGCTTATTGTTAATTTTTGCTTGAGAGTGATAGACTTGAGTGAGATACAAGCTAGTTTGAATTCTGGAAGGGTTTAGATTAGTAGATAGGCTTAGTTGATGCATGTTTGATAACTATGTTATTAATTAGTGGATAATTTAAGAATATTATATTCACCATGCAAACTTGAAGGATTGATGCTTGAATTAATGTTCTTCAAGTTGAATTAGCATAGGAATATATGGATTTAATTGCTAGAACTTTAACATGAGCATTTGGAAAAATGGCACGTACATTGGTTAGAGAATCCTAGTTACAAGATTAAATTTGCTGTAACGCCCAAATTTCCCTAATATGGCTCACTGCCTGGATTAGGGGGTCGGGACTCCATAATTGAATTAATTGGATGCTTATGTGTTATGAGCATGTTATTATGTGAATTATATTATGATATGATTATGCTTCCATGTGTTAAGTGTTTAAGTGTATTAAATATGCATGTGAGCACGTTTCTTAATAGAATGGCATTTTCGTAATTTTTACCCGTTGAGGGTATAATTGTAAATATGTGTGATATATGATTGCGACCATATTATTATGTGGAAATATTTAAGGTACTTGACACGAGGCAATCCCAGGGAGCTAGTTAGCGGAAAAGTCACAACGGGGTAAGATACCTAGCTTGGAGTGAGCTTAGGGGTAGTTTGGTAATTTGGTAAATTATCGGAAATTAATTGATGAACATTGGATTGTTAGATTATTTGGGATTATTTGAGAAAATTTGAGATTATCAAGAATTATGCTAAATGACAATTTTGCCCTTGGAGGTAACCTTTGAGGTTAAATGGGGCAAGGGGCATTATGATCATTTGACCACATGGGTCAATTAACCAAGCTAACAGCTGAGCTTTGGCTCATTCACGTACAAGGTATTCTTTGAGCCTTGGGAGCACTTCACCTTGAAGAGCACAAGGCACTCCAAGGATTAATCAATCTGGAATTTTGGAGATTTGGAGCCATTTCTTGAGGGATTGCAACTGTGGTTTGGGGCTACAACTTCTTAGGTCATCACCACTTCAAAAGTTTGAAATTATGAGGTGAGATTCCTCTATTTTGATATTCAAGTGGTGTTCTTGGGTTTCTATGGTTTTGATTTCCTAGTTGAGTAGTATGTGGTGTTTGGGATGGTTTGATTAGTAGGTTTTGTTGCTTAGGCTTGGTATATAGTTTATGTGGCTGGAATTATGTTAAAAACACTTGGATGGGTCAGATTTGAGGTTTGGAATTGGCTAGAAATCGTTGAGTTGCGATTTGGGGAAGAACACTTGT
This sequence comes from Humulus lupulus, assembly GCF_963169125.1. NCBI lineage: Eukaryota > Viridiplantae > Streptophyta > Magnoliopsida > Rosales > Cannabaceae > Humulus > Humulus lupulus. The sequence goes on along the minus strand of NC_084794.1, from coordinate 285,173,062 downwards.
GTTCTGGGTAGATTTTTGAGTTCTGGTGACCCAGCGTGACCGCGCTAGGTTGGGCGCGACTGCGCTGGTGTCCCAGAAAGGGGGAAATCGGGCTCCAATTTGGGGGATCGAGTTGAGGGGTGTGATCGCGCCAATGGCCCAGAAGTCCCAATATTTTTGTCGGCGCGACCGTGCTAGGGGCCCTAAAATGATGAAATGCTAATTTTTTAGGGCTAAGCCCCGGGGCTCGAGGAATCTAATTTGGGAGGCCGCTTAAGAGCTTGGGGAACATTTCTAGTGCCTCGTTAACTGGGAACCATGGTTTTAAAAGTTAGAGTTTGGTTTGGAACTCGGGTTCTGGGGATAAGTCCTGATGAACATATATTTGTGTTATGACTAGTGTTTCTACCAAGCTCGGGTCAGGATTAACGCTCGGGGTCATTTCATTATTCGCACGAGGATCAAGGTAAGAAAACTGCACCCGATGTGTGAGATACGTGATTATGGCTCGGCCCCGCTGTCAAGTGTATTATGATTAGGGCTTGGCCAAATTGTTAAATGTAATATGACTAGGGCTTGACCCAACTATTAAGTGTATTATGATTAGGGCTTGGCTTAACTGTTAAAGGTAATATGACTGGGGCTTGGCCCAATTGTTAAGTGTATTATGATTAGGGCTTGGCCCCATTGTTGAATGTATTACGATTAGGGCTTGGCCTAGCTATCAAATGTATATGATTAGGGCTCGGGCCTAGCTAATGAGCATGATTATAATTATGTCTGTGTATATCTACTTTAGTATACTGTAATGCATTATAATTGTGTGTTTGATGAATGCATTATGTGGATGTTTGTTCTGGCTAGGAAGCTTGGTTTATAAGCCGAGAATCTGTCTGTTGCATCTGATTAAAGCTCGACCTACTAGTCGAAGGTATATTTGATATAAAAAGGGCTCATCTTATAAGCTGAAAAACTAAAAGAGCTCGACTTATGAGTCGAGGGGTTCATAAGGCTCAACTTATAAGTCGAGGAATTACAATATTGGCTTATGAGTCGAGGATTTACAAGGTCGTCTTATAAGTTAAGGATTTACCAGGTCGGCTTATAAGTCAAGGGATTACAAGACCGGATTATAAGTCAAGGGATTAAGGCCCGACTTATAAGTAGATGGGTTCACAAGGCTCGACTTATGAGTCGAGGGTTTACAAGGCTCGGCTTATCATGCGCGCTGAGCACAAGTCGTTATGGCTAGGCCACCCTGGGAGTGCATTATGCATTGACTGGCTCGGATGCCATATAAATGAATGAGTGTGTGACACGCACTTGTGTGACCCTATGGTCACTTACTGGTACAGTGTGTGCTTGGTTTCAGTTATCATTGTCAATCATGCTGTTATATTCTATTGGCTATCTGAATCCATTAGTATGTTTTCTTGCTGAGTCTTTTGGCTCACGGGTGTTTTGTGGTGTAGGTAAGGGTAAGGAGAAGCTTGGTCAACCATGAGTTAGAGAGCGTTAGGGGTGGTGTGTACATATGTAGTTTGCTCGACCGCCACGCCCGAGGTATCGCAAGGGAACTAAGGTTGGACCTTGTTTTGCCACTTAGGTTGACTTATTTTGTAATCCCTGAGTTGTAAACAAATTTTAAACTTGTATTTTGGGATCCCATGTAACAACTTTCTTTTAATGGAAATGTTTATTCATTGACCAAGATTTTTAATACATGAACCCTTAGTGGCTTAATCACATGTTTTAGTCAAAATGACTCATTTAGCGTGTCCAACACTAATTTTAAACACACGTGGTAATGGACCCTAATTAGCATGGCGTTACAACTTGGTATCAGAGCTGCCAAGGTTTACGAGTTCCTAATGATGGAGTAAGCATGTACACTCGCCGCTAAAGACAAGCTCGTCTTAGGATTGGGTAATTATTAGTATAGTTATGTGTGCAATTGCTTAAATGAAATATATATGTCTTACCTGCTTGTTAAAATAGAAAGAATTAGCTATTCTGATAGGGCTTGGCCCTTGACTGTTGTATGCATCTTAAAGATGTGCTTATTAGCACAAAAGTCGCTTGTAAATGTTGTAGGATTGCTTATAAGCATCATTATTGCTCTTAAATGTCGAAAATGATTATTAGCGCTGCTATATGTGCATGTATGCCAGGAGATGCTTATTAGCACCATTAAATGTTAGAAGGAATGCTTATTAACATCTCTATCTGCCTATGCGTGCCAGAAAATGCTTATTAGCATCCTTATTGCTCTTGAATGTTAGAAATGCTTAATAGCATTATGTTATGTATATGAATTCCAGGAACGTGCTTATTAGCCCTGTTAATGCTTGTGAATGTTAAGAACGTGCTTATTAACACTTTCTTTGAGCATGAATATGAATCGCCATGCTTATTAGCATGACTGTTTATGTGTGAGAGTATTGGGATGCTTATTAGCATTGGCATCGCTTGTGAATGCAAAAGGAAGCGCTTATTAGCATTTTTATATGGACATGTAGGTCTAGACACACTCATTAGCACTATTATAGATACATGTATGCTAGGAAATGCTTATTAACACTGTTACTTGTTTATAAATGTTAGGAGGTGCTTATTAGCACCATGTTTGGATATGAATATGAATTGACAGGCTTATTAGCATGATTGTTGAGTGTGAACGTCTCTTTGTTCGGTCTTCGGCCGTATGGCGACAAGAGGTGTATTTATTACTACCTAACTGGCCAAATTGATTACTACAGCAAGATACACGTTTGGAAGTATGATTCCAGGGCAGTTAGATCTGCAAGTCGGCCAGGGAATACAGGTCGAAAAATGATAATTAAGGTTAGACCCCTCCGCCAGCTCCTGGAAACTGGCAATAGGTTCTTGTTGATATGCAAGCTAGGCTGCAGAGGCAAGAAGAAGAGATTTGCCAGTTGGAACATCAACAGGTTCCAGCAGGGAACGCTGCGTCAGTGGCACCACCTGTTCCTACAGTACCGGTCGTATAGCAGCGGTCTGAGATAGAGAACCATTGAGAGTTGTTATATGAACGGTTCAGGAAGCAACACCCTCCGATTTTGAGGGTAACACAGACCCACTCAAGGAAGAGTAATGGATGAGTATGATTACATCCATCCTAGACTTTGAGGATGGTGGGCAACAAGAGAGTGGCCTGGGCCACGTATATGTTTCGGGAGGATGCCCGAATTTGGTGGGAGGAAGTATCCCCGACTAGGAACATTAATACCTTGGATTGGGAAGAGTTTAGAACTCAATTCAAAGAAAAGTATTATAATGAAGCAGTTAGAGCTGCAAAAGCTAAAAAGTTCAGTAAATGGTTGCAAGGCAATATGGCAGTGATAAAGTATGTACTGAGGTTTGATAGATTAGACAAGTTCATTGCAAACTTGGTGCCCACCGATGGGACAAGGAAGGAAAGATTCCTTTAGGGGCTACGGTCTATGCCCGGGATGTCAGAATTACAACAATACTTGGAGTGTCGATATATGCTCAAGTAGTAAAAAGAGCCCTAACTGCAGAGGGCACTGAGAACAAGTTGAACTGTGAATGTTGAACCGTGAATTTAACTCGCTAGGGGTTACTGTGAACGTTGAACCGTGAATTTAACTTGCTAACCAAGTTCTTTGGTTAAAATTGTGCTTATAGGTGTTATTAATAGGTTAAGGTGGAAAAACCAGTCAAAAGGAAATGATATATTTTATTTAAAACATAAAACTGTTTGTGGGCCCATAAAAACGTTTACAAGTTATTTACAACTCACAATGGTCATTACAGTTTAAATTTACAATCCTCTGACCTAAGCGGCAAAAATAGGGAAAACCCCCTAATTCCTCTGAGAACTTCTTGGCCGTGGTGGTCAAGCGGCCGCATATGTACACATCGCCACCTAAGCTCTCCACTCAAGGCTGGGTGAGCAAGCTCTCCACTCAAGGCTAGGTGAGCTTTTCTTTCCCTTTACTTGCACCACATAGCACCCATAAGCCAAAGCCCAGCAAGAAAACACAATATTGCATGAATATAATATCAACGATGATCGTAATAATCATTCAGGACTTTCAGTCCAAAATAGAGGAGTGACAGTTGTAAAAGTCACTAAGGATCACTAGCTTATCAAGATAGGTGTTTTATGAACTAGTCACCAACATAACCTACCGCATGACCATAGAGTCACAACCATGGGATTCCGCTCCTTAGCCACGTGACAAAACAGTCACCTAGGCCTTAGGCCCTGGCTCTGAGTAACTAGTCTTAGACTTGTCAAGCGCTTATAATTTTTATTGACCTTAGGGTCGGTTCAGCATTAATGCTCCTAGAGTCATTCAACGCTGATATTGATTAGATTTAATCTTTTATCAGCTCTGCATTCCTGATGCTTATGTCGTTCCTGACTCCCAGGTCAGTAATACACGACCAGTGTCGATTCTGAATAGTCAGTGTCATACACAAGTAAGCAAGATTTGCTAAGCATTTAATATGCAATCAACGTCCACATTTAACATGCCTCAATAATAACCACGCATATCATATGTAGGGTGCAGTTTTTTCTTACCTCTTGTTCAAGCGAGAAATAGAACAAGAACGACCCCTGAGAACGATCGACCTTTTGATTCCTTAGCAGTTACCTAATCATAACCAATTATAACCTCCATTAATGAAAATCAACAATAATAGGATCTTAACCCAAACCCCACTCTCGGGACCCCGAAACGTACCCACATGGTGAGTAGATTCGATCCCGGACCTTAAGGATTGAAACCAAGAGCCAAAACCCCTTAAAAACACTCAAAACGGGATTCTGAAGGAACAGAGTAGCGCCCCAGCTGTAGAGTCCAAGAACTTTACTTAGCTAGTTAGATAGTAGTAATAACAGTAATAGCTAGTAGTAGTTATAGTATGTTTTATGACTGTGGATTTTGGTTCAAGCCGTGACTTAGTTGGACACTCGTATCAACACTTGTAGATTTTATAAGTTTAACCTATAGTTTAAGAATATTAATTATAACCTAAGGTTTGATTAATATGACTGATTATGAAGATGATATTTATTATACTATAAGGTTTAGATAGACCCAATAAGATAATGACACTTGTCATATGCATGTTTAAGGAGAAATTAAGTATTTTTGAGGAATAGTTTATTAAGAGTAATATTTGAAAATCCCAGAGTCTGCCAGTAGCTTTGAAATCGTTATTAGACTTAGTCAAAGTTGTTTACTCAATTCAAATTAGGCTTAAAAAGTGCAATTACGTGTATAATATTTCAGCGTATGCCGATATATCACAGCTCTAGGGGCGATATATCGCCACACGAGGATACGAAAAACACGTAACTTCGCACGACCACTATGACGAGCCTCAGGAATATCAGCTCAGGCGATATATCACCTAGCATGGGTGATATATCGGCTCTAGGGCATGAATTTTGAATAATTTTGAAACCGAGCTCATTTTAATCCTTAACCTCTTGATAAGTCCAAAATCTTTTTGACCGAGTCTTAAGCCTCTGCTGAACGAATATTCAAATGATTTTCAATTAAAAGTCATTATTTTTATTCAAGCTAAATGAAGATCTTTTCATTCTTGAACTCTATAAATAGGACCTAGTACCCAACCATTTCTTTCATTCTTCAAGCTGAGTTCAGAGCCTTCAAGCTGTTAGTTTACTTTAGAGTGTTAAACACTTGGGTTGGGGTTATAAGCTTTATATCTTAAGCTTATTAAACACTTGAGAAGTAAGGTTCATAGTGTGTATTTCGATTTTGAGGTGTAGTTCAGTCATAGTGCATTCAAGGTATTCCTATTTCTAGTTCCTTTCTGTATTGTTTCATCAGTTTTTATAGTTTTTCTCTACTCAATTCCTAACTCGCTGTTTTCATTCGTGGTTAGGCATCTAAGTTCTTTGAACTTGAGGTTCTTGTCGGTAAGTACCTTCTTGGTGGTTTAGTTCATTCCTTTTCATCTCTTTCTTTTAGAATACTCACCTTTCTATTACTGGTTTTTAGGAGTGTTCCAAAATCCCGTCCTTGTTCTCAAATCCCAGTTTTTGGTAAGGAAAATAGGATAGTATTATATGCTTATATGATTATGCTATAGTATGTTTTTATAAGTTATGTATGTTTTGGGGCTTATAGTTGCTTAAATAGCAAACCCCAACACTTTTTATGCTTTTGGGGCTTATAGTTGCTTAGCTAGCAAACCCCATTGTAGTATGAGGCTTATAGTTTCTTAGTTAGCAAACCCCAATAGTTACCATGTACATGAGTTAGAATTATGATATCTGTTTATAGTATATGTTATATGTTTATAGCTTATGTTTATGTATATGCCTCATGCTTGTAGTAGATTTTCCTTGGTGGGCATTAGGCTCATTCCTTTGTTTTATATGTGTAAGAAAATAGTATGGCGGCGGGAAGATTCTTGGCGGCTTGGGATTGTGTATTGTGGGAGAATGGATTCGGTGGACTACGCGAACGATTCGAGGACGAAGTTGCTTAAGTCTTTTAATTATGATTTCTATGTATTTTTCCGCACTTGATCTTGTAACGAATTTATTTACAATTTAAGTTATGTTTTATTTTCAAAACAATGGGATCCCATATCCTACCTTGAATTTTATGTATTTTAACCTTGGTATTGCAGTTTTTAATAAAATTATGACTATTTGGTATGTAATTTTTCTTAAGAATAGTATCTATGTATAAGTAGTTTTAATGGTCCAAAGTCTAGAATAAGTTGGGTCATTACACTAGCACTACTCACTAGCGCCCCAGTGCTCATCTTAGAACCAAAACCGCCCAAAACCAACCCTGGGTAGTGCTGTAGCGCCCCCTTGTGGGCGCTATAGCGCTACACCCAGCATGAAATGCCCCTGAACCTTTCTCCTTCGACTCCTTCATTTCCAACTTGATTCCAATGCTTCCAAACATCAAATTAAGTGCCAAATGAACCCAAAAACCATCACCACATGTGCTAGGCATCACAACCCCAAGAACCCTTGCCAAAAACCCAAGCAAAACCAATCAACCAACTTAGAAATCTCAACTAAAATCCATAACAAAAACAGAGCAAACCAGAGATTTAATGTCTAGAATCTTACCTCAAGCTCAGGTTATGATGCTCTTCAATGGTGGAACATACTCCCAAGCCCTCAAGACTTATTTCCCAAGCTTGGTTCCTCAAATTAAGCTAAAAAATCCAAGAAGAAAAGGAGAGAAAATAGGTACAGGAGAAGTGTAATTAATGCTCTGTTTTTCTTCAAACTTCCACAGCCTTCATGGCTTAAATCAATCCTAGGGGTGAAAAGACTAAAGTACCCCTAGGTTAAATAAAGGTTTCTAAAGACTCCCAAGGGCAAAATTAACCTTTTCCACCTATTTCGTTAATCATAATTAACACCCTCCAATTCCCGCTATTCTTGATATTCTCAAATACCAATAATTCATATCCCATTACCCTTTAATTCCCGGCAACGCTCTAATCATTAAAATCACCTTGAGACTCGCCCCGAGCCCCGAACTTAAACCCGTTATGACTAAACCGCTAATTTTCACTCAAAGATCATCTCATGTCGAATAGCTCGAACAAATCCACATTATAATGTGGCCTCAACAAAAGATCACCAACATGCATACAAATATACAATTACGCCCTCAATGGGTCAAATTACCAAAACACCCCTATAATGAAATGTGGACCTACATGCATGCATTTAAAATCATATTATAATATAATTCACATAAACATGCATATAATCATTTAATGACATAATAAAGCAATTATGGCCCTCCCAGCCTACTAATCCAGCCATTAAACCACATTAGGGATTTCAGGGCATTACAATCAGAGCTCGGATGCTCGCTTCTCAAATTAGGGAGAAAAGTTATGCTGATCTGAAATGCATGAACATGGAGTTCTAAGTGGGAGACTATGTCTTCCTTAGAGTCTCACCATGGTAAGGGGTTAGGAGATTTGGGATGAAGGGGAAAGAGAAGCCCAAGAATTGTGAGACCATATGAGATCCTGGAGGGGATCGGTTAGGAGGCCTATAGATTGGCCTTACCTCCGCCATTGTCGGCTGTACACAATGTACTTTATGTTTTGACACCTCGGAAGTATGTATCAGACGTGACTCATGTATCGAGTTACTAAGGTCTGGAGCTTGAGGCAAATCCCTCCTATGAGGAACAGCCAGTCCAGAAACTAGACAGGAAGGACAAGGTCCTGATAAACGAAACCATACCTTTAGTTAAGGTATTATGGAAGAACAACAAGGTCGAGGAGACGACTTGGGAGTGAGAATCCAATGGGCGGGATTAATATCCCGAGCTGTTCAGGTAAAATTTTGACGATGAAATTCTTGTAAGGAAGGGATAATTGTAACGCCCCAATTTCCCTAATATGGCTTAGTGCTTGAATTAGGGGGCTGGGAGGCAATAATTGAATTAATTAGATGCTTATGTGTTATGAGCATGTTATTATGTGAATTATATTTTGATATGATTATGCTTGCATGCTTAAGTATATTAAATATGCATGTGAGCCTGTTTCTTATTAGAAGGGCATTATTGTAATTTTTACTCGTTGAGGGTATAATTATAAATATGTGTGATATATGATTGCGACCACATTATTATGTGGATATATTTAAGTTACTCGGCACAAGGCAATCCTAAGGAGCTAGTTAGCAAAAAAGTCACAACGGGGTAAGATATTCGGCTCGGAGTGAGCTTAGGGGTATTTTGGTAAATTACCAGGAAATATAGAGTAACAAGAATTAATTGATGAACATTGGATTGTTAGATTATTTGAGAAAATTTGAGATTATCGGGAATTTTGCTAAATGATAATTTTGCCCTTGGAGGTAACCTTTGAGGTTAAATGGGGCAAGGGGAATTGTGGTCATTTGACCACATGGGTCAATTAACCAAGCCAGCATATGAGCTTAGGCACATTCACATACAAGGTATTCTTTGAGCCTTGGGAGCACTTCACCTTGAATAACACAAGGCACTCCAAGGATTAATCAAGTTGGAATTTTGGAGATCTGGAGCCATTTCTTGAGGGATTGCAACTGTTGTTTGGGGCTACAACTTCTTAGGTCATCACCACTTCAAAAGTTCAAAATTCTGAGGTGAGATTCCTCTGTTTTGATATTCAAGTGGTGTTCTTGGGTTTCTATGGTTTTGATTTCCTAGTTGGGTTGTATGTGGTGTTTGGGGTGGTTTGATTAGTAGGTTTTGTTGCCTAGGCTTAGTATATAGTTTCTGTGGCTGGAATTATGTTAAAAACACTTGGATGGGTTAGATTTGAGGTATGTAATTGGCTAGAAATCGCAGAGTTGCAATTTGGGGAAGAACACTTGTGTTATGGGCATATTTTTTGAGTTCTGCTGACCCAGCGCGACTGTGTTAGTGTCCCAGAAAGGGGGAAATCAAGTTCCAATTGGGGGGCTCGAGTTGAGGGGTGCGACCGTGCCAGGGACCCGAAATGATGAAATGCTTATTTTTTTAGGGCTAAGCCTCGGGGCTCGAGGAATCTGACTTGGGAGGCCGCTTGAGGGCTCGAGGGACATTTGTAGCTCCCCATTAACTGGGAACCATGGTCTTAAGAGTTAGAGTCCGATTTGGAACTCGGGTTCTGGGGTTAATGTAATGCCCTGAATTCTCCGATGTGGTTTAATTGCGGGATTAGTAGGCCGGGAGGGCCATACTTGCTTAATTACGCCATTAGTTGATAAATGCATGTATATGTTAATTATATTATAATATGATGTTAAATGCATGCATGTGGGTCCACATTAGCGCTGTAGCGCTACTCTGTTCCTTCAAAGTCCCGTTTTGAGTGTTTTTAAGGGTTTTTTACTTGGGGTTTCAATCCTTAAGGCCTGGGATTGAATATACTCATCGTGTGGGCATGTTTTAGGGTACCGAGAGTGGTGCTTAGGTTAAGACCCTTTCAATGTTTATTTTCATTAATGGAGGTTATAATTGGTTGTGATTAGGTAACCGCTAAGGAACCAAAAGATCGATCGTTCTCAGGAGTCGTTCTTAATATATTTCTCGCTCGAACCGGAGGTAAGAAAACTGCACCCTGTGTATGTGACATGCAGGATTGCTGTTGAGGCATGTTGGTTGATAAATGTGAGCATTGATTGCATATTAAATGCTAGCGAATATTGTTTACTTGTATATGGCACTGACTAGTCAGGGACACTGACCTAAGAGTCACAAATGACATAAGCGTCCTGAACGCAGGGCCGAATGAAGATTAGATCTAATCGATATCAGCATTGAATGGCTCTAAGGCATTAATGCTGGACCGACCCTAAGGTCGACGAAACTTATAAGCGCTTGGCTAGTCTAAGACTAGTTACTGAGAGCTAGGGCCAGAGGCCTAGGTGATCGTTTGTCACGTGGCAAGGGAACGATGTTCCAGAGTTATGACTCTATGGTCATGAGGAAGGTTATGTTGGTGACCAGTCACCATGCACCTATCCTGCTTAAGCTAGTGAAAGGTTCACTTATCTGTTAAGCCCGATGACCCTATCGTCACAAGGCTAGAGGAAGCTATACCCAATCTAGTGACTTTTGTGACTGTCACTTATTTGTTTTGGACTGATAGTCCTGAATTATTATTATGATCATTGTTGATATTATATCATGTTGTATTGTGTTTTCTTGCTGGGCCTTGGCTCATGGGTGCTATGTGGTGCAGGTAAAGAGAAAGAAAAGCTCACCCAGCCTTGAGTGGAGAGCTTAGGTGGTGATGTGTACATACGCGGCCGCTTGACCACCACGGCCAAGGAGTTCTCAGAGGAACTAGGGGGATTACCCTATTTTTGCCGCTTAGGTCGGCGAGGTTGTAAATTTGAAACAGTAGTGACCATTTTGTGTAATAAACAACTTGTAAATGTTTTGATTAGCTCATGAGTAGTTTATATACTTAATAAAATATATCCTTTCCTTTTTATTAGTTTTCCACCTTAGCCTATTAATAACACTTAGAGCACGTTTTTAACCAAAGGACTCGGGTAGCGGGTCAAATTTCCAGTTCACCGTTCACTGTAACTGTTCTGGGGTAACCAGGGCGTTACAGTTAAGTCCTGATGAACATATATTTGTATTGTGGCTAGGGTTTTCGCCAGGCTTGGGTCAGGATTAGCGCTCGGGGTCGTTTCTGTTAGGATTAATGCCCTAAAAGCTTGTAAAGACATTTTATTAGTTTTAAATAAAAGTACAATTTTATTATATTTGGATGTTATAATTATTGTTTGAATTAATTATATAATAATATCAAGAAAATTTCCTATTCATTCATGAGAATATGATCTTGTATTAGTACGAGAGAATTAAGATCATATATAATGAATAAAATAGTCAGTAACATATTAAAGTAAGGAATCTTTAATGAATGGTTACTAGTACGGTTTGCTAAGCATATGAGATGCAAGTAACCTAGCTTCGGATTACTAATGTTGATAGACATCTTAGTAAAGGTTCTATATAAAATAGAGATTATATATGACAAGACTGATGAGAATTAATTATCTTTATAAACTTGTCGTTTGACGTAAAGATTTAATTCTTGTCATAATAGATGATCATTTGTAGATTAGTCTAAATCTTGAGTATTCATGAACTCCTGTTTATGTTTATTGGATCTTTTGATTCACTCGTTAAGGTCTCTTAGAATAATGAGGCTAATGACTTTTGTTTTGGAGATTCAATATCATGGATGGCTGGGAACATGAATTACAATGCTGGAATCCATGCTTTCCTAACGGATCGAATATTGGTTCCCTTAACTGCTGATTCTGGAACTGAATAGTTATTGAGCTCAAATCTATAATTAGATTATAGATTAATTATTCGCTAGTGAATTAATGGTACTTAAGGATCAAGAGGTAATTAGAAGTGTAAAATGGTAATTTTCACTAGCTCTAACTAACGAACCAATAATGGAGGACAGAACTACATATATTGATTATATCAATGAACTACTAGAGAAAACTCTGTAAATATAATTCTATAAAGACTTAGAGTGAAATTCCATATTTATAGTGGAGTAATCGTGGACTTAATAAATAAAATTATTAGATTAAAATTTTTAATTAATAATCTAGTTTATTGGAGCTTCGTGTTATAGGTCCATGATCCCCAGATCACCTCTGTCCTACACTGTCAAGGGAAAGGATGTCAAAAGAAAGATTTGCTAAGAGAAATTACTAAATTGCAAATGAATTAATTTTTCAGGGCAAAGAAATAATTATTTGATAATTATGGGTAATTGATTAATTGTGAATTAATTAATTATTTAACTATATAGTTTTTATTTTGAAAAACTATAGGTTAAAATTAATATTAATCTTGTTTGGATTAATATAAAGAGAGAAAATAATAAATATCTTATTTATAATATGATATTTGTTTATTTAATTTAAAATTGATATGCTAAGATAAAGTTAATTTTGAATTAACTTATATTTATGCTGTAATAAATATCTTGTCTTGAAAGTTGATTAAATAAACAAATGAGAAAATTAGGGCAACCCTAATAGGGTTGAGCGACACAGACTGTACAGTACAGTGTGTGGTGCCTAGCATCAAGGATTTTATCCCTGGGATTTGAATTTTGAATTTCAAATAAATTTGTTTAATCAGTTATTTAATTATTCTTTTTAAATATGATTTAAACATATAATTAAATGAAAATATCTAATCAGTTTTAATTTGAATTATATTTTAATTAAATAAAAATTATTTAATTAGGTTAAATATCTTTATAAATCTTATATACGTGATATTCAGAAAATGATGGATAATCAGACTCTCTCTCTAAAGTGATAGTTTTCTCTAAACCTGAAAACTATTCTAAACCTTCTCTCTGTCAAAACTCTCTAGATCTCATGTGTTGAGTACATCTAGGGAGTCACATAAATCAACATTTTGAATCATACTTGCCCACACACGTCCTTGTGTGTTTGAAGATTGGTCTGGAAGATCAGGGTGTGAGATGTCAGAACACTGGATAGGAAGATCGTTGATTTATACAAAAAGACACAAGGACACTTGATAGACTACAAAAGGTAATCCCTGATCTATTTGTATGTGATTTAATATTTATATATGTATATGATCTTGGCTAGTATTAAAATTTATTAAAATGGGTCCATATATTCCGTCGCGTACCTTTGATTTGATCATTTAATACCAACAATTTCATTATTCGCACGAGGATCTAAGTAAGAAAACTGCACTCAATGCCTGAGATACGTGATTAGGGCTCAGCCCTGCTGTCAAGTGTATTATGATTAGGGCTCGACACAATTGTTAAATGTAATATGATTAGGGCTTGGCCTAATTGTTAAATGTATTATGATTAGGTCTTGGCCCAACCGTTAAATGTAATATGACAGGGGCTTGACCCAATTGTTAAGTGTATTAACGACCCAAATTTACTAATAAGGCTTAAGTGCCTTGATTAGTATGTCGGGAGGGCATAATTGGAATATATGTGATTTAATGATTCAAAGTATGCTATATGACTATTTGAATATCTTAGATGCATGACTATGTGTATTAGTATGCATGTAAGCCCTGATTAGGTTAGAAAGGGCATAGTTGTAATTTTGGCCCGTTGAGGGCATAACTGTATATATATGTGATAATTGTTGAGAACGCATTATTATGTGGATATATTTGTGATCTGTGATTCGAGACGATCCTAGTGAGCAGATTAGCAAAAAAAGTCACGGCGGGGATTTATACCCGGCCCGGGGCGAGCCTGGGGGTATAAATGGGAATTTAGAGAATATATTGGGGTTAATTTTGACATTGAGGAATATAATTGGTGATTAATTAGGTATCGGGAAGTAAGTGGAAAATATTAGAGACACTCGAGGAATTAGCGGCAATTGGGTGAAATGACCAAAATGCCCCTAGGTGGATTAAAAGACTTAGGATTTAAGGGAGGGTATTGTGGTCATTTGGCTTATAAAGGATAGGCATAACTGAGGCTTTATGTTTAGTGGGACTTGTAGAAAGAAGTAGAAGTCTGAAGAAAGAAAGGAAAGGAAAGAAAGAAAAGAAGGGAAAGAAAAGGGAAAGGAAAACAGGGTATTTTCTCAAGGTCGGTTTGGTTTTTCCTCATCAACTCTTGAGGTATTTTGGAGCAGAAACTCAGGGGAAGCCAGAGTAAAGCTTGAGGCTAGAGTCCTTGATCTGGCTTGAAGAATTGGCAAGGGTTTAGCAAGAACAAACCATTAAGTTGAGGTAAGACTTTGGAGTTTCTTCAGTTTCTGGTTTTAGTATTGAACTAAGATGTCTAAGCTGAATTTGATGGGAACTCTAGGGAATTCAAGCCAAGGGTGTGAGGAGGAGTAAGCCAAGGAAGTGTAGAGGCTGACTTAAGGTCGAATCCCCATTAAAGGTATGAAATTCTAAGCTCTAAATTCTGAAGTTTTGTTTTTTGTGCTGAAGTTTCTGAGTTTGAGGTTCAACCGTGGTGAATTTTGAGATTAGGGATGCATGTGATTGGGTTTTGAGTATTTGGGATGCTTGGAATGAGTGGATCATCTTGATAAGCTTGTTTTTAGGTTTGGTTGAAGATTGGAAAGTTTTGGTAAGGTTTGGCTCGGGGAAATCGCAGGAAGGAAAATGCAGTGTTGCTGGTTCTGTGACTAGCGCTACATCGCTAGCCTTAGGGCGCTGTAGCGCTAGGCCAAGTATTCTGAGGGTGTTTTTGGTTCTGCTTGTAGCGCTGTAGCGCCCTCCTTAGAGCGCTGTAGCGCTACCCTGTTTCCAGAAAGGGGTTTTTGAGTTATTTTCAAGGGTTTTTGCCTGGGGATTTGGGGTTCGATTCCACCACCCCGTTTGGTGGAATTAGAGCTTCCCGAGGGCTCGGGATTGGTCCCGAGGTTAGGTTTTGGACTTGAGGTTTGGTGGTGATTCTGACCTATGGTTGTGACTAGGTGTGCGCTAGGGCTCAAGAGGAATCGTGCTCAAGGATCAAAGTGAACGAACTAGCGAATTTAAAGGTAAGAAAACTGCACCCGGTTATATGTTTGTGATGGGACTAACTGCTCCTGATATTTGTGTAATGTCATAGATGGTATTATGCCATGGGACATGTGAAAAACGGCCTAAGGGTGCCGTATACAATATTTGCGCACAGGGTGCGGCTCGGCCACTGGTAGCCGAGGACAGCTTAATATTCACTGAGCTCGGTTTAAGTGAGCCGGAGTCAATGGGATAAACAGAGGGTGCGGCCTAAGGGCGCTAACCCTAGTTGTCATTTGTGAATTGATTATTGATATGAGATGATATGTTTGGTATGCTGAATACTTGGTTATCGTAAATGCTTAAACTGTTGAGATCATGTTTACGTGATATGAGATATTGGATTGTCTGTTGATTGTTTATGCTCTGTTTTTGTGTTTTCTTAATGGGCCTTGGCTCACAGGTGCTACGTGGTGCAGGTAAAGGCAAGGGCAAGTTGGACCAATCCTGAGATGGAGAGCTGCGAGGCTGAATGTACATAGTCAGTTGTTCGGTCGCCATGGCCGAGGAGTGGATCAGGACAAGGAATACCTAACAGTCTGCTTTGCCTTAGAATGGCAAATTACCGTATTTAAATCTTGACCCTTTGTAAATGGTTTTAACCTTATTATTTTTGGGATCCCGTGTAAACAGAAAATGTTTATTTATAAGAAATGCGGTCTTTGAGACCAAAATCTTTTAACCCTAGTTCCACAATAGTTTCATTAACACGTTTTCAACTAAATGACTTGATTAGCAAGTCTAACACTTTTATAAACACACAGTGTAACAGTCTTGGCTATCCAGGGCGTTACAACTTGGTATCAGAGCGTCCTAGGTTTATGGGTTCCTGAAGACTGGCTGGACATGTACATTCGCCGCGAAATACAAGCTCGACTCAGGGTTTGGTAATTGTGTACACATGATTATGTGCTTAAATGATTTGAATGAGATATGACTGTTGATATCTGTGTGAATAATAGGGAGCATGAGATATTGATTGGGCCTGGCCCTTAATTATTGCATGATGATATTGAGGCGTGTTTATCAGCACTGCTATGCATGTGAATGAATATATGGATGAATATTTGGATAAATTTCTATGAAATTGATTGCTTGTGAATGACTGGAGTTCCAGTGATGAATCATGAAAGGATTATTACCCTGTCATCATAGTCTGATTGCCGAGTCGCTGATTGCAGATTGACTTGGATAATTATGCGTCCAAGAAAATCTACGCGACTAGCCGGCAGGTCCGGGACTAGAGATGATGATCAAGGCCAGACCCCTCCGCCAATCCCTGAGAACTGGCAGCAACTGATGGCAGACATGGAGGCTCGGCTACAGAGCCAAGATGAACAGATCTGAATTTTGCGACAGCAGGCTCCATCTGGGAGTGTTGCCCCCATTGTGCCACCTGTAGTGGTACCTGTTGTGCAGCCAGTTGAGGTTGGGAACAAGTGGGAACCGTTGTATGAGCGATTCAGGAAGCAACAGCCCCCGATCTTTGAGGGAGGACCTGATCCACTGAAGGTTGAGCAGTGGATGACTATGATTACTACCATTCTTTATTTTATGAGGGTAGAGGGACATGACAGAGTGGCCTGTGCCACATATATGCTGAGAGAGGATGCCTGAATCTGGTGGGAGGTGGCATCACAGACCAGAGATGTTACTGCTTTGACTTGAGAAGGATTCAAAGACTTGTTCAGTCAGAAGTATTATAATGTTGCCATCAGGGCAGCGAAAGTAAATAAGTTTGAGGGGTTGGTTCAGGGCAGCATGACAGTTACAGAGTATGCCCTAAAGTTTGACAGAATTGCGAAGTTCGCACCAGATCTTGTGCCTACTGATGCAGCTAGGCAGGACAGATTCATCAGAGGGCTTAATGCTATGATTGCCCGAGATGTGAGGATTACGACATTTCCTGGAGGGACAACTTATGCCCAGGCTATAGAGAAGGCTTTTACCGCCGAGGAAGCATAAAATAAGATATGGAGAGAGAGTGCAGTGAGGCAAGAGGGCCGCAGGGCAGTGCCTCCATATTCTGGTTCTAGTAGGGGCGGAGGCCCCAATGATTTGAAGAGGAAAACCCCTGATGCTTCAATCACTCCTGGTCTTGATAGGAGAGTTCGGGGTACCCAGGGTGGCCATCAAGGAGGCGGTGATACATGGAGGACTTATCCAGAGTGCACGAGGTGCAAAAGACGCCATTCAGGTGAATGTCGGGCTAAGGCCTGTTATGTGTGCGGGGTGGTGGGACACCTCAAGAAAGATTGCCCAACAGTGAAGAAGGGAGATGCAGGGAAGGTGGACAGCTTGACCCCAGCTCGCGTGTTCACCCTGACGCAGGCCGAGGCCGAGGCTAGTCCATCGGTAGTGACAGGTTAGCTTTCTAGTGCTGGCACTCCTTTTACTGTATTGATTGACTCTGGTGCTACACACTCATTTGTTTCTAGTAAAGTGATTGATAGAGTGTGTAGACCTAGTGAGTATTGTGTTTCAGGGTTTGGGACTATTTTGCCTACAGGGGAACTGGTAGTATCTAGGAGGTGGATTAGAGCACTGCCAGTGATAGTTGATGGTAGGGATTTATCAGTAGACTTGGTTGAGTTGGATATGGAGGACTTTGATATGATTCTAGGTATGGATTGGCTGGTTAGATATGGGGCTACCATTGACTGCAGGAAGAAGATGGTGACTTTCGAGCCAGAGGGAGAGGATCCCTTTGTTTTTGTGGGAGCGGTGCATGGGCCCTGCGTACCCAGGATATCGGCGTTGAGAGCCAGAGACTTGTTACAGGGTGGATGTATAGGCTTTCTGGCTAGTGTGGTGGATACCGCCATGGTGTCACCAATAGGACCGGAGGAGACCAGATTGGTTTGCGAGTTCTTAGATGTGTTTCCTGAGGACTTGCCAGGGTTACCGCCGCGTAGAGAGATTCAGTTTGTCATTGAGTTGGCACCAGGGACAGAGCCAGTGTCAAGGGCACCATATAGGATGGCACCGGTGGAACTGAAAGAACTAAAGATACATTTGCAGAAGCTTCTGGATTTGGGGTTTATCAGGCCTAGTTACTCACCATGGGGTGCTCCAGTTTTATTCGTGAAGAAGAAGGATGGGACTTTGAGAATGTGTATAGACTACCGAGAATTGAACAAGTTGACTATCAAGAATAAGTATCCCCTTCCAAGGATTGATGACTTGTTCGACCAGCTGCAGGGTAAGACGGTGTTCTCAAAGATTGATCTTCGATCTGGTTATCACCAACTGAGGATCAAGGATGAGGATATACCGAAGACGGCCTTCCGAACGAGGTATGGGCACTACGAGTTTCTGGTCATGTCATTTGGTTTGACCAATGCCCCAGCAACCTTTATGGATCTAATGAATAGGGTGTTCAAGGATTTTCTGGATCAGTTTGTTATTATCTTCATCGACGACATCTTAGTGTATTCCAGTTTAGTGGCAGAGCACGAGCTTCATCTTTGACAGGTTCTTCAGAGGTTAAGGGAGCATCAGTTGTACGCCAAGTTTAAGAAATGTGAATTTTGGCTACCAGAAGTGACATTCCTTGGACATATAGTGGGGGTAGATGGGATTAAGGTGGATCCATCTAAGGTGGAGGCGGTTAGGGATTGGCCGAGGCCAAGGAACGCCTCGGAGGTGCGGAGCTTTCTTGGTTTGGCAGGTTACTACAGACGGTTTGTAGAGGGCTTCTCGAAGATAGCGACACCGATGACAGAATTGACACGGAAGAATTTAAAGTTTAGTTGGTCAGACAAGTGCGAAGACAGTTTCCAAGAGCTGAAGCGACGACTTATTTCTGCGCCTGTGTTGAGTCTTCCTTCGGGAGAAGGGAAGTTTGTGGTCTATTGCGATGCATCAAGATTGGGTTTAGGCTGTGTGTTGATGCAAAATGAGAAGGTCATAGCTTATGCATCACGACAGCTGAAGGAGTATGAGCAGCGGTACCCCACTCATGATTTGGAGTTAGCAGCGGTGGTATTTGCACTGAAGATTTGACGACACTTCTTGTATGGGGAGAAGTGCGAGGTGTACACTGACCATAAGAGTCTGAAGTATTTCTTTACACAAAAGGACCTGAACATGAGACAGAGGCGTTGGCTTGAGTTGGTAAAGGACTATGATTGTGATCTTCTTTACCATCCGGGGAAAGCCAATGTGGTGGTAGATGCATTGAGCCGGAGAGGCCCAGGTCAGTTATATAGTTCCATTCAAATCTCAAGGGAGTTAGCCGATGAGATGGTCAGAGCGGGGATAGAATTAGTGGTAGGCCAGTTGGCCAATGTTACTCTGCAGTCGACCCTGCTAGAGCGGATCAGAGAAGGACAGTTGGCAAACGCTCAGTTACAAGGAATTAGAGAGAATGTCTTAGCGGGGGTAGCTAAGGACTATTCTATATCTGAGGTTGGTTTGCTTCGGTATCAGGGACGGATATGTGTTCCAGCTAATGAGGGGATCAGAAGAGAGATACTAGATGAGTCTCATACGACGCCGTACTCGCTTCATCCAGGTACCACAAAGATGTACCAGGATCTACGAACGTTATATTGGTGGCCCAGGATGAAGAAGGATGTGGTAGAGTACGTAGCCAGATGCTTAACTTGTCAGCAGGTGAAAGCCGAGCATCAGCGACCAGCAGGGTTGCTTCAATCTTTGGGTATTCCCGATTGGAAATGGGAGGATATTACGATGGACTTTGTGGGAGGTTTACACAGGACGGTAGGGCTTCATGACTCGGTGTGGGTGATAGTGGACAGATACACCAAATCCGCCCATTTTCTTCCAGTGAGGTCGACGGATACTGTGGATCAGTATGCTGAGTTGTATGTGAGGGAGGTTGTACGTATCCATGGGGTTCCTAAGTCTATAGTGTCAGATCGAGATCCCATCTTCACTTCCAAGTTTTGGAGTGGTTTGCAGAGAGCTTTTGGGGACTAAGTTGAAGTTCAGTACAGACTGACGGACAGTCTGAGAGGACGATTCAAGTGTTGGAGGATATGCTCAGAGCGTGTGTGATTGACTTTGAGGGCTCTTGGAGTAAGTATCTTCCCTTAATTGAATTTTTGTATAACAATAGTTACCAATCAACGATTGGAATGACTCCCTATGAGATGTTGTATGGGAGGAAGTGTAGATCACCCATTCATTGGGATGAGATGGGTGAGAGGAAGTATTTGGGACCAGTCATGGTTCAGAGAACAAGTGAAGCTATAGAAAAGATCCGAGCTAGGATGCTTGCCTCTCAGAGCAGACAGAAAAGCTACGCTGATCCTAAGCGTAGGGACGTGGAGTTCAGGTTGGGGACCACGTGTTTCTTCGGGTTTCACCATTGCGTGGGGTGAGGAGATTTGGAAAGAAGGGCAAGCTAAGCCCTAGATTCATTGGACCATTCGAGATTTTGGAAAGGATTGGTCAGGTGGCTTATAGGTTAGCCTTACCGCCATCATTGTCAGGAGTCCATGACGTATTCCATGTTTCTATGCTTCGGAAGTACGTCTCGGATGTAACTCATGTATTGAGATATGAAGATTTGGAGTTACAGACAGATTTGGCTTATGAAGAGCAACCGGTTCAGATCTTGGATCGGAAAGATAAAGTATTACGGAATAAGACGATTCCTCTTGTTAAAGTATTGTGGAGGAATAGTAAGGTCGAGGAGACGACCTGGGAGCTTGAAACAGCGATGCGGGATCAATATCCTGAGTTATTCAGGTAAATTTCGAGGACGAAATTCTCATTAGGACGGGATAGTTGTAACGACCCAAATTTACTAATAAGGCTTAAAGGCCTTGATTAGTATGCCGGGAGGGCATAATTGGAATATATATGATTTAATGATTCAAAGTATGCTATATTACTATTTGAATATCTTAGATGCATGACTATGTGTATTAGTATGCATGTAAGCCATGATTAGGTTAGAAAGGGAATAGTTGTAATTTTGGCCCGTTGAGGGCATAACTGTATATATATGTGATAATTGTTGAGAACGCATTATTATGTGGATATATTTGTGATCTGTGATTCGAGACGATCCTAGTGAGCAGATTAGCAAAAAAAGTCACGGCGGGGATTTATACCCGGCCCGAGGCGAGCCTGGGGGTATAAATGGGAATTTAGAGAATATATTGGGGTTGATTTTGACATTGAGGAATATAATTGGTGATTAATTAGGTATCGGGAAGTAAGTGGAAAATATTAGAGGCACTCGAGGAATTAGCGGCAATTGGGTGAAATGACCAAAATGCCCCTAGGTGGATTAAAAGACTTAGGATTTAAGGGAGGGTATTGTGGTCATTTGGCTTATAAAGGATAGGCATAACTGAGGCTTTATGTTTAGTGGGACTTGTAGAAAGAAGTAGAAGTCTGAAGAAAGAAAGGAAAGGAAAGAAAGAAAAGAAGGGAAAGAAAAGGGAAAGGAAAACAGGGTATTTTCTCAAGGTCGGTTTGGTTTTTCCTCATCAACTCTTGAGGTATTTTGGAGCAGAAACTCAGGGGAAGCCAGAGTAAAGCTTGAGGCTAGAGTCCTTGATCTGGCTTGAAGAATTGGCAAGGGTTTAGCAAGAACAAACCATTAAGTTGAGGTAAGACTTTGGAGTTTCTTCAGTTTCTGGTTTTAGTATTGAACTAAGATGTCTAAGCTGAATTTGATGGGAACTCTAGGGAATTCAAGCCAAGGGTTTGAGGAGGAGTAAGCCAAGGAAGTGTAGAGGCAGACTTAAGGTCGAATCCCCATTAAAGGTATGAAATTCTAAGCTCTAAATTCTGAAGTTTTGATTGTTGTGCTGAAGTTTCTGAGTTTGAGGTTCAACCGTGGTGAATTTTGAGATTACGGATGCATGTGATTGGGTTTTGAGTATTTGGGATGCTTGGAATGAGTGGAGCATGTTGATAAGCTTGTTTTTAGGTTTGGTTGAAGATTGGAAAGTTTTAGTAAGGTTTGGCTCGGGGAAATCGCAGGAAGGAAAATGCAGTGTTGCTGGTTCTGTGACTAGCGCTATAGCGCTAGCCTTAGGGCGTTGTAGTGCTAGGCCAAGTATTCTGAGGGTGTTTTTGGTTCTTCTTGTAGCGTTGTAGTGCCCTCCTTAGAGCGTTGTAGCGCTACCCCGTTTCCAGAAAGGGGTTTTTGAGTTATTTTCAAGGGTTTTTGCCCGGGGGTTCGGGGTTCGATTCCACCACCTCGTTTGGTGGAATTAGAGCTTCCCGAGGGCTCGGGATTGGTCCCGAGGTTAGGTTTTGGACTTGAGGTTTGGTGGTGATTCTGACCTATGGTTGTGACTAGGTGTGCGCTAGGGCTCAAGAGGGATCGTGCTCAAGGATCAAAGTGAACGAACTAGCGAATTTAAAGGTAAGAAAACTGCACCCGGTTATATGTTTGTGATGGGACTAACTACTCTCGATATCTTTGTAATGTCATAGATGATATTATGCCATAGGACATGTGAAAAATGGTCTAAGGGTGCCGTATACAATATTTGCGTACAGGGCGCGAGACTCGGCCACTGGTAGCCGAGGACAGCTTAATATTCACTGAGCTCGATTTAAGCAGGCCGGAGTCAATGGGATAAACAGAGGGTGCGGCCTAAGGGCACTAACCCTAGTTATCATTTGTGAATTGATTATTGATATGAGATGATATGTTTGGTATGCTGAATACTTGGTTATCATAAATGCTTAAACTGTTGAGATCATGTTTACATGATATGAGATATTGGATTGTCTGTTGATTGTTTATGCTCTGTTTTTGTGTTTTCTTGATGGGCCTTGGCTCACGGGTGCTACATGGTGTAGGTAAAGGCAAGGGCAAGTTGGACCAATCCTGAGATGGAGAGCTGCGAGGCTGAATGTACATAGTCAGTTGTTCGGTCGCCATGGCCGAGGAGTGGATCAGGACAAGGAATACCTAACAGTCTGCTTTGCCTTAGAATGGCTAATTACCGTATTTAAATCTTGACCATTTGTAAATGGTTTTAACCTTATTATTTTTAGGATCCCGTGTAAACAGAAAATGTTTATTTATAAGAAATGCGGCTTTTGAGACCAAAATCTTTTAACCCTAGTTCCACAATAGTTTCATTAACACGTTTTTAACTAAATGACTTGATTAGCAAGTCTAGCACTTTTATGAACACACAGTGTAACGGTCTTGGATATCCAGGGCGTTACAACATATTTCTAACCAGAGGCAACCATTATCAATCAAGCTTCTGGCCAGTAACTTATTTTCTAATTCCTCATACTCTTTCTGGTTGGCACATATTCGACTATCAAGTTGCCACCTAGTATAAATGTCTTGCCACGTGTCGCCTCAAAATGCCATGTCATTATGTTGTTTATGTTTTTTTTTATTAATTATTTAAGACATAAATATACATATTTTTTATTTTTCCGTTATAATTTTTTTAATGATAAATTACTTATTTTAATTACCCTAGCCATTAATTAAATAATATATATTTATATATAACTTTTTGTAATTTTTTAATTAAATAATTAAAATTTGATCAAATAAACTAGAATGCATCATATCTTTATATATAAAAAGTGTGTATCTAACTAATTCTTGATTTAACATTTTTTATTTTAAAAAAATAAAAATTATCTTAATTTTTTAAAATTATAGACAATATTTTGGTTTATTTTTTTAATATGTTTATATCATTCTTTTATAATATATGACATTGTTTATTTATTTAAAATTTATATGATAATTAAAAATATATAATAAAAATAAATTAATACATTTTCTATTAGTTGTTTTTATCTAGTATATATATATATATATAGAACATTCAACATTACAAACCTACATAATTTTTTATTTGGTAGGGGACACATATTTTTGTTGTTATTGTAATATAAATTTATAGTTTACTTTAGAGTGTAGATACATATAGAGTAGTCCAATAATCTTAGGGCGGAATTTTTGGTTTTGCATCGATAAATTTGATGAGATTAAAGGCATTGATCAATGCAAACCTATTTTGCTACATTGGACCACTTTGAGGACCCTAACTTCAGAGAGTTCCACATCTTTGAAAGAAAAATAAAATTACAAATTAACATTGTTGCAATGTTCTAAAACTAGAACTAATTAGATTAGAATGTAGATGATGCCTATTGCTATATGGTACTTACTAGTTTGTCCTTAATCTGCTTCTTATTGCTTTTAGGTTGTTGTAGTCGTTTGTTTTGAAGAAGAAAAAAAATGATGACATAGGTTTATACAAACCAAATAGTAGACATTTAAAACTAAATTTTTTTGCCATTTGGTGTTGGTCAATGCCATTTATTCAACATTGCTTGTAATGGAAAATTTGGCCAAAAATTTGTTGATGTTTTTTGCCGGACGCCTAAATAGTTTTTTCTAATAGTGTCTTTATAAATTGTACGTTAATTTTATTCACATCCTTAAAATACTTCTTTATAAATTGACTAATATCTTGTGACAATTTAACCGTAATCTCATTTATACTTATTCAATTCTCATCCTTCTTTGTTGCTCTGATTCTCTCAGTAGTAAAGTATAGACGAGTTGTGGCTGAAACTTGAAATAAGGTATTCCAGTAAAATGACTAAAACAAGTTTTAGCAAACATTGATATTTACGTGTTGTTAACCTTCTCATTTATAAGATTTATCACACCTCATCACTAATATAAGAAGCAAGTTTCCCTAAAAAAAAATATCAAGGTTTATTTTAAACTCTTAATCTTGTATAATAAATATATAATTAAGAATAAAAAACTTTGATTATGTTTATCCCAAAAATAGACATGGTGATATGTCATATCAAAATGGCATGTGGAGCTCAGGAACATTAATTTTATCAAGCCTAGTTGATTAGGCTCAACCAGAAGATGAAGAATTGCCCTCATCGGGTCATCTAATGTGGTTAAAGGTAGCTGATCGAAGAACAAGAAGATCTACATTTCAACTACATACAAACTACGTTTGTTAGAAGAAGCTCTAGTCGTAAACAATTCCCAGAAGTTGCTCAAACGACCAAACCAACCTGAATTTTAAGGGACATTTATTTAACTATAATTTGAATGTAATTTTTTTATAAGACCCACATTTTACGTGTAGGACTCATTTTATACTTGTAAGACTCAAGGCCCACTAGAGACTCTATAAATAGGGATCTCTCACAGTTATTATTTTTCATGCATACTTTACATACAAAAACTTTGTCAACCGGTATTTTCTCTCTCACGCTTTAGAAACTCAGTTGAATCTTGTTATTCTGATCTTGAGTCTGAGAACTTCTTGATCAATAAAAGTGCAAGTGAATGTGGGTCATTACCAACTCTTAAGGCCGAACCACAATAAATATTTGTATTGTTTACTATCTTAGTTCACTTCCTTATTTTTCATATTGTTTATTTGACCTAGTGTTGTTGACCAAATCTATGGTTAACATATTATGTAAACTAAACCACATTTGTGGAGCACATCAACTAAAAAATTATATATAAAATAATATTAACTAAAATAAAACTATCAAAAGCATAATAATAACTAAAATATATAAGATCAACCATTGTACATAGTTAATTAATGAAAAGCAGTAAACACATTGTATTTGCACTCAAATATATATATATATGCATCCCATTAATTAAAAAAAAAATTAATTTTAACACTTTTTCTCAATATCTTTTTTGACATTCTTTTTTTTTTCAATTTTAATAATTTTATTTTATATTATTTTCATAATTTTTAGAAAAAAAAATCTTACTTTAACAAGTTTTTATATATTTTTTTGTTTTAACATTTTTATTTAAATTTATAAAATATATATTATATATTAATTTTTAATAAAAATGGAGCGTCTTAATCAAATTTTGGGGTACAAATATAATGCTCCAAAACATTATACTAAGAAAAAAAATAGGTATATACTACTTTACCCCCTCTTATTTTACTTAAATACCCACTCACACCATTATAATTTCAAATATATCAAATTACACATTTTTTACCCGCATTTTGGGTAACGACAATTTTTATGAAAAACAATAGTTTTATAAGCACGAATCTAAGGAAAAATAAACTAACACAATATTTTTTAGAGAATTTATAACAAATGGCCCAAATTAATTGCATTTGAAGCCCAATGTCCCCATTTAAAAATTGTAGAAAAATGGCATTTTAGATGATTAATTTACTAAATTATCCCTACTGTATCATTTATATCATGTTTCTCAACAACACCACGTGAATGATGAGAGTGATACAACCAAAAAAAATTCTCAGCAAAAAAAAAAGAGACAACGAAAAGGAGAGGGAGAAGTCGATTTACAGCATTTATTCCTCCATTTATATCTATTATTTATACCATGTTTTATTTATTATTTGTTTTATCTTATACCATATGATAAAAAATAAAAAGTAAAAGCTTTTGGCATATGTGTTTAATAGTATAGCATATCTATAATTTATATGACAGTATATCATAATTATCAATAGCTTGTCTTTACATATATTATAGTATATAATTTTACAATTTTGGTATATCTTTGGTTTGTCTAATGGTATATAAGTTTACAACTTTAGTATATCTGTGGTTTGTCTACATATGTTGTGCTATATGAGTTTATTAAAAATAGTATATCTATAGTGAACACCAGTATATTAATATAAATGAATAACATCTTTTAACTAAGATATCTTTAATTACATATGGATATCCAACTTTTTGTACAGAAATATTAAAAAAAAAATTTGTTCGTATGTGGTAAGTTTACAAAACCATTTCTGTATCGCTATCAGTATTTCTCCTCTGTTTTTCCTTTCCCCAAGCATAAAGCTCCACAGCTAACTTTTCACGAAAGAATCGCATTTTTTGGTTTGTGATATCTTTTAAACTATTGTTCGACATCAAAGCTTCAACTCTCTTGATGACAAACATTCCACAATCAAATATGCATTAAACAATAGACACAAAAAAAGTCATATTTTTTTTCTAAAAAAACATGATATATGTAATGCCCCAAATTTCCTAATAAGGTTTAGGACCTTGATTAGGAGGCCGGGAGGGCCATAATTGATTTATTATGATATTTAATGATTATATGCATGTTTACGTGAATTATATTAGTATATGATGGTGAATGCATGCATATGGGTGTATCTATACTTATAAGGGCATTTTGGTAATTTGGCCTGTTGAGGGCATATTTGTAAATTGGGTGCATACTGTAATTTGTGAATGATATTTCATTATTATGGAGATATATTCGAGCTATTCAGCATGAGACGGTCATATGTAATGAATTAGCGGTTTCGTCATAACGGGGTCAATTTTGGGGTAATAGAAATGTTTATTTGGTGATAGATTGGGAATATTTGAGATCAGGGTGAAATTCTGGAAGTTTTGACTATAGTGTCCCCGGGGGTGTTTTCGGGACCCCGAGCACTAGGTTTAATTTGAGGTTACTTAAGCTTGAAGTAGCTTGTCAGATAAGAACGTACGTTAGAAAACCTTTCGTTTTCTCTCTGACGGTCCGTTATACCGTTTGAGTATTTTTAAGGAAATCTTGAGTTCTAGGAGTCGGAATCAAGCGAGGGTCGAGGCATAGCGATCCTAGGAAAGATTAGGAGCTTCTTAACCGAAGGATTTGACGGAAAACAACTCAATCAAAGGTAATCTAAGTTTGAAGTTTTAAGTTTTTAAAGTTTCTAAGCTTAGAATTGGACTTTGTTAATTGTTGAGTTTTTGGTCAGTTTGAGCCTTGGGTTTTGAGGGTTTTGGAGTATTGGGAAGCTTGGGAACTTTGATTTGATGATTGGGGAATGTTTGGGTATGTTTTTGGAGGATTTGGAGTGCTTAAAACACGTTTGGGAATGGCCGAGGGTTGGGGGCCGCGGCCCTGTTCTTGAGCGCCGCGGCCCTAGTTCGATGAAGCAGGTGTCAGGAAATTGGCCTTGCTGGGCGCCACGGCCCTTGCCTCAGAGAACCCTGGGGGCCGTGGCCCAAGGTGCTAGGGCCGCAGCCCTTGCCCTGTTTTCACCCCGTTTGCTCGTTTTGACCCCGGGAACTTAGCTATGGGCCTCGGGAGTGTCCCACTACTTGGATTAGTTTGGATTGACCTCTTGGGGGCTAGATATTGGTGTGGAACCTTTGATTATCATGTTATTGATGGTGTTCCATATTTGGTTATGATTAGGTGACCGCTAAGGGTTTAAAGGTTGATCGTTCTCAAGGGTCGTTCTTATATTGGTTCTAGCTCGAATCTGAGGTAAGAAAACTGCACCCTGTGTATATGTGACATGCATGGCTATTATGGATGCATGTTGGTTGGTTATTGAGTATGACATGCATGGCTATTCTTGATGCATGTTGGATGTTTAAATGTAAACATTGATAGCATAATGAATGTCTGGCAATCTTGCCCATTTGCATGTGATTATTAATGAGGCATGTTGGATGATTAAGTGTGATGCATGTGATGCACGAGAAACATGTGATTGGGGCATGCCATGAATGATGAATATGAGATTGGCCAGAGCTTGAGTCTCTGAGTTTGTGCATGATCATGATTATGCTAGCAACTGTTTAGTAAGCATGCTGAATGCCCTATTCTTGGATAACTGGCATATGATACATATTGATAGCATTGCTTACTTGTGCATGGTACTGACTAATTAGTCAGATTTGGCAAAGGGGCTAGTATTAACTGTGAAGCTGTGACTTATGAGTCAGGTTCGGCAGTGGTACTGGGCACTGGTCACGTTGCACTGACTCATCAGTCAGAATTGGCAAAGGTGTTGGTATCAGCTGTGAAGCTGTGACTTATGAGTCAGGTTCGGCAGTGATACTGGACACTGGTCACATAGCGCTGACTCATAAGTCAGAACGGCCATAGCGTGGATCACGCTAGCCAACAGAGATTACATCTAATCGACCATTAGCATTGAATGACTCAAAGAGCATTAATGCCGGACCGACCTCGAGGGTCGATGAATGAAATAAGTGCTTGGAGGCTAGTGGCTTACCTAGCAGCCACTCTCCCTCTTGAGTTATGTGATGCTCATTCGCTGGTTTGAAAGTTTTACGCTCAGTGTGATTATAATGATAATCATTTGATAATGCTTATGTATAGTGTTATGTTTTCTTGCTGGGCTTCGGCTCATGGGTGCTATGTGGTGCAGGTAAAGGCAAGAGGAAGCTAGACCTGTTGGAAAAACTTATACAGGATCTTTATTTATTTTCATGTATATCTGATATTAAACAAATTAATACGAGATAGCCTAAAACATGTTTCTAAATTGAATTCAAAGAGAAACAAACAATATAATACTTACAGTATACGCAGCGGAATTAAGAGTCCTTCCTTCAGTTTCTCTAACTCTTGTATCCTCTCTGTCGCAGAGTATTATCAAGAAACTGAACCGATCTTCTATTTTCTTCACGATCTTCCAATGTATCCTTAGAACCACCTAGACTAGTGTGGGCAATTCTCAACACATGAGATAGATATAGAGAGAAGAAGATAAAATAAGAAAGTGGCTTAGAAAAGGACTTGTGTTTAGAGAGAATATAAAACTATCAGAAAATATGACTTATCAAAAACCCTTGTTTTGACTTCTCTATAAGCACTCCTTTTATAGACTCAATTAGGCCATTTAATTTAATTAAAAAATCAATAAAATAACAGCCATTTTGAAGCCCTAGGTCGAAATTATCATGGGCTATAGGCCCGTGAAATTTCCCATTTGATTATAAGCCCCTTGGACTTAAAATCAAGGCCTGTATTATTTTCTATTGATTTAATTAATTAAATAATTATTTAAATCCTTTATAAAATTAATTATTTATAATTTGAACCTTGATTTAAATTTATTTATTAATTTAGATACCAATTTATCTTAATTAATAAATCTGCCATAATTTCTCTTTTATTCTCAAAATTACACAACTCTGTGAAACTATCCAAAATTGACCTGGTCAACTTTGATAATTCTAATTGATGATTAAATCAATTAATTGAGACTATCTAGATGATTTTATCCAAGGTACAATGGGGACCATGGGCCTATGAAATCAAGCTCCAATAAGTTATCATAAATCTAACAAATAAATTTACTAACTTATTAATTCCTCGTGACTCCACTATAGACTTGGAATTGCACTCTTGAATTCATAGAACGCTCTATAACAAATATAGATACGCTATTAATTATCCATTGTTACAACCATAATTGTCACTCAATCCTCTATAGACGGTCTACAATGAGATAGGACTAAAATACCGTTTTACCCCTCATTGTATTTTATCCTTAAAACACTTAGTTCCTTGTAAATGATATTTCAGTAAACTAATTTAATTACTGAAATGAGATCTCTATCATTTAACACCTTGAACCAAACTAAAAGGAAACCATCGTTTCACTTCTTCATCAGAAGCTATAGATGTTCATATCTATGATTAACACTCCCACTCAATTATACTACCGAGTTCCCAAGATGTAAGTATGGGCTAGTCCGTAGGGTAAGCTGGTAACGAACAAGTCAAAGAACTCAAATAATACAATCAGTTAGAATACTAACCACTCAGAATTGAGATTGAATTGACCTATGGTCAACTATATGATATGACTAGAATAGATAATAACGGTATGTTTACTTATCTTATCAACTGTCAATATCGGTCCTGTCCGATGTAACAAATACATCCGATCTTATCTACTTTGCTAATGTTCTGGAAAGAACATAACACTGTAATGTGTAAGTAGATCATATCGTAGATTGGCAAGTCAGTGTAAATCCGGTGCACTGACTAATCTTAGGACTAACTTATTTTTGAACATATAATCATATTTATATTCCACTGTGATTACGTCACTATAAATAAGATTAGCTATATGCTCGGGATTTAATAGAAGTTTATATTAAACAAATAATCATGAAAATAAAACATGTGAGCAAAGTGATTGACCAAGTCAAAAAATGATTTCTATTCTTTTATTGATAATAAAAATGAGATTACAAAGAATTTGGGTTTTAATTATGGAATAAAACCCCAACAAGACCATCCTTGAGTTGGAGGGCTTAGGTGATGACGTGTACACATGCAGCTGCTCGTCCGTCACGGCCGAGGTTTAAAGTGGAACTAGGGTTGAACCCTGTTTTGCCGCTTAGAACGGCCTGTTGTAAATATTTTCTGTAATAGACTCTGAAACTTTATTTTTGGGATCCCAATGTATATATTAAACGTTCTAGTGAAACGTTACATCCTAGCCAAAGTTTTTAATCCCTAAATTGCTAATCATACTTAGTTCACGATTTTGGCCAAATGACTCGATTAGCGAGTTTAGCACTGTTTACAAGGCACACCGTAACGGTCCCAGGAGTTGGGGCGTTACAATATACCAGATGACAAAGCATATATACAACAAACAAAAGTGATATACCAGAGCTTTTGTACTAGAGACAAACATCCCCATCATTTTAAAAAAGCTAAAATGTAAAGATATATACTAAAAAGTTTGGCATACATCCAATAAGATTCATTTTTATTTAAATTTTGTTAAAAAATATTTAAACTTACCCATTTTGTTGAACTTCCAAGTCTTCCACAAATTCCATATCAAAATCTCCTTCTTCAATATTTTTCCTTTCCTTGTAAAAATTTATAGATTGTAGAAGCATGGGTATCATCATTGAGTATGCAGTTACAGCTGTCATGACATTCTTCTTGTGCCCTTTCCCAGTCATGCTATCATATATTTTAATCTTTTTGCTCTTCAAGACGATTTCAACAAGCACCCAATGGTACATATCGCGTATGTAAACAGGGTTGTAGATAAAGTCAACATTAATCCATGGTGTAGGAATTCTCATTTTCTTCCCATTTGCACAATTCAGTAGGTAAGCATAAGGCTTTTTTTCCCAAGAGAACTGTTCGCTTGGATTGTTGATATATGTCTCCCAAGCTTTGTTGATGTAGCGATCACATATGGCATCCATTGTTGTACACCTTGTGTTATTATGTCTAAATTTTTTACGCAAATAATAGAACACAACATTCATATGCTGAAAGAACAATAAGTTAATATTATTAAATGCATCTATTAAGATAAAAGTGTACGCCCTGGTTTTCCCACGGGCTGTTTAGCAGGGCGAGCCTCGGACTAATCAGGTTTAGTCCGAGGCTCCCGCAGGCCGGAGGCTCTATTTCCAGGACGGACCCTTGTCAGCTCGAGGGGGTCCTGTTTCCAGCTCGCATTTGTTGCCCAGGAGCTGAGAATGACATCCGAAGGCCACGGACGGGAGCAGCTCGGGTTACGAACTGCTTCGGTCACGAGCTTCTCAGGAAGCTCCGACCCTATGGGAAGTCAACACGCAAGATAAACGTGCATATTCCTGCCATCACGTGTCCGATATCCCCCTGACTTCTCGGACACGCAGCAGGAACGTGCGTATTCAGACACCCACGGACGGGTTGGGCCGTGCGGCCCATTATCTCCTTCCATACTGATTGGACCACACTTGTGTGTCAGGTTTAGGAATTAATCATGAATGTCATAGATTTGATATGACAAATGGTAAGGTCACGGGATGACCTCCCTACCAACTTCCAGGTGCCTTCTCCTATAAATAGGGAGACCCTGGGAGTTGATAGGGGTTGGAAAAAATAGTCTTTGAAGAACTATATACTTTGTAAACCAAATACCCAGAGAAGATCAATAATATTGACTAGTGGAGTAGAGGGATTTTAACCTTCGAACCACTTAAAAACGTGTCTTGAGTCACCTAGTTCTTTCCAAAAGATTTCATATCTGCGACGGTTCTACTTTTAGTACTAATCTCTTTCTCTACTTCTCTTAATTATCTGTTGCCGAAGAACCGCGTCAACAGTTTGGTGCTTTCATTGAGAGCAAGTTCGATTAGTACTACCACAAACATCCAACTATGGTGACCACTCGATCCAGGCATGGCAACGAGACAAAGCAGCATGATGGGCAGGAGGCCCACCAGGTTGCCCTCCCTGATGAGCAAGATCCTGAAGTCCAGCAGAGGCCAGGGAAGCAGCCGGCGGGCCAAGACGACACTGGTAGTTCAGCGCCCCGGCCGCCTAATCCGAATCCATGTTATTACACTGCGGTGGAGATGGAGAATGCTCAGCTGAGGAGCCAGTTAGCAGCAGCTGGTCAGCAAATCCAGGATATTCTGAGCCGACTACCCCCTCTCACAACCAACGGTAACGTTGGAGAGAGGCAAGGCGAGGCTCCTAAGTCTCGCCGGAGTAATCGATCCAGGCATAGCCGTTCGGGTAGACTTCCTGCAGCCAACTCCACCCCTTCATCACACCATCAGGAGGCAAACCTCAGGGAAATGCCTCGGACCGGACAGCAGCAGTACAGCCGTTCGGTTAGGACGTCAACCCCTAGTTCTCAGCCTTCCTCGAGGACGCCCAGAAGAGATCGAGGAAATTCCCGGAGAAGGGCCGAGGAGAGCCAGAGACGTCAGCCCGTCCCCGAAGGACATCCAGTTCCTCATCCAGCTCGCCCAGCGCGGGACCAGCAAGCTGGCAGGGCCGAGAGGCCCCCACCAAATTTAGTCCGTCCGAACGGCACTAGGATCGCCTCTCCGGTCAGGCATCCTCCTTCTCCCATCAGATATCCGTCTCCTCAGCCCGTTCGAGACATCCCGACCTACGGGAATAGCAGGAGGGGCCCGCCGTCAGCTGGACCCTCTTGGCGCAACAGGGTGCCGGAGGAAGGATCAGGTCATGGCCGCCAAAGACGCACTCTGAGTCTGTCCAGCAGGAGTCACTGGACCGGCAGTGCACGGAGTGATCTCTCGGGAGGAGACCTGCGCCAGCGACTAAGTTCAGCACAAAGTCACCATACTACCCAGGGAAGCGACCTTCGAGATCGACTTAATTCTCACAGAGAGGGTCGAGTTGGGGATGGTAGCCAGGCCCGCTCAGTGGGGGTCCGATCCGAAGTACGTAACGATGGAAATGCCCCAAATGACCTATCTCAAGATAGGAGGGGCAACAACCCGCCTAATATGTACAACGGGTCCGGAGCTGTTGAACAGCCCCGGAATAACCCAGGATCTCAGGACAAAACCCTAGAGCGCCTAACTCAGATGGAGGAGCTGATGAAGAAGCTCATATCGGAAAAAGAAAAAGACGAATATGATTCAGGGGATGAGATGGAACTCTTCGCCCCCAATATAGCAGTGACGGCATACCCTTCTGGCTTTCGTATGCCCCACTTGTCAAAGTTCAACGGGGATGGAGACCCGTCTGACCACTTAGGGATGTTCAACACCCTAATGATGGCCCATAACATCGGACCGGAGCTTCGTTGCTTGATCTTTCCTTCCACCCTAACTGGACCTGCCAGGCAGTGGTTCAAGCAAAGTAAAAGGCAGTCAATCAGCTCCTGGAAGACCTTTTCGGCTGACTTCAAGAGGGCATTCCGCGCCTCTCAGGCCGCCCGAGTCCAGGCCGACTCCCTAGCTAACGTGAGACAGCAACCTGGTGAGACGCTGAAAGCCTACTTGAGCAGATTTGCAAATGTCGCTGCTCGAGCCAGAGACGCTGACGATAGCTCCAAACTCATGGCCATGAGGACCGGGATCCTAGTCGGCGGAGACCTGTGGAAGGATATTCAAAGGATGGGGGTCAGTTCGGTTAGTGAATTCCTTAACAGAGCCCAAGAGTGGATAAACTTGGAAGAAGCGGAAGCGGAAGCTTCAGCCGCAGGGACCAGCCAGGTCCCCGAGAAGCCCGCTGGGACGGGAACAGAGATCGTAGTGGCGACTCCCGACGTCGCGCAGAATAACCAGCCCGGTGGTGGCAAAAGAAAAGGAAATGGTGAAAACAGCCAGCACGGTCAAAAGAAGAATAAGTATGTGGATAAATTCAAGCCCGTGTTCACAACATATACCGAACTCACCCAGACCAGGGAAAATATTTTCCTGGCCAACGCTAC
This sequence comes from Humulus lupulus, assembly GCF_963169125.1. Classification (NCBI taxonomy): domain Eukaryota; kingdom Viridiplantae; phylum Streptophyta; class Magnoliopsida; order Rosales; family Cannabaceae; genus Humulus; species Humulus lupulus. The sequence continues at coordinate 285,138,042 of NC_084794.1, read as the reverse complement.
TCGAGTCCCCTGGAGGAGGCCGGAGCCATTGAAACACCCTAAGGGAAAGAGAGACGCTTCCAAATTCTGTCGTTTTCATAACGACGTCGGGCACAACACCGACGACTGCAGGCACCTCAAAGATGAAATCGAGACTCTCATCCGAGCAGGTCCATTGGCGCAATACTCGCGGAACAGGGTCCCGGCAAGTCGACCCGCTACGGAGGTCTCAGCCAATCAGCCCAGACCTCGGGTAGATCAGGACGTCCTTCCCCCCGTGGTCGAGGGAGAGATATCCACCATCTCTGGAGGACCGCACATGGCCGGCACGAGTAGAGGCGCCCAGAAGAGGTATGTGAATGAATTAAAGGCCCACAACGGAGCGGAGTTCGCCCCGGATGTGCGTCAATCAAAACAGCAAAGATTAGAGAAACAATCGATAACTTTCACGGAGGAAGACGCAGGCCATGTCCAATTCCCTCATAACGATCCCTTGGTCATAACACTCCAGCTCGCCAACCGGAAAGTAAGGAGAGTATTGGTGGACAATGGGAGCTCGGTGAACCTCCTGTTCCGATCCACCTTAGAAAAAATGGGTCTGACTGTTGCCGAGCTTAAGGCAACCTCGATGATGCTGTATGGTTTTTCAGGAGAAGGATCAGCAGTGATAGGGACAATCGAGCTGGTTATCACCCTAGGAGAGGAGTCCCGGACAGTGTCCAAACTACTCGAATTCGTGGTCATTGACTGCTCCGCTGCCTACAATGCCATTTTGGGCCGACCTACACTCATAGCCTTCGAGGCTATCACTTCCATCCGGCACCTCACCATGAAGTTCCCCACTTCAACAGGGGTCTGTACTATCAAGGGCGATCAGCTCGCTGCCAGGGAATGCTACAGCATTTCCATGAAGGGAAAATCTAAACCCGGGCAGGTGACGATGGCCATTCAGGATGAAGGGGAATCTCAGGGACCAAAGGCAGCTCCTGAGATTGAAAAACCTCAGATTTCCGAAGATGAAAAGACCGCCCTAAGTGAGGATATTGATCCCCGTGTAGGCGAGGACAGGTCCGAGCTACAAGCTATTGAGGAGCTCGAGGAGGTGAGCATCGATAAACAAAACCCGTCACGGACGGTTAAGCTCGGAAAGAACCTCTACGATAAAAGAAAGGCGGAGCTGACTGCGTTTCTGCAAGAGAACCTTGACGTATTCGCGTGGTCGCATGAGGACATGATAGGAATCAGCCCGAGCGTCATCATGCACACGCTCCACCTAGATAAAAGCGTCCCTGCCAAGTCTCAAAAGCAGAGACGTTTAGGGACGACCCGAGCCGCAGCCCTTGAAGAAGAAGTGGCCCGGCTCAAAAAGTGTGGCTTTATCCGCGAAGCCAAATTTCCTGTTTGGGTTGCCAATCCTGTGTTAGTTCCAAAGCCCAACGGGAAGTGGCGAACCTGTATTGACTTCTCCGACCTGAATAAAGCCTGCCCTAAGGATTGCTTTCCATTGCCGAGGATCGATCAATTGGTGGATGCCACGGCAGGGCACGAGCTCATGTCCTTCATGGACGCGTACTCGGGTTACAATCAGATCGCGATGAATCCAGCAGACCAGGAACATACCAGCTTCATGACCCCGACTAATGTCTATTGCTATAAGGTCATGCCGTTCGGTCTGAAGAATGCCGGAGCTACCTACCAAAGGCTAGTTAACAGAATGTTCGCGGACCAGATCGGGAAAAGCATGGAAGTGTACGTCGATGATATGCTCGTCAAGTCAAAGACTGCCAGCAACCACGTCGCCGACCTGGAAGAATGCTTTGACATACTGCGAGAATATGGCATGAGGCTCAATCCTCAAAAGTGCACTTTCGGTGTCGCATCGGGGAAATTCTTGGGTTTCATAGTCAATACCCGAGGAATCGAGGCAAACCCCGACAAGATCAGGTCACTGCTCGAGCTTCCTTCCCCCAGGTCGCAGAAAGATGTCCAAGGCCTCACAGGAAGAGTGGCAGCACTGAACCGGTTCATTTCCAAATCGACCGATAAGTGTTTGCCTTTTTACAACCTGCTCCGGGGAAATAAGAAGTTCGAATGGACAGTAGAGTGCGAAAGCGCATTCCTCGATCTGAAGGTGCATCTGGCTGAACTGCCTGTGCTATCAAAGCCCAAGGTAGGAGAACCTTTTTTCCTCTACATGGCCGTCACTGAGGACGCAGCTAGTGCCGTTCTTGTGCGAGAAGAGGACCAGGCTCAGAAACCGGTATATTGCATCAGCAAGAGACTCCTCGGAGCTGAATCAAGGTACCCAATGATGGAAAAACTGGCGTTCTGCCTAATCACGGCCTCGCGAAAACTCAGGCCGTACTTCCAGTCCCACTCTGTGCACGTCATGACCGATCAGCCTTTAAGGCAGGTTTTGCAAAAGCCTGAAGCATCGGGACGCTTGCTAAAGTGGGCGGTCGAACTCAGTCAGTTCGAGATTTTCTATACTCCCCGAACTACCATAAAAAGTCAGGCCTTGGCCGACTTCGTGGCTGAATGCGCAGGATTTCAAGAGATTCCATCAGAAGACTCATCTCAGGTCGCCCCCTCACGCTCATCGTGGAAGATCTTCGTTGATGGCTCATCTAACGAGAACGGCTCCGGGGCCGGAATCATTCTGATATCCCCAGAGGGTCATAGATTCCACTCGGCGTTAAGGTTCGGGTTCAAGGCGTCTAACAATGAGGCAGAGTACGAGGCCTTGTTGGCTGGACTTAGGATAGCTAGTGAGCTAAAGGCGAGCTCTGTCCAATGCTTCAGCGATTCCCAGCTCGTGGTGAACTAGGTTCTAGGCGAATATCAGGCGCGGGGGCCCAAGATGGCCGCCTATTTGGAAAAAGTAAAGTTCGAACTGTCTGCGTTTGTTCAAGGATCAATCGAACAGATACCTCGGGAGCAGAACGCCAATGCAGATGCTCTCGCCAAGCTCGCCACCTCGGGCAAGATGGAAACTCTAGGGTTGGTGCCAGTTGAGTTCTTGGAGAATCCTAGCATAGACGAGGATCGGGCGGAAATTGAAATGATTGACATCAGGCCGACCTGGATGACTCCCATTCTTGAGTATCTCATCGAGGGCAAGTTACCCGAAGGGTGCAACGACGCCCGGCGAGTCCTTTATCAAGCTTCGAGATACACGCTAGTCGAAGGGGTGCTGTACCGACGTGGGTATTCCCTACCTCTCCTCCGATGTGTTCTTCCAAGTGAAGCGAAGGCCATCCTGCAAGAAGTTCATGAAGGATTCTGCGGAGACCACACTGGGGGGCAAAGCCTGGCCTTGAAGGTTCTCCGGCAAGGTTATTACTGGCCGACTCTGTCCAAAGACTCGATCTCATATGTAAAAAGGTGCGACAAGTGTCAGCGATTCGCTGCGGTTGCCCGAGCTCCTCCGGTCGAGCTAAAAATGATTTCGTCTCCCTGGCCATTTGCCGTTTGGGGGATAGATCTGGTAGGCGCCCTGCCTACCGGAAAGGCCGGGGTCCGTTACGCCGTAGTAGCCATTGACTACTTCACCAAGTGGGTCGAAGCAGAGCCGTTGGCGACAATAACATCAAAAAAGGTGCTAGACTTCGTGGTTAAAAGCATCATATGTCAATTTGGCCTACCTAAAAATATCGTCTCCAACAATGGCACTCAATTTGACAGCGATCTGTTCACCGAATTTTGCGAAAGGCACGGGATTGTGAAGAGCTTCTCGTCCGTGGCCTATCCCCAGGCGAACGGCCAGGTCGAGGCTGTCAATAAAACTTTGAAGGCGAGCCTCAAGAAGAGGCTAGATGAGGCAAAGGGGGTCTGGCCAGAACAGCTCCCCCAAGTCCTGTGGGCATATAGGACCTCACATCGGACTCCCACGGGTCACACTCCTTTCTCCCTAACCTTTGGGAGTGAAGCAGTCCTCCCCGTGGAGGTTAAAGTTCTGTCACATAGGGTCCAGTCCTACGACCAAGACAGGAACCACGAGCTCCTATGCCATTCCCTAGACGTGGTAGATGAAAGGCGAGAAGATTCACAACTCCAGCTCGCCCATTATCAACAGAAGATCACTCGTTACTTCAACACTAGGGTCAAAAGATGTGCCTTTAGCATCGGTGATTTGGTCTTAAGGAGAGTTTTCCTGGTCGGGAAAGATCCCAAAGATGGGGTTTTGGGACCAAGCTGGGAAGGACCATACCAGGTCATCGAAGTCATCAAAGAGGGAACTTATAAGTTAGCTCGACTTGGTGGAGGGGCGGTCCCGCAGACTTGGAATGCTATCCACCTAAAGAAATACTATCAATGATCCACTTGTAAGGCCTAGAAGGTCACCTTCCATTATAAATAAAAATCAAATGTTTCTCTTTATTTGCAAGTGTGATTTTAAAGTAACCACGAAAGACCCTTTCCCAGTTACTTGGGGGGCATATGGTACCTGGATATAACCAGGTCTCCTTAAGGACTTAGGTGTTAATTTTTATCCATGGATAAGAGTTATCACAAACTAAGCCTTATCCTGGTCTTAACCAGGTCATAAAACTTGGAAGTTAACTAAAATTTATTGACCGCGGTTCTTCTTTAAAGAGCCCGGGATATGGATAAAAGTTGACGCGAACTAAGTTTTCAAAATAAGTTCCTGGTCTTAACCAGGTCATAAAACTTGGAAGTTAACTAAAATTTATTGACCGCGGTTCTTCTTTAAAGAGCCCGGGATATGGATAAAAGTTGACGCGAACTAAGTTTTCAAAATAAGTTCATGGTCTTAACCAGGTCATAAAACTTGGAAGTTAACTAAAATTTATTTACCGCGGTTCTTCTTTAAAGAGCCCGGGTATGGATAAAAGTTGACGCGAACTAAGTTTTCAAAATAAGTTCCTGGTCTTAACCAGGTCATAAAACTTGGAAGTTAACTAAAATTTATTGACCGCGGTTCTTCTTTAAAGAGCCCGGGATATGGATAAAAGTTGACGCGAACTAAGTTTTCAAAATAAGTTCCTGGTCTTAACCAGGTCATAAAACTTAGAAGTTTAACTAAAAATTTATAGATCGTGGCTCTTCTTTAAAAGCCCGGGATATAAATAACGGTTAACCCGAACTAAGTTCATAAAAACAAAGGGATGAATTGTAGCCAAATGCATAAAAATATATATGTCAAAATTGCTGAGAAAATTGTCTCGAGGTGGAAACACCTCATAAAAAAAAAAAAAAATTTACAATAGAAAGTAAGAGAGTTCAAAATACTTAAAAGAGAAGTATCCTAAGCCCCATCAGTTGGCCCTTTGGAGGTCGCGGTCTCGTCCTGCTCCGCCGCGGCAGAGGCCTCTCCAGTCTCAGAGGGAGGTACCTCTTTATTTAGGCGGGCTTGGAGCTTCGGTAGCAAGAATGCCCAGAGGTCCGGCGGCTTGAAAGAAAAGTCCGCGTCTGGATTATGGGCCCAGCAGTGATAGAACAGGTCCTGCATGGACTGCTCCGAGACGGCCCGCTCGGCTTCCAAGGCGGCCTGGGCCTCGGTCTTGGCCACCTCGAGATCTGTCCACGATGCGGCCAGGGAGTTTTTAAGCTCTCGGTTCTCGGAGCGGACCTTCTCTAGCTCGGCTTTAGAGGCCGCCAGCGCGTCTCTCGCCTCCTGAGCCTCCTGGAGGGCGGTCTGGCGCTCAGCTTCCAAACCCTCGAGCTGGACCTTGGTCCTAGCAATGCCTCTGTATGTGGCAGCAATGCCCTGCAAGAAAGGAAGGATAAATTAACTAACTGGAAGAAAGAAAGAAAAAAAAGGGGGCGGCGTGTGAATGTTAAAGCTCTAAAAGATGGGGCAATTTACCGTTAGGGTCATGTCCATCGAAGACTCCATAACTCGGACCGGGCTCGTTGTTTCGATGGCCCGGAGCTCCCTCTCCCTGAGATTGTAGAAATGGCTGACGGCATAGCTAGCCGACTCATACACCGTACCCCGGAATGCTTCGGGCATCTTCTCCAGAGCCCGGGGATCGACCGGGATACGCACATCCGGGGCTGCCGCGGCCAGATTCCCGATCTCTATTACCCCGTCCTGGGTGGCTAATGGAGATCGTTGGGGTGGCGGGGGCATGGGCCCTGTCCTGGCAACAGGAAGGATCGCCCCCGCGACCTGGGATGGCGGGGCTTTCTCCTTCTCCTTAGCCGGGGATTTGGTGGAGGTCCCAGCCGAGCTCTTGGACTCGCGGAGCCTTTTTAACCTCGGCCCTGCTGGGGGGTTCCCACCGAAGACCACGCCCCGCAAACTACCTCCGGGCTGAGACATCTCTTCTGCTAAGAACAAAAAACATGGTTATTACAAGGTAGCAATCATGCAGAAATAGAGAAAAGGTTTAAAGGCAATGAGTAAGCGAATACTAAGGGAGCCCTACCCCCCGAGCTGGAAGAGTCTAAGACGATTGTCTCACGAACTAGTGCAGGTTCTAGGTCCGGTTCCGACTCGGGGCTGGACTCTTCTACATACTGCCTAGTCCCCGGGGCATAGATGCCCCTCTGGAGCGCCGGCCACGTGCGTAAGTTGGTCCCATACTCCTCAAAAAGGATCGACCTAAAAGCTAGGGTGTTATCTACTACTACGATACCCCTAGGCCGACTCTCTTGGTTGTCCAGCACGAGCTGGTCAACACAATGGAGCAAGAGCGTGTCCAGGTCCGGATTCCTCGGGTGACGATGGACGAGCTGCCTAGGATTGAACCTAACCAGCCGGGGGTCTGCAGTGGCCCTATCTACATTCTTAAATAAATAAGGATTACCTTGGCCGGAGGGACCCGCGGCTGCTCCAGATCGGACCCTCTCCTCGCCCATACCCTGGGCGACCTCCAAGGTCCTCTTCCTGTTCATCACGAGAGGAACTTCGTCACCCTCCTCCTCGCCTTCGTCGTCGGCAATCCCCTCCGCGATGATCGGTCTGTTGTCGCGGGCTGGGGGAGGCCCCCGAGGCCTCTTCAAATTCAAAGTCTGATTTGGGAAAATCAGCTTGCAGAATACCATCGTCTCGTCCGTCACGAGCACGCGGTAGTCTTTCTCACTGGGGGGCAAGTTCGCCAGTGTGTCGTATTGACCCCCGAGGGTCACAGACTTTTCGGTCCTCGCGTAGATGGCTGCAAGGATGGTTGAAGTCAGAAGTGGAATAAGGGAAGAGCTAAAATAAGATAACCTTTAGAAGGCGGGCTAGATCAAGGATCACTTACGAGGACGGTTGAAGTAGTGATGATCGCAGCTGCGGAACCCAGTTGACATAAAAAACTGGTCCTTGAAGTCGTTCGGATGGCTCTGCAGCTCAATGACCGCTACAGTATTAGGGAAGCGGGTTAAGTAATAGAACCCGTCGCCTCGCCCCCGCTGGTCCGGGCTGGCTTTGAGGCAAAAGAAGTATAGAATGTCAGCAGGAGTGGGGACTCCCACTCATGCTTTTGAAACAAATACCTCAACCCCGCCAACAGACGGTACGAGTTGGGGGGGAGCTGAAATGGGGCCAACCCCACATAATTCAGGAAGTCAGCAAAATACTGGTCCAGGGGGAGGAAGGCCCCTGCCTTGAAGTGTTCGCCGCTCCAGGCCGCGAACGACTCGTCGAGCGGCGTGCAGCTCCGCTCACCCTCCGCAGCAGGTCGGGCAATCACTGAGGCTTTCCCCAAGGGAATGTTGTGGGTGATGAAGAGTTTGGTGATCTTGGCCTGCTCGGTTATCTTCGAGATGATTCTCTCCGCCTCGAAAAACGCGTCAGGGGCCACCTTGGCCTGTTTCTCCACGGCCGGGCCAAAGTGGGGAATCGGCGAGCTGGGCATCACCGCCTTTCCTTTATCTTGTTGGGAGGCTGAGCTTCCCACGTTCTTCTGGGGCAGGTTCTTCTTCGGGGCCATCTGGTCGCCTATCGAACAAAAGAAAACACTTTAGAAAAGGCGACCCAAGCAGAAGGATGAAACAAATGTTAATTACACGAGCTAGGGTAAGCCCAGCCCGTGGAGAGTAGAACCACGCGGTTCAATGAACACGCGCCTAGGCCCTCAACAGATCCCAGATTACTCGGAATTCGTGTGTCAGGGGGCTCAGAGTAAAAATTTGCCTTGGGGGGAAAGTTTCAACAGGCAAAACGTGCAAAACCGCTTTTGAGGCGTATTCCCTAAGCTACCCGGTTTTGCACCCAAAATTCCTAAAGGTCCTACCGAGAAATTGTCCCTGAAGAAACACCATGAACCCATACTCTAAGACGGTGTCCCATGGCAGGCGTGCCCTAACCTAAGAAGGGCTGTCACCCTCTGTGTTCACGCAGCTCAGAAAACCCCTGCATGTGGCTACAGTAATATTTTTTACCTAAGCTACAGTGGCATGCTTTCAAAGTGAACAGGGTCAAAAGAACTTACAGTATGTGGTTGGATGGTGAGCGAGGTTGCTGCGCTGGTAGGAGCTTCGTTGGTACAGTGACCTCCAAGGCTTTGAAGAAACTCGTACGCTTAAGCTTCGTGAATGGAGAAGATGAGAACAGCAGAGATGAGGGTTTCGTTCTTTGGAAGGTCAGAGAAAGAAGAAGGAAATTTGGGAATTTTTTGAATGATAAGGTGGCCCGTGCGTGGGATGACCACCCCCTTTTATACAAGGGAAGGATCACGTGTAAAAGGCTCTTGGGAGACCCTCCACTCGAAATGTGAAACGACGGCTGGGCAGTAGGCTAGGCCATTTAATGCGGTTCTCGTAGAGTGTACCGTCGCCACCCACGGCGTTCCACGTATCAGACGCCTGCGAAAAGAATGGAATGCGAAGGGTTGTGGGGGAAGTCTAGAAGCCCCTACTGTGGTCTCCTGTATATGACGTCATAGACCACGAGCAGGAGCTTGGGGGGCAGATGTACGCCCTGGTTTTCCCACGGGCTGTTTAGCAAGGCGAGCCTCGGACTAATCAGGTTTAGTCCGAGGCTCCCGCAGGCCGGAGGCTCTATTTCCAGGACGAACCCTTGTCAGCTCGAGGGGGTCCTGTTTCCAGCTCGCATTTGTTGCCCAGGAGCTGAGAATGACATCCGAAGGCCACGGACGGGAGCAGCTCGGGTTACGAACTGCTCCGGTCACGAGCTTCTCAGGAAGCTCCGACCCTATGGGAAGTCAACACGCAAGATAAACGTGCATATTCCTGCCATCACGTGTCCGATATCCCCCTGACTTCTCGGACACGCAGCAGGAACGTGCGTATTCAGACACCCACGGACGGGTTGGGCCGTGCGGCCCATTATCTCCTTCCATACTGATTAGACCACACTTGTGTGTCAGGTTTAGGAATTAATCATGAATGTCATAGATAGATGATATGACAAATGGTAAGGTCACGGGATGACCTCCCTACCAACTTCCAGGTGCCTTCTCCTATAAATAGGGAGACCCTGGGAGTTGATAGGGGTTGGAAAAAATAGTCTTTGAAGAACTATATACTTTGTAAACCAAATACCCAGAGAAGATCAATAATATTGACTAGTGGAGTAGAGGGATTTTAACCTTCGAACCACTTAAAAACGTGTCTTGAGTCACCTAGTTCTTTCCAAAAGATTTCATATCTGCGACGGTTCTACTTTTAGTACTAATCTCTTTCTCTTCTTCTCTTAATTATCTGTTGCCGAAGAACCGCGTCAACAAAAAGCATGGAAGAAAACATGACAAATATACCATTCTTCAAAAAACATATACAAGAAAATAAAAAGGAGCAAGACAAATATATCATTCATCAAAAGACATACAAAAAAAAAAGAGCACAAGTAAAATATACTATCTTTCAAAATACATATACCAGAAAATAAAAAGATCACAAAACAAATATACCATCCTTCAAAATACGTATACTAGAAAATACATATACCATTATTCAAAATATATACCATTATTCAAAATACATATACCAGAAAATAAAAAGAGCACAAGAAAAATATACCATCCTTCAAAATTCATATACTAGAAAATACTTATACCATTATTCAAAATATATATACCAATATTCAAAATGCATATACCAAAAAATAAAAAGGGCACAAGAAAAATATATCATCCTTCAAAATTCATATGCTAGAAAATACATATACCATTATTCAAAATATATATACCATTATTCAAAATGCATATACTAGATTATAAAAAGAGCATAAGAAAAATATACCATCCTTCAAAATTCATATGCTAGAAAATACATATACCATTATTCAAAATATATATACCATTATTCAAAATGCATACACCAGAAAATAAAAAGAGTACAAGAAAAATATACCATCCTTCAAAATTCATACACCAAAAAATAATAATCTTACTATGTTATCTTACTATTAAAAATTTGGTTCAATAATTACGTCTCTTTAAAATGATATGTATTATTCTATATTATTGAGATAACTAGTTAATTTTTATTGCTTGAATTTTATAAGAGCAAAGTTGTTACTTGTAAGATATATATATATATATATATAAATTAGTTCATTATTTTCAAGGTTGAATAGACAATGAAACTAAAAGATATTGTGCAGAAAGACTGCTGAGTTGACAAAGTAGATCAAAGAGATAAAATCTCAAGAGAAAAAGAAAAGTTAAAAATTATACCATGAACTAATTAAGCATTCCTAGAACTAAGCAATCAGATAAAATATATAAAAAAAATTCAAATATCTCAACTAATAACTCCTAAAAATGCAGGAACCTAGATGGAAATCTGAAGTAAATGATTAAATAAGAGTCAAAGAGACAGAAAGATAGAACTTACAAAGGGCTTAGAGGATTCAACAGCAGTCAATTTGAGGTGTTAGTTTCGGTCTTCGACAATGGCAGTGAGTGACTTAGCTCCGGTCTTCGACAATGGCGGTGTGATTGGCTTAGCTTCGGTCTTCAACGATGATGGTTGTCAGAGATGTCAATGATGTTCGTGGTGATGTTAGGATTGAGAGCTGAAAGTTGAAAGTTGTGAATAATGAAAAGGGAAAGGTGGTGAATGTTAAAAATTAGGGATTTTGAATAGAAAGGTTATTTTTGTAATTTTGGTACTCTAATTAATTATATTTGGCCATTTTGTTAAAATTTTCAAAACAGAGACATTTATCTAATTGGTATCTAAGTTTGGGGCTATCATTCTCCAAGCCCCTATTTTTTATGTAGTTTGGCCTCAATGAATAAAATTTACGTTCACAAGTCTCTCTTATTAATAATTATTCAAATATCCAAGATCACATGAATTAAAATCAACTGAGTTTCTTAAGCATCGAATTCTATTTTCACACTTTGATAAAGTTTACGGATAATAATTTCACTCTTTGAATAAATGCACAACGTGGCCTCTTATTTATAGGCTCATTAGTATTACATTTAATTTAAATAAATAACTAATCTTCTAAAAATGTGTATAGGGTTATTTCTCATTAATTTACAATTAATAAGCATTAAAATACAAATAAATTAATATTATTCGAAATAACCTAGTCGTTACACGTCTCCTTAATTAGCTCTTCGATTAGACCTCTTCAACGATCACCTTTGCTCGACCAGCTCCTTTCCCACGTATGTCTTGGTCGTGCACACATTCTTGCTCAAGTAGATAACTAATTACATCTTGACTAGACAATTTCCATGTCCCCATATATTCAGGGAAATTTTACCCTTTATGCATCATAATATATTTAATTTTTTTTAAATGACAACATAAAAATTCTCCCCATATTATGCCCCCTCTTATATTTTGGACACAAATACCCTCCTCCCCTCCTCACTCAAATTTAACACTTCACTCTCTCTATCTCTTTCTGTCATCCCTCACCATTTTTTCACAGTTCGGAAGTGGAACGGATTGGAAGTTTCTTGGCGTTTTTAAGAGAAAAAATCATGGGTAAGTATCTTTTCATTAATTTACTTATGAATATGAAATGCCATAGTTAGATATTAGATTTGAACTGTTCCGCAGTTGAGTTTGTATTTTTTTCTGCAACTTTTGAACTGTTCTTCGGATCGGATCTGAGATTTCCAAAATCGATAGTACATCGATGCTCCATCGATTCCCCATCGATTCCATGTCGATGCTAATGCGAACATCTAAATTAGATGATATTTTCGATGTAATATCGATGGTGTATCGATGTTGCATCGATGTCATATATGTTGATTTGGTTCAGCGTCGATATGGCATGGATATGGCATCGATGTGGCATCGATATTACATCGAAATTGAATCGCATACATAGGGCAACCATCAGCATCGATGCCACATCGATTCTACATCGATTCCATATCGATACTGAGGCAAATTTCGACGTTAGTATCGATGTAATATCGATGGTGTATCGAAATGCCATCGATGCCATATATGACATCGATGGCATTTCGATACACCATCGATATTATATCGATACTGAGGCAAATATATAATTTCGATGTTGGTATCGATGATGTATCGATGGTGGTATCGATGTTGAATCGATGCCATATATGTTTATTTGGTTCAGCGTCGGTAAGGCATCGATGTGGCATCGAAATGGTATCGCATCGAAATGGCAACCATCAGCATCGATGATGCATCGAAATGTCATCGATGTGGCATCGATTTTGAACTACAATACTGATTTTCATAGGCATCGATTTTGAACTACAATACAGATTTTCATAGGCATCGATTTACCATCGATTCTTCATAGATTACACTTTATTTTTATAATTTTCTTATGTTTTTTTTTTGTAAATTTGCAGGTTCCAGAGTTAATATAATTGTTTCTTACAACGGTGTTTGGGAACAGAAAGGAGAAAAATGGAATTTCAAAGCTGGTTCGAACACTATAATATATGTACCAATTGATGTTGGTTACATAGAATTATTGGAGAAGTTGTATTCAAAGTTGAAAGTGGATAGGTCATTGTTTGACTTAAAGTTGGAAGTGCCGTTTACATGCAATGATTTTAGTGTAGATCCCATTGAAATCACAGATGATGAAGGAGTTAGTGCTCTTATTCTTGAAAATTCAAAGTCCTTAAAACATCGGGTTCCTTTATGCGTTAGTTCGATTGCAAAGAACATTGCTCTTATTGATCCATCTCCTAGAGCGAGTGTTAATATGGAAAATCATAATCAATCATGCACGGCTATTCCACAAACAGCTACTGGGCCAAGTGTATGCATGGGAGGTCCTAGTCATAATGAAACTTTTTTTCCCCCAACAAATCTCCCGCATGATGATGGGTATGAGTATGAGCCTTATGTCAATGACGATCCAGTTGCCCTTTTCGGTGATGATGATGAAAGAGTTGAGGGGTGCAGTAGTTCTGATGATAACTCAGAGGATCAGTTGTCGATGCTACATGTGGTTCAAGTAGATAATTTAAATGTACGACCATTGCCAAGTCGTCAAGAAAGCCAAGGACGGAGGACTGCTGGATCAGAGAGCAGTCATCCAACTACACAAGATGATGGAAATAGATGGAGTTCTCCAGCGTATACTGCTGAAGATATCCCATGCCCCTATTATGTTATCCCCACGTTATCTGGGGTGAGTTGTGGAGTAATAGAAGTTGGGAAAGTTTTTGAGAACAAGTTAGAGTTGAAGACGAAGGCACACTTGTATGCAATGAAGCAGAACTTCGAGTTTGTAGTGAAGAAGTCAGGTACTGAAGTTTGGTATATCACTTGCAAGGATCCTGATTGTGGGTGGAGATTGAGGGGGAAGAGAATTCCTAAATCTGATATGTTCGAGATAACTCGTTTCACCAACAAACACACTTGCTCACTTGACCTCCGACATAAAGGCCATCGCCAAGCTGCACCTTGGGTTATTGGTCATTGCATAAAGAAAAAATATCAGACTGGATCGAATGCGTACATGGCAAACAACATAAGAGAGGACATTAAGAATGATTATGGCATTGAGTTGTCATATGGAAAAGCTTGGAGATGCCGAGAGAAGGCTCTTTCTTATGTCAGAGGGACACTGGAAGCATCCTACCAGAAGTTACCATCGTACCTGTTCATGCTTCAACAGAAAAATCCCGGGACGTTGACAGATTTTGTCACTGAGGAAGATCGATTCAAATATTGCTTTTTCTCACTCGGAGTTAGTAGAAGAGGGTTTCGTACATGTCGTCCTGTGTTATGTGTGGACGGTACCTTTTTAAAGACAAAATACGGTGGGCAGATGTTATGTGCAGTCGCACTGGATGCAAATAACCATCTATATCCAGTTGCATTTGGTATTGTGGATAGTGAGAATCATGATTCTTGGAAGTATTTCATGTCAAAGCTAAAAGAAGCGATTGGGGAAGTCGAGGACCTGGCGTTTGTATCTGACAGGCATGCAAGTATTACACATGCCTTGGAAACTATTTTCCCCGATGCCTATCACGGTGCTTGCTACCACCACATTAGTATGAATGTGGTTGCTAAATTCAAGACTGATCATTGTCATGTGTTGATGTATAATGCGGCATATGCTTTTAGGAAATTCAAGTTCCACGCTAACTTCGAAAAAATCAAATCAAAAGACCCAGCCATTGCTCAATACCTAGAAGGAATGGGTTTTGATAAGTGGTCCCGTGCTTACTTTCCTGGAAATAGGTATGTCATTGTCAATTGTGCTTACTTTCCTTTCGATGGTACATCGATGCAGCCTTTCGAGTCCACATCGATGCTCCATCGATGCCATGCCGATGCTGATGCGAACATCCAATTGAGATGTTATTTTCGATGGTGTATCGATGTCAAATCGATGCCATATATGTTCAGCATCGATATGGACTCGATGTGGCATCGATTATACTTCAGTATCGATTATGCATCGATTATGAAAGAATCGACATGGCATCGATATACCATCGATGGAGAATCGATGGAGCATCGATTACTCACTGTATGTCATCGATGGTGCATCGATGGAGAATCGATGGAGCATCGATGGAGAATCGATGTGGAATCGAAAGAACATCGACCCACAAAATTTTTGCAGAATTTGCAGAATGCACATAGAATCAAACCCATTTTAAGCTACATTTTTTGCAAAATAAAGATTAACAATCAAACCCATTTCATCGATTTATACATTACGATTCAATTTTTTTTTTTTAAAAAGACATGAAAACCGAATGTCTTACCTTACCGTGGCCGGAGATGGAGAAGACGGTGGCGACGGCGACTGTGGGGAGAGAGAGAGCTTCGCCTGAGATGGTGAGAATGTGACCCGAGAGAAAATAATGAGATAGAAATGAGAGAGTTTGGCTGGGAAGATGGAAGAATTTGGTTTGGCTGGGAAGAGGAAAGAGTTCGGTTTGGCTGGGAAGAGAGAAGGTGAGGGGTCTTGATATGGGTATTTTTGTCCAAAATTTTAAAATGGCATATATATGAGAGATTATTTTATGGTGGCATTTAAAAAAAATTAAGTATGTTATTACCCATACTGTCTAAAATTTCCCTATATTCATTTGACACGTGTCTCAGACTAACTGCCACATCATCAGGTTACAAATTGGGATAACACACCCTTTGTTATTTAAATACCTATTGACACCTTGTAACCTCGATAAAATCAAATTACATTCATGTGTTTTATCAAACAATTTAAAATACACACTTAAATAAATTAATTTTGTTATGAAGATGGAATACCTGTGATATCTCTAACACTATTTGATATATTGAGGGGTAAATTTAATATCAAATCTCATAAATTATAATTTAATATTAAATTACACTCATCATCATATGCCACATCATATGGTATTGGATACCTTAAAACATCTTCATTACATGTTATGCTGCCAATATTAGGAGAAATATCAAATATAATATTTTATTTAATTAATACCACCTTAACTAAAAATAAAAAGGAAAACACAAAGCAACATTGCCAAAAAATAAAGTTGAATATATAGTATTTTTTTTACTTTGGGACCCACTTGAATATAACCAACTTGGTACCAGCATTGCTAATGCTCTTATAAGCTCACCTACCAATATTATAAAGGGTTTATATATTTTTGGACTCTCTATTTTGTCTCATTACCTGTTTGGATCCTGTTTTTTGACAAATTATTTTTTGGACCCTATAGTTTGTAAAATGGTTAAAATAGAACTCTAAACTCAATTTTAATGAAGAAAAAATTGAATATAACAATACATTTTTTAAGCAGAATGATTTTATTTTTGTTCTGAATTGTTAGTTTGTTAAATTATTTGTGAATTTAGTTAAGAAAATATTGACCAAAATCGGGTTTAGGGTTCTATTTTAACAATTTTACAAAATATAGGATCCAAAAAGTAATTTGTCAAAACACAGGGTCCAAACAGGTAATGACTAAATACAGGGTCCAAAAATGTATAAACCCTATTATAAATATTTATATATATATATATTTCGATCGTTGTCGTTTGCCATGCCCACTGTCGTTTATTTGTTTGTGTTCATTTTAATGTCGTTTAAGTTGGTGTCATTCCAATTTTTTTAGTTGGACAAAAAAAAAAGGAAAAAGAGTTCACATGCATGAATCATTATTGTCCTGTCTTTCATTACATAAAATTAGTAAGTGAAAACAAAGGAAGACACGCACAGACCCATCTGGACTGCCCTTTTAAGGAATCTGCTACGAAACACACAACACAACCATTGCTGCGAGGCTAAGTAAAGACAGTCATATAAATATATATATGTATACATATTATATGATTGACATGGTTACAACGAAGAAGGTTTCATGGCCTATTGACAATTTGACATCTGTTAAAAGAGTGGTGCCTAATTATACATTATATATGTGTATATTATATATGTGTGTCTACAGCCTAACCAGTACACCTTTAATAATTAGTATATATATGTATATATATAGGCCAAGTTAACAGTATCCAACCCAACAACAACTCTCCCCTTTTCTTTCTTTCACTCTCACATATATATTTTGTTATCAGAATTGGATTTGGTTAACAACCTATATAGCAATTTATATATTATTACTTCTTTGAATAATTAAAAACAGTCTAGATATTATGCACTGTATTTGATTGGAATACCAAACTCTGCTTAATTTGCTTTGCTTTTTCTATTTTTTTGTATTTATATTTTGGGGTATATATATTCAGATGCCTAAATGGTATACACTATACAGCTTGAATGCACTACTATACTGCTCAGAGGTTCAAGTGTGGGGTCTTCCAACTCTCATTTTAGGCCCTTAAACAGCCACTGCTTATATATAAATATATACATATTTGAATATATATCATTAACTATATATATAATATTGATTCATGCGCTAAAGATAACAAAGCACTTTCAAATAAAGCTTTCTTTTGAGGGGTTTCTTCCAACTTTCATCTTTCTCTAAACTTGCCCTCTTTCCCTTTTCACAATAGAAAAAATATAAAGGAAAGGCCAATTGGTTTTAGTACCTATCTATATCTAACTTTCAAAGATATTATTATGGCATTATTAATTATTATAAATACTTATATACATGCATGGTAATTGGTTTAGTTTAGTTTAGTTTAGTTAACCTTGTAGTGTATCCTTATCCTTTCGTTATAAGAATATTATTACGGGGCATCATATGTCACCACATAATGTGACAAATTGTATCCACCCCAAATTAGAAAAAGATTAATTTATAAAATAAAGGGCTTCAAAATTAAAATTTTACTAGGGCTCAATTTTAGCTATGGTACTTGTGTCGTAATTAGTATAACTTAATATCGAGTTCTATGTATTTTATTTTAAATTTGAATGTATAAAATCTAATATTAAATTATATTAATCATAATTTATTGCATTATTGGTAGTCAAATGTCATATACCAATCGTGTTATATGTATATATATATGGAATACTTTTTAATGGTTATTACTCATAGATAAGTACTAACAATTATGATGATGTGGTAACATAGTGACTTGGTATAGCAAGTCACCAATAGGTAAATATTTTTTTTCTAGATTAATTTCGAATTTAGTTATTTTTCTTTGTCATAATTAATGTTTTTTCCAACCAATGAACGAAAAATAAAATTTTTACAATATTATATTTTCATAATAAATACATGTTTTTTTATCAGGTAATCCTTCTAAAAATAACTATAAATATGAATCATTAATCTTAATTCAATAATTAATATTAAAGTAACCATCCTGATCCAGAGTAATAAACTTTAAAAGTGACCCACACATATAACTTAAAATATTGTCAAAAGAAAGAAAGGGACTGACCGCTGTACCATTGAATAATATTAATAGTAACACATGCAATTTTACTCACATTAAGTATGAAAAAGTTACAATATTATGGAATAAAGAATACATTTACATAATAAAATTACATCAAGTGTATATGAACCAAATAACAATATTATGGGATAGATTAAACAATTTCAAAAGAGACTATACATCACATATAATATTTATATATTTGGTGGCTCTTGTACTTTAGCTTGCATTCCCTTTTTTTACTTTGACTGAGAACTTTGATTAAGTTTGAAAAAAAAGCATCTTCCACATTAGTTAATTTATATATAAGTAAATATTTTGAATAATACCATATATATATATGTGAAGGGTGAGAACAAGAAAAAGTAGAGAATTAATTAAAGTAGAGAGGAGATCCATCACAACTGGGAGTACACTACATTTCATTTCCGTAGGCATTATTTTATAGAGTTAGAGAGAGCATCTTTGATTTGGGGTTAAAGAAAAAATCACAAGAATAATAATACGCTAATAGTATATATATGATAAAGTTGGAGCAATAGTGGTATACTTATATAATGAGAAATGTTAAGGGCGTTATTGGTGTCCAACATTACATGAAATTAGCATATCGCTATTAATACAATACAATATCAGAACCCACATAATTTGAATATTTATAATTAATATAGAGTATCATTAATCATGGAGAGCCACTTCATGTGCTGTTAGGTAACTTAACATGTAAAATAAGAACATTATACTATACTACACATAACAAAACTAACCCACCTATTTGAGTCAAATTCAAAAGTAGAGGACAATAGCACTTATGCTCTTTCCTTAGTTTCACATCCATCATCGTAAAACTACATACCATGTCATATCAATAGATCCCAGCCGTCCATTTAAGAAACACATATACAAATCATAGCACTAGCTGGATCCCAGTTGTCCATTGCTATAGCTACTTATTTCTTTAGTTCTTCCCACTATAAATATCCATGGCTTGTAGTTTCATATATACTCACTACAAAAGTACCATACGTACTACTGTAATACCCCAGTACCAGCCAGCCTTACTCACTCAAACATCTTTCGTAGGCCTTAAGAAAAGTTTTGAAGAAGAACACCTATTAGGTATTATCATTATCATGGGAAGGCATGGAAAGTCTTCACTATTCTCGTTGTGCAGCTTATTCAGTGCATGCTTTTCTAGTAGCAGCAGAGACGATACATACTCTGAAGAAGGTGTTTATATTCGAAGAAGAATATGCCCGAGTGAGGAAGACCGCGGTGGCTGGATTGCTGAGCCTGGTATCGACCGCAAAGCCTCGGCCTTCATCGCCAGATTCTATGAGAGTCGAGTTTCAGACCCTGAGAGGCAAACTTTGACAGCCTAAAATCATCAACATCATCACCAATATCATCATCATGGAACAGCTGCTGTTCTCTACCTGAAAGTGTCACCTGGTCATATTGTATTTTGTTTCCACTTTAGAAATGTAGTAGTCTCATAATTCTTCAAGCTTTACGCTTCCATTTTTTTCTTGTTATTTTATCCTCTCTCTCTCTCTCTTTTTCTCATGTCGTTTTTACTTGCAAGTTGTGCATCTTAGCCACTGAGTTCCAATAATGCAGACATTAATAATAATAATATATATATACCTTCTTATTAATTTCCAGTCTTTTCTACTTGTTTTTCCAGTCTTTGAAGATAAAAACAGCCCAGTTTGAAATTATTTATCATCGATCACTAAGAGTGCAATTAACTATATGACAAAAGAACAAGATACATTCATGAATGACAGATCAAAACAGGTGTATAGTTTTCAATTTCATGGGACTGAACTCAAAGCATATATCTAAGATATTACAATCATCATTAGTGTATATAGATAGTGTTGAAACTGTATCTAGAAAATGAGATAATTAATTCCATTCTTTTTTATCTGTCTAAAAGCTTTGATCTGTATAAAAGCTTGGCTACAAGCTTTGATCTGTAATTAACTGTATCTAGAACAAACTTTGCTAAAAGCTTTGGGTGCTCCAATCCAACCCTCCAAATTTTGTTTGAAAAGCCACACAATTCCTGACATTGTTGAGTGCATATATATACTATAGTCATGATCATTCCCCAACCATCTGCAATCAGTAACTGGTTTTTGGCTCAAAACCATGCCTAGTAGAGCTTAATCTGCAGCTTAACATGTATAATATGGTGCATGAAAAGTTACAGTTTTTTATTATGAATCAAATCATAATAAGAAGTGTCTCTTTCATGTCTACATATTCACCTGTTCAATATTAAATAGTTTATTTAATATGGGATTGATATTTCAACAAAGTGCTACAGTACATTATTAGTACAAGAACCACAAAGTAGTGAAGTACGTACAAAAATATCAATTTAATGTTCTTTCTTTTTTCTTTGGGTTTGGTTGCATCTTTTGCTATCACGTTTTCTTCTTTCTGGCTTTATATTCCTATATTCTTTCGCAGAAGGTACATTAATTGTATATAATAATGCATATTGCTCTATTAAAATTAGAAAAATTATAATATAAAAAAATGGTAGAAGGTATACTACACAATTGTTTAACTTATTTCACCTAAAACAAAATACTTGGAATATTAAGAAGCCATGTTCAAAACAACAGAGAAAGATTTTTCACCACAAAGATCAACATCATGAATAGAAAACATTTATGAATAGTTGTGTAAGAGAGAGCTTGAGAAGGTGCCAGACAGCCTGAGATGGGGGGATTGTTTTCACTGTCTGGTGTTTTTTTTCCTAAGGTCTTTCTTTTGTCAATCAATCAATAAGTATGAATGATCACAAAAGATTCTCAAATATTGGACATTTTGATCTTAATATGTAAAAAAATATACCATGTTGTATTTGGAAATATTCATAATATATAGCTAGGTGGAATTTAAGTTTCTTGCCTACCCTTTTCTCACACATAAGTAACAGTGGGCAATATAGGAAAGAAATCACCACCTGAAATACTCCAAATAATTTTATACCAAGTTATAATGATTTTCTTTCTTTTCTTAAGCATTAAGAAGAAGAGTGTGGTCAAGGAACCTTATGCCTTATCAAACTCATGGTGTCCAACTAATGGCTACTCCCAGTAAAGCTACCACCTTGAAAAAAACAAAAAAGGTGACCCTTTAGGCTCATAAATCTTTATAGGGAACGCTAGTGGTGTAGGATGAGGTATGAAGGTCACAACACAAGACCCATTTGCTCATTTTATTAAGAAAAACAAGTTAACTCTTCCGATGATTGCCTTTTTGTCTTAAAGATCTCTTTTTTAAGTTCCTTTAGGCCTTGGAAACGAGTGATGGATGGTATACTTTTCTCTTCCACTGAGGGGTTAATGGGCTATTATGCCTTTTTACTTTGCTTGGTATTTTCTGGTGTACTTGTTTACATGTTTAGGTAGGCATTGTATGCGTGCGTAGGGGGGTCCCAAGTGGATGGGATACCCCCATTTCTTTTGGCAATCTAATCCCACCGAACACTGAATACTCCTACCCCAACGTCAACATCAACTTTAAGATTCTCATCTCCATGGACAAATGCACGCCATTGCAGTACTAGCTTCGGAATCTTACTCTCATTCTGCTCCATCTGACTGGAATTTAGATTTTTCAATGGCTAATAGTCATATGTTGGAAATACATGTTCATATTCTATGATGAAATATCAAATCAAACCATAATAGTAATAATAGTCAAGGAACACATGGAATGGAATAGAATGAAGAATTTCAAAGTCACATGACAACTTTGAATATCATTTGAGTAAACAAAAGGAAAAACAATAACTGCTGGGGCATGAAAACCTGTATAACCAACCAGGCACTCTCCCTCTCTATGACTCTCCCAAAGTGAGTGATCTAAGCCTGGTAGAAGAAAAAAATTTGAACAAATTTAAGTTAAGTAGAGAATAGTAGAATTATCATAAGATTATATCTATCTATAGTGCAGACATAGGATAGGAGTACCAACCTTGCTAGCAATGTTGTTAGAAAGCCAGTCAAGGCCCTCATACAACCCTTCCCCAGAAGTGGCACATGTGCTCTGAATGTACCTGGAAATGTTTAAGTTCATAGGAAAGATAGTTGAGTTCATAGTAGGATTAGGATAAGAGAAGACAGAAATGTTGAAATTGAATATAGCATTAGCATATACCAGTGGCGTTGTCTAAGAGAATGAAGGCCAAGCTTATCAGTAATTTCAGCAGCATTCATGGCATTGGGTAGGTCTTGCTTGTTAGCAAACACAAGCAGAACAGCATCCCTTAGTTCATCCTGTTTGCTCATCATCATTATATTAAGATATTAGCTATGATATATAATAAGATAATATGTCAATGTGTTATATGTATACATATATGTATATACCTCATTCAACATCCTATGTAACTCATCTCTAGCCTCAACCGCACGATCACGGTCATTACTATCGACCACAAAGATAAGACCTTGTGTGTTTTGAAAATAATGTCTCCATAAAGGTCGAATCTGAACATGCATAATCAACAACAGCAAAGATAAATATCATCGCATATTCATGTTCATATGATTAAGAGTATTAGTATGAAACTATGAATGAATCATAACATATATTCAGAAGAAAATATAATATTAGCTTGCCTTGTCCTGACCCCCAACATCCCAGACTGTAAAGCTAATGTTCTTGTATTCCACAGTTTCCACATTAAATCCTGCAATGCAGGAATAATTATGCATGTATAACTGAGAATATGATAATCCAATTCAATCAATAATCATAAAAACAAAGATATATATATATATATATATATATATACGAATACATACCAATGGTGGGAATGGTGGTGACAATCTCCCCTAACTTAAGCTTGTACAAAATGGTGGTTTTACCAGCTGCGTCCAGACCCACCATTAGAATCCTCATCTCTTTCTTCGCGAACAATTTGCTGAACAATTTCCCGAACGAAAGTCCCATTTTTTTTGGTAATTCAAATCTGAAATGGATGAGATCTAACAATCACAGACCTTATTTTGGATTTCAGATTTCAGATTTTTCCTTTCCTTCAATTCTCTATATATACCCCACCTTCCCTTCCTCCTTTAATATGGACCTTATTTTAACATATTTTTATTTAAAAGGGCTTTCTTTATTTTATTTTTAGAAAAATAAAATAAAATCTTGATTGTAGCTTTCAATGAGATATTACAAATTTCTTATAGACCCATTTCAAGTAAAGGGCAGCCACTAACAAAGCCACCTCCTTTCTTTTCAATTTCTCATTCCTTCTTCTTCACAGATAGTCTCTCTGCTCAAATCAAACCAAACAAATCACAATTCCCTCATTAGTTATTATAGTAAAAAATATATTTTTATTTTTATTTTTATTTTCTAATTCACACGAGTGAGTAAAAAAAATTATACTACTTACTTATTAATTCATAAGTAACTATCATTGTAGTTCCATAGAGAGACATATTTAAGAAACGAGGTCCAAAACCTCTATACAATCCCCACCATCCATCTTCTTTAAGCAGTATTTTTGTGGTCTTCACAATTGAGGGTCTCCCCCCAACCCCATCATAGTCATCCATTACCTGAAGCCTTGTCTTTATTGTGTCAATGGGAGTAGTGATGACCGAGGAACAAGCCCCTGCTACCATCCCTGCACTAGCTTGAACTGTCACCATTTTCATATGACTTGGTCTCTTCTCTCTTTCATCATCTCCATACCCCAAACTCCTACAAACCCAATTCAAAATATTTATAGATTGTACTAATAGAGACATGGATAGAGACATTTAGTTCAAAAAATAGCACCTCCACATAATGTGTTGAGCAGCACCATACACACCCCACCATAGTGCAGATGCTGGGGACTGAGTCACCACTGTCAATCCAAACCCTCTATACAGACCTCGAATCCCCTCGGCTTTGACCACCTTTCGCGTGATATCCAATGCCCCATTGCAGTTGATAGTCCCGGGAAGTCCTTGCACCATTAGCCTCTGACATATCTGATATAAACATACACACACGCATAACATCAAACAATGGAAAGACTAGTTAGTAGTAGCAATAGATTGGGTAAGAAGAAGAGAGTTAGTTCCACACACCACATCCAATGGCACAAAGTAGACACAAGAAACCAAATTGGAGAACATGCCAGCCACCCCATTGGCAATGCCCACACGTGTAACCTCGGGCAGCATGTCTAAGCCTTGTGTGTACTTCATCATCATGTGTTTAGATACTTCAAGAGATGTCAAATGCAAGACTCTCCCAGGTAATGATCCAATGGCCGAAGTCCCAAAACCCCTGTAGAGGCCAACCACACCGTCCCTCTTCAATACATGGCTAAACACTTTAAACCCAGATGACCCAGAAGAAGAAACAGACTGAGCTACTTGCATTCTGGTCTTGACCAGTGCTGTTGGATGCAATAGACCTTGCTGCACTGTGAACAGTACAGCCCCAATCATATGGAACCTCCACTTATCCAACCTAACATAAACAAAACTAGAACTTTGTAAGTCTATAAACTTGTATGTAAATATATAAAAAATGAGTGAATGGAACCTGTCCCAGTTGATGTCAGTGTCAGCCAGAGCTAGCTCCTGAGGAGACACGGCCTCAGCTTCCATGGCCATTTGATTACTTACCAAACAACCATTGAAGGACTCTGTTTTTCCTGTGTTATATAACTCGCTTTATGTTACAGTTCAAGCAAACAGAAAATTTGAGAATGTTCGGGTCGGTTTTTTCATTACTGCACCTAACCAAATCATGACATCATCAATATTTCTTTCTTTCTAGGGCAATAAACCAATCAATACTTTGTCAAAAAAAAAAAGACAAAACACACAAGGAGAAACCAACCCATATTTGGGTTGGGCCTTATAAATCCTAGAATCCAAGCCCAAATGAAAAAAATTATATAAATATTTAACAGAAAAAAATAGAACATTTTAGTTTGAGTTTGAAAAATACTATTCTTTGTTGTATTTTGTTTAGGAGTGTTCATCAAATAAATTAGTTGGGTTATAACATAATTTAATCATCACAATGTAAAAATTGGGTTGCAAAAATTTAACTCTAACCTGTCCAATTAAAAAAAAAATTGAACTCATCCAATGTTTTAGGCCGCTTGGATAGGTTAACCCACCCAAACCACTCATAAGTTTTTTTTTTTTAAATATTCAAATAATTAGATTCAACAAACTAAAAGTATAATATATATCTTCCAATCCTTAGACATATTATTCTAGATTAAAACTTTAAAACATTACTCTAAAGTCATTTTTAAAACTTTAAAAACAATATTTAATATTACATATAATATAGGTAATGTTGCGTTCGATTCAATCACAATAACAAGAACAATATCTGGACAAGAAAACCAATTAGCTAAACAAGATAAATGCAGTAAGATAACAAGATGGAAATAAAACTCAACACAGGAAATGTAACGCCCTGGATAGCCAAGACTGTTATACTGTGTGTTTATAAAAGTGCAAGACTTGTTAATCAAGTCATTTAATTAGAAATGTGTTAGTAAAACTGTAGTTAAACTAGGGTTAAAATATTTTGGCCACAAACGCTATAATTCTAATAATCAAACATTTTTACATGGGATCCCAAAAGTAATAACGTTAAAAGACAGTTTACAAAATTTCATGACAAAAGTACAACTACTAGCCACTCTAAGGGCAAAACAGACAATTAGGCTTTTCCCGTCCTGTACCGCTTCTCAATCGTGACGGCCGATCAACTGACTATGTACATTCAGCCTCAAAGCTCTCCATCTCAGGACTGGTCCACTTTACCCTTGCCTTTACCTTCACCACGTAGCACCCGTGAGCTAAGGCCCAGCAAGAAAACACAATAACAGAGCATAATCATTAATCAAACAATCAACTCATACAGTGTAATCATATACTCAACAATCCACAATATTCACATAATCAGGTATTCAGCATACCAATCTTACCAATCAACATTAATAATCAATTCACATGTAATAACCAGGGTCAGCGCCCTTAGGTCGCACCCCCTATTTATCCCACTGACTCCGGCCCGCTTAAACCGAGCTCAGTGAATATTAAGCTGTCCTCAGCTACCAGTGGCCGAGTCGCACCCTGTGCGCAAATATTGATTCCAGCACCCTTAGGTCATTCATCACATGTCTCATGGCATAATACCATCTATGACATATACAGATATAGGGAGCTCTTTGTCCCAACATAATCACATAATTGGGTGCAGTTTTCTTACCTTTAGATTCCAATAGCTTTATTCAATTCAACCCTCAAGCACGATCCTGTCCGAGCCCTTGCGTACACCTAGTCACAGCCATAGATCAGAATCATCACCAAACTTCAATCCCAAAACCTAGCCTCGGGACCAATCCTGAGCCCTCAGGAAGCCCTAATTCCACCAAACGGGGTGGTGGAATCGAACCCCGAGCCCCCGGGCAAAAACCCTAAGAAATAACTCAAAAATCCCCTTCTGGGAACAGGGTAGCGCTACAACGCCCTAAAGTGGGCGCTACAGCGCTACAAACAGAGCCAAAAACGCCCCAAGCATCCAAGCCTAGCGCTGTAGCGCCCTAAGGCTAGCGCTACAGCACTAGTCACAACCAGACATCAGCCTGTTTTCACCTCTTCGAACTTCCTCGAGCCAAAACTCTCCAAAACCCTTCCAAACCTCAACCAAACTCCAAAACAAGCCTACTAACATCTATATCTCAC
The DNA here is from genome assembly GCF_963169125.1 of Humulus lupulus. Lineage (NCBI taxonomy): Eukaryota > Viridiplantae > Streptophyta > Magnoliopsida > Rosales > Cannabaceae > Humulus > Humulus lupulus. Next base: position 285,111,103 of record NC_084794.1, on the reverse strand, counting down.
CCCATATGACCCAACCATACAAAACTCAATCACATGCACCCCAAAATAAAGAAACCACCATAGTTGAGCTTAGAGCTCAAAAACTCAACAGAAAACAACAAAAACCTCAGGACTTTAGAGCTAGAATTTCATACCTTCAATGGAGATTCTCAACCTAGATTATTCCTAGTGTCCTTTCAGCCTCAAGCCCTTCACTTCCTCAAGCTTATCCCCCTTGATTCCATCCAAAACTCAAGTTTAGAAAATCATCTCAGCCAAAACCAGAAACACAAGAGAAGAACCTAGAAACTTACCTCAGTTGGATGCCTAATCCCTGCTGAACTCTCAAACTTGATCAAGGTCCCAAGTGCAAAGCCTTAGCCTGAAGCTCCTCTGAACTTTAGCTCCAAAAAGCCCCAAGAATTGAAGAAGGAATCTCAAACCGTGAGAGAGAAGAGACCTCTATTTCTTTTTCCTTCTTTCCCTTCTTTTCTTCAGACTTCTAAAACTTTCTACATATCCCACTAAGGCAATAAAGCCAAAACTAACACTTATCTGATTTTAAACACCAAAAGACCAAACTGCCCTCCCAATTAAAACTAAGCTTTTGAACATCCTAAGGGCATTTTAGTCATTACTCCCACTTCCCGCTAAAGTGTCTCTAATATTTACCGCTTACTTCCCAACACCTAACTAATCACCAATTATATTCCTCAATCTCAAATAATCCCCAATATACTTCTTAAATTCCCATAAATACCCCCAGGCTCGCCCCGAGCCGGGTATAAATCCCCACCATGACTTTTTCGCTAACCCGCTCACTAGGATCGCCTCGAGTCACAAGTTACAAATATATCCACATAATAATGTGGTCTCAAAAATTTATCACAAATATTTACATTTATGCCATCAACGGGCCAAAATTACGAATATGCCCGTCTAACCTAATCAGGGCCTACATACATACTAATACACATAGTCATGCATCACATATATCCAAGTAATCATATAACATGCTTTTATTCATTAAATCACATATAATCTAGTTATGCCCTCCCGACACACTAATCAATGCCCTTAAGCCCTATTAGCAAATTTGGGTCGTTACAGGAAATACGTGGTTCAACCCTATATCAAGAGCCTACATCCATGAGAACAATCTTCAATGGTTGGTGTACGCCCTGATTTTCCAACGGGCTATTAGCGAGCTGAGATACGACCTAAGTTATATCAGCCACGTGGATCCCCCATGACCAGAGCTGTTGTCGTCAGGTCCTACCTCGTTAGCTCGGGGTATCCAAAGGTTCGCCAAGATTACGTAAGGACTGAGTCTGGACTGTGAAGGCCACAGGTCGAGGAAGCATCCAGCTCGTGGTACGAGCTAGAGTTGGAGGCTATGAACTTTTATAAAGTCAACCACGCAAGGTAAATGTGCATATATCAGACATCACGTGTCTGATATATCCCTGACTTCTCGGACACGCAGCATGAACGTGTATATTCAGGCACCCACGATTGGGTTGGGTCGTGCGGCCCATTATCCCCCTTACCTATTGATTAGACCACACTTCATGTGTCAGGTTTTAGGAATTAATCATGAATGTCACAGAAGTGACATGATAGGCAAGAAGGTCACGGGATGACCCCCTTACCAATTCCTAGGTGCCCTCTCCTATAAATATGGAGACCCTGGGAGTTGCAAGGGGTTGGATTCTATTGTGTAAAGAAATACCCTGTAAAAGAATACCAAGCATATAGCAATAATATTGGCTGGTGGAGTAGAAGGATTTTAACCTTTGAACCACCTAAAAAACGTAATTGTGTCACCAGTCCATTTAAAAGATCATTCATCTATTTCGGTTCATTGTTAAGCACTAATCCCTTCCTCTTATCTTCTCAATTACCTGTAGGCGAAGAATCGCGTCAACAGTTTGGTGCTTTCATTGAGAGCTAGTTAGATTGGTGCTATCGCAAACATCCAACTATGGTGACCACTCGATCAAGACACGGTAACGAGGCGGAACAACATGATGGGCAGGAGGCTCATCATGCTGCCATCTCTGGTGAGCAAAATCCTGAAGTCCAGCAGCGGCCGGGCAAGCAGCCGGTTGGCCAGGATGACACTGGAAGTTCGGCGCCCCGGCCACCTAATCCAAACCCAGATTTTTACACTGCGGTAGAAATGGAGAACGCTCAGCTGAGGAGCCAACTAGCGAAAGCTAGTCAGCAGATTAAGGAGGTGCTGGCCTGACTACCCCCTCTTACAACCGACGCTTACGTTGGAAAGAGGCAAGGCAAGACTCGTAAGTCCTGCCAGGGTAATCGGTCCAGGCCTAGCCGCTCGGACAGACCTCCGACATCCAACTCTATTCCCTCATCGCACCGTCGAGAGGCAAACTTTGAAGAAATGCCTAAAGCCGAACAACAGTATAGCCGCTCGGTCCGAACTTCAACTCCCAGCCAGCCTCGAGCGCGCCCAGGAGGGCTCGAGGGAATTCTAGAAGGAGGTCCAGGGAGGGCTCACAACACCAGCCCGTCCTGCGCCTCGTCCAGATCGCCAAGCGCGGGACTCGCAGGTTGGCAGGGCCGAAAGGTCCCCACCTAACTTGATCCGCCCTAACGGAACCAGGATTGCATCTCCGATCAGGCATCCTCCGTCTCCAATAAGATACCTGTCTCCTCCTCGGCCCATCCGAGATATTCCAGCTTATGGAAGCAGCAGGAGAAACGCCATCCGCAGGACCTTCCCGACGTAGCAGGGCGCCAAGAGAGAGCCCGGATCCTCACCCCCAGAGGCGGACTCCGACCTTTTCTAACGGGAGCTACTGGACCGTCAGTTGCCGGAGCGACCTTTCTGGCGGAGACCTGCATCAACGCTTAAGCTTGGCGCAAAGTCCTCAAGCCACCCAGAGGGGCGACCTTCGAGATCACCTTAACTCTCATAGGGGGGAACCAGTAGGAGGTGGCAGCCATGCTTGCTCAGGGGGAAACCTGTCCGAGGTGCGTAACGGCGGGAATTCCCCAAATAACCTATCTCAAGATAGGAGGGGCAATAACCCACCAAACGTATACAATGGATCCGGAGCTGTCGATCAGCCCCGGAATAACCAAGGAAATCAGGACAAAACCCTTTAGCGCCTAGCTCAAATGGAGGAGCTAATGAGGAAGCTCCTGTCGGAGAAAGAGAAAGACGAATATGATTCGGGGGACAAGCTTGAGCTCTTCGCCCCCAGCATAGTAGCAACGGCATACCCACCCGGTTTCCGTATGCCGCACCTGTCCAAATTCAACGGAGACGGAGATCCGTCGAATCATCTGAGGATGTTCAATACCCTGATGATGGCCCATAACATTGGCCCCGAGCTGAGGTGTCTGATATTTCCCTCCACACTGACTGGACCAGCCAGACAGTGGTTCAAACAAAGCAAGAAACAATCAATCAGCTCCTGGAAGACTTTCTCTGCTGACTTCAAAAGGGCATTCCGAGCCTCCCAGGCTGCCCGCGTCAAGGTCGACTCTCTGGCTAACGTGAGGCAACAACCCGATGAGCCTCTGAAGGCTTACCTGAGCAGGTTCGCGAACGTCGTTGCTCGGGCCAGAGACGCAGATGACAGCTCCAAGCTCATGGCTTTGAGGACTGGAATCCTCGTCGGAGGGGGACTCTGGAACGAAATACAAAGGAAGGGAGTCAGCTCAGTAAATGAATTCCTGAATAGGGCCCAAGGATGGATCAACTTGGAGGAAGCCCAAGCCTCGGCTGCAGGAACTAGCCAGGTCCCTGAGCAGCCCGCTGGAGTGGGAACGAAGGTCGTGACAGTGACCCAGAACGTCACACAGAATAACCAGTTCGGTGGAGGTAAAAGAAAGGGGAACGGCGAGGGCAACCAGCACGACCCAAAGAAGAATAAGTTCGTAGACAAATTTAAGCCGGTCTACGCGACTTATACAGAGCTCACCGACTCTAGGGAGAACATCTTCCTAGCTAATTCTGCTCGCCTCCCCTGGAAGAAGCCGAAGCCGTTAAAGCACCAGAAGGGGAAGAGAGACACCTCCAAGTTTTGTCGTTTTCACAACGATGTTGGCCACAATACTGATGATTGTAGGCATTTGAAAGATGAGATCGAACCTCTCATCAGAGCCGGCCCCTTGGCTCAGTACGCGCGGAATAAGGTTCCGGCAAGCCGACCTGCTCCGGAAGTCCCGATCAGCTAGCCCAGGTCTCGGGTAGATCAATATGTCCCTCCTCCAGTGATAGGAGGAGAGATATCCATAATCTCGGGAGGTCTGCATTTGGCTGGCGCGAGCAGGGGTGCCCAGAAGAGGTACGTAAACGAACTCAAGGCGCATAACGGAGTAGAGTTCGTCCCGGAGCAGCGTCTGCCAAAGCAGTAGCGACTAGAGAGACAGCCAATTATTTTTACTGAAGAAGATGCCAACCACGTTTAGTTCCCTCATAACGACCCCTTGGTCATAGCAGTGCAGCTTGCTAATCGGAGGGTCAGGAGAGTGCTGATCGATAATGGGAGCTCGGTAAATCTTCTATTCCATTCCACGCTGGAGAAGATGGGTTTGACTGTCGCCGAGCTGAAGGCGACCTCCATGATGCTGTATGGTTTTTCGGGAGAAGGATCAGCGGCTATAGGGACTATCGAGTTGGTGATCACCTTAGGAGAGAAGGACCTCGGACAATCTCCAAACTCCTCGAGTTCGTGGTCATCGACTGCCCCGCTGCGTACAATGCTATTTTGGGCCGACCCACACTTATAGCTTTTGAGGCCATCACTTCCATTCACCACCTCGCGATGAAATTCCCTACTTCCACGGGAATATGCATGGTCTATGGCGATCAGCTCGCTGCCAGGGAATGCTACAGCATTTCCATGAAGGGAAAATCGAAACCCGGGCAGCTAGCAATGGCCATCCAAGGTGGAGGAGAGGAATCTCAGGAACCTTTAACTGATCCTGAGATTGAAAAACCTCAGAGCGCCGAAGGGGAAAATATCGTCTTAAGTGAGGATATTGACCCCCGAATAGGCGAGGATAAGTCCGAGCTCCAGGTCATTGAAGAGCTCGAGGAAGTAAACACCAATCCACAAAATCCTTCACAAATGGTCAAGCTCAGGAAAAACCTCTGTAGCAAGAGGAAAGCGGAGCTGATCAAATATCTGCAGAATAACCTAGATGTGTTTGCGTGGTCACACGAGGACATGGTGGGAATCAGTCCAAATGTCATGATGCACACCCTTCATTTGGATAAGAGCGTTCCTGCAAAGTCCCAGAAGCAGAGGCGCCTGGGAACAACTCGGGCTGAGGCCTTAGAGGAAGAAGTAGCCCGGCTCAAGAAATGTGGCTTTATCCGTGAAGCCAAGTTTCCAATTTGGGTCGCCAACCCCGTGCTGGTCCCGAAGCCCAACGGGAAATGGAGGACATGCATCGACTTCTCCGACCTGAATAAAGCCTGCCCCAAAGATTGTTTTCCCTTGCCAAGAATTGACCAATTGGTGGATGCCACGGCGGGGCACGAGCTCATGTACTTTATGGACGCGTACTCAGGCTACAATCAGATCGCCATGAATCCGGCAGACAAGGAGCATGTCTATTGTTACAAGGTCATGCTGTTCGGGCTGAAGAACGTCGGCGCTACATACCAGAGATTAGTAAATAGAATGTTCGCCAACCAGATCGGGAAGAACATGGAAGTTTACGTTGATGACATGCTGGTCAAGTCAAATACTACCGACAACCATGTTTCTGACCTGGAAGAATGCTTAAAGATACTACGGGAATACAGCATGAGGCTTAATCCACAGAAGTGCACTTTTGGGGTCGCATCTGGAAAATTCCTCGGGTTCATCGTCAATACCCGAGGAATCGAAGCAAACCCCGACAAGATCAGGTCATTGCTCGAGCTTCCCTCACCCAGGTCGCGCAAAGATGTCCAAGGCCTGACAGGAAGGGTGGCAGCCTTAAATCGATTTATTTCAAAATCCACCGACAAGTGTCTGCCATTCTACAACCTGCTCCGAGGAAATAAAAAGTTCGAATGGACAGAAGAGTGCGAAAGTGCTTTCCTCGACCTGAAGGCACCCGTATTTTTCAAACCAAAGGCAGGAGAGCCTCTTTTTCTCTACCTAGCTGTCACAGAGGATGCAACTAGTGCCGTATTGGTCCGAGAAGAAGACCGGGTTCAAAAATCGGTCTACTACATCAGTAAGAGACTTCTCGGGGCTGAATCCCGATACCCGTTGATGGAAAAGTTGGCGTTCTGTCTTATCACGGCCTCCCGAAAGCTCAGGTCGTATTTCCAGTCCCACTCAATACACGTCATGATCGATCAGCCTTTAAGGCAGGTTTTGCAAAAACCTGAAGCATCGGGATGCCTATTAAAGTGGGCTATCAAACTCAGTCAGTTCGAGATTTTGTACACCCCACGAACTGCTATAAAAAGTCAGGCCCTGGCCGATTTTGTGGCAGAATGCACAGGATTCTGAGAGGATCCTGTATAAGACTCACCCCAGGTCACCTCAGCCCAAACGTCGTGGAAGATCTTCGTGGATGGCTCATCCAATGAGAATGGCTCCGGGGCTGGAATCATTCTGATATCCCCTGAGGGACATAGATTCCACTCGGCGCTGAGATTCGGATTCAAGGCCTCCAACAACGAGGTCGAATACGAAGCTTTGCTGGCCGGGCTAAGAATAGCTCAGGAGCTAAGGGCGAGCTCCGTTCAGTGCTTTAGTGACTCCCAGCTCGTGGTAAACCAGGTGCTGGGCGAATATCAGGCACGAGGAACCAAGATGGCTGCTTACCTGGCAAAGGTAAAAGTCGAACTGTCTGCGTTTGGGCGAGGCCATTCCTGAAAAAGGCAAACTTCCTTCCCAACTGAAATTCAATGTTCAAGGCCAACACATGGCCCAATCTTCAACTTCTAATGATCAAAACGTCAAGGAAGTAAATGCCATCACGACGAGAAGCGGTAAAACTTTGCCAGACCCACCCATAAAATCCAACTCTCCTAGTATTCCAAAAGTCATTCCTGAAAATCCACCACTCAATGCCATTCCAAAGGTACCATTTCCCCAGGCTTTGAAACCTGTTGGGAAACTTCCTGATAACCGAGCTGAACTCCTTGAGCACTTGACACAAGTGAAGATTAATCTTCCTTTGCTTCACATCATTAAACAAGTGCCTGCTTATGCCAAAATCATCAAGGATCTTTGCACTGCAAAAAGGAAGCACCATGTCAAGAAGACTGCTTTCTTGACCGAGCAAGTGAGTGCGGTGATTGAACAAAAGACACCGCCTAAATACAAAGATCCCGGTTGTCCCACCATTTCTTGCCAAATTGGGACCCATGAAGTCAGCCAAGCCTTACTTGATCTTGGCGCGAGTGTCAATATCATGCCTTATTCTGTATACTCGCAACTCGGTCTTGGAGAAATGAAGCCAACATCTGTTGTACTACAGCTTGCTGATCGTTCCACCAAAAATCCTAGGGGTATCGTTGAGGATGTATTGGTTCAAATTGAAAAATTCTATTACCCCGTGGATTTTATTATTCTTGATACCCAGTCTGTGGTGAACATGGAGTCTAAAATTCCTATTATCCTCAGAAGACCATTCCTTGCTACTGCAAATGCTTTGATCAATTGTCGGAATGGTCTAATGAAGATATCGTTTGGAAACATGACTCTTGAAGTCAATATCTTCCACATCGGGAAACAACCCCGAGAAGATGATGAATGCTATCAAACATTCATGATTGACTCTTTAATTCCCGAGGAGGTTCAATTGCGCAACAACTTTGATAATCTTGATGAACTCCTCCTTCTGTCCGACAACGAAAGTCCAAGCTCTATTGAGTCTACTCTTGCAATATCAGATTGCATAGACTCACGCAATAGACAGACTCAGTTTTGGCAACCTCGCTTTGAAGAGCTACCTCGCGAGAGGGCACAGCCGAAAACTTCAGCCGAAGAGGTTCCAATTGTTCAATTGACCCAACTTCCCGAGGGTTTGAAACATGCCTTCTTGGGAGACGGTGAAACCTTTCCAGTTATCATCTCATCCAACCTTCAAAATTCTCAAGAATTGCAGTTACTCGAGCTACTGCGAGCACATAAATCTGCGATAGGTTGGACGCTTGTTGATATCAAAGGTATTAGCTCGTTAATTTGCTCCCATCGGATCAATCTGGAGGACGAGGCTATCCCTCGAAGAGACCCTCAAAGGCGACTGAACCCCACGATGAAAGAGGTTGTAAAAAATGAAGTTTTGAAATTGTTAGATGCCGGTATTATTTACCCGGTAGCAGATAGCTAATGGGTCAGTCCAACTCAAGTTGTGCCCAAGAAATCTGGTGTCACCGTTATCCAAAACGAAAAAGGGGTCCTTGTCCCCACAAGAACGGTGACGAGGTGGCGCATGTGCATTGATTATAGAAAATTGAATGTCGCCTCCCGCAAAGATCATTTTCCACTCCCATTCATTGATCAAATCCTTGAACGTGTAGCTGGTCATCCTTTCTATTGCTTTCTTGATGGCTATTCTGGCTATTATCAAATTGAGATTGCATTGGAGGATCAAGATAAGACCACTTTCACTTGTCCCTTTGGCACGTTTGCTTTCCGGCGTATTCCATTTGGCTTGTGTAATGCACCAGCTACTTTCCAAAGATGCATGATGAGCATCTTTAGTGACATGATCGAAAAATCAATGGAAGTATTCATGGATGACCTAACCGTTTTTGGAAACTCCTTTGAGACATGTCTTCTTCATCTTGAAGCTGTTTTAAAACGATGCATCGAGAAGGGACTTGTCCTCAATTGGGAGAAATGCCACTTCATGGTATCTTCTGGCATAGTCTTAGGTCACATTGTTTCTGAAAAAGGAATTGAGGTTGATCAATCCAAAGTCGACCTTATCTCCAACCTGCCAACTCCTAATACTGTCAAAGATGTTAGTTCATTTCTTGGTCATGCTAGTTTCTATAGGAGGTTCATACAAAAATTTTCAATGATTGCTCGTTCGCTGAGCAACCTCCTAGCCAAAGATGTTACCTTTGAGTGGACACCTAAGTGTGAGGAATCATTCTGAGCGCTTGTCAATTCGCTCCCGATTGGAGTCTTCCTTTCGAGATCATGTGTGACGCCAGCAACTTTGTTGTGGGAGCTATGCTAGGACAACGAAGGGAAGGGAAACCCTTTGTTGTCTATTATGCAAGTCGAACTCTCAATAGTGCTCAAATGAACTATTCCACTACTGAAAAAGAGTTGCTTGTCGTTGTCTTTGCCCTTGACAAATTTCGATCTTATTTGATTGGATCGCCTATTACGATCTTCACAGATCACTCCGCCCTTAAGTATCTCCTTTCCAAAAAGGATGCTAAGGCGCGATTAATACGGTGGATCCTTCTCCTGCAAGAATTTGACATAACGATCAAAGACAAGAAAGGTGTTGAAAATGTCGTCGCGGACCATTTGTCCCGACTTGAATTTAGCGATCCCGCTGACGGTCCACCTATTCGTGATGATTTCCCCGACGAACAATTGCTTTCTGTTGCTAAGTTGCCGTGGTACGCTCACATTGTAAACTACTTAGTAACGGGTGAACTCCCATCTGAATGGAGTTCACAAGACAAACACAAATTTATGGTCGAGGTGCGTAATTTCTTTTGGGATGACCCATACTTATTCAAGTATTGCCCCGACCAAATCATGCGAAGATGCATCCATGACGATGAGGTGTCTAGTGTGCTGAATTTTTGCCACAATGATGCTTGTGGTGGTCACTTCTCTGTGAAGAAAACCGCTGCAAAAATCTTGCAATACGGCCTTTACTGGCCCACCTTGTTCAAAGACACCAATGATTTTTGTCGTTCTTGTGTAAGGTGCCAAAAGTTAGGATCCTTATCCCGTCGGCACATGATGCCCTTGAACCCAATTCTTGTTATCGAAATATTTGATTGTTGGGGGATAGACTTTATGGGACCGTTTCCACCTTCTTTTGGCTACCTTTACATTCTTCTCGCTGTGGATTATGTTTCCAAATGGGTCGAGGCTGTACCATGTCGAACCAATGATAACGCTACAGTTGTCAAATTCTTGAAAGAAAATGTGTTATCAAGGTTCGGTACTCCTCACGCTATCATCAGTGATCAAGGCACTCATTTTTGCAACCGATCCTTTGAGGCTCTTATGCGCAAGTACGGTGTACTTCATAAAGTTGCAAATGCCTATCATCCACAAACCAATGGTCAAGCCGAGTTAGCCAATAGGGAGATAAAACACATTCTGGAAAAGACGGTAAATCCCGACCGCAAAGATTGGTCTACACGACTTCTAGACGCTCTTTGGGCATACCGCACTGCTTTCAAGTCCCCTCTTGGGATGTCTCCCTATCGGCTTGTCTTTGGAAAATCCTGTCATTTACCTGTCGAGCTCGAGCATAAAGCATATTGGGCTATCAAAGCCCTAAACTTTGATCTGAATGCCGCAGGTATCAATCGCAAACTCCAGTTGTCCGAAATTGAGGAGTTGAGAAATGATGCATATGACAATTCCAGGATTTATAAGGAAAAATTGAAAATCGCTCACGACAAACAAATCCTGTGAAAACACTTTGAGCCAAATCAAAAAGTGCATCTGTACGACTCTCGCTTACACTTGCATCCCGGTAAACTGCGATCGCGATGGACTGGTCCATTTGTAGTAAAGCAAGTATTTCCCAACAGTTCGGTAGAGGTCGAGGATCCAACCGATGGGAGAATTTTTTGCGTCAATGGCCAAAGGCTGAAGCATTACATTGAGAGTGTGAGTCGTGTTGACGAGGTCCTTCTTAAGGACCCAATCTATACACTCGGAAGTTCTGAACGGTTTGTTGTTGTTCTTTTTTTATTTTTCATTGTCTTTATTTTTCTGTCTTTCTTTTATTTTTGTATGCTTTTCGTTTTTGTATTTTGTTTTGGGGTATTGTTACCAGGCTATTTTTGCTCTCACCTTATGGACATGGTCATCATCCAGGTGTTCTCTTACCTTATCTTTTTCATTGCTTATTCATTCATTGAGGACACTGTTTGATTTTTGGTTGGGGGTGGTGAGCATGCATTGGCTTTCATTTGGAAAATCTTATTGTTAAGTCATTAGCATTCATTCGGAAAACATTATTGTCTTGTTGAATTTTTAAGTCAAATTTTCTCAAAATTATCCAAGCATAAGTATAATTTGTTGGTTTGAGTCAGTTCTTACTATGTTTAGCTATTAAGAAGTGATTTTCAGAGTTCTTTTGTGCACTTTCCAAACATATGATAAATAAATTGGTTGTTAACACAAATAGTTGAGAGAAATTTCAAGTTTAAAGTTTTTCATTTCTTGGTGAGTTGTGAGAGTTGAGAAAACAACTTTTTGAACTTTTATTGATCATTTGAGTTGGTAAAGTCACATCTTTAGAATTTAAAACATGACATTTACTAGAGGGATATTTTTCATTTAAGATAAGTATTTGTAATAAATCTGTGTTTTATTTATTGTATTGTATTTGTAATTTCCTTTTTATTTTTGTGTTGTCTCTTGTCAAAAAAAAAAATAATAATAATAAAAAAGTAAAAAAAAAAAAGAAGAAAAAAAAATGAAAAAATGAAAAGAAAAAAAAAAGAACAAGAGCAACACTTCCTTCTATTATTTTGTAATTGTTAAAAAAAATAAAATAAATAATAGTATATATATTTCTATTACTATTATTTTGTGTATTTGTATTAAAAAAAAAATTATTATCATTATAGTTTACTTTCTTATTTATCATTGTTAGTTAGTTGTCATTTTGTTCTTAGAGTCTTCTCATGTAAATCCCAAAGGTTGTTTGTCATTTGAATTCCAATAAGTTGATTTGCCTATCTTGTGACCAATATTTGTTCAGATTGTTTGTCCTAAAAAGTTTATCTTTTCTCATTTGAGTGTAAACTGTTACATTTCCAACTCCAAGAGTGTAATCCTTCCCATACAAATACTTTCAATGCCCGTGAGGAATTTGGAGTTGAGATCTTTATACTTTAGAGATTTTTCGATACTATTTGTGTTATGGCTAGTGATAAAAAGAATATGGTTTGGTGCACACACACACAACTCTGAAATCGCAACTATACTAGCTTAGATAGTAATTTCTGACTTCTTACTGATAATTTGAAAATGCTTGGATGATTTTGCTTGGTTTGACTTGATTATTTAACTTGAAAATTTTCTTTTTCGCTTGAATTGCTAGGGACTAGCAATAAGCTAGTTGGGGGTTGTGATTAGTGGTAAAAAAATATACATTTATTGATTTTAATAGTCAAAATAAATTAAGTTTTAATTAATATTTTCATGGAATTAATATGATCTATTTTATAAATGAAAATATTTGATTATGATTTAATTTATTGTTATTTTGTAGGAATTAAAGTTGTATTTTGGCACTTTGAAATGAAAAAAAAAAAAACAAGTAAATCTGAAAACAAAGAGGAAAGAAATGGCATTCTTGAGGAATTATTGCTCTAAATTTGGCCCAAGACTTCATCATTCCTCAGCCCAACGCCCCAAGCCACTGCTGAGCCGAGCCACGCCGCCACCTAGCCGAGCCGAGCCGCCTGCCACCCTGACATCTGCGCCTGCCAGCCGCCTGACATTTGCGCCTGCCAGCCGCCTGCCATCTGACGCCTGTCAGCCGCCTGCCACCTCCTGTGGGTGTGTGCCTCGGGCCGCGTGCAGCAGCTCACTCCCTTAACCAGCTCCGGCCCTTTTTTTTCCCAGCTGCCATTGTACTCCCAGCCCAACTTTTAAGCACTTTGGGCCTTGCAAAATTACCACTTTGAGCTTCAAAGCTCATATTTTTTGGTGTTTTTGAAAAAGAACATTTTGACCATACACCAAAATAGCTAGGTTAATATTAATAATAAGATTTGATTTTTCAAAATCATATTTTATTATTAATATTTCAGATTTATTTTGTAAACCCCAAATTGTTATTTAATTTCTTTTTAGTCCTTCTCTCCATCTATAAATAGGGACACTTTCTTCACATTTGATATGTAATTTTTAGAGTAGAGAAACTATAGCAAAATTTCCACTCACTTTCTTCTCATATTTTCTTCTTAGAATTTTGTGAGAATCATGAGCATAATGGCCTAATCTTCCTAGGAAGGTTAGGGATGATTCCTTATGCAAGTGATGTTATTTTGCTACTTTGATTTACTATGTTATTAATGTAATATATTTGAGTTATTTATGTTCTTTCATCTCTATCTTTATTTTGTTATCTTTATTTACTTATGCTAATAGTATATAGGATTAGTCATGCTCTTTCTATGTGCTTCTAATGAGTAAAAGTAATATTGATACATAATTTTATGTCTAATCTTCTGTTGCATTATTGCCCTTGGGTATTTTGTCATTTTTAGATCTTTCATAAGATTAACATTGTGCTTTTAAAGTAAAGAACTTTATAACTCAAATGAACTTTTGTTAGAAAAACTATAGACTTTAATGTTATATTTTCCAAGTAATTGTTGGGATGTGAACTATTTTCTTGTGTATTTTGTAAATCAAGTAACCAAGTAACTAAGCAAGCATATGGATGATTCTTGAAACCTTTCCATTTCTCAAACTCTTGATTACATCTTACATTTATCTCACCTATCTCACTTTATCATTTCATCAAAAAAATACAATACCAAAATCTCAAACCTCTTTCCATTTACAATTTTATTTACTTCTTGTTACTAACTTTTTGTGTTATTTTCTACTAACCTTTTGATTTTAGGTTACCTCCTTGTGGATCGACCGCCCGATTATACTACAACCACTGCTTAGTGGTTGCCACATTTTGGGCGTTAAACAGTATACAAGTTAGCATTTATCCAAAAACAACAAAGATAAGGAGGACAAAATCCAAAAGACATATATCGTAAGGGATCCTACCCCCCGAGCTAGGAGAGGAATCTATGGTCACGACCATCGGCCCCGGAGCTTCTGTTGGGGAATCTAGGTCAATGATTACGCGAGCTGGCTTAGGCTCTGGATCCGAATTTGGCTCAGGACTAGACTCTTCTACATACTGCCTAAGACCTCGAGCTATGGTACTCTCCCGGAGTGATGGCCATGACCGAAGGTTGGTCCCATACTCCTCAAATAAGGCCGACCTAAAGGCTAGGGTGTTGTCTACGGCTATGGTACCCCTAGGGCGACTACATTCGTAATCCAACACGAGCCGGTCGACACAATGGAGCAGGGTTATATCAAGGTCTGGATCACTTCGATGGCGTTGGATGAGCTGTTTGGGATTGAACCTAGCTAGCCGGGGGTCTGCAGTGGCCCTATCTAAGTTCCTAAACAGATATGGGTTACCTTGGCCTGAGGGACCTGCAGCTGCTCCGGACCGGATCCTCTCCTCGTCCGTCCTTTGGGCAACCTCCAGCGCCCGCTTCCTCCTCACGAGGGGCACCTCGTCCTCACCCCCCGCGGCCTCCTCCTCGGGGATGGACCTTATCTCGCGAGCCGGGGGAGGCATCCGGGGTCTCCTCAGATTCAAAGTCTGGCCTGGGGAGATCAGCTTGCAGGCCAGCATCGTCTCGTCTGTCATGAGCTGGCGATAGTCCTTTTCACTGGGGGGCAAGCCCGCCAGTGTCTCGTACTGGCTCCCGAGGATCACAGACTTTTCTGTCCTCGCGAAGATGGCTGCAGAATTATTCTAAGTCAGAAATGGATACAAGGGGGAGCTAGCCGATACTTAACTTACGAGCTAAAGAAGAAAGATACTTACGAGGACGGTTGAAGTAGTGCAGGTCGCAGTTGCGAAACCCCTTGGACATCAAGAATTGGTCTTTGAAGTCGTTGGGGTGGCTGGGCAGCTCGATGACCGCAGCCGTATTTGGAAACTGGGTTAAGTAATAAAACCCGTCGCCTCAACCTCGCTGCTCCGGGCTGGCCTTGAGGCAGAAAAAATATAAGATATCTGCCGGAGTGGGGACCTCCCACTCCTGTTTCAAGAACAAATATCTTAACCCCGCCAACAAACGATAGGATTTGGGGAAGTCGGCGAAGTATTGATCCAGCGGGAGGAAAGCCCATGCCTTGAAGTGCTCGTCATTCCAGGCCGCGAACTCCTCGTCGAGCGGCGCGCAGCTCCGCTCCCCTTCTGCGGGAGGTCGGGCGATCAGGGTGCCCCTCCCCAGTTCGATGTGATGGGAAAGGAATATCTTGTTCACTTTCCCCTGGTCAGTGATCTTCGAGATGATCCTCTCGGCCTCGAAGAAAGCATCAGGCACCACCTGGAGCTCCTGCTCCACGGCCGGCCCGAAGACAGGAATTGGGGAGTCTGTCATCACTTCTTTTCCCTTGGATTGTTGGGAGGAAGAGCTGCCTGCGATCCTCTTTGGAGCGTTCTTCTTGGGTCCCATCTGGTCGCCTAGCGTACAAAAGAAGAAATTTTCAGAAAAAGCGACCTAAGCATAAGGGAGAATCAAAATGGGTGTTTCCTTTGCACGAGCTGAGGTAATCTCAGCCCGTGGAAAGTGAGACCACGCGGTTCTATGAACATGCGCCTGTGCTCCCAACAGATCCCAAATTACTCGGAATTCGTGTGTCAGGAGGGTCAAGATAGAAATTTTCCTTGAAAGGAAAGTTTCAGTAGGCAAGAGGGGAAAAACCGCTTGTGAAGCGTGTCCCCTAAGCTACCCGGTTTTGCACCCAAAGTACTAGATATTTTAAACAAGCATACCAAAAATCCTACCCAGAAAATTTCCCCAGAAAATGCACCCTATAAACCATGCTCCTAAATGGTTTTCTACTACAAGCGATACCCTAACCTAAAAGCTTTCTCCCTTCATACCCACAAAAAACCAACGGAACCTTGCATGCAGCTACAGGAATTATTTACCTAGGCTACAATGAAAAAGAAATTCAAGACATGCACAGTCAGGAGACTTACGGAGTGTTCTGGTTGAGAAGAGGATGAAGGGGTTGTCTAGGTTGGGGCCTCGTCGGAGTAGTTAATACCAATGCTTCAAGGGAGCCCTTGCAACTGAACTTCTGGGATGCTGGAAACGGTAGCCAGGAGAAAAAAAGGGTTTTTTAAGGGTGAGAAGAGAGAAGAAAAAGGAAAATTATGAAAATCTTCAAATGAACGGGTGGCCCATGCGTAAGGTGGCCACCCCTTTTGTATACGTGAAAGGCCACGTGAGGAGGGTCGTTGGATTGCCCTGATGTGGGATCCAAGGCTCTCCACTCGAAAGGCAAAACGACGGCTGAGTATAGGCTAGGCCATTTAATGCGGTTCTCGGAAGACGTACCATCACCAACCACAATGTTCCACGTATTCGGCGCCTGCGTAAAATGTGGAATGTGAAGAGTTCATGGGGAAGCCTAAAAGCCCCTACTGTGGCCCTGCACGACGTCGTGTACCACGAGCAAGGGCTTAGGGGCAAATGTACGCCCTGATTTTCCAACGGGCTATTAGTGAGTTGAGATACGACCTAAGTTATATCAGCCACGTGGATCCCCCATGATCGGAGCTGTTGTCGTCAGGTCCTACCTCGTTAGCTCGGGGTATCCAAAGGTTCGCCAAGATTACGTAAGGACTGAGTCTGGACTGTGAAGGCTACAGGTCGAGGAAGCATCCAGCTCGTGGTACGAGCTAAAGTTGGAGGCTATGACCTTTTATAAAGTCAACCATGCAAGGTAAACGTGCATATATCAGACATCACATGTCTGATATATCCCTGACTTCTCGGACACGTAGCATGAACGTGCGTATTCAGGCACCCACGATTGGGTTGGGCCGTGCGGCCCATTATCCCCCTTACCTATTGATTAGACCACACTTCATGTGTCAGGTTTTAGGAATTAATCATGAATGTCACAGAAGTGACATGATAGGCAAGAAGGTCACGGGATGAGCCCCCTTACCAATTCCCAGGTGCCCTCTCCTATAAATATGGAGACACTGGGAGTTGCAAGGGGTTGGATTCTATTGTGAAAGGAAATACCTTGTAAAAGAATACCAAGCATATAGCAATAATATTGGCTGGCGGAGTAGAAGGATTTTAACCTTTGAACCACCTAAAAAACGTAATTGTGTCACCAGTCCATTTAAAAGATCATTCCTCTATTTCGGTTCATTGTTAAGCACTAATCCCTTCCTCTTATCTTCTCAATTACCTGTTGGCAAAGAACCGCGTCAACAGTTGGTACTATCTCTTATTGATCAAAGCATATTACAGCAACAATGTCTCCAATAAATTTTACAACATAAAACTAAGTTCTTGAACCTTAAGAATAAACTCTCTCTACAACTCACTCTTCTCTCTAAAACAAAATTGAACATGATCAAAAATGTAGTAGGAGCTGAGAATATATATAGCTGGTTGTCATGTGAAGAGGAGCAACTAATTTAACCGCTGCTCTTAAGTGGGTTGATGATGTGTCAAGTGGTTGTGAACCATATTACAACAAATCCACATTGGTTCAAGTACTTGATCATCTTCTTATAGAGGTAGTACAGGTTGTTCCAAAGCCTCACATGAGGATTAACCATAATCCCCAATGTTTAACAAGTTTAGGCAGTGCCTAAACTTATCTAGTGTAACACATTTAGTAAACATGTCAGTTAGATTATGGTTTGTATATTATCTTCCTTGCTTTAACTTTTTGGTTGGCAATGACTATTAGGGATTTACGGCTTACACTTTCAAAACCAACAATGAATAATGAAAATTGTTGACGCGGTTCTTCGCCAACAGGTAATTATACGAATAAACGAGATGGATTAGTGCTAAATAGTGAACCGTAATATGTAAATATTTATATTCCAAACTGACGAAATTAGTATGGTGGGAAGGTTATCACTCCTTCTTTTTAGGTGGTTCGAAGGTTAAAATCTCTCTAGTCCACCAGTCAATATTATTGATATCTCTTGAGTATTCCTTACAGGGTGTTTCTTTACAATCAAAACGCCAACCCCTTGCAACGCCCAAGGTCTCCATATTTATAGGGAGAGGATATCTGGGTGTTGACAAAGGGGGTCATCCCGTGACCTTCTTACCCATCATGTCACCTCTGTTACACTTATGATTAATTCCTAAAACCTGACAATGAAGTGTTGTCTAATCAATAGGTAAGGGGGATAATGGGCTGCATGGCCCAAACCAGTCGTGGGGTGCCTGAACACGCACGTTTATGCTGCGTGTCTGAGAATTCAAGAATGGAGTAGACATGTGAGGTCTGATATGCGCACGTTTACATTGCGTGGTTGACTTCACAAATGGTCGGGGTGCCAGATCTATGCCGCACCTCGAGCTTGATGTAGCGCCAGCTCGTGATATCCATACTGCTGACCTGATGCCTTCGAGCATACTTGCTAACCCCTTGATTAGCTCGGGCTAAAGAGGTGGAGACTCGTAACAGCAGCTCCGAGTAGACGACTTCCACATGGCAGATTGAATTATGCCATTTTCTAGCTCGCTAATAACTCGTGGATAATTAGGGCATACATTTGCCCCCCAAGCCCCTGCTCGTGACACGTGACATCACCTGTAGCCACAGTGGGGGCTTTTAGGCTTCTTTCTTGACTCTTCATCTCCCTCCTATTGCGCTGGTATCGGATACGTGGAGCATCGTGGTTGGTGACGATCCGTCTTCTGAGAATCGCATTAAATGGCCTAGCCTATATTCGGCCGTCGTTTCGTCTTTCGAGTTGTGACCCTCGTATCTCGCATTAAGACGATCGAACGGTCCTCGCTCCTTTGCCTTTTACGTATATATAAGGGACCTGACGCCTTCTTTGAGGTTGAGAGGATTGTCTCAAAGGTTACAACTCAGGGGAAGGTCAACAAGATCCTGCTATCCCACAACATCGAATTAGGGATAGGCGTTCTAGTTGCCCGACCTCCCCTCGAGGGCGAGCGGAGATGCACACCGCTCGACGAGGAGTTTGCGGCCTGGATCGACAAACACCTCAAGGTCGGGGCCTTTCTTCCTCTGGACCAGTACTTCGCGGACTTCCTGAATTTCGTGAAGCTGGCCCCCTTTCAACTCTCCCCTAACTCCTACAACCTGTTAGCGGGGCTGAGGTATCTATTCCTGAAGCAGGAATGGGAGGTCCCTACACCGGCGGACATTCTCTATTTCTTCTACCTCAAAGCCAGCCCGGATCAACGGGGGCGAGGCGACGAGTTCTATTACTTGACCCGTTTTCCCAACTCTGTCGCAGTCATCAAGTTGCCCAGCCACCCCAACAACTTCAAGGACCAGTTCTTTATGTCGATGGGGTTTCGCAACTGCGACCACCACTACTTCAACCGTCCTCGTAAGTTCTTTCTATCCTTAGCTCGCAAAATCATCGTTGATTTGTTTATTTCCATGCGTATTGACTTGAATACCATTGTGCAGCTATTTTTGAGAGGACGGCTAAATCAGTGACCCTCGGGGGTCAATATGAAACTTTGGCGGGGCTCCCTCCAAGCAAAAAAGACTACCGCCAGCTCGTGTCTGATGAGACGATGCTGGCGTGTAAGTTAATTTCTCTAGACCAGACCTTGGCCTTGAGGAGGTCGCGGACCGTCCCAGCAGCTCGCGAGATGGCGCCCATCCCCGAGGGGGGTGCTACGGATGACGACGAGCAGGACGAGGAAGACGAGATACCACTCGTGCGTCGAAAGCGGACTCTTGAGATTGCCCAGGGGGTCGACGCGGAGCGGATCCAGTCCGGGGCAGCAGCCCGCCCCTCCGGCCAAGGTAACCCATACTTGTTTAAGGACTTAGACAGGGCTGCCGTAGACCTACGGCATGCTAGGTTTAACCCCAGCCAACTCGTACATCATCATCAAAATGACCCAGACCGTAACATAACTCTACTCCAGTGCGTTGATCAACTAGTGTTGCGCTATGACATGGGCTGCCCTAGGGGCACTGTAGTAGATGACAATACCCTGGCCTTTAGGTCAGCCTTTTTTGAGGAGTACGGGACCAACCTTAGGTCGTGGCCCTCCCTTCTGGAGGGTGTAGTAGCTCCGGGGCTTAGGCAGTATGTAGAGGAGTCCAGTCCTGAGGTGGATCCAGACCCAGAGCCCCCTCTCATTCGTGAAGTTATAATCTTAGACTCCCCCGTAGAAGCTCCACGGCCGGAGGTCGTGGCAATAGATTCCTCCTCTAGCTCAGAGGGTAGGACCTTTTCAATACATTCTTTAGATTTTTTTATCTTTCATCAAGTATTTTTACATGTCTACTAACGCTTCCTTGTCTTTGTTTCAGGCGAGGAGATGTGACAGCCCGGGGACAACGTCTTGCGATCCATTTTCTAGTGGGGGAATCCTCCCTCCGGGTCGTCTGGACCATTGGTAAAGAAGCCTCGGCTGACCAAGAAAATTGTTATATTATTTCATATAATATAATATTAGATTAAATAATGTGACAAAATGTGATTTGTCACACCTTATAACATATTATTGAGAGTCACAAAATTAGACACATGTGTGTGCCCAAATGTGACATACTTTGGAGTTACAAAATCAGTTACAAATTTTTAACTCCCAAATATTACCCAATAATGTGTATATTATATGTTACACATTTGAGATTGGATTTCACAAAGTCATGATGATATATGACTGTTGGAGACATGTTTTTAACTCTCAATAGGTGTTTGGAGATTACAAAATCATGTGGGAAAGGATTTGGGACGTTTTGGAAAAATGACTTTTTTGTGCTGAAAATGGCCTGTGGCCGCGGCCACTGACTTTCAGTGGTCACAGCCTAGGGGACAGAAGCCAGTGGCCGCGGCCACTGAAAAGTCGTGGCTGCGGCCAGTGAGGCTGACAACCTATGTGAATTATCAGTTTTTTCCAAATGGAACGGTTCTAACATCCCAAATAACTCCCAAATCTCCATTTTAATTCCATAAACATCCAATTAAACATTGGTAATAGCCATGGGGGTTGGTGGAATTTGAAATTCAAAGGGGTATCTCAAACTCTATAAATAGGAGCCTAATGCTCACTTGTATGACACACCATTTTTCATCCACAAAGCACTTGGCTGAAAAATACACCTTGAGGCTTGATAATTCCAGAGAGCTATTTCCTAGAGAGATCCCTTAGGCTTAGAGAATAGGGAGAAATAAGCTTTTGGACAAAGGTCTTGAACCTTGTTCAAGTTGGTGATCCCCACTACTCTACACTTTGGTTGTGTGAGAGTTAGTTTGTGTTTTCATTCTTTTGTTCTTCTTATTTACTTGTATTGTTATAGTATTGAGTTTGTAATCTTCTTCTACTACATCTTTTTATTTACTTGTATTTTGAGCAATTGAGTTGTAATACTTATTTAATCAATATTATCTTGTCCATTGTATTTTTGCATAGAGTTGTATTTGTTTTTTCCATAATTCCATTGAGCAATAATATATATTCTCTAACAATCAAAAGCTTATTGTCCTTTTCAATGGAAGGAGAAACCATGGAGATCATATGAGGATCCAACTTTGAAAATATGGTAAGATAAGGTAATGCTCTTCTTTGGTTTTCTTAGAAGATCTAATGGTTTTCATATAGTGATAGAAATGAGAAGAAGAAAATGTTATAAATTAGATTCATTGTTTTCTAATCTCCTTTGTTTTATAATAGTTAGATTAGAAGATAATTCAATATGTTGAGTTTTTGTTATATGTGATTAATATGTAAATAATTTAGTAGATTATTGGGTAATATGATAAGCATGTTATAAAATTGTCTTATTATGAGATAATGATAAATTATTGAGATGACAATTTATGAGTTTTATATGACATGCCTATATATTGATTTTGTGAATCAATAGAATATATTAATATGTGGATATGTGAATTATTGTATGATATTTGTGATATATTTACAATATCATTATGAGATTAACAATGCATGCTAATATGATGGATATATGTTGATAAATTGTGTGAAATTTCTTTGAGACATAATTATGTTAATATATAAATGTATATTGATTTATACATGAGAATTATCATGATTATTATGATATGTCATATAATATGATTATTAAGGTGATAATAATGTAAATATGTTTATCATATATTATTGAAATGTGATGAGTTACCATTTATTTGGTAAATAAAGAGAATTATTTGAGAAATTAAATTTCTCATTTAAGTGTTGACCATCTCATTTTATGAGATAAGAAAAGATGAACCTAAGGGGGTTACATCTTTTGATGATAAGTGTCTTGCCATTGCAAGAAAAATGAATCAAAGTGGATTAAAAAATTGTGGGATGACATATTGACTCAATAGACTTATAGTCTAGAGTGTGGTCAAATGAAATATATTTGAGAACTATTTAGTGACAATAATTCTTAAATATTCAATTAGACATTTCAAAATTGGAGAAGCAATTTTGAATCTTTACACCAATGGTGAATAAAAGAGAACTTTATTCATTTTGGTTAAAGATGGTGATATATTTAAATTAATCTCAATGAGGAAATAATTTTAAACAAAAACATAAGAAATCAAAGTGTTTAAATAAATCAATGAGGGTTTTTTTTTTATTTAAAGTGTTTCAAGAATTGACATCTTCAAATTGATTTTGATGAGAAAATCAATGGATGTAAAATTGGCGTTTTCAAAAGAATCTCAAAAAGACTCTTAAGAAGTACACAAAAGTTGTTTAAGTGATTTTGAGATTATTTAGACAACTAAAATTGAAAATTTGTGATTATTTGTTTGAGAAATTCTCACATTACATTTGTGTTCACATTTTATTTTGTGAAATATATAAAAGAAAGCAACCAAGTGAAAGTTACTTTCAAATAAGTGTGCCTTGCTTTAGGAAGTAAATGAATCAAGATAAACATTGAGGTTTTTTATCTTGATCTATTGAGTGTTTATCATGTGGCTTAAAGAACTCATGATGAACTTTGAGAACTATAAGTCTAGATTTATCTTGGAGGATAAAGGACTTAATAGAAATGAAGAGATTTCTATTTTAAAGTGGTATTTTATTATCACTATGTGAGAAATGTGGGGGTGATGCTCCAAAGTTAATCAATTTATTTTGTTGTTAATCAACTGATTAATTTGGTCATCCTATCAAATAGGTGATTTGGAATTCCACATTCTAAATCACATTGGCTATATGTGTATAGAATGAACAAATCTAGACATGTTTGGTGTCTAAAGTCATTGTTTGTAATATTTTGATTCAAGAAGGAATCAATTTAAACATAAAGGAGAATTTTAGAAACAAAGATATTTCTAGAATTAATATTCAAATGTTTATCTTGGATATTAAACTATAAAATAGTGGAGGTGTTGACTATGGTCAAAATCACTATTTTAAAGATGTAACTATTTTAATCAAACTATGGCTAGCAACAAAGTTTGAATAAAATAATGAGAGTGTCTAAGTATGCATACATGAGAAAAGAAATGATTCAAATGGAATCATTTCTACATCTCAAGGGGTGGGACTTAGACTCCCTAAAGAGATTCAC
This sequence comes from Humulus lupulus, assembly GCF_963169125.1. Lineage (NCBI taxonomy): Eukaryota > Viridiplantae > Streptophyta > Magnoliopsida > Rosales > Cannabaceae > Humulus > Humulus lupulus. Next base: position 285,087,620 of record NC_084794.1, on the reverse strand, counting down.
GGTTGATAGTAACCTATCTTAATACTAGTAACCAAACTAGTATTAGGTTCAATAGGTAATAACAAGTCAATCAAGTGAATAGATAGTAGTATTCAAATTTTGTCCCATCTGAGATATGAGTACTAGTGTGTTACCAAAATGAGGGTTAAAACCGAAAGGTTTTTTAATAGAACTCAATCTTGAAAAGACAAGAATTTTAGGGTAACAAAATACTGTAAGAGTTCTACCTAGATAGACCTTGGGGTGGTGCCGCCCCTCATGAGAATTGGGAGTCATTCTCAAGAAAAGTCTATGAATGGAATGTGCACATGGCCATTAACGGTGCAAAAGCTAGACATTGAGGTCTCAAGTGAACACAGCAAAGGTGTGTGTGTTATCACCGGTTTATTATCAAGGGATAGTGGTTCAATGCTTCGACAACCAAAATTTCAACAAACTTTGTAATAATTACACTAAGGTAAAATTCAAGTCGAAAGACATTTTACTTTATGCACCAATGCAAAGGTTTCTATAGAGAGTGATTATTTAATCAAGTGGGGGAATATTATATTTTAATATAATGTTTGATTGATTAAATAAGTGTTACAAAAAGTGATTATTTAATCTAGTGGGGGAATGTTATATTATTTCATATAATATAATATTAGATTAAATAATGTGACAAAATGTGATTTGTCACACAAATGTGATTTGTCACACCTTGTAACATATTATTGAGAATCACAAAATTAGACACATGTGTGTGCCCAAATGTGACATATTTTGGAGTTACAAAATCAGTTACAAATTTGTAACTCCCAAATATTACCCAATAATGTGTATATTATATGTTACACATTTGAGATTGGATTTCACAAAGTCATGATGATATATGACTGTTGGAGACATGTTTTTAACTCCCAATAGGTGTTTGGAGGTTACAAAATCATGTGGGAAAGGATTTGGGACGTTTTGGAATGTTTTGGAAAAATGACTTTTTTGTGTTGAAAATGGCCTGTGGCCGCGGCCTGGGGGACAGAAGCCAGTGGTCGTGACCACTGAAAAGTCGAGCCCGCGGCCAGTGAGGCTGACAACCTATGTGAATTTTCAGTTTTTTCCAAATGGAACAGTTCTAACATCCCAAATAACTCCCAAATCTCCATTTTAATTCCATAAACATCCAATTAAACATTGGTAACAGCCATGGGGTTGGTGGAATTTGAAATTCAAAGGGGTATCTCAAACTCTATAAATAGGAGCCTGATGCTCACTTGTATGACACACCATTTTTCATCCACAAAGCACTTGGCTGAAAAATACACCTTGAGGCTTGATAATTCCAGAGAACTATTTCCTAGAGAGATCCCTTAGTGCTTAGAGAATAGGGGGAAATAAGCTTTTGGACAAAGGTCTTAAACCTTGTTCAAGTTGGTGATCCCCACTACTCTACACTTTGGTTGTGTGAGAGTTAGTTTGTGTTTTCATTCTTTTGTTCTTCTTATTTACTTGTATTGTTATAGTATTGAGTTTGTAATCTTCTTCTACTACATCTTTTTATTTACTTGTATTTTGAGCAATTGAGTTGTAATACTTATTTAATCAATATTATCTTGTCCATTGTATTTTTGCATAGAGTTGTATTTGGTTTTTCCATAATTCCATTGAGCAATAATATATATTCTCTAACAAAAACTCCCCCTCCCGGGACCACCTCCAAGTCTCCCGCCAAGGGGAAGGGCCAGGATCCTCCCGCCGCAGAGAAGATGCCCCCACCTCCCCCGCGACCTCCGGTCTCTAACCGGGAACTGGAGGTACCAACTGGGACCTTGCCAGCTCCGACTCCCACTGTGCGCATCCCAATCAACACTCAGGCCCTGGAGAAAATCCCCGAGGCCTTTCGAGGGACGGTTTATGAAACCGCAACCTATATGGTGGATCATTGCTACAATGCCACCCCAAGGGACTTGCGGGAGATTGAGATGAGGAGCCCCGAGAACGTTATGGAGTCTTCACTGGGGATGACCCTCACAGTAATTTTGCTTAATCAATGGTTCTCTTTGCTTTTTCTAAAGCACATGCCTTATCATCTTTTGACCTTGCAGGCGGCTTTGGCCCTACACCGAAGCATAGCTCAGTCCAGGGCCAGGTTTGACGAGGTCAGGGGCGAGTTCCAGACTGCTAAGGCCACTCTTGTGTATACTCAACAACAGGAGCGAGATGCCAAGGCTGCCCTGACGGCTGCCAGGGAAAGCGAGAAGGTCGCGCAGGCCACCTTGGTCACTGAACAGACTGATCTGAAGGCAAACCGGGATAAGCTACTGGAGGCCGAGGCTACACAGGTCGCCTTGGATGCTACAAAGGTCGAGCTTGAGGAGGCCAAGGTCGCCCTTGTGGCAGAGAGGGCATCTTCTAGCTCCTCCATGGAGGCCATGCTTTATCATTGATGGGCCTTCAACCAGGATGGTGATTTTTCCTTCCTGGCACCGGAGGTGTGGGTGCCCTTCCTCGAGAAGTTTAAGGCTCAACTTCAACAGGAGGTGCTCTCTGAGACTGGGGAGACTTCCGCTGCAGCTGAGCAGGATGCTGAAGGGGTGACTTCGTCGGAGCGGCCTGAAGGGGCATAGGACTTTTGATCCTTCTCTTTTTTTCTTTTTTATTTGTAATCTTCTACCACGAGTTTTTTTCTCCTCGAGACAATTGGTTTCCCCAGATTTCACTTTAATCTATTTTTTTTCTTTATTGTTACTCATTTTCAACGCATTTGGTAAGAACTTAGTTTCTGTTAGTGTTTTTATTTATATCTCGTGCTTTTTTAGAAAAATATCGGTTAATCAATTTAAACTTAACTTCTAAGTTCTAGGGCCTGGTTGTATCCAGGATATTAACTTTTAAAAACTTAGTTCGCGTTAATCCTTTATTGATATCTCGTGCTTTTTAAGAAAAACACCGATTAATCAATTTGAATCAACTTCTAAGTTTTAGGACCTGGTTGTGTCCAGGACATTAATTTTAAAAACTTAGTTCGCGTTAATCCTTTATTGATATCTCGTGCTTTTTAAGAAAAACATCGATTAATCAATTTGAATCAACTTCTAAATTTTAGGACCTAGTCGTATCAAGGACATTAACTTTAAAAACTTAGTTCGCGTTAATCCTTTATTGATATCTCGTGCTTTTTAAGAAAAACATTGATTAATCAATTTGAATCAACTTCTAAGTTTTAGGACCTGGTCATATCCAGGACATTAATTTTGAAAACTTAGTTCGCGTTAATCCTTTATTGATATCTCGTGCTTTTTAAGAAAAACATCGATTAATCAATTTGAATCAAATTCTAAATTTTAGGACCTAGTCGTATCCAGGACATTAACTTTAAAAACTTAGTTCACATTAATCCATTATTGATATCTCGTGTTTTTTAAGAAAAACATCGATTAATCAATTTGAATCAACTTCTTAGTTTTAGGACCTGGTCGTATCCAGGACATTAATTTTAAAAACTTAGTTCGTGTTAATCCGTAATTGATATCTCGTGCTTTTTCAAAAAAACATCGATTAATCAATTTGAATCAACTTCTAAGTTTTAGGACATGGTCGTATCCAGGATATATGCCCCCCAAGTAATCAGGAAAGGACCTTTCGTGGTTGCTTGAAACGTACCCCCCATTTTTTAACATTACATCCACAAACATATATAACAACGCGAAAAGGCTATCTCTCATTATTTAATAAACAAAGGTGGCTTTTCTGACTAAGCCTTACAAAAGTATTACTGATAGTATTTCTTCAGGTGTATCGCGTTCCAAGTCCGTGGGATTGCTTCTCCATTAAGCCGAGCTAGCTTATAGGTTCCTTCTTTCACGACCTCTGTTATTTGATAGGGCCCTTCCCAGTTTGGTCCCAACACTCCATCCTTAGGATCCTTACCGGCTAAGAAGACTCTTCTGAGTACCAGGTCGCCTGCTTTAAAGATGCATTTCTTGACCTTTGAGTTGAAATAACGAGTGATCTTCTGTTGATAATGCGCGAGCTGCAACTGTGAAGCTTCTCGTTTTTCGTCAATCAGGTCGAGGGACGTGCAGAGCAATTTGTCGTTATGGTCTTGGTCAAATGTCTGGACTCTATGCGAGGTTACCTTTACCTCGACAAGAAGGATGGTCTCACTCCCAAAAGCTAGGGAGAAAGGAGTGTGACCCGTCGAAGTTCGGTGCGAGGTTCGGTATGCCCACAGTACCTGGGGGAGCTGTTCGGGCCAAACTCCCTTGGCTTCATCCAGTCTCTTCTTAAGGCTTGCTTTTAGCATTTTGTTGACAGCCTCGACCTGCCCATTGGCCTGGGGATAGACCACGGAGGAGAAGCTTTTAACAATGTCGTGCCTCTCACAGAATTCGGTGAAGAGATCACTATCGAACTGCGTTCCGTTATCTGACACGATCTTCTTTGGTAGCCCGAATCGGCAAACAATATTCTTGACCACGAAGTCGAGGACCCTCTTTGAAGTGATCGTCGCTAGGGGCTCTGCTTCTGCCCATTTTGTGAAGTAGTCGATAGCCACCACCGCGTAGCGAACTCCTCCTTTTCCAGTGGGGAGGGCACTAACTAGGTCAATCCCCCATACCGCAAACGGCCATGGGGACGAGATCATCTTCAGCTCGACCGGAGGAGCCCAGGTAATTGTGGCGAATCGCTAGCACTTGTTACATTTTTGGACGTAGGAAATCGAGTCCTTTGACAGAGTGGGCCAATAATACCCTTGCCTCAATATCTTCAAGGCCAGGTTTTGCCCCCCAGCGTGATCTCCACAAAAGCCCTCGTGCACCTCCTGCAAAATGGTCTTCGCCTCGCTTGGCAGAACACACCGTAGAAAAGGTAAAGAGAGGCCACGCCGGTACAATATCCTGTCTATCACTATATACCTCGGAGCCTGGTAAAGTACCCTTCTTGCGTCGTTTCGCTCTTCGAGTAACTTCCCTGCTGTGAGATACTCGAGTATGGGAGTCATCCTAGTCGGTCTGGTGTTGATCATCTCGACCTCTGCCCCGATTTTCTCTATGCTTGGTCTTTCCAAGAACTCTACCGGCACCAGCCCTAAAGTCTCTGCCTCCCCAGAGGTGGCGAGCTTTGCCAGGGCGTCAGCGTTGGCATTCTGCTCCCGAGGTATCTGCTCGATTAAGCCGTGCTCAAATGCAGATAGCTCTTTCTTTACCTTGGCCAGATAACCAGCCATCTTGGTTCTGCGTGCTTGGTATTCTCCTAACACTTGGTTTACTACGAGCTGGGAATCACTGTAACACTGGACGGAGTTGGCCCTCAGCTCCTGGGCCACCCTTAGCCCAGCCAATAAAGCTTCGTATTCAGCCTCGTTGTTGGACGCTTTGAATCTAAATTGTAACGCCGAGTGGAATCGATGTCCCTCTGGGGATATCAATATGATTCCAGCCCCGGAGCCGCTCTCGTTAGACGAGCCATCTACGAAGACTTTCCATGAGGCTTGAGCTAATTCTTCCACCGGGTCTTCTCGGAATCCTGTGCATTCTGCCACAAAATCAGCCAGGGCTTGGCTTTTTATAGCAGTTCGTGGCATGTACAGTATCTCAAATTGGCTGAGCTCGATAGCCCACTTCAACAGACGTCCCGATGCTTCAGGTTTCTGCAAAACCTGCCTTAAAGGCTGATCGGTTATGACGTGTATTGAGTGGGACTGGAAATATGGTCTGAGCTTTTGGGAGGCCGTAATAAGGCAGAAGGCCATCTTTTCGATCAACGGATACCGGGATTCAGCTTCGAGAAGCCTCTTGCTGATGTAATAGACTGGCTTTTCAGACCGGTCTTCTTCCCGGACCAGTACGGCGCTAGCCGCATCTTCCGTGACAGCTAGGTAAAGGAAAAGAGGTTCTCCTACTGTTGGTTTGGATAATACGGGTGGCTCAGCTAAATGTGCTTTCAGGTCGAGGAAGGCATGTTCGCATTCCTCGGTCCACTCGAATTTTTTATTTCCCCGGAGCAGGTTGTAGAATGGCAAACACTTGTCGGTAGATTTGGAAATAAACCGATTAAGGGTTGCCACCCATCCTGTCAGACTTTGAATGTCTTTTCGCGACCGGGGTGAGGGCATCTCGAGTAGCGAACTGATCTTATCGGGGTTCGCCTCTATTCCTCTGGTATTGACAATGAAACCCAGGAATTTTCCTAACGCAACCCCGAAAGTACACTTTTGAGGGTTTAGCCTCAATGTCGTATTCTCTCAAAATCTTAAAACATTCCTCCAAATCGGAGACATGGTTATCAGCAGTTTTTGACTTGACCAACATGTCGTCAACGTACACTTCCATATTTTTCCCGATCTGATTGGTAAACATCCTATTTACCAACCTCTGGTACGTAGCTCCTGCGTTTTTCAGCCTGAAAGGCATGACCTTGTAACAATAAACGTTAGTTGGGGTCATGAAGCTAGTGTGTTCCTGGTCTGCCGGATTAATGACGATCTGGTTATAGCCTGAGTTTACATCCATAAAAGACATGAGCTCGTGCCCCGCCGTGGCATCTACCAATTGGTCAATCCTTGGCAAAAGGAAGCAATCTTTGGGGCAGGCTTTGTTTAGATCGAAAAAGTCGATGTAGGTTCGCCATTTCCCGTTGGGCTTCGGGACCAACACAGGATTGGCGACCCAGATCGGGAACTTTGCCTCGTGGATAAAGCCGCACTTTAAGAGCCGGGTTACTTCCTCCTCTAGGGCCTCAACTCGGGTCGTCCCTAGGTGCCATTGTTTCTGGGACTTTGCATGCACGTTTTTATCCAAGTGAAGGGTGTGCATGATGACGCTCGAGCTGATCCCTACCATGTCTCCATGAGACCAGGCGAACACATCTAGATTTTCTTGTAGAAACCTAATCATCTCTGCCTTCCTTTCGCTACATAGGTTTTTCCCGAGCCTTACCACCTTCGAGGGGTCTTGTTGGTCGATATTCACCTCCTCGAGCTCTTCGATGGCCTGGAGCTTGGATCTATCCTCGCCTATTCTAGGGTTGATATCATTATTTAAGATGATACTCTCCCCTCTGGCATTCTGAGGTTTTTCTGTCTCAGGAATAGGTACAATTTCCTGAGATTCCTCACTCCCGCCCTGGATGGTCATCGTCTGCTGCCCGGGTCTTGACTTTCCCTTCATAGAAATGTTATAACATTCCCTGGCAACGAGCTGATCACCTCGGACCGTGCATATCCCCGCGGAATAGAGGAATTTTAGTACGAGGTGGCGGATGGAGGTTATGGATTCAAATGTTATCAATATAGGTCGGCCCAGAATAGCATTGTATGCAACGGGACAATCGATGACCACAAGGAGTTTTGAGACAGTCCGGGGTCCCTCTCCCAAGGTAATCACCAGCTCGATTGTTCCTGTTGCTGCCGACCCTTCTCCAGAAAATCCATATAGCATCATGGAGGTGGCTTTCAACTCGGTGACAGATAAACCCATCTTTTTCAGCGTAGACCGGAACAGCAGGTTCACCGAGCTCCCATTATCGACCAGTATCCTCCTAACTCTCTGGTTGGCGAGCTGGGCGGCTATGACCAGAGGGTCGTTATGGGGGAACTGGACGTGACTAGCATCTTCCTCGGTGAATATGATTGGTTGTCTCTCCAATCGTTGCTGTTTAGGTAGGTGCTGCTCTGGGATGAAATCCACTCCGTTATGAGCCTTCAGTTCATTGACATATCTCTTCTGGGCACCTCTGCTCGTGCCGGCCAGATGAGGGACTCTGGAGATCATGGAGATCTCTCCTCCTATCACAAGAGGAGGGGTGTCCTGATTTATCTGGGGCCCGGACTGACTTATTGGAGCTTCTGGAGCCAGTTGACCGGCGGGAACTCTATTCCGCACATACTGAGCCAAGCGTCCAGCTCTGATGAGAGTCTCGATCTAATCCTTCAAATGCCTACAATCGTCAGTGTTGTGGCCAATGTCGTTGTGGAATCGACAAAACTTGGAGGGGTCCCGCTTGGCCTTCTGGTGCTTCAAAGGCTCTGACTTCTTCCAGGGAAGGCGAGCAGAGTTTGCTAGGAAAATATTCTCCCTAGTGTTTATGAGTTCGGTGTAAGTCGCGTAGACTGGTTTAAATTTTTCCACGGGTTTGTTCTTCTTTGGGCCATGCTGGCCGCCGTTGCTGCTCCATTTTCTCCTGCCTCCACCCAATTGGTTATTCTGTGTAACGGTTTGGGTCATTTTCACGATATCCGTTCCCGCTCCAGCGGGCTGATCAGGGGCTTGGCTGGTTCCTGTGGCCGATGCTCGCGCCTCCTCCAGGTTTATCCATCCCTGGGCCTTATTTAAGAATTCATCCACGGTGCTGACACATTTTCTCTGTATCTCTTCCCAGATTCGGCCTACAATGAGGATCTCAATCCTCAAGGCCATGAGCTTGGAACTATCATCTGCGTCCCTGGCTCGAGCCGCGACGTTTGCGAATCTGCTCAGGTAATCTTTCAAAGGTTCCTCGAGCTGCTACTTTATGTTTGCCAGGGTGTTGGCTTTGATGCGGGCAGCCTGAGAAGCTCGGAATGCTCTCTTGAAGTCGGCAGAAAAGGTTTTCCACGAGCTGATGGACTGCTTTTTATTCTGCTTGAACCATTGCCTGGCTGGCCCAGTCAAGGTGGAAGGAAATATCAAACACCTTAGCTCGGGACCGATGTTGTGGGCCATCATCAGGGTGTTGAACATACCCAAATGATCCGACGGGTCTCCGTCCCCATCGAATTTGGACAAGTGGGGCATACGGAAACTAGGTGGATATGACGTGGCTACTATGTTGGGGGCGAAGAGCTCGAGTTCATCCCCAGAGTCGTACTCATCTTTTTCCTTTTCCGATAAGAGCTTCCTCATCAGCTCCTCCATCTGAGCTAGACGCTCTAGGGTTTGGTCCTTACTTCCTTGGTTGTTCTGGGGCTGGTCAACAGCTCTAGTTCCAATGTAAGCGTTAGGCGGGTTATTGTCCCTCCAAGCTTGAGCTAGGTTAGGCAGGACATTCCCGCTGTCACGTACTTCTGACAGACCCTCCCCTTGGTGAGCACGACTACCAATTCTAGCTAAATCTCCTCTCTGAGAGTTGAGGCGATCTCTGAGGTCGGCCCTCAGGGTGGCCCGAGGGCTTTGAGCCGAACTCAAATGATGGCGCAGGTCTTCACTGGACATGCCACTTCGATGACTCCCGGTCTAGTAACTTCCGTTTGAAAAACTCAGAGCCCGCCGCTGAGGGTGAGGATCCGGGATTTCCCCGTGCGCTCGGCTGCGATGGGAAGGACTGGCGGAAGGAGGATTTCTCCTGCTGCTCCCATGAGCCAGAATGTCTCGGACTGGATGGGGAGGAGATGGGTATCTTATTGGTGACGGGGGATGCCTAACTGGTGACGCGATCCTAGTCCCGTCTGGGCAGATTAAGCTAGGTCGTTGCCACTCCGCTCTACCATTCCCCGCGTCCTGCACTCGGCGGTCTGACCGTGGTGCAGGACCGCTGGCCGGGGTAGGCTGTCATCGCGAGTCCTCCCCAGATCTCCTCCGCAAGCTGCCTCAGGCCCTCCTAGGTGCGCTCGAGGGTGGAATCGAGCTAGGAGTTGAGGTCCGGACCGATCGGCTGAATTGTTGATCGGCCCTAGGAAGTTCCTCGAATACAGTTTCCCAGCATTGGTGCGACATGGGAGTAGAATTCAGAGTCGGGGTTTTGACCGACCAGCTGGGCCTGGACCGGTCATCCCTGCGGGACTTATGAGTCCCACTATGCCTCTTTCTGACGTTAGCGTCGGTTGTAAGAGGGGGTAACCGGGCCAAGACCTCTTCGATTTGCTTGTTTGCTTTTGACAGCTGAGTCCTCAACTGTACGTTTTCCATCTCTATCACCGTGTAGAAATCCGGGTTCGGATTTGGCGGTCGGGGAGCCTAACTTCCGGTGTCGCCTTGGCCCATTGGCTGCTTTCCCGGTCGCTGCTGAACCTTGGGGTTTTGTTCATCGAACATGGTGGCATGGTGGGCCTCCTGCCCATCATGTTGATCCGCTTCATTACCATGCCTCGAAAGAGTAACCACCATGGCCAGGTTTTTGCGATAGCACCAATCTAAATCCTCTCAACGAAAGCACCAAACTGTTGACGCGGTTCTTCACCAACAGGTAATTATACGAATAAACGGGATGGATTAGTGCTAAATAGTGAACCGTAATATGTAAATATTTATATTCCAAACTGGCGAAATCAGTATGGTGGGAAGGTTATCATTCCTTCTTTTTAGGTGGTTCGAATGTTAAAATTCCTCTAGCCCACCAGTCAATATTATTGATATCTCTTGAGTATTTCTTACAAGGTGTTTCTTTACAATCAAAACGCCAACCCCTTGCAACGCCCAGGGTCTCCATATTTATAGGGAGAGGATATCTGGGTGTTGACAAAGGGGGTCATCCCGTGACCTTCTTACCCATCATGTCACCTCTGTTACACTTATGATTAATTCCTAAAACCTGACAATGAAGTGTTGTCTAATCAATAGGTAAAGGGGATAATGGGCCGCATGGCCCAAACCAGTCGTGGGGTGCCTGAATACGCACGTTTATGCTGCGTGTCCGAGAATTCAGGAATGGAGTAGACACGTGATGTCTGATATGCGCACGTTTACATTGCGTGGTTGACTTCACAAATGGTTGGGATGCCAGATCTATGCCGCACCTCGAGCTTGATGTTGCGCCAGCTCGTGATATCCATACTGCTGATCCGATGCCTTCGAGCATACTTGTTAACCCCTTGATTAGCTCGGGCTAAAGAGGTGGAGACTCGTAACAGCAGCTCCGGGTAGACGGCTTCCACGTGGCGAATTGAATTATGCCCTTTTCCAGCTCGCTAATAACTCGTGGATAATTAGGGCGTACAAAAGTTAATTCAATATTTCAAACCCTAGAGACAAATCAATAACAATATCCAAAGTATGAATGTAAATCTTGGTAATTAAATAAGCATATTCAAAGTATACATGCAAATCTTGATAATTAAATAAACATATTCAAAATATGAATGCACATCTTGATAATTAAATAAACATATTCAAAGTATGAATACAAATCTTGGTAATTAAACAAAAAGTAATTAAATAATTATAACATTAATTTATAAACATTTAATCACGATACAACCATGGATTTAATGATAGAATAACACAAATTAGATGAAGAGAAATAATAGATATTTGTGGAGAGAAAACCAAGTTAGATAAAATCATAAGTCTATGATTTTATGTGAATCACAAATGCAATAAGGCTTGACACAAATTGAAATTTGTTGTCCAAAAATATCTATTCATAGCCTCCCCTTTGAGATTACTTGAAACTACTACAATGGAATGAGATTGGGATTTACAAGCCTTGGATCTTCATGCAAGTCAAGCTTTTTGATGAAGATCTTGGAGAAAACTAGTAATCTCATAAGCTAGAGAGAGGGGATTTTAGAGAGAGAGAGGTGAGTGATCAAGTCACTAATTAACTCCAATAACTCCTTTAAATAGTATAGGAACCTCATTAGACTCAAATAATGAGATCAGAGCATTTTAATTTTAATTTTGGAGGCAAAACACGTCACTTTACGAAATTGTACGGACATCCCTGACAACACGTCGCCTGGAACAAGGCGATGTATCGCCTGCCAGGCGATATGTCACCTAACACCAGGCGACATGTCGCCTGGTCTGTTGTTTCTTGGCTGAGCGACATGTTGCCTCCTAGAGGCGAAGCATTCTCAATGCCTCTGACTTGGCACTCCAAAACTTGTCTCAAACATCCCCAAATGCTCCCAAACTTTTTGGGTACTCTCATATATACCAAAGAAACACTTTGGACCCAAAAAGATGATTTATATATGCCTATCCTGAAAGTCAACTCTCACATGTTGACTTTTGTGAAATCTTTATGGTTTTACACCTCTTCGTGCCTAACAAATTTCATCGTGTATTTAACTAATCATAACATTCTCCTACTTGGTTAAATGCATCCTCAATTGTCTAGCCAAACTGTTAGGATTTATGCCATAAAAACATGTAAAGACATTTTATTGATTTAAATAAAAACACAATTTTATTATATTTGAATGTTATAATTATTATTTGAATAATTTATATGAATATCAAGAAAACTTCATATTCATTTATGATGATATGATCTTGTATTAGTACGAGAGAATAAAGATCATATACGATGAATAAAATAGTCAGTAACAAATTAAAGGAATGAATCTTTAATGAATGGATGCAAGTAGTCTAAATTTGGATTCATGACGTGGATGGACATCTTGGTAGAGGTACTGTATATAATAAAGATTATATATGACAAAACCGATATGAATAAACTATCTTTATAAACTTTCTGTTTGCCATAAAAATTTAATTCTTAACATAATTGTTGGGGTTTTATGTTAGGAGTGTGTCCTAAAAGCATGTAAAAGACATTTGTTTTTTCTGTGAATAAATAAATACAATGGTTTATTATTATTGTTATATTTAGATTGTTAAATTGTTGTTTGAATAATTTTGTAAATATCATAAAAATTCCATATTCATTATTGAGGATGTGATCTTGTATTAGTACGAGAGAATTAAGATCACATGAATGAATAAAAATAGTCAACAACAACAAATTAAAGTTATGGAATTCTTTAATTGGAGCTGTAAGTACGGTTTACTGAGTATCATAATGATACAAATAATCTAGATTTAGATTATTAATGTGGTAAGACATCTCGGTAAATGTGCTTTATATAATATGATTATATATGACATGAATATATATGAATTAAAGTCTTTATCCAAAAACCATTTAACAATAAAGACTTGTAATTTATATCATAACTGATGATCATTTATAGATCAACCTAAATCCTGCGTGTTCATGAACTCCTGTTCATGTTTATTAAATCTTTTGATTCATTCGTTAAGGTCTCTTCAAAGAATGAGGCTAATGACTTTTGTTTTGGAGATTTAATGTCATGGATGGCTGGGAACATGTAACAACAATACGGAATCTAATATTTCCTAACGGATCGTATATTAATTCCCTTAAGGGTTAATTCTGGAACTGAATGATTTTGAGCTCAAATCTATAATTAGATTATAGATTAATTATTCACTAGTGAATTAATGGTACTTAAGGAATAAGAAGTAAATTAGAAAGGTAAAATGATAATTATTCCATTCTAATTTCTGAACTAATTAATTAGAGGGTTGAACTATTGTAAGATGGTTATATCAATGGACGACTTAAGATAAGATTTCTGTAAAAGTATATCTATAACATAAAGAGTGCAATTCTGAATTTATAGTGGAGAAGTATCAGAATTAATAAATTAATTATTATAATTAAAGAGTTTAATTATTTAGTTTCAATTTATTGGAGCTTAATGTTATAGGTCCATGGTCCCCGACATGGCTCAAACAAACACTGACAAAGGTAAATACAAAAATTGGCAAAAATGACTTATGTGATAAGAAAAATATTTTTCTATGCATCAAACATAATTATTGTATAATTATGTGTAATTAATTAATTATTTGATTTAACAAAAATATAATTAATTTTGAATTAATTTATTTTTGGGATTTTTTTAGTATTTAAATAATAAGAAAAAATTGGGAAAAATCACATGCCATCCCTGGCATATGGCATGTGGTACACGTGTAGCACAGTGCACAGTCACTGTGCTACACGCATAAGAGACTGTGAGCAGTTTCTAGGTTCCACAATTTTAGTTATTTAAATATTAAATAAATAATAAGATATTGTAATATGATTAAAATATTATTATTTAAACAAAAATCTGATAACTGATTAGTTATTTTCAAATTGTTTAAAATAACTAAGATTTTATTTTAATATATTGGATATATTAAATATAGGATATCAGTTTTTTTTTCAGAACGTAACTTTTCAGGGATAGAAAAATATCTAGAAATCTCTCTCAGAGAAAGAGAACAGTGATACATACAAAAGTCACTGTTCTTCACAAAACTTAGGTCCAAACTTTATCAGATCTCATGTGTTGAGAACATTTGATAAATAGATTTTGCCTATTATTTTGTATAGTGAGCCCACACTCGTTCTTTGTGTGCTGAGAATATTTTGGAAGATCTTGATGTGAGATGTCAATGATTTAGCCATACAAAAAGATAGCAGCAAGGAAGGACCTGAGGTAATTTTTTCCATTCATGTCTTTGATTCAATATATGTATGTTGACTGCGTTTTTGGCCAACGACGTGAGAACGTCAAAAACGATAAAGCCTTCAAGAGAAATAAAACGACATAGACGGTTTTTGAACAGAAAGTAAATAACACATCAATTTTTATAGTGGTTCAGTCCCAATATGTTGGTAATAGCCTAATCCACTTAGAGTTGTGATTATAGATCTGTACTCAAGATCAGATGAACTGAGCCAACTGAGTTTCTTTAGTACAGATTACAAGAATACAAGAATTCTTTATGATACCAGCACTTTCTCTCTCTAGAAAACTCAGACCCAAAATTTCCCAAAAGTCTAACCAGAAGCCCCTTTTCTAATCCCATAAGCCATCTATTTATAGGCTTAGGATCATACATTTGATATCCCCTAGAATCGGGATATTTCATTATATTTATTATATATAAATTACAAAAATATTCAAAATATAACATAACACCAAATTTGTGGGAAGAATGAGAGATTCCCGCGTGTGCCAAGACCGGTTCTTGTTGAAGCCGTTTCTGGGAATCTTGACTTAGTCCTCCTCTATCTGGTCGACCCATATCTCCTTCAGGTTGGTCGAACACACCTCTACTGGACAGTCACGCACTTAGCTGGTAGGATATACACTTGCTGGTAGGACATGTACTTGCTGGTAGGACATGCAAGTGCTGGTCGGACACATGCATGCTGGTAGGACATGCACTTCTCTCCTCTAACATGGCACTCTGGTCTAGCATGCCCTGTCTCTCCTCTAACATGGCACTCTGGTCTAGCATGCCATGTCTCTCCTCTAACATGGCACTCTGGTCCAACATGGCACACTAGGCAGCAAAGTCATTACTGGGCAGCAATGTCACTCCTTGGCAGTAATGTCGTGACTGGTCGGACAAGGTCATGCCTGGTCGGTCATGACACTTCTCAAGCCAGTCAAAATTTTATCACAACTCTGAGGAGTCAATGTATTTATTGACTATTTAATGTGTCTTTTACGGACCATGTACTGCCACTTGTCACCTCTATTGCCACGTCATCGATCTCCAATTTTTGGGGATAACAATGTATGCATGTGAAGAAGTAGATCTAGAAATCTTATGGGATTAAATTAACAATTTGATTGTTGTTCCGCTGCGTATAATCTCCGATTTGATCAATAAAAACCAACATTTTATACTTAAATTAAAATCTAATTTCTTTGTAATCTCATTTATTATCAATAAAAAAATAGAAATCATTTTTTACTTGGTCAATCACTTTGCTCACATGTTTTATTTTCATGATTATTTGTTTAATATAAACTTCTATTAAATCCCGAGCATATAGCTAATCGTATTTATAGTGACGTAAGCACAGTGGAATATAAATATGATTATATGTTCAAAATAAGTTAGTCTTAAGATTAGTCAGTGCACAGGATTTACACTGACTTGCCAATCTACGATATAATCTACTTACACATCGTAGTGTTATGTTCTTTCCAGAACATTAGCAAAGTAGATAAGATCAGATGTATTTGTTTCATCGAACTGGACCGATATTGACAGTAGATAGGATAAGTAAACATACCGTTATTATCTATTCTAGTCACATCATAAAGTTAACCATATGTCAATTCAATCTCAATTCTGAGTGGTTAGTATTCTAACTAATTGTATTATTTGAGTTCTTTGACTTGTTCATTACCAACTTACACTACGGACTAGCCCACACTTACATCTTGGGAACTCGGTGGTATAATTGAATGGGAGTGTTAATCATAGATATGAACATCTATAGCTTCTGATGAATAAGTGAAACGATGGTTTCCTTTTACTTTGGTTCAAGGTGCTAAATGATAAAGATCTCATTTCAGTAATTAATATTAGTTTACTGAAATATCATTTACAAGGAACTAAGTGTTTTAAGGATAAAATACAATGAGGGATAAGACAGTATTTTAAGTCCCATCTCATTTTAGACTGTCTATAGAGGATTGAGTGACAATTATGGTTATAACAATGGATAATTAATAACGTATCTATATTGTTTATAGAGCATTCTATGAATTCAAGAGTGCAATTCCGAGTCTTTAGTGGAGTCACTAGGAATTAACAAGTTAGTAAATTTATTTGTTAGATTTATGATAACTTATTGGAGCTTGATTTCATAGGCTCATGGTCCCCACTGTACCTTGGATAAAATCATCAAGATAGTCTCTGTTATCCAAAAAACAAGCATGGGTGACATGGCAAGCGTTTAGTACACGTGGCTGACACCTGGCAAAAGTCTTGTTCTACCATCAACCAGAAAGATTTCTATGGCGCAACGCTCAAACGTTATGCACGACCAGCTTGGTCATATACTCACTATATTTGGAGAAAATCTTATGCAGTTATGATCATATCCGAGATTGTCTCCCATGATTTCCTGAGTATCCGATTATTTAGGAAATAATATATGTAACAGATTGATGTAATCCCCCTTGAGCCTATAAATAAGAAAAGGATAGCTCAAGGGAGAGGACCTTTTACTTTTTTGCCTACTTGAGAGTATAGATTTACGAGAGAATTAGAGCTAATACATTACGATATATTGGTTATTCTTCAGAGGTTGGTGAAACTCATAGAACCCTAGTTCTTTGATCACTCCTTTGAATCCTATATCAATAATAGCTCAAGTGGACGTAGGTTATTACCAGTTTATGGGGCCGAACCACTATAAATTCTAGTGTGCTTTATTGTTTTCGTCATTATTTTCATTCCAACATATCTGTCCACATCAAGCATTTTTTTACTCCGTGTCAGTTGACTAAAATCAAGGTCAACATTCTGGTGCTTTCATTGAGAGCTTGATACGATATCGTTGAAACAAAAATGGCGAAAACCGCAAAGAAGACTGGGCAGGCGACTGTCGCTGCACCATCTCAACCGCCTCCTCCTCCAAACGTGACAGAAGATGAGCCACATTTGGAATTCAATGAGGAAGCCCTGGATTCCGAGACGCTGAGGAATACCCTGGGGGTATTGCAGGATGAACTGGCTAATCTGAGGGCCATCCAGGAAAGTGCTGCTGAGATTATGGCGCGGCAGCAACAAGAAATTGAGTGACAGCGCCAGGAGTTGAGTGAGAGATAAGCGGAGATGGACCGTCGTCAGAGGGAGGCCATGGCAACCCTCGAAGCAGCCCTACAGTTGGCTAGGAATCAGGCTGCACCTGCCTCACAGCCTGATCAACCTACAAATGGGCCACCCCAAAGGTGTCCCAATCCTAGCCCACCGATCCAGCCCTCGAGCCCCCAGAGGCCCTCGAGCCACCAATGCCTCAGGACGATGTCCCGCTAAGGGATCCTGAAGCGCAGCCTCCATCCCAAGCTGGTCGCGACATTCCCCCACATCCAAGGCAGAATAGGGCCGGGCAACAGCCCCGCAGTCCTAGACGCCATAGGGGCGAAGAGCCGAACCCTCCGAGGAGAGGACAGCGTCTTTCTGGTAACAGAAGGAACTCAGAGATCAGCTCTGCGGTCCGGGGCCCCCCACTGAATGATAATGCACGGGGACCTACCGACCAACGCAGGCCACCCTCTAACGCTCGGGAAGTTCCAGCCCGAGGAGGCAACCGAGGGAACAGTCGATCCCACCATAGCCAGTCGAGGTTCAGAGATGGCCATGGTTACAATGAGGCCGACTCAGGCAGAGAAAATGTCGGTTGGAGAAATGAAGAAAGAGGTGGGGGCAGAAGCCCACCACCCAGAGAAGACCAACCCGAGAGACGTGACGCTAGGGGGAAACCCAGGAAAAATAACGTCTTTAACAGGCTCGAAGCTAGTGAGTAGCGGCGAAGAGACGAGGATTTAAGAGACGTACTCAACGATCGCTGAGAACGGCACGACGAGTACGTTCCCCCTGCACCAGAGGCCCCGGCGATTCCCGAAGCCGTGCAAGCCCAAATAGATGCCCTGAACCAGGCAGTACAACAGCTGGTCGGGGGAAGGACGTCTCACATTGAGTACGATAGGAGAAGAGGCACTCCTTTCGTTCAAAGGATAACTATGGCAGAAACTCCTAGCAAGTTTAAGATGCCTACACTTCCAAACTTTGACGGGTATGGTGACCCGGTATCTCATGTCAACAAGTTTTAGATACAGATGGACATTCAGAAAGTGTCCGAAGACGCTCGGTGCAGGATCTTTCCTGCAACACTTTCTGATGCTGCACAGGAGTGGTTTTTCAAATTCCCTCCTGCAAGTATTGTTTCTTGGGAGATGTTTGTAAAAGAATTTTATGGACAATTCTATGCGGGTCATGTGCACCCAACTGAGGCGAATCAGCTGGTCGAGATACGCCAGCAAGAAGGAGAGCCACTGAAAGATTACGTCTAGCGCTTCATGCGAGCAGCGGCTGGAGCCAAAACAGTGGGAGATGAGGGCAAGATGATGGCCCTAACTACGGGAGTTAAGCGTCGTACACCTTTGTGGAGTAGCCTCAGAAAGCATGGAGTTAAGACTACTCAAGAATTTTTGGATAGAGTTGATCGGTACATCAAGCTCGAAGATGCCATCGCCAGTGAAGGAAAATCCCCAGGCAAGGATAAGGGGACTGCCGAGCCCGCCAAAGCCGCCAATGGGTCAAAACCCAACGGCAACGACAAAGGCAACGGGAACGACAATGGCAATGGCAAGAATGGGGGGAAACGACCGCATAATGAGCCTTCCACCTCTGAGAATAAGCGCGCCAAGGGCAATCGTTATGAACCACGGTTCACTAACTACACTGCCCTTGTTGAGTCTCGGGGAGAGGTGTATCAGGCCACAAGTTCCAGTGTGCCTTACAAAAAACCTGCTCCTATTTGAAAATATATTTCGAAGAGAGACACTACCAACTTTTGTTGATATCATAACGACTACGGACATGATACAAATGAATGCAACCATCTGAAGGATGAAATCGAGTTCCTTATTAGACAAGGACACTTGAGAATATATGTACGGGCCTCGGGAAATTCCCAACGAGAGGCTCTAGGTGGCAACGAGCATGCGCCCGTACGCCAACGCTCGCCACCTTTGCAGCCTGACCCCGTAACTGTCACTTTACTCACCATCTACGAAGGCCCGCACCTCGCGGGAAGCAGTGGAAAGGCGAGGGAACGATATGCTCGGACCCTACGTCATGACCAGGACATCGAGATGATGACTGTGGAGGACAGGGCATCGAAGAAGGCTCGGTCAGAGGATGGAGAGATAACCTTCTCTGATAGCGACGCCCAGCATGTCCGGTTCCCACATTCCAATCCGCTGGTCGTGGACGTTCAAATCGCCAACATGATGGTGAAAAGAGTACTAGTTGATACAGGAAGTTCAGTGAACATCCTGTACAAATCTTCACTAGAATGCATGAAGTTTTCCGTTAAGGACTTGGAGCCCTGCAACCAAACAATTTACGGCTTCTCCGGTGAAGGACTCGCTCCAGCAGGGTCAATCAGACTTCCAGTGACTGCAGGTACAACGCCTACTACCAGGACATTACTCGCTACTTTTATAGTAGACGATTGTCCTTCGGCGTACAATGCTATCATTGGAAGGCCCATAATGGTTGATCTTCGGGCCGTCACCTCAGTATGGCACTTGGCCATGAAATTCTTGACAGACGCAGGGGTAGGACGCGTGTTGGGTAATCAGAGAGAAGCGAGGGAGTGCTACAATGCCTCAGTCACAAAGGCGAAGAAGGGAACGTCGAAGAGCACTCCCCGAGATAGGTTGCAGATGGCTATTGATACACAAGCCCAATCCGGTGATGGAGTCACCAAATAGGGTGTTTCCCAAAGTGAGGATAGGGATTTAGATCCTCGCTTTGGGGATTTTGAGGAAGATGTTGGACCCGTCGAGGACCTGGAAGAGGTCCAACTTGATGAAAAAGACCCGACCAGAATCGTAAAGGTCGGGAAAAACTTAGAAGCAACAACGAAGCATGCACTGGTGGAATTTTTGCGAAAGAGCCAGGAAGTTTTTGCCTGGTCACACAAAGACATGGCTGGGATAGATCCTGCAGTTATCAGCCATGTCCTGAACATTGACAAAAGTTTTTCACCCGTGCAACAGAAAAGAAGGCTACTTGATAAGGATAGATCGAAAGCCTTAAAAGAGGAAGTCGAAAGACTGAAGGAGAATGGGTTCATCAGGGTGGCGTTTTATCCATCGTGAGTCTCTAATCCAGTACTGGTTCCCAAGCCTAACAGTAAATGGCGAACATGTGTGGATTTCACAGACCTTAATAAAGCCTGCCTAAAAGATTGCCTCCCACTCCCAAGGATCGACCAGCTGGTTGATGCAACTGCAGGACATGAGATCCTCTCTTTCATGAATGCATACTCAGGATACAATCAGATCAGTATGCATCCCCTTGACGAGGATCACTCTAGCTTTCGGACCGATACAGGGTTATACTGTTATAGAGTAATGCCCTTCGGACTGAAAAACGCTGGTGCGACTTACCAGTGGCTGGTTAACCACATGTTTAAGGAGTTAATCGGAGTAAACATAGAAGTGTATGTGGATGACATGCTGGTAAAGTCAAAAAAGGCAGAAGGATATGTGAAGGATTTACAAGAGTGTTTCAACGTTCTGAACAAGTATCAGATGAAGTTAAATCCGCTCAAATGTTCATTCGGAGTAGAATCAGGAAAATTTTTGGGGTTCATTGTTAATTCAAGAGGAATCGAGGCCAACCCCGACAAGATTAAAGCCCTGATCGACATGAAATCACCGATGAAAATAAGGATGTGCAAAGTTTAACTGGAAGAATTGCCGCATTAAGTAGATTTATTTCCAAGTCGACGGATAAATGCGTCCCTTTCTTTAATCTGCTTAGAGGCAACAAGAAATTCGAATGGACCGGAGACTGCGAGCAGGCTTTCCAAGCCTTAAAGGAACACATGGCACAACCTCCTGTTTTATCAAAACCCATAGACGGAGAAACTTTGTTCATTTACCTGGCGATCACCGAATTTGCTGCTAGTGCGGTGCTAGTACGAGAGGAAGAAGGCATACAAAAGGCGGTCTACTATGTAAGCAAAAGGTAAATCGGGGCCGAATTGAGGTATCCTCCAATCGAAAGATTAGCCTGTTGCTTAATCTTGGCCTTAAGAAAGTTACGTCCTTACTTCCAAGCCCATCCCATCACAGTCTTAACCGACCAGCCCCTTCGGCAAGTTCTACAAAAGCCAGAGGCGGCTAGACGCTTGTTAAAATGGGCAGTCGAACTCGGGCAGTTCAATATCACATATTCACCGCGAGCAGCAGTAAAAGGACAAGTCTTGGCTGACCTTATCGGTGAATTCACTGAGTTCCCAGACGACGAGCAGTGCGAAAAACCTAGTGCGCCTCAGTCGCAAGTCGAAGTTCCTTCGTGGAAGTTATTCACGGATGGATCGTCCAACGAATCTCACGCAGGAGCATGAGTGATATTGATAACGCTAGAAGGGCATCGATTTCACTGCGCTATTAGGTTTGATTTCACCGCATCAAATAATGAAGCCGAATATGAAGCACTCCTCGCAGGACTAAGAAAAGCCAAAGACATGAGTATAAAAGTGCTTGTTATCTACAGTGATTCACAACTGGTAGTGAATCAGGTCTTAGGCGAGTATCAAGCACGAGGCCTCAAAATGGTGGCCTACTTAAACAAAACTAGAGATTTTTTGGCGCAATTCGAAAAGTATACCCTCCAGCAAATTCCCCGAGATCAGAATTCAAACGCAGATGCTTTAGCCAAACTCGCAAGTGCGAAAGAAGTTGACACTTTGAATATAGTGCCAGTTGAAAGATTATGCGAGCCGAGCATACGAGCAGGCGAAACCAATATGGAAATCTGGATGGAGGATACATGGATGACACCGTACTTGGAGTATCTCACGAATGGTGTACTACCAGCAGATAGAAACAAAGCCAGAACTCTTCAAAGACAAGCTGCTAGGTATATACTGGTCGATGGTGTTCTTTACCGAAGAGGATACTCCATGCCACTACTCAGATGTATTACACCAGAAAAAGGCTAAAGAACTAATGAGGGAAGTACATGAAGGCTTCTGTGGGGACCACCCTGGGGGGTAGAGCTTGTCCAAAAAGATTCTGAGGCAGGGTTACTTCTGGCCAACTATGAACGAAGACTCAATGGAGTTTGTGCGAAAATGCGATAAATGTCAGAGATTTTCCAAGATCCCACGCGCAGCTCCTAACGAGTTAAAGAAGATGCAGAGTCCTTGGCCTTTCGCAGTATGGGGGATAGACTTGATTGGATCCTTGCCAACAGGAAAGGGTGGAGTAAAATACGCAGTCGTGGCAGCTGACTACTTCACCAAATGGGCCCAAGCTGAGCCGCTCGCTACCATAACGACCAAGAAAGTTCTTTACTTTGTCATCAAGAACATTGTTTGCCGATATGGTTTGCCTCGAAAAATAGTCTTAGACAACGGCACCCAGTTTGACAGCGACTTATTCACAGACTTCTGCGAAAGGCATGGTATCGTCAAAAGCTTTTCTTTAGTCGCACATCCACAAGAAAATGGGCAAGTCGAAGCAGTGAACAAAACACTTAAAGATACCTTGAAGAAAAGACTTGAAGACGCTAAAGGAGCATGATCAGAACAGCTGCCTGAAGTACTCTGGTCGTATAGAACATCTCATCGAACAGTGACAGGTCATACCCCATTTTCCTTAGCATACGGGTATGAAGCTATGTTGCCCGTCGAGTTAGATCCGCCCTCACATCGACGAATTACATACGACCAAGACCAGAATGGCTAACTGATGATGGAGTCCCTAGACTCACTTGAAGAGAAATGGGAAAGAGCCCAACTCCGAGTAGCTGCGTACCAACAAAAAGTCGCCCGGCATTTTAACTCAAAGGTGAAAGAAAGAAAGTTCAACGTCGGAGATCTAGTACTTCGACGAGTTTTCTTAAACACCCACGACCCAACTGCTGGAGTAGTCAGACCAAACTGGGAAGGACCTTACCAGATCGAAGAAGTCCTTCATCCAGGCACCTACAAGCTTACACACTTAAATGGAGATCTCGTTCCTCGCTATTGGAACGGAGAACACCTGTGCAAGTATTATCAATAAACAGTCCTTTTAAAAGGACTGGCTTGTATTAATTTATACTTTTTACAAGTTTTGAAAAAGGGTTAACCATGTTATATGGCTAATCGCTTATAAGTGTAAGATCTTTTTAAGATCACTCGTAAAGACATGTTTAGTCCATTTTTAATACGAGAATTATAAGGGACTGTGTGCAGCCAGTCATTCTTGCCAACGTTTGTAATTTTTTTTTACAAGTATTTGTTCATTACGTGTGTTGTTTTGCTGTATTATAAGTGTTGCATTTCCTACCGAGCAGTAATGTTCGTACAAGTCGTGGTCAAGGCAAGTGACTAAGGACCTAAAGCTCCCCAGTCACTTGGGGGGCATATAAGGTAAATCGATAGCAAAGCATACCAAGAGGTATGTAAACACATGAACAAAATGAGTGAAAGTATGCTATGGTACTTAGAGTATTTTTCAAAATTTATATTTTGTTAAATCAGGCCAAAGTACTATGCTAAGTTCGGTCATGCGAACATATATTATAGTAAAGAAAAAATATTATAATATCAAAAGGATTTCTTTTACACCGCGAGCAATACTGCTCAGATGTAAATGTTCAAATAAAAGAAAAAGTTACTGCCCTTGCAGCAACAAAAATAAATTGTCTTTACAGCACGGCCCGTGGACCGTGTAAATGAAACAAAAAAGAAAAAATTCTTAAGGAGCTGGAGGGGTGTGAGGAGTGCCTTGGTCGGCCGAAGGACCAGTCTCGGTGTCCGCACCATCAATCCCCCCTGCTAGGGAGATATCTGGGGAGGCAGGCACTTTGGCCTTTTCTTCTTTCTCCAGCCGGAGGGCGCACTGCGCCATCAGAGTCCTCTTCAAACGTTCGGACAGGTAGTTGAAGTTAGCCTCCCGGTTGTGCTTCCAGAATTCGTAGAAGCAAAGGTGAGTGGCTTCCTTGTACTTCTTCAAATCCCTGGCCCCGACCTCCTCGAGCTCCCGCACTCGTTTTCCAAGCTCCTCCGCCTCCTGCCTGCTGGCAACCAGATCAAGCTCAAGCTGAACACATTCTTGATGGTTAAGCTTGGCGCTCTCCTTGAACTTTTCCTTGGAGTCGTTGGCTTTCCTCAAGGTCTCCCGAGTGGCCAGCAGCTCTTGGGTCAGATTAGCTTTGTCCTCGCACAGTTGTTCTTTCTGTTTGGACAGCTCCTTATTCTCCTCGAGCAGCTCGTTGTTGGCAGCCTCGAGTGCTTGCTTACTCTCAGCAAGCCTGGAGTCAAAGTTCTTTCCCCGAGAAACCAACGCCCCAATATGGCGCCAGCCAGCAGTTAGAGTCAACAGCCCCTGAAGACAGAGAATAGTATAAAGTAAGGACGAGGAATCAAAAATAAATGCTAAGACATAAGGAGTTAACTTACGCTGACTATCTCGTTCAGCCCCCTGTTGACAACTTGATCGGCCTACATGGAGACAGTTTCAGTAATGGCCGCCTGGCTGCGTTTGTGCTTGGAGAGTTTGTATATCCTCTCCCTGGCTGAGCCGACCACGAGGTTGGGCAGGGAGCCTTCGGGCGGGGTGTTCAATGCCTCCCTATTAGGAGCCTTAGAGGAAGGCTGGGGGTCAACAGGAGAGGGAGTCGACTGATCGGGGGAGGACGGAGGTGGTGAGTTCTCCTTTGAAGGGGAGGTGGCTGGAGCATTGTCTGTTCGAGCCTTCTTCGAGGGAGTCTTGCTGCTTTCCCCTCGAGCTCTTTTGCTATCCTTCTTCGGGACAGAAGAGCCAGCGGCAGCCTGGTAGTGCTAAAAAACGTCTTTGGAGTCCATATCTGCACAAGGAAACAATGCGAGCAGTAAGACTAAATGGTCACACAGGGTAAAAGAATGAAAGTAAAAGGATTACAAGTAGAGTACCCGCGCTACAACTACTGGTCGTTACATTATTTACTGAATTATCTACTGCCCGGAAGATATCTGAATTTAAGGAAGGAGCATTCTTAAAGTTGCCATCCCCATCAAATAAATGAGAGGGAATTGGCAAATGGTTTAAAAGCGAGATTTGTATACCGTTTTCATCCGACGAGTCATCAGAGAATTCGGTAGGCTCAGCAGCCTTTTGTTTTCCTTTGCCCACAGGAGCCAAGGGTCTCTCTGTTCGACGAGAGATGGGGGGTTCCCTGATCGTAACCCCAGTTGTTCTCCTCCGAGGAGGAGACGCTTGGGGTTGTTGCTCGGGTTCCCCTTCGACATGAGCGTCTTCCGCTGAAGGTTCACTCGTCGCTGGTTGGAGATTCCAGAGGCCGGCCAGCCTAAGGTTAGCCTCTGTAACTAAATTTTTGACACTCTTATCAGCATTCGACATGCTAGCTAAGAGTGTCACCCTTGACTCCATCCCTAGAGTTGGGATTGGACGCAACCATGGGCCTGAAACACATTGAAAATCAAGACATTGAGGAAGAAAAATATCAAGTGAAGAAGCTGGCGATGTGAGAATTTTTTACCTCCTCGGGTGAAGGCCAAGTTGTTTGCAGCCAAGTCAGGTGTAAGGAAGTATTCCTGGTGATACCTCCCCACATTGGAGATGTGGGTAGTGTCAGTCAGGAAGGTGCGTCCGGTTTCTTGGTGGCAAAGATGGAAAAACCCTGTGCCTTCTTGTTAGGGTTGGACTTAAGGTCAAAAAGGAAGTTGACCTCGTGGGGGGTGGACTCTGGCCATTTTTTAATTTTGTAAAGGATATAGAGTGCGACAAGCATTCTATATCCATTTGGGGTAATTTGAAAGGGGGCAACTCCAAAATAATTTGCTACCCCCTAAAAAAATGAGTGAAGAGGCAAAGTGGCACTTGCCTCAATGTGAAATCGTGACCAGGCGCTGTAGGCCCCGCCTGGCGAGTTGGCCCTCTGGTCAAGAGAAGGTTTGACCAGGGTCACCCCTGTCAGCTTATATTTATTTAAGTAGTTGGCGATCATCCTGATCGTCACTCTACTCTCGGGTACAACATGCCACTCGACATCCGGCTGAACAGCATGTCGAGGACGGGCATGCCTTTGCACATTGGCGTCAAGAGCATTTTCACTTCGACCACTGGTCGATGGGGCATCAGCAGTAGGCTGGCAGGAGGTGTTTGGGATTTTTCTTTTTCGAGCTTTGGTTTTGGTACGAGCCATCCTTTGGGTTGGGACTGGAAAGGTATTTGGGCTAAGGCGAGAGAAAGGAATGTCCAGTATCAAAGTAAAAGGGTGTTCTTCACCTTCAAGCAACTGTGCTAGGAGGTCGTCTTCAATGGGTCTTTCTCCTCCCCAAGGGTCTTGCATATGAACTGCAAACAGACAAAGGAGGAGATAAGACACGTAGCTTGGGGATTTATGTGGGAGATTGGGATAACGTTGCTCACGTCTATTGACCATCAGTATCCTATCCATACACTAAATTCGGTGCTAGCAGTTTGAAAAACGGATCAAAAAGGAAATAAAACGTTTTTTGAAAAGAAACTTTTTCAACTCCTAAAGGGCGGGAAAAAACCCAATTTTCGACTAGCTTAAAGATCGAATTTTTACGTCAATCTTACGCCCTAAATCTATGATCCTTACTATCGAACTACCTCCTAACTTATCTAAAGCAGAAATACACTCTCTTATCAAACATCAGACGATTTATACAAGATCCTCACAAATTTCTGCTCAAGAATGCAAGAAATCACAGAACACGGTAACAACATGCATGGCATCATGAAAAGTTTAAAAAACTAAGAAATTACCTGGATAAAGGTTGGAGGTTTAGAAAAATAAAAGCTTTGAGTCGAAACGGTCTTCGGAAGGACGTCTGGATTTTTCGAAATTCTGGGCTCCGAAGCAAAGCTCTTGAAAAAGTTCTTGGCTGAAAATAGTGAGTAAAAGATTATAAGAGAGATGAGGAGGTTACTTATAAAGGCTGAAGTATAGCAAAAAGTGGCAATCATGACTTTCCCTTTTTCGAAGCGTGGGGGAGTGTATAAGCCGTCAAATTGGTTTCTTGAAAATCGAAAAGGCTTGATTAGACATAATTAAGTCGCGATTTTAAAAAACGCACGAAGACTCTGACAGATTTCGTGGGGCATATGAACGGTTGTTTCCCTAAAGTTTCTTTATTGCTGGTCGCACTAAACAAACTTGGGGGGCAAATGTTATCCAAAAAACAAGCATGGGTGACATGGCAAGCGTTTAGTACACGTGGCTGACACCTAGCAGAAGTCTTGTTCGACCATCGACCAGAAAGATTTCTATGGCACAACGCTCAAACGTTATGCACGACCAGCTTGGTCGTATACTCACTATATTTGGAGAAAATCTTATGCAGTTATGATCATATCCGAGATTGTCTCCCATGATTTCCTGAGTTTCCGATTATTTAGGAAATAATATATGTAACAGATTGATGTAATCCCCCTTGAGCCTATAAATAAGAAAAGGATAGCTCAAGGGAGAGGACCTTTTACTTTTTTGCTTACTTGAGAGTATAGATTTACGAGAGAATTAGAGTTAATACATTACGATATATTGTTTATTCTTCAGAGGTTGGTGAAACTCATAGAACCCTAGTTCTTTGATCACTCCTTTGAATCCTATATCAATAATAGCTCAAGTGGACGTAGGTTATTACCAGTTTTTGGGGCTGAACCACTATAAATTCTAGTGTGCTTTATTGTTTTCGTCATTATTTTCATTCCAACAAATCTGTCCACATCAAGCATTTTTGACTCCGTGTCAATTGACTAAAATCAGGGTCAACAGTCTCAATTAATTTATTTAATTATCAATTAGAATTATCAAAGTTGACCAGGTCAATTTTGAATAGTTATACAGAGTTATACAATTTAGAGAAGAAAAGATAAATTATGGCAGATTTATTAATTAAGATAAATTGGTATCTAAATTAATAAATAAGTTTAAATCAAGGTTCAAATTATAAATAAATAACTTGATAAATGATTTAAATAATTATTTAATTAAATCAATAGAAAATAATACAAGCCTTGATTTTAAGTCCAATGGACTTATAATTAAATGAGAAATTTCACGGGCCTAAAGTCCATGATAATTTCGACCTAGGGCTGATATTATCTATTATTTTATTGATTTTTTAATTAAATTAAATGACATAATTGAGTCTATAAAAGGAATGCTAAGTGAGAGTTGAAAACATATTTTGAATAATAAGTTTATGAGAATATCAGTTTTAGATTCCCTTTACTGCATAAGTATTTTTCTAAGCCTTAATTTTTCTCTTCTATTCTTCTTCTCTCTGTATTTATCTCATGTGTTGAGAATTTCCCACCCTAGTTTAGGTGATTCTAAGGATACTTTGGAAGACAGTGAAGAAAATTGAAGAACAGTTCAGTTTCTTGGTAATACCCTACGACAAAAAGGAGACAAGGGTTAAAGAAACTGAAAGAATGACTCATTCATTCTGTTGCGTATAATGTAAATATTCTTATAATTATTTCTCTTTGAATTCAATTTTAGAAACATGTTCTAGGTTGTCTCATATTAACTTGTTTAATATTAGATCTACATGAAAATAAATAAAGATCCTGTATAAGTTTCCCAACAATAATAGATGATCATTTGTATATTAGTCTAAATCCTCGGTAATCATGAACTCTTGTTTGTGCTTATTGAATCTTTTTATTCATTTGTTAAGGTTTTTTAGTATAATGAGGTTAGTGACTTTTGTTTTGGAGATTCAATATCATGAATGACTAGTGTTGATCGCGTTTTTAGCCAACGACGTGAGAACGTCAAAAACGATAAAACCTTCAAGAGAAAATAAACGACATAGACGATTTTTAAAAGAAAGTAAATAACACACGCAATTTTTATAGTGGTTCAGCCCCAATATGTTGGTAATAGCCTAATCCACTTAGAGTTGTGATTATAGATCTGCACTCGAGATCAGATGAACCTGAGTCAACTGAGTTTCTTTAGTGTAAATTAAAAGAATACAAGAATTTCTCTCAAATACAAGTATTCTCTCTCTCTCTAGAAAATTCGGATCCAAAATTTCCAAAAAGCCCCCTTTATGATGCCACAAGCCTTGTATTTATAGGCTTAGGATCGTACAGATGATATCCCCATAATCGGGATATTTTATTATCCTCATTATATTTAAATTACATTAATATTCAAAATGTAACAATACACTAAATTTGTGGGATAAATTGAGAGATTCTCGCGTATGCCAAGACTGATTCTTGTTGAAGTCGTTTATGGGAATCTTGACGCAGTCCTGCTCTATCTAGTTGATCCATATCACCTTCAGTCTGGTCGGCCACACCTTTACTGGGTAGTCATGCACTTGACTAGGCAGTCATGCACTTGGCTGGGCAGACATGCACTTGACTGGTCGGACATGGTTATGCCTGGTCAGACAAAGTCATGCCTGGGCAGGCAAGATCATGCCTGGGCAGACAAGATCATTCCTGGGCAGACAAGGTCATGCCTGGGCAGACAAACACGTGACTGGTCGGTCATGACACTTCTCAAGCCAGTAAAAAATTATCACAACTCTGAGGAGCCAATATATTTATTGACTATTAACGTGTCATTTACGGACCATGTATTGCCACTTGTCACCTCTATCGCCATGTCATCGATCTCCAATTTTTGGGGATAACAACTAGGAACATGATTTACAATAATGGAATCCACACTTTCCTAATGGATCGAATATTAGTTCCCTTAAGAGTTAATTTTTTAACTTAATAGTTATTGAGCTCAAATCTATAATTTGATTATAGATTAATTATTTGCTAGTGAATTAATTGTACTTAAGGAATAAGAGGTAATTAGAAGGGTAAAACGATAATTTTGACTAGCTTTAATTAACGAACCAATAGTTGGAGGACCGAACTACATTATTGATTATACCAGTGGACTATAAAGAAATTGTTATATTATTTATAATATAATGTTTTAGATTAAATAATTGTGACAAAGAGTGTCACATATTGTAACATATAATAGAGAGTTACAATATTTAGATATATGTGAATATCCAAATATGTAACATATTTGGTGTTACAAATTCAGTTACAAATTTGTAACTTCTAAATATTTTCCATTATTGTGTAGATTTATTGTTACACAATATTGAGATGAATTTCTTAAAGTCATATGTAAAATGGTTGTTAGAGATATGATTTAAACCCCAATAATGTGTTTTGGGGGTTACAAAATCAATTGGGAGTGATTTGGAACCGTTTGGAAAAACAACACAATTTGGTGTGCTGAAATTGGACAGTGGTCGTGGGCAGGAGCACTGGTGGCCACGCCCTGGGGGACAGAGAGCCACGGCCGCGGCCAGCAATGCCCGTGGCCGCGGCGTCTGACTGACCAATTTTTGGTTTTTTCCAACCTTTTTGAACGGCTCCAAAAACACAAATAACTCCCAAATCTAATTTTTAATTCCATAAACATCCAATTAATCATTGGTAACAGTCATGGGGGTTGGTGGAATTTGAAATTCAAATGGTATCTCAAACTCTATAAATGGGAGCCTAATGCTCACTTGTAAGACACACAATTTTCCATCCACAAAGCACTTGGCTGGAAAATACACCATAGATGATTGATAATTCCAGAGAGTTATTTCTTAGAGAGATGATCCCTTAGTGCTTAGAGAATATGGGGAAATAAGCTTTTGGACAAAGGTTTTGAACATTGTTCAAGTTGGTGATCCCTACTACTCTACACTTTGATTGTGTGAGAGTTTGTGTTTTTCATTGATTTTTTATTCTTTTGTTCTTCTTATTCTTAATTACTTGTATTATTATTGTTTTGAGTTTGTAATCATCTTCTTCTATTTTATATTTACATATTTATTTGTAACATGTGTTTTAGAGTTTTAGTTCTTATAATTCTCTTCTTTCTCTTATTTCTATATTTACTTGTATTGTTGGTCATTGAGTTGTAAACTTATTTATCTATCATCTTGTCCACTGTATTTTTTTCATAGAGTTATATTTTGGTTTTACCATTTCTATTGAGCAATAAAATATATTATCTAACAAAAATCTATGTAAATATAATTCTATAAATACTTTGAGTGCAATTCCATATTTATAGTGGAGTAATCATGAAATTAATAAATAAGATTATTATATTAAAGAGTTTAATTAATAATCTGGTTTATTGAAGCTTCATATTATAGGTCCATGGTCCTCAGGTCACATTTGTCATACGTTGTCAAGGGTAATGATGTCATAAGGAAGATTTGTATAGAGAATGACTTAATTGCAAATGAATTAATTTTCTGAGGCAAGAAAATAATTATGGGCAATTAATTATTTGTGAATTAATTAATTATTTAACTATATTATTTTTATTTTGAAAAACTATATGTTAAAATAAATATTAATCATGTTTGGATTAATATAGAGAGAGATTGATAATTATCTTATTATAAGATATTTATTTATTTAAAAGTAATATTTTAAGATAAAGTTAATATTGAATTAAGTGATATTTATTTTGGGATAAATATATTATCTTAAATATTAATTAAATAACCAAATGAGAAAATAAGAAAAATCCTTATATGTGGCTCACGACACACTCACTATATTTATTTTGGGATTTCTGCAGTAGACATACCTGATTTGTTTGACCACTGGAGAAAAAAAATCATTGAAATCTATACCTTCCTTTTGAATGAATCCTTTTGCAACTAATCTTGCCTTGAACCTTGTACTTTCAGTTCCTGGTATACCTTCCTTCTTTCTGAAAATCCACTTGCAATCAACTAATTTCTTGTCCTCTGGTTTGTCTACAAGTATCCAAGTACTGTTCTTCTATAGTGATTACATTTCTTCCTGAATAGCTTGAATCCATGATGCAACCTGTTTACAACTGATGGATTCTTGGTAGGTTATTGGTTCTGAGTTTTCAATCTCATTTGTAGTGGTCAATGTAAATGTTGTAAAGTCAGCAAAACCAAATCTTTCAGGGGCTCTAACTTCTCTTCTATCTCTATCTCTTGCCAATTGATACTCTTTTAAACTTCTTTGATTGTCATCTTGTTCTGTACTAGTAGTTGGCAGCTGCTCATCTGTTAAATTTATTTTATTTTGATCCACCTTAAATGCTACACGATTACTGTCATCATTTGTATTTGCTACTGAGTTGTCTTTGTTCTTCATAGCCATTTCATGCTCATTAAAAACCACATCTCTACTTATTATACACTAAAACCAGGTTCTAAGCACCATAACTTATAGCCCTTGACTCCTTTAGGATACTCGAAAAACATACACTTGATTGCACGAGGCTCAAGTTTGTCTTGCCTAATGTGAGCATACCTTTAAATGATCAAAACATGAAGCCTGACTTGTCCATTTCTCTTGTGGTGTCATACAATCTATTGCAGTTGAAGGACATCTATTGATTAGATAACATGTTGTTGTGATTTCCTCTCCCCAAAATTTCTTATCTAAACCAGCTCATTTTTACATGCATCTCGCCCTTTCAAGCAATGTTCTGTTCATTCTTTCAGCAATACCATTTTGTTGAGGAGCGCCACGAACAATATGGTGTCTTGCTATTCCTTCCTTACTATTAAATTCAGCTGAGCAAAATTCCAATCCATTGTCTGTTATGAGTTTCTTGATTCTCATCCTTGTCTAATTTTCTATGAGTCTTTTCCATTTGACAAAGGTGTCAAATGCTTTATCCTTGGTCTTTAATAAGAAAACCCAAACTTTCCTTGAGAAGTCATCAATGATACTTGTAAAGTAGTTTACTCCTCCTGTCATTGAGACTTTAGATGCTCCCCACAAGTCTGAATGCATATACCTAAGTTGTTGTTTTGTAGTGTAAGTGTAACACCATCCTAATCCAGGACCGTTACATTGTGTAATTAAAATAGTGCTTAACTCACTAAACGAGTCATTTGGACTTAAAACGTGTAATTGAAACTAACACAAGGTTTAGGTCCTAAAAATGTTAGTAAAAAAGTAACCATTTCATTAAAAGAGTGTAAATTTGATACACGGGATCCCAAACGAGTTTATAAACCAAAAACATATACAACATAAATACAAGGGCCGACCTAGGCAACAAAATAAGGGTTCAACCCTAGTTCCAACAAGTAACCTCGGTCGTGGTGGCCGAGCAGGCTGCATATGTACATCTCGCCCCTGAAGTTCTCCAACTCATGGCTTGTCCAACTTTTTCTTTCCTTTACCTGCACCACGTAGCACTCGTGAGCCAATACTCAGCAAGAAAACATAAACATGCTCATAATCAGTTAATCAATAGATTACAAAATCATAAATAACATGCTAATCAGTAATATCAATACCCAAGCATGCATTTAATCTAAATAAGCAGCCATAGAGCCGCACTGGGGCCCCCTTGCCCTAATCCTTTTTTAACTAGCCTTAGAGCTAGCAAAATGTACCTCGCGCTTTATATTCCAGGCGACCATAGGGTCGTACAAGCGTATATCACGCTTCTGGATTGGCTTAACCACATTGGCCTGCGTTCAGCATGCTATTGCTGCCCTCGACTTATAAGTCGAATTTTTCAATCAGATATAACAGGTAAGCATACATCACTTAATACAAATATGCCCAACACATTCAAACATGTTTAATAAAACATTCTAATCAAGCACGGTTATAACCATGTTCGATAACTGGGGCTCAAGCCCTAACCACAGTTCAGGTGCAGTTTTCTTACCTTAAGTCTTGAGCAAATATAGTATAGCGACCCTGAGTGCGATCCTTTCATCCCGAGCCTAGCAGTCCCTAGTCACAACCATAACAAAGAATAACCATCAAGAAACGAACCAATAAAGGTTTCTGGACCAAGTCCTAGCCTCCGGGACCTTGAATCCCTTAGGTTTGGGTTCCCATAACCTATTTTATGACTTTTTCCCATCTAAGTCGTGACGCCCCCACAAAAGAGTCGTTACACCTAACTAGGCAGAAAGCCTAACCCAAAAATCCCCTGCACTTGCACCGCGCTGCTAAGGCAGTTCAAGGCACCCCTGCCTCGACTGAGTTCATGCGGGCCGTGGTGCCCCAAGAACAGCGACGCGGTGCGACCTCGAAACCCAAAAAAAGTGAGCGATTTAAAAAATTGCAGCTGACCCAAATCCATCCCAAAACACAGTTTTACACATAATTGACCATTATAATGGTCCCAGCATCATAGAAACACAGTAAACAACATTTAAAACTTATAAAAACTCAATCAAAACTCAAAATTCAAGAGTTACCAAAACCAACATCCAAGAACAACCCAAAAGGAAAAACTAAAGAGTTTAAGCTTGGAGTACCTCTGCGAATTCGTTTCCCCCACTGGATTCCCCCACTAGATTCCTAGCCTTGGCAACCTCTAATTCTCTAGAACAAGCCTCCAATTCCCCACTAAGCTTACTTCCAAGCTTAAAACTCAAGAGTCCTTCCCAAAGTCAAGTGAGTTCCAATAACAAGAGAAAGAGAGAGAGAGAGAGTAACGAGGTAAAGAGAGGGAGTGAGTGAGAGTGTTTCTATTTTTTTATTATGAGTTGATAAACTCAGCCACTTAGAATATACCATTCAAATGGTCCAAAAGACCAAAATTCCCCCACTAAAAACTTTCCTCTCAAAGCCCCTCAAGGCAAAAAACGACATTTGACACTCTCATCCGACATAATAGTTATAATTCCCAATTAATCTTGCTAAATACCAAATACCACTATTTTTCCAAGAATACGACTCATACTCCAATGAGTCCTGGTAGCTCACCAAATTACCAAAATACCCACTGGCTCACCTCGAGCCGGGTATTACTCCCCGTTGTGACTCTACCGCTATCATGCTCAAAAGGACCGACTCCTACCAAATATCTCAAATATATCCACATAATAATGTGGTCTCAATCACATAATACAATATAAACACAATTATACCTTCAGTGGGTCAAAATTATAAATATGCCCTTTTAAATAAAAGCGAGCATTTTACGCATATTTAATACACTTAAACATGCATAATTAGTCATATCATAATATAACTTATGCAATTTACATAATCACATAATAACACATAATATTCCAATAATGCCATCTCGGCACCCTAATCAAGGAACTAAGCTTTATTATGAACTTTGGAACGTTACAGTGAGCTCTTGTATTAAATTTCACTATGTAGCGCTTTCCATAAATGCATTCCTCACAAAACTCTAAATTTCCACTCAGTTTTCCTTTGAGAATGCCTTGTTTTTCAAGCTCACAAAGACCCCTCTCACTTACATGCCCCAATATGAGATGCCACAACTTGGTTATGTCCATATTGTTATATCCACTTACATTAGAAACAAGACCAATTATTGTTTCTCCATTCATATAATAAAGTCCATTTCGATATTCACCTTTCATGACAATTAGATATATTTTAATTACCTTGAGTGTTCTGTCATCAATTCTATTCTAATGGTGCATCCTTTTGCTGCAAGTTCCCCAACAGATATCAGATTTCTTTTAAGCTCTGGCACAAATCTTACATTCTGAACAATTCTTTGAATCCCATCATGAAGTTTGAATGCCACTGATGTGATTCCTTGAATTGAGCATGCCTTATTGTCACCAAGTAACACGGTACCACCTTTCTTTTCTCCTATATTACAAAACAAATTCTTGTTTGGACACATGTGAAATGAGCATCCTGAATCCAATATCCACCCGTGACCTGAATCAACATCTGAAACAACCAAAACATTAGCATAATCATAACCATCTGAAGCAATACTTACCTCACCTCTATCCTTGCATTTGCTGTTGTTGTTTTCACGATTAAGCTTGGCCTTTCATTTTTGAAATGTCATTATTTCTTGCAGTAATAACATTTTTTTGCAGTTGCATTTCTTGATTTGGATCTTGACCTATGAGCTCCTCTGCCATGGTTCTCGAAGCGTTTGTATTCTTTATTTTCTGATATGCCTCTAACAAACAAGCCTTCTCCACTTGATTCTGATTTATCCTCGGCCTTCTTCTGAATCTCTTTAGAGTTCAAAGATGCTTTAACTTTGGACATAGTTGATGTATCCTTTCCATAGAGAATCGTGTTAACAAAATGCTCATACAATTTTGGAAGAGAACTTAACAGTATGATGGCCTAGTATATTCTTCATTTATCTTCACCCCAATATTGTTAAGATTAAGAACAACATTGTTAAAATCGTCTAGGTGCTTCCTTAATTCCTTATTGTCATCCATTCTCAAAGTGTAAGGTTTCTACTTTAGCTATAGCTTATTAGTCAAGGATTTCTTCATGTATATCTTCCCCAGCTTGTCCCACAATTCGATGGTTGTTTCTTCACTTGAAACCTCACGCAAAACCTCATCCCCAAACTCAACAAGATAACACTGTGAGCCTTTGTTTGAATTTCCTGCTGCTTCCTCTCATCATCACCAAGCTCAACAAGAGCTTTGCTGTCAATCGCCTCTGAGATCCCTTGATGCGCCAGAAGTGCTTCCATCTTAATTCTCTTGTGGACTTGTCATTCGAACCTGTGGACTTGTCAATCTCAAACTTTGTTGAAGCCATTCTTAAAGGTTTCTTGATGTTACACCATTGCACTTGAACCACTACATACCCGAGCTCATGATACTATTTGTTGTGATCTATTCAATCACAATAACAAGAACAATATCTGAACAAGAAAACCAATCAACTAGACAAGATAATGGCAGTAAGATAACAAGATGGAAATAAAGCTCAACGCATGAAATACGTGGTTCACCTCTGTATCAAGAGCCCTCAATGGTTGGTACTATCTCTTATTTATCAAAGTAGATTACAACAACAATGTCTCCAAGAACTTTTACAACATAAAACTAAGTTCTTGAACCTTGAGAATAAACTCTCTACAACTCACTCTTCTCTGTAAAACAAAACTGAACATGATAAAAAATACAATAGGAGCTGAGAATATATATAGTTGGTTGTCATGTGAAGAGGAGCAACTAATTTAACTGCTGCTGTTAAGTTGGTTGATGATGTGTCAAGTGGTTGAACCACATTACAACATGTAATAATGTATGTAATATATGTGTGTATAAATGAAAAAAATACTTTTAATCTGTTTATTTGGATTATATTAGGCGGGTTTGTATAATTCTCAAACCGCCTAATTTTGAATTTTTATTGGGTTATTCGAATTACATTTTTTGTTGGTTTTTCGGTTTGACTTGAACAGTTTATTCGGATTAGGCAGTTTGCAAAATTTTTTGCACAACCTTAATTTATTTATTTATGTAATAATAACTATTATCTTACAAAATTTACTAAGATTAAACATTTATTTGATTTAGTATTTTTATAATGAAATTTCTTTAATTATTTTATTACAATCAAGATAAATATAATTAATTTATTATATTTTTATTCCTTAAAATTAAAATAATTTGTTTTCAAAAAATTTGTGGCACTTTATGTTACTATTATTATATTTTTATTTAAAAAAAACCATTATAAATTAAATAAAATAATACTAGTGATGACAAAATAAGAATACAAATATTTAATCAAAATTATACAAAAAATTATTTTCGATAGATTAAAATTTTCGAAACTAGAAGAACTCCAAAGCAAAATATTTATTCCTCACTTGATATACAATGCAAGTGCCTTGTTCTCTTCAAAGTCTTGTGTCTCACTTTACTGTTTTATATAATTTGTTATTAATAAATTATTTATATTTATTTAAAAAAAATTCAGATTTTTTTAAAGAAAAGAAAATTTCAGCCTTAGCTCTTACATTAAATTTAAGCTAATTATCAAATTAAACTATGAGTTCACTTATGTTATTTCCAACCGAAGAAATAGGTCTTTTTATTTTGTTTCAATTTTTTTAAGACAAAAATACTATCACTTATAAAATATTAATAAATTTAGTTTTTTTTTAAAATAACAAAACAAAAAAATTAAAATTAAAACAAATGAAAACTATATTTACAATATAGGTTTTTGTTAATCATTATAAATTATCTATAAAAACTGTATATAACTCATTATAAACTAGATTTGTTTTTTTTTAACTAAAAACAGTGGACATGCTTTGATTGTTTAAAATAACAATTTTTTTTTAATTTTTTAAACCAAAAAAATTAAATTGGCAATCTCTTCTTTCATTGCCAATTATAAATTATTTGTTTTTTTTTGACAAATTATAATATTAATTTTCCATTTGTGATAGAAACTAATTCAATAAGTGGGATGACAAAATCGGCCGTTGTTGTTTTCGTACTTCAACAAGAAATTAATTCAATTTAATGACATGCTTGCGCACAAAGAAAAGAAGAAGACCTTGTTTTCTATTTTATATTTAAAAAAATTGATGTACGTCCATTTCCAAAGAGATACACTTTTATATTAATTTCCAAGTAATAAATTAAGCTGCCCATTCTACAAACTTGGACTGGTAAAATAAATATTAAATATTTTAATAATTTTTACTTTTTCATTGTTATGCAAAAAGAATAAAAAAGGACGAAATTTCTTTAGATTCTGTAAATCCAAAAACAACACTCATTGAAATTACAGTTACCTAGTCGAATAATTAAAAATGATATTAGTGATATAAATAATTAATTAATTTTATGATTTTGTTCTAATTAAATATTTAATTTATAATTTTTACGCTATAAATACTTAATATTTATTTTTTTATTGCAACAATTATTTTTTTATAAGGTAAATACAAAATTTTTTAATTAGTGATATTGACGGCATAAAAACATAAATTTAATTGTTGTACTGAAATGCTTAATTTATAATTTTTGTAGCATAAATAATAATGAAAAAAATTAATTTTTAAAAAGTAAATATATGCTACAAATATTAAAAATTAAGTATTTAAGTGTAACAGTTATATATATAAATTTATGTATTTATATTGTTAATATTTTTAATTAAAAAATTTGGTATTTGTCTTGAAAAAAGTAACTATTGTAATATTTATGCTGTTAAAAAAATAAATTAAGTATTTAAGTGTAATAAAAATATAAATTTAAGTATTTATAAAAAGAATATTCTTAAAGAAAAACAAAAAAGAAATTATAATGTAAAATTCATGCTACCAATACAGCACGGGGACACAAAATCAATGACCGTCCACTAATCACTGTCGGCTGTCGTGTCGGCGCACCTACTCGTAACGCATTAGCGTACGGATAAGGAGAGGTGACCGTAACCGTAACGCAGTCGAGAGGGAAACGACGTCGTTGGGTTTCATTTGACATTAGTAATAGTATAGTTGGTAGCGAAGCGACTAGCTAGCGGATTCTAAATAAAACTCAATTTCCCGCTAAATTTTGGGGGAAGGCAAAAGCGAGATTTGGGAGTGAAAGCAGGGGCATTTTGGGGAATAGGAAAAAAGGGGATGAAAACGTAATGGTGGAGAGGGAATGGAATCTCTTTGAGGTGTTGTTGTTGACATAAATCACCGCCTTTCTTCCATTTTCTTTTCCTTTCGTTTCATTTCTCTCTGCGCTGGCCCTGAAATGGTTAGGGTTTCTTGAGCGCTTTTCTTCTCCCTCTCTTTCTCTTTGTTGTATATACCTAATCCTGTATATATGTATATATTTATGATTTATTATAATATATTGCTAAAACAAAAGAGAATGTTGCAGATAAGCCTTGGTTTTCTCGGTGAATTTCCCAATCATAACGTACAAGGACTTTCTAGGTCAACCATGGTTTGATTATTCCCTCTCCCTCTCTTCACTGGTAATTACCCTTCTCTATCTTTCTATTTCTATTCCTACTTCGCTTTTGCTTTTTTTTTTCTCTTCTCTCGTTGCTAACTTGCTTCGAATCAAGGTTTACCTTTTTACTGGTTTGCTTTCTTCACCAAATATTAGCCTTAGTTTTATTCTTTCAGCTCATCTTCTGTTTCGTTTAGTTTCGTTTTTTTATTTTTAGTTATACAAGATATTTCGAGTATTTTGTTTTACTTTATAAATTTTGGGGGGTTTTCTGATTCTGTAGTTTTATTCGAATGCATCAATAGCGTTTGTCTCCTTGAGATTCAATCAGATCTAAACTGTTTTAGGTCTCAGCTCTCAACTGGGTGCTTCTAATTTTGTTTAGAAGTTTGCTCATGTGTGTTCCTATATTTTAATCGTAGTAAACCGTAGTCTCTGCTTGTTTTTGGGATGAGAGTTTTGACGTAGGTATTGAGTATGGGTATATATGCCCTTACTTTCTGGGGTAATGCTTTTGTATATGCTGACATCTTTATTTGTGTAATGTACAGTGGTGGCAGTACTGGTGTGGAAATGTACAATGTTTCAAGGAATGGAAATGATGAGCATTATATGGTATTTACTATTTCATAGTATTGCTTGCCCATTTTGTTTTAATGCTGTTTTAACTTAGAGCTGGTTGAATTTTTAAATCAAACAAGATTTTGATTTTGATGGCTTATCAAGCTTTTGGTTGTAATTTGTAGATTCAAGGTATGGATCCGAACATGCGTTTGACAAGTCCGTTTGAACAAGTTGAAGCCATGTACAATGAAGGAGCCCCTGAGTTTGTTGTTGATCAGGGTTTATTATATCCTGCTGCCACCAGTTATGGGTATTACTGTACAGGTGCATATAAATCTCTTTCTTCTCCGTTTAAATGAACGATTCTTAGTTCTTTTCTTATTTTATTTACCTTGAATGGGTATTTTTAGGATTTGAATCACCCGGAGAATGGGAGGACCACCGAAGAATTTTTGGTGTTGATGGTCCCGATATCCAGTATACGGTGAGTATTTTTTCTCCTCATAAATGAGTGTATGTAGACATATAGAGTTTATCCTTTTTTAGTTAAATTTGTGGCTGTTCTCAATATCTATTTTCCTGATGCAGGGTGCACAAAATGAAAGTTTGCCTTATGTATATTATACACCTACCTATGGATATGCACAGTCTCCATACAACCCATACAATCCTTACATACCTGGTGCTGTGATGGGAGTTGATGGCTCTTTCGTAGGGGCACAACAATATTATTCCGTTTCCCCATATCAGAGTGCTGCTTCTTCCCCTGCTTATTTCCCAGTTGTTCTTCAACCGGATATGATTCCAAGTAACACTCCTGAGTCTCTGATTGATACTGGAGCCTCAGTTAGGCCTGATGTGAGGGGGGCGAAACATAACTTCAATTCAACTTCCGGAGCCTTTTCTAACTCTACTAAATCTACTTCAAATATGAAGAATTCATTGACAATTATTTCAGAAGGACCAAAATCTAGCGTTGGACCAAGCAAGCAAGCGACAAGTAAGGGTGTTTCTATTGGTAGCTATCCATCTACGGCTTCATCACATGTTCTTCAGGTAATACTTTCATAGAGAATATTTTTATTTTGGTTTTATGATGGGGTTCTTCTTTAATAGTCTTTTTAAAA
Organism: Humulus lupulus; assembly: GCF_963169125.1. Taxonomy (NCBI): domain Eukaryota; kingdom Viridiplantae; phylum Streptophyta; class Magnoliopsida; order Rosales; family Cannabaceae; genus Humulus; species Humulus lupulus. The sequence continues at coordinate 285,045,927 of NC_084794.1, read as the reverse complement.
TCTAATCTATGCTGTTGTTGAGTCTAATTCCCCCCCTAAAAACCTTATTTTTTTCATTTATATTTATTAGAAACTATATGCTCTTTGGACTAGTTTCATACGTTTTGGCACTGTATTTTTCTGCAGGGTAGAAATTCATCCAGTTCAACTCAATCAGTAGACCATCTACCAAATGGAAAAATCATCTCTCATCATAATCATTTGAAAGTATCCGTCCCTGGTAATAATAGTTTATCGGACTTTGGAACAGTCAATCACGGGAGAGCAACAGTAGCTAAGCTTCGACCAAAAGTAAATGGTGGAAGACCTATGAACGATATTAATAACGGTTTAGATTCCTTGGGTGAGCAGAATCGTGGCCCCAGAATCAGCAGATCAAAAAATGAGTTGGCTGTTAAAGCCTACACAACCAGGGCAGGTGGTACTAATGCCCAAGGAAACATTATTATCTATACTGACCAGTACAACACTGATGATTTCCCAGTTGACTATACAGATGCAAAGTTTTTTGTAATAAAGTCATACAGTGAGGATGATGTGCATAAGAGTATCAAATATAATGTATGGTCTTCCACACCCCATGGCAACAAGAAACTAAGTATTGCTTATGAAGAAGCTCAGAGAATAGCTGCAGGGAAACCTAAAGGCTGTCCAATCTTTCTTTTCTTCTCAGTGAGTTTTGTTTATCTGACCTCTAATAGTCCTTGGACTTTATGTATGTTAGTTTAGCTAAAACGTTCTGAAGTATGAATTTTTCTGTTTGCTCAATAATTCAGACTGATTAAATTCTTTGTTTTTGCAGGTTAATGTGAGTGGTCAATTCTGTGGTGTTGCAGAGATGATTGGGCCTGTCGACTTCAACAAAGATATGGATTTCTGGCAGCAAGATAAATGGAGTGGGAGCTTCCCTGTTAAATGGCATATTATTAAAGATGTCCCAAACACCAGTTTAAGGCATATCATAGTGGAGAACAACGAGAACAAACCAGTGACAAATAGCAGGGATACACAGGAGGTAATCTCTTCTAAATTTTGTTGTTGTTTAACCCTAATTGAGCTATTTAATATGTATTTTCAGTTCTGGATTTCTAGTTGGGGTTGATCCTGTAGTTCAATTTGTGTAGTTTTTGTGATCTTATTTTCTTTAACCTGGACTGTTTGGAAATTAGTAAAATACATTTTCGGTTAGCATTTTTATAAAGCTTTTATCTAACTTATTCTTTTTTCTGGGCAGATCATGTATAAGAAAGGCCTTGAGATGCTGAGACTATTTAAAAATCACACAATGAAGACTTCTTTACTGGATGACTTCATGTACTATGAAAGCCGTCAGAAACTTATTCAGGAAGAGAAAGCCAGGTTACTTGTTAGAAGTTTTGAAAGTCCGTTTTTTGTACCAGCATTGGGTCCACCCCGCAAGCTGAACTGTGTTGTTGAGCTTCCTCCGAGTAAGATTGACAATGCTAATAACCGAAGTGATGATCCAAATGACTTGAAAAAGACAAATATTTCTTCCTCTGAAGCAAATGTCACTTGCACAATCCTACAAAATGAGAAGAAGTCTGAGAAAATCAGTGTTGATGCGACGAAAAACAGTGTATCTACCTTAAAAATTGGTTCGAAGTCTGAGAAAATCAGTGTTGATGCGAAGAAAAACAGTGTATCTACCTTAAAAATTGGTTCGCTCAGTATCAACCCGAAGCCTGCTGCTGATTCTATAACTTCAGTTAGCACCAGCACTGTTTCTAATACCGAAGCTTTTGATGTCACAGTAGGTTCAGTGCCTCTGAAGTTTAATGGAATAGCTGAATCTTATGGCATTTTAACTGTCGGGACGATTCCGCTGAATCCTAAGGCATTATTGATTGAGAAAGGAGGCTTAGTTGGGAGAAAGGGGTCTCAACAGAAATGATTGAAAGAGTTAGTTTTTCTTCTTCTCAAGACTCGTTTTGTGTTTACTTTTTTCTCAGGGACAATGTAGTCTGAGTATGTCATACTCGGTCATACTTGTAGGCAAATGGTAAACCGAAATACTGAGTTTGACAAATGCTTTTTTTTGGGGGTTATTTTGTCCAGTTGTTTCTGCCAATTTGCCCAAAAATGGCACTTATAGTATGAAATGGTATTTCCTTTACCTTTTATTTTTTGGTGGAGGGTCTATGCTGTGCATTGTGTTGTCTTTTGATTCTGAAAGCAAAGTGAATACATTGTTACCTTTTCTTTTTTTATATTGTGTATTGACTTTCTGATATTGATATTTCGTGCTTTAATAAAATCTACATAACCTAAAAAACATTTAAAATGTGAAGACAATAATGTCCTATAGACTGTGAGTATTTATACGGGTTACTATTCATTACAAAAATATACTCCAAAATGAAAATAGGACCACCCAGAACTGGCGTTGAGTTTTTGCTCAGATTTTCAAAATTTTAAATTTGTAACAACTTTTTTTAATCAAAATACTTACTTGAACACTCATCTTCAAACTAGTTAATTTTCTAAAATTTAGAGTAGAAGGTGAGCTAAGTTTAACATTTTTCTACCTTAATGAATAGAATAGGATTACTCAACATGTAGAGATAATTATTCAATTGAATTAAAATATTTTATCTTTTATATTAATTATATTTTATTTTATTTTGTTTCTCTTTTTTTAAGTATTTTAATGAATACAAAATAATATTTAAATTATATAGAAAAAATATGGAGAAGAAATAGATATTCTGAATCTGATGTAACGAAATATTTGTTGTAAAATAGAAAAAATATTATTTTGGTGATTTATTTCTTTTTAAAAAAGTAGAACATCTATAAAATATATTAAAAAAAAATGGTGAAACTAGCCTCTCAACAAGTGAGGTAAACTTGAGCTATTTTATAATTTAATGATTCTCCATATGTAGAGAAGCACTATTTATTGAGCTATAAATATTTTATTAATTTTTTAAAACTTTTTTTTTATATATGTGTTACTATTATATTTAATTATTTTATTTTTTAAACGAATAAAATATATTAAAAAATATAATATTTAAATGATGTAAAAAAAAAAAAAAATAGAGAAACTAATGTATGGTGGAATGTAAGAATTTTAGGTAAAATATAAAAAAATGTGTTTTGGTGTAGAGTAAAACGCCCTTTAGAAATGCTCTAACTTTGGTCATTCCAGTGAATCAAACTTAAACATTTTGACCATTGCACTAAGCTAAGATCATCTCTAATAGATGATCTAAAAAATGTGCTAAATTTTATACAAAAACTAAACAAATGCTATATTTAACATAATATCTGCAATTATGTTCCAATGCATAATAATATTTTAAGATGTAAATTGATATTAAAAGTAATTATTATTAATGTTTAATAACAATATTATATATAAAAAAGTGATCATTTATTGTTGATCCAATTTTAAATTATATTATATTTTGATCCAAATTTAAATCAACTTTTAACATATTATTAAAGAAATTTTTCATTAAAGAGTGCTGTATTTTAGTAATGCATGAAAAATTTGCATATTCATTCCTCTAAAATAATCGAGAGAGGGAAAGGTAGATGGGGCATGGGAGAGAAGTTGTGACTTGTGTGTTTGATTTTTTAAAAAAAAAAAAAAAAGAAAGTAGTATTAGAGTAAAGGTAGGTTGGGAAATTTGACTATAAAAATGGGTAAAAATTAACTAAATAATTTTTTAGCTATTTGTGGATGCTTAATGATACATGTGGGCAATTCTTAACTTGCCCCGCCAATTCCCTCTCATTTCCCATTCTATCTCTCTCATCTAACTCGAGTCATTCTCTTTCTAATTACATCTTGTCTTATTTTGTGATTCATACCATCACTAATGCAATTCAATTTTATTATTATTGGGATTAAAAACTAACATTTAATATAAACTCACATAAATCTCATTTTTGTTGTTTTTGGAGTAAAAAAAATCAGGATAAGTATTTTCTCACCATACCTAGTATTGTGCGTACGTTATAAGCACTAATATATTATGTATTTTGAATACTTATATGCATGATTTTGCACCTTTGTGTGTATTTTTTTTTTTATATTTTTGTTCAAATCTAAATTTTGAGTTGATTTCGATGTCATTTTAATGCAAAATCAATGAAATGTTCATATTTGTGTCATTGAGACATTGGAATTGATGCCAAATCCATGCAAAATTAAAGGTGCATTGATGCAAGCCCCAAAAACCCTAAATAGAAAGAACTATCGAAATACAATCATTTTTGCATCGATTTGGCATAGTTCTAGCATCGTTTTTCAACAACGTTTTAATATTGTTTTTGCATCAATATGACGTCTTTTTAGTATCATTTTTGCATGGATTCATAATCGTATTTGAACAATAATCTAGATTTTGAACCCAAAAACAAATCTGCCCTAAAACGATTTTAAATAATTTAAACACCCAATAATCTTAGTTTTATCACATTTTGATTTTTAAACAATCAAAGATTAAAAGGCCGAATAAAGACCTTTAACGGGCGGAGAGGAAGAAGACGTTGAAGATGTAGAGGATGGAGAGCTTTGCATGGATTGTGGCACTTCGGCGGGAGCTCGATAGTCTGTGTGGCTCAAGGGTGATGGGTTTGGCAGCAAGCAAGAAATGGGAGTCCTTTTGGTCTAAGTTGGAATTTGGAGGATAGTTTTCTAATTTTGTTTAAAGGGCTAATTTTTTTAATAAGATGTATATAAGCTTCTAATTTCCCAAACTCATATCAGTGTGTGTGAATGGTAACCTTTTTTTTTTTTGGAAAGGAATGGTAACTTGGGGTATGGTGTAAAATGATCCTTAATGGTGTGTGAAAGTAAGTAAATGTCCATGTTTTAATGTTGTAGTCAAATAGCCTAATCATCTCTTTAATATTACATATTACCAAATATGCCCTTTAACAAATTACTATTTTATTCTAAATATTTTAATATTATGGTATATGTATATTAATTTTGTTTAATTAGGATTTGTTTTAAAGTTATTTTGGTTTTTTTTTTCATTTTTTATGAGTTATTTAATGATATATCATACCACAAAATATATATACTGAGTTAAAAAATAATATACCATCAAAACTTATAAAATTATTACTAAAAAATGTATATACTATGCTAACAAAATTATATACTACCATTAAAATGTATATATTATGATACAAAATTATATACTACTACTATGTATAATAAAATAGAAATTAAATATCACAAAAAAAATTATATACCATACCACAAAAAACATATACACTAATTGGAAAATAGTATACCAACAACCTATAAAAAACTTAAAAAATCAATATAATTTTAAAATAAAAACTAATTAAACAAAACTAATACACATATACCACTGTATTAAAGTCATATTGTCCTAAATAAATAAATAAATTATACAAAATGACAATGTAGGTAATCAACAATATAAAATGATAATTTCTCTACAATTTTACAAATGAGGACATTAACTTCTTGATGCATTTATTTTGGGTCATTTACTATAATTTCTCTAACTTATTACTGCACATGTATATTGATCGAGTCTATATTGCTAACAATGTACTAAATGGATAAGGTATGTATCATTAAGAATATTTTATTACCAACTCCATTACGGTATATATACAAACCAACCGAGTTACCAAATATATACAAATTATTAGTGTGTCGTGTTAAATATGTTTACTCAAAATATGGATATAAACATTAGTAACTTGACAGTTTAACATAGTCAATCACATTTATCAAAATTGAGACAATTTAACTTAGTCAATCACATTTATCAAAATTGAAACACATTATTTAAAAAACCAGTACCACATCACTATGTATATTATTTAGGTGATGCAACATATCATTACTCATTAACCATACTCTGAAAAAACTAACAAGTACTCTACATTATGGGTCTACAATTTTAGAGCAATCCATCTTGGCTTCAAAATGAAGTTTTAATTCCAAAATAAAATTTGGATTTTGTTCCAATCAAACTTTATATACGATTTAAAAAAAAAAAAAGTAAATAGCTTCAAATATTAATGTGGCCTTATTAGGTTTTCTTTATTAGATTTTTTTATTAAAATTTAAAATAATATATAACACAAATATCAATAATAATATTAAAAATATTAAAAATCCAAATATTATTATTGTAGCGTCCCAAATTTGCTAATAGGGCTTAGGGCCTTGATTAGCGTGCCTAAAGGGCAATAAGTGATTTATTATTTAAATATGTGAATTTGATGAGTATGTGATTAGAAATGCATGTTTAAGTGAATTAAATATGCATGTAGGCCCCATTTGGTTATTAGGGGCATGTTTATAATTTTAGCCCGTTGAGGGCATAAATGCAATATTTGTGTATATTGTGATTATCACTACGTGTGAGTGGTGATATATTTGTGATGCACGATCCGAGACATTCCTAGGGAGCGATTTTGCTAGGAAGTAACAACGGGACCCGAAACCCGACTCGGGGCGAGTCGGGGGGTATTCTGGGCATTATACACTTTATTGGGTCATCGGATTATGAGAATAAATATTTGAGGATATATTTGAAGTTAGAACGTATAGGAGGGAATATCGGGGAAATTTACCATTTTACCCTCAGGGACGTTTTTGGTACCCCGAGCCTTGGATGTAACTTAAGTGGCTTAGGATAAGTAAGACAAACTCAGGAAACACTTAGAAGCTTGGCATAAACCGACCCTCTCCTTATCACTTGCTTCTGTGACAGTCAGAATCTCGTGATCCATAAGGGGAAAGACCGGGTAAGCTGTGCAATCCCACACCGCCTGGGGAAGGTCAAGTGTGATGATTCTAAGACTGTGTAGGTATGGGACTACACAGTTGAAGAGGGCTTAAATGGATTGATGGGTACTACCTATATCAACAAGATGCATCTTCTTTTCGGTAACCCATCACTTGAGAACTCCAAAGTTAAGCGTGCTTGACCTGGGGTAATCTAGGGATGGGTGACCTCCTGGGAAGTTTTCCTAGGAAGCATGTGAGTGAGGACAAAGCACGCTGAAAAGACTCGTGTTGGTTTGTAGGGCCAGCCGTCATTCCAGAAAGCAGCCATAGTGACGTGGGGCATCACAAATGGTATCAAAGCCTTGACCCAGCCAGAAGTGTGGCCGACGGGGACATCGTGCCCGTAAGGAGGGGTGGTTGTGACAGTCAGAATCCCGTGATCTGTAAGGGGAAAGACTGGGTAAGCTATGCAATCCCACACCGCCTGGGGAAGGTCAAGTGTGATGATTCTAAGACTGTGTAGGTATGGGACTACACAGTTGAAGATGGCAAAAATGGATTGATGGGTACTACCTATATCAATAAGATGCATCTTCTTTTCGGTAGCCCATCACTTGAGAACTGCAAAGTTAAGCGTGCTTGACCTAGGGTAATCTAGGGATGGGTGACCTCCTAGGAAGTTTTCATAGGAAGCATGTGAGAAAGGACAAAGCACGCTAAAAAGACTCGTGTTGGTTTGTAGGGCCAGTCGTCATTCCAGAAAGCAGCCATAGTGACGTGGGGCGTCACAGCTTCTCTCTCTTTGAGTGCTTGAAGGCTGAAAGAAACTTTGAGGAAATTAAGCTAGGAATTCAGAACTCAAGGCTGGAACTTGGGAGGCTTGTAGCTTGGAACTTAGGGGATTAACTCAGAGACTTAATTAGGTTCAAAGGTAAGCTCTAAAACCTGGTGATCAATTGAATTCGGTTGAGTTTTGGATGTTTGGGTGTGTTTTGGGATTAGTTTTGTTAGGTTTTGCTGCTGGGACCATTATAGAATTATTGTAATGATTAAATTAAGACGTTAGATTGTTTTTGGGGTAAATTGGCTTGGTTTTAGTCGTAAAAGTGGGGGATTTTTCTGGGTTCGAAAGGATGGGCCGCGGCATTGTTCTTGGTGAGCTGTGACCCTCTAGAACGTTTAGGAGGCCAAGAAGAAGGGTGGGTTGCGGCGCCCTATAGGTTGGGCCACGGCGCGCATAGGGTGAAATGGGAGGTTGAGCCTCTGGTTGAGGCGGGCCGCGGCATAGGCCCTTGGGGCCGCAACACTTAGTGGGTTTTTGGACCCAAGAAGGTTTTAGGCTAGGTAATCCAAAAGTTAAGGCCCAGGATGGATTTTATCACCTGGATTGATAGAATTCAAGGTCCCAGAGACTAGAATTATAACCCAAAGTTATTAAATGGATTAGAATTTGATGGATGGATGTTGTTGATACGTTGTGACTAGGTTTTCAGTGAGGCTCGGACTAGAGGACTGTGCTCGGGAAATCGGTGCTCGGAAATGTAACGCCCTAAACTCCAAGGACCGTTACGATGCACGTTATAAAAAGTGCTAAACTCGCTAATCGAGTCATTTGGCCATAAATGTGTAACTAAGTATGATTAGTTGTTTAGGGATTTAAAAAAAAATTTGGTTAAGATATAACGTTTCACTAGAACGTTTACTGTATACATTAGGATCCAAAAAATAATAATAATAATTTAGAGGTCTATTACAAGAAAATATTTAAAATCAGCCGATCTAAGCGGTAAACAGGGTTTAACCCTAGTTCCTCTTCCAACCCTCGGTCGTGGCGGTCGAGCAGCCGTATATGTACACGTCGTCACCTAAGCTCTCCAACTCAAGGATGGTCCAGCTTTCTTTTGCCTTTACTTGCACCACATAGCACTCGGGAGCTGATAAATGAGTTTTAGACTCATTTATCTATGTGTTTTTCAGGTAAAGTATTAGGTGTTTGTTTTGTTTTGTTCTATTTTACGTTTGTTTTTGTATGTTTTCAGGTGTCAGAGGACTTAGGTGACTTAGGCGTGGAAACATGGTGGAAACATAGACAAAATGACAAAAAAATTGGTGGAAAACGTGTTTCGGAGCACTTCCTGCGATCGCAGGAAGTGTGTCTTGCGGCCGCAGCTCCAGAGAAGTTTTTGCATTTCTAGAGCATTCCTGCAACCGCAGGAATGACATCCTGCAACCACAGGATGTGTCTACAAATGAGAAAAACGCAGATTTTTTAATTAAGGACTTTTTAGTCATTTCAAGCTTAACGAAACACTAATCAGGTTAAATGACGATTAAGGAGGGGCGTGAGGCACTTTTGGGGAGTTCTGAACGGAGGGAGACGACGGCTGAGAGTGAAGAACACCATTGGAGGATCCATTCTTGAGTTTTCATCATCTATCTTTAATATTTTCATGTTTGTAATTGAATTCTATGATTGCTAGAATGAATATTATGGGCTAATTTCTCCTTTAGGGCTGTTATGTGAATCTTTTGGAAACCCTTTTTATGGATTAATGCAGAATTCATGTTCTTCTTCACCTCTTTCAATTCCTTACAATCTGTGTTACTTGTGCAATTATTGATTGATCACCTCTAATTGTTATTTCATGAATCAAATTGAAATCTGAAAAGTGAAATTTGATATGCTTTGATTGTTTGGATGCAAACTCAATTTAGAACTAAAGTATCTAAGTTGTTTTCTTATTTTTCTGAGTTGCGTGTTTAATGCCTTCTTCATGATTCAACTTTGCCATAGAAATATAGGAAGTTGTCATTTAGATTGAATTTGTAAATCTTAACCAGATTATGAATTGTTTTTGCAACTTGTTCTTGAATAGGGAGAAGGGGATATAATTCTTGCATTAGGAAGTAAAAGGGTGGAAAATTAGAGGATCATAATTGTCCTAATTTCATTATCTCTGTTATTTTGTTAAAATTTTCATTGTGCTTCGTTAGTATTCTTCTTTGTTTGAAATCTCTGAAATTGTTTAATCAAATAGAATTAAAAAATTGATTGATTGGTAATTGAATAATCAGTCCTTGAGGACGATACTTGGTTTTTACCATATTATTACAAATTGCGACTGTGTGCACTTGCATAGCTAAAATTTCGCAACAAGTTTTTGGCGCCGTTGCCGAAGCCCAGCAAGAAAACTCAATATGCTCATGAACAGTATTAACATGTCATCAAATCATAATGTGCATGCCTAGAAATATTAGCCTTCATCATGCATGCAAGCAGGTGCAACCAAATGATTATGGGGTCCTGCATCTGAATAAATGACTAATGAGTCATCTCAGAGTGGGTGACTAATGAGTCACACCCTGCATAGGTGACTAGTGAGTCACACTCTGTATAGATGACTAATGAGTCATACCATGTGTAGATGACTAATGAGTCCATCTCTGTCTAGGTGACTAATGAGTCACACTCTGTATAGCTGACTAATGAGTCACACTCTGTATAGATAACTAATGAGTCTATCTCTGTGTGGATGACTAATGAGTCTATCTCTGTGTGGATGACTAATGAGTTATACCCTGTATAGGTGACTAATGAGTCACACTTTGGAGGTCCCATACCCTTCTAGCCATGTGACATGTAGGTCACCTTAACCTTTCTGGCTCTGGCTCTAATTAACTAGCCCTTAGACTAGACAAGCGCTTTTAATTTTCATCGAACTTGAGGTCGGTCCAGCATTAATGCTCATTCGAGTCATTCAATGCAGATGTCGATTAGATCTAATCCTTTTATCGGCTTGCGTTAAACACGCTAAGAGCGTTCTTGACTTATGAGTCAATATCATGTGATCAGTTCTCAGTACCATTGTCGAACTTGACTAATGAGTCACACATTCACAGCTGATACTGACACCATTGCCAATTCTGACTAATGAGTCAGTGCCATGCACAAGTAAGCAATGTTACCAGGCATATATCATATGTCAAATATCCAAACATAGGGCATTCAGCATGCTTACTTATCAATTACTAGTACAATTATGGTCATGCACAAACACAGAGACTCAAGCTCTGATCAATCTCATATTCAACATTCATGGCATGCCCTAAACACATGTTTCTCATGGCATCACATTTAAACACCCGACATGCCTCAATAATAACCATACACAAGTGAGCAAGATTGCTAAGCATTTGATATGCTATCAATGTTCACATTTAAACATCCAACATGCATCAAGAATAATCATGTATGTCACATATGGGGTGCAGTTTTCTTACCTTTGGTCCAAGCACAGGTTACCAATAAACGAGCCACAAGCACAATCCTCACTCCAAGCCTCTAGTGAAACCTAGTCACAACCATGAACGGTGATCCAATAAGTTCAAGTTCTAAAACCAATCCCGGAACCAAGACCTAGCCTTCGAGACATCCAATACCACTAAACCGGGTAGTAAGAATGATCCTGAGGCCTAAGGTTTGAGTTCCCAAGCTTAAAACATCATTTCGGCCAGACCTTGAGCCGCAGCCCCCAGCCAAAACAAGAAAACCAGGGGCAAGCGCCGTGGCGCCCTACACCTAGTGTCGCGGCCCCCAAAGCTCCCAAAGCACTCCAGCTTCATCGAGCTTGGGCCGCAACCCGACCTCGGACCAGCCATTTTTCTCCGACTTTAACCTTTTAAAACCTCCCAAAAACATATCCACAAAACTCCAAACTCAAAAATAAAAGTTCCCAAACATCCCCATGATCCATAACCCATAAAACCCAAGCTTCAAATCTAACAAAAACTCATCAAAACACAAAGTCCAATTCAAGCTTAAAAACCTAAAACTTTAATTACCTCCAATTGAGTTGTTTCCAACTAAATCCTCCAGCTAAAAAGCTTCTAATCCTTCCTAGGATCGCTATGCCTCGATCCTCGCTTGAATCCGAGTCCTAGAACTCAAGTTACCTTCAAAAATGCGATCGGGAGACAGAAATTGAACTTTGAGGGAGAGAGAACTTACTGAAAGTTCTTTTTATTTCTTAAAAGGTTACTTCAAACTTAAGTAGCTTCAACCAAATCCTAACTCTCGGGGAACTGAAAACACCCCCGGGGACAAAATAATCAAAACCTCCAGAATTTCCCCCTGTTCTTATTAACTCTCAATTATCACAAAATATTAATTCTCATTACCCAATAACCCGGTAATGCTCTAAATACCACTTGACTCACTCTGAGTCAAGAATAAATCTCATTGTGACTAATCCACTAACTTACCTCCTAGGACCATCTTGTGCTGGGTAACCCTGGCATAACCAAATAATAATAAAGCACCACACACACATATCACATATATGCCAAATATGCCCGAAATGGCCAAAATATGAAAATCACCCAATTACTCTAAAATAGGTTCACATGCATATTTAATACACCTAAACATGCATATTATCATTTAATAGCATAATAAATAAATTATGGCCCTCCCGGCCTCGTAATCAAGGTCCTAAACCTTATTAGGAAATTTGGGGCATTACAGGAAAGCTCGAGACATAGGTAAGAAAACTGTTGTACGCGTAGAGCAGGGCGTGGCCCTATAGTTTATATTGCAGGGCACGAACCTATGTTATTGTGTTGCATGGCATAGCCTTATTAATTATGTTTGTATTTGTTAAGTTTATGCTATGTGTTGAATATCTGTAAATGTACGGCAGGGGCCGGGAACGGCGAAGGCCGAGAATGGCAAGGGATGGGAAACAGCGTGGGCCGAGTACGACAAGGGGCTGGGAGCAGCGTTAAGCACGTGGAGTGCAAGTTGCCAGGGTGAGACCCCTATTGGATACATGGGATATCCTCACGGTGTAGACCGCGAACCCAGGGCCTGGTAAAGTGCCTGGGACAACATGGTCGTTATGTGTTTAGCCTGTTGGCGGCTTTGTTATATGTTGATTGATAGATATGCATATGTTGATTGCTTGTGTGGAGTTTTCTTGCTAGGCTTCGGCTCACGGGTGCTCTATGGTGCAGGTAAGGGAAAGGGAAAGGTCGATCAACCATGAGTACGGAGAGCGTGAAGTGGCGTGTACATGTTCGGCCTGCTTGGCTGCCACGACCAGGGGTATTTTTGGGAGATGTTTTGTATTAGTCCGAATTTTTTTGTTTAGTCAACTTTAATCTTATTTTGAGTTGTAAATATTTCTAAACAGAATTTTGGGATCCCAAATGTATAACGTTTTATAATTTCAATGAATGATTACATTTTCAAATTATATGACTTTTATTACAGTTTATGTAATGACCCAACTACTCTAGATCTTGGACCATTACTACTTCTATAGAAAACTTACGAAAACATACATTTAAAATAACATATCTTTATTTCAAAATTGTAAGGTAAAGGTTTAAAACTATATAAAATTCATAAGTATGATATTGGGATTGCATTATTTGAAACAAAACATAACTTTGACATAATGAAAGCTTAATTAAAACTTATTACAACCAATTGCGGAAAAATACATAGAAAACCATAATTAAAGAGACTTCATCCTCGAATCGAACTCTCGGTCCTTCGATTTCATTCCGCCTCAATACACATCCCCAAGCTTCCAAGAACCTTTCCCGCCACCCAAGCTATTTTCCTGCACAAATGAACATAAAGGAGTGAGCCTAATGCCCAGCAAGGAAAATCTAACACATAAATCATATACATAAAATTCATATCAACATATACTAAAACATATCATAACATATGTCACATATACTATAATGGCCATTATTACTTGGGGTCCCATAAACTAAACAAGTCATATGCCCATTAGATTTGTGGGGCTTGCTAGCTAAGCAAGTCATATGCCCATAAATTTATTGGGGCTTGTTAGTTGTACAGGTCATATGCCCAAGTCTACAAACATACATAACACACAAATCATAAGTTAACATAACACATAAATCATAAGATAACATATGGCATAACACATAATATCCTATCCTATTTTCCTTACCAAAAGTACCGGGATATGAGAACAGGTTTGGGACTTTGGAACACTCCTAAAAACCATAAATGAAAGGGTGAGTTTACTTGAAGAAAGAGGAATGAAAAGAATGGACGAACTATACCATCAAGAATATACTTACCAAAAGCCTTATGTTCAAGATCTTAGATTTCCTATCCAAGAATAAAGTTAGGGTGCTGAGTAGAAAACTATAAGAACTTAAGGAAAACAATACCAAAATGAACTAGAGTTTGGAATACCTTGAATGCTTCTATGACCGATCTAAAACTTGAACCGAAATGTGCTATAAACCTTACTTCCCAAGTGTTTGGTAAGCTTATAATCCCCAACCCAAGTGTTTATACTCTCAAAAATAACCTAGCAGCTTGCAGCTTCTAAACTTAGCTTGATGAATGAATAAATGGCTGGATACTAGGTCTTATTTATAGAGTTCAAGAATGAAAAGATCTTCATTTATCTTGAATAAAATAATGGCTTTTTAAGTGAAAAATATTTGAATTATCGTTCAGCAGTGTAACGCCCTGCTAATTAGGGTCCATTACCAAGTGTGTTTAAAACCAGTGCTCGACTTGCTAAACAAGTCGTTTGGACTAAACATGTGATTAAGCCACTAAGGGTTTAGGTATTGAAAAATTTGATCAACTCATAAACATTTCCATTAAGATGTAAACATGTTCTTAACATGGGATCCCAAAAACGTTAGTTTAAAAGCTTATTACAAAACTCAGATTACACAATAAGCCGTCCTAAGCAGCAAAAGCTGGGTTTAACCCTAGTTCCTCTGAGCATCTCGACTGTGGTGGTCGAGCGGACTGCATATGTACATATCACTACTAATGCCCTCCGACTCATGGCTGGTTGAGCTTCTCTTTACCTTTACCTGCACCACAAAGCACTTGTGAGCCAGAAGACTCAGCAAGAAAACATAATCAACAATTCAGTGAATAAAACAACCATCAAACAGTAATAATTGAATCCAGTGCATTCATTAAACCCAATTGGAGACCATAGAGTCACACAAGTGCATGTCACACTTTCTTTCAAGTTGTTGGCATCCGAGCCAGTCAAGTGCGTGTTGCACTCCCAGGGTAGCCCAGCCATGGTGGCCTGCACTCCATGTGCATTATGCCAATCTTAGCTTATAAACTAAGTTCCTTATGCCCTTGCTTATAAGTCAAGCCACCATGTGCCTCCAACTTATAAGTTAAAGCCTTGGGATTCTCAATTAAAAAGGATCTCCTAGAGTCCATCATATTCTCAACTAATAAGTTGATTCCCACTTAACGTCCCAATAATATCCTAGTTTATAAACTATGCTTCACAGCCATAACAGACAGTCACATATTTCATATAGCATACTTATCAAATAGTCACACAATGTATTATAATACATTCACTCAACAGTCATAAGCATAATCATAATTATGCACGTTATAGCGTACCTAATCAAGCATTCGCAACATAATAATAATAATAATCATGTTCATTACCTTAACTAAGATCTAATCATGCATTCACATAACAGGTGCAGTTTTCTTACCTTTGGTCCGTAAGCAGGTTATTAGTGACGACCCACTGAGTACAATCCCCAATCCAAGCCCTTAGCGAAAACCTAGTCGTAACCGTAATAAGGAAGTTCCCATCAATAACAGGTAAATAACAACTCCCAGACCAACCCTTAGGCTCCGTGACATCGAATTCCACTTATCAAGGAAGTAGAATCGGTCCCAAGCCCAAACGGTTAAGTTTCCAACCTAAAATCCCATTAAGGTAAATTTTCCCCTTAAGAGTCGCGGCTCCTCACACCCGAGCCGCGGCCCGCCTCTAATTCCAGAGGCTCGGCCTCCCTGGAAACCAAAGCGCGCCGCGGCGTACCCCTAAGGCGCCGCGGCCCACCCCTGCATCCGAGCCCTGCTGGCTCAAAATCCTCTTCGCAAGCCGCGACTCACCATAAAAGAGCCGCAGCTCATCACCACGAACCCAGAAATTTATGGGTTTCCTTCAGCTGAACCCAGCCAAAACCTACCTAATTTCATCCAAATCCTTCAATTCACTTACCACAGCTTATAATTTCATTCCCACCAGTAAAACCCAACTAATAATCATGATACAACTCATCAAAATCCCCAAGATTCAAACCCAAACCTAAAGTTCTAGAAAAGCTTCAACTAACTGAATTTAATCTTAAAGTTCAAAGTAATTCTTACCTCAAATGGTTGTCTTATGCTCCCAAGCTGCTCCTAGTTTAGTCTTGAACACCAAATCCCCAACCTCCTATGTTTTGCTCCTTCAATTATCCAAAATCCCCCAATTTTCCAAAGAGAGAAAGAGAGGGAGAGAGAGCTACGGGAAAGAGAGTTTTCCTTCTTTGTTTTCTTTCTGAATAAGTCTAGATTCCAGCTGCCTAAGTCATATATCCCTTTTACCAAAAAGTCCAAATTTCCCTTCGACCAATTTAAGTCCTTTAATGACCTCAAGGGAAATTCCGTCAATTGCCACTTCTGGTAAATCCTCAAGGGTTTCTCTAAATCCCCAACTTCCACAAAATAGTGACCATTAAATCTTCCATTACCCACTAGTACCCGGCAATATACTAAATCAATAAAATACCCCTAAGCTTACCCCGAGTCGGGTATTAAAACCCCGATGTGACTTTTCCGCTAACTTGCTCATTGGGATCGCCTCTCGCCAAGTAACCCAAATATGTCCACATAATAATGTGGTCTCAATCACACAAACACATATTTAATATCTCAAACATACAAGAATGATTATATTATAATATAATTCACATAATAACTCAATTATTGCCCCCCAGCCCCCTAATCCATGCACTAAGTCCTATTAGGAAATTTGGGATGTTACAAGCAGAGGCTGAAGACTCGGTCAGAAAGATGCTGGACTTATCAAGAGGTTAAAGATTAAAAAGAGAACGTTTTCAAAAACATTCAAAAATATACTAAAGGAGCCGATATATCGCCCCTTGTAGGTGATATATCGCCTGAGCCAGCATGCCCGAGGCTCGTCGAGGTGATCGTGCGAAGTTACGTGTTTTTCGTATCCCCATACTACGATATATCGCCCCTATAACTGCGATATATCGGCATACGCTGAATATTTAAACACGAAATTGCACAATTTCAGCTTAATTTGAATTGAGTAAACAACCTTAACTAAGTCCTCTAACGTTTTCAAAGCTGCTGACAGACCCTAGGATATTCAAATATTACTCTTAATAAACTTATTCCTCAAAAATACTTAATTATCATTAAACATACACATGACAAGTGTTACTTTCTTATTGGGTCAATCTAAACCTTATAATATAATAAATATCACCATCAATATCAGTCATATTAATCAAACCTTAGGTTAAAATTAATATTCTTAAACTATAGGTTAAACTTAGAAAATCTACAAGTGTTACTATGAGTGTCCAACTAAATCCCGGTCTGCACCAAAATCCACAGTCATAAAAATACTACTACTATTACTATTATACTACTATCTAACTAGCTAAGTAAAGTTCTTGGACTCTACAATTCTCCCATACTAAAAAGAATTTTGTCCTCGAAATTTACTTACCAAATAACTCCGGATACCGGCCTTGCATGTCCTCTTCCAACTCCAACGTTGCCTCTCGTTCAGAACTATTACTCCATAGGACTTTGACTATAGGAATGTTCTTGGACCGTAACTGCTTCACCCCCTATCCAGTATGCTAACCGGTCGTTCCTTGTAACTCAAGTCTTTCTGGAGTGTTATCGTATCGTACTTGAGGACGTGAGATGGGTCGGACACATACTTGCGTAGCATCGAGATGTGGAACACATTGTGACTATCTGCTAGTGCTGGCGGTAGGGCTAATCTATACGCAACTGCTCTCACTTTGTCCAATATCTCAAAAGGACCTATAAATCGAGGACTAAGCTTGCCTTTCTTCCCAAACCGCTTTACACCTTTCATAGGAGATGTCTTCAAGAAGACTTAATCTCCGACTTTGAATTCCACATCGCGTCGCTTGGCACCCGCATAGCTTTTCTGACGGCTTTGAGCTGCAAGCATACGCTGTCTAATAAGCGCTACTGCTTCTTGAGCTTGTCTAACAGCTTCGGGACCTAGAAGCTGCCTTTCTCCTACCTCATCCCAGTGCAACGATGATCGACACCTTCTTCCATAAAGAAATTCATAAGGTGCCATCCCAATCGTTGACTGGTAGCTATTGTTGTAGGAGAACTCTATCAATGGCAAGTACTTATTCCATGATCCTCCGAAATCAAGTACACATGCGCGTAGCATATCTTCTAAAATCTGAATCGTACGCTTGAACTGCCCGGCTGTCTGAGGATGAAAAGTCGTACTAAGACTAACTTAGTACCCATAGCTTGCTGTAAACTTCCCCAAAATCTCGATGTAAACATTGATCCTCTATCCGACACTATTGTCTTGTGGATTCCATGCAACCGTACTATCTCTTGGACGTAGATGTCTGCATATTGGTCTGCCGTGTAGGAAGTCTTAACAGGCAGGAAATGAGCCGACTTGGTTAGTCTATCTATTACTATCCAAGCGGAATCATGTTGCTTATTCGTCCTTGGCAATCCTGTCACGAAGTCCATAGCTATATCGTCCCACTTCCATTCTGGTACACTAAGCGGTTGCAATAAGCCTGCAGGTCGCTGATGCTCTGCTTTCACTTGCTGGCATACAAGACACTTGGACACAAACTCTGCTATGTCCTTCTTCATCCCTGGCCACACATAGATTACCTTGATGTCATGAGTCATCTTGGTAGACCCTGGGTGAACTGAGTACGGGGTACTGTGCGCTTCTTCTAGAATCGTCTTCTTAATACTTTGATCATTTGGCACGCATACCCGATCCTTATATCTCAATAAACCTTGACTAGATATTGAGAAATTTGTGGTCATGCCTTCTCGGACTGCATCCATATGTGCTGCTAGTGTGTTGTCATATCCCTGACCAATCCGTATGTCTTCTAGCAGATTCGACTGGATAGACAAGTTAGCCTGCTTGCCGACAACTACTTCTATTCCGGCACTGATCAGCTCCTGCTGTAGCGGCTTTTCTATTCCGGCTAAAGCTGCAAAATTTCCATAACTTTTCCTACTTAGTGCATCGGCAACTACATTTGCCTTCCCCGGGTGGTATAGGATTTCGCAGTCGTAATCCTTCACTAATTCTAACTACCTGCGCTGCCTCATGTTGAGCTCCTTCTGAGTAAAGAAGTATTTTAAACTCTTGTGGTCCGTATAAATCTCGCACCATTCTCCATAAAGATAATGGCGCCAAATTTTTAACGCAAAGACTACCGCTGCCAATTCCATATCGTGAGTTGGATAGCCCTGCTCGTACTCCTTCAACTGTCGTGAGGCGTAGGCTATCACCTTATCATTTTACATCAGCACGCAACCCAATCCTTGCTTAGATGCATCGCAGTATACTACGAACTTATTGTTGGGTGTCGGTACACAGAGTACTGGTGCTGAGCAAAGCTTATCCTTAAGCAACTGGAAGCTTTCTTCACACTTATCATTCTAGTTGAATCTTTGTTGTTTCCGGGTCAGGTTGGTGAGCGGAGTGGCTATCTTTGAAAAGCCCTCTATGAACCTCCTATAATAACCTGCTAACTGTAGAAAGCTTCTTACTTTAGATGTGTTCTTTGGTCTGGGCCAATCCTTCACGGCCTCTACCTTTGATGGGTCTACTGCAACTCCATTTTTTGATATAATGTGCCTGAGGAATGCCACTTGCAAAAGCCAAAACTCACATTTCTTAAATTTGGCATAGAGTTGATGCTCCTTCAGTCGTAACAAAATCAACCTCAAATGTTCCTTGTGCTCTGCTTCACCTTAGAGTATACTAAGATGTCATCGATGAACACTACGACGAATTTATCTAAGTAGTCTTTGAAGACCTTATTCATCAAGTCCATAAATGTGGATGGTGCGTTGGTAAGATCAAAGGACATAACCAAGAACTCGTAATGTCCATAACGAGTTCTAAAGGATGTCTTAGGAATATCTTCTCCCTTTACCTTGAGCTGATGATACCCGAACCGTAAATCAATCTTTGAGAATACAGTCACGCCTCGGAGTTGATCAAACAAGTCTTCGATCCGGGGTAGCGGGTACTTGTTCTTAATTGTTACCTTGTTGAGCTCGCGATAGTCTATACACATCTGCATGCTTCCGTCCTTTTTCTTCACGAATAGCATCTATGCTCCCCATGGTGAATGGCTCGTCCTAATAAAACCCAAGTCTAGGAGTTCTTGTAGCTGCGTCTTTAACTCCTTGAGTTCCGTAGGTGCCATCCGGTATGGTGCCTTAGAAATAGGCTCGATGCCCGGTACTAATTCTATCGTGAAGTCAATTTCCCGAGTTGGCGGCAATCCTGGCAAGTCATCGGGAAATACCTCTGGGAATTCTCTTACAATACGGACATCTCCAACCTTAAGTGGTGTCTCCTTTACCACATCTGTGATGCTGGCTAAGAACGCTTGACATCCTTTTTCCATCATTCTTTGAGCCTTGAGACATGATATTAACGGGGTGCGTAATCCTGAAGCTTGTCCCATGAAGCATAGTTTCTGGCCGTCAAGAGTCTCGAACATCACCTTCTTACATTTGCAGTCGATGGTTGCGCCATGCCGTGCTAGCCAGTCCATGCCTAGTATTACGTCAAAGTCCTTGATTACCAATTCTATCAGGTCTCCTTTTAGTTCTACGTCCTCAATCTTGATCGGTACGCCTCGTACTATCCGTGATGATAGAACTACTTTGCCCGAAGGCAACTCGGTTACAAACCTAGTTCTAAATCTTTCACAGGGTTTGTCTAGTTTTTCTATCATTCCTAACGAGATATATGAATGAGTGGCTCCCGAATCAAATAATACAGAGCATATGTTATTGAGGATAGAAACCTGACCTGTGACCACCTTATTGCTAGCATCAGCCTCTCCTTGGGTTAAGGTAAAAACCCTAGCAGGAACCATCTAGTCGTCTTTCTTTCCTTGTGGCTTGCGCTGAGGACAATCTCTTTTCTGGTGTCCTTCCTGACCACAGTTAAAACATTCCTTGGTGTTTGCGCGACATTCTCCAGGATGTTTCTTCTGACACTTAGCACATGGCGGGTATTCCACATATCCCGGCCTATTACCCCCATTATTTGTCCGTGCCCTCTTATCGCTGTCAGATTGCTTATTATCAGGATGCCTTCTCTTCTGACCGTTACTGTTGTTGTTGGACTGATTGTTGCTATTATGGTTGCTGTTTCGACTGATCTGAGGTTGACCCTGCTATCTAGGCTCAGGCTTACTGGCTTCTTCTTTACTTACATTAGCCTGCAACCTCTCTACTTCTATTGATGTCTCAAGAACGTCGGTATACGTAGTATTCCCCGGGTTTGCTAGCTTAACCCCCATTTCGATCTTCATTCGAAGTCCTCTAACGAATTTGTTCACCCTCAGAAAATCGGTTGGAACCATCTCAGAGGCGAACTTAGCTAAACGGTCGAACTGACGAGCATACTCTGCCACTGATAAATTTCCTTGCTTCAAGTTGGCAAACTCCTCAACTCTTGAGGCGAGTACAGGTGAATTGTAATACTTCTTGTGGAATAGTTCCACAAATCGAGTCCATGTCATGGTGGCAACATCATGCGATTACTGGACCAAGTCCCACCATATCCTGGCATCCTTCTTGAGCAATGACGAGACGCAGGATATACGGTCCGCATTACTGAGATTTATGTGCGTCAGAATTGGCTCCACATTCCTTAGCCACTCTTCTGCCTCAAAGGGGTCTGTAGTCCCTTCGAAGTTTGGAGTGTGCTGTTTGCGGAACCTCTCATAAACTGGCTCCATGTGCTGTACTGAATACGGCGCGTAGTTTGCCACTGGCCATCCCCCATATGGACCAACTTGTTGGGGTGCTAAGGCCATTTGCTGTGGCTGCGACTGTGGCTGCGGCTGCGGCTGAGGCGGAGGCTAAGTCTGAGTCTGAGGCTGAGGCTGAGCCTGAGCCTGAGCCTGTTGTCGTTGTTGCTGTAAAAGTTCCTCGACTTGTTGTCGTAGTCTGGCGATCTCTGTAGTGTTGTCAGCTGGCGGTGCTGGCGCGTTGCGGCTGGCAGTAGCACGTACTCCCCTTCTGTGAACTGAAGGGGCTTCATTGCTCACTGGAGCAGCGTTGGAGGCGTTTCCGTTTGTGCGTGCAGATCTTCGGAGCGACATTGCAGCAGAGTTCTAACAGTTGAAAGAAACATGTTAGAACTTTACCTATTAGGCTCTAAGGCAAAACTTATTCTAAGACAAACATATCTCAGACCTATTGATTATGACTTCTTATGAAAATTTTATTAGTCTTCTTTCTTATTTAGAGTTGGTTTCTATACTTAGAAAAACAAGCCATCTTTATTTTCTAAGTTTGTTTCTAATCATCTTATATGACTTAATTCTCAGTCTCGAAACTTATCTTTGTTCCAAAGTTAACCATATCGAGGGAGGGCTGGGATCAGTAAAATCGTTCCCACTACTATGGCCCCCAACCTCTCAATATAGAAACTTGGTTCATTGATTTGTATCCACCCTCACCGAACTTAGTCATTAATTATTTTATTTATTATTTATTATGTTTGCAAAAAATAAAATTCAAACTCATACATGATAATAACATAATATTAATTTGGAAAATAAATAAATAAAACAAACAATGAAACTAACTATTCTAAAAATCAGGATCTTCTACATTCGATCCTTCATCTAGCATATCATCATCTAATTCTTCATAGTATTCATTATCATGTGCCTCAAAATGTCCTCGAGGAAGGTTTGTAAAAATTTTGCTCATTTGTAAACTGAAATTCTGATTTTGCGGTGAACCTAATTAAGAGAAAGTAATATCGCATTGCTGCTGGCAGTTCATCTTCATCATCTATTGTTTCCCATATCTCTTCTAAGGCTGCGATTACGGGATGAAAATCTCTAAACAGTCTAATTACTTATATGTATTGTTTTGTTGCTGTCATCATGATTTGTTTAGACTCTTGAAGGTGACCTATTTCTCTGTGGAACAAAAGTAGTCTCCGAGTGATTCTCTCTAGTGTTCCTTTGGTGTTTCTCGGTTCTCTTATTCTCTTTAAAGCCTTAATGGCTCAGATATCCTCATAGGTTAATGCTCCGTTCATACTTAACTGAAAACATAAATGCTAAAATTGTTAGCTATACATATAAGCATAATAACTATAACTTAAATACTTACTTGGCGGTCAAATTTGGAGCTTTGAGTGTGTGTATTGAGGAGAACTTCATGCGAATGAACCGTTTCTCTGATACCAACTATAATGACCCAACTACTCTAGACCTTGGACCATTACTACTTCTATACAAAACTTACGAAAACATACATTTAAAATAACATATCTTTATTTCATAATTGTAAGGTAAAGGTTTAAAACTATATAAAATTCATAAGTATGATATTGGGATCCCATTATTTGAAACAAAACATAATTTTGACATGATGAAAGCTTAATTAAAACTTATTACAACCAATTGCGGAAAAATACATAGAAAACTATAATTAAAGAGACTTTATCCTCGAATCGAACTCTCGGTCCTTCGATTTCATTCCGCCTCAATACACATCCCCAAGCTTCCAAGAACCTTTCCCGCCACCCAAGCTATTTTCCTGCACATATAAACATAAAGGAGTGAGCCTAATGCCCAGCAAGAAAAATCTAACACATAAATCATATACATAAAATTCATATCAACATATACTAAAACATATCATAACATATGTCACATATACTATAATGGCCATTATTACTTGGGTCCCATAAACTAAACAAGTCATATGCCCATTAGATTTGTGGGGCTTGCTAGCTAAGCAAGTCATATGCCCATAAATTTATTGGGGCTTGTTAGTTGTACAGGTCATATGCCCAAGTCTACAAACGTACATAACACACAAATCATAAGTTAACATAACACATAAATCATAAGATAACATATGGCATAACACATAATATCCTATCATATTTTCCGTACCAAAAGTACTGGGATATGAGAACAGGTTTGGGACTTTGGAACACTCCTAAAAACCATAAATGAAAGGGTGAGTTTACTTGAAGAAAGAGGAATGAAAAGAATGGACGAACTATACCATCAAGAATATACTTACCAAAAGCCTTATGTTCAAGATCTTAGATTTCCTATCCAAGAATAAAGAATAAAGTTAGGGTGCTGAGTATAAAACTATAAGAACTTAAGGAAAACAATACCAAAATGAACTAGAGTTTGGAATACCTTGAATGCTTCTATGACCGATCTAAACCTTGAAATAAAATGTGCTATAAACCTTACTTCTCAAGTGTTTGGTAAGCTTATAATCCCCAACCCAAGTGTTTATACTCTAAAAAATAACCTAGCAGCTTGCAGCCTCTGAACTTAGCTTGATGAATGAATAAATGGCTGGGTACTAGGTCCTATTTATAGAGTTCATGTAACGCCCTAGCTACCCCATAACAGTTACGGTGAACAGTGAACCGAAAATTTGACTCGCTACCCGAGTCCTTTGGTCAAAAACGTGATCTAAGTGTTATTATTGGGTTAAGGAGAAAACCAGTAAAAGGAAAGGATACATTTCATTAAGTAAATAAACTTCTCATGAGCCTTTCACAATGTTTACAAGCTGTTTATAATACAAAAGGGTCGCTACTGTTTCAAATTTACAATCCCCGTCGTCCTAAGCGGAAAAAATAGGGTAAACCCCTAGTTCCTCTGAGAACTCCCTGACCGTGGTGGTCAAGCAGCCCAATATGTACACAACATCGCCCAAGCTCTCCACTCAGGGTTGGGTGAGCTTCTCTTTTCCTTTACCTGCACCACATAGCACCCATGAACCAAGGCCCAACAAGAAAACACAGTAAAGCATGACGTAATATCAACAACGATCATAATAACCATTCAGGACTATCAGTCCATAACAGATAGGTGACAATAACCAAAGTCACAAAAGACGGGTACAGCTTCCTCTAACCATGTGATGATAGGGTCACCAAGGCTTTACTGATAAGTGGTTCTCTCATAAGTTTACTCAGGATAGGTGCATGGTGATTGGTCACCAACATAACCTTCCTCCCGACTCTAGAGTCGTAACTATGGACAGCGTCCCTTAGCCATGTGACAAACAGTCACTGGGGTCATATACCTTGGCTATGAACATCTGGTGTTAGACCAGGCAAGCGCTTATAAGTTCTTCGACCTTAGGGTCGGTCCAGCATTAATGCCATAGAGCCATTCAATGCATGTATCTCGACCTTAGGGTCGGTCCCTGACTAGTCAGTGCCATAAACAGGTAATCAACATTCGCTAGCATTTAATATGCAATCCATGTCCACATATATCAACCAACATGCTTCAATAACAAACCATGCATGTCATATACCAATACAGGGTGCAACTGTATTCATACACTGTTTTCTTACCTCTGGTTCGAGTGAGAATTATTATATGAACGACCCCTGAGAACGATCAACCTTTAAATTCCTTGACGGTCACCTGGTCATAACCAAAATATAGGATTCTTCAATAAAAATGATAACTGTGGGTTCCCAAACCAAAACCCAGCCTCCGAGACATCAAGCACTACCCAACCGGGTACTAGGTTCAATCCCGAGGCCTAAGGTTTGAATCCCCAAACTAAAAACATGATTCTGGCCAAAATGACCTTAAGGGCCGCGACCCTCCCCTGTTGCGCCGCGGCGCGCCCTCCAAACAGAGAGGGCCTTCCCTGCCAGACGCCAAGGGCCGCGGCGCACCACAGTTGCGCCGCGGCGCCCAGCCCAGACCAGCCATAAGGGCTGCACGCACCAGAAATTCTCCCCTGTGTTTTTCCTCTCAAACCAGCCCTTCAAACCAACTCAAAACCTCCTCCAAACACCCATTTTAATCTCTAAACACCACCCATAACTCGCCCTCATCAAAACCCAAACTTATCATCAATTAAAACCTCTTCAAATCCAATCTTCCAACAAGAATCAAAACTGAAAAACTAAAGAGAAAAACAGAGCACAACCTGAATTAGTGACTAGAACTCACCTTGAAACCAGCTTTGAACCTTCCTCAATAGCTAAACCAGGTCCACTAACTTAGCCCTTGGATTTCCTAGCTTGAATCCCCACCTAGAGCTCAAGAACACCAAAGAAGAAATTGGAGAGGTGTGGTGTACGGGAAGGAGAAAATCTCTCTGTTTTACTCTGTTTAATCTACAAGCTTCTAAAGCCAGCAACCAACTTAAGTCATATATATCCAAACCTAAATGACCAAAATACCCTTAAGTCATCAAAAGCTTCTCAAACTATTCTAAGGGTAAAATTGGTACTTTCCACTTATCCTGTTAATCATAATTTACACTTCCTAATTCCCGCTAATCTCAATATTCTCAAACACCAATATTTCATATCCTATTACCCTAAAATCCCCGGTAACGTCATAACCATTAAAATCACCCAGAGACTCACCCCGAGCCCCGAGCTCAAACCTGTTATGACCAAACCGATATATCATATTTAAAGATCGTCTTATGCCAAGATACTCGAACCAATCCACATTATAATGTGGTCTCACAATATATCATTGACATACAAACAAATATACAATTATACCCTCAACGGGCCAAATTATCAACATACCCCTGTAAACAAATGTGGACCCACATGCATGCATTTAACATCATATTATAATATAATTCTCATAAACATGCATAAACACATTTAATAGCATAATTAAACAGTTATGGCCCTCCCGACCTACAAATCCGACCATTAAACCATATTAGGGAATCTGGGGCATTACAGTTCAAGAATGAAAAGATCTTCATTTATCTTGAATAAAATAATGGCTTTTTAAGTGAAAAATATTTGAATTATCGTTCAGCAAAGGCTGAAGACTCGGTCAGAAAGATGTTGGACTTATCAAGAGGTTAAAGATTAAAAAGAGAACGTTTTCAAAAACATTCAAAAATATATTAAAGGAGTCGATATATCGCCCCTTGTAGGCGATATATTGCCTGGGCCAGCATGCCTAAGGCTCGTCGAGGTGATCGTGCGAAGTTACGTGTTTTTCGTATCCCCATACTGCGATATATCGGCATACGCTGAATATTTAAACACGAAATTGCACAATTTCAGCTTAATTTGAATTGAATAAATAGCCTTGACTAAGTCCTCTAACGTTTTCAAAGCTGCTGACAGACCCTAGGATATTCAAATATTACTCTTAATAAACTTATTCCTCAAAAATACTTAATTATCATTAAACATACACATGACAAGTGTTACTTTCTTATTGGGTCTATTTAAACCTTATAATATAATAAATATCACCATCAATATCAGTCATATTAATCAAACCTTAGGTTAAAATTAATATTCTTAAACTATAGGTTAAACTTAGAAAATCTACAAGTGTTACTATGAGTGTCAAATTAAATCCCGGTCTGCACCTAAATCCACAGTCATAAAAATACTACTACTATTACTATTATATTACTATCTAACTAGCTAAGTAAAGTTCTTGGACTCTACAGTTTAGCTACACTTTTAACATAAAACCTCGATTAGTGAGTTAATTGCACGTTTAAAACTCACTTAGTAACGGCTCTAAAGAAGTAGGGTGTTACAATTATTATATCAATACATATTTTTTTATTAGATTTACCATAATATTTTATTCACTTAATAAATATAAATATTTTATTTATTTATTTATTTATTTTAATAACAAATTAAATACATTATTATGTTTTACAAATGATCTATGGAGAATTAATATAAGTGAATTTTTTTAGTTAATATTTGACATAAACGACTGAAATATAAAATAATGAGGCGTGTTTGGTATGTGAAGTTCAAAATAATCAGACTAACTAGAATATTAAAGAGAAGAATACAATAGTCTAGAAACGTGTAAACTATGTTTGGTTGTGTATGAGTGTTAGAGAATATATTATATTTCTCAATGGAAATAGTAAAACCAAAATATAACTCTATGCAAAAAAATACAATAGATAAGGTAATATTTAAACAAGTGTTACAACTTTATTGCTTAAAATACAAATAAATAAAAAGATTTAGAAGAGGAAGATCACAAACTCAAAAAAATAATAATACAAGTAAATAAGAACAACAAGATCAAAAGAATGAAAAGAACAATAACAAGAACACAAACTCTCACACAACCAAAGTATAGAGCAGTGAGGATCACCAACTTGAACAAGGTTCAAGACCTTTGTCCAAAAGCTTATTTCGTCCTATTCTCTAAGCACTAAGGGATCTCTCAAGGAAATAACTCTCTGGAATTATCAAGCCTCTATGTTGTATTTTCCAGCCAAGTGTCTTGTGGATAAAAAATTGTGTGTCATATAAGTGAGCATTAGGCTCATATTTATAGAGTTTTGAGACACCCTTTGAATTTTAAACTCCACCAACCCCCATGGCTGTTACCAATGTTTAATTTGATATTTATGAAATTAAAATAGAGATTTGGGAGTTACTTGGCTGTTGGAAACGTTCAAAATTTGATAAAACCGAAATTTGGAAAATGTTGTCAGCCACTCTGGCCGTGGCCTGAAAAACACTAGCTGCAGCCCACAACGTTTTTTCAGCTACCAATTTTCCAAAAAATTTCAAAACGTTTCGAATTCATTCTCACTTGATTTTGTAACTTCCATACACATTATGCACATTATGGGAGTTAAAATCACATATTTAATAGTCATATATCTTATGGCTTTGAGAAATTCAAATCAAAATGTGTAATATCAAATCTACACATTTTTGGGTAATTTTTTGGAGTTACAAATTTGTAATTGATTTTGTAACTCCAAAATATGTCACATTTGGGCACATACATGTGTCCAATTTTGTGACTCTCAATAATATGTTACAATGTGACAAATCACATTATGTCACATTATTTAATCTAACATTATATTATTTAAAATAATATAACATTCCCCCACTTAGATTAAATAATCACTTTTTGTAACACTTATTTAATCAATCAAAGCATTATATTAAAATATAATATTTCCCCACTTGATTAAATAATCACTGTCTATAGAAACCTTTGCATTGGTGCATAAAGTAAAATGTCTTTCAACTTGAATTTTACCTTAGTGTAATTACCACAAAGTTTGTTGAAATTTTGGTTGCCAAAGCATTGAACCACTATCCCTTGATAAAAAATCGGTGATAACACACACACCTTTGCTATGTTCACTTGAGACCTCAATGTCTTATTTTTGCACCGTTTATGGCCATGTGCACATTCCATTCATAGACTTTTCTTGAGAATGACTCTCAATTCTCATGAGGGGCAGCACCAACCCTAGGTCCATATAGGTAGAACTCTTATAGCATTTTGTTACCCTAAAATACTTGTCTATTCAAGACAGAGTTCGATTAAAAAAAGCTTTCGGTTTTAACCCACATTTTGGTAACACACTAGTACTCACTCTCAGATGGGACAAAATTTGAGTGCTACTATTATTCACTTGATTGACTTGTTATTACATATTGAACCTAATACTAGTTTGGTTACTAGTATTAAGATAGGTTACCATCAACTATGAGTCTCTTTATGGAGTCTAAGTCCCACCCCATGAGATGTAGAAATGATTCCATTTGAGTCATTTCTTTTCTCATGTATTCATACTTAAACACTCTCATTATTTTATTCAAACTTTGTTGCTAGCTATAATTTGATTAAAATAGTTACCCCTTTAAAATAGTAAGTTTGACAATAGTTAACACCCCCACTATTTTATACTTCAATATTCAAGACAAACATTTTTCTTGAATATTAATTCTAGAAACCTCTTTGTTTCTAAAATTCTCCTTTATGTTTTAAATTGATTCATTCTTGAATCAAAATATTAAAAACAATAACTTTAGACACCAAACATGTCTAGAATTATTCATTCTATACACATATAGCCAAATTAATTTAGAATGTGGAATTCCAAATCACCTATTTGATAGGATGACCAAATTAATCAACCATTATGAAAATAAATTGATTAACTTTGGAGCATCACCCCCACAATTCTCACATAAAGTGAAAATATCACTTTTAAAATAGAAATCTCTTCATTTCTATTAAGTCTTTTATCCTCCAAGATAAATCTAGACTTATAATTCTCAAAGTTCATCATGAGTCCTCAAGCCACATGATAAGATCACAGTAGATCAAAATAAACAAAACTTCAATGTTAGTTTATTTTGACTCATTTACTTTAAAAAACAAGACACACTTATTTGAAAATAACTTTCACTTGGTTGATGTCTTTTATATATTTCACAAAATAAAATATGTGAACACAAATGTCATGTGAAAATTTATCAAACAAATAATCATTAATTTTCACTTTTAGTTGTCCAAATAATCGTAATTTGAACAAGGTTCAAAACCTTTGTCCAAAAACTTATTTCTCCCTATTCTCTAAGCACCAAGGGATCTCTCAAGGAAATAACTCTCTGGAATTATCAAGCTCTATGTTGTATTTTCCAGCCAAGTGCTTTGTGGATAGAAAATGGTGTGCCATACAAATGAGTATTGTGCTCCTATTTATAGAGTTTTGAGACACCCTTTGAATTTTAAATTTCACCAATCCCCATGGCTGTTACCAATGTTTAATTGGATGTTTATGAAATTAAAATAGAGATTTTGGAGTTACTTGGCTGTTTGAAACATTCAAAATTGGATAAAACCAAAATTTGGAAAATGCTGTCAGCCACTCTGGCCGCGACCTACAACGTTTTTTTAGCTACCAATTTTCCAATTTTTTCAAAATGTTCCAAATTCATTCACACTTGATTTTGTAATTTCCATACACATTATGGGAGTTAAAATCACATCTCTAATTGTCATATCTCTTATGGCTTTGAGAAATTCAAATCAAAATGTGTAATATCAAATATACACATTATTGGGTAATATTTGAGAGTTACAAATTTGTAACTGATTTTATAACTCCAAAATATGTCACATTTGGACACATATATGTGTCCAATTTTGTGACTCTTAATAATATGTTACAAGGAGTAACAAATCACATTATTTAATCTAACATTATATTATTTAAAATAACATAACAATGAGAATATTAAGTTAGATTCATGCTAACCGAATTACATTGTTTGGTTAAACATATGATTCTTATACATTACTTTGAAAAAATAATTTTAAATTAATAGTACATAGAATCCATTGTATTATGATTGATGAGAATTAGAATCCACCTTTTTAAATTATTTAAGATTATCCTCTCATGAAGTAATCTCATTTCTACAGTAATAATTTTTCAAGGAGAAAACCCTCATATCCAACATGAGAATATTTAAGATTACTATTCCATGAAAGGATTACACCATACCAAACAACCCCTGAGTGTAAAAGTATATAAATATATATATATATATATTTGACAAAGTAAAGTTATAATCTCCTTTAAATAAATCATAAATAATTAAGAATTATATTTTAAAGGTATGGTGGAATTGAATGATAATGGTAATGAGAGTAATAATGGAATTGAATAAGAATGGTAATGATAATTAATTAATATGTTTAGTTTGTTGTTGAAATGAATATTGGAATCATAATTATTTTGTTTAGTTTGTTGTGGGAATAGAATGAAATAAGTGATAAATTGACAAAAATATCCCCACTTCAATTATTTTATTTATACTTTTAAAATATTCAATTGAGTAATTTAGAAAGAAGTTTATGATTTAAATTCAAAATAAAATAATATAATTATTTTAGATAATTTAAATTAATTTTTTATAAATAAAAATTATTACTTAATTTATAATATACTATAATAATAATACATTTAAATATATCAACAAAAATAATAGTCTTAAATTAATAAAATTTATTTTAGATAATAATAATAATAATAATAGTTTTTGAGATTAATTCTTCTAGTCTAATTTTATTGAAGAGAAGAAATGCCAATATAAACCTAGAATACAATGTACAAGAAAACTAAAAAATAGAAAAAAGAATAAATTTTACTCAGTATTTATAAAGAAAACACATATGCTATCAATATTTCCACAATAATAGTAGCAGGTTTAAGAAATATCAAGCAAATTTTTTTAATTTATTAAGTTGGGAAGAAAAAATAAATGGCAAAATTTTCATTATGGTTATTATTTTTAGGCATTATATTTGCACCAAAACATATATATATATATAGTGTAACGCCCTGATTACCTCAGAATAGTTACGGTGAACAGTGAACCAGAAATTTGACTCACTACCCGAGTCCTTTGGTTAAAAATGTGATCTAAGGGTTATTATCAGGTTAAGGTGAAAACCAGTAAAAAGGAAATGATACATTTCATTAAGTAAATAAACTGCTCACGAGCCTTTCAAAATGTTTACAAGTTGTTTACAATACAAAATGGTCTCTATTGTTTCAAATTTACAATCCCCGCCGACCTAAGCGGCAAAAATAGGGTAAACCCCTAGTCCCTCTGAGAACTCCCTGACCGTGGTGGTCAAGCGGCCAAATATGTACACAACACCACCTAATCTCTCCACTCAAGGTTGGGTGAGCTTCTCTTTCCCTTTACCTGCACCACATAACACCCATGAACCAATGCCCAGCAAGAAAACACAATAAAGCATGATATAATATGAACAATGATCATAATAATCATCCAGGACTAACAGTCCAAAACAGATAGGTGACAGTAGCAAAAGTCACAACAGTGGGTTTAGCTCCCTTCAGCCATGTGACGATAGGGTCACCAGGGCTTAACTGATAAGTTATCCTTTCATAAGTTTGATCAGGATAGGTGTATTGTGATTGGTCACCAACATAACATTCCTCCCGACTCTAGAGTCGTAACTAAGGACAGCGTCCCCTAGCCATGTGACAAACAGTCACCGGGGCCATATGCCCTGGCTCTGAGTACTAGTCTTAGACTAGCCAAGCGCTTATAAGTTCATCGACTTTAGGGTCGGTCCAGCATTAATGTCATAGAGCCATTCAATGCTGATATCAATTAGATCTAATCTTCATTTGGCCCGGCGTTTACAACGCTCTGCCATTTATGACCATTGGGTCAGTGTCCCTGACTAGTCAGTGCCATAAACAAGTAATCAACATTCACTAGCATTTAATATGCAATCCATGTCCACATAAGTCAATCAACACGCTTCAATAGCAAACCATGCATGTCATATACATATACAGGGTGCAACTGTATTCATACACTGTTTTCTTACCTCTGGTTTGAGTGAAAGTTATTATAAGAACGACCCCTGAGAATGATCAATCTTTTAATTCCTTGACGGTCACCTGGTCATAACCAAAATATAGGATTCATCAATGAAAAGGATAACAAAGGATTCCCAAACCAAAACCTAGCCTTCGAGACATCAAACACTACTCAACCGGGTACTAGGTTCGACCCCGAGGCCCTAGGCTTGAATCCCCAAGCTAAAAACACAATTCTGGCCAAAAATGCCCTGATGGGCCGCGGCTCACCTCCCTGACAGAGGCATTTTTACCCCAGAAACCACCTTAGACCGCGGCACACCATAGACAGGCCGCGGCTCATTACGCAAAACAACAAACACCAGCTGAATCTTCCCCGCATTTTCCCTTGGAACCAAAGCTTCAAACCAGTTCCAAACCTCTTCCAAACATTCAATTTAACCCCTAAACAACATCTATATCAAACCCCCACAAGTCCAAACTATCATCAAGAAATCATAGGCTGAAAAACTAAAGGAAAACAAAGTACAAACAGAAACCAATGGCTGAAACTCACCTCAAATTCGAGCTTGAACCTCCCTCAATGGCTGAACCAAGTCTACAAACCCATCCCTTTGATTTCCTAGCTTGAAACCCCACTTTGAGCTCAAAACTCCAAAGAAGAAAGG
This sequence comes from Humulus lupulus, assembly GCF_963169125.1. NCBI lineage: Eukaryota > Viridiplantae > Streptophyta > Magnoliopsida > Rosales > Cannabaceae > Humulus > Humulus lupulus. The sequence goes on along the minus strand of NC_084794.1, from coordinate 285,012,182 downwards.
GAAGGAATTGATGCACGGGAAGGAGAAAGAGAAACCCTGTTTTTGCTCTGTTTTTCTACAGCCATCTAAGGTCATATAAATCCAAACTCAAATGACTAAAATACCCCTAAGTCACTTAAGGCTTCTGAAGTCATTTCAAGGGTAAAATTGGTACTTTCCACTTATCACGTTAATCATAATTAACGCTTCCCAATTCCCGCTAATCCCAATATTCTCAAACACCAATAATTCATATCCCGTTACCCTATAATTCCCGGTAACGCTCTAATCATTAAAACACCCCGAGACTCACCCCGAGACTCACCCCGAGCCCCGAGCCCCGAGCTTAAGCCTGTTATGACCAAACCGACAAATTATAATTAAAGATCGTCTCACGCCGAATACTCGAACCAATCCACATTATAATGTGGCCTCACAATATATATCATTCACATGCAAACAAATATACAATTATGTGGACCCACATGCATGCATCTAACATCATTTTATAATATAATTCTCATAAACATGCATAAATTCACTTAATGACATAATTAAACAGTTATGGCCCTCCCGGCCTACTAATCCAGCCATTAAACCATATTAGGGAATCCGGGGCATTACAATAGCACCCCATTAATTAAAAATATATATTTTCAACACTTTTTCTCAATATTTTTTTGGCATTTTTTTGTTAATATCAATAATTTTATTTTATCTTGTTTTCATATTTTTTTAAACAATGTATAATTTTTTGGGTTTATACATTTTTGACCCTGCGTTTTGTTCCATTACTTGTTTGGACCATGTGTTTTGACAAATTACTTTTTGGACCCTATGTTTTGTAAAATGATTAAAATAGAACCCTAAACTAAATTTTGATGAAGAAAAAATTGAATATAACAACACAGTTTTTAAGCAGAATGATTTTATTTTTGTTCTAAATAGTTAGTTTGGTAAATTATTTGTGATTTTAGTTAAGAAAACATTGACCAAAATCGAGTTTATGGTTCTATTTTAACCATTTTACAAAACATAGGGTCCAAAAAGTAATTTGTCAAAACACAAGGTCCAAACAGGTAATGAGACAAAACACAGAGTCTAAAAATGTATAAACCCTAATTTTTTAGGAAAAAACTCTTACTCTTTGACAAATTTTTATATATTTTTTGTTTAAAATTTTATTTTATTTAAATATTTAAAATATATATAATATACATTTTTTAGAATATGAAAAAAAAAAGAGAAAAATATGAGCATAAGTTGATAAAAATAAATATTATATATAATAAAAATGAGATGTCTTCATCAAACTTTTTGGTGGAAATATAGTCACCCTTATTTTTATTATTATTTAAAAATAAGCTTCAATTCCAAAGGTTTCCAATTCCATAAGTTCACCAATGGAATAAAAGTTCCACCGGAATCTCCATTCCTATAGAATTAATTCCTAAGTTTAAAAGTGTAAACCAAACACGTGAATTATAATCTCATTCCATTCCAACCTCCATTCCACCAAACCAAACATATATTTTGATGTATTGTTTTGGGTTAATATTATTTTTTTTTGTACAAATTAATTAAAAAAAAGTAAATATCACTTTAGGTCCATATTTTATACCAATAGTATCACTTAGGGCCCCACTTTTAATTTTGTAGCACATATGTCCCCATTACAATTTTAAAAACATTGAATTTAATGAGAAATCTATAATTTCTATAAAAAAAATATAGATAAACCTCAATTATTTACACTTGATTAAGGTTCAAACAATTTATTTCACGCACCTGCAACAATTGTTTTGAAATTCTGTATTTTATGATTACCAAGTGATTAGAGTAAAACAACTTAATTAAATTGATCCCAGAGATGTTAGCACAATTGATACGAATGTTGGGACAGAAACAGAAAAATAGGTAAAAATCAACACAACGAGAATTTTTACGTGGTTTAGAAATCCTTTTGGATAACCTACATCCACGGGGCCACGCCCAAAGAATAAACCAATTAGTAAATAAATAATGTGTACAAAAATATTGACTTAAACAATGTAAGACTCCATCTTAAACTATTGTCGCAATCTTGTTGCACTACTCTCTACGAATTTGGTTTTGATGAAACATGATTATCTTGAAATCCTTTTAAAGAATAGTGAGTGCTTTCTTCCTCCCGAAATGAGTCTTTGATTAAATCTTCTCCCGAAGATCCTTAGAAATACGTTCACAAGAGATACCACCTGTTTATAAGGAACAAGGTAGATATATGTGTTAGGATTAATGCCCTAAAAGCATGTAAAGACATTTTATTGGTTTTTAAATAAAAGTACAATTTTATTATATTTGAGTGTTATAATTATTATTTGAATTAATTATATAATAATATCAAGAAAATTCTCTATTTATTCATGAGAATATGATCTTGTATTAGTACGAGAGAATTAAGATCATATATAGTAAATAAAATAGTCAGTAACATATTAAAGTAAGGAATCTTTAATGTGATTACTAGTACGGTTTGCTAAGCATGCGAGATGCAAGTAATAAAGATTTGAATTACTGATATGGATAGACATCTTAATAAATGTGTTGTATATAATAAATATCATATATGATAGGATTGATGAGAATTAATTGTCTTTATAAACTTTTCGTTTGACGCAAATATTTAATTCTTATCATAATAGATGATCATTTGTAGATCAGTCTAAATCCTTAGTATTCATGAACTCTTGGTTATGTTTATTGGATCTTTTGATTCACTCGTTAAGGTCTCTTAGAATAATGAGACTAGTGACGTTTGTTTTGGAGATTCAATATCATGGATGGCTAGAAACATGAATTACAATATTGGAATCCATGCTTTCCTAACAGATCGAATATTGGTTCCCTTAAGGGTTGATTCTGGAACTGAATAGTTATTGAGCTCAAATCTATAATTAGATTATAGATTAATTATTCGCTAGTGAATTAATGGTACTTAAGGATCAAGAGGTAATTAGAAGGGTAAAAAGATAATTTTGACTAGCTCTAATTAACGAACCAATAATGGATGACAGAACTACATATATTGATTATATCAATAGACTACTAGAGAAAACTCTGTAAATATAATTCTATAAATACTTAGACTGCAATTCCATATTTATAGTGGAGTAATCATGGAATTAATAATTAAGATTATTAGATTAAAGAGTTTAATTAATAATCTGGTTTATTGGAGCTTTGTATTATAGGTCCATGGTCCCTAGATCACTTCTGTCCTACACTGTCAAGGGTAAGTGTTTACCAAAAAACGGCTACTGATGACGTGGCAAGGATTTCTCACACATGGTTGACACGTGGCAGAGTCGAAATAAGGATGCGCTGTTCACTTATCGACCAGCTCCCTGATGCCTTATCAAACCTCACGATTAGATGGGACCAGGCTGGTCGTATGCTTCAGTTTATTTCCTTAAAAGATTGTAATCTTATAATAACTACATTGATTATTTCCTCTTTATTGCCTTGATACATAGATATTAAGGATAGTCAAGGCCCATTGGCCCATGTAACCCCCCTTGAGTCTATAAATATGCATGAGAGAGCTTAAGGAGGGGACTTTTGGTCTTTTGAATCTTTTTGCTGAATACTAAGAGAGAGCACATAGTGCGATTATCCATCCTCTTGTTGTAATTCTCCCAAGGTCTGTGAAACTCAAAAACCCTAGTTCATTGATCACGGGATTGGAATTTAATATTAATAATAGCACTAAGTGGACGTAGGTCATTACCATTCATTGGGGCTGGACCACTATAAATTATCTGTGTCTATTCTTTACCATTAGATTACATTCTTGATTATTATCTCATTTCTTGTCGTATTCTTGACTTTGTATCGTTGGCCAAATCGAGGTTCAACAGTGTTATACCCAGATTTCGAGCCATGGTAAATATGACCTCGAAAGTTGGATTCGCAACAAATGGTCTCGTAAGGATTGAAGTATGCTCCTGGATTGTATATCGAGCCTGCAAAGTACGATATATGACCTCGAATATATGAGCTCGAAACGATCTCGATCTCGAAAGGTAGTTCTGAGAACACACTCATCTTCGGGGACGACTTCGGATCGGGGGTCTTGAGCTAGATGTACGTACGATCTCGAAAGACACGTGATCTCGGGAGATGCCATTAGCTCGAACAATGACGTGAGACCTGAGATGCTAAAGCCTTAGAGATACGCGATAATCACCTTGAATATTTACAAGTGTTATAAATATGAGATGTAATCCTCATTTATTAATGTAAATCCCCAAGAATCGTGGGATATTATTTGGTCAGTTATGCGTTTCCTGGTCTTCAGGAACGTTTCCTTTTATATCTGATTATAGGCATTTAAAGCCATTTATTTTATTCACAAAAGAGTAACTACCCAAAATATGTGGGATAGTATTCTGCATCCTTCTCTATAAATAGAGAAGCCATGCACCATTGTAAATGACCGAAATTCTGATCCTTGAGAGAAAACTCTGGAGAATTCATGCTAAAGAATTTTTCAGAGATAATCTTAAGATTAATAACAGAGACTCGTGGACTAGGCAGATTTAACTGCTGAACCACGTAAAAAACCGTGTGTTTGATTTGTTTGTTTCGTTTGGCCATTGTCATTCATTGTTTTTGTGCTCTTCTTTTATTTGTTGACGAAAAACGGCGTCAACAAACAGTAAGGATGTCAAAAGAAAAATTTGTTAAAAGAATGGACTAAATTGCAAATGAATTAATTTTTCAGGACAATGAAATAATTATTTGATAATTATGGGTAACTGATTTACTGTGAATTGATTAATTATTTAACTATATACTTTTTATTTTGAAAAACTATAGGTTAAAATTAATATTAATCTTGTTTAGATTAATATAAAGAGAGAAAATAATAAATGTTTTATTTATATTATGATATTTATTTATTTAATTTATAACCGATATTTTAAGATAAAGTTAATTTTGAATTAAGTGATATTTATTTTGGAATAAATATCTTGTCTTAAAAGTTGATTAAATAAACAAATGAGAAAATTAGGGCAACCCTAATAGGACTGGGCGACACACACTGTATAGTACAATGTGTGACGTCTAGCATCAGAGTTTTTTATCCCTGAGATTTGAATTTTGAATTTCAAATAAATTTGTTTAATCAATTATTTAATTATTCTTTTTTAAATATGATTTAAATAGATAATTAAATGAAACTATCGAATCAGTTTTGATTTGAATTAGATTTGAATTAAATAAATATTATTTAATTAAATTAAATATCTTTATAAATCGGATATACGTGATATTCAGAATGTGTTGACGTCGTTTTTCGTCAACAGTGAAATAAGAGCACGAAAACAATGATTGGTTATGGCCAAGAAAAATATGATAACACAAATGTGATTTTTTACGTAGTTCAGCAGTTAACTCTGCCTAGTCCACGAGTCTTTGTTATTAAAACTTAAGATGATCTCTGGAAATTCTTCAAGAATAAAATCTTCAGAGTTTTCTCTTAAGATCACAAAATTTTCCTCCTTTACAATGGTGCATGACATCTCTATTTATAGAGAAGATTTCAAAATACTATCCCACATATTTCAGGAAGTTATTCTTTATATGCAAATAAATTTAATGGCGTTAAAAGCTTGTAATCCTATATACAAGGAAACGTCCCCTGAAGATCAGGGGGCGTATAACTGAACAATTAATATCCCTTGATTATAGGGGATTTATAGCAATCAATGTAGACCGCGTCTCTCATTGATGATTCACTAAGATATTCAAAGTTATTATCTTATATCGCCAATGCCATATTCACCCAGGTCTCTCATTGACTTTCGAGCTATATCATCTTCCCGAGATCATGTAACTTCGAGCTTATACCTGTGTCAGGCTCGGAGTCCCTGATCCGAGGCCACCCGAGAACAGACGTACTTCGATGTCTATCCTTCGAGCTTGTGAGGATCTCGAGGCTACCATCTTCGAATTCGTCTCTGCTTCGCAGGCTCGATGCCTGGGTTGCGGACACGTTCCAGACATTACGAGTCCATTCATTACGAATCCAGCTTTCGATATCACAATTCTTATGGCTCGAAATCTGGGTGTAACAGAATGAATAATCAGACTTTCTCTCTCAAAAGCGATAGTTTTCTCTAAACCTGAACTATTCTATACATTATCTCTGACAAAACTCTCTAAATCTCATGCGTTGAATACATCTAGGGAGTCACATAAATCAACTTTTTGAATCTTACGTGCCCACACACGTCCTTGTGTGTTTGAGGATTGGTTTGGAAGATTAGGGTGTAAGATCTCATAATACTGAATAGGAAGGTCGTTGGTTTATACAAAAAGACTCAAGGACACTTGATAGGCTACAAGAGGTAATTCCTGATCTATTCGTATGTGATTTAATATTTCTATATGTGTATGATCCTGGTTGGTATTAATATTTATTAAAATGAGTCCATATATTCCGCTGCGTACCTTTGATTTAATAATTTAATACCAACAATATGGACAAGTGCACTAAACACACACACAAAGATTAAAGTGAACAACTTAATCTTTACAAAAAAACATTCATAAAAAATAACAAGTATTTACAAAATACAAAATGGAGGAGGTGATTTTTCCAAAGGCCTTGACAATGTATTTATAGCTCAAAAAAACATCCAAGGCCAACTATTCTGAAATCTTGCAATTAATACAAGATTATTGCAAATTTATTTGTTTGAAAAAAAATCTGTCAGCCAAGTTGATTCTGTTATGATGAAACAAGAAATTACTGAGTCAACATGATCATCAGTATTGACTGACTATAATGAATTTGGTTAATTTTCTTGACCAGGTTCATTTTCAAATATTTCTTATCCAGAATTACTCAATCCATGAAAATAATCACTCAAAATAAGTCAAATATATTATCCTTATCACAATATAAGATATGTGACTTTTCAAGAGCTCTTGCTATCTATTTATAGTTCTTTGTACATTCACAAGAGACTCTCTTACAATATGGAGCAATATTATAAGGAAAAAATATGCCAGCCTATCTGATTCTGTTTCTACAGATTGAGCATCCGAGTGGGTAGTTTCTGCACCTGGGCAGAATTAAATCTAGATTCATTTGAAAAAATAAATCACATTCAAATCAATTGTTATCCTAAAAATATGTGGTTTAATTTGCACAAAATCAACATAATAAGATCATATCTCCAATTATTTTAATTAACATAATAAAAATCATTTTAAATAGAGATGAGAGTTAAAACTTTTACAACTCAGCAATGAATCATACACGATTTTTACAACACATAAATTCCAGTTTTAATTCATAGAAATCACGAGTAAATAAAATAAATGGTCTGTAAAAATAGAGTTTATACCTTTTTGGATCTTGTGTTTTGTCCTATTACCTGTTTAGACCCTGTGTTTTGAAAAATTACTTTTGGGACCCTATGTTTTGTAAAATGGTTCAAATAGAACTCTAAACCCGATTTTGATCAAAGTTTTCTCAACTAAAATTACAAATAATTTACCAAACTAACAATTCAGAACAAAAATAAAATCAATCTACTTAAAAACTGTATCGTTATATTCAAATTTTTCTTCATCGAAATTGTGTTTAGGGGTCTATTTGAACAATTTTACAAAATATAGGGTCCAATTTTTTTTAAAAGACTGGGTCCAAATAAGTAAGAAAAAATACAAGGTCAAAAAATGTATAAACCCATAAAAATATTTGCCAAACAAGATCTTTACATGTGTGAACTATGTTTTTTATGCATTAGATTATTCATAGTTTATTAAAAAATCTGTCATATAAAAATTGAGATTATAGCTTCTCTTTATACCGAAAATAAAAAAGAGCAATAATACTTCAAAATTTCTCTTAACTATTAAGGTTTGAGAAAAAAATATATTGCAGTAATGAAATGAGTACAAAACAAACAACTGATATATTACACAAATAATAATAAAAGAATGCTATATTGATTGATTGTTTTCCTTTAAATTTAATAATTTTTTAATAGAAACAATGGTGTAGGAACTAAATTATAGCATTCATTTACTAGAAAATGGGACCTATGTCCTACAAAATTTAAAATAGAGATCTAAAACACTTTCATTGAGTGTTCTACTTCATCCTTTAAAATATCTCATCAAAACACACCTTTTTCTATTTTCCTCTAAATTTTACATTATATCATACATCAGCTTCTTTATATATTTCTCTACATCATTTAAATATTATATCTTTAAACATATTTTATTACTTAAAGTAAAATAAAATAATTGAAAAATAAAAAAAATAATAATAAATATATACTAAATGGAGAGAAAAAGCTTATAAAGAAAAATAATAATATTAAAATATTATATAAAGATATGTAAATGTAGAGATGAATTAATTAGAGTTTGTGCATAACTATTATAAATATATGTATAAATAAGCTGATAGAAGATGTTTTTATGAGTTTTAGCTAAATATTATAAAGAAAGTGTATTATAAAATATATCACAAAAACATACATTTTTATAATTTACCTCAAAACTTTTACATTATACCATACATCTCCTTCTTTACATTATTTATATATTATATTTTTAAAAATATTTTATTCATTTTTAGAAATAAAATAATTAAACATAATAGTATCACACTCATATATATATATACAAAAGTTTATAAAAAAAATAATAAAATATTTATAGCTTGATGAATAGTATTTCACTACATATAAAGAAATACTATTCATTTGAGTAAAAAAAATATAACTTTACATCATCCAATAAAAGACTACTTAACTATTTTTTATCTATATTATAAATAATAACATATTTTAACTTATGCAATAAGTGCTCTAACTTATAATATTAGTATAAAAGAAGGAGCTCAATTGCTATTTGCCAAAAAAAAAAAAAAAAAAAGCAATTATGTCTCGAGTATTCATCAGAGACACGTGCGAGTCATGCGTTGCCCGCACACACTTTTGTAAAATTACAGATCAAACTAAACTGACACAATCTCTCTCTCGGCCTCCACAAGATTCTTTCAAGACAGGGGCTGAGAGCGTCTTCCCCACGCGCCGCTTCTATCGACCGGCCATTCCTCCTCCACGCTCCCTTTCTCTGTGTAGGTACGATGTCTCGACGACCCTGTTCATTTGACCTTGTTCGTTAAAGCAATTTGCTTATGAGTACGGAAAAACGAAAGAAAAAAGAAGAAGAAATTTGAAACTAGGCTATCTCCGCTTAACCTTGTGATTTTGAGACTAGAAATTGTAGTAGTTGATACGGAGGTACCCTAGAATGTACTCGTGAAAAAAGAAAAAAAAAGATCTTCTTTTTAATATTCTTTGAAATAATGTTAATAATTGAATGGAATTTGTTCGAATGAAAAATGAGTTCAGAGTTTGTAATTACAGTCCTTAACTGATTTACAAAATTGCCCAGAATTCTTCCGTTCCGCCACTTCTTCACCATTATAAAATTCCTCAATAATTTTTTGGCCGCCATTTTTGTTAATGCAACATCAAATTTTAGTGCTTTGCATTTCAACTTCTAATTCTATATACTGTTTTCAGGGTTAACTAAATTTTATGTATTTACATATATTTCTGTCTGTTGCAGTTGCAAGGAGAAGGCCTGACTATAAAGCTTGACCCTTGAACACCTGTGGGCTGAAGATTGTCCTTGTTTTTTTTCCTTCCATTTTTGTTAAAATGGTATGCTTCATTGTTAGGGACTTCGTCTTCCTTAATAAGTAATCGAATATCATTTTTATTATGTATTTCTATGTCTGCAGGTGGATTTTACAAACCCTTCAAGCAGTAAAATTTCCTCTGATCAGGAACACCAAGAGGCTGTCATTCCCAAGGATGAAATTTTAGATTTTGACTTTCCATCTCAAACTGCCTTCCCCACGCATTTTGGGGTATACCCTCTTTCCCGGATACCCCTATATACACATATACTGTATATTGTTCCATTTGTTAAAAGATAGTGCTGCAGATGTTTTCCTTATCTATTCCTTAACTTCCTTGTCAAATTCCAGGAGAATGTTGCAAGTTCGTCTGGAAGCAATGCACGATCGTCCCTCATTGGGATGGGATTCCGACCATCTCTTGTTGACGAAGTGATTTTGGAGAAGGGTAAGTTATTTATGACACTGAAGTTTATCTTGCTTAGAATGAGCTGGGCTTGTTGGAGTGAACTATGGAATTATCATGTTGCAGGACTGAACATATTGCACTGAAGTTTTCCCTTTTTTTTTTCTTCTTCTCATTTAAATCACTTTATATGCATGTAGATTCTACAATTCCATTTTAATGTTGGTGTTTTTACTGAAATTTTAATGGCTGCTGCTTAATCTTCTTAAATTTAGGAGAAGACGATGTTGAATTGCTATTGGACACACTCTTTGCTTATTCAGTAAGTGAAGGTCATTTTTTTTTATTAAACCTATACAGCAAGGTTTAAAACATTTTAACATAGAGAAATATAGTTTTTCTTCTAGCTTGTGAATTCATATCAGGAGAAGGTGAAGCTTTTTCTTTAATTATGCTAATAATTAACTCTCTTGGAATGGACAGGATCCTCAGAAAGCAAACTCTGCATCTTCAGATTCTTTGGATAGTTTATTTGGTGACAAAGTTGTAAGCAGTCCACCAGAAGTATCCACTTTCTTTCAGCCGAAAGAGGTATTCAATATTCAGAATTCTACTTGTGCCTCCTTATTTGTGTAGAATACTCAGAACTGAGTCTTCAATATGGCAGGAGCCTGACTTACCCATTGGAGTCGCTGAAGAAAAAACAGCTTCCTTATTGATGATGAAATTTTCTGTAGATGAAGTTAAATTTGCAATGAATAAGCTCGGTATGTTTATTTTGTAGACAATTTTTGGCATAGCATTGTAGTTATCTTATTGTTCTCCGCTCTCGCCACCACTTGACCAGCTTACTGATACTACTAATTGAATTTCATGGCCTGGTCCTTGTGTTTCTTTCTGCCATATGTTTAAAATTGCTCCTATTCCATATTTTATCAACACAACATATCAACATAGCTTTAGTTGATTTCAATTAGTTGCATATCAGGTCCAGATACCCCGATTGATGAAATAGTGGACTTCATTGCTGCTGCCCAGATAGCTGAGAAGTTTGATGAGGAAAATGATGATACAGATCATCAAAGAGAAGAGAAAAATGAGGTCCTGAATGATTCTTGCATTAAGTAGTAATACACATCTTTGGATGTTGGGGAATAGTAGTGTGCTTGCTGGCTAGAATTAATGGCTTGCTTACTCTGTTTCTTTCTTTCAGGATTTAAATAACGAAACTTTGTTTGGCACTATGGATAAAACACTTTATTTGCTTGAGATGGGTTTCTCTGAGACTGAAGTTTCTTGGGCAATCGAAAAGTTTGGTGAGTTCTTTTAATATCAGTTATTTTCCATGACAGAATGGGGAAAGTTGAACATAATATCTAATAATGTTTGAAATTAATTAACTGTTTATTTGTGAAAGGGTAATGGTAACTAGTCATTTTCATCTTATTAAAATCTTTTTAGAATCGGCTATGCTAATTTAAATTTTGACTTATTTAATTTATTCTACCTTTTGGTTATTGATCATATATTTTTTTTTCTTCTTCCAGGTCCTGGAGTGCCAATCTCAGAGCTTGCGGATTCAATTTTTTCTGGTCAGAGTGCTGATGGCTGTTTTAGAGAAGATAAGGTTTAGATTAATTTTATTTTCAGTTATTTATGTCTGAATTTTCTTAGCTTATTAACCACCTTGCTTTCTGTAAGTCCTAGATAATTCTTTTCCTGATGGTTGGTTTGCATATTGCTCTCATTAATATCTAATGGTTTTGTTTCTCGAGTTTGAGATGTATACTAGGCTAGATTGTTATTGTTTTTACGTCTGAGGGTCTGTTTTGATTTTAATTCCAATAAATTCAAATAAAATTATTTTCTAATGGTTATACTCAGTGTGCTCAATTTTTGATTTTGCAAGTCGACTATATTCTAGATTTTTATTGGTTTACTAAACCGTGTAAAAATGGTGCAGCCCATGATTACTACTGGTGCAAATGGTTTATTCACCACAATCAATGACCGCACTTCTGCTTTGGCGAGAAATCCTGCACTTGGCTCGACAAGAGTGAAAACAGAGGCTTCTTCTTCATATGCAATTTCTCAACAGATGAATGCTAATGTAGACAGAGGCTTGGTGGGGAAGAGACCTAAACAAGAGCAGCTAGATGGTTGTTTTGATACTGTTCCTCAGTTCAGGCGAACAGAATATAATGAAAGTCATAGAGGGAAAAGGCCAAAACAAGAGTATGATGATGATTTCAGTACTTTCCTTGGCCCAACCTGGCATGAAGAAAAAGTTGACCATGACTTCACCAATCAGGCAATGCCTAACCCCAGTCCACGTAGGATTCTAAATGGAGTGGTGGCTAAATCTCCATATTTCTTGTATGCAAATCTTGGGAATTTATCTCACGACTCTTGGGTAAAAATCTCGAAGTTCCTGTACAACTTGGAGCCTGAATTTGTAAATACGCATTTTTTCTCGGCTTTGAGTAGGAAAGAAGGCTACATACACAATCTCCCAACTGAAGACAGATTTCACATCCTTCCGAAGCCACCAATGACCATACAAGAGGCAATACCAGATACAAAGAAATGGTGGCCTGACTGGGATTCACGCAAACAATTGAACTGCATCAGCTCTGAAGTTAATGGTGTATCTATGCTGTGTGATAGACTTAGAAATACACTCGCCAACTCTAATGGAATGCTCCCATTTGAGCAACAAAGGAACATGCTTCATCAGTGTCGATCATTAAATCTCATGTGGGTTGGCCATAACAAGTTGGGACCTATCAGTCCTGAGTGTTTAGAAAGTATTTTAGGTTACCCTTCGAATCACACTCAAGCATATAGTAGTTTAATGGAAAGATTTCAATCATTGAAATATTGCTTTCAGACAGATACTTTGGGATACCACCTGTCTGTTTTGAAGGCGATGTACCCAGAAGGCTTAACAGTGTTGTCTATTTTCAGTGGAATTGGTGGGGCAGAAATTGCTTTGCACCGGCTTGGCATTCGTTTAAAAAGTGTTGTATCTGTTGAGACTTCTGAAACTAAAAGAAGGGTTCTCAAGAATTGGTGGCAGAGAACTGGACAACGTGGTGAGTTGATGCAAGTTCAAGATATTCAGAGGCTAACAAGTAGCAGGCTTTCAAGTATGTTTGATAAATTTGGTGGTTTTGACTTTGTCATTTGTCAAAACCCATGCACTCAATCTTCAGGTTCAAAAGCCGCCATTGATGGCGACACTATCACCGGATTCGACTTCTCGCTGTTCTGTGAGTATGTTCGGATTCTCCAATGTGTAAGGACTGTGCTTGATAAGAAGAGGTGACCAACTTAGTTCTGTATCATGAATTGTGTCAGTCTATTTGTTTTAATGAGAAAGCAAATTAGTATTTATTTGCTTAGGCCTTGTGGTATTGGAAAAGTAAAGGGTTAAAGAGGCATATATAAAACTTTTTTTGGGAGGCTTTGTTGTCCCCAAACTTTCTGTCCTGCCACATTGGTCTTTTTTTTTTCTTTTTTTTTTTTTTTATAGAAGAAATCTAATTAGTATTTCACTGAGTCTATAACGTTTCAATTTTGTTGTTCGTTTTTTTTTTCCGGAATAAAGTTTAATAATAATAGTAATAATTGGCCAGGACATGAAATTAGTAGGGATGCACACTGGCGGAGAATTAGCGGGGAGTGATCCTCCATTTCTATTTATATTTCTAATTCCCGTTCTTAGTAAATTATATGTAAATTAAAATATTGTATAATATTTATTATTTAAAATATTAAACAATATCCTAATTAAATTTAAAAAATTAAAAAATTTATTAATATACTACAAAAACACATAAATAAAGATATAAAAACACATAAACAAAAAAATATAAAAATTTAAATAGGGCTCTGTTGGGGCGGGGAGTGCTATCTCCATCCTTGCTTCATTTAACATTCGGAAATTGAAAGTTATCCCCACCCTGTTCCTCATTTAGATGGGGATTCTTCGCCCCATTAGGGTCAGGTCCCCGCAGGGCCAATCCCCATGAGAAAAATATGCATCCCTATAAATTAGCACAAAAAGCCAATTTTAAGTTTATTTCAGGCCCTCTCCAATCCTACTTCAAATCTTACTTTATCTTTATTTTTTAACAAAAAATATTTTTTAACCCAACTTCAACTTTATCTTTAAAATAAAGTTAGATTGATTTTGGCTTTGTTAATGAAGGAATGCTATTCATTTAAAGTCAATGTTAAAATATTTAAAATACCCTTCATAATTATCTTCAATTATAACTCTTATATAATATTTTATAATTTAATTATTAATTTTTATTAGTATAATTATATTTTATTTCTTAATTTCATATTTATATTATACTAAAATTTTAAATAAAAATAAATATAAATAAACTAAAATTAAAATACCAATAACATTTTTAAAGAAATTGAAAAAAAAAATTAAAATCTTGAAACAACAACACAATTACAAAATTTAAAATAGGAAATGAAATCAACAACAATTACTACTATTACTACCAAAATGTAATGTTTAATTTAAAAAAAATAGACTTTTTAATTTTTATAATGTAGCAAGTTAAATTAGTTGCAAATTTATAAATTTTTGTTACTTTATATATAAATTGATTAATATTTAATTATTCTTGTTAATATCAATAATTATATAAGATCAATGTTTATTTATTAATTAAATTGTTTAATGATGATGAAAAAGAATAAAAAGAAGAATATTCTTTTTGAAGTCAAATTTGAAGTAATGGGTTGGAGATGAAGAAATAATTTGAAGTAAAAAAAGTGATAAAATAAAATTGAAGTTGATTTAAAATAGTGTTTGGATTGGAGATGGTCTCATATTAGGATTTTTTTTAAGAATTGTCCTATTACTTAGGGATTACACCATTTTACTTACATTTAATAAATATTAAAATACTACATGAATTTGGGAAATTAGTTCAAGAAATATATATAATTAATGTAATTTTAATCAAATTTATTTATAATATTATCTAATTATATTTTATTTTAACCACATAAAATATTTGATAATTTTCTAAAAGTTAATATTATAATTTAAGAATGACAAATATTTAAATAGTTTCAATTAATTAAAAACCTAACAATTTTAAGACGTTAATATTTATTTTCTTCATTTTCAATTAATGAAATAAAAATATATATTTTATTTTAGGTTTCTAATAATTAATTAACTATTTAAATATTTTTCATTCTTAAATTATAGTTTTGATATTAAGAAAAATAATATTAATTTTTTAATATATTAAATAGTTTATGTAGTTAAAAATGATTTTCAACTCACTTTTATTGAGTGGTTTGTTTTCCTCATGGGATAAGTTCCCTAGGCACAAGATTTTCCACAAGTTTTTACATTATTTTCACACCATTGGATAAATATGATCTAATGGTCATAATAATAACAACTGTCTATATAAATTAAAGTCATAATTAGAGAACTTCAAAATCTTCCAGCCATCATCGTTCTTTTTTTTAGCAAACTTCACTCTTTTATCTTCTTCACTCTCACACAACCAAATCTCTCCAGACAAAATTTTTGATTCTCAAAAAACAAAAGGACATTGTTTATGGATTTTCTTAGATTTTAGGCCACATTAAAATTCTGATCTTATTTATATTTTTCTCCTTTTTATTTTTATTTTTTATATTAGAGTTAGTGGATATGATATAGGAATAGGTTGCTACAATACTCAATCTATGCTTCGCTTTTAATGTTCCAACATTCTCATGCCATTCTAGAAGGCAAGATACTTAAAAGCAACTCACATACACTAAAAGATCAAAATTTTATTTTCCCTTATGAAAACAGAGCTTGTTCCCATAAACTAATATGAGAATTGATCATTTGAGTTTGAATGCCTTCTCCATCAAATTAGTTTTTTTTTTTAATTATATATAATAATATTATTAGAAATTGACAAAAACACTTTAGAGGGGAAGAATTTGAACTGCGCTAGACTCAAAGTTGTTGGTGATGTTTCTAGGTTTATTCACAATAGTGTTTCCCTTCCGTATGTGAGGGCGATATTTACTCTTGCATTTGTTTAGGTGTAAGGAGAGAGATGGGGTTGAATGTTTGGTCGGGGTCCAATCGAAGGGGAAGGGGTGACTGGGGATGAAAGGACAGGGGTTCGAAAGGATTACACTGAGAGGAAGGGTTGTCGCACGGTGGTCAGCAGTGACAGGCCAAAGACGCAATCTGGGCATTTCTCTGTTCCTGATTTTTTGGAAGTAATTCAGGATTCAGTGGTGATTGGTTCCTGTAATTCTTGCCTCCCATTAAAGATAATTTATAATAGATTGCTGGCAGACCTTTCGATTAAGGAGTTTGGAATGGGCAACACGTGCTCTGGCATTGAAAATGTGAAATGTTTTATGTCTAACACATGCCCTTATGGGAAATTTCAATTTTCTTTTTCAGCTAATTGTTGGGGTTGGGCTTTGATATTGGAGAGTGGGCCTTGTTCATTAAAAGTGGATGTTAGCTTTTTTAGGGCTCTCTTCAATCCAAGTTGGGTAGTTAAAGGATTGGGCCAGCGTGTTTTGGACCAGTCTGCTTCAGATCCTAGTTTGGGTATCCTTCGGGGTGTTAGACCTAAGGCCATGATAGCTTCTTACAAGGAATTATCAATTTTTGGGATGATACGGTCCCTCAGCCTCCTCCTAGGAAACACAACATTTTGGTTGAGCAGGTGGATGAGAATGATTCGGAGTTAGAAGCAGAGACGTCTGGCTGGAAAGTGTATTCTCGAAAGCCTCCTCAAAGTTGTGTAGTAAGTACCTTTCTTTTAGAAGAATAGGGATAGCGGTCGAATTTCAATGAGATTGCTCTGGAAGAGGATGATTTTATCTATCCAGTGGTCGATGAGCCTGAATCGGGCAACTCGGAAGAAGAAGATGTGGATGTTGATTTTGAAGGTGAAAGGGTGGAGGGGGAAGATAGTGTGGTTCATGTGAGAAGTTTGTGGAATGAAGGAAATATTGAAGGAGGCCAAGAGGTTAGTAATGTAAATAAAGGTCAGTGCGAGAGCCAGATTTTGGACCAGGCCAAGTCCTTGATTGTCAAGGAGGGTTAGCAAGGTAGGCCAGGGGATAATAGTATTGTTGTGAGAGTGGAAGAGGATAAATTGAATGAGTCTTCCAGATTTCTCAATGCCATGGATTCTTTGGGTATCTCGTTGTATCCAAATGATTTGGGGGAGAAGGAGAAATGAGGTTCCATAAGTCTATCTCAGAAGAGCTATCGTGAACTATGGAAATTGAGTTTCAATGTTAATTATGATAAAAGAAACTAGAGAGTTGCGGGGTACCATAGTGATTTATGAAGATTTTGTCTTGGAATGAGAGGGGGTGTGGCAACAAAAAAAAAACGGAAGGCGATTAAATATTCCATTTGTGAAGTTAATCCAGATGTAATCGTTCTTCAAGAGGTGAAAAAGGAAACAATAGATAGGAGGTTCGTGGTAAGCATTTGGCGTTCTAGGTTTAGAGCATGGTTTATCAGCAGGCTTCAGGTTGATCGGGAGGTACCTTAGTGGCTTGGGATACACGGAGTGCCTCTATTATTGATTCTTTAGTGGGGGGATTTCTCAATTTCTGTTTGTATTGAGGTCGAGGTGAAGGATCCCTGGTGGTATTCTGGTGTGTATGGGCCTGTTGTGTATGGAAAAAGAGATAGTTTTGGGGATGAAATAGCAGGTCTAAGTGCTATTTGCGGCGATAACTGGTGTGTGGGGGGTGCTTTTAATGTGGTAAGAAGAGTTGATGAGAAAATGAACAGTGAGTCTAATACTAGGAGTATGAAGATGTTTGATGCACTGATTAGAGAGTTAAAATTAATTGACCCCAAACTTCATAATGGTCGGTTCATAATAGTCGACATGACCTAACCGTCTAAGTTAGGTCATGTCGATGTCGTGCACCATCAGCGTCAAGAAGCTTCAATAATGCATAGTAATTGGTAAAAATAAATTACTTTATAATGTCACTTTGAAAAATCTAATTTTTTGTTAATTTTTTACAAAATGATATTTGTTTAGAATTCGCATAATGTCAAAAAATTTCAACATGATATCAATGGTGTTTGGAATGTCATTTTGAAAAAAATTAATAAAACAAGACTATTGTAAAAAATAACTATAAAAAGAAGAATATTTTTCCTAACACCGTTTTAAATAAATATAAATTGCAATTCCCATATTATTAAATATGACATATAAATGCCACAAAAAATAAATAATGAACACTGCAATTCTCATATTTATTTTGTTTTAAGAGTAAATGATAAAAATAGACCATTTTATAATGTTATTTTCCAAAATTGAATTCTTTTTGATAAATTTTTATAAAATGGTTTCTGACTGGAATATGGAGAAGGTATCACGCTATTTGAAAAGAGGAAATTAGATTGTGTGCCCAGTTTTATAGTGTTATATATTTTTACCCATGTTTCAACTTTTTTTTATTTATACCCAGTTTTTTAATCAGGTTTCCCATAATACCCTTTTATAAAACTTAAGTTCTCTCCATTTTTTCCCACGTTCCCTCTCCTTCATTATGTTTTCAAAGTGTTCATTCCGAGGCCCCCCCGATCACCATTGCTTTCTCTCTGCCGAGCCCCCCCCCCCCCCCCCGATCACCATCTTCAACATTCCTCTGTCTCCAGCGTCGAAACTCACCCCCCATTCTAACGGCAACGCCAGAGCCCATTGCTTGAAGTTCTTGTCCAAGTACAGACCCGTTCTTCTTTTTTCAAGTACAGAGTCGTTCTTGTTTCTCTTGAGGTTTGTTTGATTCTTTCTCCCCATTGGTTTGATGAAAGTTTCATTAATTTTTGTATGAATAATTTATGTTCTTATATAGTGTTTTTATTTTTTGTTTTGATGAAAGTCATCATTGTCTGAGCCGCTCACCCTGTGCAATTGATTGTTGAAGCTTGATTTTCTTTAGGTATGCAAATGAGTTTTGTTTAATTCTTTGCACCCCATCTGTTCGATGAAAGTTCTATTAAATTTTGTATGTATATTTCATGCTCTTATATAGTTTATCTTGTAGTTAGGTATGTAAAATAAGTTGTTTAATATGTGGCACTCCATTTGTTTGATGAAATTCCTCATTAAACATCAAATGAAAAATTTCCCTTCTTATCTAGTGTTTTCATTGCTTGTGTTTATTTTGATGAAAATACTCATTGATGTTCATTTTTTTTAATAAATTTTCTCTTGGTTTTGTATTATGTATACACATTTATGTGTATGGGAATGTATAGGAGTAGTACTACTCATTTGTGTCTTTGATGAAAAAGCAAAGTATCAATAGATAAATTGATGTTTCTATCGTAAAAATTAGACGGAGTACCCATTGTTAGAGGACATCTTTAATTTTTAACCAGATTTTAAAATTCTTTCATTTATCCTCAATTGTGGCAATAAATGAGATGGAGTTGAACCAGAATTGGACAATGAAGGTTGTTATCAGGTAATAATGTGAAATTAAGGCACCATCTAATGGAGAGAGTAGATAGGCAGTTTGGGAAAACTTCAACATTTGCTTTTGTCATGGACCATTCCTTCCATTTTGACATTTATTGCCAATTATAGTAATAAAGTAAATCAAAATGGTCAGCTTCTTCTTCAAATCTGAAACATTTGTTTCCCATAGAGTAGTCAGCATCTTTAGATAAACAAGACCAGTACATCGTCAACTTAAATACAATGTAGGTAATGCACCCCAAAAATTGCTCAAACTCATGGCCTTTGTACTACTAAGATGATACTAAGAGTTATACATACTTAGTTTTGAAAGTAAAATTCTCTGGAAAAGTCCAGGAAATGCACACCAGATACCATCTGTACCATCTAACTCAAGTGGCTTTCCAATCTTTTCAACCAATATGCAAGCATTCTGAATAATTTTCTCCCCAGTTTATGTAAGCACTCCAGCCATTTCCATATAGTACCATATTGCTCTTGTATAAGACCAAGAAAATCACTAGCAAAAAGTATATATATTTTGTAGTTGGGAAACAAAGAAAATCGCTAAAACTCCCTTACTCATGACATATCCATAAAATGAATTAAGAATGCATTTTCGAGTGAGTTGTAAAGAATGACATATCCGATGTAGCTGGCGTTAGAAATTGATTTAAAGTGAGGAGTTTTTTTTTTTTTTACCCTAAACTCCTAAGTAATGTTTTTAAGGGTAGAATGAGAAATGTGACTAATAACCCGAATAATATTGAGCTAAATATAATTATTAGCTAAGTTTGAGCATTAGAAAGAGTGAGTTAGAGTGTTTTTAGCACCAATTACATCTTTTCTTAAACGAACTGTATTAAAGGAATGTTATAATACAAATGAAGAATACATCAAAAGTCTTGAAAGCTTACCCCAGAACCATTGCATAAAACTTTATGAATCATCTTAAGATTGGGTGTCATATGCAATGCTTCCCATATTCTTATGTGAGAGATTACATTCACCAAGAAAATGACATAGAGCGATGATGATTGCTTCAGAGCCTCATCCTTAAACTCTTTTGATGCCTTGACTTTGAACTGAGTGGTATTTACACCCCCATTGGTACCAACCAGAGATAGAAAAGTCCATGACATGCCTACTCTTTGTAAATCACTAACATTTGCTGGTTTACCATTTGCTAGAACAAAAATGTCACCAGGAAAAGTCTTGTAAGATTCCTTGCCACCATTACTAAAGTTGTTTATCCAAGAATTAACTCGAACTTGGTATATATTTTTCCCATTTGGTTTAGCTTCTTCGAAAGACTTTACTTCAGCAAAAGGTGCTCGATGTATCATTTCCATACTTGAGTGCAATTCATCTCGAGTTTCTTCCAATATAGGGTTGACATAAGACCTCAAATAATGCTCAACTGATTGAAATGATGCAGGAAGCTTTTCCACCTAAAAAAATGAAGACTTAGTTTGTGAATTCAACAGATTCCGGCAAGTCTATAGCTATTGCTAACGCTAATTTTTCAGTAGTCGAAATGAGTATTATATCACAAGAAACATGTTGTAAATGATATTATTAAAATCCACACATGCACACAAAAGAAGTTTTGAGGATAATGACACCATTAATAATCCAATTTGACACAACTTAAACGAAAGGTAGGGAAAGAGATCTAGCAAGCTTAAAATTATACAGGGAACGGTAAGAAGGAAAACAAAAACAAACAGCAATGGAAAACTTTATTTATATAATTCTGAACTATAGTGAAAAACATTGAAAAATCTTATAATAAACATAATTTGATGTTTACACTGTATACACATACACACAAATAAAATTAAAAGGCTTTTTTATTTTTCCCTCCTTTTCTGAAGATTTAGGCAGACTCACCTACCTGATTGTAGCAGTATAGATGAACAGTGAAGACAAATAGTCAAAAACCCACTCAACCAAATTGTCAAAATCTCAATTCTCATCATAACTAATTGAAAGGTAAGAGAACTAAATGGAAAAAAAAACAAAAAAAATCAAAACCGAACCTTGTTGGTGAAAAGGCTATGATTGAAAACATCATTAAGAGACCAAGAAATTATAATGTCAGTAAAACCATCATCATCAGAAGCAGCAACAACAGCACTAGTTTTCTTCTTATCCTGAGATGTTGAGGAAGCTTTTACACCGATGTATCGTACTCTCTCGACCAGGTCATCATAAGAAAATACTGCTAAATCTTTCCGAAATGAGAGAAGGAGGGAAGGCGCGCTACAACTAACATAACAGCCAGCTGAAAAACGTCGATCCACCACTGGCTGGTGCATGTTCCTAGGTTCTTCTTTCATTTCTTGGAAATACAAAACAAAGCTAGCTTTCTTCCTATTTTGTGATCGTGAAGAGGAAGCAACAGCAGCAACTTTCTCCTTATTTTGAATTGGTTGAGAAGAAGAAGAAGCAGCAATAGCATTCTTCTTCTTTCTATTTTGAGATGGTGAAGAAGATTCTCCTTTCATCTTTAGTCTCTCACTTGCATTGACTTGAATAGTAGTAGTAGTAGAAGAACTAGTACTAAAAACTATCCTACAAGTAGGTATTTTTCAAGTTATATTAAAAAATTTGTTTCTGAAATTTTTTAAGGACCATATTACCTGTTGAGATTCTGTAAATAGATTTATGTAGGTGAGGCCTAGTTGAGTAAAGTTGAATGTATAAACATTTTAAATGTTTGTTAGCATTTCAATAAAGAATAGTTTGAGGGGGCAAAAACGCGAGCATTCTCTAGAAAATCGTAAGGATGAATACCAATTTTTAAAAGAAAAAAATTTGCAAATAGAAATGAAGAGAAACAAATTGAATGTCAAGTAGAAAATCATACTAGATTTGAGTAAAGGATTTGAAAGGCATTATAGAAGGTCTGATCTGTCCATCAATATGGTCAGATACATGGTGGGATGAGATTTTGGACCATAAAAGTCCATTGCTTTTTGCTAGTTCCTTCCAGCAACAGATGCATACTACTTGCCCTGTACGAGAGTATTGCCTTCACATTTACCAAAGTTACTTTTCTTGTGACCTGTCTCTATAAACTTCAAACTATAATCCCTCTGGTAGCAGGCTAGCTAAATATAAGCATATGCAGCCTCTTGTTTGTCTAATTCTCCTAGTGATTCATACACAGACAATGCCTCCCTAATGACATCATTAGCTAGCCTTGTAAAATAAAGATTGAACTTCTAAATTGGGCAATGAGTTTCAAAATAAAGAAATTGAAATTCTGAAAAGCTCATTGACTTGTAAAATGGCATGCAAAGTTGAGTGGCTAAAAAGTTAAGTGATTAATATGAGATAGAGTTTTTAAACCTTTATGCTTTATAGGTTGTGTTTTAGATTTTTAGCCAAGTGTTTTTCATTTTAAGTTTTGTAGTTTACATTTTGAAGAGTTATAGTTTAGATTTTAAGCGTTGCAGTTTACATTTTAAAGGGACATGATTTGGATTTTAAGTCTTGTAGTTTAAATTTTAAGCATTATTTTAAATTTAAACCACTAAGCTTTAAATTTAAACAATAAGGCTTAAAATTAGAACCACTTGCCTTAAAATTTAAACCGCAAGCCTTAAATGACTTAAAATATGATCAACTAAACTTAAATGGCATCAAAATTTAATCCCCAAGGTTTAAGTTTTAATCCTTTAGGCTTACATCATAAAAATACTCTTTTAATCTATATATTGTAATGTGTGTATCTAATACAAAATCTTTATAATTTTAAAACAAATGGCTTAAAATTTAAACCACAATTTATAAATTTGAACCATAAGGCTTAAATGGCATCAAATTTAAACTACAATATATAAATTTTTATCCATTTAGGCTTAAATTATAGATCAAGTATATTTAAACCTCTAGTTTTGAAATTTTAACCACTAAGTTTTAAATTTAAACCACAAGGCTTAAAATTTAAACCACTTGCCTTAAAATTTAAACCGCAAGCCTTAAATAGCTTAAAATATGAACCATCAACTTAAATGGCATTACAATTTAATTTCCAAGGTTTAAGTTTTAATCCTTTAAGTCTCAAGAGATGATGCGTTCAACAAACAAGTTCTAAACAGGAAGAAGTGGGGTCAAAAGCAAGGAATGATCATCCTTTCTTCTTCATAATTGACAAAATAAAGAATAAAATAGCTCAGCCAATCAAAATAAAGAATATAGCCAACTAGATTCAAGGTTTAAAATACAAAAAATATCATATTAAACTAAAGTCACTAGTTCTTAATTCTTTCCTAATTTTTTCTGTTCTCCTGTGGTATACACATAGGACAGTTTTGTAATTATGGTTCCTGCCATAAGCTGTTGAGTGCACATATCCATTTCTGTTGCTTGCACTGCTTCTACTGCTTGCCCTATCACTCTTGCAGCTACAGTTTACCAGAGAACATGAACTACAGTTCTTCATATACTGCCCGAGCTTCTTTTTGAGCCTTTTATCTTCTTTAACAACCTCAGATGCTACTTTCAATTCTCTAGTAGAAGATTTTGACTCAGAGTTTTGTCCCACCAACAATGTGTCTGTTGGTTCCTTAAAAATTTGCAAACCTTAGTAGATTAGTAATTTTTTTTTTGGTAGTGATGGCGGGGTTTGGGGTGAGGCTTTTTAGACTAGATTAGTAGGTATTGGACATATGGAGGTGGAGATTACACAAGTCATTTTCCAACTTCTATTTTCAACTTTAGGTGGGAAACAAACATAATAAAATGCCTGATGACACTTTCAACTCCTCATTTTATTCAGTCCTTGTTTTGCTCATGTCAGAAGTGGACATTTATTGTCATCCATGTTTGACTGTTAATGCCTCTATGGAATGGAATCTCTACCTAGACACACACTCAATCTCCTTCTGCTTCTTGCTTTGCCAGTGTAAAAAAAAACTCTCCCAATCTCATGAAAAATAAAATAAAACCCCTAAAAACCCTTCCCTCAATACTATCTAATAGATGGAGCCATACTTGAATGAAATCAACAGAATAAGAAGAAGAAAATGAAAAGGGAGAGGCATATATTAAGTTATTAGAACAAATATTAATACTAACTATGTTTTAAATTTAAACCCCTAAACTTAAAATTTAAACCTCTATGTTTTAAATTTAAACCACTAAGGTTTAAATATAAACCACTTGCCTACAACTTTAAACCACAATAAAAAAGGCATCAAATTTTGAACCACATGGCTCAATGGAATCAAATTTTGAACCACAACTCTAAATGGAATCAAATTTTGAACCACAATTTATAAATTTTGAACCCTAAGCTAAATGACATCAAATTTTGAACCCCAAGGATAAATATTATAAAATTTTGATACAAAATTTATGTATTTTTATCCAATCAGCTCTATTTATAATCCAAGTCTTTTTTACCCTCAATGTTTTAAATTTAAACCACTAAAGTTTAAATTTAAACCACTTGTCTTAAACTTTAAACCCCAAAGCTAAATGGTATCAAATTTTTATCTATTAAGCTCTTCTTATAATCAAACTCTATTTAACCAATTATTTTTAAATTTAAACCTAATTTCTTTATTCGTAAAAAATTTTAGACCAGAAGTTGTTATTGGCAAAAAAAAAAAAAAAATTATATATATATATTTTTTTAGGTGTGACTGTGCGCCGCGGCCCATATCAATTAGAGCCGCGGCGCCCAGTGACAAATAATTGCTATTTTTTGTTTCATTCTGAGAGCCGCGGCTCTAATGTCTAAAGGTTCTGTGCGCCGCGGCGGGGAAAATGGCACCAAATTTTAATCGCGATTTTAAAAAATTTATCTATTAAGCTCTATTTATAATCCAAGTCTATTTAAACCACTAAGCTTTAATTTTAAACTGTTTTGCTTTAAAGTTAAACCACTTACCTAAGAATGTAAACCTCAAACCAAATGACATCAAATATTGAACAACTAGGGTAAATGGTATCTAATTTTGATCTCAAAATTAAAATTTTTATCCATTAAGCTATTTTTATAATCCAAGTGTCTTTAAACAACTAAGTTTTAAATTTAAACCGTTAAGCTTTAAATTTAAACCCCTTACCTAAGAATTTAAACCACTAAGCTTTAAATTTAAACCACTAAGGTTTAAATGTAAACCACTTTCATAAAACTTTAAACCACAATGCAAATGGCTTCAAATTTTGAACCACATGGCTAAATGGAATTAACTTTTGAACCACAAGGCTAAATGGTATCAAATTTTTATCCATTAAGCTCTATTTATAATCCAACTCTATTTAACAAACTATGTTTTAAATTTAAACCCCTATGTTTTAAAGTTAAACCACTAAGGTTTAAATTTAAACCACTTGCCTACAACTTTAAACCACAATAAAAAAGGCATCAAATTTTGAACCACAACTCTAAATGGAATCAAATTTTGAACCACAATTTATAAATTTTGAACCCCTAAGCTAAATGACATCAAATTTTGAACCCCAAGGATAAATATTATAAAATTTTGATCCAAAATTTATGTATTTTTATCCATTTAACTCTATTTATAATCCAAGTCTCTTTTACCCTCAATGTTTTAAATTTAAACCACTAAAGTTTAAATTTAAACCACTTGCCTTAAACTTTAAACCCCAAGGCTAAATGGTATCAAATTTTTATCTATTAAGCTCTACTTATAATCAAACTCTATTTAACCAATTATTTTTAAATTTAAACCACTAAACTTTAATTTTAAAACCCAAACCTTTAAATTTAAACCTATTTTCTTTATTCGTCAAAAATTTTAGACCAGAAATTGTTAGTGGCAAAAAAAAAAAAAAATTATATATTTTATTTTTAGGTGTGACTGTGCGCCGCAGCCCATATCAATTAGAGCCGCGGCGCCCAGTGACAACTACTTGCTATTTTTTGGTTCATTCTGAGCGCCGCGGCTCTAATGTCTAAAGGTTCTGTGCGCCGCGGCGGGGAAAATGGCACTTGCCTAAAGGGTTTATAATCCAAGTATCTTTAAACAACAAAGTTTTAAATTTAAACTGTTAAGCTTTAAATTTAAACCACTTGCCTAAGAATTTAAACCACTAAGCTTTAAATTTAAACCACTTTCATAAAACTTTAAAGCACAATGCAAATGGCTTCAAATTTTGAACCACATGGCTAAATGGAATCAAATTTTGAACCACAAGGCTTAATGGTATCAAATTTTTATCCATTAAGCTCTATTTATAATCCAACTCTATTTAACCAACTATGTTTTAAATTTAAACCCCTAAGCTTAAAATTTAAACCCCTATGTTTTAAATTTAAACACCTTGCCTAGAAATTTAAATCGCAAGCCTTAAATAAATAAGATTAACTGATAAATTTGTCATAATTTAAAGATGATAATCTTCCATCTTTTATAACCTTTTTCTGTCAAATTCATCTCTCACTAATATCAATTCCTATTTTTCATAAATTAAATAGATAATAATATAATAAAAAACAAATGTACTATAATAAATGTATAAACATTCTTATCCACAAGTCCACAACGCAACAAATATGTATAACATTGCATCTTTATAGTCTTTAGTCTGCAACAGATAACAACAGTTCATGCTTTCATGCATAATGCACTATACTCAAGGACAATAATCAATCTCAATGATCATGATATGTATGCAATTCACAACTCAATGTTATCCTTATTTTAGAATTGGTTGGCTTTTACAATTCTTTCTATTATGCCCCAATATTCCGCAATTTCCACACTTGACTGTTCGAACATGCTTGGGAAATTATCTTGTTGATGGAATTCTTTTTTTCTTGGGACGTCCTTGTTTTACTTTGAATTTTGGAGCTTTCATGCTATCTCCTATAATTTCATCTGGGACACTCCAATCATCTTTATCTGGAAGAGGATTAATTGATCCTGCATATGTCTCTTTCAAAACAGAATTTTTATACCAATTTGAGCAAAATTTGTACTTTTCCAAGTACTTGCTTTCAATTG
Source organism: Humulus lupulus (assembly GCF_963169125.1). Classification (NCBI taxonomy): domain Eukaryota; kingdom Viridiplantae; phylum Streptophyta; class Magnoliopsida; order Rosales; family Cannabaceae; genus Humulus; species Humulus lupulus. The sequence goes on along the minus strand of NC_084794.1, from coordinate 284,984,576 downwards.
TTGCAATAGCATGTGCACATAGAATTCCCTCTAGTTGAAATTCATTACATGTGCACATATGTTGTTCCAAGTCGACAACAAACACTCGATCACCATATGTGACACTAGATTTCATTGCATCAATTGCATCTACCTGTGAAACAATACAATTATTAAGCAATAAATTTAAAATCCAAACAAAAAGAAAATAAATGTAACTTTAATAACATACCTTCATTCGAAATGCCACATCAAGTTTGATCTCCATTTCATCATTTGCCCATTTTGTCACCTCAACAAATTGGTTGATTGCTGCTTCTTTTCTTGTTGAAAACCATCTTTGAAGCATCTCTCTTATAGCTTCTATTAACGACGTTATAGGCAATTCTCTCGCATGCACAATTGCTGCATTTATAGATTTGGCAATGTTACTTGTAAGAATGTTATACCTCTTCGTTGGAAAGAATGGCCGAGCCCATTTTTCTGGTTTTGCTTCCAAAAGAGAAGTGGTCATTTCAAGGCTAATTTTCTGTAATTCAGCCATGGCAGAATAATATTCTTGAGCTGAGTACGCTCTTGAAGCAGTTTCAAATATGGCATGCACATGTAATCCCCTAAACTTAGTCCTTAGATTTTGCTTCAAATGATAAAGACAAACTCCATGATATACACCAGGATACACTTGTTCAACTGCATTTTTGATGCTTTTATGCCTGTCAGATACTATGCACAAGTTTTCTCGTTCTCCTATTGCTTCTTTTAGTCTTGTAAAGAACCATATCCATGCATTGTCATTTTCTGAATCCCCAATTCCAAAGGTGAGCGGAAAAATTTGATTGTTTCCATCTTTAACACAAGCTGCATACAGTGTACCTCCACATTTCGTCTTTAAAAATGTTCCATCTACCACTATAACTGGTCTACATTGCTTCCATCCATCTAATGAAGCCCCAAAAGCAATAAACATGTACTTAAACCTGTAAAATTTAAATAAAAAAACAACCAATTCCTAGAGATGTAAGATATGGATTGTAATCAGTAAAGCCTTTAATATAGGAATGCAAATCATAAATATTATTCATACCTGTCTTCTTCATCTTTACATACTCTTGTGATAGTTCCTGGGTTGGCCAACTGTAGCATATACAAATATGAAGGCAACAATGCATAACTTTCCTCATTTGACCCTCTAACATCATCAGCTGCAAGTGTTTTTGCTCTCCAAGCTTTATTGTATGTTACACCTACCCCATGTTCATCTCTCATGTCTCTTATTATTTGCCTTGGTCGATAGGTTGATCCTGGGTCACGAAACTTCTCTTTGAAGTAACTACTGATGACTTTTGCACTTGCTTGTCTATTTTCAAAATTTCTGTGATTTAAGGAGCATGTGTGGTGTTTATGGTATTTGATAACTCGAAAGTAGTCTGATACTTTTGAGCTTCTTGCACGTACATACCAGCCACAATTCTCATCTATGCATTTTTCCCATAATGCTTCTGAACATGATTTTTGAATTCTGTACTGAAAGTGTTTCTTGATGGCTATTTTCGCAAGTGTATGTTTTAGATCAGTCTTATTCTTGAAAACATAATTGAGTCTTATGTCTTCAATCTCCATATTCGGCAACACATGGAGAGGTGATTGAGCTTCTTGCCCGTGTTCTGTAATTTTGTTGGATTCTTGTGTTGAGGCGCTCTTCATCTTGCTAGTGCTTGCAATATTCGTATTGGGGTCTATGAGAGTCAAACTGTGACTTGTTGCATTGCTTGCTAAAGCAGATGGAATGCTAGCTTCTCTTGGCAAAGAAATGGATTGATTTCTCTGTTCTACTTCAACGATGAGAGGACATTTTTTCAACTCTTCCACAGTCTTGTTCAAGTTTAGATAAACTTGTAAATTCTCATCATTTTCTATCTTCATTCCTTTGCTTGTATCCATATTTGCATCAAAAATCAAGTTTGTTGAAATCAATCTTTCATTCAATCTGAGCTCTTTGTATATCTTGTTTACCAATTCCACATACTTGGTATCCTTTTCCACCATCAATATTTTCACTTCATGATCAATGTATTTGTTGTTTGCATTTCATCTTCCGTTAAAAACTACAAATAACATTATCTTATCCATTTCCTGCAATAAAAAATAACACAACCATGAGAGTTTATTGCTTTATCTTGGATAGAAATTAAAAAAAAAAATCAATTCAATATACTTTTTGCCTTAACTTCACTCATCTCAAGGCAAACACAATTTTTGCAAAACTAAGTGTCAATAATATTTGTGACTCAATAAGAAGAATCAAAGTAATGCAAAAGATGTTTTATCGTGAAGATGAAGATAATAATGTTATTTTACAACAAAATTTAAACCTCAAACATTCAATGGCTAAAAATTTAAACTAATACTTTCATAATTTACAACATTGTTCTTAAAATTAGGATTCAATGTGCTGAACAACAAAGACATATTTTTGAGGATGCTGGAAATTATTTTGGCAAGAGAAATGGATCTCAAAAAGAAAATGACAGAAATAAGACAAGTTGAAGAAGTGCTAAAGCAAAGGCTGGTCTCATCAGAAGAACAAGTATACTGCATGGGAGATGAAACAGAATATGTTCGGGAAAAATTGTTTGTGGTGGATAATATGGCTGTGGTTTCAGTGGGAATTTCAAAAGAGCTGTTGGGTCAATTGCAGTCACTCTAGGTAAGTTTAAAAAGTTTAGTTACTCGGCTGAGATCAAAGCTGGAAAGCAGCAATGCAAAATTTAATGACTTGCTTGTTACATAGACAAAGAAACTAAAATCCTATTTGAGAGATGCTGAAGATAAAATAATTCTTGCCAATTCAAAAGCCTTTACTTTGGGGTGATAAGGTCAGATTGCTTGATAAAGAGCTGAAAGATTTTTTGCATAAGATGCTATTCTTAGGTAATAACAATTATATCTTAGTTTCCAAATCCAATAATGAAATTTCTCAAGAACAACTTTATTAATAACAATGAAAGATTTACAAATGAGCATATGAGAGGCTCAAACTCTCGTACCACAGCCTTTCAAGAGGGCTGATATCTCCACCAAAGTTTAAATTATAAATCAAGTATATTTAAACCCTTAGTTTTGAAATTTAAACCATTAAGCTTTACATTTAAACCACAAGACTTAAAATTTAAACTACTTGCCTTAAAATTTAATCTGCAAGTCTTAAATATCTTAAAATATGAACAACTAAACTTAAATGTCATCAAAATTTAATCCACAAGGTTTAAGTTTTATTCATTTAGGCTTAAATTATAAACATACTCTATTTTAATCTATATAATGTAATGTATGAATCTAATATAAAATTTTTATAATTTTAAACCAAATTTCTTAAAACTTAAACCACTATTTATAAATCTGAACCACAAGGCTTAAATGACATCATATTTAAACCACAATTTATAAATTTTTATTAATTTAAGCTTAAATTATAAACCAAGTATCTTTAAACCCCTAGGTTTGAAATTTAATCTACTAAGCTTTAAATTTAAACCACAATGCTTAAAATTTAAACCACTTGCGTTAAAATTTAAACCTCAAGCCTTAAATGGCTTAGATCAAATGTTTCATGGCATTTGTTTGGTAAATTGCAGACACCCCAACTAAGTTTGAAAAGTTCTGCTACTTGGCTAAGTTTGAAGGTTCCAAGGAAGAATTGAAGGCTAAAGAAAATTATTTGAGCAAGCTAGAAAGGAGCAATGCAAAATTTAATGACTTGCTTGTTGCATAGACAAACATACTAAAATCAAAATTGAGAAATGCTGAAGATAAAATAATTCTTGCCAATTCAAAACCCTTTACTTTGGGTGATAAGGTTAGATTGCTTGTTCAACTACAATGTGCAATAACATATGCCAAAGCTAGTCAAGACAAACAAATCCTTCTGTATTCTACAATAGCTGAGCAGTGAGGGCAGAGAAGCCAGACAAAGGAGTTTTCATTGGAGGGGCGGGAGATTCTACCACTGGAGCATTTCTGTGAGAAGTGTCGGAAGGCATTGAATAATCAAGAAAGTAAGAGAATCAAGGGAAAGCTGAAGAAGAGGATTAATGTTTTTGGCTGATAGCATTTAAAGAATAGAAAGTGTTTGATAAAAGCTCTGATCAAGTAATGGATTGAGCTACTGAGCTTTGTATTTATAGAGTTTCATTAATACACCAAAACAATTTTTTAACAGCTTTATCCAAACCCAGTTGTTCATTTAGGTAAACAGTTATATAAAAACAAACTCTAAATTAATTTAATAGAACCTTAGTATAATATCTAACATATTCATGCCAATCAACGAAAGCTTTCATTGAGTTCAAGCTACAGACCTTCAACTTTAATGTTAGGATAAAATCTAATTCTTTGTTCAAGTTGGCAGCATGTGTTTGTTTTCTTAGATCAAGGCTTGCTCTATCAAGTACAAACCTATAGAAAATATAAAATCAATTAAACCAACAATCTTGGACAAATAGGTACAACAATAATGATCCCAGAAATGGCCAACACACATGTCAAACATCAGACAAGTTTAAGAATTTATTCCAGTATATTTAATTCCAAATCAAAGAGCCAAATGTAGCATTAAAATAAAAATATATAAAACCAAAAATCATATAAACAAAGATCAACAAACTCTTTTTTATACCAGAAATTTATAGTTTACATAGAGGCATTTTATCAACAAACTCCTAGCACTATAAATTTGTGAAAATGAAGAAAAACTCTCCATGATAATGATAATGATCCCAATGGCAGATTTTTTGCAATATCATAGTCACAGTTTTATTGAGTAATTTTAACAAACACTTAGAAGACATTTTAACTTATGTATAATATGGAATATTCAATTTCATTTAACTTCACTAAATTTTTATACACACATGAATGTTAATTTATATGTATGATTGTACAGTTCAAAAAATTTTAAAAAAATAAAAATTGAGAAAGGAGGAAGAGAGAAATTTAGTCTCAAGCAAGGAGGAAGAACTCACCAAGCAGATTTGAGTGGCTGTGGCAGAGGAACAGAAGAGGAAATTTGATGAACAACAGTGCAGTGAAGAGAAAATTGCTGGTGGTGGAATATCTATGGGAGAAGGAGAAATCGTTCGATCGAAGAGGAAGTTATAACTATAAAACCGGTATGAGTAAGGGTAATATATGAATCACAACTTTAAAAGTGGGTATATTTAGTTAAGATATTGATGCTGGATATATCTAGTTTAGTATGTCTAAAAACGGGTAATTATGAAAAAGTCCCATTTAAAAAACCAATTGATAAAAAATTATTAAAACAAAACTTTGATGCAAAATAATTATTAAAAATATATATCTTATTTTGCAAAAAGCCCTTTTTAAAAATATAATTCTCTTTCAAATTTGCCCTTATATCACGGAATATACGCTGTCCTGTAATTAATCATTTTCTGATCACGAAAAAAAAAACATAAAACATTCTCCACCTTGAAGCACTACATCTACATTTGCATTAGATAATTTGGTTGGTCAACGGTCATAACATAACTTGAATCAGCTGTTTCCAACCTCAAATTGGTACAATGAATCCGTTTGTTTTGTCGTTTGTGACGGCCACCGCATTTCAAGTTCTTGTCACATCTATTTTCTTTCCTAGTAAAATAAATATCTTTCTTATTGTTTAAAATAAAAATGTTTTCTTTACTCAAACAATAAAATAAAAATGTTTTCTTTTCAGTTCCCAAGGGGAACATCTACCACAAAAACATTATACTTACAAGTTACAACAAGCAAAAAGATCTGTTTATTTATTTATAAGAGAAATCTTCAACAATGATAATAATATTACTTGTTTCCCTTTTCTTCTTAATAATCAAACAGATATGATTAAACAAATATAGACTTAATAGAGGCAGATGTGTAATAATAGTTACGAGTGGGGTACATATTTACAGGCCAGCTTGCAATATCTACCACTACTACTATTTGTAAAACTAGTAAAGAACAGTGGGTTTGGTTTTATGCAGTGCTGAAAAAGGAAAAGGAGTCACCTTTTATCAGCTCTCTCCAACTCAAACCCAGAAAAAGAATACATTTTTTTTAGCAGGTAACTATTTTACATCTTGTATCTACTTTGAATCTGCAGTCTTTCTTTCAAATGTGCATGCTTTACATTTTTTTCTTTCTCCCTTTTCTTTATTGGTACTTTGCAGCCTCCTTTAGTTTTTATCTTTAGATATGTTTGTGGCTTTTTCTTTTTTCTTTATATATTTTATTTTTTTTCTTTTGTGTTTGATGATCCTCTCATTTCCTTTTGACCCACAATATCATCAGTATCAAATCTACTATTCCTTTTCGTTCCCTTGTGACCCACATTGCCATCAGCATCAAATCCACAGTTCTCTTCTCAATACTTTCCAGGCTTATTTTGGAGTCTACCCTTTTAACCGTTCCTACACATTTTTCTTAAGGTGAAAAGCTTTAATACAAGCAAAAAGCAAAAAGAATTTCTTTTGAATACTTGCTAGTACTTGCTCTTCTAAGTATTTAGCTTGGGATGCCTACAAGCCTGTATTTGTCCTCTGTGACTAGTTGGTACAATGTTATGGAGATTTTGGATTCTGGGTGTGATTGATTTGCATAAATCTGAGTATATCTGAACTAGTTTGACAACTTTATGGTTTATTTGAATCAATATTCTTGGTTGACTTGGCTAAATCTATGCTATTTTCCTGTAGATTTACTTGTCATTCCATCTATACTTAGCTTCTTCTTTCCCCTTCAGATTCTTGTTCTCTCACTGATTAATCATGCAAGAAGACGAAAACATGGAAGAGATGTTTGTTCCATTTCGAGGAATCAAGAATGATCTTCGAGGGCGGTTGATGTGTTACAAACAAGACTGGACTAGTGGTCTCAGAGCAGGTTACAGGTAAACATATTCTGCTTCCCAAGAATTTCAACTGTAGTTTTCATAAACAGGGTTTACTTACTGATTGAGAGTATGCATTTTTTGTATTTGTCAATTTTATTTGTTTAGTGTTTTGTTCTTGACCTGTTTGGTTTTCTCAGGATTTTGGCCCCCACTACATATATATTTTTTGCTTCAGCAATTCCAGTAATTTCATTTGGAGAACAACTGGACAGAAATACTGGTAATAATGATATATTCTGAATTTATTTTTAGTCCGTTTTTGCATATTTTTTTCTTCTCTTGAATGCCTCATGATTCCTATTGGACAGTTGAAAGCTATGCTAATAGGCATACAAAAATGAATCTGTATGCAAGTGTAGTAGAGATCAATGAATTTTACTCTCCTTATAAGTTTTGTTATTCTTGATAGAGGGAGTTCTCACAGCAGTTCAAACTTTAGCATCTACTGCTTTATGTGGAATTATCCACTCCATAATTGGTGGTCAGCCTTTGTTGATTCTTGGAGTTGCTGAGCCTACTGTGATTATGTACACATTCATGTTCAATTTTGCAAAAAACATACCGGATTTGGGACCAGAGCTCTTTTTAGCATGGTCGGGATGGTATGTCTTTTCATTTTCTCAGCTTGTCCACCTTATTGTCTTTTGTTGGAAATTCCTTTGATTTATTGTTTTATCTTTATGTGTAGGGTATGTGTGTGGACAGCTTTATTGCTATTCCTGCTGGCTGTACTAGGGGCTTGCACCCTAATAAGCAGGTTCACTCGTCTTGCGGGCGAATTATTTGGCTTTCTTATTGCATTGCTCTTCATGCAGGAAGCAATAAAGGTAATGTACATCTTTCTCCTTTCAGTTTATCTTTTACTTGGAAAATAATTCTGTGATTGCATCTTACTTCTCTGGTGGTGGTGGCTAACAATTTATACTTTAAGTTCTCTGTCTTTTCATTATTTGCTAAGTTTTATTTTGAACTGTGAATGTTAGGGAGTTGTTGGCGAGTTTTACATCCCCGAAAGGGAAAACCCAAAGTCTATTGAGTATCAACCCTCATGGATATTTGCAAATGGGATGTTTGCTTTGGTTTTGTCCTTTGGTCTTCTACTCACTGCATTAAAGACCAGAAAAGCAAGATCTTGGCGGTATGGGTCTGGTAAGTATGATTAACATTTAAATGTGATGTTATCTGAGGAACTTTTTAAAGACTAGGCAATGAAGTCAATACATAAGCATCATATAATATGAATTTCATAAAGCTGACATCGATTGATTATCTCCTTGCTATTAAGTAGAAGAGGAGGATGCTTATTTAACAATCAAGTTAATAGTATTTTGAAGGCATTGCTAATGAACAATGCTGCTAATAAGGTTCATAAAATCATATAACCATATGGAGCTTATGCTCATTTTTCCTCAGGTTGGATGCGAGGCTTCATAGCGGATTATGGTGTGCCTTTCATGGTTTTGGTCTGGACAGCTGTGTCTTATGCCCCAGGAAAAAGAGTTCCAAAGGAAATCCCTAGGCGCCTCTTTAGTCCAAATCCATGGTCTCCAGGCGCTTATGAGAATTGGACTGTTGTGACGGTATGGCTATGTGATTGTTGTTATGTCTGTCAAATGTTTTACCTTCAGACAGCAAGAGGTTCCCAATATTTTTCTCTCTAAAAATTACAGGAAATGCTAAAAGTGCCAGTCATTTATATAATTGGAGCGATCATTCCAGCAACAATGATTGCAGTGCTGTATTATTTTGACCACAGTGTAGCCTCACAACTTGCTCAACAGAAAGAATTCAATCTGAGAAAACCACCTTCATACCATTATGATTTACTTCTATTGGGGTTCATGGTATGCAAACTCAGTACCTTGACAAAATTTCTTCACATTGTTAATTCTATTATCATGGAAATTATATTTAATTTTATGGGGTTTCCCTTGTATGATAGGTCATAATATGTGGTCTCATTGGTATTCCTCCTTCCAATGGAGTAATTCCACAATCTCCTATGCACACGAAAAGTCTAGCCACGCTTAAGCAACAGGTACATACATCAACTTGAGGGACAAAAATATTTGTTGTGCACAGATGCATGAGTGGCCAGTGTTTTTTAGTTTATTCTTATCTTTAATAAAACACTTGAAATGCCAAAGTTCACATAATTAAGATATTTGGTTTGTACTATGATCCTCTCGATAACTAGTTGGTTTTGTTGCAGTTGCTTCGCAGTCGATTAGTAGCTGCAGCCAAGAAATGTATGAGTAAGGATGTAAGCTTGGGGCAAGTGTATGGAAGCATGCAAGAAGCATATCAGCAGATGCAAAGCCCACTTCACCATCAAGCTTCAGCTATGGTATGGTATTTTGTTTTGGCATAAAACTGTATTCAAACATGGCTGCAAAACAACAGGCCAGGATGATTTTGTGATACCTTCTGTCATCGGTCATTATTTATTAGTACTCGGTTTTGATTTTACAAGCATAAACTTCTTTTAATTACAGGGATTAAAGGAATTTAAAAACTCAACAATTCAAGCAGCTTCAAGCACAGGCACCGTAGATGCTCCAGTTGATGAGACAATGTTTGATATTGAGAAGGAGATAGATGATTTATTGCCAGTCGAGGTGAAAGAACAGCGTGTGAGTAACTTGCTTCAATCTACAATGGTAGCAGGGTGTCTTGCAGCAATGCCTTTACTGAAAATGATCCCAACCTCAGTTCTCTGGGGCTATTTTGCCTTTATGGCCATAGAAAGCTTACCGGGTAACCAATTCTGGGAAAGGATTTTATTGCTCTTCATAGCTCCAAGCAGAAGACACAAGTAACTTCTTCAGTCTTTGTTTCCTTGTTTCAATTACTCATCCATTCGTTGTCCTTTCCCATTTTATTGGTAATTGAATTAATTTACTTGCATCCATGTTCTTGTTCAGAGTGCTTGAGGAATGTCATGCCACCTTTGTTGAGACTGTACCTTACAAGACGATTGCAGCGTTTACAATCTTCCAAGCTGCTTACTTGCTTGTTTGTTTTGGGATTACATGGGTTCCTATGGCTGGGGTTCTTTTCCCATTAATGATCATGCTTCTAGTTCCTGTGAGACAGTACATTTTGCCCAAGTTTTTCAAAAGTGTACATCTTCAAGATTTAGATGCTGCCGAGTATGAGGAAGCACCCGCCTTATCATTCAGCCTAGCTTCAGTAAGCTATCAGTCATATCCCCCATTTTTTTAGTTAATTATATTTTTTAACATGAGTAATACCAAAGAAGTTAAGGCTACATAGCATGAACAAATAAGTTAAAATAACATTGATATGCTTTACTTCTATGAAACTGCCTTGATGTGTTGTATGGTGCAATGCAATATATATCTTTCCAAAAAAGTTTAGTTTTCTTGTTTTTCTCATACAAGGATGGGGAGATAGGAAGAACAGCTTCGTTTGCTGACAAGGGAGAGGTGTTTGATGGCATAATCACTCGAAGCCGGGGCGAGTTCAGGCGTATGTGCAGTTTCAGGGTGACAAGTTCTGGTTCAACACCATCCAAGGAATTCAGACGCGTGCAAAGCCTGGTGACAAACCCCACAGCAACAACATCAAAGGATTTTAAACGTTTGCAAAGTCTGCAGATACCACGGCAATCAGACTTGGTGCATAGCCCCCGTGCAAGTGAGCTGAGTCCTCGGCTTAGTGGAAGAGGGTCTTTTAGTCCAAGAACCGGAGAACTAAAACAATCAAATCTAGGGAAAAGTGGTTAGCACCGAAAACTCAGATGTGAAATGAAATTTCAAGCACCACTAGCAAACCCCCCAAAAAAGATATACCATAGGAAATATTGTCTGACTTAATGAGACCTTATTATTATTAGAATGAGAGTTGTCTGAAAATGCAGGAACTTTTCTATTCTTCATTTTTCTGTGGATGTATAATCGTAAAATGTTTCATATTTGTCAAAATGCATTCAAGGGAGGCTATTTTGTACCACAACTTCTACCTATGATGATTCTAAGTAACATTAAATGATTTTTTTTCTTCCCTTTTTTGCAATGAACGTTCTGAATATCACATTCTTCCAGAAAAGGGAGAACTACTCAACAATTCCTTCAAAACAAGGATGTTCCCTCATCATGCCTTATTTTCACTAAGATCGTATCTATAGCTTTGTGAAACTATGGATTCACACGAACCCCATTTGATGATTTCAGTATATCTTAAGGGTGTTCTTATCTAAGCATGTAACAAATATAAAGCCTAATTGGCTTGTTTATCATTATAACTTCATAATGTAACAACTTTTGGTTTTTATCCAAAAAAGGCACTTCATAAAATCTCCACAACAAAATAGCCTTAAAGAAAGCTACATTTACCATTATTACTCTGTTCTCATGCTAAATCTCAATCGGAAAAATAAACAAGAAAAATATCTCATGGATACAAAGTCGAACAACATCAAGAAGTCTTGCTGAATTTACGACCAGACATCTTCTCGGACTCGTACAATATGTGATTTATAAGCCCCCTTGCTGCACTGCATATCAGAACACAAAAATAAACTGTGTAACAATTGCTGTGATCAAGACCAGACCAAACTTTAAGCTGCAGATAAATAATATACTAGGAACCAGGCAAAGCAAACTTACTCATCCTTGAACTTTTGAATTTTCTCTGGATCTGTCTCATGCATGTTTCTCTTGAACTGCTGCCTTATCATTTCGACGAGAAGTTCAGTATTATTTTGCTGCATCATGAGTCCAATGAAAGTCTCGAATTGCTCAGTTACAATTAAAAAGAAGAAACATATATCAATTTATAATTAAATGCTAACTCATATTAAAAGGACAATTAATATAAAAAAAATCAGAAAGAGCTCAGCCTCAAATACTTAACAATCTTACTAATACTAGTAATAGATCTGCATTGTTCAGCTAATCTGATCCACATATCTTACTTCAAAGTAGTTATTTTTACAGCAATTTGACTCGGACCCTTTCTCCATTTTGTTTTTAAATAATGAAAAAAATCAATTAGTTTAGACCACTAGCTCAGTGAACTAGTTTACACCACAAGCTTGGTGCTTAGTTTTTCTACAAGGAAGATTTAAATTAGCTAATTTCAATATTTAAAAGATATATGGTCAATACCATTGTTCTGCATTTTCCTAATATTCCATGAATGAGTAATTAATAAACCAGTGAGAGATCATTAACAAAAGACACCAATCTTACTCAATACAGAATTAAACAGACAGACAATATATATGTATATTAAAAATCAATTTTGAAGAAAGAAATTACCCTGTGACCAATATACTTAGCTCTGCGAAGGCACTCCCGGTAGAGCTACAAGCAATAAAGATGGAATTCAAGCTTATGCATTTTCAAGAAAACTATTCCAATTTAAAACAAGAAAAGTTATGGAACCAACTCTAATGGCATTGTTGGCAAGTTCAGGGGGCAGCGCAGTTTGCAGAGACGGCATTGTTTTCTGGGTCTCTGCCAAATTCACACACAGATTTGAAACATGAGCTGTTGAGCAACAAATTCATGACAAATGAAAAACATGATACAGTGAATTCTCGTAGAGACAATAAATCAAACATTGAAAGGGCAAAATAATCGAAACCCAGAACAAGAGGTAAGCAGAGAAAATGGAAAAGGGGAAATAGCTATAAGAAAGATAGATCATACGGTAAAGTGTAGAGGTTCAGCAGTATACTATGATATTTGGTTCCGTTACCTGAGTGAGTCTGTGAAGGGCAACGACTGCTACCGAGGAATGCACATAAAGTTTAATGTTTATGTTTATGTTCTTCTTCTACTTCGTCTTCTTATGTTTTTTTTTAAAATAATAATTTTGAAGATTAAACCAATCGGGCTGGGCCGTATGTAATCTTTCATGGGCCCAAGGTTGTAAGTTGGACGAGAGGAAATTAGATTGTGTGCCCAGTTTTTCAGTGTGTTATATATTTTTACCCATATTTCAATTTTTTTTTATTTATACCCAGTTTTTTAATCAGATTTCCCATAATACCCTTTTATAAAAGTTAAGTTCTCTCCATTTTTTCCCACGTTCCCTCTTCTTCATTCTGTTTTCAAAGTATTCATTCCGAGCCCCCCGATCACCAACCCTTGCTTTCTCTCTACCGAGCCCCCCCCCCCCCCCGATCCCCAACCCTTGCTTTCTCTCTGCCGAGCCCCCCCCCCCGATCACCATCTTCAACATTCCTCTGTCTCCAGCGTCGAAACTCACCCACCATTCTAACGGCAACGCCAGAGCCCATTGCTTGAAGTTGTTGTCCAAGTACAGACCTGTTCTTCTTTTTTCAAGGACACAGTCGTTTTTCTGTCTTGATTTTGTTTCTTTTGAGGTTTGTTTGATTCTTTCTCCCCATTGGTTTGATGAAAGTTTCATTAATTTTTGTATGAATAATTTATGTTCTTATATGGTGTTTTTATTGTTTGTTTTGATGAAAGTCATCATTGTCTGAGCCGCTCACCCTGTGCAATTGATTGTTGAAGCTTGATTTTCTTTAGGTATGCAAATGAGTTTTGTTTAATTCTTTGCACCCCATCTGCTTGATGAAAGTTCTATTAAATTTTGTATGTATATTTCATGCTCTTATATAGTTTATCTTGTAGTTAGGTATGTAAAATAAGTTGTTTAATATGTGGCACTCCATTTGTTTGATGAAATTCCTCATTAAAACATCAAATGAAAAATTTCCCTTCTTATCTAGTGTTTTCATTGCTTGTGTTTATTTTGATGAAAATACTCATTGATGTTCATTTTTTTTAATAAATTTTTTCTTGGTTTTGTATTATGTATACACATTTATGTGTATGGGAATGTATAGGAGTAGTACTAATCATTTGTGTCTTTGATGAAAAAACAAAATATCAATAGATAAATTGATGTTTCTATCGTAAACTCCTAAGTAGTGTTTTTAAGGGTAGAATGAGATATGTGACTAATAACCCGAATAATATTGAGCTAAATAGAATTATTAGCTAAGTTTGAGCATTAGAAAGAGTGAGTTAGAGTGTTTTTAGCACCAATTACACCTTTTCTTAAACGAACTGTACTAAAGGAATGTTATAATACAAATGAAGAATACATCCAAAGTCTTGAAAGCTTACCCCAGAACCATTGCATAAAACTTTATGAATCATCTTAAGATTGGGTGTCATATGCAATGCTTCCCATATTCTTATGTGAGAGATTACATTCACCAAGAAAATGACATAGAGCGATGATGATTGCTTCAGAGCCTCATCCTTAAACTCTTTTGATGCCTTGACTTTGAACTGAGTGGTATTTACACCCCCATTGGTACCAACCAGAGATAGAAAAGTCCTGACATGCCTACTCTTTGTAAATCACTAACATTTGCTGGTTTACCATTTGCTAGAACAAAAATGTCACCAGGAAAAGTCTTGTAAGATTCTTTGCCACCATTAGTAAAGTTGTTTATCCAAGAATTAACTCGAACTTGGTATATATTTTTCCCATTTGGTTTAGCTTCTTCGAAAGACTTTACTTCAGCAAAAGGTGCTCGATGTATCATTTCCATTCTTTAGTGCAATTTTGCTCGAGTTTCTTCCAATATAGGGTTGACATAAGACCTCAAATAATGCTCAACTGATTGAAATGATGCAGGAAGCTTTTCCACCTAAAAAAATGAAGACTTAGTTTATGAATTCAACAGATTCCAGCAAGTCTATAGCTATTGCTAACGCTAATTTTCCAGTAGTCGAAATGAGTATTATATCACAAGAAACATGTTGTAAATGATATTATTAAAATCCCCACATGCACACAAAAGAAGTTTTGAGGATAATGACACCATTAATAATCCAATTTGACACAACTTAAACGAAAGGTAGGGAAAGAGATCTAGCAAGCTTAAAATTATATAGGGAACGGTAAGAAGGAAAACAAAAACAAACAGCAATGGAAAACTTTATTTATATAATTCTGAACTATAGTGAAAAACATTGAAAAATCTTATAATAAACATAATTTGATGTGTACACTGTATACACATACACACAAATAAAATTAAAAGGCTTTTTTATTTTTCCCTCCTTTTCTGAAGATTTAGGCAGACTCACCTACCTGATTGTAGCAGTATAGATGAACAGTGAAGACAAATAGTCAAAAACCCACTCAACCAAATTGTCAAAATCTCAATTCTCATCATAACTAATTGAAAGGTAAGAGAACTAAATGGAAAAAAAACAAAAAAAAATCAAAACCGAACCTTGTTGGTGAAAAGGCTATGATTGGAAACATCATTAAGAGACCAAGAAATTATAGTTTCAGTAAAACAATCATCATCAGAAGCAGCAACAGCAGCACTAGTTTTCTTCTTATCCTGAGATGTTGAAGAAGCAACAAAGATAGCTTTCTTCCTATTTTGTGATCGTGAAGAGGAAGCAACAAAGCTAGCTTTCTCCTTTTTTTGAATTGGTTGAGAAGAAGAAGAAGCAGCAATAGCTTTCTTCTTCTTTCTATTTTGAGATGGTGAAGAAGATTCTCCTTTCATCTTTAGTCTATCACTTGCATTGACTTGAATAGTAGTAGTAGTAGAAGAACTAGTACTAAAAACTATCCTACAAGTAGGTATTTTTCAAGTTATATTAAAAAATTTGTTTCTGAAATTTTTTAAGGTCCATATTACCTGTTTAGATTCTGTAAATAGATTTATTTAGGTGAAGCCTAGTTGAGTAAAGTTGAATGTATAAACATTTTAAATGTTAGTTAGCATTTCAATAAAGAATAGTTTGAGGGGGAAAAAGAGCGAGCATTCTCTATAAAATCGTAAGGATGAATACCAATTTTTAAAAGAAAAAAATTTGCAAATCGAAATGAAGAGAAACAAATTGAATGTCAAGTAGAAAATCATACCAGATTTGAGTAAAGGATTTGAAAGGCATTATAGAAGGTATGATCTGTCCATCAATATGGTCAGATACATGGTGGGATGAGATTTTGGACCATAAAAGTCCATTGCTTTTTGCTAGTTCCTTCCAGCAACAGATGCATACTACTTGCCCCATACGAGACTGTTGCCTTCACATTTACCAAAGTTACTTTTCTTGTGACCTGTCTCTATAAACTTCAAACTACAATCCCTCTGGTAGCAGGCTAGCTAAATATAAGCATATGCAGCCTCTTGTTTGTCTAATTCTCCTAGTGATTCATACACAGACAATGCCTCCCTAATGACATCATTAGCTAGCCTTGTAAAATAAAGATTGAACTTCTAAATTGGGCAATGAGTTTCAAAATAAAGAAATTGAAATTCTGAGAAGCTCATTTTCTTGTAAAAGGGCAATCAAAGTTGAGTGGCTAAAAAGTTAAGCGATTAATATGAGATAGAGTTTTTAAACCTTTATGCTTTATAGGTTGTGTTTTAGATTTTTAGCCAAGGTTTTTTCATTTTAAGTTTTGTAGTTTACATTTTGAAGAGTTGTAGTTTAGATTTTAAGCGTTGCAGTTTACATTTTAAAAGGACATGATTTGGACTTTAAGCGTTGTAGTTTAAATTTTAAGCATTATTTTAAATTTAAACCACTAAACTTTAAATTTAAACAATAAGGCTTAAAATTTAAACCACTTGCCTTAAAATTTAAACCACAAGCCTTAAATGACTTAAAATAAGATCAACTAAACTTAAATGGCATCAAAATTTAATCCCCAAGGTTTAAGTTTTAATCCTTTAGGCTTACATCATAAAAATACTCATTTAATCTATATATTGTAATGTGTGTATCTAATACAAAATCTTTATAATTTTAAAACAAATTGCTTAAAATTTAAACCACAATTTATAAATTTGAACCATAAGGCTTAAATGGCATCAAATTTAAACTACAATATATAAATTTTATCCATTTAGGCTTAAATTATAGATCAAGTATATTTAAACCTCTAGTTTTGAAATTTTAACCACTAAGCTTTAAATTTAAACCACAAGACTTAAAATTTAAACCACTTTCCTTAAGCACATATCTTTTATAATGCCTATAAAGCGTGACATACACATTTACTAAGATCCTAATGCACACGATGACTCTTCTCAAGTGCATTTGTCTGGCATGTAGGTATACCAATAAATTTTTTCTTTCATCCATATTTAACTAATAAAGCTAACAAACACAAAAATATGTTTAATTAGTAGAGATTCAACCTAGCTAATTGAAAAGATAATTAGATTCAATATTGATCAGTTATGAATACCTTATACGTTTTGATTGTCCAAAGTACTTATTTTCTTGTTTCTTTGCCTCGAAAATCATTAACTACCAAAAACAAAAATTAAAAGCATTAGCACGTTAATGCAGAATTTAGTTAATAAAAGCTTATGCAAATATCTCAAGCAATAAAGGAAGAAAACAAAGAATTGCATTTTTCTCATGTTTCTGCAATTGTGTACAGTCTCTTTGAGTTTTTCTTTGTCAAGAAATTGAAGTATGAAAAACACAAGCTAGTTCTCATCTTTACATTGACCTATTCTAGTCTTACTAATAAAAAGCTCTGCAGTAAAAGAACAAAATCAAAAACTAAACAGAACCATGTTTGAAATTTAAGCTATCACAGCTTTTAATATATGCAAAAGACATCTTGGAATCAACAGTTACTAAACCAAAATCATAAATTAATAAACAAATACTAAACAAAAACTGTCATCTCAAGACAAATTTAAGTGTCAAGAGACAACATTACGAAAAGACTATTATAACATATTTAACTATAGCTTAAAATATGAACCACTCAACTTAAATGGCATTAAAATTTAATTCCCAAGGTTTAAGTTTTAATCCTTTAAGTATCAAGAGATGATGCGTTCAACAAACAAGTTCTAAAGAGGAAGAAGTGAGGTCAAAAGCAAGGAATGATCATCCTTTCTTCTTCATAATTGGCAGAATAAAGAATAAAATAGCTCAGCCAATCAAAATAAAGAATATAGCCAACTAGATAGAAGGTTTAAAATACAAAACATATCATATTAAACTAAATTCAATAGTTCTTAATTATTTCCTAATTTTTTCTGTTCTCCTCTGGTATACACATAGGACAGTTTTATAATTATGGTTTCTGCCATAAACTGTTGAGTGCACATATCCATTTCTGTTGCTTGCACTGCTTCTACTGCTTGCCCTATCACTCTTGCAGCTGCAGTTTACCAGAGAACATGAACTACAGTTCTTCATATACTGCCCGAGCTTCTTTTTGGGCCTTTTAACTTCTTTAACAACCTCAGATGCTACTTTCAACTCTCTAGTAGAAGATTTTGACTCAGAGTTTTGTCCCACCAACAATGTGTCTGTTGGTTCCTTAAAAATTTGCAAACATTAGTAGATTAGTAATTTTTTTTTTGGTAGTGATGGAGGGGTTTGGGGTGAGGCTTTTTAGACTAGATTAGTAGGTATTGGACATATGGAGGTGGAGATTACACAAGTCATTTTCCAACTTCTATTTTCATCTTTAGGTGGGAAACAAACATAATAAAATGTCTGATGACACTTTCAACTCCTCATTTTATTCAGTACTTGTTTTGCACATGTCAGAAGTGGACATTTATTGTCATCCATGTTTGACTGTTAATGCCTCTATGGAATGTAATCTCTACCTAGCCACACACTCTATCTCCTTCTGCTTCTTGCTTTTCCAGTGTAAAAAAAAACTTTCCCAATTTCATGAAAAATAAAATAAAACACCTAAAAACCCTTCCCTCAATACTGTCTAATAGATGGAGCCATACTTGAATGAAATCAACAGAATAAGAAGAAGAAAATGAAAAGGGAGAGGCATATATTAAGTTATTAGAACAAATATTAATACTGTACTAAAATTGATTGTTCAGTTGTTAGTGATCATGTTCATGATTTGGTAGTTAATCTCCACGACAAGATAGAGACTTCATTTTGGATGTTTTGTTATTCCAATATTTGTATTGGATACACATTTTCTTTTGATCTCTATTATTTGCTTTTGAATACACACTAAAATTAATTCTAAGTCTTTGACCATAAATGTTGTTTTTTTTTTTATTACCTTTCGAGATTGAATGGTCAAGTTGAGGTCTTGAAAAATATGAACATTTTGTCTATGAATACTTGTTTCTTACTTTTCATTTGTTCAAGTACTTTTATTATGCAAAATAAAGAAAAATTGAGTAGCTCAAATCATTGTATGTCCTTCTATATGTGCTTTAATTTTGATATTTTTCTACTAGCAAATTTTTTATTATTGTTTATGTTTCATGGCATCTGTTTTGATTGAGCAATATTTATTCAGAAATGTTAGATACATATTTATTATTATTGTT
This sequence comes from Humulus lupulus, assembly GCF_963169125.1. Taxonomy (NCBI): domain Eukaryota; kingdom Viridiplantae; phylum Streptophyta; class Magnoliopsida; order Rosales; family Cannabaceae; genus Humulus; species Humulus lupulus. The sequence continues at coordinate 284,965,335 of NC_084794.1, read as the reverse complement.
ATTTTTTTATTAATTGTTTCTTTTTGTTTATGCATATTTCAGAAATGTCAACCAAATCTTCAATTAACACAGATAAGAAATCATTATCAATTGTTCATCCAAAATCAAACGAAATGTTTCAAGTAAGTATTTTTTTTGGTTTTTTACGTATTTAAAAGTTTTATCATCTGTAAATTTATCTATTTTTTAAAAAAAATTTGTTGCTATTAATACTTCTTTCTATAATTAACATATGTTTTTCATTTTCATTTATTTGTGCAGTATTTAAACGAAGATAAATTACTTTTTGTGCATTCCAATATTCGAGCTCAATGCTATTGGAGTGATATTGGATGCATACAAAGTTTTCTCAGTAATGAAGAAGTACAACAGCTAAAACAATCTTGCCTTGGGTTCATTCTAGATTTGGATCCATTGCTTGAACCATCGCATATGATATTGCATTCTCTTCTTCTACATGAGGATGGCAGCTCTAATGGGAATGAGCTTCATCTAAATTTTGGAGGTAACAAAACAAAATTTGGCATTGAAGAATTTGGAATTATAACAAGTTTAAATTGCAATGAAATTCATGTTGACATGGGGGTTAGCAATGATAATAATCAATTACTTGTTAAATATTTTGGTGGAAAATCATCAATATCTAGAAATGAGTTGAAAGATTTCGTTAAATCTAGAAAGATAGATATTGATGCTGAGGATGCTGTGAAATTAGTGAAAGTATATATTGTGGAAAATATATTAGGTAGTAAAAGAGGAGATAGGTTAGTAGACAATTTTGTCTTGAGTTTAGTAGATGATGTTCAAAAGTTTGAGGCATATCCTTGGGGTCGCCGTTCTTTTAACGAAACTATAAAATATCTCACAAGCGCCCTAGATTCATCAAAGACAGGATATGAGCTATGTGGCTTCCCTATAGCCTTCCAAGTTTGGGGTTTTGAGGTTATTCCTTTGTTGGCCTCATCGTTTGCAATTCATGTTGGTTCAAAGTTCCCCAGAATTTTGAACTGGAAGACAGGGAAGAAGAGTTGTCATTTAAAGACAATTTGGAATAAAGTTTATAAAAAATCAAAGGTAAAAAATTTGTTTTTATTTCTTATTGTTTTTAACTTTCTCTCTTATTTTTTAGAATTGTTGTATTAATTTTTTTATTTTGTTTTATGTATAGGTTTATGCTCCCTTAAACTTTTCTAATGATGAAAGAAATTCATTTCATCATGCTATGCTTTGTGTCTCTTCAACTTCTAAAAGAGGGAGAGAAGAAGATTATCATAATTCAAAAACCAAAAAGACAAAAAGTTATAGCTCAAGTAGTTCTAATGAAGAAATTATTTCTTTGTTGAAGGTTCGTTTTTTTTTTGTCTTGTTTGCATTTTTGAAAATATATTGTTTGCAATTTCTTATATATTTGAGTTTTTTCTGTGTTATTTATTATATATTTTTGCCCTTCTCAGGAAATGAAAGAAGATAATATTTCTATGTTTAAGGTTCGTTTTTTATTGTTTCCAACTTTTGTCCTTGTTTTTGTTTTTTGTCTAGTTTGCATTTTGAAAATATGTTGTTTACAATTTCTTATATATTTTAGTTTTTCCTGTGTTGTTCATTATATATTTTTGCCCTTCTAATTTTTTTTCAGGAAATGAAAGAAGAAAATATTTCTTTGTTGAAGGTTTGTTTTTTACTGTTTTCCAGCTTATGTATTTGTTTTTGTTTTTTTGTATAGTTTGCATTTTCAAAATATTTTGTTTACAATTCCTTATATATTTTAGTTTTTCCTGTGTTGTTCATTATATATTTTTGCCCTTCTAATTTTTTTCAGGAAATGAAAAAAGAAAATATTTGTTTGTTGAAGGTTCGTTTTTTACTGTTTCCAGCTTATGTCTTTGTTTTTGTTTTTTTTTGTATATTTTTCATTTTGAAAATATGTTCTTTACAATTCCTTATATATTTTTGTTTTTTATGTCTTGTTCATTATATTTTTTTGCCCTTTTAATTTTTTTTTTCAGGAAATCAAAGAAGATCATATTGTAATGAAAAAAGACATTGCTGATATGAAAACAAAGATGAATGACATTGAGGACGGAATGAAACGTTTCTTTGATTTTATGGAGGTTTTTATGAAGAAACATGATGCAAAGAAGGAAGTTCCTGGTGAAGGGCAAGGAGAAGGAGAAGAGGAGAAGGTGAAGAACAAAGATCAGAAGTTTCTTCTCAAGAGGAGAAATTCTTATTTGAAGATGATTTGCATCAAAGTATGAATGACTTCAACACTGTAGAATGTGTTGCTCCTTTAGCAATTATCCCGGTATGATTTTTAATCTATCTTTGAATTGAAAAACCTTTTATTATTTTGTGTTTTATGTTTTTACAAAATGTTTGCTTATTTTTCTTAAGTTGTCTGTCTAATTCTTATTTTTAGGTTTCCAATGTTGAACCAATACAAAATGATCTTGAAGAATTTTCAACAAATAAATTTGATATTGGCCATGACAAAGATTTTGAGACCACTCCAACTTTTAATATTTTATCCCAATCATCAAATGACAATCATGAGGTTAAGAAAAAATACTCAAGAAAGAAAAGGGAAAGGAAACCAAGTAAATTTGTTTCTTCTCCATATACTCATAATTTGTCAGCAATTGTTTTTGGATTGTCCAATGAACGAAGAAAAAAGAAAGAACATTTTGTTGGACGATTTCCTTTCGAGAGAGAATTTGATGATATGCCTTCAACGGAGTTGGAAGAAAGATTCATGTCATGGTACAAGCTTGGCCTTAAGAAGTATAGGTAAATTGGTTTACTTATTGAGTATTTACGTTAATTATATTGTTTTATATATTAATACCATTGGTTTTTGTTTTGTTTTTTTTAGGACTAAAAAAGAACCCTTCCATCCATTTTATGCCACAATGCCTGGGTTTGTATATGGCGATCAATACATTAATTATAAGAAGTGGTTCTATGATCTATATGACAAGAATGGCCTCCTTGATGACAGTGTAAGATTAATTTTTTTTTTATCCTGTTTTATACTTTATGAAAATTTGTATTCTTTTTTATACTTTTTATGATTTTTTCTTGTCCTTTGTTTTTTCTTATTGCAGCATATTTCAATATCACTTTATTATTTGAGAAGGAAGGCTATTTGTCATACTTGCTTGCCTTCATTTCAAAACTGTACTACATCGGACTATATTTTTGATGCATTTTTTAGGCAAGTAACGGTTAGTGAAGAAGAAATAGAAAATTATAATTGGAACAAGGAAGTGATTATAATAGATAGAATATTTGGCAAATCAATGCCGTGTGGGAAGTCATGGTTAGAAGTCGATTTTGTTTATCTGCCATTTTTGATTTTAGGTGAAACTCACCTAAATCATTGTTGCTTAGGCGTTCTTGACATTGATAAAAGAAAAATCTGTATTTATGATTCTTACTACCAAGATGGTGAAGAAAGCGTAAGAAATCATGTAAAGAAATATTGCCAACTTCTTCCGTATATTTTCGACTTCTTACGTTTCCATGAAAAAAGAAAAGGATATACTTCAGGCTGTGAGGAGTTCGAGTATTCATGGGTACAATGTCCATTTCAAGTTAATATGTAAGTTTTAAATTATAAATTACTTTTATTAATTGTGGTTTTAATTTATTATAAAAATCTTCTGATATGATTTTATTTTTTTATGTTTGCAGGATTGATTGTGGGATTTATCTCATAAAGTTCATTGAATTACTGATGGCAGGGAAATCAGTTTTTGAAATTGGACCAGATAATGCAATTTCTATGCGGAAGAAAATGGCAATAGAATTGTGGATTCATGGTAACGTCAAGCACATGAATGAAGGATATGAAACTCCCACTAATGATGTATGCATACATTAATTATAGAAATGCACCATTGGTTTTAATTTCAAAGATTATAGATTTTAGAGTTTTTCATTTTGCTAAAACTTAGAGCTTTGTAATTTCAAAATGTAAATAAACAAAACAAAAAATTCTTATAGTAATTCAATGGAAATTTTTGCCTATTTATCTTTCATTGAAAAGTATAATTGCTGTTTATTAATTGTTTCTGAAAAAATATAATTATCTATTATAATTAAAGTATAATGTTTGAAATTTAAACCACTTGACAAAAAGTGTTGAACCACACGGCTAAATGGCATCAAATTTTGAAGCACAAGGCTAAATGACATCAAATTTAATCCAAGATTTATAATTTTTTTATCAATTAAGCTCCTTTTGTAATCCAAGTATCTTTTAACCACAATGTTTTTCATTTAAACCCCTAAGCTTTAAGTTTAAACCACATTTGCCTAAAAATGTTGAAATACAAGGCTAAATGGCTTCAAATTTTGAACCATAATTTATATAAAAAAAAAATTCCATTAAGCTCTAATTATAATTCAAGTCTATTTTAAACCACAATGTCTTAAATTTAAGCCATTAAGCTTTAAATTGAAACCCCTAAGCTTTACATTTAAACCACTTGCCTAAATATTTAAACCGCAAGGCTTAAATGACTTAAACTATGAACCATTAATCTTAAATAGCAATTAAAATTTAATCCACAGGGTTTAAGTTTTAATCCTTTAGGCTTAAATCATAATAATTATAATCTAATTAACAATTTCATTCAAAGTTTAAATCCTTAGCCTTTAAATTTAAGTAAATAGGCTTAAATTTTAATCCAAGTTTCATTATTTGTCAAAATTTAGAGCTCATGTTCTGATTGGCAATGAAATTTTTTTTTATATTAATAGAAGTTATATGCTCTGTGCGCCGCGGCCCTAATAAAATAGTGTCGCGGCGCGCAGAGAAAACAAGATCCAATCTGTTTTTTTTTCCCTGGGCGCCGCGGCTATGATGTTTCATAGTGTCTGTGCGCCGCGGCGCATCCCCTAAGCTTTAAACCACAATATTTTAAATTTAAACCCCTAAGCATTAAATTTAAACCCCTAAGTTTTAAATGTAAACCACTTGTTTAAAATTTTAAACCACAATATAAATGGCATCAAATTTCGAACCACAATGCTAAATGGCATCACGAATTTTTATCCACAAGGCTAATTGGCATCAAATTTAAACCAAAATTTATAAATTTTAATCCATTAAGTTCTATTTATAATCCAATTCTCTTTAAACAACAATGTTTTTAATTTAAAACCCTAAGCTTTAAATTTGAACATCTTTTCTAAAAATTTAAACTACAATCCAAATCGAATCAAATAATGAACCCCAACGCTAAATGACATCAAATTTAAACCACAATCTATAAATTGTTATCAAATAAGCTCTTTTCATAATCCAAGTCTTTCTTAAACCTCAATGTTCTACATTTAAACCCATAAGCTTTAAGTTTAAACCACTTGACAAAAAGTGTTGAACCACACGGCTAAATGGCATCAAATTTTGAAGCACAAGGCTAAATGACATCAAATTTAATCCAAGATTTATAATTTTTTATCAATTAAGCTCCTTTTGTAATCCAAGTATCTTTTAACCACAATGTTTTTCATTTAAACCCCTAAGCTTTAAGTTTAAACCACCTTTGCCTAAAAATGTTGAAACACAAGGCTAAATGGCTTCAAAATTTGAACCATAATTTATAAAAAAAAAAAATTCCATTAAGCTCTAATTATAATTCAAGTCTATTTTAAACCACAATGTCTTAAATTTAAACCATTAAGCTTTAAATTGAAACCCCTAAGCTTTACATTTAAACCACTTGCCTAAATATTTAAACCGCAAGCCTTAAATGACTTAAACTATGAACCATTAATCTTAAATAGCAATTAAAATTTAATCCACAGGGTTTAAGTTTTAATCCTTTAGGCTTAAATCATAATAATTATAATCTAATTAACAATTTCATTCAAAGTTTAAATCCTTAGCCTTTAAATTTAAGTAAATAGGCTTAAATTTTAATCCAAGTTTCATTATTTGTCAAAATTTAGAGCTCATGTTCTGATTGGCAATGAAAAAAAAAATTATATTAATAGAAGTTATATGCTCTGTGCGCCGCGGCCCTAATAAAATAGTGCCGCGGCGCGCAGAGAAAACAAGATCCAATATGTTTTTTTTTCCCTGGGCGCCGCGGCTCTACTGAGGTGTAATACTTCTTGTGGAACGGCTCCACAAATCTTGTCCATATTATGGTGGTGACATCGTTAGTCAGGTGAACTAAGTCCCACCATATTTTGGCATCCTTCTTGAGTAATGACGAGACGCAGGATATGCGGTCTGCATTACTAAGATTCATGTGCATAAGAATTGGCTTCGCATTCCTTAGCCACTTTTCTGCCTCAAAGGGGTCTATAGTCCCTTCGAAGTTTGGAGCGTGCTTCTTGCGGAACCTTTCATACACTGACTCCATATTCGGTACTGGATGTGGCGCGTGGTTCGTCACTGGCCATCCCCCATATGGACCAACTTGTTGGGGTGCTAGGGCCATTTTTTGTAGCTGCGGTTGCGGCGGAGGCTGAGGCTGAGTCTGCGCCTGTTGACGTTGTTGTTGCAAGAGTTCCTCGACTTGTTGTCGCCGTCTAGCGATTTTCGCGATGTTGTCAACTGACGGTGTCGGCGCGATGCGGCTAGTAGTAGCACGCACTCCTCTTCTGCGAACTGGAGGGCATCATTGGTCGTTGGAACAACGTTGGAGGCGTTTCCGTTGGTGCGTGCAGATCTTCGGAGCGACATCTTCACCAAAAGTTCTAACAGTCGAGAACTTGTTAGAACTTACCCTAATAGGCTCTAAGGCAAAAACTTATTCTAAAACAAACATATCTCGGACCTATTTATTATGACTTCTTATGAAAAATTATATAGGTCTTTTTTTTTTTATTATTAGAGTGGGTTTCTATACTTAGAAAAACAAGTCATCTTTATTTTCTAGGTGTGTTTCTAATCATCCTATATGACTTAATTCTCAGGCTCGAAACTTATCTTTGTTCCAAAGTTAACCATATTGAGGGAGGGCTGGGATCAGTAAGATCGTTCCCACTACTAAGGCCCCCTAACTCTCAATAAAGAAACTTGGTTCATTGACTTGTATCCACCCTCACTAAACTTAGTCATTATTTATTTTATTTATTACTTATTATGATTGCGAAAATAGAATCAAACTCATACATGATGATAAAATAACATGAAATTAATTTGGAAAAATAATTTTCACTTATTACAATCAAAAAGTAAATAAAACAAACATTAAAAACTTCTAATCTAAAAATCGGGATCTTCTACATCCGATCCGTCATCTAACATATCATCATCTATTGCCTCATAGTCATCATTATCATGAGCATCGAAACGTCCTATAGGTAGGTTGGTGAGAATCCTATTCTTTTGTTCATTGGTGAATTGAAACTCAGATTTCGCGGTAAACCTAACTAAGAGGAAATAATATCTCATTGCTAAAGGCAATTCATCCTCCTCACGCATTTCTTCCCATATTTCTTCTAAGGCTGCTATTACAGAATGAAAATCCTTAAACAACCTAATTACTAATACATATTGTTCCGTTGATCTTAGCATTATTTGTTTAGCCTCTTGAAGGCCACCTATCTCTTGGTGAAACAAAAGCAACCTTCGAGTAATCCTTTCTAGGGCTCCTACGGTGTTTCTTGGCTCCCTTATTCTTTTTAAGGCCTTAATGGCTCGGATATCTTGGTAGGTTAAAGCTCCATTCATTCTTAACTGAAACATAAACACTAAAGTTGTTAGCTATACACATAGACAAAGTAACTTGTAACTTAAACACTTACTTGGCGGTCAGATTCGGAGCTTTGAGCATGTGTATCGAGGAGAACTTCATGCGAAGGAACCGTTTTCTCTGATACCAACTGTAATGACCCACTAATCTAGACTATTTGGACCATTAACGAAACTATACATAAAACTTACATTTTTACGAAAATACCATAATTTATTGAGTAACTTGCAAAATAAGAGTTATTTACAAAGTAAATACCAAAACGGATATGGGATCCCATTGTCTTTAAAACAAAAACATAATTTGAAAATAATAAGACATTACATAATTAGTGCGGAAAATACATGTAACAAGACATAAAACCGAAACTACATCCTCGAATCGAACAACGCTCGGCCCCTTGACTCCATTCACCATCGATACACATCCTCCAAGCGTCACGAATCTTACCGCCTCTAAAGCTTATTTTCCTGCACATAAACAGAAAGGAGTGAGCCTAATGCCCAGTAAGGAAAATCTAACACATAGTCATATACATAATTTCATAAGAAAACATAAAGACTTAACATAATACATATAACATACACTTATTATAATGGCCATTATTACTTGGGGTCCCATAGACTAAACAAGCATATGCCCATGGGATTAGTGGGGTCCTACCAGCTAAGTAGGTCATATGCCCATAACCCATTAAGGGTCTTGTTAGTCATATGGGTCATATGCCCAAGCCTACAAACATATATACATATCATAACACTAGTAATAACATAAAACATATAGATAACATAAGCATATAACATATTGATTCTAGCCTATTTTCCTTACCAGAGTTACCAGGATATAATGGACTGAGTTGGGACTTTTGGAACACTCCTAAAACCATAATGAACAAGAGTGAGTTGAAAGAAGAAGAAGAAATGAAAAGGATGGAAAGACTAAACCATAAAAAACATACTTACCGACTTATATGCTTAAGAACTTGGATTCCCTAACCAAAATAAGAATGAGGTTAGGGGACTGAGTATAAGGTTTTGAGAAAGGAAATAACATGAAATGAATGAAGTAGAGTTTCAGGTTTACCTCAAAGATTTGCAAGATCAATCTAACCTCCACCGAAATACTATAGAACTCCCTTCCCAAAGTGTTTGATAAGCTTATGATGTTTAAGCTTATAGTTTTTCCCCAAACCAGGTGTTTACACTCTCACACTCACTTAACACTAGCAGCTTCTGAACTTAGAGCAAATGGTGAATAATGGCTGGGTACTAGGTCCTATTTATAGAGTTTGGGAATGAAAATATCTTGATTTTACTTGAATAAAAATAATGGCTTTTTAGGTGAAAATCATTTGAATAATCGTTCAGCAGAGGCTGAAGACTCGTTCAAAAGATGCTGGACTGTTGAAGGAGTTTGAATGGCTGAAAGGAAATGAATTCAAAAGAGTTTGAATTCATGCTGAAGGAGGCGATATATCGCCCCCTGTATGCGATATATCGCCTGGGCCAGTATGCCCGAGGCGACCGTGCATCGTCTCGTGTTTTCCGTATCTACGTGCTGCGATATATCGCCCCCTATAGCTGCGATATATCGGCACACGCTGAATATTTAAACACGAAATTACACATTTTTAGCTAAGTTTGAATGGAGTAAACAGCCTTGACTAAGCCTTCAACGTATTAAAAGCTGCTGACTGACCCTATATCATTCAAACTTTACCCTTATTTAATTTAATCCTCCAAAATACTTAATCCTTAATTACCATTCATAACATGTGCTTAAAATCCTATTGGTTGATGTCTAAACCTTATAATATAATAAATATAATCCTTAATATCAGTCACATTAATCAAACCTTAGGTTATACTTAATATTCTTAAACTATAGGTTAAACTTAGAAAATCTATTAGTATTACTACGAGTGTCCAAATAATTCCCGGTCTTGAACCAAAAATCCATGGTAACAAAGATAACACTAAACATACTATAATACTACTAAACATTTTGCTAAGTGAAGTTCTTGGACTCTACACTCTTAAAACCCCTAATTATTAAACTTAAACCGTTAATCTTTAAATTGAAGCCACTTGCTTAAGAATTTAAGCCACAAACCAAATGGAATAAAATTTTGAACCCCTAGGCTAAATGACATCAAATTTTCAACCACATACATAAATGACATAAACTTTTGAACCAAAATTTATGAATTTTTATCCATTCAGTTCTATTTATAATCCAAGTCTCTTTAAACCACAATATTTTAAATTTAAACCCCTAAGCATTAAATTTAAACCCCTAAGCTTTAAATTTAAACCACTTGCTTAAAATTTTAAACCACAATATAAATGGCATCAAATTTCGAACCACAATGCTAAATGGCATCACGAATTTTTATCCACAAGGCTAATTGGCATCAAATTTAAACCAAAATTTATAAATTTTAATCCATTAAGTTCTATTTATAATCCAATTCTCTTTAAACAACAATGTTTTTAATTTAAAACCCTAAGCTTTAAATTTGAACATCTTTTCTAAAAATTTAAACTACAATCCAAATCGAATCAAATAATGAACCCCAACGCTAAATGACATCAAATTTAAACCACAATCTATAAATTGTTATCAAATAAGCTCTTTTCATAATCCAAGTCTTTCTTAAACCTCAATGTTCTACATTTAAACCCATAAGCTTTAAGTTTAAACCACTTGACAAAAAGTGTTGAACCACACGGCTAAATGGCATCAAATTTTGAAGCACAAGGCTAAATGACATCAAATTTAATCCAAGATTTATAATTTTTTATCAATATAGCTCCTTTTGTAATCCAAGTATCTTTTAACCACAATGTTTTTCATTTAAACCCCTAAGCTTTAAGTTTAAACCACCTTTGCCTAAAAATGTTGAAACACAAGGCTAAATGGCTTCAAAATTTGAACCATAATTTATAAAAAAAAAAAATTCCATTAAGCTCTAATTATAATTCAAGTCTATTTTAAACCACAATGTCTTAAATTTAAACCATTAAGCTTTAAATTGAAACCCCTAAGCTTTACATTTAAACCACTTGCCTAAATATTTAAACCGCAAGCCTTAAATGACTTAAACTATGAACCATTAATCTTAAATAGCAATTAAAATTTAATCCACAAGGTTTAAGTTTTAATCCTTTAGGCTTAAATCATAATAATTATAATCTAATTAACAATTTCATTCAAATTTTAAATCCTTAGCCTTTAAATTTAAGTAAATAGGCTTAAATTTTAATCCAAGTTTCATTATTTGTCAAAATTTAGAGCTCATGTTCTGATTGGCAATGAAAAAAAATAAATTATATTAATAGAAGTTATATGCTCTGTGCGCCGCGGCCCTAATAAAATAGTGCCGCGGCGCGCAGAGAAAACAAGATCCAATCTGTTTTTTTTTCCCTGGGCGCCGCGGCTCTGATGTTTCATAGCGTCTGTGCGCCGCGGCGCATTCCCTAAGCTTTAAACCACAATATTTTAAATTTAAACCCCTAAGCATTAAATTTAAACCCCTAAGTTTTAAATGTAAACCACTTGTTTAAAATTTTAAACCACAATATAAATGGCATCAAATTTTGATCCCTAATGCCAAATGGCATCACAGATTTTGATCCACAAGGCTAATTGGCATCAAATTTAAACCAAAATTTATAAATTTTAATCCATTAAGTTCTATTTATAATCCAAGTCTCTTAAAACCCCTAATTATTAAACTTAAACCGTTAATCTTTAAATTGAAGCCACTTGCTTAAGAATTTAAGCCACAAACCAAATGGAATAAAATTTTGAACCCCTAGGCTAAATGACATCAAATTTTCAACCACATACATAAATGACATAAAATTTTGAACCAAAATTTATGAATTTTTATCCATTCAGTTCTATTTATAATCCAAGTCTCTTTAAACCACAATATTTTAAATTTAAACCCCTAAGCATTAAATTTAAACCCCTAAGCTTTAAATTTAAACCACTTGCTTAAAATTTTAAACCACAATATAAATGGCATCAAATTTCGAACCACAATGCTAAATGGCATCACGAATTTTTATCCACAAGGCTAATTGGCATCAAATTTAAACCAAAATTTATAAATTTTAATCCAACTCATTATATGACCCACTTGCTTAAAATCCTTAGCTCTATTATAATTATATGTGTGTTGATCTAAAATATTGGTTTATGTTATAAAACTGTTTACTTGATCAAACTCATTTTATATTGTGTGAGCATTGTTAAGTTATTCTCTATAAAGAAAAAGATAGCCGCGGCTTGCTAAAATTGCAATTAGTTTGCTGTCGCTGGGCGCCGCGGCGCCAAATTGCAATAAAAGTTCTCCTTCGCTGGGAGCTGCGACACTACATTTGCAATAACTTTCTTTGTCTGCGCGCCGCGGCGCAATAATAGAGTGCCGCGGCTCGACCCCGAGCCCTCTACTTTTTATATACTTTTCTAAATCTCATTTATTCATTATTTCAAAACATCATATTCCGTTTTAGGGTTCAATCATCTTTTCCGGGTTTACAACTTTTGTGTGCCATCTTGGAAGAAGATTTTCAAGTAAGTATATGTATTATAATTCTTATATTAAATCTTGTATCAAGAAGATTCTTTGTTTAGAAAAGATCTATGTTATGATGTTAGTTATTTTAGGGGTGTTTTGTTGTTAGTAGAGGAACTTTTATATTTGTTTAAATTGTTGTTTGTTTCTTAGTTTTTGTTGATTACTGCATTTTATGTTTAAGTTTTTGGGCATTGCATTGTTGGAAATCAAGTATTGAAGGTTGTTTTATTAGTGTGCCCACCAAGTGTTTGTGAAATTGACTCAATGATGTTCTATGTCATAATTTCATTATTTTTGGTCTCGTAATTATTTTTGGCCTAGATAGAAAAGGTTTAAAATGCAACGTTGTGGCATAAGGAAACGAAAAGAGACAAACATGTATTGAATGAGAAGAAGACATTTGAGTTTTCTAGATTATTTAAACCAAAGAAAAAAAAATTAAAAAAATTGTTTGATTGAATCGTATAAAACAACATATATGATATGAGACTGTGAGTATTATTTGAGGTTGCTATAGAATCTCTTTCACTGATAAATTAAAAATATTTTACATGAATATATTGTTTAATCCAAAGAAAACATTGCTTCTTTGATTTCTAAGGTTCGAAGCATTGAAACTAATACAAAAACAAAAAAAATGTTCATATATTATAATGAATAATAATAGTCGTTTAGTGTAGAAGCTAAGAACCCATTTCCTGTATAAAGCTGCAATAGAGAAATTAAAAACATTAGTATTTCAAAGATCAATCATGATACATAAGAATTCGTAATATATGGTCAAATTTTCAAGAATCATTCTAGCAATCTACTTTCTTTACTTCCAAATTACATTTTATGATATTTTCTAAGCAGAAGATGATAAATGTAAATTATATGAAACATAATTATGTTTAGGAGAATTATATGTTGTGAGCTCATTGATTGCTTGTTGAATTATATGTATTGGAGAATTATATGTTCTGAGCATACGATCTGTCTTCACTTTATAATTACACATTAAAGCCCATTGCTTGCTTTTTTATGTCTTGGAGAATTATATGTTGTGAGCTTATTGCTTGCTTTTTTGATCACCCCTAATTTTTTTTTAGGCAATTCAATATTATATATATATGAGTTATTATAAATATAAATATATGTCTATTTGATGATTATTCAATGTTTTGACATCATTGTTTTTGGTATTGTATTTTTTTAGGTAATTTTGAAGAAATATTTTTTGTGTCTTATCTTGTGCAAATGGCTCCTAAAAAGAAATCAAAGGTATCTACTGAAGCTTCTACTTCTAGGGATAAAAATCCAAAGTTTAACTCAGAGAAGTTTGTTAGTGAAGAAGCTGAGAAGAGATTTGATAGTATGCGAGCAAAGAAAGTATTGGGTGAACGAGGCATGGAATTCGATTCTAGGCTATTACAATAGTATTCTTGTTAATATTGAGCAGAGGGGGTGGAAGACTTTAGTTCAAGTACCTTATGGAGGAATAAAACAATTGGTAATAGAATTTTATGCTAATCTTCCGGACTGCCGCAAAAATAAATGTTTTGTTCGTGGAAAATGGGTGCCTTTCGATATTAATACTATAAATGGTATTTTCAAGTTGGTTACCTTAGATCCTGAGGAGGATGAGTATGTAAAATTTATAGAAGGACAAATTGATTTTGGTGCAGTGATAAATCGCTTGTGTAAACCAGGCTCTCAATGGGTTATGTCTAATGGGAAACCTCGACATTTGATGAAAGCATATATGACAAAAGAAGCCACTGCTTGGACTTATTTTGTGTGTGCAAATATTCTTCCAGTTTCTCATGTATCCTCTATTACTGTTGAGCGTGTACTACTTATTTATGCTATTATGGAGGGGAACACAATTGACATTGGCAAAGTGATCAATAGTAGCCTCAAACGTTTTGGACGGGGAGGCACCACAGGAGGTTTGGGACATGCATCCACTGTTACAACGTTGTGTCAGAATGCTGACACTCCATCATGGACAGATGACCTCTTTGTTAGGGCTCTTCCTACTATTACTGCTGTTATGGTGAATGCATATGGTGAACAAACTGTTAAACGGTTAGCAAGAGCTAATTTAGCAGGTGCCATACCAGAGGAGAATGAGGAAGAAGAGATTGAACCTATGGCAGAGGATGCACATGTTCGTATCACTCCCCCTACAGATCCATATATGCAGTTCTTAGCTCAACAAAACTCTCATCTCATTCAACAAAATGATTTTATATATCGGCAAAATTCGCATTTGATGCAGTACTATGCCCAACGTAGTCAATATGATGCGGATCACACTACCAATATCAACTCTTTGCTTGGGCACTGGGACCAAAATCAACAAGATCCTATCTTCTTTCAGCAGCCACCACTTTTCCCACCATTTGATTCCCAGCCACCATATCCTCAACATCCACCCCAGCCCCCATACTAGTTTGTATAAGCTCATTGATTTGTTTTATTTACTTTTTATACCTAATGTAGATCTCTCACTTTAGATGCCTAGGAGGGCAGAAGCTAATGTAATGACCTGAATTTAATATTTATGATATGAACAATTTATGCTTGTTCTTAAATATCCTTTTTAACTGTCTAGTAACGGCTGGTCCAAAATTCTCTTTCTATTTTTATCAGTTGCCAAGAAGATCAATTCCCAGAGACCCCTGAGATTTTTCCCATTCTCATGTTGTGTTATTATTTTATTTCTCTTGTTAGGCCAATTCATTTTCAAAACAGCTAAATTCTACTCCAAGTTAGGTCTGATATGCTGGAGTATGTTGAAAAATGCCATGCCTGCAACCCCAGATTTCAAGTTTCCTAATACAAGTTAGCTGTTAGCATCCCAAAAACTCAAGTGGTTGTGCCAGAAACTGAGTTATATATTTATGTTATGTAGATTTTATTCATCCTCTTGAATCTGCTTTCACTTCAGCTTTATATCAATTCAGAATAAAGGTTTCAAATCAATTTCAAAACAGAAAATTTATTCAAGCTTGATAATTACTAAAAAATGAAAGAAAGAAAGAAAAATAATTTGAAGTGAATTTGAACTGTTTTGTTATTTACCAGCATACAATACCATGCTTCGATTTTAGATTCAAAAAGGTAAAAAAGAAGTTAAACCCTAAAACCACAAACCAAATGGCATCAAATTTTGAACCACAAGGCTAAATGGTATATAATTTTCATTCATTAATCTCTTTTAATAATCCAAGTTTCTTTAAACCACAATGATTTAAGTTTAAACCAGTGAGCTTTAAATTTAAACCGCTAAGATTTAAATTTAAACCACTTGCCTAAAAATTTAAACCATAAACCAATTGGCATCAAATTTTGAACCACAAGGCTGAATGACATCACATTTAAATCACAATTTATAAATTTTTATCCATTAAGCTCTATTTATAATCCAAATCTCTTTAAACCACAACCTTTTAAATTTAAACCCCTAAACTTTAAATTTAAACCCCTAACTTTAGATTTAAACCTATTGGTTAAAAATTTTGAACTACAAGGCTAAATGCAACAAATTTTGAATTACAAGGCTAAATGGAATCAAATTTTGAACCATAATTTATAAATTTTTATCCTTTAAGCTATATTTACAATCCAAGTTTCTGTAACAAAAATGTTTTAAATTTAAACCCCTAATTTTTAAATTTAAACCCCAAACCAAATGGCATCAAATTTTGAACCCCAAAGCTAAATGGCATCACATTTAAACCACAATTTGATAAATTTTTATCCATTAAGCCTTAATTATAAATTAATTCCACTTAATCCACAATATTTTAAATTTAAACCACTAAGATTTAAATGTATACCACAAGGCTTAAAATTTAAACCACTTGCCTGAAAATTTAAACTACAAGACTTGGATAGCTTAAAACATGAGCCTAATGGTTTAAAATTTAGGCAACAATTTACAATTTTTTTTATCCTTTTCAGCTTAGATTGTAAACCTTGTATCTTTAAACCCCTAGGTTTGAAATTTAAACAAAAGGCTTGAAATTAGAACTTCTTGCCTTAAAATTTAAACCCCTAATCTTAAATGGCATCCAAATTTAATTCTCAAAGTTTAAGTTATAATCATTTAGCCTTATATCATAAACATTGTCTTTTTAACCATTATGTTTAAACTTTAAACCAACACCGTCTAAATTTAAAATTCTACCCTTAAAATTTGAAACATATTTTTTTCTTGGTTAAAAATTTAGACCCCAAGTTGTGATTGGCAAAAATTTTTGAACCTTAAGGCTAAATATCATCAAATTTTGATCCCCAAAGCTAAATATCATCAATTTATGATCCATAATTTATGAATTTTTATCCATTCAGCTCTATTCATAATCAAAGCCTCTTTTACCCTCAATGTTATTAATTTTAAACCATTACGCTTTAAATTTAAACCCCTAAGGTTTAAATTTATACTGCTTGCCTAAATCTTTAAACCACAATCTAAAAGACATCAAATTTTGATCCACAAGGCTGAATGGTATATAATTTTTATTCATTAACCTTTCTTAATAATCCAAGTTTCTTTAAACCACAATAGTTTAAGTTTAAACCAGTGAGCTTTAAATTTAAACTCCTAAGCTTTAAATTTAAACCATTTGCCTAGAAATTTAAACCATAAAGCAATTGGCATCAAATTTTAAACCACAAGGCTAAATGACACCAAATTTAAATCACAATTTATAAATTTTTATCCATTAAGCTCTATTTATAATCCAAGCCTCTTTAAACCACAACCTTTTAAATTTAAACACTAAACTTTAAATTTAAACCCCTATTTTTAGATTTAAACCAATTGCTTAAAAAATTTGAACCACAAGACTAAATGCATCAAATTTTGATTTACAAGGCTAAATAGTATCAATTTTTGAACCATTATTTATAAATTTTTATCCATTAATCTCTATTTATAATCCAAGTTTCTTTAAACCAAAATGTTTTAAATTTAAACCCCTAATTTTTAAATTTAAACGACTCCCGTAAAAATTTAAACCACAAACCAAATGGCATCAAATTTTGTATCCCAAGGCTAAATGGCATCACATTTAAACCACAATCTGATAATTTTTTATCCATCAAGCCTTAATTATAAATTAAGACCACTTAATCCACAATATTTTTAATTTAAACCACTAAGATTTAAATGTATACCACAAGGCTTAAAATTTAAACCACTTGCCTGAAAATTTAAACCACAAGACTTGGATAGCTTAAAACATGAGCCTAATGGTTTAAAATTTAGGCAACAATTTACAATTTTTTTATGCTTTTAAGCTTAAATTATAAACCTTGTATCTTTAAACCCCTAGGTTTGAAATTTAAATCACGAGGCTTGAAATTTGAACCACTTGCCTTAAAATTTAAACCCCTAATCTTAAATGGCATCCAAATTTAATTCTCAAAGTTTAAGTTATAATCATTTAGGCTTATATCATAAACATTGTCTTTTTAACCATTATGTTTAAAATTTAAACCAACCCCCTTTAAATTTTAAAACATACTGTTTTATTGGTTAAAAATTTAGACCCCAAGTTGTGATTGGCAAAAAAAAAAAAAATTATATATTTTGTTATATGTGTTCACTGTGCGCCGCGGCCCATATATTTTTGAGCCGCGGCGCACAGCTACATGAAATTGCTTTATTTTTATCCCACCGCGCGCCGCGGCTCTAGCCTTCCTTTTTATGCGCGCCGCGGCGCGATGATTAGATCAAAAACCCGCGGCACATTCTTCACATGCCCAAAGTGTGTTGTATTATAACCCCTTACGTATTTGTATTATTATTATATTTTCAGTGTTTTCACAAACCCAAGTTCAGTGTTTTCCCAAATCATTCTTAGCTCTAAACTCATTATCTTCTTCTCCATTTTCAACATTTCATTTATAGCTTTGGTTTGACCCTCCCTTTATGAGGACAACCATTCTTGTTTTGATCGTCCATATTTGAAGCTATTAGAGGATTTTTGAGCTGAAGTTGAGCTTCTAACAAGGTATTTTCAATGTTTTCTTGCAAATTTATTCTGTGTCTTTTTTTTGAATCTTAACTGAAAATTAAAATTTAACAATGTTAATAGATGCAAGTAACTGTAAAATATATTATGTTTTTTTTCGTTGTATATATATATATGTATTCATTGTTTCACTTAACTTATCCTTGCATCCAATAATGATTATTTTAATGCTTTGATTTTAGTTCATTATCATGCATTGTATCTGTTTGACAAAATACTTCAACTGAAATTCAATTGTATAGTATTAAGAATAAGGATTTTATTACTCTTTTGTTGAATTGATTTTCATGCCTTGTAAGTGTTTGACAAAATGTCTTAACTAAATTGCAGTTTGTATAATCTTGAGAATATGTGATTTTGATTTAATATTATTATATTTATAGGACATTAAATTCCATGATTAAATGTATGAAAATGTCTTCAATATTATGTGTTTTGTTTGTTCTTTTTTTATATATATATATATTTTAAAGCTGGAAGTGTTATTTTAATAACATGTTGTTTATATCTTTTGCTTGCTTTTTATGTAAGATATGGCAAAGAAAGCTCGTATCAAGAAGAAGAATAAGAAATCAGGTTATTATCATAAAAAATTGAATGTTTTCAAGGTAATTTTACATTGTTTATATATGTTTCTTTTTTTGCTTTAAAAAATAAAAGAAGATAATGTTTTCGATTTAATTATTTGTTTTCTATTTTTTTTATTTTTATGTGCAGAATTTAAGTCCAAATAAGCTGATTTTTGCTAAGAATCAAATGAAAGTTAATTTTCAAGATCATCAACTCAATTTCCGTTGTATCGAGAATTCTCTAACTCATGCTCAATTTGAAAAGTTAAAGGATTCATGCTTGGGATTTCTCTTAGATATTAATAGTAACCTAAAACTTTGTTCCATGATTGTTCATTCTCTAATTCTTCATGAGGAGGGTAGCTCTAGTAGAAGAGACATCCGGATGAACTTTGGAGGGAAAAGAGCAAAGTTTGGAATAGAAGAATTTGCTCTAATAACTGGTCTAAATTGTTCCCAACTTCCTACTGATGTTGATTATAGTGTTCAACCCAATAGATTAATAGAAAAGTACTTCTCTGGGAAATCATCAATCTCAAGAAATGACTTGAAAAACCTTCTCATGTCTTCAAAATTAGATGACGAAGATGCCGTTAAGATAGCTAAAGTACATATTGTGCAAAATATTTTAGAAAGTAAAAGAGGTGACAGGTTTGTTGATGATTTTGTTTTGAAATTGGTTGATGATGAACAAAAGTTTGAGAATTATCCATGGGGTCGTCGTTCGTTCAATGAAACTATTGGGAGTATTTCAAGTGTTTTGGATTTGCAAAAAAAACAATTATGAGTTGTGCGGCTTCCCTGTGGCTTTCCAAGTGTGGGGTTATGAGGTTATTCCATCATTGGGATCTTTGTTTGGCGCTTGTGTAAGTTCAAAAATCCCTAGAATCTTAAATTGGAAGTCAACTAAAGTGAACAATCTCCGATCAATTTGGTCTAAAGTTTTCCAAAAATCAAAAGTACGTATTCATATATATATTTATATTTTTAGTATTGTTCTTCAATTAATTTCAATTGTTGTACTGTTAACAATTTTTTTTTTGTTCATTGGTTTTCTTATTTTTATGTATATAGGTTGATTATGTTTGTTTGTCTCCATCTAGTGCGGAAAAAGAGTCATTACACCTTAATGGTATGTTTACTGACACAGTAATTCTTGAAAGAGGAATATACATGGATGCAAACAATCACCCCTCAATGATGAGTAACAAGACAAAAAGTAGCTCAATTGATGAAGAAATTATTTCAATGTTGAAGGTATATTTATATTATCTACTATTTTTTTCATAATTTAATAATGTATGTTTTTTTTTTCATTTTTGTTTAGGACTTGCGGTTTATATTTTAGTATATATATATATATATTTTTTTTTTTTCTAATTTGTTCTATCACCTATGATTTTTTTCCTAGGAGCTCAAAGAGGAGATCATTGAAATAAAAAAAGTTGTTGTTGAAATTAAAAGTGGGATTGGTCAGATTAATATATGCATGGCACAAATTGATGAGAGAACGAAAGATACAGATGCCATGAAGAAACAAATAGAAGATTATGAACAACTAATTAAGAAATTTGTGAAACAGAATGATTTAAAGAAATGCATACGTGAAGAAGGAGAACAAGTGAAAGAGAGAAGCAAAAAACGTTTGAAATATGTGCAAGATTCCAAAGTTTCAGAGAAAACTAGAAAGTTATCTGCTCAAGAGGATTTGCAAGCATGCATAAATGATTTGTTAAGTGGTGAAATTCTTCTAAGTAGTCCTGAATGTGTTCCTCAACCAAAGGTACAAATTTAAAATATTATCTATTTTTCAATAAAGTTTTGTGTTAATTTTCATTTAATTATCATGTTCTTAACTTTCATCTTTTATTATTTGTAGGAATGCATGAATTTTGCAAGCAACGCCCCTATTGAACAAAGAGAAAATTATAATAAGAGGAGCATACATGGCAAGCAACCACCAAATATTTCTAAAATTTTAGAGAAAATAAAAAAACCTTCTACACTGTTGAGATCAACTGGTGAGATTGTTCCTAGCAATCCAAAATGCATTCCTCCTTCTCTGTCAATTGTAAGTGCCCCACAAGTATAAACTTTGAATTTGATGATACTTGCATAAACATGTATTAATTTTTTTTTTTTAATTGTAGTTGCTGATTTTTTTGATATGTAGGTTGTCAATGAAAAATTCTATCGAAAGGAAGAAAATATTGCAAAGAACTTTAGAGGAACAGAAGAACAAAAAGAAGTAAAAGAAGTGAAGCAAATGACAAGTGATCATGATGATTCAAGTGCAATCATGGCTTCCCCACCATCCATGACAACTATTGTGGAACCAAGTGAATTGCTTTGTTCTTCTGTGAACTCTACAGAAGCAATGAATACTTGTCATTTCTTAGGCAGATTTCCATTTGAGAGTGAATATGAAGTTATGCCTGTTCCAGAAGCAATTTCGTTCTTCTTGGAGTGGTACACTCATGGTATGAATAAGAAAAGGTAAATGAATTGTCTTTGTGTTTTCTTTTCAATTTTTTTTTTATTATTTTATATATATCTTTTTATAAATGTTTGTTGATTTTGTAGAAGTAAATCATCTCCATATGATGCATTTCATGCCAAATTAAAATCACCTTTATCATTGGGAGGAATAGAAATTGACAACAAAAAGTGGTTCTTTGATTTGTGTGATGCAGAAGGTCTCATCAATAACGATGTAAGATTTTATACTATCTAGCATTTATTATTATATTGTGCATACTTTAGATTGTTTTCATTTTCAATTTTGTTATGTTATAATTGGATTATATATTTTATGTTTTTTTTATATATTTTTTTTGCAGCATATTGATATATCTTTTTACTATTTGCGAAAGAAGGCATTGTCTCATACTTGTTATCCTTCATTTCGGAAATGTACTACAACAAGTTGTGTTTTTGATCACTACATGAGCCTAATTAGTTGTGATGAAGCTCATTTAAGGAAGATGATTTCAGCTGTAAAAAAAAATGATCAACATAAAAGGATAAAGCATCCATGTCCCAAAATGAAGGCTATTATTGATTTCATTATGGGAAAAATATTGAAATTTGGAAAGTCATGGTTTGAAGTTGACTTTGTTTTCATGCCATTTCTTATTCCACAAGGAAGGGGGATTTACTTAGATCATTGGAGCTTAGGTGTTTTACATATAGATAAAAAGATTATCTATATCTATGACTAATTTAATAGTCCCAATAACGAAGATGTTGAAACACACGTGAAGAAATATTGCAGAATTCTTCCATTCATTTTGGATTATTTGGGTTTCCATGAAAAACGTAAACATTATGCACCTATGTGCGAGGATTTTAGGTTCTCATGGGTTGAATCTCCTTTTCAGAATAACACGTGAGTTTGTTAAGATTCAATTAATTTGTATGCTGAGTTTTTCTTTTCTCCTCAATTTTTTCTGTTGAATTTTGTTTTTACCAATTTGCATGTTTGATTGTGGTATTTACGTGATAAAAATGGCTGAGTTGTTAATGATGGGGATGTCTCCATTCAAAATTGGTCCAAACAATGTTGTTGATATGAGAAGGAAGATGGCCTTAGAATTTTGGGATCATGGGTACAAGAGGAAGCACGGTCATGAAACTCCAGCAGAGAACTTGTGTCATGTATGAACACAACAACAAAATATGATTCTCAATACTTTTTGTTTTAAGAATGTTTTTAATGCTCACTGACCCTTGAAATCAAGAGTTGTGGAACTCTGAGTTTTTGTGCTTGATATCATAAACTTACCATATGAGTTTAGCAATGAGAATTACTTCCCAAGTGGTACTAATCTTTAACATATGAGTTATAATTCAAGTCTCTTTAAACCACAATGTTTTAAATTTAAACTACTAAGTTTTATATTTAAACCCCTAACCTTTAAATGTAAACCGTTTGTCTAAAAATTTAAATAGCAATTATTTTTCTTGAACAATAAACATTGTAAACTCCTAACCTTTAAATTTAAACCACTTTCCTATAATTTTAAACAATAATCTAAATGGCATCAAACTTTGAACCACAAGACTAAATGGCATCAAATTTTGAACCACAATGCTAAATGGCATCAAGTTTTGAAAAATAAAATATAAATTTTTATCTGTTAAGCTCTACTTATAAATCAAGTCTCTTTAAACCACAATGTTTTAAATTTTGAACCACAATGCTAAATGGATTCAAATTTTGATTCATAATTAATAAAGTTATATCCATTAAGATATATTTATAATCAAAGTATCTTTAAACCACAATGTTTTAAATTTAATCCAATAAGCTTTAACTTTAAACCCCTAAACTTTAAAATTAAACCTCTTATTTAAAACTTTAAACCCCAGACCATATGGCATCAAATTTTGAACACATGGCTAAATGGAATCAAATTTTGAACCATAATTTATAAATTTTTATCCATTAAGCTATATCTATATTCCAAGTCTCTTTAAACCACTAAGCTTTAAATTTAAAACACTAAACTTTAAAATTAAACCTCTTTAATCGCGATTTTAAAAAATTTATCCATTAAGCTCTATTTATAATCCAAGTCTATTTAAACCACTAAGCTTTAATTTTAAACCGTTTTGCTTTAAAGTTAAACCACTTACCTAAGAATGTAAACCTCAAACCAAATGGCATCAAATATTGAACAACTAGGGTAAATGGTATCTAATTTTGATCTCAAAATTAAAAGTTTTATCCATTAAGCTATTTTTATAATCCAAGTGTCTTTAAACAACTAAGTTTTAAATTTAAACCGTTAAGCTTTAAATTTAAACCCTTTACCTAAGAATTTAAACCACTAAGCTTTAAATGTAAACCACTTTCCTAAAACTTTAAACCACAATGCAAATGGCTTCAAATTTTGAACCACATGGCTAAATGGAATTAAATTTTGAACCACAAGGCTAAATGGTATCAAATTTTTATCCATTAAGGTCTATTTATAATCCAACTCTATTTAACAAACTATGTTTTAAATTTAAACCCCTAAGCTTAAAATTTAAACCCCTATGTTTTAAATTTAAACCACTAAGGTTTAAATGTAAACCACTTGCCTACAACTTTAAACCACAATAAAAAAGGCATCAAATTTTGAACCACAACTCTAAATGGAATCAAATTTTGAACCCTTAAGCTAAATGACATCAAATTTTGAACCCCAAGGATATATATTATAATATTTTGATCCAAAATTTAAGTATTTTTATCCATTCAGCTCTATTTATAATCCAAGTCTCTTTTACCCTCAATGTTTTAAATTTAAACCACTTGCCTTAAACTTTAAACCCCAAGGCTAAATGGTATCAATTTTTTATCTATTAAGCTCTTCTTATAATCAAACTCTATTTAACCAATTATTTTTAAATTTAAACCACTAAACTTTAATTTTAAAACCCAAACCTTTAAATTTAAACCTAATTTCTTTATTCGTCAAAATTTTTAGACCAGAAGTTGTTAGTGGCAAAAAAAAAAAAAAAATTATATATTTTATTTTTAGGTGTTACTGTGCGCCGCGGCCCATATTGAGTAGAGCCGCGGCGCCCAGTGACAAATAATTGCTATTTTTTGTTTCATTCTGAGCGCCGTGGCTCTAATGTCTAAAGGTTCTGTGCGCCGCGACGGGGAAAATGGCACTTGCCTAAAGGCTTTATAATCCAAGTATCTTTAAACAACAAAGTTTTAAACTTAAACTGTTAAGCTTTAAATTTAAACCACTTGCCTAAGAATTTATTCCACTAAGCTTTAAATTTAAACCACTTTCATAGAACTTTAAACCACAATGCAAATGACTTCAAATTTTGAACCACATGGCTAAATTGAATCAAATTTTGAACCACAAGGCTAAATGATATCAAATTTTTATCCATTAAGCTCTATTTATAATCCAACTCTATTTAACAAACTCTATTTTAAATTTAAACCCCTAAGCTTAAAATGTAAACCCCTATGTTTTAAAGTTAAACCACTAAGGTTTAAATTTAAACCACTTGCCTACAACTTTAAACCACTTGCCTACAACTTTAAACCACAATAAAAAAGGCATCAATTTTTGAACCACAACTCTAAATGGAATCAAATTTTGAACCCCTAAGCTAAATGACATCAAATTTTGAACCCCAAGGATAAATATTATAAAATTTTGTTCTAAAATTTATGTATTTTTATCCATTCAGCTCTATTTATAATCCAAGTCTCTTTTACCCTCAATGTTTTAAATTTAAACCACTTGCCTTAAACTTTAAACCCCAAGGCTAAATGGTATCAATTTTTTATCTATTAAGCTCTTCTTATAATCAAACTCTATTTAACCAATTATTTTTAAATTTAAACCACTAAACTTTAATTTTAAAACCCAAACCTTTAAATTTAAACCTAATTTCTTTATTCGTCAAAATTTTTAGACCAGAAGTTGTTAGTGGCAAAAAAAAAAAAAAATTATATATTTTATTTTTAGGTGTTACTGTGCGCCGCGACCCATATTGAGTAGAGCCGCGGCGCCCAGTGACAAATAATTGCTATTTTTTGTTTCATTCTGAGCGCCGCGACTCTAATGTCTAAAGGTTCTGTGCGCCGCGGCGGGAAAATGGCACTTGCCTAAAGGCTTTATAATCCAAGTATCTTTAAACAACAAAGTTTTAAATTTAAACTGTTAAGCTTTAAATTTAAACCACTTTCATAAAACATTAAACCACAATGCAAATGGCTTCAAATTTTGAACCACATGGCTAAATTGAATCAAATTTTGAACCCCAAGGCTAAATGGTATCAAATTTTTATCCATTAAGCTCTATTTATAATTCAACTCTATTTAACCAACTATGTTTTAAATTTAAACCCCTAAGCTTAAAATTTAAACCCCTATGTTTTAAATTTAAACACCTTGCCTAGAAATTTAAACCGCAAGCCTTAAATAAATAAGATTAACTGATAAATTTGTCATAATTTAAAGATGATAATCTATCATCTTTTATAACCTTTTTCTGTCAAATTCATCTCTCACTAATATCAATTCCTATTTTTCATAAATTAAATAGATAATAATATAATAAAAAACAAATGTACTTTAATAAATGTATAAACATTCTTATCCACAAGTCCACAACGCAACAAATATGTATAACATTGCATCTTTATAGTCTTTAGACTGCAACAGATAACAACAGTTCATGCTTTCATGCATAATGCACTGTACTCAAGGACAATAATCAATCTCAATGATCATGATATGTATGCAATTCACAACTCAATGTTATCCTTATTTTAGAATTGGTTGGCTTTTACAATTCTTTCTATTATGCCCCAATATTCCGCAATTTCCACACTTGATTGTTCGAACATGCTTGGGAAATTCTCCTGTTGATGGAATTCTTTTTTTCTTGGGACGTCCTTGTTTTACTTTGAATTTTGGAGCTTTCATGCTATCTCCTATAATTTCATCTGGGACACTCCAATCATCTTTATCTGGAAGAGGATTAATTGATCCTGCATATGTCTCTTTCAAAACAGAATTTTTATACCAATTTGAGCAAAATTTGTACTTGTCCAAGTACTTGCTTTCAATTGTTGCAATAGCATGTGCACATGGAATTCCCTCTAGTTGAAATTCATTACATGTGCACATATGTTGTTCCAAGTCGACAACAAACACTCGATCACCATATGTGACACTAGATTTCATTGCATCAATTGCATCTACCTGTGAAACAATACAATTATTAAGCAATAAATTTAAAATACAAACAAAAAGAAAATAAATGTAACTTTAATAACATACCTTCATTCGAAATGCCACATCAAGTTTGATCTCCATTTCATCATTTGCCCATTTTGTCACCTCAACAAATTGGTTAATTGCTGCTTCTTTTCTTGTTGAAAACCATCTTTGAAGCATCTCTCTTATAGCTTCTATTAACGACGTTATAGGCAATTCTCTCGCATGCACAATTGCTGCATTTATAGATTCGGCAATGTTACTTGTAAGAATGTTATACCTCTTCGTTGGAAAGAATGGCCGAGCCCATTTTTCTGGTTTTGCTTCCAAAAGATAAGTAGTCATTTCAGGGCTAATTTTCTGTAATTCAGCCATGGCAGAATAATATTCTTGAGCTGAGTACGCTCTTGAAGCAGTTTCAAATATGGCATGCACATGTAATCCCCTAAACTTAGTCCTTAGATTTTGCTTCAAATGGTAAAGACAAACTCCATGATATACACCAGGATACACTTGTTCAATTGCATTTTTGATGCTTTTATGCCTGTCAGATACTATGCACAAGTTTTATCGTTCTCCTATTGCTTCTTTTAGTCTTGTAAAGAACCATATCCATGCATTGTCATTTTCTGAATCCCCAATTCCAAAGGCGAGAGGAAAAATTTGATTGTTTCCATCTTTAACACAAGCTGCATACAGTGTACCTCCACATTTCGTCTTTAAAAATGTTCCATCTACCACTATAACTGGTCTACATTGCTTCCATCCATCTAATGAAGCCCCAAAAGCAATAAACATGTATTTAAACCTGTAAAATTTAAATAAAAAAACAACTAATTCCTAGAGATGTAAGATATGGATTGTAATCATTAAAGCCTTTAATATAGGAATGCGAATCATAAATATTATTCATACCTGTTTTCTTCATCTTTACATACTCTTGTTATAGTTCCTGGGTTGGCCAACTGTAGCATATACAAATATGAAGGCAACAATGCATAACTTTCCTCATTTGACCCTCTAACATCATCAGCTGCAAGTGTTTTTGCTCTCCAAGCTTTATTGTATGTTACACCTACCCCATGTTCATCTCTCATGTCTCTTATTATTTGCCTTGGTCGATAGGTTGATCCTGGGTCACGAAACTTCTCTTTGAAGTAACTACTGATGACTTTTGCACTTGCTTATCTATTTTCAAAATTTCTGTGATTTAAGGAGCATGTGTGGTGTTTATGGTATTTGATAACTCGAAAGTAGTCTGATACTTTTGAGCTTCTTGCACGTACATACCAGCCACAATTCTCATCTATGCATTTTGCCCAAAATGCTTCTGAACATGATTTTTGAATTCTGTACTGAAAGTGTTTCTTGATGGCTATTTTCGCAAGTGTGTGTTTTAGATCAGTCTTATTCTTGAAAACATAATTGAGTCTTATGACTTCAATCTCCATATTCGGCAACACATGGAGAGGTGATTGAGCTTCTTGCCCGTGTTTTGTAAATTTGTTGGATTCTTGTGTTGAGGCGCTCTTCATCTTGCTAGTGCTTGCAGTATTTGTATTGGGGTCTGTGAGAGTCAAACTTTGACTTGTTGCATTGCTTGCTAAAGCAGATGGAATGCTAGCTTCTCTTGGCAAAGAAATGGTTTGATTTCTCTGTTCTACTTCAACGATGAGAGGACATTTTTTCAACTCTTCCACAGTCTTGTTCAAGTTTAGATAAACTTGTAAATTCTCATCACTTTCTATCTTCATTCCTTTGCTTGTATCCATATTTGCATCAAAAATCAAGTTTGTTGAAATCAATCTTTCATTCAATCTGAGCTCTTTGTATATCTTGTTTACCAATTCCTCATACTTGATATCCTTTTCCACCATCAATATTTTCACTTCATGATCAATGTATTTGTTGTTTGCATTCCATCTTCCGTTAAAAACTACAAATAACATTATCTTATCCATTCCCTGCAATAAAAAATAACACAACCATGAGAGCTTATTGCTTTATCTTGGATAGAAATTAAAAAAAAAAAATCAATTCAATATACTTTTTGCCTTAACTTCACTCATCTCAAGGCAAACACAATTTTTGCAAAACTAAGTGTCAATAATATTTGTGACTCAATAAGAAGAATCAAAGTAATGCAAAAGATGTTTTATCGTGAAGATGAAGATAATAATGTTATTTTACAACAAAATTTAAACCTCAAACATTCAATGGCTAAAAATTTAAACTAATACTTTCATAATTTACAACATTGTTCTTAAAATTAGGATTCAATGTGCTGAACAACAAAGACATATTTTTTAGGATGCTGGAAATAATTTTGGCAAGAGAAATGGATCTCAAAAAGAAAATGACAGAAATAAGACAAGTTGAAGAAGTGCTAAAGCAAAGGCTGGTCTCATCAGAATAACAAGTATACTGCATGGGAGATGAAACAGAAGATGTTCGGGAAAAATTGTTTGTGGTGGATAATATGGCTGTGGTTTCAGTGGGAATTTCAAAAGAGTTGTTGGGTCAATTGCAGACACTCCAGGTAAGTTTAAAAAGTTCACCTACTCGGCTGAGATCAAAGCTGGAAAGCAGCAATGCAAAATTTAATGACTTGCTTGTTACATAGACAAACAAACTAAAATCCAATTTGAGAGATGCTGAAGATAAAATAATTCTTGCCAATTCAAAAGCCGTTTACTTTGGGGTGATAAGGTCAGATTGCTTGATAAAGAGCTGAAAGAATCTGAGTTTCTGCTGCTGAATGCAAAGTATTCTGCAGATTGGAGTCAGGAAGAGCTTAATGCTCTATGTTGCATAATCAATGAAGTACCATCTTGCACTTCTATAAGACCAAGAAAATGAATAGCAAAAAGTATATATATTGTGTTGTTGGGAAACAAAGAAAATCGCTAAAACTCACTTACTCATGACATATCCATAAAAGGAATTAAGAATGCACTTTCGAGAGAGTTCTAGAGAATCATATAATAGTTTTTAGTTACCATTTTTATTACATATAATAAAAATAGTTCATGATCTTCCAAAAGTAAATAGATGTTATTCTTTGCATAAGATTTTTTGTAATGTGATAGATCTTTCTTAGGTAATAACAATTATATCTTAGTTTCCAAATCCAATAATGAAATTTCTCAAGAACAACTTTATTAATAACAACGAAAGATTTACAAATGAGCATATGAGAGGCTCAAACTCTCGTACCACAGCCTTTTTCAAGAGGGCTGATATCTCCACCAAAGTTTAAATTATAAATCAAGTATATTTAAACCCTTAGTTTTGAAATTTAAACCATTAAGCTTTACATTTAAACCACAAGACTTAAAATTTTAACTACTTTCCTTAAAATTTAAACTGCAAGTCTTAAATATCTTAAAATATGAACAACTAAACTTAAATGGCATCAAAATTTAATCCACAAGGTTTAAGTTTTATTCATTTAGGCTTAAATTATAAACATACTCTATTTTAATCTATATAATGTAATGTATGAATCTAATATAAAAATTTTATAATTTTAAACCAAATGTCTTAAAACTTAAACCACTATTTATAAATCTGAACCACAAGGCTTAAATGACATCATATTTAAACCACAATTTATAAATTTTTATTCATTTAAGCTTAAATTATAAACCAACTATCTTTAAACCCCTAAGTTTGAAATTTAATCCACTAAGCTTTAAATTTAAACCACAATGCTTAAAATTTAAACCACTTGCTTTAAAATTTAAACCGCAAGCCTTAAATGGCTTAGATCAAATGTTTCATGGCATTTGTTTGGTAAATTGTAGACACCCCAGCTAAGTTTGAAAAGTTCAGCTACTTGGCTAAAATCAAAGCTTGAAGGTTCCAAGGAAGAATTGAAGGCTAAAGAAAATTATTTGAGCAAGCTGGAAAGGAGCTGTAGAGTCCAAGAACTTTACTTAGCTAAGACAGATAATAGTATTATAGTATGTTTAGTATTATCTTTGTAACTGTGGATTTTTGGTTCAGACCGGGAATTATTTTGGACACTCATAGTGGTACTTATAGATTTTCTAAGTTTAATCTATAGTTTAAGAATATTAAGTATAACCTAAGGTTTGATTAATGTGACTAATATTAAGGATTATATTTATCATACTATAAGGTTTAGATATCAACCAATAGGATTTTAAGCACATGTTATGAATGGTGATTAAGGATTAAGTATTTTTGAGGATTAAATTTAATAAGGAGTAAAGTTTGAATGTTATAGGGTCAGTCAGCAGCTTTGAATACGTTGAGGGCTTAGTCAAGGCTGTTTACCCCATTCAAACTTAGCTAAAATTGTGTAATTTCGTGTTTAAATATTCAGCGTATGCCGATATATCGCAGCTATAGGGGGCGATATATCGCAGCACGTAGATACGGAAAACACGAATCGATGCACGGTCGCCTCGGGAACAGTGGTCCAGGCGATATATCGCCTATAGGGGGCGATATATCGCCTCCACCAGCATGTTTTCAAACACTTTTGAATTCTTTTCCTTTCAGCCATTCAAACTCCTTCAACAGTCCAGCATCTTTTGAACGAGTCTTCAGCCTCTGCTGAACGATTATTCAAATGATTTTCACCTAAAAAGCCATTATTTTTATTCAAGTAAAATCAAGATACTTTCATTCCCAAACTCTATAAATAGGACCTAGTACCCAGCCATTATTCACCTTTTGCTCTAAGTTCAGAAGCTGCTAGTGTTAAGTGAGTGTGAGAGTGTAAACACCTGGTTTGGGAAAATCATAAGCTTAAACATCATAAGCTTATCAAACACTTTGGGAAGTGAGGTTCTATAGTATTTCGGTTGAGGAGTAGATTGGTCTTTCAAGTCTTTGAGGTAACCAAAACTCTAGTTCATTTCTGTATTATGTTATTTTCTTTCTCATAGTCTTCTACTCAATCTCTAACCTTAATCTTCATTTTGGTGAGGGAATCTAAGTTCTTGAGCACATAAGTTTCGGTAAGCATGTTTCTCAAATGGTTTAGTCTTCCCATTTCCTTTTCATCTCTTTCCTTCTTTCAACTCACTCTTGTTCATTATGGTTTTAGGAGTGTTCCAAAAGTCCCAACTCAGTCCATTATATCCCGGTAACTTTGGTAAGGAAAATAGGCTAGAATCTATATGTTTATGTTTATGTTATCTTATGTGTTATGTTTTCATATGTTATTGATGTGTATGTTGTAGGCTTGGGCATATGCCCTATTTGACTAACAACACCCCAAAAAGATTGTGGGCATAAGCCTATTTAGCTGGTAGGACCCCACTAATCTCATGGGCATAAGCTTGTTTAGTCTATGGGACCCCAAGTAATAATGGCCATTATAATAAGTGTATTATGTGTTATGATATGTCTTTACGTTTATTATGAAATCTATGTTTATGACTATGTGTTAGATTTTCCTTGCTGGGCATTAGGCTCATTCCTTTCTGTTTATGTGCAGGAAATAAGCTTTAGAGGCGGAAAGATTCGTGACGCTTAGAGGATGTGTATCGATGGTGAATGGAGTCAAGGGGGCCGAGCGTTATTCGATTCAAGGATGTAGTCTTGTTTATATTTTTATGGTTTCAAATGTATTTTCCGCATTTTCTATGTAACCTTTTTTTACTTTAAGTTGTTTTTGTTTTAAAGACGATGGGTACCCATATCCTACTTATTTTATGAAAGTAACCTTTGTTTCCACAAGTCTCAATAAAATTATGGTATTTCCGCAAAAATGTAAGTTTTATGTATAGATTCGTTAATGGTCCAAATAGTCTAGATTAGTGGGTCATTACAGGAGCAATGCAAAATTTAATGACTTGCTTGTTGCATAGACAAACATACTAAAATCAAAATTGAGAAATGCTGAAGATAAAATAATTCTTGCCAATTCAAAACCCTTTACTTTGGGTGATAAGGTTAGATTTCTTGTTCACCTACAATGTGCAATAACATATGCCAAAGCTAGTCAAGATAAACAAATCCTTCTGTATTCTACAATAGCTGAGCAATGAGGGCAGAGAAGCCAGACAAAGGAGTTTTCATTGGAGGGGCGGGAGATTCTACCATTGGAGCATTTCTGTGAGAAGTGTCGGAAGGCATTGAAGAATCAAGAAAGTAAAAGAATCAAGGGAAAGCTGAAGAAGAGGATTAATGTTTTTGGCTGATAGCATTTAAAGAATAGAAAGTGTTTGATAAAAGCTCTGATCAAGTAATGGATTGAGCTACTGAGCTTTGTATTTATAGAGTTTCATTAATACACCAAAACAATTTTTTAACAGCTTTATCCAAACCCAGTTGTTCATTTATGTAAACAGTTATATAAAAACAAACTCTAAATTAATTTAACAGAACCTTAGTATAATATCTAACATAATCATGCCAATCAACGAAAGCTTTCATTGAGTTCAAGCTACAGACCTTCAACTTTAATGTCAGAATAAAATCTAATTCTTTGTTCAAGTTGGCAGCAGTTGTTTGTTTTCTTAGATCAAGGCTTGCTCTATCAAGTACAAACCTACAGAAAATATAAAATCAATTAAACCAACAATTTTGGACAAATAGGTACAAGAATAATGATCCCAGAAATGGCCAGCACACATGTCAAACATCAGACAAGTTTAAGAATTTATTCCAGTATATTTAATTCCAAATCAAAGAGCCAAATGTAGCATTAAAATAAAAACATATAAATCCGAAAATCATATAAACAAAGATCAACAAACTCTTTTTTATACCAGAAATTTATAGTTTACATAGAGGCATTTTATCAACAAACTCCTAGCACTATAAATTTGTGAAAATGAAGAAAAACTCTCCATGATAATAATAATGATCTCAATGGCAGATTTTTTGCAATATCATAGTCACGATTTTATTGAGTAATTTTAACAAACACTTAGAAGGCATTTTAACTTATGTATAATATGGAATATTCAATTTCATTTAACTTCACTAAATTCTTATACACACATGAATGTTAATTTATATGTATGATTGTACAGTTCAAAAAATTTTAAAAGAAATAAAAATTGTGAAAGGAGGAAGAGAGAAAATTAGTCTCAAGCAAGGAGGAAGAACTCACCAAGCAGATTGGAAATCGCTGTGCAGAGGAACAGAAGAAGAAATTTGATGAACAACAGTGCAGTGAAGAGGAAATCGCTGGTGGTGGAGAAATTGTTCGATAGAAGAGGAAGTTATAACTATAAAATCGGTATGGGTATGAGTAAGGGTAATATAGGAATCAGACCTTTAAAGGTGGGTATATTTAGTTAAGATATTAATGCTGGATATATTTAGTTAAGTATGCCTAAAAATGGGTAATTATGAAAAAGACCCGTTGGACGATCACTGAGTCCAAGTTCAAACAAAAGAAGAAAACATAGGAAAGGTGTGCTTTGACTTTGTTAATCGTCATGGTGACAACATGTTTAGTAGGAAGAACATGTGAGAGTATAACTATTTACAGCATCTCCAACGGTCAATTAATAGTTAAATTTTTATTATTTTTAGCTAAAGTTGATTAAATTAATATTTTTTATAAATTTAGATTACCATCGTTACTTTTTTTTTTATTATTAAAATAATATGACATCAATTAGACTAATTATTTCTTAGTAGTTACATTTGGCTAATAAAAAAGTAAATTGTTATTATAACTAGCGAAAAAAGTTATGGTTGGAATTGTAAAAAAATAAAAAAAATGTCTTATTATTAGCTAAAATAGCTAATTCCTTAACACGACTAGCAATGTTTGAGTTGCTCTTAACTAGGTCCCATGAATAAATAAATAATGATAATATATGGAACTAATTTTAAATTACATACATAATTTAGAATAATAATTTGTAGTTATATGTATCTTACACATAAATTATGCAAAGCAACTCTTTAAAAATCACATGTTCCTATTTAAAAAAATATATGTCGTTGAAAATATATATTTTTCAAGCATCACTTAAATGAATTTTAAGAATTGAGTCAGTCTTTGTCTTTTTTTATTTATTTACTTATTTATATCTATTTTTATAAATCCATTTTGTCAAACATTAGATTTTAGCTCTCCAAACAAAGCATAAAAGGAAGATAGTTTATTGCCTCAAAACATTGGTTTTGCTCGTTTAAAAAGGGTTTTATTAATTACTCGCTCGATAACTTTTTTAAAATATGCAAATACCTTGTATCTATATCTATTTGAGCAAATAATAATAAAATAAACCGAAATAAATTAAAATTTCTCATATTACTAAAATAAAAATTACAATGTAGGGTCACATGAATAAATAATAATAGTAATAATAGACCCACTTTAAAATTCACATATATCATCCTCCTCATCACACAATAAGGGGTATATAAGACCCAAATAGGGACGGAGCGCCTAGTAAGTGATGATACCAATTGGAGAAGAGCCCCCTAATCAACCCACAAACAACAATGGTGCTCTTCGGCTCTCTATACAAATACAAGTAAGTATATATGGACCAAAAAACCCAACATATATATATATATGTATAAAAGAAACTATGAGCAAATATATTTGTGGGGCTCGGCCAGAGTCTGAGCTTCCCCTTCTTGCAAGCAACTAATGGGAGGAATGGTGAGAGTCTGCTGAGTCCCATAAGCGTTCCAGCAAAAGGGGTCTTCGAGCAACTCTCCCTCGTGCGGGAAGAGCTCGACATCGGACATGGTGATGTTGGTGCAGGCGACGGCGTCGCTGCAGGCGAAGTGGATTGGGGTGGTCCGTACGTCGTATGTGCCTTTTATGGTGCGGTATTGGATGTCGTTTACGTAGACAGCCGAGGTCTGATTGAGACATTCCTTGGAGAGACAGTAGTACTGGTCCACGTTGATGCAGTTCCTCACATTCTCCATTTCAATATTCTCGAACACTATCCCAGTTACGGAGCCCGTACCACCTTGCCATGTCTTTATTCTCAGCCCGTTGTCTGATTCTCTGATCACGACGTTTCGAACCGCTATGTTCGATACACATGCTTGTGAGTTATGCACTCCTAGGCTCCCAATGCTATCAACCAAAAGAAAAAAAAAATATATGTTTTCTTTAAGTAAGTAAAAAAAAACAACTAATTTTATGGGTTCATTGTTTGTTAATTTCAATTCAATAAAATAGATAAAATAATAAAATATTTTTTTCAATTTTTTTATTTTATTTAAATGGTTCCTTATTCTAATTGAGATTATGAATTTATAAGTTATAATAAAAGTAATGAAAAAAAATATATTTTTGCAGAAAGTACTTAAATTATCTGAATTAGCACTTAAGTATCTAAATTTAATTTTTTTTTTGAAGTAAAAGTACCCAAATTAGTACTTGCCGTATAAATGTTATACTTTAGTACTTTTGTCATATAAAAAATAAAAGTATTATATTTTGAATAATTTGTACATTTTAAAAACAGCAAAAATATTTTAACCCATTTAAAGTGTTTTGATTTATGAAATTATATGCAAATTCTAAACTTAATTTTATTTTATAGAAAAACCATTTTTATATACGTATAAATTTAAATATAGTTGAAAAGATATTTTATTTTTATATAAACTTAATTTTATTTTCTAGAAAACTATTTTTATATACGAACAAATTAAAATATCGTAGAAAAGATATTTTTTTATACATCAAAAAAATGGAAATGCCTTTAAATAATATGGATACCTAATCCCGTGACTTGGCCCACACGTCACACCTTCTATGTCCACGTCAGAACATCCAGGACCAATTGAAATGCAGTCATCTCCTACATAAATAAATATATATGTATGTATAATTAATAAAAATTAATAATATGAAATTAATTAATTGAAAAGGACAAGAGTACTAGTTGGGTAGTGTATATATATGTATATATATAGGTATACCATTGGCTATCATTGAGTTGTATATCCCCACTGATTTAGTATTCTCTATGTGGATCCCATCAGTGTTGGGGCTAAGCTTTGGTGATGAAATGGATATCCCATCAATCAGCACACCTTCACAACCGTCGAATTTCATGTGAAACATTGGACTGTTTTTTATACTTAGTCCTTTTACTGCCAAGTTGGAGCTCATGAAGAACCGTATTAACTGTCATTTAAATATATATATATTCACATTAATAATCCCACTAAAAACAATTTGAAATTGAACTATGTATTTCCTTTAATATAGCTAATAATTAATAACTTCATTCTAAGTAGTAGTACTCACAGCTGGGCTATCACATGGTCCTGATTTTGTTGATCCATTGGGACCCTGAATTTCAATTCAGATTATTATGAATTAGCAGCTTCTTTTTTTTTTTTTTTTCATTTAAAGAAAAAGAAAAAGATGAGAACAAATAATACCCTGTGAGGCTTGCAAGGGAGATCCCACCACTTCTCACCATTGCCTTCAATAGTACCAGTTCCTGTGAAACTCATATTGTCCAGTCTGTAAAACACAAGCCATTGTCTACGGCTATCTGCTTGGGGCCATTCCTCTGGTCCATCTGGTGTCATTAATACCCCATCTACCTGTTTTAACCAACACCAAACACAATCAATTTCTATTCTTCTTCTTCTTTTTTTTAATAATATAAAAAAATGAAACAATTAATTAATAATTAATATGTACTTACTTGGAAAACTAATCCGGGGCTGCAGGGTCCTGAAAATATGGTGGAAGTGATTTTGAAACAGTAGTTAGCAGGGGCCAAAACGACACCTGATTCCACAGCGCAGGCAGCTTTCCATGCCTCTCTGAAGGCTGCAGTGTCGTCTGCTTCGCCATCTCCCACCGCACCATACGACATGACGTCGAATGTGCAGCCGGTGCTGGTCGTATCATCCCCATCGGCTGGTGCTGGTGCTGGTGCTGGTTCTGGCGCCGGGTCGTTTGGATAAGGGTCTGATGGTACGGGAGTGATGGAAGTGCCTGGAGTTGGAGGAGAAGGGTCCGAAGGCACAGTCGGATCATCATTACTCACTGGTGATTGTGATTGTGATGGTGATGGTGATGATGATGATGATTGTGGTGGTGGTGCAGGGACTTCTTTATACTTTTGCTTCTTGTGATAATGAAACCTTCCTTCTACATTATTATTATTACTTGAATTTTGTATAATAACAAGACTCACTGTAATCCAAAAGATGAATAAAAACCCACGAACCATCTCCATTGATCTTATCTTTCTCTGAAAAATTACAAAGACTTGATTTGTTAAGATAGTGATAAGAGAATGAAGTATGAATATGAAGAGAGCAATAACAGAGCGAGGGGGAGAAAGAGAGAGCCTTAAAAGTGGCCTATAGTACGAACTAATTGGAGCAGAGGAGTCTTAGTTTTATACTGAAAATGTTTTTTTTGAAAAAATGTTCACTATGATGTGAGAAGTTGACACGTGTTCTGTTTCTGTTGGTTAGCATATGAAGAAGAAAAAGGGTTTTGGAGGGTTTTTCTTTGTGAAGTGGTCTTCTCTTTTTCTCTTTGTATTGTGTGTGGCAATCTGGTAGTTTCTTCTTTCTTAGTTATCTCTCACTTTCTTTTGTCTATAATGTTTTATTTATTTTTTAATTTATTAGACCATATATGACACCATGTTATGTGGTCCAAAAATCTACCTCAATTTTTTTTTTCACTCTGTCCAACTTAAAACTGTTTTGATACACATAATATTTGACATATGTGCCTGCATGTACTTTCTGCTTTCTACTGATCTCTAGTTTATAAATATATTTATTATAATATATATAGGGGATGTGCAGCTATAAGCTAGGGCAATACTGTTTTAAGCTTGTGATCTAGTTTGAGGTCAGTATTCTCTAGAACTTAGTGTCAATGCCACGTGTCCTTCTCCGTTGCTTTACAAGTTTAAACTCACTAATAACACTTTTGGCGTTGCTATATGGCATCCTAAGTTATATAGTATCTTTTGGTTAACCATAAATTCAAATAAGCTAGTGAGATCCGATATTAGATTATTGTACCATGTCATATTCTTATTCTTGTGGTGTTAGTCATCAATAATACCCTTAGCAATGTGCCTATTAAGCTAAACTCTCAAACACATGTATAAAGTGGGAACTTATTAATTGTGTACATTTATACCGGTTTAATTTGTTTTTGAATTTTTTTGTACTCATGAACAAAGATAAATATATGTCCTCCATAATGATATTGTACACCTCAAAAAAAATCTAGCTATACTTACGTGAACTTGAAAAGAGAACCAAAACTATTAAACAAATCTCTGTACGTACATATATAACTACTTGTAATGTAAATTAATTAAACTACCGACATCCCTTAATATTATATATACGTCCCTATAGCTATATATATAAAAAGACTAATATTCTTTGCTTTTGTATTGGCTGCATTTATTATTATAAACTTATAAGTCCAACTATACAATCGAGTTGTCCCACCACTTGTATTTAGGACATGAAAGATGTGTGTTGTGTACGTACTACATATATATGTATATATATATATATATGCAAGAGAGCAAGAGATAGTGTAGCGTATACGTATATACATTATAAACTTTTTGGAACATATGTATAGGAAGAGAGAGAGAATAATTGAAAATAATATATGATATGATATGATATGGAGAAGAGAAGAGAAGAGAAGAGAAACCATTATTAGTTGGGTGAATGTGTGGGTTTTGATGATGTAAAAGCAAAAATTCTCGTGACTCTTCATTGTTTGCTAGCTATATGTGGCCACGGAAGCAGGAAGGCACACATATATATAGATCAAATAATAATAATATATACAAATTATATATATATATGATATATGATATAAGGTATATAGTACTACTACAACTACTCTTTTTCTCTATCTCTCACTGCTTGGACAATAGAATTAATCCATTCACGGGTTCATTATATCCAAAATAATAATCCAATTTCTATGGTCCATAACTTGTTACTCTCAACCAAACAATTTCCCCCACTTATAAATGCCATGCCAACCCAAGACTAATAAAAGAAACTGCTATAAAAAATTAATTATTATTAGTCAATTTAACAACAAAAAAAAAAGTAAGTACCGCCCACAAAACCTAACTACAAGCCAGCCCACTTTATTAGTTTGTATCTCACGTGATATTTACAAGCATTATATTAATATAAATATATATATACACACACGCATATATATATATATAGATATATAATTTACTGTATGAGCAAAATTCACCTGATTAACTTGCAGAGATCGATAGGGCAGAGCAGCTTGAATGGTGCAAATTTTGCATGCCGATTAAGGCTGGATCGATCGGAGCTATAATAATTTGTGATATTGCCTTACTGTGAATACTGATATAGTATAGATATATATAGCTAGAGAGAGTGTGCGTGTATATATATGTGTATATGTATGTGTGTGTGTGTGTGTGTGTGTGTGAGTTATTGGTTTGTGAGATGGCAGGGGGTTGAGGAAGTGGGGTTTTATAGATGTTAAAAATAAGATAATATTGTCATGGGGAAGATGGAATGAATTAAGACCAAAGTCTGTTACGTGCATGGTTTTGTCTTAATCTGTCACGTGGGACTCAGAATCATACTTACTCTGTCTCTCTCTCTATCTCCATGATCAAAACAAAAGGTTGTGATTGATTGACGACTACATGAACTTTTATTTTTATTTGGTGGGTGAGGATCATTTCAATTTCGTGGCTCTCACCTATGACACCTGTCTTTTTATCATTATTATTATTATTATTATTATTGTTATTATTATTATAATCATAATAATAATAATGAATTAGCTAGGATTTATATATATATAATGAAATAGTAGGTTGAAATCATAATTTTCAGTTCAAAATGTTAACGTAATGGTAAATTTTTTTTTTATAATTTAAAAATAAATTATTAATTTATTCGTTTGATAAAAAAATATTTTTCAATTATTATAAATATTTGTTTAACAGCTACATTAACATTCCTTTTAAACAAAAGAGTACGTTTTCAAAGGGTTTGCATTAATAGTGAATATATGACCCGCAAAACTTGAAAATCTGCTCAACCAGAACCCCAAAAACCTTTTTTTTTTCTTCAGAAAACCTATTTATTTTTGGCCTAATTATTCGATCCGAACCCGACATAAGCCAGCCAGCCAACCCCCTCACAGCGAGCACATCTTCTTTCTCTTTATTTTGATTTTTATTCTCTCATTTTGTCTCCATATATTATATATTGATAACTATATCTAGTATCTATAGGCTCACTTTTAATATCTAATCTATGAAATATATAATGTGTATATGTGTATATGTTCACTGTTTTGTGTATCTATGACTATGTGATTACATATTTTAATCTCAAACTGTAATGCCTCAAATTTCCTAATAAGGTTTAGGACCTTGATTAGGAGGGCGGGAGGGCCATAATTGATTTATTGTGTTATTAAATTATTATATGCATGTTTAGGTGTATTAAATATGCATGTGAACTCATTTTTGATTAATTGAGTGATTTTCATATTTTGGTCATTTCGGGCATATTTGGCATATATGTGATATATGTGTGTGGTGCTTTATTATTATTTGGTTATACTAGGGTTACTCAGCACGATACGATCCTAGGAGGTAAGCTATAGTGGGAAAGTCACAACGGGATTTATTTTTCAATCGGAGTGAGTTAAGGGGTATTTAGAGCAATACCGGGTTATTGGGTAATGAGAATCAATATTTGATGATAAATTGAGAGTTAGTAAGATCAGGAAGAAATTCTGGAGGTTTTGACTATTTTACCCACGGGACGTTTTCGGGACCCCGAGCATTAGGATTTGTTTGAGACTACTTAAGCTTGAAGTAACCTGTTAAGAAATAAAAAGAATGTTCAGAACGTTCTCTCTCCTTCAAAGTTCTATTTTTGTCTCCCGATCGCATTTTCGAAGAGAACTTGAGTTCTAGGACTCGGATTCAAGCGAGGATCGAGACATAGCGATTCTAGGAAAGATTAGAAGCTTATTAGCTGGGGGATTTAGTTGGGAAACAACTCAATCGGAGGTAATTCAAGTTTTAAGTTCTAAGTTTTTAAATTTTTTAAGCTTGAATTGGACTTTGTGTTTTGATGAGTTTTTTATTGATTTGATACTCGGGTTTTGTTGGTTTTGGATCATGTGGATGTTTGGGAACTTTGATTTTTGAGTTTTGAGATGTTTGGATAGGTTTTTCGAAGGTTTTAAAAAGGAGAAAACGAGGAAAAATGGTTGGTTCGTGGTTGGGTCGCGGCCCAAGCTTGCTGAAGAGGAGGAGGCTCTGTCAGGGGGGCGGGCCGCGACATGGTGTATGGAGGGCCGCGGCACTTAAGGGAAAAGTTGCCCATAATTGTCTTTTTGTCATGGGAACTTAACTCTAAGGGCCTGGGATCGATCCTACTACCTAGTTGAGTGAGATTTGACGTCTCGGAGGCTTGGGTTGGGTTTGGAAGTATTTATTTACTTATTTTGATGAAGTTTTATATTATGGTTGTGACTAGGTTGTCACTAAGGGCTTGGAATCAGGATTGTGCTTGTGGCTTGTTTAT
This sequence comes from Humulus lupulus, assembly GCF_963169125.1. Taxonomy (NCBI): domain Eukaryota; kingdom Viridiplantae; phylum Streptophyta; class Magnoliopsida; order Rosales; family Cannabaceae; genus Humulus; species Humulus lupulus. The sequence continues at coordinate 284,923,149 of NC_084794.1, read as the reverse complement.
TGGTAACGTGTGCTTGGACCAGAGGTAAGAAAACTGCACCCTGTATATGACATGCATGGTTATTATTGAGGCACGTCGAGTGTTTAAATGTGATGCATGTGATGCACGAGAAACATGTGATTAGGGCATGCCATGAATGTTGAATATGAGATTGATCAGAGCGTGAGTCTCTGTGTTTGTGCATGATCATAATTATGCCAGCAACTGTTAAGTAAGCATGTTGAATGTCCTACATCTGGATATTTGACATATGATATATGTCTGGTAGTATTGCTTACTTGTGTGTGGCACTGACTAATTGGCAATGGTGCCAGTATTAGCTGTGAAGCTATGACCTACTTGTCAAGTTCGGCAGTAGTATTGAGCACTCATCACTTGGTATTGACTAAGAAGTCAAGAACGACATAAGCGTTATGAACGCAGAGTCGATAAAAGATTAGATCTAATTGACATCTGCATTGAATAACTCAAATGAGCATTAATGCTGGACCGACCTCAAGTTCGATGAAAAACTAAAAGAACTTGTCTAGCCAAAGTCTAGTTACTTAGAGCCAGGGCCAGAGAGCCCCAGTGACTGTTTAGTCGCATGGCTATGGGTGTTGAGCCCGAGTGACTTACCCAGCAGTCACTCATTTGATTGGAGCCAAGGCCAGAGAGCCCCAGTGATTGTTTAGTCACATGGCTATGGGTACTGAGCCCAGGTAACTATTTCGTCACACAACTGTGGGTGCCGAGCCCCGTAGTGACTTGTTCGTCAGTCACTCATCTGATTAGAGCCATTGCCAGAAAGCCCAGGTGACTGCTTTGTCACATGGCTATGGGTGCCGAGCCCCGTAGTGACTTGCTTGTCAGTCACTCATTATGGTTTAACAGAACCTCAAAGTGATATTCACTCATCTGTTCAGGGCTATAAGCTCTGTATGATCATAATGATCATCATTTGCATGGTTGTGGGTGCTGAGCCCCGTGGTGACTTGCTTGTCAGTCACTCATTATGGTTAATGGAACCACTAGTGTTAAATCACTCATCTGATTAGGATTGACTTGATAGTCATCCAATCAGGAGGGCAGGATTTCTTATCCTAGATTCCCCAGCATTATCTAAATTTATTTGCATGCTTGAATAGAGCTATATTTGCTAGGCATGCCAGATTTGATTTGATGACATGATATTATTGATCATGAGCATATTGAGTTTTTTTGCTGGGCTTCGGCTCACGGGTGCTATGTGGTGCAGGTAAAGGAAAAAGAAAGTTGGACCATCCTTGAGTTGGAGAGCTTAGGTGACGATGTGTACATATGCGGCTGCTTGACCGGCATGGCCAAGGGTTGAAAAATGAACTAGGGTTAAACCCTGTTTTGCCGCTTAGATCGGCTGGTTGTAAATGTTTTCTTGTTATAGACCTTTAAATTATATTTGAGGATCCTAATGTATACAGTAAACATTTTAGTGGAACGTTATTTTCTTAACCAAAACTTTTAATCCTAAATCGCTAATCATACTTAGTTACACGATTATGGTCAAATGACTCGATTATCGAGTTTAGCACTGTTTAAATGGCACACCGTAATAGTCCCTGTAGTTTAGGGCGTTACACAAACTATGTGATTAAATATTTCATTTTACCAAACAAAGTTGTGAAATATTTAATAGGTAAGGGATTGAACTTTTGACTTTATGTTTAAATGTTTTAGTATATTACTTTTGTAGTTTGTTTCTTGAAATGCATTAAAATCACATTTCTTTTCTAATTTCTAATTTTCTATAAACTTATGTTTCATGATTATATTTTTTTCAAAAATTTTACCAAGGCCCAATTTGTAAAAAAAAAAAATCAATTGAACCAAATTAACAGCAAACTTTAAAAATTAAAAAAGTGTAAAAATGGTATTTTTGAAAAATTTGTACTAAGGCCCATTTTCGACCCAAAGCCCAATTAGCCCAGCCCAACCCGAAACACGAAACCCGAATTTGAACCAAAACACGAAAAAATTCTGACCGAATTCAGTACCACTTTTCTCCACCTGAAACCCGCAAAACTCAAACCTGATGCACCCAAAACTCGAAAATCTGACTCGTGTGCACTCCTAATTTGTATATTTCAAAGTATTTTTTGCCAAGTAAAAATAATAATTTAAAAGGAAACGTGATTAAGAAAAAAAAACAATTTGTCATATATTTCTATAAGTAAGGAATAAGTGTACTTTCAATCGATGCTCTACTCTATTTTTTCAAATACATCACCAAAATCTTACATTTTTTATTTTACATTAAACAATTACATTACACCACACAAACTTCTCTATTTATTCTCTATATTTTCACCATATCATTTAAATATTATTATTTTATTCATTAAAATACTAAAAAAGAAATAGAAAAAAATATATATAAATAATATAGAAAGAGAAAAAAAGAAAAAATAATAAAATAATTTTAACTCGATTTACATGTAGAGTAATACTGTTCATTAACATAAAAGAAATGTGTAAAATAGCTCAAATTTAACTCATCTATTGGAAGCTTATTTTTCTTTATATTTTAAAATTTTAGCTAGTTTACTTTATTCATTGTGTGTGGTAGTAGGTGTGAAGATGGATTAGTGATTATTTGCAAAGAATTGTTAAGCATTATTACTGATGTCAATGACATATTACTATTAGTAAAATTTAATATAAAATTTTATTTATTTAAATTTTATAAGTATTATGGTTTCTCTAATTAATTACATAGTCTCTCACGTATATGTACAATTTAAAATGTCATATTATTTGTAAGTGTCTTCCTCAAATTACAGTTCCAAAACAGAAAAATAGCAGTTCACACTTCACATGCAGCAGTAAAGTTTGATTCTGCTGATCATCAGTCTGACTCTCTCTCTCTCTCTCTCTCTCTCTCGTTAAATTTAATAAGTCTTAAAAAAGAAAGACATACATGGGGATACGTGGATGGAGAGAGTGGCACGTGGCATATAAAATGATTCACGGGTTATAGTCTCTGTGTGTCACGGGTGCACAAGAAAAGCATATATATATATACATAATTAATTCATTCATTTTCATGTCATGCTATGATATGGTATATCTATATATATATATACTAATTAATTCATTCATGTCTGTTCTTGGTCAAACTATAAATATATATGATATAGACAAAAGTAATTAAATTGGGTTTGTCTTTAAGACTTTAATATGATTATATATAATACAAACTAATAAAAATATGAACCTAATTAAGTTGATGACAGGTGGCACTACTCTTCACTTAATTATATAATTTTATAATTATTATACATTATATTGCTCTATAATATATATATATAGCTTGCAATCATTATTGTTTTTATGTTCTAAAGCTGACACTAGCTAATATTTGGAAGTCCACAGAGACTACCCTTTTCCTTTTTAATTTGTTGTCAGTTGAATATGGTGATCGACATCGAGCTATTTATTATTTGTTTTGTGTCTCCTGTGATACATTGAATCAGGACCCTATAGATATAAATATATGTACCAAAGTAATAAAAAATAAATACAGATCCTATATATGTCCAAAATTATGTATATATTTGGTATATAAGGTTTTGTCCCAAACACTAGATATATTCGTTGCACTTAAATTCTTATGAGTTAAAAATTAAAGGTACTTCGATCGGTTTTTATGTTCTGGTGTGATCCTACTTTTTTTTTAATGTTAACTCACTATTAAATGCTGACATAAAGCATTCGAGGCAAAATTTAATTACTTTAATATTATTATAAAATTATATAAATTAATTTTTAATAAATTGAATATTTTATATATAAAGAATTTGACTATAGATTAAATAGGATACCATAACAAAAATACACTACCCTTTATATACATATCCATTTAATCCTAGTATTTTTCTTAATTCAAAAAATATTCTTGTCATTTGTTTCTCTACTTTCTCGGACTCTCTCTGTTCTCTCCCTCACCCTCTTGGCCCAAAACCAAAATCACAAAAATCTCTCACTCTCCTTTCGCATTTACTGTCGAATATGTGGGCATTGTCTTCCATGACCACGACTGCACATCAGTGGCAAGAAATATCGACCAGAGTAGGCGGGTAGGCGAGAAAACCCAAGCGATCGACAGAAACAACCCCGAAATAGAAAAATGTGAGGGATTTATTTGTTTATTCTGCAATAAATTGTCTGGGTCTGGTTTATTAGTTAATTTTTTGTTCATAGGATAGATCGGGGCTAGGGAATAATGAAATCTAGGTTTTTTTTTCTAGATTTTTGGTCACCTCGATAGAAATCGATAGACCTCGATAGTATCGAGACCTCAACATGCCTCGATAGACCTCGACATGTCTCGATAGAATTAGGCATAAACTGATTTTTGCATCTGCCTCGATAGGTCTCGATAGAATTAGGCATAAACTAATTTTTGCATCTGCCTCGATAGGTCTCGATGGGCCTCGATAAGCCTCGATAGAGTTAGATATATTCTGATTTTGCATTGTCTCGATAGACCTCGATAGAATTAGGTATTTTTTATGATTTAGCATGGGCCTCGATAGGAATCGATAGGTCTCGATAGAATTAGGTATGTTATGATTTTTCTTGTGCCTCGATAGACCTCGATAGTAATGGTCAGCATCACTATTGTGTGGTACCTTGAAAAGCCTCGATAGGCCTCGACAGACCTCAATATTTTATCTGTCGTTTGATTTTTTAAAACCACAATGGGCCTCAACATGCCTCGATGGTCCTCAATGTTTACCAGATTGTTTAAAATATATTCCTAACATTTTTTTTCCAGATGCCTAACCTTATTGTATCATTGGAAAAGCACTTTCCTGGTCATGTCACCTATAAGGGTAATGCTTACTTGGATACTCTTATAGAGCAGTTTAGGAGGCATAGGCTAATTGAACGGGCAGAGGCATGCCTGTTGGGACAGTTCTTCAAGGCTAAGCCCATTAGTTTTTATGGGGTTCTACTGCATCAACTTATGTTGCAGAAGGTGGAAAGCAAGAAGCCTGAAGAGGGCCAATTCTACTTGGGCAACACTCTTTGCAAATTTGAGATTGTAGAGCTTGCCTAGTCTCCGTGCTGAATTTTGGGAACACACCGTCCCCAAATGAGTTGAGAGAGCATCTTTCAAGTGATCGGATCATCCAAGAATACTTTAATGGTGATTCGAAGGTTAGTTTCGACCATTTGGAAGATGCTTTGAAGGCATTGACAAACCTAGAAGATGCATTTAAGCTGAGTTTGTGCTATTTGAAAGAGGGGGTACTAAATGCCCCAGAGAAGACAACACATATTTGGGGTGATTCCCTGAAGATGGTTGAGGATGTTGACTACTTTTTCAAGTATTCGTGGGGGAATTTTTCATTCAAGAAGGTTATTAGAGGAGTTCAGAAGGACATGCAGAAGCAATTGAAGCATTATGAGGAGAAGAAGAAAGAGAGTTCAAGCAAAAAACAGAAGGAGTCGAAGAACAGTTTCTATGGCTATGCCCCCGCACTTCTGTATTGGGTTTTTGAGGTCATGCCAGCTATTGGGAGTAAGTTCGGTGAGAATAGTGGGAAACAGATTCCCAAGATGCTTAGTTGGGCTATGAAGAATGACATCACTCTTTCGACAGCTGAGTTTGTTCCTATGTTCGCCAAGCGTCGAGTAAGTTCCACTTTATCTTGTTAAATGTCACAAATTAATTAATTAACGGTTTATTTTATTAAAGTTTTTCTGTCATATGTTATTCGACCATGCAGTTAGTGGTATTTTCCATGTTGAAGTCACGTCCCGGTGAGGTCGTCTACGACAATTGTAATGCCCCAAAATCCCTAATGTGGTTTAATGGTCAGATTAGTAGGCCGGGAGGGCCATAATTGTTTTATTATGCCATTAAACTATAATATGCATGTTTATGTGAATTATATTATAATATGATGTTAAATGCATGCATGTGGGTCCACATCACATGATAGGGGTATTTTGGTAATTTGGCCCGTTGAGGGCGTAATTGTATATTTGTATGCATGTCGGTGATATATTGTTGAGGCCACATTATAATGTGGATTTGTTCGAGCTATTCGACATGAGGCGATCTTTGAGTATAAATTAGCGGTTTAGTCATAATGGGATTAAGTTCGAGGCTCGGGGTGAGTCTCGAGGTGTTTTAATGATTAGAACGTTGCCGGGAATTAAAGGGGTAACGGGATATGAATTTTTGGTATTTAAGAATATTGAGAATAGCGTGAATTGGAGGGTGTTAGTTATGATTAACGAAACAGGTGGGAAAGGACAGTTTTACCTTTGGGAGTCTTTAGAAACTTTTATTTGCCTAGGGGCATTTTAGTCTTTTCACCCCTATGATTGATATAAGCCATTGAAGGCTGTAGAAGTTACCCAAAACAGAGCAAGTTCAAACCCTCTCCCGTACACCATTTCTTCTCCTTCTTCCATTCAATTTTTGAACCCCAATTTGAAGAAACAATCTAGGAAACCAAAGGTTGGAGCTTAGAAACTTGGTTCATCCATTGAAAAGGACTCAAATCCCATTTGAGGTCAGAAATCATCCATGAACTTTAAGCTTTGCTCTATTTTTCTTATAGTTTTCAACTTATAGTTTTTGATGTGGATAGTTGGGAATTAGTGGAGGTTTTTGAGTAAGATTGCTTGGGTTTTGATGGGGGTGTGATGTAGATGAAGTTTAGGGGCTGAATTGGATGTTTGGGATTGGTTTGGAGGGTTGGTTTCAAGGGAAATCGCAAGGAGGGAAAACCAGAAAGATTTTGGTCTATAATTGGCGCAGCAACGCTAGGCAGGGCAGAGAGCTGGGCCTCTCTAACTTGAAATAGCGCCTCAGCGCCATTTAATAGGGCTGCAGTGTTGGTCCATTTTCCAGCAAGCCTATTTTAGGGCTCGGGATGACTTTTAAGGCTCGGGGATGGGTTCCTTTAACCCGTTTGGGTAGATTGAGATTCCCGAGAGTGCGGGATTAATCCTGGAAGCGTGGTTTTAGATTGTGAACCTCTTATTCATTAATGACCCACTAATCTAGACTATTTGGACCATTAACGAATTTATACATAAAACTTACATTTTTGCGGAAATACCATAATTTTATTGAAACTTGTGGAAACAAAGGTTACTTTCATAAAATAAGTAGGATATGGGTACCCATTGTCTTTAAAACAAAAACTAACTTAAAAACTAAAAAGAGTTACATAGAAAATGCGGAAAATACATTTAAAACCATAAAAACATAAACAAGACTACATCCTCGAATCGAATAACGCTCGGCCCCTTGACTCCATTCACCATCGATACACATCCTCTAAGCGTCACGAATCTTTCCACCTCTGAAGCTTATTTCCTGCACATAAACAGAAAGGAATGAGCCTAATGCCCAGCAAGGAAAAATCTAACACTTAATCATATACATAATTTCATAAGAAACATAAAGACTTAACATAATACATATAACATACACTTATTATAATGGCCATTATTACTTGGGGTCCCATAGACTAAACAAGCATATGCCCATGGGATTAGTGGGGTCCTACTAGCTAAGTAGGTCATATGCCCATAACCCATTTGGGGTCTTGTTAGTCATATGGGTCATATGCCCAAGCCTACAAACATACATACATATCATAACACATTTAATAACATAAAACATATAGATAACATAAGCACATAACATATTGATTCTAGCCTATTTTCCTTACCAAAGTTACCGGGATATAATGGACTAAGTTGGGACTTTTGGAACACTCCTAAAACCATAATGAGAAAGAGCGAGTCTTATGAAGAAGAAGAAATGAAAATGAATAGGAAGACTAAACCATTGAGAAAATATGCTTACCACAACTTATGTGCTTAAGAACTTGGATTCCCTAACCAAAATAAAGATTAAGGTTAGAGATTGAGTAGAAGACTATGAGGAAGAAAATAACATAATACAGAAAGGAACTAGAGTTTTGGTTACCTCAAAGACTTGAAAGACCAATCTACACCTCAACCGAAATACTATAGATCCTCACTTCCCAAAGTGTTTGATAAGCTTATGATGTTTAAGCTTATGATTTCCCAAACCCAGGTGTTTAACTCTCACACTCTCCTAACACTTGCAGCTTCTGATCTTAGAGTAAAAGGTGAATAATGGCTGGGTACTAGGTCTTATTTATAGAGTTTTGGAATGAAAGTATCTTGATTTTACTTGAATAAAAATAATAGCTTTTTAAGTGAAAATCATTTGAATAATCGTTCAGCAGAGGCTGAAGACTCGTTCAAAAGATGCTGGACTTATGGAGGAGTTTGAATGGCTGAAAGGAAAAGAATTCAAAAACAATTAAACATATGCTGAAGGAGGCGATATATCGCCCCCTGTAGGCGATATATCGCCTGGGCCAGTATGCCCGAGGCGACCGTGCATCGTCTCGTGTTTTCCGTATCTACGTGCTGCGATATATCGCCCCCTATAGCTGCGATATATCGGCATACGCTGAATAATTAAACACGAAATTACACACTTTTAGCTAAGTTTGAATGGGGTAAACAACCTTGACTAAGCCCTCAACGTATTCAAAGCTGCTGACTGACCTTAGGGAATTCAAACTTTACTCCTTATTAAATTAAATCCTCAAAAATACTTAATCCTTAATCACCATTCATAACATGTGCTTAAAATCCTATTGGTTGATGTCTAAACCTTATAATATAATAAATATAATCCTTAATATCAGTCACATTAATCAAACCTTAGGTTATACTTAATATTCTTAAACTATAGATTAAACTTAGAAAATCTATAAGTACTACTATGAGTGTCCAAATAATTCCCGGTCTGAACCAAAAATCCATAGTAACAAAGATAATGCTATAAATACTATCATACTATTATCTATCTTAGCTAAGTAAAGTTCTTGGACTCTACAGGAAGTCACCGGTCGGGCAGTAAGAAAACTCCACCCAGGCAGGATCAGACAAGAACTCCTCAAGATAAGGGAACCTCACAGTTCAAAGATGGGCATGGTCGTGATGAGGCTGATAGTCATCACACCGACCTGTCAAAGGAAAAAGAGGATCACAACCAACAAGGAGGAAATGACCGCCCGTCACATACAGGACGGCCACCGCTACATCCCGACCAGTAGTGCAGTGGGAGAGAGCAGGTCCCGTGCGGTAAGCCTTCTGAAAAAACTTGGAACACAATGTTTGATCGCCTAAGAGGACACACTTTCCAGAAAGATCTAAGGGACATTGTCAGAGACAAGAGAAGGACCGTCCCGGTCGAAGGGAAAAATATGAACCACCCTGCCAGCCAAGTAGAAATACTTGACGATAGTGTACCAGATGGAAATGCCCGACCGAGCGGTCACGACCTTGGAACCCCATCAGTTGCACCAGCCATCCAAGCCCAGCTTGATGCGCTAACAGCCGCAATGCAAGGTTTGTCAAAATGACCCTCCGGAATGGAAGTGATAGACCAAAGAAGTGGTAGTCCCTTTTGTGCTAGGATCAGAGCAGCCCAACCACCAGCTAAGTATAAAGCACCAGTTCTGCCAGTATATACAGAAAAGGCATATCCCATTAGGCACGTTGGGAAATTTAAGGACCGAATGGAGTTGCTCGGTGTAAGTGACGATTACCGGTGTAGAGTCTTTCCGACTACATTATCCGATACTGCCCAAGAATGGTATTGGAAATTCAAGCCAAACTCCATTACCTCTTGGGAATCTTTTAGGAAGGAATTTTGTAGGCAATTCAGTGCTGCTCGGACCCCTCCGGTTTATGCCAACCACTTGGCTGACATCAAACAAGGAAATGATGAATCTCTAAAGAATTATATACAGAGATTCATGATAGAGGCCAACCAAGCAACTGCTGTCGGAGACGAGGGGAAGATGATTGTAATATCTTCTGGGATAACATATCGGAGCCCCTTGTGGGATAGTATACATCGCAATCTAGTTTCAACACTCCAAAAATTTCTTGACAGAGCAAACAAGTACATGAAATTGGATGATGTGATTGAGAAAGAGGAGAAATGTATAAACAATTCGGGCAGATCAATTGATCCTCCTAAGAATGGAGGAAATGGTCAAAATGGCGGAAAGAAACGTGAGAATAACGGGTCTGACCGCCATGATGAAAAGAAGGCTAAGTCGGGTCCAAACGATAAGCCGACCAAGTATGAGCCCCGATTCACAAACTATACAACTCTTTCAGCTAGTCGGGTAGAAATCTATCTCGCAGTCATCAGGAAGTTCCCTACAAGAAACCTCCACCCATGAGGAAAAAGATATCTAAGAGGGACATGAACAAATTTTGTCGGTTCCATGGAGATTATGGCCATGACACAAATGAATGCAATCACCTCAAATATGAGATAGAATTCCTTCTCTAGTCGGGCAAGTTGAAAAAGTATCAAATAGAGACACCCCAAGGAGAAGGAGGCAGCAGCAATCCTGGGTTCAAACGACATAGATCTCCACCCTTGCAACCCGGGCCTGTGGACTTTACCTTAGACACTATATGTGGAGGTCCACACTTGGTTGAGGGTAGTAACAAAGCAAAGGGGAGGTATGCCCAGACACTTTGGCGTGAGCGGGAGTGCTAGGATCAGATTTGGTGGACGGAGCCTGATCAAGAACCACTAGAATGGCGAGCATCTGAGGATATATTATCACCAAAATACCGCTTTCATAGTGGTAGCTTAATTTCAAGTTGTTTAACTTATGATTTGAGTTTGGTTTATGAGCTGGTTATTTGCTAACCAGTCATTTATTTATGTTTTTTGTTTAAGACTCGTTATTAGACACGTTTTGTCCTTTTTAATTTACGAGTAATAAAAGAGACTACACGCAGCGTGGTCGATCCTTGCTACAAATGTGCATGTGCGTTAATTATTCGGACATTGTTCAACTGGTCGATACATTCAAGAAGTGTTCAACTGCTCAAATATTTTCCATATATTCTATGTGTTTCACGAGTAATTAACTGCTCGAACAGATTCGGTCAAGTAGCAAGTGACCAAGGATCTTTCAACCCTCGATCACTTGGGGGGCACATGGGGTATACTAGTATATAATTTAACAGAGGCAATAAGAGCACGAGTTAAGATATTTGTTTTTAGGCTGACTTGTAAATTTTCGAAGTCAAAAAAGGCTATTAAGCTAACTTGTTTGACAAAGCTTAAGTAAATGCCATTTCAAGTTAGAAGCAAATATTCGTGTGACAATAAACATTATGCTCACTAAATGTTAGAGCAATAAGAGTGTGAGAAAACATACTTAGTAGGGACTTATGAAATGTATAGAATTTCTAAGTTAGAAAACTAAGTGCTCATGCGAAAATATAAGGCATACATCAGAGTGACTTTACTATTCACAAAAAACTTATAATGTTTTAAGTCTAAATAGACTTAGAATGTTTCAAGTTAGCAAAGAAAAGTAAAGTATAAATGCAAATAGCTCGGCCGTACGAGAAAAATATTAAGGCTGCTAAGCAGCAATTGTCTTCACAAAAAGTGCGAGAAAAAGAAGTAAACTATTAGCTGGGAACAAAGTTTTCACTGTTCTAGTTGAGCATGGCCTCTGATCAGCCAAACATGTTTTCTAGTCGGTCCAAGATGCTCACTGGTCAGGAAGATTGTTTCCTGGTTGGTCAACACCGTCGTCATCAAGGGCTTCCTCAAGTCGAAAAGATAGAGCAGGAGAGGCCGGCACTGTACCAGCTGGAAGAGCTGCCTCCTCAGCAGCCTTGGCTTCGCATTTGGCAAGCTCCTCGACTTTTGCTTCTTCAGATAGAAAGTCAAGGTTGAGAGGTTTTTTTAGCTTCCAAATTTGGTAGAAGCAGTTGAAGCAGATTTCTTCGTAGTGAGCGAGATCAGCTTCCTTATCCTGCTTCATCTCCTTAATCTCTTGAACATTTTTCTCCTGCTGATCGGTTAATTTCTTGATGGTTTGGATGAATTTGTTGTTCTCATCAGTCAACTCCTTCAATGTTCTGTCTCGGTCAGCAACTAGTTTTTCTGCCTGCTCAGTTTTTTCTTGAAGGTCTTTCTCAGATTTGGTCAGGTGCTTTATCTTCGCTTGAGATTCCACCAATTGATCATTCAAGACTTTGACCAATTCCTTATAGTCTACTGCTCAGTGTTGAGCATGACTAATAGTGATAAGTGCCTGAAATGGATAACATAAAGTTACTTAGAGTAAAAACAATTAATAACAAAGTGTGACGTCTTGATGATAAGATACTTACACTCATCATTTGAGCAAGACCTCTTTGAAGGATAACTTCAACACTAAGTCGGTGTAAAGACTCGAAGGTTTGAGTTGTTGTAGCATGGTGTAGAGTGTGGTCTAGAAATTCCTTTCCAATATCACCAGCAATGCGAAGGGGCTCACTTAAGCTAGTTGGTCGGGTAGTTGTTAAGCTAGCAGAAGGAGGAATTGATGAAGGAGTCAATTGCAGAATAGTGATGGGCTGGTCAGATAATCTCCCCTGGCTGGTCGGTGCATTCTTTGCGACTTTGCTCGGAGGGTTTGAGTTACTACCTTCCCCAGATTTCCTCTTTTAGGCAGAGGAAGTGTTGAATTGTTTAAACATATCTGGATCTGCAAAAAAGAGTGAAGCACAAGACTTGTTAGTAAAAGTGGGAGATAATATATAAGTAAATGAAAGTTTACTATTACCGCATAACTTTACAGATTTCACACAATCATTCTCAAAGACAGTTATTTATAACAAACCACCAAACTATGGTTACTGTTAGCAGAATAACCTGAGTTTAGAATTTCATCGAGAAAGTCGTCTTCTTCTTTAGATGATGAGCTGACTTCTCTAGGGAGCTCAAGGTTTTTTCCTTTCCCAGGCCTGGTAGGAATGGCACGTCTGTGATGGTCTTCTGGAGGAGGTTCCCTAATAATAAGGTCACTTGGTCGGCGTGAGTAGGGAGATGCTTCAGGAGAGAAATGATCCATCACTACTTTAGTATCAACATTTGAGTGATCAGTTGTGTTCGCTTCTTCAGTGGTACTACCTTCTATGATGTTTTGATTGCTTGATAATGACCCCACCAGTTGAAGATTTTCCACGTTGACCAACTCCTTTACATTTTTCTCTTCAATGGACATGTTAGCAAGTTCTTCTGCTCAGGAATGCATTTCCCTAGTTGGTAGAGGTCGATGGAAAGGGCATGCATGCGTGAAAGCCAAGTTGTTGGCCTTAATGTCTGGAGTGAGGAAATATTCCGTGTATTAATTTCCGGGATTCGATTTATGCGCGATACCATGGAGATACTTAATCCTTTTTTGCCTATGGAAGAGGTGGAAAAAACCTGTATTCTTGTGGCTTGGGTTGGTCCTAAAGTCAAAAAGGTAATGCACTTCATGAGGAGTAGGTGGATTTCAGTCCTGTAAATAATGGAGGATATATAGAGCAGATAGTGCTTGAATTCCATTGGGAGCTATCTGGAAGGGGGAGACATTGAAGTAATCTGCTACTGACCGAAAAAAAGGATGCAGTGGGATATTAGCTCCTGCAAAAATGTGGTATCTGGACCAGGCGCAGTAGGGTCCACCAGGATTATTAGCTCTCTGGTGAGGTCGCGGGCATATCACATTTACTCCTTCAAGGCCCGAAGCCTGAATGTGTTTATCGACCATTTTGGAGTTGAGCTTAGAAGGTTTGGCTATGAACCAAGAAGGCATTCCATCTTCATCTTTTCTTGGTTTTAGAGCAGTTGATTGCTGAATCTCAGTTGTGAAGTTATGGGTAGTCTTTTTCTGAGGCTTGCTAGCTTTTTGGACCTGACGAGGAGGCCTTGAAGATGCTGCAGTTGGAGCTTCACCACGTTCCACTACCTTTTGTGTCGCTCTTCGAGGTACTTGAGGATCTTGGTCTTGAGGAAGTCAATTAGATTTTTTTACCCTCATTGGCAGATGTTGAAGCTGTTGATTAAGAAACTGTTCTTTGTGAAGGAAGTATAAAGACGACCGGGGAAGGATTTTCTTAAGGCGACGAAGGCAATCCTTGGGAGTACGACTGCTAGGAGATTTGGATGAAGAATCACTGCTTTGAGGAGTGTCGCTTGACTTGGGAACTGAAGAATCAGAGTTTGTATGGTTGTCACCTCTCCTGTAGTCGAAGCAATTCATCTACAAAAAGTATGGGGAGGTGAGTGAACCAAACAAACATAAATCAATGAATGCAAAGAAAAAATATTTACTACCCAGTAAAATATTTTATCTGAGCAGTAAAAATATTTTTTTACTCCCCAGATAAACATGTATGAGAGCAACAATAATAAGCAGAAATTTTTGGTGCCTAAAATGGATGAACCATTTTTTTTTTACAAGTCTAAAGGTTTGGGAGCATTCAGGGCCGAGCGGATGGAAGAGCGCTGATTGGCTGGGTGCTGGTCCGAGTGGATGGCGTGGTGCCCGAGCGGTTTGCATGGTGTCCGAGCAGATGGCGTGCGTCTGAGCAGTTTTGCGTGGTGTCCGAGCGGATGCCGTGCGTTCGAGCTGTTCTTGTGGTGTCCGAGCAGATGGAAGAGCATCCGATCAGCTGGGCTCTGGTCCTAGCAGATGGCATGGTGTCCGAGTGGATGCGTGGTGTTTGAGTGATTGTTTCTTGGCATTCGAGCAGATGGTGGCGTGTCCGAGCAGCTTGGGGGCATGTCCGAGTATCCGAATGGTTACAAGAAGGTGATTGATCGGCCATATACATGCTTTCCCAATAAATTATTTTCGAGGAGACAACAAATCTTAAGGGCATGAGACACAAACATGTTTTTCTTACTCATGGGACACTACAACAAGATCAAAGAGTGGAATTTGAAGAGTTCAAGAGGTTCTAGGGATTTCATATGCTCATCAAATACCCATAAACCTAAATTTGCAATGTGGAATGGAAAATCATTTTTTTCTTCAAATTTTCATAAAATTGGAGACCAAATTAATTTACCCATAGCCTAAACTGCATCAAAACAGCCACAAATTGCACATTCATCAAAAATTCATACACAAATCTAAGAGTGCATTCCAAAAGGGGGTTTCGGCACGTATAAGAGTCTAGCAAGCTTTTATGTAAATTTTTGAAGCTTAAAAAACTTACAAATGAAGATGAGGAAGAAAAACTTACCCAAATATCTTGAAGAGGTGTCGATTTCTTGAAGGATCCTTAGATGTGCTTGAAGAAATTGGAGCCCTTTTGGAGTTCTTTTTAGGTTTCAGCCAAGAGGAGAGTAATGGGTGGTTTATGAGCCTTTTTGCTTATGAATTATGAGCACCAATGGGTCTATTTAAAGGGAAGAGAGTGGAAATTTTTACTTACCCTTAAAACTCTTAAAATTATCTTGCTATTCTCTCCCCCACGATTGCGGACAGGTAACTACCATGATTGTGGTTTAGAGAGTTCAGTAATGGTTTGTTTGAAAAGGTGGGAGAATGCGGAGAGTCGGTTTTTTTTTATGCCCTCAGCAGCTAAGAAAAAGTTTATTACGTGAGTAAATCATATAATAAACTTGGGGGGAAAATATTATCCCGAAAATTTGAATACGATGACGTGACATTAAAAGTGACAAGTGGCAGTGCACGGTAGTGAGTGACAACATTAATAGTCAATAAATGTATTGACCAAGGAGGGCAAAGGTTTGAGAGTAATCTTCGGAGTTGTGATATTACTGGACATGAAAATTATTTATCTGGTTTGGAAGTGATTTGACCAATCTGGAAGAATTTCTATCCGACCGGTGAAGATTTTTGACTGACCAGTAAAATGTTATGGCCGACCAGTCATTTGTTTTGGCCAACCAGATAGATCAGAACCTCAGCCTGTGACTCTTCAACAAAATTTTAGTAACGATTTTAGTTAGAATCATCCGTAGTTACAGCGAAAATCTCTCAGATATCCCGAAGAAATCGCTTATGTTATTTTTTAAATTTGAGTATTAGTTAGATTTGGTTAGAACAACCTAATGATTCCGATTATTGGGGGATTTTTATTGTATGATCCATGAGCCTATAAATAAAGAGCTCATGGCATCATTGAGGGGATTCAGATTCAGATTTTTCTGTCTAAGTTTTTGGGGAACTCGGGTATTCTTGAGTTATTTTTCTGAGAAAAAGTTTGTATTCTTGAGAGAGAAATCTTGTACTTTTTCATTTACACTTAAGAAACTCAGTTGACACAGATTCATCTGATCTTAAGTGTAGTTCTATATATCACAACTCCAAGTGGATTAGGCTATTACCAATAAATTGGGGCTGAACCACTATAAAATGATCGGTGTCCTATATTCTCTTGAAGGTTTACTGTAGTTTTGATGTATATTCGTCGTTGGCCAAAATCATGGTCAATAGATTATATCAATGGACTACTAGAGAAAACTTTGTAAATATAATTCTATAAATACTTAGAGTGCAATTCCATATTTATAGTGGAGTAATCATGGAATTAATAAATAAGATTATTAGATTAAAGAGTTTCATTAATAATCTAGTTTACTGGAGCTTCGTATTATAGGTCCATGGTCCCCAGATCACCTCTGTCCTACACTGTGAAGGGTAAGGATGTCAAAAGAAAGATTAAAAAAGAGAAATGACTAAATTGCAAATGAATTAATTTTCAGGACAAAAAAATAATTATTTGATAATTATGGGTAATTGATTAATTATGAATTAATTAATTATTTAACCATATAGTTTTTATTTTGAAAAACTATATAAAAATTAATATTAATCTTGTTTGGATTAATATAAAGAGAGAGACTAATAAATATCTTATTTATTATAATATGATATTTATTTTTTAATTTAAAACTGATATTTTAAGATAAAGTTAATTTTGAAATAACTGATATTTATGTTAGAATAAATATCTTGTCTTAAAGGTTGATTAAATAAACAAATGAGAAAATCAGGCAACCTTAATAGGGCTAGGCGACACACACTGTATAGTACAGTGTGTGGCACCTAGCATCAGGGATTTTTATCCCTGGGATTTGAATTTTGAATTTCAAATAAGTTTGTTTAATCAGTTATTTAATTATTCTCTTAAATATGATTTAAATAAATAATTAAATGAAAATATCTAATTATATTTTAAATAAATAAATAATTGAATTATATTTTAATTAAATAAAGATTATTTAATTATATTAAATATCTTTATAAGTTTTGTTTACCCAAAAAATATTTGCTTGATGACGTGACACGATTGGGATGCACGTGGATAACACGTGACTATTTAGTGATGAAAGTCTGGTCGACCAACGACCAGGAAACAGTGAGTTGCTCAATGGGCACAGGAAATATGCTGAACAATAAGAAAGATGTGCTGACATACGCGACCAGGTCTGATCGTAAGAACGAAGTCAGAATTCAAATATTTTTATAAGTCGGATATTTCTAAGATATTTGACTCTCTTTATGTGTAACTATTATGATTTTTGTTATTATTCAAATAAACTTGTAACAAAGTTTGAACTCGGCCCATCGACCCATATATACATCATTGAACCTATAAACAGGACTCATGGGATTCATTTAAGGGGACATGCAATAATTTGTATTCAGAGAGAGAGCAAGTGGGTTTATACACGACTTTTGTATTCCACTTTGGAGCTTGTGAAACTTAGTAAACCCTAGTTTACTGATCGCAGGTTTCAAGGTTTACAGGCATAGGTTATTACAAATCTCTAGGGCCGAACCAATATAAATTTTTTGTGTCATTTAGTTCTTACATTCAACTTATTAATTCTTATCAATTTTAGTGACTCCGTGTCATTGGATAAATCATCAGTCAACAAGTTTGATTATACGTAACTTTCAGAAGAGGCTTGAATAAATTTTTTTTGAATAATTAAAATAGAGACTCTCTCTCTCTAAAGCGATAGTTTTCTCTAAACCTGAAAACTATTCTAAACCTTCTCTCTGTGAAAACTCTCTAGATTTCATGTGTTGAGTACATCTAGGGAATCACATAAATCAACCTTTTGAATCCTACGTGCCCACACATGTCCTTGTGTGTTTGAGGATTGGCCTGAAAGATCAGGGTGTGAGATCTCAGAACACTGGATAGGAAGATCGTTGATTTATACAAAAAGACTCAATGACACTTAATATGCTACAAGAGGCAATCACTGGTCTATTTGTATGTGATTTAATATTTAAATATGTGTATGATCCTAACTGGTATTAATATTTATTAAAATGAGTTCATATATTCAGCTGTGTACCTTTGATTTGATCATTTAATACCAACAGTATGATTCCTCAGGTGTCCCTCTAACATACATAAGAGCATTTTCTCTGCATCTTCATGCCTTCTCATAGCTCATTTCGACCCTAAAATGGTGCTTCATGTCCTCCCTTATATTGTTTTCCATGTACCGAGTACCATCGGTAGCAAATTTCCTCTTGATTAGGTGGCCAACAACCCACAATGATGCTTGACGGTGGTCCTTATCTCGAATTTCTTGTGAGCAAGTGTGTACTTTGTTGTATACAGTAATCTCGAACATTTCAGATCGCATTTTTTTCTTTCCCCTCAATCTCCAACCACAATCAGGATCCTTGTAAATAATGTACTGTTATATTATTTCATATAATACAATATTAGATTAAATAATGTGACAAAATGTGATTTGTCACACCTTGTAACATATTATTGAGAGTCACAAAATTGGACACATGTGTGTGCCCAAATGTGACATATTTTGGAGTTTCAAAATCAGTTATAAATTTGTAACTCCCAAATATTACCCAGTAATGTGTATATTATATGTTACACATTTGAGATTGGATTTCATAAATCCATAATGAAATATGGCTGTTGGAGACATGTTTTTAACTCCCAATAGGTGTTTGGAGGTTACAAAATCATGTGGGAAATGATTTGGGACTTTTTGGAACGATTTGGAAAAATGATATTTTTTAGCTGAAAAAAGGTTGTGGCCGCGGCCACTGTCTTTCCCTGGCCGCGGCCTATGGGACAGAGAGCAGTGGTCACGGCCACTGATGTCCCTGGCCGCGGCCACAGGTGCATTTCAGGCTAATTTTTCAGCTTTTTCCAAATGTGTTGAACGGTTCTAAAAACTCAAATAACTCCCAAATCTCAATTTTAATTCCATATTAATCCAATTAAACATTGGTAACTGCCATGGGGGTTGGTGGAATTTGAAATCCAAAGGGTATCTCAAACTCTATAAATAGGAGCCTAATGCTCACTTGTAAGACACACCATTTTCCATCCACAAAGCACTTAGCTGGAAAATACACCAAAAGGCTTGATAATTCCAGAGAGCTATTTCCTAGAGAGATCCCTTAGTGCTTAGAGAATAGGGGGAAATAAGCTTTTGGACAAAGGTCTTGAACATTGTTCAAGTTGGTGATCCCCACTACTTTACACTTTGGTTGTGTGAGAGTTTGTTTTATTTTCATTCTTTTGATCTTGTTGATCTTATTTACTTGTATTATTATTGTTTTGAGTTTGTAATCTTCTTCTTCTACATCTTTCTAGTTACTTATATTTTGAGCAATTGAGTTACAATATTTATTTAATCAATTACCTTGTCTATTGTATTTTTTGCATAGAGTTGTATATTGGTTTTTCCATATTTTCACTGAGCAATGATATATAATCTCTAACAATCAAAAGCTTATCTTCCTTTTCAACGGAAGGAGAAACCATAGAGAGATGTTGTGAGGATCCAAAGATGGTAAGATAAGGTAATGTTCTTCTTTGGTTTTCTTAGAAGATCTAATGGTTTTCTTATAGTGATAGAAATGAGAAGAAGAAAATGTTATAAATGAGATTCATTGTTTTCTAATCTCCTTTGTTTTTTAGTGGTTAGATTAGAAGATAATTTAATATCTTGAGTTTTATGATATGTGATCAATGTGTAAGTAATCTAGTAGATTATTGGGTAATATGCTAGCATGTCATATAATTGTGTTAATGGGAAATTATTAGAATGACAACTATATGAGTTTTTTATATGACATGTATAAATATATTGATTTTGTGAAATCATGTGTGTATGATATTTGTAATTCATGTTTTCATATTAATAAAGAGCCATATTAGTATGATATTAGTCATGAATGTTGACAATTATATTGAAATATAATCATGCAAACATTAGTGAGATTTTAATAGGTTTTATTCTATATTATTGTTAGTAAGTGATTTGTGAATAAAAGAATTATTTGAGAATTTAAAATTTTCTCATTTAAAAGATGAGCATCTCATTTTATGAGATAAGAAAAGATGAAATTAAGGGGGTTACATCTTTTTGGTTGTGTCTTGCCATTGCAAGAAAAATGGATCAAAGTGGATTAAAAAATTGTGGGATGACATATTGACTCAATAGACTTATAGTCTAAAGAATGGTCAAAAGAGAAAATATTTGAGAATTATTTAGTGACAATAATTCTTAAATATTGAATATCTCAATGAGGAGACATTACAAAATTGGAGAAGCAATTTTGAATCTTTACAGGTGAATAAAAGAGAACTTTATTCATTTTGGTTAAAGATTGTGATATGTTTAAATTAATCTCAACGAGGAGATAATTTTAAACAAAACATAAGAAATCAAAGTGTTTAAATAAATCAATGAGGGTTTATTTTCTTTGACTTAAAGTGTTTCAAAAAAAAATTTACATTTTCATTTTCATTTTGATGAGAAAATCAATTTATGTCAAATTGATGTTTTCAAAAGAATCTCAAAGAGACTCTTAAAAAATACACAAAAGTTGTTTAAGTGATTTTGAGATTATTTAGATAACTAAAAATGAAAATTTGTGATTATTTGTTTGAGAAATTCTCACATTACACTTGTGTTCACATTTAATTTTGTGAAATATATAAAAGAAAGCAACCAAGTGAAAGTTACTTTCAAATAAGTGTGTCTTGCTTTAGCAGGTAAATAAATCAAGATAAACATTGAGGTTTTATCTTGAGAGTTTATCATGTGGCATAGAGGACTCATGATGAACTTTGAGAATCATAGGTCTAGATTTATCCTGGAGATTTATCTTGGAGGATAAATGACTTATTAGAAATGAAGAGATTTCTATTTTAAAGTGATATTTTATTGTCACTTTGTGAGAAATGTGGGGGTGATGTTCCAAAGTTAGTAAATTTATTTTGTTGTTAATTAATTGATTAATTTGGCCATTCTATCAAATAGGTGATTTGGAATTCCACATTCTAAATCACATTGGCTATATATGTATAGAATAGATAAATCTAGACATGCTTAGTGTCTAAAGTTACTGTTTGTAATATTTTGATTCAAGAAGGAATCAATTTAAAACATAAAGGAGAATTTTAGAAACAAACAGATTTCTAGAATTAATATTCAAATGTTTATCTTGGATATTAAACTATAAAATAGTGGGGGTGTTGACTATGGTCAAAATCACTATTTTAAAGAGGTAACTATTTTAATCAAACTATGGCTAGCAACAAAGTTTGAAAAAAAAATGAGAATGTCTAAGTATGCATACATGAGAAAAGAAATGATTCAAATGAAATCATTTCTACATCTCAAGGGGTGGGACTTAGACTCCCTAAAGAGATTCACGGTTGATGGTAACCTATCTTAATACTAGTCACCAAACTAGTATTAGGTTCAATAGGTAATAACAAGTCAATCAAGTGAATAGTAGTAGTACTCAAATTTTGTCCCATGTGAGATAAGAGTACTAGTGTGTTACCAAAATGAGGGTTAAAACCGAAAGGTTTTTTAATAGAACTTAGTCTTGAGAGCACAAGTATTTTAGGGTAACAAAATACTGTAAGAGTTCTACCTATATAGACCTAGGGGTGGTGCCGCCCCTCATGAGAATTGGGAGTCATTCTCAAGAAAAGTCTATGAATGGAATGTGCACATGTCCATTAACGGTGCAAAAGTGAGACATTGAGGTCTCAAGTGAACACAACAAATGTGTGTGTGTTATCACCGGTTTGTTATCAAGGGATAGTGGTTCAATGTTTCGGCAACCAAAATTTCAACAACTTTGTGATAATTACACTAAGGTAAAATTCAAGTCGAAAGACATTTTACTTTATGCACCAATGCAAATATTTCTATAGAGAGTGATTATTTAATCAATTGGGGGAATATTATATTTTAATATAATGTTTGATTTGATTGATTAAATAAGTGTTACAAAAAGTAATTATTTAATCTAGTGGGGGAATGTTATATTATTTCATATAATATAATATTAGATTAAATAATGTGACAAAATGTGATTTGTCACACCTTGTAACATATTATTGAGAGTCACAAAATTGGACACTTGTGTGCCCAAATGTGACATATTTTGGAGTTACAAAATCAATTACAAATTTGTAACTCCCAAATATTACCCAATAATGTGTATATTATATGTTACACATTTGAGATTGGATTTCATAAAGCCATAATGAAATATGGTTGTTGGAGACATGTTTTTAACTCCCAATAGGTGTTTGGAGGTTACAAAATTACGTGGGAAATGATTTGGGACATTTTGGAACGATTTGGAAAAATGATATTTTTTGGCTGAAAAAAGGTTGTGGCCACGACCACTGTCTTTCCCTGGCCGTGGCCTGGGGGACAGAGAGCAGTGGCCGCGACCACTGATGTCCCTGGCCGTGGCCACAGGTGCATTTCAGGCCAATTTTTCAGTTTTTTCCAAATGTGTTGAACGGTTCTAAAAACCCAAATAACTCCCAAATCTCAATTTTAATTCTATATTAATCCAATTAAACATTGGTAACAGCTATGGAGGTTGGTGGAATTTGAAATCTAAAGGGTATCTCAAACTTTATAAATAGGAGTCTAATGCTCACTTGTAAGACACACCATTTTCCATCCACAAAGCACTTGGCTGAAAAATACACCAAAAGGCTTGATAATTCCAGAGAGCTATTTCCTAGGGAGATCCCTTAGTGCTTAGAGAATAGGGGGAAATAAGCTTTTGGACAAAGGTCTTGACCATTGTTCAAGTTGGTGATCCCCACTACTCTACACTTTGGTTGTGTGAGAGTTTGTTTTATTTTCATTCTTTTGATCTTGTTGATCTTATTTACTTGTATTATTATTGTTTTGAGTTTGTAATCTTCTTCTTCTACATCTTTCTAGTTACTTGTATTTTGAGCAATTGAGTTGCAATATTTATTTAATCAATTAACTTGTCTATTGTATTTTTTGCATAGAGTTGTATATTGGTTTTTCCATATTTCCATTGAGTAATAATATATATTCTCTAACATGTACCACACATCAGTACCATATTTCTTCACCATAAACTCAAAATTATTCTTCATCGCAAATATGGATGCTTTGGTTTTCAATACAACCTTGTTCTAAAAGAACTTGCCAAGGTGCAATTCTCCTGAAGCTTTGTTGGTTGAGGAATTATGTTGATGTGATGCCTATATATCCTCTTTGGTGAAAATGGGAGCAATCCATGTTCTACGATCTTCACCTAATTCCAATGGAGAACTCCATCTAATACTATCATCGGTTCTACTTGGACCTAGACGACTATTGTTGGTCCTAGATGTTTGTCGATCTTCTATTCTGTGCTCATCAACTACCATAACATCTGAACTCTGTGCTGGCAATTTTTCCCTAATATCTGGCCCACCAAGATCTGCTGCATTAGCAACATGATCGTCGTTGACATAAGGATCATAGTCATAGGAATCTTACTCCGCTGTGTCATGAAAATATGGTAGATCTCTAACAGGGATATCATCATGGGATATAACGTCTGGATTTGTCTCAAGAACAAATGTCCCAACCTCACTTTGAGTACCTTTGAAACCATGACATGGGGGAGAAATGTTCTCTTCAAATCGAACTTCTTTATTAACACTGGGAGAGGTCGATGCATTTCTTATACCTCCCTTCTTAACCAATGTCACGCATAGAGGAATCAACTTCTCCACAGATTTCGATGTTAACCCAATGAATGCACACACATGCCTATCAATTTTTATAACGGTAGGTTTGACAGATTGTGAGAGACAAGTGTACGAGACCTTAATTTTCAAGTCATACACACATTTATCCACTTCAAGCTCATCGTACAGAATGTCAAGTAGTTGCTCATACGTCACACCCTTCTCCAAAGGCAGAATTTGATTTTCAGCACCCCTGAAAATCGAATCCCTATTTTTCCGTTCCCAAACACCATTGAATGCAACAAATATTGAAACAGTGGAATATGTCTCAAAAAAACAAAAAAAAAGTCAAAAATTAAAACTATAACATAAAATATCAAAAAATTGATTTCTATCGAGATATGTCGAGACTTATCAAGGTCTATCATGTACAATCGAGGTAGATTTCCCAAAAAAAATTCTTACGAACCCATCGAGGCCCATCAAGGCCCATCGAGCCACATACTACATACATTAAGTTTTATGCCTCTATCAAGATCCATCGAGTCATATTGAGGTAGCCAATTTCCCTAAACGTATGAGGGTTTTATCGATGTCCATCGAGGACCATCAAGTCTGATGGACCAAAAATAGGTATGTTTTAAAAATTTATAACTCGCAAGCGCACGAATCGTATATGAAATATAGTTCGTGTAAGCACAAGGTCGAACCCAAAGGAGTTGTCTAAAATAAAAAATAAAACTATTTTAAATCAAAATTAATAAATTCTAACCTAGCTCCAAAGATTAATGAGATTTTTGTATAATGAAAATAAAATAAAAGATAATAATAAAGAAATTAAAGACAATATATAAAAATAAATTACTAGTAGAAATCAAGATGGTAAAATAAGATTATTAAGGTATTAGAATCCACAAAATACAAGTTCAATAATATTTATAAGTACATTGATTCCCAAGTTTCATTAATAGTAGAAATTAATCAACTATCACTTATTCAAATTAGATATTCTATTTAAGTACAAATTATCATGGAATTGTAGGATTTATCTTTACTTTTAAAATTATAATTTCAAAGTATTTAATGTAAATAAATCTAATGAAATAACAAATAAATCAATGAATATTATTTATAAGGCAAAACATAATATTTTTGTTCTAAGCATTTGATATGCACAATTTAATGGCACACCTTAATCAAAGAATATTATGATTTTGTAATAATGAAGAACAAAGTGTAAATATGTTCTAACAATAAAAAATACAAGATATTTAAGATGAAAGAAAATATTTGAAGAAAAAAATCCATAAACTTTATTGCACAAAATGGGAAATCAACACACAACATAAATACTATCTAGTTACATATTGTTTCATCATCACCTTATTAATCTAAAAAAAAGATTAGAAACTCATAACTAGAATAACAAATACAAACTGAAAATTACAAACATAAATAAAAAAATTTGGAGGAGGAACCCCCAAATTTTTCCTCTAAAAACTCATAGAAAAAATGACCAAAAAGAAGAAAAAGATGAAGAGAATGGAGTGGTCTTCCAAGTGTACAAATTTTGTAGTGTAACCCCTCCTAAAGTAAGCACACCCAAATGGTCTTGAAAATTCCCTATTTATAGCCAAAATGAAAGTATTAAAATAATCAATTTAAATTAATAATAATATGGCAAATAGGGGTAAATTTTAGGGTGCAATGATGATTTTGGGGTAAAATTTGTGGAAAAGTTTGGGTAAAAATATGACATTTTTAGACATTGGGGACAAGGATGCAATTGTTGGGCTCAAAAAGTACAAAGGGGGCTGGTTGGGTGGCTGGGCCAGGCAGGGGAGCCAGCTGGCTGTTGTGCTCGAGTGGGCTGGCTGGGCAGAAGCTGTTGGGCTCGGTGGGCTTCGGTGGGCTGGTTGGGCAGCTGAAGGAGGCAACTGGGGGGATTGAAGCAGGCCTGGGCTAGAGTGGCAGGTGGGCCGAGTGGGCTTGGAGCGGGCCTAGGTGGCTGGGGAGCTGAAGGAGGCCTGGGCTGCTGGGCCATATAAGGCATGGGCCTGGGGCTTTGGGAGGCTCTTCATAAATGCCAATTATTTTCTTTCTTTTCCTTGAAATGCCATTTTTCCTTCATTTTTCTTGTTTTTCAAGAGCAAAATTGCAACAAATTATCTACAAAAATAAACACAAATTAAATTAAAACTAATATTTTTAATAATAAAATATACAACATAAGTACCATGAAAATATTAATTACAACTTTATTTACTTAAACATTTAAGCTCAAATTTACATATTTTTACTTCTAACTTAACAATATTAATTTCAAATAATTAAACTACAACAAAATAACTATAAAAACACACAAAAATATATAAAATCAAAATAAACCTAATAAATTCAAAATTACTTAAAAACTTAATAAATCAATTGAAAACTCAAGAATTAAGCAACAATTATCATATAAAATATTGTAAAATAACTCTATTTTGTAGAGTTATCAAAGTCTCATCGATGCATATCGAGGTATCCAATTGACATAAACATATGAGGGTTTTATCGAGGATCATCGAGGCAGACAAAAATCCCAGAAAAAAACAAAGAAAGGAACGAAAATTCATTCCGACAGTGAAAAATTACAATAAAATAAGTAGGCATACACATATTTGTTCGAAATAGCACAAGCAATGTAGATAAAAAAGTTTCCTCACTACATATAACAAATATATACTTACCCATACGATTTTTGCCTCTAGATCCAAAGGAGAAATGGTTTATTGGCTCGAAATGATTCACAACTTGCTCCTAGATCCGAAATACAAAATGACCTTGAAAATTAGTATAGCTTAAGATAATGGTGGTTGTCTTTGTGTATGAGAGCTTAGAGAGAGATAGAGAGAGAGAAAATGTGGGAGATAGAGAGGGAGAAGACAATAGGAGAAAAAAAGAAAGAAACTTATGTAAGGGGCATTTTGGGTATGAAATGGAATATTAAGATAAAAATGTGATGTTTTTTTAGCTAGGTACTTTTTTGACATACGACCCCTATTATGCATCAAAAATCAAATTTCCCTTTCTAAATAAAACATTGAAAAAATATATATTTAAATCTATTTTGATTTAAAATTTGTGGAGGTGGAGGTGGAGGGGTTGAGATTGGTTAAATATAATAGTTAAGTTGTTACACAATGCTTGAAATAGAGATTTTGAACAGTAGTAATACTTCTCGTGTATAAACCTTTTGATGTTCCCCCAAGTTTAAAGATTAAATTGTTCAATTCAAAGGTTGTATCTCTCTAAAATCCTAACTATCTGAGATATATTATTTTGATTTCATTTTTAGTTTGCCATTATATTAATTTTGTGTTTTCACCTTTGATAGTTCTAATATATTTTACATGAGGATTCCATTTATCTAGAACGAGTAATTTCACTCTCCATTTTACATTATTTTCTAATTCTTGCTTTAATCTTTGAATTTTCAAGATTTGCCTTTATACTATGCATGTGATTCTTGATTAGTCTTTAGAGTTTGTATTATTAAGTTTATTCCTATAATTCATTGTTGATTTATAGTGTGTAAACTATAAATTCCCAACAGGAGGAACCTAGAAATCTTGTTGGTGGAAGAAGGAGTAGGGGTGCACACGGGTCGGATTTTTGAGTTTCGGGCTCATCGGGTTCGGGTTTTGCGGGTTAAGAAAAATGGTACCGAAATCGATCCGAAATCTTCGGGTTTTTTCGGGTTCGGGTACACTCGGGTTCGGGTGTAATTTCGGGTTTTCTGGGCCATTTGTGATTTTGGGCCGAAAATCCCAGATTTGCAAAAATGCCATTTTTTTACACTTTTTTTTC
This sequence comes from Humulus lupulus, assembly GCF_963169125.1. Lineage (NCBI taxonomy): Eukaryota > Viridiplantae > Streptophyta > Magnoliopsida > Rosales > Cannabaceae > Humulus > Humulus lupulus. The sequence continues at coordinate 284,895,390 of NC_084794.1, read as the reverse complement.
AAAAATACCATTTTTTTTCAAATATACCATTTTTTTTTTCAGATTTCAGGTTTGATTTTGGGTTGGGCTGAGCCTATTGGGTTTTGGGCCGAAAAGCTAAAATTTGCAAAAATACCATTTTTTACACTTTTTTTCAAAAATACCAATTTTTTTTCGAAAATACCATTTTTTTTTTCGAATTTCGGGTTTGAACCCGAACCCGAGGCTAACAAATTTTCAAACCCGAACCCGACCCGACTTTTGTCGGGTTCGGGTCGGATTTCACCCGATTTTGACGGGTTTTCCCAAAAAACAGGTTTTCGGACTGCGGGTCGGGCGGGTTTGCGGGTTTTTCGGGTCAAATGTTCACCCCTAAGAAGGAGATGACACATCCTTACAAAGATCGAAAGGGCTGGGGATTGAGGCTGGGCAACATCTTCGTGGAGGAGGATCTTCAGCTTCAAAGTGAAGGCCGAAAATGATGGAGTGAAGAAGGTGGATCTGATCTAGGTCCTGTAAGTGTTATGATTGGTTAAATTTAATGCAAAAGTGGTTCTAGAGAAAGTGGTGTAAAATACTTAACAGTTTCATATAAGTGAGCAACGAATTTGAGATTTTGTTGTAGGCATTTATAATTGATTTTTTTTTTTGTTATCTAAAGTGATACAATGGGTTATCTGAGCATCCCCAAAATGTTTAGAAATTTTGAGGGTCCATTTGGCATAAAAAAGAGATGGTTAACCAGCCCTAAATGCAATATATCAGAGCCTGTGACTAACGACATACAACTGTCACCTGGGTGGCAACATATCACCATATTACCATATACCATATGAGTGGCGACATGTCACCACCCTCTGTACGGACATATACTTGTTTTCTACTCTAAAATTAATGATATATTTAAAATTTTTAATTGTATTGGTTAGGCCTAATTACAATGTCTACACTATAAAGAAGTATTTTTAGAGTTGTGAGACTTTGATCACACCTCTTAACTCTCTTAATCTCTCTCTAGCTCTCCGAATTCATCAAATTGTAGTTTCTCATCAAAAATTGCTTAACTTGGTGAGTTTCAAGATTTGTTATATCCCAATTCGTTGAGATTGACACAATCCTCATTCCACCATTGTAGAAAGCCTTAAGCAACTCCCAAAGACTTTAGAATAAATAATTTTAATAGTGAATTTGTCTAAAATCACAAATTTTATCCAATAAACTCATAAAAAATTGCTTAATTTGTGCGAGTTTCAAGACTTGTTATATCCCAATCCGTTGAGATTGACACAATCCTCATTCCACCATTGTAGAAAGTCTTAAGCAACTCCCAAGGGTTTAGATCATAAGAATTTTAACAATGAATCGGTCACATGCAAACTTTGGTATTCTCCATTTTGGTTCATGCATCTATCTCGTTTGGTTTTTCCTTTTAGAGTTTGCAAGTTGTTTTTATCAATCTTCTTGTGATATATTGATTGTATCAACTGTTTTGAGTTGTAATTCCATAAGGGTATTATCCTCATTCTTAATAATCAAATTCTCTCCCTATATATATATTTTTTTTTATATTTTGAATCTTTTCTCTACATTACCATGAATGAGAGTTCCTCTTAAGTTTATAACACAAGACTTTATGAGACTTGGGAAAGCACTACATCCTCTCAAAAAAAAAAAAAAAAAAAAACTAGAAAGAAAGAAAAATAGAAGGTACTAAAATATATATTTTTGTAAAACACAAAATGTGATTGAGTGATTTTTTAAGACGATTTCTTTATCTTTTGAACAAAATTTTATTTTTCAATAATCATGAATAGCTTTTGTATAATAAAATATTCTTCAAAATATAAATAAAAATGTTTAAAATAACATTCCACCAGATTTTGTAAAATATAATTTTTTAACATTTTGCTAGAGTAATTCTCTACACTTATAAAACATTATTCATCACTTAAACATTTTTAAGTAGTTCCTCTTTCATTCATATTTATTGTATTCAAAATGAAGAAAAGACTAAAGATTTATATAATAAATAAATGAAATTAAAAAAAAAAATGAATTGATGTATGGTAATTTGAAAAATAATAGCTAGTTTTTTAATTTAGTCAAAAATAACTTTTGGTATCAAAGTAAAATTTTATAGAACTAAATATCCTAAGCTTAAGTGCAGTTATATATTTAAAATATATTTTTTTATTTTTTTGTATTAATACAAAAGAAACCAACAATGAATATGTAATTAGAAAATTAATTTTAAATACTTTTATTTAAATTATTTTTAAATTTTTATTTATTTGAAAACTTTAAATAGTTAAAATAATTTTAATTAAAAATTTCTATTTTTTTGTGCAAAATAATTATATTTAAAATATGAAATTATTTTTGTTGTCCATGTTTTCATCAAGTGACACGTGATGATGGGTGTCGTATGTAGTATCAAATTTAAATATATTTATTCTTTATTACTTACTAAATTATTAGTAAAGTGGTAGTAAGGGTCGAACTCACAAGGATTATCATTCAATTTATCATTCAAAATAAAACGAAGAATTAAATAGGGGATTTTGTTTAAAAGATTTAATAACACAAAATAAAGTAATAAACAAAGAACAATGGATAATACGATTTTAAAGAAATAGTTATGTTACACCCGAATTTTGAAATTGTCTTAAATGAGCCTCAAAATGCAGGCTCGTAAAGTGTAAGCTCGAAAATGTCAAGTAAGGGCTCAACACTTGTATGAATTGATATGTTTCCTGATTTGTTATTATTGGTGATCAAGCACCAGTTAAGAGGGTTCGAGCTTAAGCATTAAGCTCAAAAGGATGGATCTTCTCCAGAGTATTTGAGAGCAATTCGAGCCTTCATTGCAAACTCAAAAAGGTTGATCTTCGAGGGTTAAGCTTGATGATATTGCTAGAAAAGGGTGTTGCTAACCAGAATAACAAGCTCGTGATGTTGGTCGATCTCGAAAGTGTGTGAACTATATGTTTGAGGTCGGTAACCTAGTTTGAACGCGGTGGCTGTTAGGAAATCTCTATTACTTGGGGATTTGTTGTTATCTGATAATAAATCTCGATTATCATGGGATATTTCATGATGAATATATTTAATTATATGGATATTGAAATACTCACGGATGCGTTGGAAGGAATAAAACCAGGAAGGAGCGAGCCCATCCGTCCAGAAGAATGCGGTCTTGAAGTTTGGAGGATGGTTTGGAATATCCTCGAATAGCCGTTTCTCTTTCGGATAGCTTGATAAGTAAAAGAAGCCATCTCCTCCACGAGCTCGAGAAGGGTTGCTCTTGAGGTAGAATAGATATAATATGTCTGGTGCCGAAGGCCCTTCCCATTTCATCTCATGTTACAACAACCTAAGGGCTGACAAGACCCTAAAAGAGTTGGTCTGGAGTTGGAAGGGGGCAAGTCCGACGAAGTCCAAGAAATCCTTGAAGTAAGTCTTCAAGGGTAGCAGAGCCCCAATCCTTATATGCTTGCGGCTCCAGGCGGCGAGCTTGACTTTACGGTTGGGATTGCCATCTCCCGGGGCGAGCAAATCCTTTCATTCGAGGTCGTCAAACGGAACATCAATGTACCAGAGAGTTTAAGGCCATGATAGGCCAGCAACTCGAATATATGGCTGGTGGACGTGATTGAGCTCCAATAGTGCTCAGCCTCAAAAAGATCCTCCTTCGAGGTGGGGAGTGAAAGAATTTGGGAGGTGGATGGATGAGCTGAAGAGTCCTCCATTATGGTAAAAGATAGGACACCAAGTGGAAAAGCGACTGTAACTGTAAGCATGGGGTCTAAGGGAATAGGCTTGATCTCGGGGTCTAGGTCAGGATAAGCCACCACTTGAAGTCTCTTCCTTTTTTTCTCTTCGACCTCGTCTATTTGACATCGAAAGCGGTCTTGTATGTCTTCTTGCTCACTCCTCTCTTTATGCTCGTGGATTAGTCGCTGGTTTCGAGTGAAAGGTGACTCAGAACTGGGTGTTGATGGGTAATAAGGGATAACGAACTCGGGCCCCCACCGATTCTCAGAGTACTGCGACATCTAACAAGGAAGAAAAAGGTGAGGGCCCATTATATAGAAAATCATAAGGAAATTATAATTTTGACAACTCGAGCTCGAAAGCTCGAGATAACAAGATTGCCTCAATTGAGACTAAAGGCTCGAAAGGGCGAGATTGACTTGGATGTCATTCCTGAACTATTGTCAAGTTTGGGCATTGAGGATGTACCCACGCAAGAGTGGGGAGGTTAATACCAGTTTAAAAGAATCTCATATTTTAAGGGAAAAAGGTTGCAGTTACCCGAAAAGGTGATATTTTTGGGATTCGTGCGTTTAAAATCCTAAACAAAATCTCTATTTCTTAAGCTACATGAAACAAGATTGTGACAAGTGTCACTCTCTTAATAATTCTATCTAAACATTAGGTTATAATAAATAATATTCAATGTCCAATAATATTAATCAAACCTTATGTTATAATTAATATTTCTAAACTATAGATTAAACTTATAAAATCCATAACTATTTCTACGAGTATCCAACTAAGTCCCGACTTGAACCAATATCCACTAAAACTAACATACTATAAACTATTACTATGTACTATTACTACTATCTAACTAAGTGAAATTCCGGGACGCTACACCGCGACCACTAGAAAATGTATTTTCCAGAAAATCGGGCTTCGGCCGCAGCTTGGGACATTTCTAGCCGTGGCCACTATGTTCTGTCCCCTAGGCCGCGACTTGAAATAAGGCTGGCTGCGGCCGTAGCAAATTTTCCCGTTTTTTGGTTTTCTTCTACTGCAGCGACTGAAAGTATTTTAAGCATAACTTCCTCGATATAATTTGGAATTGGACGATTCAAAAAGCTATGGAAAGATAAGAAAAATATATAAAACTTATATTTCTAGGTATATTTCCAAAAAGTATTGGAAAAGTATCAAAATCAAGTGTGAAGTTTTAGACTTGTAATTCCGAGTTAAACCATTGTTTGTAAAACATCCAAAATTCATTCGTTTTCATCCATATGTCTTGAAAATCGTAAAAACACAAAATAAAATAATTCAACATATATAAATAAATAATCAAGTTCATAATTATAGAAGAATAATGAATAAAAAATAGACAAATTCAGTACTTATCAAATTCCCTCACACTTGACATTTGCTCGTCCTCGAGCAAACAAAATAAAAACTATACACATAAGCAAATAAAAACATAAATAATGGTTTTGTCAAAAACGTTAGTTGTCTCAAAGATTGATTAACCAAATACGTTATAAGAAAAATTCGAATTTCACAATTCTCAGAATTTCAACTCAATGCCAATTACCACTTAAACTTGATCTCTTATGATTATACACAATCAAACTTACCAAAACAAAAACATTCAACCAAAGTATGTTTTAAAGTCTCTTGTATAGTAGATATTTTCATGAAAATCATCCACTCCATAGACATTAACCAGTTATTCTCCACTAATGTAAACACACACAATCAATAATCAAAATGTCTTTAAAAGCTTGTAATGTAAGGCTAAGGTTAAAGGTAGATGGAAAATGAATATTTAAGCTTAAATCACACCATAGCCTATATTTTTTTTCTTCTATTCTCTAGATCTTCCCATAAACTTCTCATACACCTGAAGAATACGTAATCTCTCCCTTTCATTCTTTTCACATTGATCTTATTATTTCCCCCACACTTATACATTTGCAATTTTTTTTTCAATATTTCTCTATGCATATTTTTTCTCTATTTTTTTTCTTCAATTAAACTCATTGGGAGAAATAGTAGATCATATACTTTCACAATATAATCCAACAAACCATTACAACTTCTCCTTCTTACAATCCATAACCTAACCCACCAAATCAAACAATTATATAAAATTATGGTGTAATGGGTCACTAAAAGGATAAAAAATTTAAGATGCAAAAGGTTTAGATATTGGCTTATAAAAGAAAAATATTATTCATTATGGCTCAAAATGGGAAACTAGGATTTTCAATTTCATAAGTAAGCTTGAAAGGTTCAAACGATTCAAAGAACATGCCTTAATCATCTTCCTAATCATGTGTACTTAGAATTTTGCCTCAAACAATTAATCAATGGTTTCTAGAGTGGTCAAGACTATATATAAGTAATAGGATGCATACATATCTCCAAACACTAGTGAAAGATAAATCTAATCGTACACATATTATGTTTAAAAATCTAAGATCAAACTTATGTAACAACCACACAAGAGTTAAGCACACAATTCATGCAGAATTCTTCAAGTTCTTAAACATATTCTTATCTCAATCAGAAGTTTTATCATTGACAGACAACTTTCAACACAACCATGCTTATGACAAACTAAAAAATAATAAAAAACGACACTAGAAACAACTAAACAACACAAACACAAATAAACAAAAAAAAAAAATCAACTAAACAACATAAACACAAATAACAACTAAATAAATGACAAATAAAAATAAAACATGCAGTTTTCCCTTCCCCCACACTTAATTTAAGCATTGTCCTCAAGGCATATACTAAATAAATAATAATAAAAATCAATGAAAAATAAAAAGATAAGGGTAAGAAAAACTCCTGCAAGTTTGCTTTGTTTAACGTCATTAGCTCGACTGAATGATGTGGTCATAATTGTTACAGTTGGTCATTTAACAGAACTTTCTTCCTCCTGTACTTATCAATAGAATTCAACATATCAAACTGTATAACTTCACCATCAAACTCTGTTGTAAGTACCCATACTTTGACATTCATCTTTGTACTTGTAATCAGTAAGAATGGCCTACCAAATTGAACCTGCACCAAAATATCTTCAACTACCCTTAGGGGAGGCACAATAGTGCGATCAACCAATCGAATGGTAACACCAGTTTCTTTTAATAAACCTAGATTTAAAGATGCAAAAATAAAATAAGACATAACATTAATAGATGCTCCTAAATCTATCATACAATTATCAAACCTGGTTTTACCAATAGTGTATGGATTTATAAACATCCCAAGGTCTTGACACTTGGGTAGAAACTTCCTTTGGAGAATAGCAGAAACATTCTCCCCCACATTTATCTTTTTATCACCCTTCAGTTTCCTTTTATATGTGGACAACTCCTTAGGAAGCTTAGCATATGGTGGTACTTGGTTAATGGGTTTAAGGAGCGAAATGTTGATTTTAAGGACCACCTTATTTTCCTTCTCATTCTTAAATTTTGTCAATTTTCTCGGAAAATGAGGAATAGGGACATACGAACTAACAGTTGGTTTGTGTAGCATGTTCTGTGATGATGGACCAACTGACGTGAAAGTTTCGATCTCCAGTGGAGAAGATGCTTCTGAGGTTGAATTGTTGACTTCTTGAATTGGAATTAGATCAAACGTTATGTTTGGATAAGGTGGCGTATCAAGTTGTGGACCACTTTGAAGAGTTAGGGTATCATCATTCTCTAATGGATTACTCTCTAATCCTTTGGGTAATTCTCCAATATTCTCAACCTCGAGATTATTCAATGATGTAGCAATTTTTCCCATAGTACTCTCCAAATTCTTGAGAGACGCTTCTGTACTTTGAAGAATAACTTGGGTCTGTATAGTTGAAGCCACCAATGTTTTTAGCATATCTGAAATTGATGGTTCTTGATCTTGTGACATTCCTGTAGGAGGTTGTTGAGGAAAAGGCTCATAAGTCTGCTCTGACATCTGTTGAAGTAGGAGATTGCTGGCATTCATTGCATTGATGAGATCTGAATATTGTGGCGCGAATTCGTTATATTTTGATTGAGAGTAGTAATTTGTCTCAGCATATTGATGTCCACCATATAAAGTATTAGAATATTCCTCCCATTGTGAATTGTAATTGTTAGATTATGGGTCATATCTAAATATTTGAGGATCATAACAGTGTTGATAGTACATTGTCATGTATCAAATCAAGTTTTATGCAGGCCCTGAAAACATCAACCACGATTAATAGACCAAGTTAGTAAAAAGAAAAAAAAATTAATAACAAATTAAATAAAATAGTCCTCGGCAACGGTGCCAAAAAATTGATGGGTGTCGTATGTCGTATCAAATTTAAATATTTTATTCTTTATTACTCACTAAATTATTTATAAAGTGGTAGTAAGGGTCGAACCCACAAGGACTATCATTCAAAATAAAACGAAGAATTAAATAGAGGATTTTGTTTCAAGATTTAATAACACAAAATAAAGTAATAAACAAAGAGCAATGGATAATACGATTTAAAAAAAACAGTTAAGAATTGTTCTCCTCCTTCGACAATCAATCTATCAACAATGACGAATAATATTCCCTACTCCCAATTAAACTATTAACCCCGCAGATAACACTTAAACAGTCAATTATCCCAGTTTCCATAATATAATTAATTAAAGCTAAGCACTCTTAATTAATCCTTTTTACCAAGCAATAAATCCATTAAGCATGCGATCTATTTAACCTAGGAAAAACATTACACTATGTGGAAACAAGTTAATCTAGGCAACAAATTCATTAAGCATGCAATTCATTTAATCTATGTTCTATTTTTCATCACAATTAAAATACTACTCACTATACCTTAATTGCAATTTATCACTCTACTTAGAATCCTAAACTATTAGGTGAATAGAAATCCTAAGATGATAGTAGAATAATGAAAAACCTTAATTAGTGGCCATCTAAACAAGATTTTACAAGATTCATAACATTCAAATAGAAAAATAGAAGCAATTTAATATAAGGGAATAAAAGGAATAAAATTCTTCAATGGATTCAAGATCTCATGTTTAGGGTTTTGAAATAACCCTTAACTATAAAAGGAAACTACTCCATAATCATATTCATCTTCATAAACATAAATATTAAATGAAAATAAAAGAGTTTTGATAAGAAAGAAAAACTAGATTGAAGAATGTTTATGTTGATGTCTTTTCTCTTCCTCTATTGCTCTAGCCTCTAAAATTCGCAATCCAAAGTTGTATTTAAAGTTAACCCTAATCTCTTTTATAACCCACCAAAAATTACATTTAAAAATTGAAATTTCTGAAAAAATCGATCGCCGGCCGCGGCTAGTGTTTCTTGTTGGCCGCGGCCACTAGAAAATGTATTTTCTAAAAAATCGGGCTCCGACCGCGACCTGGGACATTTTTGGCCGCGGCTACCACATTCTGTCCCCCAGGCCGCGACTGTAGCAATTTTTCCCATTTTTTGGTTTTCTTCTGCTGCAGCAACTGAAATTAATTTAAGCATAACTTTCTCGATATAACTTGGAATTGGACGATTCAAAAAGCTATGCAAAGATAAAAAAAAAATATAAAACTTATATTTCTAGGTATATTTCCAAAAGAGTATTGAAAAATTATCAAAATCAAGTGTGAAGTTTCAGACTTGTAATTCCGAGCTTAACCATTGCTTGTAAAACATCCAAAATTCATTCGTTTTCATCCAAATGTCTTGAAAATCCTAAAAACACAAAATAAAATAATTCAACATATATAAATAAATTATCAAGTGCATAATTATAGAAGAATAGTGAATTAAAAATAAACAAATTCAGTACTTATCACGTGACATACTTTAAAAGAATTAAGAGTCCACGTAGGTTGATTAAGTCTCCCAAAAGCTATTTCGAGCTCCACGGGAGGTAAACCCGTCCTTCACCATAGTTCGCCACAATCGGAGGAGTACATCCTCCTAGAAACATCACTTCCCAAGAACCACGTCCAGGATGATGCCCCAAGTCTCAATATAAAACCGTCTCCTCCCTTCACTTCCTCCAGGTCTGCGAGGACCTTCCTCCGGTGTAGTATCCGAGGTTACCTTTCTCTTAGACCTCTTTATTTTTGTGACTGTAGGTTGTCTTACATTTATAGAATAGATTTAGCTTGAGTTGTGGTGATAGAATAAGATTTAATTTTTTTTATTAGTTATGATTATTATAGTATAGTATAGGTTTATGATATTAGTAGCCCTGTTTGTGGAAAATGGGGTGATTGCATAAGAATAAATTAATTATGATATTATTAAAAAGTGTTATGGATCGAGCCTACATAAAGCCCAAAAGCCCAATAAGATTTTGGGCTTAGTAAATTCGAAATCAGCCTAAGGAATTAGAGTTTGTTATTTTATGGTTAGTCAAGATATTTGTGGATTAGGTTGTTATTTAGATAATTAAATAGATTTTTCGTAACTTTAGGGTACTGTAACTTCCGACCTATTTTTGACCTGGTTATATTATGAATTTCGAAAAATAGTATTTCTAGAAAGTTGTAGATAATTGAATTAGCTTTCTAATGGTATGAAGGTGATATAAATTGGAATCCTATAGCTCCAGTTATGTTGATTTTACTACAGGTGAGTTTAGAGTTACGAGATTTAGGAAGTTAGAGGTTGGGATATTTTTTTTTCCTAGGTAGTTTTATGTTAGATTATTCCTCAATTATTTAATAAAAATATTAATAAGATAATATTTTCTACAGAAATTAGGATTCTATTTTATTTAAATTTAAATTTGGTTATACTTAGAATGAAATTAAGTTTTTTTTAAATAAAAGAAAGATCTAGAAAGTCTAGAACCTTCCAGAACCATTAAGAGCATGACACTTGTCATAATCATGTTTATTTAAGGATTTAAGTTTTTTTTAATAGGATAGTTTCACTTCTCAAACTCTATAAATAGGACCTAGTGCTCAGCCATTTTCTTCATTCTTCAAGCATTTGATCAGAGCCTTTAAGGTGCTAGTATTACGATAGAGAGATACACTTGGGTTTGGGATAAAAGCTTTATCATTCTAAGCTTTTCCAAACACTTGGGAAGTGAGGAATAGTGTGATTTTGGTATTAAGGTTTAGATCAATCCATAAGATCAATTAAGGTATTCCTATTCCTAAGTTCAGTTCTTTATAATCCTTTAGTTTTCTTTAGTTTCTTTTATTCAGATCCTAACTCTTGTTTATGATTCTTGATTAGGTATTTAAGTTCTTGAAACTTAAGGTTCTTCTTGGTAAGTTTCTTCTTGATGGTTTAGTTTTCATATTCATCTTGATTCTTAGAGATTCTCACATTTTCTACTCTTGGTTTATAGGAGTATTCTAATCTCGTTCTTGTTCCCAAATATCCCGGCTTTTGGTAAGGAAAATATGATAGATTTTATGTGCTTATATGTTATGATATGTTTATGTTATGATAAGTATATGTATAGTATGTTTTGTAGTCCTTAGGCATATGACTTGTTCAAACAACAATCCCCAAGAATATGTTTTCAGTCTCTTGGGCATACGACTTGCTTAGATAAGCAAGCCCCAAGAATTTATGATTGGGCATATGACTTGTTAAGATAACAAACCCCAAGAATTTATGATTGGGCATATGACTTGCTTAGATAAGGAAGCCCCAAGAAGTTATATTGGGCATATGACTTGCTTAGCTGGCAAGCCCCACAAATTTATGGGCACATGACTTGCTTAGCTAACAAGCCCCAATGATTTATGATGGCCATTATTGTTATAGTCTTATATGATATATGTTGTTATAATCATACGTTTTATAGTATATGTTTATGATATAGTCTTACGTTATGATATGTGGTTGTTAGTAGATTTTCCTTGCTGGGCATTAGGCTCACTCCTTTATTTTAGTGTGATGCAAGAAAATGAACATGGAAGGCGGAAGGATTCTTGGTAGCTTGGCATGGGGGTTGAGGATGAATGGACTGAATGGACTGGGTGTCGATCGAGGACGAAGTTATTTATGTTTAGTATTTTAAAATATGTTTTTTAGATGTAATTCCGCAATTAGTATTTAAAAGTTATGTTTTTATGTTTTGTAAATAATGGGATCCCATACCCTATCACATTTTATTTTATGCTTTTATGTTATTTTGTATTTGATACAATATCTAATTTGGAGTTTTAGTAAAGTTATGATTATTTCTTATGTATGTTGTCTCAATTAGTAGTAGTTATGTCTAGTAGTTTTAATGGTCCAAGGTCTTAGAAATAGTTGGGTCGTTACATCCGAACATTAGGGCTGAGCATCGGTCGATTTGGGCGTTTTTTTTCATATTATTAAATCCAAATTCGGTTTTCGGTCCGGATTGGTGCAATCCAAAAACTGCCCGACCAAACCAATTAAAGAAAAAAACCGACCGTTTTGGACCGCAGTTTGGTCGGTTAAACCGACCAAAGTGAAGTTAATTTTTTTTTTTAAAAAAATTCTATAATTTTTAGAAAGTTTTAGTTAAATTTTTTTTGGATTGTTGGAATCCATTTTTGTGCTTTTTTAAAACATAAATACATAGAACATAGTTACATTCACAAATTTGAAAGTTTGAAAACATAATTAAAAGTCCATATGCATAACATAACCTATATATATTTATAAGTTCGGTCGGTTTCAGTTCAAACCGGTCAGTTCACACAGATTTTTCAAACCGACCGAACAGTGGTGGTTTACACCGTTAACGGTTTTTTCGGTGTTCGGTTTAATTGGTTTTGGTTTTTTCGGTGTTCGGAAGGTCGGTGTACTCAGTTTTTTTGGTTTTTCAGATTTTATGCTTTGCCCTACCGGACATGGAGAAGAGTAGCTAGGTGTCAAGCACAACGATCCAGGACCACAAAATGCCCCAAGTCACTATGTTTCTTGAATTTTATTTAGTAAAATTTTATTAAAGTTGAAGACATTTATATCTTTAAAAAAATTAGTTTAACTAAAAAACACGACCAAGGTATACTTTTTTAATCGAAATTAAAAGTTTAGAATTTTTTTTTTTAAAAAAAAACATAGTATCTCACTTAAACTTAAAAAAAAATCATTATAAATATATTTTTCACTGTCAAAACATGTATATAAACAATATACATAGAAATAAAATTGTATATATAGAACAAGAATGTGTGTAATTTATTATATCATATAGTTAATAATCCCAATTGTTGAAATGATATCTCACGGATTAGATTTAAATTCACAATTTTTTTTATTAAATACATAATTATATTAATTTAATATATTATTTTATGCATTTGATACAATAAATATATCCCATAATGTGGAGATCTTTCCTACAAATCCTAACTAACCTAACGATAAGCTTATACTTATATATATATATATTGTTGTCTTTCATTTTTAAGAGACAGGTAGATAAGTTGTATTGAGAGAAAGAGAGAATACTAAGAAAGAGAATTTGAGCGTGTGTGTTGTGAGGACTGAGAGGAGAACACAACTGTTAGAAAGTTTTTGAGATTAGAAGCTCAGAGAGAGGAAGGTTCTTAGGAGTCCTGGAAGTGCTTATTCTCAGCTGTAATGGTATTCAAAGGTTTTATTAATTGATGATGATGATAGTGGATCAAACAAGATGTAGGCTAGATTCATCTAGTTCGAACGTGTATAAAATTTCTGGGTGTTCTTCCTTATATTTTTCTGCATTTAATTTTTGATTACTTTGATTAATTTCTAACCTTTCATTATAACTAATTTGATATATTAGTTATTGAAATTATTTTATGTCATTGTTGTTAAATTCTAAGAATCTTGACCACAAAAAACATAAGAGTTTTCTTACAAAATCAGAGCCAGGTTTCACGATCAAGAGGATAGATCAAGATTCAAAGCTTCCGCATAAAGAATTGTTTAAGAACACAATCAAGAAAGTATTTCAACAATGGAAAAGTTTGAATTGGAAAAAATCGATGGCACCAATGATTTTGCTTTATGGAGAGAGAGTTTAAAAGGTATCTTGGTGCATTAAAAGGTGGCTAAAGTGCTCGAAGATCAAAAACTTTTGGCAGAGAAGAAACCAGAAGAAATCGCTGAAATGGAGGAGATAGCTTATTACACGATCATCATGTATCTTTCCAATGGAGTAAGAAGGAAATTAACCTCAGAAAAGACTACAAAGGGTCTTTGGGACAAGCTGGAACAATTGTACCTGAAGCCATACGTTTCGAACAAAATAAATCTTCTTAAAAGATTATACGGTTTTAGAATGAACTCCTCTATTTCTTTAGATGAAAATATTGATAAATTTAATGAGATTATTGTTGGTTTAGCTAATATTGATCATAAGGTAGATGAAGAGAGTCAAGAAATTATCTTGCTTAGATCATTACCAATTGCCTATCAAGAATTCAGAGCAGCAATAAAGTATGGCAGAGATGTGATTGCTTTGGAGGATGTTCTTGGAGCTTTAAATTCGAAGGAGTTTGAGTTACAACTCGATAAAGAAACCAGGAGAGATGAGGCTTACTTTGTTCGAGGAAGAAATCCAAAGAGAGGCTCATCCAGGGGAAATCAATCACACCATTCAAGGTCGAAGTCAAGAGGGAAAGACTCAAGACAGTGTTATCACTGTGGGAAAATTGGTCATATCAAGAGATTTTGCATTCTGTTAAGAAATCAACAAGGGTCCATATCAAACCAGGACCAGAGAAGACCCATCTACAATCAATTTCATAATGACAACAAACACCAGCAAGGAATGAAGTCTCTGAATGATTCTGCAGCTGTGGCAGAAACCAAAGATGACTGCTCATCAGAAGGAGAACTTTTCTCAATATATGAGAAATTAGATATCAAAGAATGGATCCTTGATTTAGGATGCATTTACCATATGTGTCCTAACTTAGATTCATTTTTTAGTTGTAAAGAAACTGATGGTGGTAGAGTACTAATGGGGAATGATGTTTCTTGCAGGGTAATTGGTCTAGGAAAGGTGGCAATTCGACAGTTCAATGGAGAGGTGAAAGTGCTCAACAATGTCAGACACATACCTGAACTAAGAAGGAATTGAATATCCTTGGGAGCTCTTGAAGAAGAAGGATATGGCTACAAATCTTTGAATGGGAACCTAAAGATCACAAAAGGAACTTTACTGATCATGAAAGGAAAGAGAGTCAATGGACTATATGTACTAGAAGGAGAAACTGTAGTCATTGCTGAAGCATTTGTTCTTAAGACACAGGAAAGTAAGGATGCACCTGTGGCACCAACGGATGGAACATATCAGTGAGCAGGCGCTGAGAGGTCTTCACAAACAAGGGAGCATAGACAAGTTGAAGACTTGTGCATTACTTTTCTGTGAAGCATGTATATTTGGAAAGCAACACAAGATTAAATTCACAACTGTTACACACAATACAAAAAATGTCTTGGAGTATGTTCATGCAGATTTGTGGGGGCCAAGTAGAGTTCCGACTCATTTTGGTAAGTTTGATTTCTTATCCATAATATATGATTTTAGTAGATGTGTTTGGACATATTTACTTAAGACTAAAGATGAATGTCTAGAGAAGTTTAAAATTTGGAAAAACCAGATAGAAAATCAAACAAATCTTAAACTTAAGACACTTAGAACTGGGAATGGATTAGAATTCATAAATAATGAGTTTGAAGATCTATTTAATGAGTATGGAATCACAAGGCACAAAACTGTAGTTAGAACCCCACAACAGAATGAAGTGGTTAAGTGCATGAATAGGACCTTATTGAATAAGGTGAGATGTTTGCTTATTAGTTATGGTCTAGGGAAGTCCAATTGGGGAGAGACTTTAGCAACTGCTAGTTATCTTATAAATAGAAGCCCAAATCGTGCAATAGAACTTAAGACCCCATATGAAATGTGATATGGCAAGCCTCCTAGTCTTAAACACTTGAGAGTTTTTGGTTGTGCATCATATGCACACCAAACAGAGGACAAACTAGATGCTAGATCCATTAAGGGAATTTTTCTTGGATACCCTTTAGGCACAAAAAGGATATAGGATTTGTTTGAATCAAAACAGTAGACGTAAGATCATAATTTCAAGAAATGTAGTGTTTAATGAATATGAGTTTCCTCACTTGAAAGCTGAGAAAGGTTGTGATGTTTATGGTGCAGGTGCATTGAAAAAGAATGATGACTTGAAAAGTTTGAGATTAAACTGAAAGGATATAAACCAGAAAATGAGCAAGGCAACACACCAAATGAAGATTCTGCTCAAGATCAATTAGACCATTCCACATATTTAACAGGATATCAGCTAGCAAGGGATCATGTGAGAAGAGAAATTCACCCACCTGCAATATATGTTGAGGCAGACCTGATAGCCTATGCTTTGGCTATAGTTCAGACAGGTGACATACCAGAACCATTAAGCATAGAATAAGCTACTTCAGGAAAATACAAGAAGGAGTGGAATCAAGCTATAAAAGAAGAGATGGACTCTCTGAACAGAAACGACACATGGGAATTGGTGGAAAAACCAGATAACAAGAAAGTGATATCTTGCAAGTGGACTTTTAAAGTGAAGGAAGAAGTAATATAGGAAGAACCAATGAGATTTAAAGTCAGGTTAGTGGCTAAAGGCTTTACTCAGGTGGAAGGAATTGATTACACTGATGTGTTCTCACTTGTAGTAAAGTATAAAACCATTGGCTGATGTTATCTATGGCTACTCAACAAGATCAGGAGGTAGAGCAGCTAGATGTAAAAACAACATTTCTAAATGGTTATTTGGAAGAAGAGGTCTACATGCATCAACCACCTGGATTTTAGGTGGAACAAGAGGAAAAAGAGCTTGTATGCAAACTGAAAATGTCCTTGTATGCCTTAAACAATCTCCACGATAATGGAACAAGAGATTCAATAGTTATGTCTAGGAAATTGGTTTCTGTAATGCCCCGAATTCTCCGATGTGTTTAACGGCGTGAATAGTAGGCCGAGAGGGCTATACTTGCCTAATTACGTTATTAATTGATAAAATGCATGTATATGTTGATTATATTATAATATGATGTGAAATGCATGCATGTGAGTCCATGTTTCTAATTACAGGGGTGTGATGATAATTTGGCCCGTTGAGGGTAATTTGTGTATTTGGGTGCATGATGTGATTTGTGAATGAGATTCCATTATTATGGAGATATATTCGAGCTATTCGACATGAGACGGTTATTTTTAGTGGATTAGCGGTTTTGTCATAACGGGGTCAATTCTGGGGTAATAGAAATGTTCATTTGATGATAAATTAGGGATATTTGAGATAAGGGTGAAATTATGGAGGTTTTGACTATAATGTCCCTGGGGGTGTTTTCGGGACCCCGAGCATTAGGTTTTATTTGAGGTTACTTAAGCTTAAAGTAGCTGTCAGATAGAACGTACGATAAGAAAACTTCCTGTTCTCCCTTTTCAAAGTCCGTTTTACCGTTTAAGCCTATTTGACGAAATCTTGAGTTCTAGGAGTCAGAATCAAGTGAGGATCGAGGCATAGCGATCCTAGGAAAGATTAGAAGCTTCTTAACCGAAGGATTCGACAGAAAACAACCCAATTGAAGGTAATCGAAGTTTAAGTTTTGAGTTTTTCTGAGTTTCTAAGCTTTGAATTGATTTTGTGAATTGTTGAGTTTCCGATTCATTTAAACCTTGGGTTTTGAGGGTTTTGATGCATGGGGAAGCTTGGGAACTTTGTTTTGATGATTGGTGAATGTTTGGGTATGATTTTGGAGGCTTTGGAGTGTTAAAAACGCGGTTGGGAATGGCCCAGGGTGAAGGGCCGCGACCCTACCTTGAAGAAGCAGGTGGAGAACTTGTGCTTGCTGGGCGTCGCGGCCCTTGCCTCAGAGAACCCTAGGGGCCGCGGTCCAAGGTGCTAGGGCCACAGCCCTTGCCCTGTTTTCGCCCCATTTGCTCGTTTTGACTCCGGGAACCTAGTTTTAGGCCTTGGGAGTGTCCTTACTACTTGGATTAGTTTGGTTTGATCTCTTGGAGGCTAGATAATGGTTTGAGAACCCTTGATTACCTTGATTATTGACGATATCCTATATGTGTTATGATTAGATAACCGCTAAAGGACTAAAAGCTAAACTGTTATCAAGGGTCGTTCTTTTGTTCATTCTAGCTCGAATCAAAGGTAAGAAAACTGCGCCCCAAGTGTGACATGCATGGATATTCATGAGGCATGTTGGTTGTGTAAATATGGACATGGATTGAATATAGAGTGCTTAGCATATGTTGCTCACTTGTGCATGGTACTGACTCATTAGTCAGATTTGGCAAAGGTGCTAGTATCAACTGTGAAGCTGTGACTTATTAGTTAGGTTCGGCAGTGGTACTGGGCATTGGTCACATTGCGCTGACTTATTAGTCAGGACGGCCTTAGCGTGTTAACGCAAGCCAACAAAGATTAGATCTAATCGACTATCAGCATTGAATGACTCAAAGAGCATTAATGCCAGACATACCTCGAGGGTCGATGAATGAAATAAGCGCTTGGAGACTAGTGGCTTACCTAACAGCCACTCTCCCACTTGAAACAATGACATGCTTGTCAGTCACGCAGTATGGTTTATCAGAACCTGTTGAAGGCTAGTGGCTTACCTAGCAGCCACTCTTCCATTTGAATTAGCGACTTGCTTGTCAGTCACTCAGTATGGTTTATCAGGACCTCATGTGATGTTCACTCATTTGCTTGAAAGCTTTATGCTCAGTGTGATTATAATGATAATCATTTGATAATGTTTATGAAAAGTGTTATGTTTTCTTGCTGGGCTTTGGTTCATGGGTGCTATGTGGTGCAGGTAAAGGAAAAGAAAAGCTCACCTAGCCTCGAGTGGGAGCTTAGGTGGTGATGTGTACATATGCGGCCGCTTGACCACCACGGCCAAGGAGTTCTCAGAGGAACTAGGGGGTTTACCCTATTTTTGCCGCTTAGGTCGGCGGGATTGTAAATTTAAAACTGTAATGACCACTTTGTACTGAGAACAACTTGTAACTATTTTGATTAGCTCTGTAGAGCAGTTTGTAATGAAAATCTCCATTTCCTTTTTACTAGTTTTATACCTTAACCTGTTAGCTACACTTAGAGAACGTTTTTGACCAAAGGACTCGGGTAGCGAGTCAAATTTCTGGTCCACCGTTCACCGTAACTGTTCTGGGGTAACCAGGGCGTTACAGTTTCACAAGATCAAAATTTGATCACTGCTTGTACTATAAGCATCTTGAGGAATCAACAAGAGTATAGTTATTGTTGTATGTAGATGATATGCTCATCATGGGCAAAGACAAAACAGTGATAAAGGGAATCAAATACAAGCTTAAAGAGGAATTTGAAATGAAAGAGCTCGGGCATGTTCATAAGATACTTGGAATTGAGGTCACAAGATCAAAAGCTGATGGGAAGATGCATCTTAAACAGACAATTTACATCAACAAGGTGTTGAACAGATTTAATATGCAAGACACTAAATGTTCATCAGTACCCTTAGGAGGACATTTTGTTCTATCTAAGGATCAATGTCCAGTTACAGTAGAAGAGAAAGAAGACATGAAAGAAGTTCCATATGCAATGGCTCTTGGATTCCTAATGTATATCATGGTCAGCACACAACCATATATAGCTCATACACTAAGTATACTCAGTACGTTCATGTCTAATCCAGGCATGGAACATTGGAATGCACTCAAGTGGTTATTGAGATATTTGAGAGGAACTTCAGATTATTCTCTCTTTTTATATTAATCCAAACAAGATTAATATTAATTTTAACCTATAGTTTTTTTAAAATAAAAACTATATAGTTAAATAATTAATTAATTCACAATTAATCAATTACCCATAATTATCACATAATTATTTCCTTGCCCTGAAAAATTAATTCCTTTGCAATTTAGTCATTCTCTCTACAAATCTTTCTTTTGACAACCTTACCCTTGACAGTGTAGGACAAAGGTGATCTGAGGACCATGGACCTATAATACAAAGCTCCAATAAACCAGATTATTAATCAAACTCTTTAATATAATAATCTTATTAATTAATTCCATGATTACTTCACTATAAATATGGAATTGCACTCTAAGTATTTATAGAATTATATTTATAGAGTTTTCTCTTGTAGTCCATTGATATAATCAATATATGTAGTTCTGTCCTCCATCAATGGTTCGTTAATTAGAGATGGTCAAAATTACCGTTTTATCCTTCTACTACCTCTTGATCATTAAGTACCATTAATTCACTAGCGAATAATCAATCTATAAGCTAATTATAGATTTGAACTCAATAACTGTTCAGTTCCAGAATTAACGCTTAAGAGAACCAATATTCGATTTGTTAGGAAAACATGGATTCCAATATTGTAATTCATGTTCTCAGCCATCCATGATATTGAATCTCCAAAACAAAAGTCATTAGCATCATTATTCTAAGAAACCTTAACGAGTGAATCAAAAGATCCAATAAACACAAACAAGAGTTCATGAATACTCAGGATTTAAACTGATCAATAAATGATCATCTATTATGATAAGAGTTAAATCTTTATGTCAAATGACAAATATAATTAATTCTCATCCTTCTCCATCAAGTTTTTTTTTTTTATGAAAAATCGTACAAAAGAGAAGTGATTAAAAAGGAAGCCGTATTATTGCATAAAACCGTTTATAAAAATGAAAAAGAATAAAAAAAAACGTAAAAATAAAAAATAAATGGTAAAAAACAGCATATTGGGTAATTTCCCTATTTTTAAATGAACAATTAACTTATTAGTTTATTTTAACCAATATATATAATGTTTCTTTTTGAAAATATCCAAATCTACCATACATAATGAACCTAAAGGAGAATTTATGCTTAACAATTAACTACATAACAAACTCATAATTAAAAATAAATCGACCGACTAAAACAAATTATAGAGTAGATTTACAGACTTGTTAAATCATAAAAAAAAATATTTGTTAAATCCTCATGCACCACAATGGTGTAAGAAAAAATTACACTCCTCACTATATTTGTCCATTTGTTTTTTTACAACAAATCAAACTACATGATTTTTGTTAATTTTATTAGCAAAGAGCCTGTAACGACCCGAATGTGCTAATCGGGCTTAGGGCCTTGATTAGTGTGCCTGGAGGGCAATAAATGATTTAATATGCTTTAATATGTTAATGGCTGAATTAATGTGAATATATGATAGTGATGCATGTTTAGTGAGTTAAATGTGCATGTGGGCCCCATCTGGATATTAGGGGCATGAATGTGATAAATGTTATATATGTGATATGTCTGTGCAGCACGATCCGAGACAGTCCTAGGGAGCGCTTAACCAGAGAGTCACAACGGGGTTGAGATTCGGACTCGGGGTAAGTCGAGGGGTAATTTGGGTACTAGGTGTGTTATGGGATTATCGGGACATGAAAATAAATATTTGGGGATATATTTGATGATAGAATGTCTAGGCGAGAATATTGAGGAAATTTACCATTTTGCCCTCGGGGACGTTTTGGTACCCCGAGCCTTGAGGTAACCCTTTAGACTTAAGTCAAATAAAACAAAAAGAGGAATTAATTAGAACCTTGGGGAAACCGACTTATACATTCTCTCTTAGCTAAGATAGCTCTCATCTTCCTCACTCTTTCACTCCCTAAGACAAAACTCAAGGAAACTTTGGTGGAAACTAGCTTAAGCAAGGAATTGGCTGGGATTTAGGGAGCTTGGAGCATAAGGGGGCTGGTTCTAAGGCTCAATTCAGCAAGAGGTAGGCTTTGATTATGGTGGATAAGTCTAGAGTTGCAGCTGATTATTAGAGTATGCATGCATGCTAGCAAGTTTGAATTGTTCTTGTGTGGTCTAGTTGAGTTTTGGGGTGGATTCTAATGGGTTTTGATGTTGTTACTGAGTTATTATTGAGCTGGAGCTTATGTGTTAAATATATGAGTTAGATAGGTGAGTTTTGGTGAGGATTGGCTTGAAGAAAAGGTAGAAAACTGATGAAGAATTCTGGGTTCGGTGAAGAGAGCCGCGGCCCTAGGAGGGGTGCGCCACGGCTCGTATGCGCGCGCGGCCATGGGAGGCCGAGAAGGTTCATGCGCGCCGCGGTGCTTGGTGGGCGCGCCGCGGCCCGTGTGGGGGTCAGTGAGGTGCTAGCCTCTGTTTTGAGGCTAGCCGCGACTCTTGTGGGTGGGGCCGCGACCCTTTGTGCCAGTTTGAGTTTTAAGGGTATTTTAGGCTTGGGAACTCAAGGGGTAAGGCTCAGGATGGATTTTATCACCGGGATTGATATAATTCAAGGACCTGGAGGTTAGGGTTATGGATCTAAGTTATTTATTGGATTAGAATTTGATGGATGAACATTGTTAATGTGTTGTGACTAGGGTTTCGGCGAGGCTCACGTTGGAGGACTGTGCTTGGGGCATCGGTGCTCAGAAAGCTTGGAACTCAGGTAAGAGAACCCTTGTTCCCATAGAGCTTGTGTGCAGGGCTGAGCCCAACGTGTTTGAATAGAATTGATATGCAGGGCCGAGCCCAATATGTTAGAATTGCGGGGCGGAGCCCTTTATCTGATTATGCTAGAATTCTATACTTGCTTGTTATGCTATGTATATTATGATGTGAATGGTCGGCTTGAGCCGGGAATGGTGCAGACCGAGAACGGCGAAGGGCCGGGAACGGCATTGGGCATGTTGAGTGCAAGGCCGAGAACGGCAAGGGGCCGGGAGCAGCGTTGAGCACGTGGAGTGCGAGTTGCCAGGGCGAGTCCCTAGAGGGATACCTGGGATATCCTCACGGCGTGGTCCGCGAACCCAGGGCTTGGTAAACGCCTGGGACGGCTAGGCCGTATGTGTTTAGCCATTGGTGGCCTCTTTATATGCTTGATATATGTGTTGCATATATTATCTGTTTGTGGGTTCTCTTGTTGGGCTTCGGCTCACATATGCTCTGTGGTGCAGGTAAGGGTAAAGAGAAGATCAACCAACCATGAGTACAGCAGGCGTGAGGCGGCGTGTACATGTTTGGCCAGCCTGGCTGCCACAGCCAGTCGAATTTGGGAGATGTTTGTAAATAAACCTAGATTTTGTCGTTTAGTCGACTAGGTTCAGTTTATATGTTGTAAATGCTTCTAAATTGTATTTTGGGATCCCAAGTGTTAAAATTTTATGATTTTCAATGAAATGAATTTATTTCTAAAGTCTTTCCTTTGTTTATGGCTTAATTACACTGTTTGACTTAAAACCTCGGTTAGCGAGTTGAAAGCACGTTTTTAAACTCACTTAGTAACGACTCTAGGGAAGTAAGGCGTTACAGAGCCTAACTCATTATTCCAACTTTATGACCAATCTTGCTAGCATTTGAAACTTTGAATTAAATATTTTTTCATGTAGCATCCCAGAATTTTACTTAGCTAGATAGTAGTAGCAGTAGTAGTAGTTGTAGAATTTTAGTTTTCGTGGATATTGGTTCAAGCCAGGATTTAGTTAGAAACTCATATAAATAGTTATGGATTTTATAAGTTTAACCTATGGTTTATAAATATTAATTTTAACATAAGGTTTGATTAATATTGTTGGTCCTAAGAATATTATTTATTATAACCTACGGTTTAGATAGATTGAATAAGGATTTGACACTTGTCGCAAGCATGCTTATTAAGGATTTAAGTATTTTTGATGGATAGTTTAATTAAAAGAAATATTTGGAAGCCCTAGAACCTTCCATCATCTGTTAGGATCACATTTTACTCAGTCAAAGTAGTTTTAATCAATTTCAAATTATCCTGAAGTGTGCAAAAACGTGTTTAAAATATCAGCGTATGCCGATATATCGCAGCTATAAGGGTCGATATATCGCCCATATTGATATGGAAAAACACGTCGACGTTGCACGAACGAAACCACGAACCCTCGGTATAATGGTAGGGGCGATATATCGGCTCCAGTGGCCATATTTGAATTTTCGTGAAATTCTGAACTAGAAACAACCCTTAACAACCTTGACTCATGCCTGAACGTCTTTGACCGAGTTCTGGGTATCTATTGAACAAATAATTCAAATTTATTCATTTTTAAATCATTTATTTATTCATTTTAAAAGGAGTTAGTTTCACTCCTTGAACTCTATAAATAAGACCCTTCTCTCAGCCATTTTATTCATCATTCAAGCACAGTTCAGAGCCTCCAAACTACTAAGATTATTCTAGAGAGAAACACTAGGGTTTTGGGGTTAAAGCTTTCAAATCTAAAGCTTTTATAAACACTTAGGAAGTAAGATTTTGTGTGATTTCAGTGTTTGAGTTATAGATCGAGCTCTAAGCTATCCAAGGTATTCATTATCTTCAGGTTTAGTTCATTATAGTTTATGTTATTCTTTCATTTTCTTCAAATCCTAACTTGTGATAGTGACTTTTGGTTAGGTGTTAAATTTCTTTGAAACATAAAGTTTTCGGTAGGTTCTTATCCGGATGGTTTAGATCTTCTCTTCAACTTGTTTTTCTTTAGGAAACTTATTGGTTTCTCATGTTTGGTTTTAGGAGTTTTCAATCTCGCTCTTGTCTCCAATATTCTAGTTTTTGGTAAGGAAAATTAGGTAGTTTAGTATTATGACCTAGTTTATGTAGTTTATGATATAATTTATGTTTGTATGACCTAACATTTCAGGTACAATAAAGGGGTAAGTGTGTCTGGACCTAAGGTGTCCAATAATGTATGACGGACTATGTCCGGTAGGTTCGGTTGCCAAAACTTTATGACTGACCTAAGTGATGTCCAGTGTATGACAGACTTATGTCCGGGGCTTAATTGCCACCCCTTGTATAAACACTTATCTTTTTATTATATCTGACTTGTTATTATGACCTATGACCTACAGTTATGAATATGACTTATGACCCATAGTTATGATTATGAGTATGACTTATGACCTATGATTTATGATCTATGACTTATGACTTAGAGTATGATTTATGATTTATGACTTAGATTATCATGTAGAATTATGACTTAAGCTATGATATGACCTAGAGTTTTGTGTTGCATGACTCTTGTGAATTTATGTTATGCTTGATTATATGACTAACTCTTGTTTGTATTTTTCTTATTGGGCTTAATAGCTCACCCCTTATGATGTTGTTGTGCAGAAAATTGATGATAGAAAGGCCGGTGGCGAGGGGGACCTAAGAGCTTCGTGATGTACTCGTGGGGGCCATATAGTCGAGGAAGATCAAGCATGCCTATTTTTATTAAAGCATGTTTATTTTAAAAGTTTTATTTAAATGTTGCTCATTTTTTTTTTGTGTTAAAGACAAATATTTTATTTTTGTAAAAACCATGGATCCATGTATTTGTTTTTAAGTTTTATTTCAATGAAAGAGCAATATTTATGATTATGATCCAACGCTGTATTCTCGGTAATTTATGAAAAATTAGGGCGTTACATTTCATAAGAATAATTATTAAAAAAAATAAAAAAAATTGTGAACGTAGTTCAATTCTGAAACTAATGTTAAAAATGCTACATTACATAAAACAACTAGATATATAGCTAATATTTATAAAAAAACACCTAATTTTCAAACAAACTTCATTTTTCTTGTGATATAGTGACGTGAATGATGGGAGTTAAAGGACGTACTTAAGTGGTAGGATTTTGTTCTCCTCGATGATATGAGTTCAACTGTATAAAGAGTTTTTTGTTTTGATATCATAATTGCTTGGAAGAGATTGTTAAATACACTCTATATTACATTTTTTTTTGTATTCTCTTAAATTAATGAATGGTGTGTGGATTCCATTAATGATTTAAAAAAAATACTAAAATATAAAAAATTGAATAATATACACATGTCATGCATGAATGAAAAAGAGTGTAAAAAAGAGTACAATAAAACATTTTCTTAGTACCCTTAAGAGCTTCAATTGGCCACCCATAACAACTCGGGACAAGTGGGACAACAACATTTGGGGGTTGGAGTTTTTGGTAGGCCACATATGTCAATAGATAGTACTAGCAATCTGGTGGTGGGTGAGCATGGAAATTGTTCAAAAAGAATAATAAAGAGAATAAGTAATTTTATATTATCGTTTAATTGATATTTTTTTCCTCAAAATTATAGTGGAGTATGTAAATTTTACATATTTGCTTAGGGACAATATTTATATTTATTTTACTTTTTCACTTGTAATTAATAAAATAATATTAGAAACACTACATTATGTTTGAAAGGAGAGTGATGATATGAGTGGATGTAGAGGAAGGAAATGTAAACCAAATGTGAAAATTGTTGGGTTTTATGCCCTTATAAAACCATGTCGGACATGTAACACGATTTCATATTGTCAATAAAAATAGTAGAAATTATTTAGTTTGATAACCGTGTTGCTTGCTTGTTTTATTACATGATTATTGAAATGATACAAACATTTATAAAATCCCAAACATATGGATATTTACAATTGTAGTGGCTAGGTCACAGTGGATTATAGTTGTAATTATATGTTCAAAAAGAACGAATCCTAAGATTAGATCATTGCATTGGATTTTCACTGATTAGGCAATCTACGATATGATCTACTTACACATTCAGGGTGTGATATCTTTTCCAAGACATTGACCAAGTAGATAAGATCAGATGTATTTCGTTACATCGGACTAGGACCGATATTGATTATTGATTAATAAATAAGTATCGTTGTTATCGAATCTAGTCAATGTTATAACGTTGACCATATGTTAAGTCGATCTTAATTCTGAGTGATGATATTATGCTAATTATATTATTTAAATCTTTTGACTTGTTCGTTACCAGCTTACCCTACGGTCTAGCTCATACTTACATCTTGGAGATTTAGTAGTGTAATTGAGTGGGAGTATTATTCATATATCTATAACTTCTGTATGAGAAGTGAAAAAATGGTTTCCTTAATTGTTTTGTTCAAAAGGTTAAATGATTAAGATCTCATTTCTGTGATTGACTTCACATAAATATCATTTATAAGGAACTTAGTGGGAGTTAAGGATAAAATACTAATGAGGGGTAAAACGGTAATTTGTACCATCTCGTTAGTAAGTCATCGATAGAGGATTGACTGACTGTAATTGTTATAACAATGAATACTGTATTTATGGTTTGGCAAATACATTCTATGAATTCAAGAGTTCAATTCAAAGTCTATAGTAGAGCCACGAGGAATTAATAATGTAGTGAAGTTATTCGTAAATAAATTCACAATAACTTATTGGAGCTTGATTTCATAGATCCATAGTCCCAGCATCACCTTTGAGTAAATCATCTAGAATGTCTCAATTAATTGATTTAATTATCAATTAGGATTTTTAAAGTTGACTAGGTCAATTTTAGAAAATTTACAGAGATATGAGATTTAGAGAATAAAAGATAATCATTGGATAAATTTATTAATATTGTTAAATTGATGTCAAGATAAATAAAAAAAATTAAATCAAGTTTCAAATTATAATTAGTTAATTTGAATAATGATTTAATTAATTAATTAAAAAAATAAATAAAATATTTTGAATTTAGGCCCAATTGGGATTTAAATTCAAAATAAAGGTATTGGGCCCAAGTCTATTTGTGGGAGCCCAAGACTTTTATCTTCTTGTTTATTATTTTAATTAATTCAAATTTATATAAAGTTCATTAAGTTGCCTATATAAGAAATATGATATCTAGAGTTTTCATAAGTTAACAATTATTCATTGGGTAAGTGAAAACCTAGATACCCTAATAATTTCTTAGCCAATATTTCTTCTTCTCTTTTAGATCTTTATCTCATGTGTTGAGAACCAGTCCACACTAGTTCTAGGTTGATCAAATGCCTGATGAGGAAGATTGTGTTGTTGATCTAGTTCAATCTCTTGATAATATTTTGCTACAGAAAGGAATCAAGGATTAGAGAGATTGAAGGAATGAGTTGTTCCAGTTCTGCTGCATATTCGTAAGTTTCTACATTTTTGTATTTATGTTAATTTACGAATCTGATGTTCATATGCATGTCATGTTATTCTATGTTTCTATTATGTATTTGGAAAAATAATAAGAAGCATGCATCTAGATTTAAATTCTAAGATCCTACAAAAATTACACTCCAAATGGCTATTTTTGCCATATTTTTATGAGAATTTTTATTTGTTAATGTATTTATAGTTTTTAATTATATGGCTTTTAGTTTCCTATATAAATGTATAGGTTAACAAATAAGCTATAATTTTTGTATAATTAAGTTGTACAATTTGAAACTTAATTGTTTATAATGCTATATATTATATGACTTTTTTAAATTTTAATTTGATAAAGCTAGTACTATGGTAAAACTATATTTTTTATACATTAATTTTAAACAACCATATTTTTAAAAATTTCCCAAAACAAATTATGTTTGGCAAAAGAAATTATGTGGAAGGGAAAGAAGTGGAAATACTGGACCACTATTTAAAATCTTTTTATTAATGAAATAATTTATTCTCTTCTCTCTAATTCATTAAAAATTAAATACATGCATATCATTGTATAAGAAATTTATCAAAAAATAATATAATAAATTCATGATTAAATAATAGTTCATGCTTCTCTACTGACAGTACATTATTTAGCACATTTCTAAGAAAAAATAGTGTCGAACAACTCCCAAGAAAGGAAATCAAATACACTATCACAAAAGACCATTTAGTTGAAATTTTTTGATACTTTGCTAGCCATTTTGCAAAACCACATCAAAAAATAATACATTTTGGCTTGTTGCTAAAATGGAATATCTTTGCACTACGTGTAATAATGTTTTTTGTATTATTTTTACAAGAAAATAGTGTAATAATGACAATAATAAAAACATAAATAATAGTGAAAATTTTACTTATAACTATTTATCCATTGTTTTTCACAATTGTCTTATTTTAAAGGAAGTAATTTTTTTCATTTAAGGCTAATTGGAATCCTCCAATGCTCACTTTTTACAGTGACAACTACATATTATGTTATTTTTTCTTTTGAGTTACTTTGGTCGACTTCATTCAATAATTAACTCGAGTATTAATCTCATTTTTGTAAATATTTTATGAAACAGTATGTAAACTTCAAATGATTTAACATACTATTTTTAAAAGTTAATTTATTACTTATGTATATGTCCATTACAATTCAACTAGGCAATCACTAAGAACCTATGTAACCGGATTAATAAAAAACCAACGGACATGAAAAACAACATGAGTAATTTTTAAGTGGTTCAACTAAGATCTTTCTCATTTTGACCAAATGCAAAAGAAGCAAATCCACTAAGATAAATACAAATCAATATATTCTAATTTGATTTTCCCAACTTGTAGATTTACTCTTTTTTTTAATGAAGATTTTCAATTTTCATGACTTGATGAAATCCCTTAGATTGTTAGATTCTCTTGAGCTCCCCCCAAGACCAAGCTTAAAATTTTAATTAAGTGGAAAATAACTCGAAGAATCCTTCCAAGCTCAATAACATAGCACTGAATCTCAAGCTATAAACATGAAAAAATATGAATAAGAGAAGCTCCAAACGAAGCTACTAGATAAAATGCATAATTTTAATGTCTACTGTGCAAATCCAACCAGCAAGATGAAAAAAATTATTACACGTGGTGCAAAGATATTCCATTTTAGCAACAAGCGAAAATGTATTATTTTTTGACGTGGTTTTGCAAGATGGCTCGCAAACATAGTATCAAAAAAAATTTCAACCAAATGGTCTTTTGTGATAGTGTATTTGGTCCCCATTCTTAAGAGTTGTTCGACACTATTTTTTTTCAGAGATGTGCTAAATAATGTACTGTTAGTAAAGAAGTGTAAAGATCAAATATATAGTCGCCTGAAGTCCTTTGAATGGTGAGTAAAATTCAATTTGGGGATCACTATTGTAAATTTAGGATTCAACATAACATGTTCTATAAAAAAATCTATTTAAAAGATATTTTACAAAAAATATATAAAAAGCATTATTGTGCAAAATTATCAAAAAAAAAAAAAAAAATTCTTGTCAACAGCCAAACTCATGTTTGGCCATTATATTGAGTGAAAATTATGAGAGGACTTATGGTCAGACAGCCAAACTCATGTTCGGCCTCAATATGGAGTGAAACTTGTGAGAGGACTTGTGCCAGACGTGATAATAGGCCCAAAGTTAGTGTTTCGCTTTACAGCGCAGGCAAGCCCAGCCCCCCCACAAAAAAGGTAAGCAAATGGCATTATTCCTTTCCTTCATCAAGAATACAATAGTTTCAATAAAGCCTTCCTTCCTTATTACGAATAAATTAAAAAAGCTTTCAATTGTAATTGTGATAAAGACTTGAGATGAAGTGGCACCAACCAAACGTATAAGAGATATTCAAAGTTCAAAGAATTATACAAATATCTATATAAACCAATTATATATTATAAGGAGAAAGGTTTGAAACTTTTCATACAAAAATTGTGAGGTTGAGTCATCACACTAGGCCCACCACTAACTCCTTTGTCTTTGGAAACACACCCACACAATCTCATCTTTAGCCCAAATCTAATACTAAGGGGTAGTCATGTAATTTAGTTATGTTCCAAATTTCATACTAAGACTACTTACATAGACAATGTTCTTTGCTCATTTTTCTACTCAATTATTATTTTTACAAGAAAAATAATAATTGGGCATAGGGAAATCAGCAAAGAAAAATGAGCAAAAAGCATTGTCTATCTATGTGTGTAGTCTTGGTACGAAATTTGATGATTGGTTGGATTTTGAAATGGCTTTCATAAGTTAAACCCAATTAGATTGTTCAATATCCATTAATAAAGTGTTAATTATTGCCCATCTCTTTCTAAAGCTCTCTAAAGTTGGATTAAGTATCAAATAGAAAAAGGGAAAAGTTGAAAACTACCCATTTTTAGGAGTAGTTAACTAAAATTAGACACTAAATATATTTAGTTGAACTTTACCTATTATTATCATGAGATTTCCCAAATTACCCTTATTTGAGTACATGATTCTAAGTGTTGTTGTAATGTGTATTATATGTGTCATATTATAGTTAAATTTGAAATACATTCTAATTGTAGTGTGTTTAAGGAGAAAAAAAAAGCATGTAATTGAAGGGGTATAATGGGTACATCAATTGAAAATTTGGGTACTAAAATAAAAGTTAAAAATAGTAGGTAAAAATTAAAGTGGATCATTTAAAATGAGTACAGGATCTAATTTCCACGTAAAAAAAAAACTATTTGTGGCAAAAATACCAAAATTTTTATAATAGTTACACTTAAGTATTTAGTTAATTTTTTTGACGGCAATAATAAATAATATTTGCTAATAATTGTACATAAGTACTAATTTTTTTTAACAGTAATAATATCAAATCTTTAATAATAATAATTGCATATAAATACTAATTTTTGTAAAAAGTAATAATATCTTAAATAAGTATAATATTAACAAAGATTTTATATTATTATTCCATTGAAAAAAATAATTTGGTACTCAAGTACAACTATAAACAGATTTTATACTAATGTCCTTAAAAAAATTGATTTACTTTTAGTAAATATTTAATATTATTGCCATAAAAAAATTGGTTTGGAACTGAAAGATTTGATATTTTTATCGTAAATATTCTAACAAAAATGATAATTTCTTGAACAAAACTAAAGTTTGAATTATTACAAAGATAAACGCAATATTTCAAGTATTCATTGGGAAGGTTTTGTTATTTGTTAATTTTTTTTAAACAATTTTTATTCAAATTATCTGATTGTAGGATTTTTTTAAGTAATAAAGTTGATTTAAGGAGTGTCTATTTTGAACAACATTTGGATGGGTCTCCTTCAAATATTTGTATATGTGTGTTGTTCAAATAGTTATTAGTTTCACTTTTTTTGTGATATTCCGGCCTAATATGTCAAACTTCATAAGAATTGTGGATAGTGACTTTATTTTCAATAATAATATTTTGAGTATATTTGTGTAATTGATGGTGAATATTGTGGACAACTTAATAAGTCTGGTCATTTTAATTTATTTTATAAACAATTCCATTTATTATATAGTTGGATTTAGAGCTCTTCATTCTATCCGATCCAACATTTTTGTACTGATCCAATCCAATCTAATTAAAAATTATATTTTGAAAATCATCATTCAATCTAATCCAATTAAGTATAAAAATACAATCCAATCCAATTAAATTAGTAATTGGATTAGATTCAATTTTTTAATTAGATTTCGAGTTGAAACCTGATTATTTTTCCGAAACTAAGTTAGAACTTAATTTTTAATATTAACTTAAAAATATAAAATAAATCACTTGAAAACAACACACAAATACTATTTATTTAAGTTCAAACTTCATAAAGTTACTAACTTTACAATTTTAATTCAACTAAAAACTTGAAGTGTTATTAAAAATGAGAGAAAAAGAGAAGAATATATGCATATTTTTAGTATTTTCTTCTCTAATCAGGTATAGAAAGATATAAAGAAGACTAATAGTTAGCCAATAATAATGTATTAAAAGAAATATAAATATTTTTGTAATATACTTAAAGAAATATAAATAATTAAGTATTTTTTAATATATATATTATATGTAATTGGATTGGATTGGTTTAGTTAGATTTTGACAATGTCATTCGCTATCTGATCCAATTTAATTATTCAAATCCAATTAAATTGTATTTTTTTTATAATTGGATTGAATTGAATTGAATCTGGGTAATTGGATTAATTTCAATGTTGCCCACCCAATTAGATTGACAATTATTAAATATTTACTTATTACTAAAAAAAAGCTTAATGTAAAAAAACACACACAAAATTGTAATAAATTAAGATGAGGTTTTTTTTTTTTTTTTTAAATATTTTCAAAGGCAACGTCCCAAAATAGGAAAGTAAATAATGCTGGGAGTAGTGGGACAGGTGGTTACGTTACGGAGTGGCTACCAAAGAAAAATAAAAACCTGAAACTGATTCCGAATCAGAAAATGGGTAATGGCAAGCAATTACATTATTTTCCCAAGGACCGACCTCACCCGTATAAATAGCCTTTTTTAGCTCTTTCTTTATTTTTTTTTCTTTTCTTTCATTCTTTCAAACCGTCCGCTCTCTCTCTATCTCTAGACAAAAGTATCATTCGTTTTGAGGTACAATACAAGAAGAAGAAGAAGAGGAAGAAGAAGAAGAAGAAGAGGGTTTGAGCTTGGCTGTTTCGTCTTCAGCCCTTTCAGCCTTGATCTTATCTACAATGGCAATACTCTCCTCCCTTCCCCTTGATCGCACTTTTAATTTGCTATTCTGATTCTTCTTCATACGATTTGCAGCCATGTTCGAAGCTCATGTAAGCCTTCTCTTCCATTTTCCTGTCCGATTAATTTCATTTCTTTCGTGTTTTTTATTCATCTTTCTTTTTAGTCTTGTTTCTTTCAAGTTCAATGAAACTCAAGTGTTTCCGAGGCCTTTTTGTGACCATTTTCTTATCGGAATGCAGTATTCTTATCGGTTTTGTTCTCCGTTTAATACAATCAGTGCTATAATCACCTCTGTTTCTTTGATTAATTTGGTGTTGTAATTGATGTAATCTATTTTGCACTATCCCTGGAATTTGACAATCAGTTACAATCACTACTTTTTTTTTCTTTCTTAATTCTCTATTTTGATGGTTCCTTGAATGTCTTGGAGGGTTTTTGTGGCCACGGATTATTTCGAGAAGTCGAGAATGCAGTTTTATGAACTGCATTGAATTGTTTTTGTGGTATAGCATATTATTAAGTACTGGTGCAATAGTCATCATGTCAGAGTGTCTGATAAGAGCTAAGATGGAAAAAGACTAATCTGAAAAGTTGGTGCTACCTTACTAAGAATGGTTCATATGCAATTTACATGGATTGCTTAGCCTCCATAAGTTACATGGATTGGTTTTATAGTTGATAGGTTGCTTAAAATTTCAAGGCGGAAGGAGTTTCTACTTTTAGTGGAATATATATTAGAACAAGAGTTGAGACTAAAATGAAGATGTTATGAATAAATGATATATGAGAACAACATTATAAGAAGATTTTGTTGTTACTTAATGCATGCTTTTTTTGGCAGGTGCTACATTTGCTTCGAAGATACCTGGGTGAATACGTCCATGGACTCTCAGCAGAAGCTTTAAGAATCAGTGTCTGGCAAGGTTTGGCTTTTGTGTGCTTGTTTCATGCGTTTTGCTTATTCTTTTTTCTCATAGTTCTAGTTCTAGGTACTATATATCTTTTTAATATCATTGCCGGTGGACACAATCTACTTACTGGAGGTGTGAAACATGCCTTTTGCGTTGTTACAAACTAAATGATATGAACATGTGATTTCCAGAATAATGAGATCTCAGCTTCATACTGGGTTTCTTTAACCCGTTTTTGCTTGTATTACTATTTCACATTAATACAAGGTTGTGGTTTTTGTTAAAAGAAAATATAATAAATAAAAAAGGAAAGATAATGATATCTTGGCTACATTTTTTTCCCCAATTGAATTTGTACTATTTTTTTAAAATTATCTTTATTTTTTATTGTTCAATTTTGAACAGGTGATGTTGTTCTTAAAGATTTGAAACTGAAGGCAGAGGCACTAAACTCTCTAAATCTTCCAGTTACTGTCAAGGCTGGCTTTATTGGTACAATAACATTAAAGGTAGCAATGGTTTTCTTATTCTCTCATTGGTTGGCCTTTGTGAATCATTGAAACGGGAACTTCTTTTTTCCCTTATTACTTGCTGTGCAGAAGAAAACAGAGACATAAATAGATAGCTAATGGCCTAACTTTCCCTATTTTTCTCCTTACATCAACGAGAATTACGATCACTTAGGAAAGTTTTGTTCTGGGACATTTATTAGGAAATAAAAAATACCAGCTAATTGATCCCAATTTCACTGACAATTTCAATCCCTATATCTTTTCAACTTTATTTTATATTTCTGTCACTTTTTTTGTACGTACTGGTAGAAATTTTAATTCAGGTGGCTTTAGCATATGGATTCTGGTTGTAAATATTTCAAGCCTTTTATTACATGCATTCTTGACTCTATTTCAAAGGCTATTGCATTATGTGAAGTGTTATTTCTCAATATTTAATTGCAAGTAGCATGCATTTTCCTGATTAACTTTATGTTGTTTTGAACCATAGGTTCCCTGGAAAAGTTTGGGCAAAGAACCTGTGATTGTTTTAGTAGATCGCGTCTTTGTTCTTGCTCATCCTGCTCCTGATGGCCGGACTCTTAAGGTAGGAAGGTCTTTCCTTTAGCTGTGGACATATTTCATTAAACATTATGGTCTGAGGTCAGCTTGTGTTATATTATGTCCATAAATTTTAACACCCTACTTATTTGTAGGAGGAAGACAGGGAAAAGCTCTTTGAAGCTAAACTTCAACAGATTGAGGTAAAATTATTGGTGTACATGTATTCTCTTTCTGCTTAGAATATTATGTGTGTCCTTCATGCATTTGATGTTTTGCTTAAAAAGTAGAAGAGGCTGTATTAAAGCATTTGATGAACTTATAGTAATTTAGTGTATGATTAGAACGTTAATGAAGATGAGGTCGTGATTGACAACAATTAGTTACTGGCATGGATGTGTAGCTTTAGATTTCCTTAGACACTTTGACATGCCCATAATAAAGTGATGCTATCATTCAATTGTTTCTTCATTTTTAATTTCAATTATGGTATGAACATTAACATTTATCGAATTTAGTATTTCTTGACAAAAAAATAAAATAAAAAATTCAATTATGGTAATGATTTATTTTTTCACTCTTTTTTCTTTAACATTGTAGTTTTATTTTATGCACGCAGGAAGCAGAATCAGCAACCCTTGAAGCAAAATCAAAGTCGAAGCAAGGAAGTGTATGGATATAAATATAATACGTCTCTAGTTCTTAACCCATAAGGCATCATTGGTTTTAGCAGTTATTTTCCCCTAGTTTATACTACAATTTTTCCTCTTTGGCTCTGCCACATATATCCTCTAAATTGTCCGAAAATTCCAGTCTGTCACTAAACATGATATGTTATACATAACTGTGCGATGATGTTTTGCAGGCACTTCCTGGGAATTCATGGCTAGGCTCTCTCATTGCTACTATTATTGGGAACCTTAAGATAACAATTAGCAATGTACATATCAGATATGAGGATTCTGTCAGGTTAGTGGAAATATTTTTCTTGTAGTTTCTCTTACTGTCTGAAGTTTAATTTTTGCTAATGTGTTATTCTACCGTTGATATCTAATGCCTGAATTGTGTGCCCTCCTAAAGAACAAATTTATCTTTTGTAGTAATATCGGACATTCTTTTTCTTCGGGCATTACTTTAGCCAAGCTTGCTGCTGTTACAATGGATGAACAAGGGAACGAGACCTTCGATACAAGTGGTGCTCTTGATAAGTTGCGCAAGGTAGCTTTTGTCTTCTTTGAATATGATGTTGAAATAACAGGATAGTGAACTGAAGAATAATATGAATTTTTTAAGAGAAGAATTAAAAATTATGTTCTTGTAAAACAAGGTTAATTATATCAACAATGGATAAATAAGCCCTCTGCGAACAGCAAAGAGTGCAGGAGAAGTACATAGCAGTTACATAAAATAACGCCCATTCTCTAAATAAACAGAGTAAACATTGCCATCCTGATGAAAAATAATTTTAATGTTTTGACTTGTATTTTAGTAACAACTTAAGTTGTTTAGGCTTCATTTACTGTTCATGTTGCAGTCATTGCAACTGGAGAGGCTTGCTGTGTACCATGATTCAGATAGTCTTCCCTGGAAGATAGTAAAAGAATGGGAAGATCTCAGTCCAAAGGAATGGGTTGAGGTTTGTTTTCATGTTCTTGTATCATTAGGCTCCGTTTGTTTTCTTTACGCTTCTTTAGTAATGATGAAAACATTAGCCTAAATCTTACTTATTGACATTACTTTTATTATGTATTTTCACTTTTCTTTCTTTTCTCTCTCCTATTTGTGTAATTTTTTTTCTTCAGATTTTTGAAGATGGTATAAATGAGCCTGTAGCTAAAAGTGGAATGGTGTCTAAATGGGCAGTGAGTCGCAATTATGTGGTGTCACCTATATATGGAAACCTAAAATATCACCGCCTTGGGAAGCAAGAAAGAAATGATCCTGATGTTCCGTTTGAAAAGGCATCTCTGGTCCTAAGTGATGTGTCTGTAACAATGACAGAGGTTCTGATTCTCATTGGTTTTATTTTTACAGATTCATCTAATATATGTTTGGTAGTGGAAGAATAGTTGAACAATAAAATGCTCTGTTGAGTTGAATGAAGAAAGGTGGTTGATCTTAAAATCACTTTTTTATTCTAAATTTTGCTTATACTTTCTGGGTTATTGCTTGGATGCAGTAGAAGGGTTGGGGGGAAGGGGGGTTTGGGGTAGCTGGGGTTGGAAGGCCTTATTTATCTATGTTGCCTGGGTGGTGTATACCGTGCAAGAAGAGTGGGGAAACTTTTGATTACTTGTTTTTACATTGTGCTTTCTCTGCTTTGTTATGGAACAAGCTGTTAAAAGAATTTAAGATGGAATGGGTGGGTTAGCAAAATTGTTCTAAGATTTGATTTGATTTTATTTCAAAAGACAAGGACTCTAAAAATACTATCGGATAAAGTTAGATTTTAGGTAGCTTAATGGTTTTTCAATGCAAAAGAGTTCAAAGAATTTTATTTGCTGATATAGCTAGAGATTGGTGTTTTTTGTTGTAAATTTTTAGTCTGATTTTATATCAGACTTGTATTTTTTTTTTCATATATTAATACAAGTTCATATTTTTGTTTTTCAAAAAAAAAAAAAAAGAAAAAAAAGGAAGTATTGACAAGAAACTGGGTTGATACCATCAATTTCTTTCTTTTTTCTTATTAGGCGCAATATCATGATTGGATAAAACTGTTGGAAGTTGTTTCCAGATACAGGACACATGTTGAAGTGTCCCATTTGAGGCCTATGGTGCCAGTGTCTCAGAAACCTTGTTTGTGGTGGCGTTATGCTGCTCAAGCTGGCCTGCAACAGAGGAAAATGTGGTAATGTGGATGTTGTTGTGGAAATATTATAAGTTATTATTCATCAGAAACTTACATAAATATGTTAATACGAGTTTGAGATTTTTTTTCAATAAAAAAAAGTGTGTTCATCTGGATCTGGTTCATAATATTGTTGTTTTTCATACGAAATTGGTTCATATTCTCACTATATGGTTTTAAAGTTTATGTTGCAAATTGGTATGTAAACAATCTTAAGTTTCAATGAATCTAAATACGCTTCCCTGATTCAGTTATAGATTCTCATGGGACCGCATTAGGCATCTTTGTCAGCTTCGTCGACGTTACATTCAACTATATGCTGGTTCATTGCAACATTTAGCCAATGTTAATACTGCAGAAATCAGAGAAATTGAGAGAGATTTGGATTCTAAAGTAATCCTTTTGTGGAGGTAAATGAAATTATCTTGGTTCTCTAGATTATTAGTATAATATTTTAAAAATAAACTGCAATGAAATCATTATATCTGCTGCAAATTAGATTCAAATTTAATATGCTTTTATTTTTATTTTTTATTATTGTATATATATATTTATAAGAAACTAGACGAGAGTATTACTATGTTTCACCAATAAAAAATGTTCCTTTCTCTGATTTATGCAGTGGTTGGAGTTTTTCCATGTAATTTTGTATTTTATGTGTATATGCATGATTTAATCAGGAGCTTTTCCTAATTTTGCTTGTAATAATTACTCTAATCATTACAAGCTGAGGTTTTGTTTTACCAAAAAAAAAAAAAAAAGATTACAACCAAAGGTGTTTGTCAGCAGAGAAGTTGTGGGAGAAGATTCAAAACCAAAGACTTTGTTAAAAGGGACCCGCTGTTCTCCACATAAACTTAATCCAGATAAAAAAGTTCACCTGGCTTGCTCATCGATCTAAATAGTAATGATTTACAAGATAAGCCAGCTTTGGTGTCTGCCAACCATTCTCTTCTATCTACACTGTTACCAATTGACATTTCGTTCAAAGATTTCAGCATCTAATAAGATGAGGAACTTCTCTGCGGCTTAAATTCCCTGGAAAATGGAAATCCCAACAAGTTGAATCCCCTATCATACCATCTTTAGTCTCATTAAACTCTAAAATTATCCTATTCTGAAGCCGCACACGAATACAGAAAGGTCCACATAACTAAATTCTTTTGTGGGTTTCATATCTGTGCTAATTGCAGTGCCCAACACCATAGGTGTCAGCATTTTCCATGAGATGTAGAGATTCTATATAAATCTTGAAATGACCTTGCCAAAGTTCTCTCGCCGCACCAAACATCCTTCCAAACGCACACACCCCACCCATTACCAAGCCTCCAATATTTACTCTAGATTACAATGTATACCAGAGACTTTGACTCATTCGTAACTCTATAGCACAGACCTGTTCCTCAAGACTAAATTCCCAATGCTCACGCCTTTCTCTCTCTCTCTCTCTCTCTCTCTCTCTCTCTATCTATCTCTTTAATAAAAAAGAAAGAGCTGTAAAACCTCCTTCCATGCAGCAAGTTGATTAGTTCCTTTCCTATCGCACCCTTCCTCCCCTAGAAAGTCCATCGTGATTTTCTCTAATAAATATTCTATTTTGTTATAAAGTGCTATGGCCCTCTTGTTCTGTATTTTTAATTTATTTAAAACTTAAACCACGTTGTTTGTTTGGGTTCTTCCTAATTGGGATGTTTTTACCATTTTAGGTTACTTGCACATGCAAAGGTTGAATCGGCAAAATCAAAGGAAGCAGCTGAACAGAGGAGATTAAAAAAGAAAGGCTGGCTTTCATTTAGATGGTTTGTCAACACTCCCTTTTGTCCTACCTATTTCTTGAAATAAATCACTATTTTCTCTGTTGGTTTGTTTGTGATGGTATTGCATGGCTTGGTATTAAGCTGCAATGTTCAATAGAACATTTGTTAAAAGTTTTGTCTGCTCATTTTTCTGTGATTTAACTTAATTTATTGACTATGTCAGGGGCACCCCCTCTGAAGAACTTCCTGTTGGAGATTCTTCTGAGGGACCACAATTACTGGAAGAAACACTGACTAAAGAAGAATGGCAAGCAATCAACAAGTTGCTGAGTTGCCAGCCAGATGAAGAGTTGACATCTCTCTCTGGAAAGGAGGCGCAGAATATGATCCATTTTTTGGTAACTGTAAATGTTAGTCGTGCTGCTGCCCGGATCATCAGCATAAATCATACTGAAATTATTTGTGGTAGATTCGAGCAACTTGAGGTGTCAACCAAGTTTAGACATCGTAGCACTCACTGTGATGTGTTGTTGAAATTTTATGGTTTATCTGCGCCTGAGGGCTCACTTGCTGAGGTTTGTTTCCTTCACCTATAATTTTGGGCTGTGTTATCCATCATGATAGGTTTTATGACCTCTCTTAAGGGGTCTATAATCTGTTTGGAAATTGTAATTTAAATGTAGGTTCTCTTTGTTTGTTTTGTGTAAAAATTACAAAGTGAACTGACTTTTTATTATTGTACAAAAGGGCAGGAAGTCTGTCTAATCTATTAGAGACATCACAAAACAGAGAAAAACTTCTGTCAGTTCTGGACAATCATAATAAATTTAAGAAATCCTTGATTTTCTTAGCAGAACTCAAAGAGACGCACACACATACATGTGCAAACACATGTACTCTCTCTCACACACACCTATACATACATAGGAATACATAGATATTTGAATTGCAAGCCAAAAATGGTGTCAAGGATTTTACTTTGTATATTTATTTTAGCTGGCTTATGATTGATAGTTCATTTGCAGAGTGTTTGTAGTGAGCAGAAGTCGAATGCATTGGCTGCTAGTTTTATACAATCACCAGTCGGAGAGAATGTTGATTGGAAGCTGTCAGCAACAATTTCTCCTTGCCATGTTACGGTAATTCCTTGTCTTACATAAGAGAGAGAGAGAGAGAGAGAGAGAGAGAGAAATTTATGTTCAGCAGTTACTTTCTATTTAGAGCTTTACTTTATAGTTTGGCTCTTCTCATCAGCCAATCTATATTCTTCTTCTTTTTTAAATTATAGTCTGTTTTCTCAGACTTGTTATTTTTTTTCCATTAGTACAAGTGCAGTTTCTTTTCATCCTTTTTCCTTTTAAAAGGCATATATTTGTGCTTGATATTGATGATGCATACTTCACTGTATCTGATTTTCTCAGACATACATTTTTTCATGTATATCAATACAAGTTCAGTTTCTAAATATATATATTTTTATATTGCTATTCCAGTAGTTGCTGATTTTGTTGTTTAGTTTTCTTAAGAGTAAGGCTTATTCTATATTTAGAACATAACATATTGCTTGGAGTTCAAACCCTTACATTTGCACTCTAGTTTCTCACATGGGCCCTTGCTCTTTTTAGTTTTCCTTTATTTTTTATTTTTATTTCATATAGGAACAAAACTTCCTTTGTGAAAAATACAAATCAAATTGTTCTTCATTACTTTATTTATAATTGTATTTGAACTCTAAGAGGTCAAATCTGATCCCTTCACTTTGTATTTCTCACAATATTAATACAAAGTTGTTTCTTAAAAAAAAAAACAAAAAAGAAAAAAAATACAAATCAAACATCCCCCACTAATCTTTTGTTGGGCCTCTTCAATTATGCCTTCCTGCCCATTCCACATTGTCTAAGTCCATGCATTATGTAGGATATTTATAATCT
Organism: Humulus lupulus; assembly: GCF_963169125.1. NCBI lineage: Eukaryota > Viridiplantae > Streptophyta > Magnoliopsida > Rosales > Cannabaceae > Humulus > Humulus lupulus. Next base: position 284,853,858 of record NC_084794.1, on the reverse strand, counting down.
AAAATCGATGTTGGTCCACACTATAACAACTAAATTTATTGGTAGATTCATTTTGAAATGTGGAGCATACTAAATTTTTATATGTTTTCAGATTTTGATGGAAAGTTATGATAGATTTTTAGAGTTTGTGAAGAGAAGTAAGGCAGTCAGTCCTACTGTTGCATTGGAAACTGCGACTGCTTTGCAGGTAATGTCAGTATTTTTCATCAAATTTGATTTAGTGGCAATGGTGGTTCACCCTGTTTTGTTTTATTTTTATTCAGATGAAAATTGAGAGTGTTACACGTAGGGCACAAGAACAATTTCAAATGGTATTAGAAGAACAAAGCAGGTAACCATGTTACATTGAACTTTGTGTTTTTTTCTTGCTGTGTTTTAAGTATATAGTTCTTTAATCATTCTCATTTTACCATTTATATGTCTGGTCTTTTCAACCATGAGTTATTACTATGTAATTCATATTTTCATGCATAATAATAAGGTGGAAAAAAAATTATATGTTCATACATATTTTTTAAAACAAAAATATAATTTTGCCACAGATCTAATTATCATTATGGTGGAAACTGTTAGTGCCAGTATTAGTCTCATTTTTTGAACTGTTGGGTGAGTGTGTATGAGGAAGGGGTCTGTCTCGTCTGGGTTCAAACCTAGGAGTTGGGAGTTGGGAGTTGGGAGTATGCCGAGGCTTTCTTCATTGTCAGTAAAGTTTTGTTTGATATAGAAAATGTTAGGTGTTAAAAAGAAGTGCTAAGCTTTTCTGCTTATCTATTATGCTACTGTTTCTACTTGGTTCGAGGTTGTAGCATTGATCCTTCTTAACTTTAGCAGTAATTATTTTTTGCTTCCCGCCCTTCTCCCCAAATATTTCAGATTTGCTCTTGATATTGATTTTGATGCCCCAAAAGTTAGAGTCCCTATCAGAATATTGGGCTCTTCGAAATGCGATTATCATTTTCTGTTGGACTTTGGTCATTTCACAGTATACACCACGGTATGCTTTCGTAATGTCACAACTTAGTCTGTTTCAAGGTGATTTTGCAACAGCCTGAATTGAGTAATTTAATGTTGCAGGAGAGTCAGTCTGATGAACAGAGGAAAAATGTTTATTCTCGGTTTTTTATATCTGGACGAGATATTGCTGCTTTTTTCACAGATTGTGGATCCGACTGTCAGAACTGCACTTTAGTTGTGCCAAGTTATGACTCTAATCAAGTTATACCTCCTACACCAGAAAAAGTTGACAACTTTTATTCTCTTATAGATAGGTGTGGTATGGCAGTAATTGTTGATCAGGTGAGCTTTTCCTTTTTCTTTTATTTTTTAAAAGCAAAAATTAACTCTATTGCAGTTGGTTGTGATACTGTTACACTCACTTTACTGACGACTTATTACTTCTCTCTAATTAAGATCAAAGTTCCTCATCCAAGTTATCCATCAACACGCATATCTGTTCAAGTGCCAAACCTCGGGGTGCACTTTTCACCATCAAGATATCGCCGACTTATGGAATTACTAGACATATTATATGGTACAATGGACACCTGTAGTCAGCCTGCTGGTAATGATTTTCAATCTGAAGTTACTTCATGGAGTTCTGCGGACCTTGCTTCTGATGCTAAAATCCTAGTCTGGAAGGTTTGTCCTCTATTTATATGATTATTTAACGTAAAAATTGTTGGTAGTTTGTTGTTGTGTTGGCATCTAATTGGTAGTCCTCTGCTGATTGGATCCAGGGGATTGGCAATTCTGTAGCTACTTGGCAACCTTGTTTCCTTGTACTATCAGAAATGTATCTTTATATTTTGGAGTCTGAAAAGTCTCCAACTTACCAGCGGTACTCGAGGTTTGTATTTATCCTCATTTATTTTGTCTATCTTGTAATCTTATGGCTCACTTTTGTTTTGTTTTTTATTTTATTTGGTATATTCTATGTGACCATCTTGTAATGAAGGCACTAAGAAGGAAAAGTTCCTGACTGAATTTTTTGGGCTGCAGCATGGCTGGTAGACAAGTTTTTGATGTTCCACCAACAAACATTGGTGGCTTGCCATTCTGTATTGCTATTAGTCATAGGGGATTGGAGATTCAGAAGGCAAGTCAATAGTTTTGATGTTTAAAGGATTTTGCTTGCTGATTTAGTTAGAGATTGCTGTTTTATGATGTCAATATCTTAGCCTGATTTTGTTGTCAGAGTTCTTGTATTATTTCCTTATTAGTGCTAGTTTTTTTTTAAAGGCTAGTCAATAGATTTGAAGTGACATATAGTGGCTGCTCAAATTCTTAGTACATCTTTTTATTCATGTAGCAAGTGAATTTACATAATATATATGCCAAAGGAAAAATTAATAAATGGGAAAATACAAGTAAGTCTGATTTTATCGGTCTGTAGAAAATGCTACAATAATACTAATACATGCAACTTTGAAATTCTCCCTGTTCCCTTCTCTTGACAATTCTTTCAAGTATTGTGCCTTCCAAGCCATCTTCATTTTAAGTAGGCCCAAATGATTGTGACGACAACGTTTGGGTTATCACTTTTATGTTTGTGTAAGCTGGGATTTCTGTGTTGGGTTGAGGTGGACTACTGTCTACTGGTTCTCCTTTTGTTCTGCCTGTACCCCATTTTTTTTTTTAAATGTGTTTTTTCTGTATTTATTATTTTGTTGAAACAAAACCTCAGCTTGTATATATTTTAGAGAAAATATAAGCAAAAGTGTAAGAACCCACAATAACAGATGACAAAAAATACATAAAGTACTGCCATTCTCTACATAAATCAGAGAATGGAACATCTTTGAATTCCTTTACACTAAAAAGCCAAATAGCCACCCAATGCCTGGTTTTATCTCACAACTTCTCTACATTCTCTTCCACCTCTTCAAAATTTCTGTTGTTTCTTTATAACCATAATGCCCACAAGTAGCCACCAACCCCAATCCTCCATAAAATAAAAAAGAAGATATGAAGTTTATTTGTTGGACTTCTAATGAAGTGGGTCATAATGAGTTAAAGTTTAATGAAAAGTTGGTAGAAACTGAATATTCAATATTCAGGTAGTTACGTTTTCATTTTGTTGTAGCATGGCCTTGTGCAGGGTGCTGGGGGATCTCTTTTCTGCTTTACTTTCATTCTTTTCCTCTGTAGTTATTTTCTTTTATCTTTATCAGGCTCTGGAATCTTCTAGTACGTGGATAATTGCATATCGGGATGAGGATGAAAAGGCTACTTGGTTGAAGGGACTGATACTAGCCACATATCAAGCCTCTGTATGGCTTAAGATCTTTCTTTTATTTCCCCATGTTTCATCTTTTGGGTTTCTAATTAATTTGTTTTTTTTCTTTAATATAGGCACCTCCTTCAGTTAATGTACTGGGAGGGACAAGTGATCAGGTATCTGATTTTGCTGAACCTCAGACCCCTAGTCTAAAAACAGCTGAACTTGTCATTAATGGAGCCTTGGTGGAAACAAAGCTTTTTATATATGGAAAGGTGAGATGCAACCCTTTTCCTATTTTAATGTTTATTTGACAAATGTGCGGTGATTACCTTCCGAAAGTATCTGCAGGGTAATAAGTAAAATAATCATTCGGATAAGTTATCATAGTGAAAACATTAAAAACTTCTATTTGGTCCAAGGCCTACTCATAGATTTGTTTTTAATATTGTGCAGACAGGAGATGATGATGGTGACAAACTCGATGAGAATCTTATTCTTGACGTGCTTGCTGGTGGTGGGAAGGTCTGTACCACTATTTCACTTATATTTTTGTTACTTTCTATTGCTGAAATTGAAATCTTATTTTGAAAATAATTTGATTATCGTCATCTGCTGTTACTTCTGTTTCACAAAATTTGATTCAGAGGTTGAGATTTGCTCTTAACAGAGTAGCACCAAAAGAGAGGGTATTTCACCAGTTGTACTTTTTTTCTGGTGTCCTTTTTTTCTGGTGGACCATTGATGAGAATTAGACCTGCAAAAGGTCTCAATGTGTATAAATAAATAGTTTAAGTTTGAACTTATGTTACAAGATGTTTTTGTTAGGTATATCTATAAATTAATACATCTTTGCTGGGTGAGGATAGATAAAACTGTACCAGTTCTGTCCATTTTTCTTCACATTTTTCCATAAGCAGCAAACTTATGTTTCTAGAAACTTTCTTAGCCTTACGTGAAGTTACAAGAATGTTTTTTATTTTTTATTTTTTATAGTAGTTGAATAGTTGGTTTATTCCAAGGGATTCCCCACTTGTGTGTCTATATATATATATATTTGGTGAAATTTTGATCTTGGACACATGGTGCTTGCAGACTCATGCAATGTTTAGCCATTACGATATTTGCCATTTTTGTTTACAGGTGCACATGATTCATTGTGAAGGGGATCTGACCATCAGGATGAAGCTCCATTCTTTAAAAATTAGGGATGAGCTTCAAGGTTGTCTTTCTGCAAGCCCACGGTATTTAGCTTGCTCAGTGCTGAAAAATGACAGCACATTTTCGTCCCCTGCAATGACTGATCCTCACGAGAAGGAGATGCCGGTAGCAGTTAATGAAGACGATGATACATTTACAGATGCTTTGCCTGAATTTGCATCTCTATCTGAAGCAGCCTGTTACTCTCAGAATTTGGACACTGGCTTTGATTCTGCTGAAGCCTTGATTCAAGAACAGGATATGGTTATAGGAAGAGGCATTTCTGGTGAAATATTTTATGAGGCAGAGGGTGGTGATTATACAGATTTTGTTTCCGTTGTCTTCTCAACAAGGAGCCCTAGTTCGCATGATTATGATGGGATAGATACACAGGTATGTAAATTGCACATTATTGGTCTGAATTCAAGATTCCAGATTGCTGGTTTGTGTCTAGGGTAACTTACAATTCATTTTCAATGTTTCCAGATGAGTGTTCGCATGTCCAAGCTGGAATTCTTTTGCAACAGACCTACTCTTGTTGCTTTAATTGGTTTTGGGTTGGATATAAGCTCTGTGAATTATGCAACAAGTTCTGAGATGGAAGCAGTATCGGAAGATAAATTGGCAACAAACAAAGAAAAGAATGAAGAAAATGACATTGTTAAAGGATTGCTGGGATATGGTAAAAATCGTGTGGTATTTTATTTAAACATGAATGTGGACAGTGTGTCTGTGTATCTTAATAAGGAAGATGGTTCTTCACTTGCAATGTTGGTGCAGGAAAGTTTCCTGTTGGATCTGAAGGTAATATTTTTCTAATACTTTTGATACTGTCTTTTTTCTTCCCAACATAATAGCTATGTTTGTGGCATTATTAATGCCTATTTCCCCACTCCCCCTTTTCTCAATCATCTTCTTAGAAATCATGTTTTCATTTTTTCTAAGTATTTGACTTATCCTTAGACCTACTGTCCAACTTAAACGACTCCATTGTTTATGAATGTCTATCCTAGTTCTCTTTTCATGAAAGGAATGTTTAAGAATTTTTAGACATTCTGAAGTGCATCTTGGAAAACAGACTACTGTTGAGTTTGGCATTATTGATTTTTTTTTTCACTCTGAATCTATGTTATCATTCTTCTTCTTTTCTCTCTCTCTCCCTCTCTCTTTTATATTTTATTTTCTTTGGCTATTTTGTTTCTGTTGAATGTGAATTTCATATTGTAGTTGCTTTATTGATCTTGTATTTAATCAATAGAATAAAATACAAAGAAATAGGATCATGTTACTCTCAAAGAGAAAAAACATGAACCTAAAAACAGCAACATTACAAAAAATTGTTCCACTCTCTGCTTAAATCCAGAATAGATTGTCCCTTAAAACCTTTAGTTTTGTATACCCAAGTAGCAACCTAAAAGTTAATCTTATCTCATATTCTTTCTTCTAGTTCTTTTCTTTCTTAAAAAATTCTGCTATTTCTTTGCAGCCACACTGCTCATATCTTTTGTCTTTACTCACATGTGCTCTCTGTTTCTGAAGGTCTATCCTAGCTCTCTTTCCATTGAAGGAACATTAGGAAACTTTAGACTTTGTGACCTGTCTCTTGGAACAGAGCACTGTTGGGGCTGGCTTTGTGATATACGGAATCCTGGGGTTGAATCCCTTATCAAGGTACATGTTTTACAAGCCATTGTTGCAATGCACATAATTGGTTTGTTTCATTGTAGCATTTCTATCGAAAGATCAATAATTACTTGTATTTTTCATTTCTTTTCCAGTTCAAATTTAATTCTTATAGTGCTGAAGATGATGACTACGAAGGATTTGATTACAGCTTGCAAGGCCGACTTTCTGCTGTTCGTATTGTTTTCCTCTATAGGTTTGTTCAGGAGGTATGTTGGACATGACTTTCAACTATTTGAATATGGTTTTAGTAGGAATGTAATGATATTTCACTATTTTAAAAGTACCACTGTGGGCTTTACATGGTTTCTTCATGTTTTGAATTAATTACAAGCTTAAAACTTTTGCTGCAGATTACAGTTTATTTTATGGAACTTGCCACCCCACGTACTGAAGAAGCTATTAAGCTTGTTGATAAAGTTGGAGGCTTTGAGTGGTTTATTCAAAAATATGAGATTGATGGAGCTACAGCACTGAAATTGGATCTCTCACTGGACACTCCAATGATTATCGTGCCAAGGAATTCTACTAGTAAAGAGTGCGTAGATATGACCATATTTTATACTATATGTTTTCTACTTATATGAATTATAAATTACAAAACTGCAAATCAATTTTTTAAGGCCCAAAAAAGTTTACTAGCTCAGACTGCAGAGATATGGTTGGCTGTGTTTTTTACTATATCCCTTAAATGTATTAGAAGTTGTGATACTGCAAATTATCTCTAATGAAATGATGTTGAAATATGATGGGTAAAAAAGGTTATGGTTGTGTTTGTTGATACATAAAGTGAAAAATTAAACTAGTAGTCATGGCCACAGTGTTGATGAATGCGTACTTGTGGTGGTTTCGACTATGTTGTGGTAATGTTTTGGATGTATAATTGCAATAGAAGTGGATGGTAGTAGCCACAATAGGGTGTGTAACTGGTGGATCCTTGTATTTTATTGCTGCCTAACAATGACGTGTCTATGCTACCAGTGCTGGGCTGGTAGGCACTTGGCAGTAGCTGATCCTTTCAATGTGAATATGAAAAATAGAAAGAAGAAAAAGGAAGGAACACCTGTTTTGCGATTTGGAAGAAAAAACATAAAAATAATAAAATTATGCTATTGCTTGATCCATGGAATTATTGCCTTCTGTGTTTTCATGCCTTTATTGCATTTTTTCGTTTTGTTTTATAATACCTTTTTTTGGGGGGCAGTTTCATTCAACTTGATCTGGGCCAGCTACAAGTTGAAAATTCATTTAGGTGGTATGGTTCTGCAGAGAAAGATCCTTCAGCTGTCCATATCGATGTTCTGCATGCCGAGGTAGATGCTTTTGTTGTCTTAGGCCATACAATTGAAATTACAAAACTATGTCTGACTGGCAGCAAATTGCAGATTCTAGGTATCAACATGTTTGTTGGAATTAATGGTTGTATTGGTAAACCAATGATACGAGAAGCCAAAGGACTTGACATTTATGTTAGGAGAAGTTTGAGGGATGTCTTCAAAAAGGTCCCAGCATTTTCTCTTGAAGTGAAGGTAACTTGGTTTGATTCTAGAATTTGATTTGCAGTATGTTTATAAGTTTTGGGATTAGGAGTTTACTTCTATTAAGCTGTCTCATTTTTTTTTGTATGCACTGTATTAAATGCACGGGTGTCAAAGATTTTGCCTTATTTTCCTTTTGTGATTTGTTAAGGGGTTGGGAACGCTTGATGTAATTTTATTCTGTTTTATGTTTGTACTGTTTTGTTTTATGTTATTGGACATTTGTTAGTTTTGTCAGATTTATGGGTTTGTATGAGATTTGCTTTTTTATGTTTTGCCTTAGCTGGTCTCTTTTGGTTGTACTTATTTTGATCTAGTTTAATAAAATAGTTATCGTTTCTTGTTTAAAAAATTATACAAATGCACTAGGGTCAAGCAGGTTAGGACTCTTTAGAGAGCTTGATGGACTTTGAACATTGCATGCATCAATCTGACTTATTCATGTTCCTTTTTTCTATGTTGCATGAGCTCATCTACTAATCCTTATTTATGTATTAGTTTTTTTTTGGTCTTGTATTTACATTGTTCCTACTATTTTTTTTTTTTTTGCCGTGTATCCCCTTGTGTCATGGACATGTAGGATTGTTATTTCACAACATTCTTACAGATTTCAATTTAACCAGGTTGCCTTACTGCATTGTGTCATGACTAGCAAAGAATATAAAGTTATTCTTGATTGTGCATATATGAATCTGTGTGAAGAACCGAGGCTTCCTCCAAGTTTTCGTGGTGGAAAATCTGGTTCAAAAGATACAATGCGGCTTTTGGTTGACAAGGTTAACACGAATAGTCAAAATCTTCTGTCACGTACTGTCACTATATCGACGGTTGTGGTTGACCATGCCTTGCTGGAGTTGTATAATGGCATCCATGATGAGTCACCTTTGGCTCATATTGCTGTGAGTAATTATATCATTTGTTTTAACATATCTTGATATTCAATTATATGTGTTGCTTCTCCTTTTGTAACTGTTTTGACATAATTCGTTTGGACATGGTAATATCAAAGGTGTTGTTGTTTTCTGAAACTAAATTTATTTATCATGTTGGGATGTAAACTTACATTGCACTTTTCCTACATTGCAGCTAGAAGGTCTATGGGTATCATATCGAATGACATCATTGTCTGAGACAGATCTCTACATTACTATACCTAAATTTTCTGTTCTCGATGTTCGCCCTGATACAAAGCCTGAAATGCGCCTCATGCTTGGGTCATCCACAGATGTTTCGAAACAAGTTTCTGCTGGAAATACACCTTTTATCTTAAATAAGGGGAGCTTTAGAAAAACAGAGTCTGAATTTGGTCTTCATGGAGATTTACCAGTTTCTACAATGTTCTTGATGGATTACAGATGGCGAAAATCATCCCAATCATTTGTGGTTCGGGTTCAACAGCCTCGAGTTCTTGTTGTGCCTGATTTCCTTCTCGCTGTGACTGAGTTCTTTGTGCCAGCTTTAGGAACAATAACTGGAAGAGAGGAAACCATGGATCCTAAGAATGATCCCCTATGTAGAAACAGTAATATTGTACTATCTGAACCTACTTACAAACAAAGAGAAGATGTGGTGCACCTCTCTCCCAGTAGGCAATTAGTGGCAAATTGTTCAAATGTTAATGAGTATACATATGATGGTTGTGGAAAGACTATCTGCTTAAGTGAGGAAGGAGATTTTAAAGAATCTTATTGGACGAGGTCTCAACCAATTATTTTTATTGGGCGCGGAAAGAGATTGCGGTTTATAAACGTTAAAATTGAGGTACTGAGATTTCCCATCAATCTGCAATGCAATTTGTGATTGTTTCATTTTTCATAATCTGAAATAGAATCATGAATAATATAATTAGAGAGTGAATTTCATGAAAAATTATCTATAATAGGAAAAACGAATGTAGAGGTATAACAAGTAATTTGGAATCTGGAGCAAAAAAATAATATTTAATATAAATTAAAACAATTACAGGTGTCTATACAGGTTCTTAAAGAGATAAATTATAATATTGAATTTAAAACGGCATTCTCTATATAAATGTGATATAAACTACAAATGTTATGGTGTAGTTAGTTTGTTATTTTCTTAGCATGGTGCCAATCGCAAATGGCATTATCTAGTCCTCAAATATTGTAGGGTTAGGCGGGGAGCCTAGTTTTTTATTTTTTTAACAAAAAGAGTAATATAACATGGTTACCTGTAATTGTTACATTAACATTTTTAAAGGTTATATGCCGTCTTTTTCTCCACCTTTTGGTTGATAATTTCTATTTTTCATACATCCATCAGAATGGTTCGCTGTTACAGAAGTACATATATTTGGGTACTGAAAGTAGTTACTCAGTATCATTTGAGGATGGAGTACATATCATGTTGCTGGACAGTTCCTCATCTGATGATGACAAGAAGAATCTGGACTACACACACGAATCATCAGATGCCACGGAGTTTTCTTCTCTTTCTCTAGGCAATCCAAATAGAATTCCAAGTTTCACTTTTGAAACCCAGGTACTTATCTTTTTGTGGAATGTTTTTCTCAAGAATATCATTGAGTTGAGGATTTGTTGATAAAACTTTTTATAATTTTAGATGTTTTAACTTTTAAGTTAGAGGCATGTGTAGATCTTCTTTCACCTCCATTGTAGTCTTGTGTTTTACATGGTGCTACAATAACACTAGAGAATCTTTTCATCTTTCTAAGGTTTTGTTTGAAACTTGGATTTTGCTATAGAAAATATTTGTGAGGGAAAGACGAAGAAAAAGATTGAGGAAAATACTTTGCTAAATTCTATAAGAAGTGTTTGTAAACTTTTTCACTTCAATCTATTTGTACATTTTCTTTATACTCTAAAGTAAAAATGAAAATAAACTATTTTTTTTAGAAAACATTTCTCTTGTTTCTTTGGTTTTTATCAAAAGAAAATGAAATCCTTTGGAGTTTTTTCTTCTCCCCCCCCCACCAAAAAAAAAAAATCCAGGTTTAAAAAAGAAAGAAAAAAGTATCAAAGATGATATTAATGGTTGAACATCATAAATAACTTTACATATCTTGTGTTCAGCTTTCTTTATTAAATGATTTCTGGTGATAATTTTTGCTTTTTTAAAGCAGTTTTTTTTGGCTGTGTATTTATGTATATTTGTATATAATGGGAATTCTCTTTTTCTTTTCAGTTGTAATTATTTCTGTTAATATGAAACCATATTTAGTATCAAAGAAAGGATTATAGTTGTTATAGATGATAAGATATCATCTTCAAATACAGAAGGTGATAGGGGATCATCTTAAATTTGGTGCCAATCTCTTAGTAGATCAGAAAATAATCATCTTTAGTTATGTTTTCTTGTTATTTGGAAAGCTTATTGTATTCTTAATAAGCTTGCTAATTTTTATGTTTCAGGTTGTTTCTCCTGAGTTTACCTTCTATGATGGTACAAAATCGTCTGTGAATGACTCATCATTTGGGGAAAAGCTTCTTCGTGCAAAACTGGATTTAAGCTTCATGTAAGAATTTATGATTTTCCTGTTATGTTGTTTCTAGATACTTTCCACAATTTTGCTTTTAGCTTTCCACCAAGTCCTACCACCTAAGAACAATCAAATAATAGGAAACCTTCTTAAATTCCTTAAAATCAGAAACCTGCAAAAGGCTAATGACTTGGCCTCTTTACCAAAGTGATCCAATTAATTATTCTAGGCATTTGCTGGTCAAATTTAAAAATTAGCGTTCTGTAGATATTGTGAGAGATTTTCTGTTTTGTAATTTTTTTTTAATGTGGGCTTCTTGTCCACATTTAACCTTGTATTTACCCTGTTTTTAATACAAGTTTTGTTTCTTATAAATATATAAGTTATGACCTACATAGATGTAGTGTAGTTGGTACTTGGTAGCTGACTGCCTTCCCATCTCGACCTTTGTATGAGTCTTTTATCAGCAGTTTGACACTTATTTTGGAGAGTAAATGGCGGCTAAAATACCCAATGTTTTCAAAAAGTTGCACTTTTATATCCAATTGTTTTTTTTTTTGCAGTAAATATACTTAATGTCTTCAAATTGTTGTACTTTTGTACCCAACCTTTTTTGGGGCAGTAAATATACTAAATGTTTGTAAAATGTTGCACTTTTATATTTATTTTTTATTATTTTGATAAATAATAAGAAAATGAAAGAAAAATATAGGATTTTAATTGTTTTTAAAATTTTAAATTATTTTCTCTTTCTTATTCTTTCTCAAAATAATTATTTTAAATTAAACATTAATAAATGTTTTATTAAAATTAATAAAAATGATTTAAAATAAATAAAAACTTATATATTTTCATCAATTTAAAATATAATTTTTCTTTTAAAAAAAAAAGTAAAGGAAAAATATAAGTTTAATTATTTTGAATAATTTTACTAATCTAATTTTTTTTATTATTTTGAAAGTGAAAATAATTTACAATTTTAAAAATAAAAATCCTATATTTTCCTTCACTTTCTTATTATTTCTCAAAATAATTTTAAAACATAAGTATAAAAGTACAACGTTTTAAAAACATTAGGGATATTTACCGCAAAAAAAAAATTGGGTATAAAAGTATAACATTTTGAAGACATTGATTATATTTACCGCAAAAAAAAAAGATTGGGTATAAAAGTACAACATTTTGAAAACATTGTGTATTTTAACCGCCATTTACTCTAGTTTGGATAATGCTATCTTCATAAATATGAATCTATTCCTTTTCACAAATGACAATATGACCTCTTAATTTGAACAGGTATGCATCAAAAGAAAATGATACGTGGATTCGAGCCTTGGTGAAGGATCTTACAGTTGAGGCTGGATCTGGTCTAATCGTTCTTTATCCAGTGGATATTTCAGGGGGATATACTTCTGTTAAGGAGAAAACAAATATGTCTCTGATATCAACCAATATATGCATCCATCTCTCGCTAAGTGTTATTTCTCTTATGCTTAATTTGCAAAATCAGGCATTTGCAGCATTACAGTTTGGAAACATAATACCCTTGGCTCCATGTACAAACTTTGATCGTATCTGGGTGTCCCCTAAAGGTTGTTGTGACATTCTTTCCTTATCATTTTTTAATCAATCATCAATGAATTTTGATGTTATCTTTTAGTTTTGTTCTGCATACTGTTTGTTCGGTTTTATCTGAGTCTGTGCTTTTCCATGCATTATGCAGAGAATGGACCTGGTTACAACCTTACCTTTTGGAGGCCTCGAGCTCCATCAAATTATGCCATATTGGGAGATTGTGTGACGTCAAGGTAACGTAGTATTCATTCAAATAGATGGAAATACAATAATCTACCCTAAGTCTTCAGAAAGAAAAAAAAAATGATGACATATTGTGCTTGTTGTAGACCAACTTATATTTAATTGTGACATTACATAGTGGCTATTCACTTGAAGGACAATGGTTTTGCTTTTGTCATTTATAAACATAACAGAGTTAATGATTTATCTAGCTAGAAAGGAATGATAAAATGACTTATGTCTTTATCCTGATCTATATGAGGAATCTGAACTGATTTAAACGTTTCTCTAGTTATAAGATATTGAATGTCATTTTGGTTTTCTTTTATAATTTGTATTCAGGCCAATTCCTCCATCACAGGCAGTAATGGCGGTGAGTAACACATATGGGCGTGTGCGGAAACCAATTGGGTTCAATCTCATTGGCTTGTTCTCAGGTATTCTAGGACTTAGTGAAGGAGGAGACCAAACTGATGTCAATTCTGATTGCTCTGTTTGGGAGCCTGTTGCCCCACCAGGATACACAGCATTGGGATGTGTAGTAAACATAGGGAACCAGGCACCACCTAATCACATTGTATATTGTTTACGCTCTGATCTTGTAACAATGACAAAATATTCAGAGTGCATGTTTAGTGCCTCTTCAAATCCCCATTTCTTGTCTGGTTTTAGCATCTGGCGCATAGACAATGTGATTGGATCATTTTCTGCTCATTCTTGTATGGAATGTCCTGTTGATAATAGTTTGGACCTGAATCACCTTCTTATTTGGAACTCAAATAGACACCATTCTCTTAAAGAATCTGCATCGGTTTCTACTGTTAATCATGACAATAGAGGTCAAGAAACAAGTAACCAGAGTGCAAATTCATCCGGATGGGACATTGTCAGATCTATTTCAAAAGCAACTACTTGCTACATGTCAACTCCCAACTTTGAAAGAATCTGGTGGGACAAGGGTAGTGATGTCCGCCGACCAGTCTCAATATGGCGTCCTATTGCATGCCCAGGCTATATCATATTGGGGGATTGCATAACTGAAGGGTTAGGAATTCTGTCCTCAAGTGTTTCTATATAATATGTTTTCAAGTCCCCATCAAAAATAATAATAATAAAAACGAATTAATTGTTTCTCATCAACCATCATGTGTTGTTCTTCCTTACAGCTTGGAACCTCCAGCTTTGGGCATACTTTTCAAGTCTGATAACCCTGAAATTTCTGCAAAGCCTGTGCAGTTTACTAAAGTTGCCCATATTGTCGGGAAAGGTTTTGATGAAGCTTTTTTCTGGTATCCAATATCGCCACCTGGTTATGCTTCTCTTGGGTGCTTGGTCACAAAAATAGATGAAGCCCCAAGCATCAATACTCTTTGTTGCCCAAGGATGGATCTTGTTAACCAATCTAATATCCTTGAGGGTCCCATTTCAAGATCTTCCAGTTCAAAGGCTTCTCAGTGTTGGAGCATTTGGAAAGTCGAAAATCAGGTTAAAATGAATGTTTGCTTGCTGTTGGTAAATGTATAATTCTGGATTGGTTGTAGTTACCATATTGGCATATTATCATGAAACTCTAAACCTTCTTCCATCCTCCCTTTATTTGAAGTGTTTTTACATGTCTTCAGTTCGTACATTTGTTTGTTTAGTTTATATTTCATGACTTTTCTTTTGTTCAGATATTTTTCTGTTTAGTTTAAATCTCATAATCTTTTTGTTCAGATATTTGTTTGTTTTGTTTATAATGCATAACCTTTCTTTTGCTTAAAAGAGGAACTTCAAAAGCATATTTGTACATGTTTCTGTAGGCCTGTACTTTTCTTGCGCGTGGCGATCTGAAAAAGCCATCGAGCCGGTTAGCTTACACAATTGGTGATTCTGTAAAGCCAAAGACCCGGGAGAACATAACTGCAGAGATGAAGCTGAGTTGCTTTTCTTTGACTGTTCTAGACAGCTTATGTGGAATGGTTTGTTCTCTAGGAAAAATTCATTTAGACTAGAATCTAATGTTAATGTATATGTTCCCCTTTGTACTTATTGGTTTTGAACTATTTCAGATGACTCCGCTATTTGATGCGACAATCACAAATATTAAGCTTGCTACACACGGTCAACTAGATGCTTTGAATGCAGTATTGATTTCCTCTATTGCTGCATCAACCTTCAATACTCAGTTAGAAGCATGGGAACCACTTGTGGAACCTTTTGATGGAATTTTCAAGTATTATATCGTTCCTACTTTTTTTTTCATTGTTTTTATTTCTTTCTGTAAATGTCAATATTTACTACATTTAGTAGAGGTTGTGTCCTTTATGAAGCATTCTCATATTTGATTTCAAGGTTTGAAACTTACGATACTAACGGAAACCCGCCATCAAAACTTGGGAAGAGAGTGCGTATTGCTTCTACCACTGTTTTAAATGTGAATGTCAGTGCTGCAAGCTTGGAAAATTTCGTAGGGAGCACTCTTTCATGGAGACGGCAGTTAGAACTTGAAAAGAAAGCCATCAAGCTAAATGAGGTTAGTTCTTGAGTATATGTTGCTGTATAATAAATCTTTCAAATGTCTTACTATGTCTTTCTTTAGCAGGAAATTGGGAGTCTACATAGGGACAAAGAAGATCCATCTTTTTCTGCTTTGGATGAGGATGACTTCCAGACTGTGATAATAGAAAATAAACTTGGGTGTGATATTTATCTGAAAAGACTTGAGCAGAATACAGATACTGTCGACCACCTGTATCATGGGGATTGTGCTTCTGTGTGGATTCCACCACCTAGGTTTTCAGACAGATTGAACATTTCAGATGAGTCCAGAGAAGCACGCTATTATGTTGCGATACATATTCTTGAAGCCAAGGTTGTAAAAGTGGTTAATATTAATTAAATACTCCTGAGTTTTATTGTCATTTCCAGTGCTAGTTTTTGACCTACAGAAGTGTCTTACCCTCTTTTTTTTTTTTTTATTAATCAGGGTTTACCTATGAATGATGATGGTAATGGCCAAAACTTCTTCTGTGCTTTGCGTCTTGTTGTGGAAAGTCAGACAACAGATCACCAAAAGCTTTTCCCTCAGAGTGCAAGAACAAAATGCGTCAAGCCTTCTATTTCTAGAAACAACAATCTGGATGAGGGTACCGCAAAATGGAATGAGCTTTTTATTTTTGAAATTCCTCGGAAGGTATCTGACAAATTTAATATTTATTTTCTGCTCTGTGGGTTTTATTCCACTTTGCTTGTAATTTTTTTTTTCAATATTAATAGAAGTTGAGGTTATGTTTTTTTTTTTTTAAAAAAAAAGAAAAATAGTGGGAGAACTAGCAATTGATTGGAATTCAAGTAATTGGTAAAATGCTAAACTTTACTTTGTAATTTTAATGTCACCATTTCCTTGCCGTCCTTTTAATTGTATCATCATGCAGGGTTGCTTTCGTACAGGAGCATTTTGTAATGCTTTAGTGAGGAATTCATACATATATATATTACGAAGTTAGTTTTTAACTAAACTTTGGCATCAAAATCTGGTTCTGGTTTAATTTGAAGTTTCATCAGTACTTCATAAAAAGTAGCAATCAAAGATTGTTATTATCACATACATAATTTATTTTCCTATTATTTATTTTTCTCAAATTTAAATTCATTGTCAAATATTTATGGTGCCCTACATGCACGAGTCATTTTAGTGATTTTTTCGAATATGATTGTTGCAGGCCGCAGCTAAATTGGAAGTGGAGGTGACAAACCTGGCAGCGAAAGCTGGAAAAGGTATGTGTTTCTGGTTGTTATCAAAGGTGAAAAATGAATTGTATTCTCATAATTTTCATTGAAAAGTAATACATATATATACACAACTAGCAATCTATCTTAGGAAACTACATTATTAAGAACCTAGAATTAAGCTAATTAGACAACTAATATATAGCTAACACTCCCCTTCAAGTTGGAGCATAAATATTAATCATGCCCAACTTGTTACATAGATAATCAACCCGAATACCATTTAAAGCTTTCGTGAAGATGTTTCCTAGTTGTTCTCCAGTCTTCACATATCCTGTAGAAATTAGACCTTGTTGAATTTTCTTATGAACAAAATGACAATCAATTTCAATATGTTTACTTCGTTCATGAAACACAGGATTAGAGGCAATATGAAGAGCAACTTGGTTATCACACTACAATTTTGTTGGTACTGAAGTTTTAAGTCCTAATTCAGTCAAGAGATGATATATACCCATTATCTCACACACAGACTGTGCTATAGCCCTATATTCTGACTCTGCACTGGATCGTGATACAACGTTTTGCTTCTTACTCTTCCGTGAGACCAAATTCCTTCCAACAAAGACACAATAACCCGAAGATCTTCTATCCATTTTGGAACCTGCCCAATCTGCATCCGAAAAACATTTAATATGAGTGTGCACATGATTTGTATACACGATACCACGTCTACGTGCTCCTTTCAAGTAACACAAAATTTGCTCTAACACTGCCTATTGATGAACTGTTGGAGAT
The DNA here is from genome assembly GCF_963169125.1 of Humulus lupulus. Lineage (NCBI taxonomy): Eukaryota > Viridiplantae > Streptophyta > Magnoliopsida > Rosales > Cannabaceae > Humulus > Humulus lupulus. Next base: position 284,836,454 of record NC_084794.1, on the reverse strand, counting down.
GACATAAACTAATTTACAACGCTGACCGAATATGCAATATCTGGACGAGTCACAGTAAAGTAATTCAACTTCCCAACCAATCTTCGATATCTCTCAGGATCTTCAAATAGTTCCCCATCTCCTATAAGGTGCATGTTCGGAGTCATTGAAGTACTACAAGGCTTTGCTCCCAATTTTCCTATCTCAGTTAAAAAATCAAGGACATATATTCTAAAAGATACCATTTTTACTTCTTGTAACTTCAACACCCAAGAAATACTTTAGAACCTCCTAATCCTTCGTGTGACTGAGTATGAATGAATGACTTGAGAGATGAGATGTCTGTATTATCACTTCTAGTAAGAGCAATGTCATCCACATACACAACTAACTGAATAATACCAGCCTTTGATTGTTTGTAGAACACCGAATGGTCAGACTTGCTTTTCATCATACCAAACTTTTCAACAGCCTAACTAAATTTTCCAAACCAAGTACGAGGACTCTGTTCCAAACCAAGCACCGAATTGGCGCGTGGGGCCCACTCGCGGCGTTTCAGGACTTCGAATGGCGAGGATTGGTTGGTCGGCGACTGGGCAGTACTCCTGTGCCGGCGGTGAGAACAAAAGAGCACTCCAAATAGGGTTGTTGAAAAAGGAACCCTAAAAATGAAAGAAAAACCAAACCCTAATTGCAAACCCCAATTTGTGGCAAACTCTAATTTCAAATTTCGAATCACAATCCCAAAATATGCTCTTATACCATGTTATCAAAGGTGAATAATGAATTGTATTCTCATAATTTTCATTGAAAAATAATACTCATATATATACACAACTAGGAATCTATCTTAGGAAACTATATAATTAGGAACCTAGAGTTAAGCTAATTAGACAACTAATATACAACTCTAATTAGACAACTAATATACACACTGGTGTTTGCCTTTTCTTTTTATGAGTTACTTTTCATGAAGTTGCATATGTGTATGGATAATATTTTGATTTAGTGATTCTTGCACATTCATTTTTCATTCTTTTGCTTCTTTAATCTTTTTGTTTTTCTTAAAAGAAAAAAATGTATTTTATTTAGAAACTTATCTAGAATATTTTTCTGAATAAAATGAGAGGGGAATCTAGGATATTACTTGTATGGGCTAGCTTGTGTAGATCCACATACTGATGGAGCCATATTTAAACTCTAATTGGCTTCATGCTCTCTGCTCTTCTTTTATATTGCCCTGTTGTACTTGTACCTACAAAATGTATTTTTACTGAGGAAGTTTTCCTCTAGTTGTAAACTTGGCACATCATCCTTGTCTTGCTCTTCTTTTCTTCACCTCTATTTGAGTTTGTTGTGTTGTTCATTTGGCTCTTCGTATACAGGGGAAGTTGTTGGTGCACTCTCATTTCCTGTGGAGCATGGTTCGCTCATGTTGAGGAAGGTAGCTTCAGTGAGGATGTTCCATCAAGCTCATGAAGCTCAAAATCTCATATCATATCCACTAAAGAGGAAGGTGGGTTTTTTAATTCTTGTGTTGTTTGTTGACTTTTTTTTTTTTAAAGTTCTCTCATGTGATTTAGTGTTGTATTTTGCAGGTTCATCAAAACAGTCCGGATGAAATTCTTGACTGTGGATGCTTGTTTGTTTCTACTACATGTTTTGAGAGGAAAACAACTCCAAAAATTAAAAAAGATATGGGAACTGATACTGTTCTGGAAAGAGATGTTGGTTTCTGGGTTGGTCTGGGACCCCAGGGTACCTGGGAGAGTATTCGCTCATTGCTTCCACTGTCGGTTGTCCCAAAATCATTACAGAATGATTTTATTGCCATGGAAGTTGTCATGAAAAATGGCAAGAAGCACGCAATATTTAGAAGTCTTGCAACACTAGTCAACGAGTCGGATGTTATGTTGGATATTTCAATAAGTCCGTCTCCCAACTCAGGAACAAGTAACAATTCTGTGGCAGAAGAAATTTTTCAAAATCAACGTTATCAACCAAGTTCTGGTTGGGGTAACAACTGGTCTGGTCTTGGGAGTGTTGAGCCAGGGCCATGGAGCAGTCGAGACTTCTTAAATTCCTCGAAGGTATTGAGACAGTGATAATTTTAATTTGAGTTTTCTTTTACTTTTGTTTGTTACTTCCTTCACTTTTCCCGGGCCTTTCTTTTCTGTTAGGATTTCTCTGAACCTCCACTTCTCCCTGGATGGCGATGGAGTTCGGCATGGACTATTGATAAATATCAATTTGTTGACAAAGATGGGTGGGCGTATGGTCCTGATTTTCCCAGTTTGAGATGGCCTCCAACTTCTTCGAAGTCATGCACAAAATCATCTTTTGATCTTGTGCGTCGACGACGTTGGATTCGTACACGGCAGCAAATAATTAACAATGACTTTCCTGTTGTACATCCTGGAGCTTCTGTAGTTTTACCTTGGAGAAGTACTTCCCGGGATTCCAACCAATGTCTACAAATTCGTCCTTCTGTTGATCATCCCCAGACTCCGTACACTTGGGGTGATGCAGTTACTGTTGGTTCTGGTTATGCGTGTGGAAAGGATCAGGCTCTTGTGGAGCAAGTTTCACTTTCCAGACAATATGCCTCAAAACAAGAAAATAAGATGTCTAATTTTACTTTCATGTTAGATAAACTTGAGAAGAAGGATGTACTTCTATGCTCTAGTACTGGTAGAAAACAATTTTGGCTGAGTGTTGGAACAGATGCATCAGTTCTTCGTACTGAACTGAATGTACCTGTTTATGATTGGCGAATATCTGTCAATGCTCCTTTGAAGTTTGAAAATCGATTTCCATGTCCAGCTGAATATACAATATGGGAGAAAACTAAAGAGGGAAATTGCATTGAGAGACAACGTGGAGTTATCTCTTCACGGGGAACTGTACCTGTATATTCGGCTGACATCCAGAAACCTATCTATCTAACATTATTCATTCAGGGTGGTTGGTCTATGGAGAAGGTAAGAAGTTCATGCAACTATTAACGCACTTCCTCCTTTGAGGAAAAAAATTGCGAGTGTAAATTAAGCTCTCTGTTTTTTCAGGACCCTGTTCTCGTTTTGAACCTTCCTAACAATGATCATGCTTCATCGTTCTGGATGGTTCAGCAACAGAGTAAACGGTTTGTGATTCCCAAAGGCCCTTTTTTCTACTTTTGTTTGCTGTTCCTTTTGAGTTTTGTGCAAATGGTATTCAGCATTCAATTGTGATTTCTAGATCTCTAATTTATTGAAATGGATGGTTGAAGATAATTATAAAATATAATCTCACAGCCACTTCCATTGATTATAATCAACAATGTCCTCCAATAAAAAAAAACAAGATGTATCTGTTTGAAGTTCTTTACTTTTTAATATTTCTTGAGATTTCATTTGTTTCCTGTTGGTTGATTCTTCATCTTGAAAATACTTCATATCTCAATTCGCAGGAGATTGCGTGTGAGAATTGAGCATGATATTGGAGGAACCACTGCTGCACCTAAAACGATAAGGTTTTTTGTTCCATACTGGATAGTTAATAATTCATCTCTCCCTTTGGCCTATCGAGTGGTGGAAGTAGAGCCATTGGACAATGCAGAAGTGGATTCCCAAATACTTTCTAGAGCAGTCAAATCTGCTAAGATGGCATTGAAAAGTCCTACAAACTCATTGGAAAGGAAGCATTCTGTTCACAGAAGAAACATTCAAGTGCTTGAAGCAATTGAGGAAACTAGTCCTTTTCCTTGTATGCTTTCTCCACAAGATAATGCAGGACGCAGTGGGGTTATCCTTTTTCAATCACAAAAAGATTCATATGTGTCCGCCAGGGTTGGCATTGCTGTTGCCATGCGTCATTCAGAATTTTTCAGTCCTGGGATATCTCTTCTTGAGATAGAAAAGAAGGTGTGCAAGATTTATACTCTTGATCATCTTTTCTTTGTTCCTCTTTCTCTCCCTGCTTGAACCTTAAGAAAAGGGGGAGAAAAGGAAATCATAATATATATATATATATTGAGAGAGAGAGAGAGAGAGAAGGAAATCATTGTTAGGTAAACTTTTCTGTCTTGTTAATGGTCACTGAAATTGAATTTCACTTGCAGGAACGGGTTGATGTAAAAGCATTTAGTTCAGATGGTTCTTACTACAAGCTTTCAGCTCGACTAAACTTGACCTCTGACAGAACAAAGGTTGAATTCCAAAATCTTGGTACCTTATTTTTTGAATATTTGCTCACACAAAACACGAAACAAAATATAGTAATATTCCCCATAATTAATATAAATTTGACTTCATATGAAGGAAACCTATAGCTCAGTTTATGTCATATACAGAACCAAGAAAAACTTAACTTTGCAACAAGCAGGAAAAGAGTTTTATACATGGCACAAGTTGGTTTGATGCAAAAAAGTTGCATGTTTTATTAGAAATGACCATACCATGTTAATGCCATTCACAGGAATAGCTATTCCTGCTGCTATTTTTACTTCTGTCGTGTACCAATAATCCTCAACATAAATAATCTCATATCATGTACATTGAAGAAAGTAATGATCCTTACAAGTTTGCTGTTTGTCAAAATGGGACTTGGTGTTGTATAATCTGGTTTTATGCAGTTGTCTTTTTGTTTAGTTTTACGGAAACGTCCTGATTCTCTTGCTTTTGTCCATATGAGTATGAACTTTAAATAAAATATATTGCTTTGCAAAAGGATGTGGCTTTGGGAATTAAACTTGACAACTTTGACCCAGACCTGTACAAGCAGATTACAAATGTACTAAAGTTAACCCATCCAAGGAGTCTTATGTAGAAAATCCATATGCTACGTCAGTTTGTTTGCTTCTGGTGCTGTTAAACTATCTAGTATTTGTAAGTTTTTTATTAACAAAATAGTTCTTTCTTTCTTTTTTCCTTAGACAAAAAACCTTCCCACTTAGGCTAAAGGCTTCCAATGTATAAGTTATAGCTGTCAGAACAAATTTTTGCAGGGAAGGTCCATTGTATACGTAATGTTTGCATAAAATGTTTGTGCTCTTCACTATGTGAATATTTGCTGGCTTTTATGGAACCTAATAACTATCTAACAACTACTAAATTGGTTGATATTCAGGTTCTCCATTTTCAGCCCTACACCTTGTTTATTAATAGGGTCGGTTACAGTCTTTGCCTGCAGCAGTGTGAATCTCATTCCGTATCATGGATTCATCCCACTGATTCTCCAAAACCCTTCCGTTGGCAGTCTTATAAGTTTGAAATTTTGAAGGTCCATGCTGCCCTATTTCTTTCAAATATATATATATATATATATTTATATATATTTATTTATTTTATTATTTATGTATATATAAATAAGATTTACATGACATTGATTGAGATATGTATTTCCTTTCAGTTGCGGGTTGATGGCTATAAATGGAGTACTCCCTTTAGTGTTTGTAATGAAGGTGTGATGCGAATATGCTTGAAGAAAGAGACTGGTAATGACCAACTGCAGCTAAGAGTAGCAATCAGAAGTGGAGCAAAGAGCTCAAGCTACGAAGTTATTTTTCGTCCAGACTCATCATCAAGTCCTTACAGGTTATACTTTTACTCTACTTTAGTGAACTATACCACCTCATCTGATTGTAAATCATAAATGAGTTTGTGAAAGAAGATATGCTAGTGCAACTTTATTAGTAGTGAGATATACTTTTTTTTTCTTCCATTCTGCTATGATGAACTTGAACTTGCTTCAAGTTATTTATGTATGTTTTTTTGGACATTAGTCAGTAAATTCATATCCTCCAGTACTGGGCAATAATGATCAAATTTTTAATTGCAGGATTGAAAATCGCTCCATGTTTTTGCCCATTCATTTCCGGCAAGTAGATGGTATGAATGATTCATGGCAGTTCCTTCTACCTAATTCGGCAGCTTCTTTTCTTTGGGAAGATCTTGGTAGAAGACATTTGTTGGAACTCCTCATCGATGGAGATGACCAGTCTAAATCTCAGAAGTTTGATATTGTTGAAATTTCTGCTCATCAACCCATGCATGTTACAAGTGGGACTTTTAGAGCTCTAAGCATTTCGATAATAAAAGAAGAGAAAGTCAATGTTGTTAAGATCAGTGACTGGTTGCCAGAGAGTGAACCTATTGGAATATTGAGTAAAACAGGCACATCTCCTCTATCACAGCTTTCTTTAAAGAACCCACCTCAACAGCAATCACCGTCCACCTCAGACTCAGAATTTCATGTTATTGTTGAATTAGCTGAGCTTGGAGTATCAATCATTGATCACACACCTGAAGAAATTTTGTACCTCTCTGTTCAGACTTTTATTTTTGCATATTCTACTGGCTTGGGCTCTGGAATTAGTAGGTAGGTTCCTTTGGATGTTTTATAGTTGAGTTTAGGTCCGTTTGCATATTTTTGTGCTTCTCTATGAGCATATTTATACGTGTGTATGTGTATTTCATGAATATCTCTAGGATGCATTGATGCTGTATTCTTGTTTTTATTTATTTATTATTATTAATATAATTTTTTTATGGATGTCATCTATTCTTGTTAGAAGTGTAAGCTTACCTTGTGCATATTATTACCCAATAACTAGGGAAAATACCCAGTTTGATCAACAAGAAAGGTATGTACTATACTAGTGGTGGGAAAAATGTGTTGGTTAGTATTTTGTGGTTCAATCTTAAGTAAATTAGTGGGGTCTTCTCCTAAGAACACATCTATATGTATACTTGAATGTGAAACACAGATTTAGTTTGATCCACTCTCCTGGATAAATTTATGCATGTGTTTCTTTTGTAATGTCACATAGGTTCCATTGCTTTGGTTTGGTGCTCTGGTGCTTTTGCTTTTATTTCTCTAATTATCCACAACCGCCAAGTTCCAACGCTTCATTTGTCTTCTGTGTTGTAGGTTCAAATTAAGAATGCATGGGATACAAGTGGATAATCAGCTGCCATTAACTCCAATGCCAGTTCTTTTCAGACCACAGAAAGTTGGGGATGAGACGGATTATATCTTGAAATTTTCTGTGACCATGCAATCAAACGGGTCGCTGGATCTTTGTGTCTATCCATATATTGGTTTTTATGTGAGTAGATCATTGTTTAGAGGAGGTTTTTTTGTTTCCTTTTTCTTTTTTATACTAATCATATTTTTATTGATCGTTTAGGGTCCTGAAAATGCTGCCTTTCTGATAAACATTCATGAACCTATTATATGGCGCCTTCATGAAATGATCCAGCAGGTCAACTTCAATCGCTTATATGATAACCAAACCACTGCCGTTGCTGTTGATCCAATTATCCAAATTGGGTATGTAAGATGCTCAAGTTGGTGATTTGTTTTTCGGCTATATGTTTATGCCCTGTATTTAAGAAGAGTTCTAATTATGTTTGTGGAATGTACAGAGTTCTTAACATCTCAGAAGTTCGGTTCAAGGTGTCAATGGCTATGTCACCCAGTCAACGACCAAGGGGTGTACTTGGCTTTTGGGCATCATTGATGACTGCACTGGGAAACACTGAGAATATGCCAGTATGTATTCTAATTCTATTATGTTATGTTTCTAGATAGCGAAGTTGTTTTATTGTAACCCCAACGGCATCCCTGTGCTAGGAAACAGTAATCTGTTATGATGGCCAGACCTTAGTAATTTTACTATGAAACTTTCTACTCAAAATTATGTCTTGAGTAGATGAGTGTTTTTCAATAATACCTGTTATCTCCTTTCTATATTTCCCTCTGCACCACTTATGTGAGCTTCATCCATTTATCAAGCCATCATTATGTTTCTGGCCATCCTGAATCACATGGCATTACTGTGGAGTTTCAATATTGCTTTTGTTTTATTCTATTTTTACCATTAGGACACAGAAACACCAGGAAGTTTCTACAAACAAGCACCTCTCTTATCTTTGTATGTTTTCATAATCAGACATTTCTACTTATTTCGGTGCTATTCTATCTAGTGTCAACGAGAGGTCTTTTTCCTTTTTTTTAGTAAATTAAGAAAACAAGAAACCTTATTGAAGGAGAAACAACCAGGCAAAAACAAAACAGAAACTTAACCACAGTGCCTGAAGTGACAACTAAACTCTTCGGTAGAAAGACCCAAAGAAACACCCAGACAGGCCATCTCCCACTAAACACCATCTCTTCTTCAACATGCAAGAGCATAGGACTTAGGTGGAGGTATAACCAAGGAGATATCCAGCTACTTTAACTAACTGCAGTCAAAGTCTTAAAGCCACATGATAATGTTTTACGAGAGTGTGTCCATCAGGTTGACAGAACATTTTAATAACATATTTTGTATTTATTATCCAGGTTAGAATAAATCAAAGGTTTCATGAGAATGTGTGCATGAGGCAGAGTTCAATGACAAATATTGCTATTTCAAACATACGGAAGGATCTCCTTGGCCAACCTCTTCAATTGATTTCTGGTGTTGATATATTGGGTAACGCAAGCAGTGCACTTGGACATATGAGTAAGGGTATGGCTGCCTTATCAATGGATAAGAAGTTCATCCAAAGTCGGCAGAGACAGGTTTGCATACTTTTTTTACAAGGTCAATATGTTGTTTTGGTTATATCTTGAAGGTTCAAATATTTAAAGTCGATTAACATGACAGGAAAACAAGGGCATAGAGGATCTTGGTGATGTTATTAGAGAAGGAGGTGGTGCACTAGCAAAAGGCCTATTCAGGGGAGTCACTGGAATATTAACAAAGCCTCTTGAAGGTGCAAAAACTTCTGGTGTTGAGGGTTTTGTTCAAGGTGTTGGAAGAGGACTAATTGGTGCAGCGGCACAACCAGTTAGTGGGGTTCTGGATCTTTTGTCAAAAACCACAGAAGGAGCCAATGCAATGAGAATGAAGATAGCATCAGCTATAACTTCTGATGAACAACTTCTTCGCAGGAGACTTCCTCGCGTAATTAGTGGTGATAATTTACTCCGGCCTTATGACGAGTACAAAGCTCGAGGACAGGTATTGTTTTTCAACTGGTTATGTAAATTCCTTGACTAAATATTTGTTATCAGGAAGTCTCTAAGATTGATAATTTGATTTGCAATTATCTAAAATTATTTCAATGTTTGTAGATCTACATTCAGTAGTAAATTGTTTGGTCCCGACATTAATTAGTAAAGATATAAAAATGCTTGTTCATTTTGTTGGAGTGAAAGATATATATATATATATATTTATATATATATATATATAAATAGTCAACATTCTGATGTGCGAAAACATATGCTATTATTTGTTTGTTATGCAGATTATTCTACAGTTGGCAGAATCAGGTTCATTTTTAGGCCAGGTTGATCTTTTTAAAGTACGTGGAAAGTTTGCCTTAACTGATGCTTATGAAGATCATTTCTTAATCCCAAAATCAAAAATTCTTGTGGTTACTCATCGAAGAGTGATATTATTACAGGTAAGCTAGCTTGACTAAAAACGTTCTATGTCTCTATGTAGTCTCCTTCTCAAACAACATTAAATAAAGTAGTGTTGAATTTCTGTCAATTCCAGCAACCCTCCAATATCATTGGTCAAAGAAAGTTCAGCCCAGCAAAGGATCCATGTTCAATAGTATGGGATGTCCTGTTGGATGACCTTGCAACCATGGAATTGATCCATGGAAAGAAAGATAATCCAAATGCTCTACCTTCACGTCTTATACTGTACTTACGGACAAGATCAACAGAGTTGAAGGAACAATTTCGTGTTGTAAAATGCAATCCTGATTCCCAACAGGCTTTTGAAGTTTACTCTTCGATTGAGCTAGCTTTGCAAACTTACGGACCCAACCAATCAAAGGTCAGTCCTTAGCGCTGTATTATGTGTTTTAAAGAGCACACCTGCTTTAGTTGCTCTGCAATATCTTATGATTTTGTGGACCTCTTATGTCTAGGAGATACATGTGAAAGAACAATCAATTCTTTTCATGCTAACGAGATGTCATAAATTAGCAGCTACTTGGATAAGTTTGAGTCTAGTCCTTTATATATGGTCTCCTATCGAATAAATCACTGATATATTGCTAGGGTCAAGTTTTCATTCAATTGCCGATGCAAATATGGCAGCCCTGTAAACATCTCCGTAAAGATTTGATTGGAGGTTTTGTTCTGTAACGTTATTTTGTTATGTTATTCAGGATTCGTTAAAAAATAAAGTCACGAGACCATATGCACCAAGTACGGAAGGTGCAAGCTCTGAAAATGTCTCAAAAGAAGGGCTGAGCACCATGTCTCCCCCACAGGTGCCCGCATCAGCACCTCAAAGTTCAACTTTTGGGAGCAGTAGCAATTCATTGTAGAAGTCATTCTTGGTTGAAAACTTATGTTCTTGGCTGCTGCTGTCATCACATTATAAAATTTCAAACTGGTGTCAAGCTACAGATTTTAGCAGCAACGGCATAAATACTAGAGGTATTTTCTTCTTTTTTCCTTCCATTGAAATAACATTTTCTGTATTCATTTTCTAATCTGTGGGATTTCGCCACTACAGTTACTAAATATTCTAACAGCACTGGCCAGAACTTTTGGCCGATGATTTATAAGTAAGCCATTAAAATGACAGAAGTCCCACTGGAGAGTTTTCTAGGAGATAGATGCTCTACAACTAGGGACCAGCTTGTTTGTAAATATAAAGTGTACAGAAAAGAATTGGCCGTCGGAAAACTTGTACAGATTTTGACATTTGTTGTACAACTATGTTTATGTTTATGTTTATGGTATCTTATATATGAGCGGTGCAGTAGTATCGGCATACAGAAAAGTAAACCACATATTTTCCAAATGGAAATAAGAGGTTCTTCATCACATAGATACATATCGTTTTGTCGTCTCAAGTTTAAATTGATGTTATTTTGTAGCATCAATCTTTTCAGATGATAGATTATGAGCAATGTGATTAAATTGAATCAATTACACGATTCATTAAACGGTATAATGTTGGGAAAAGTTGAGGAATGGAAAGAGTTTGGTAATATTATTATATATAGTACATACACTATATATAATAATATTATGATAGATTATGAGCAATGTGATTAAATTGAATCAATTACACAATTCATTAAACGGTATAATGTTGGGAAAAGTTGAGGAATGGAAAGAGTTTGGTAATATTATTATATATAGTACATACACTACCCTATGAACGTCGACCACCCATTTCTATAAATTGAAAAGAGTTTGCCCTCACTCACTCTCCTTTCTCATCATTCCATTTTATGACTGCTAGGCACATTTTATGTTTACCATTTACATTTTGTGAAAAAAAAATTATCAATTCGTTTACCTATTGTGATTAGTTTGATTTATATTTTAGAATATCTTTTTCTTTTCTTGAGCGGTTTACACATTTTAACATTTCCAAGTAATTTATTCTTGTTAAAAAAAAGTAATTTATTCTTCAAGACTATTTATCTTTTAAAAGATTTCGAGAAACTATGCTTGATATTTTATGATCTATTTTAAAATGTTGGCAAAATGTCTATTGACACAAATGGACAAGAGAATAGAATATAATCCTTCTCTCGTCGCCCTTGGTCAATACCATGTTTCCATTTTCTTCTTACTATTTTTTATTTTTATTTTTTTTGTAAAATAACTCAACCTTGAACATTGTGAATTAGAGCACATATTATGCATTCTAATATACCATAATTTTTAAATGTGGCAACATAATTAACTATTTTAAAGCCATGTCATTTTGTAAAATTTGGACACAATTGCCCGTCATTGACAACCATCTCTCTCTCTAAAACTATCTTTCAAACATTCTCTCAAGCCCTCTCACATTCTCTACCATGACGACACCACCACCACCACAACCTCCCCATGGCAATAGAGCACCACCTCCCCAAGTTGTCGCTGTTATTACCACCATCATTTCCAATGGCGCCGCCACCTTCCATTACTATTGAAGCAACCCATTGAATATCTCTCTTCATTTTTTTTATGTATTAATAATTCAAAATGCAATCATCGAAATTGTATGTTCTACTTATAAATTTAAGATTTTACATGATCTAATCTTGTAGATCTCGAAAAAATACTAAAATTAAAAAAAAATCAACTGAAACGGACATTTGTGTGAAAAGATACGAATCTCTAAAATTCTCGTCAAATTTCAGTGCAAAGAATCGAAATTCCATTGAAAAAACATCATTTTTGCTAAAAATCAAGTTTTCATGATTGCATTGCAAAAGCATTGAAAAAACATCGAAACAACATTGATTTTGTAAAAACGATGCATTTTCGATGCAAAATCGATGTTGTTTCGATGCTCTTGCGATGCAATCATGAAAACTTGATTTTTAGCCAAAACGATGCTTTTTCGATACAATATCGATGCTCTATGCTGAAATTTGAAGAAAACTTTGGAGATTCATATTTTTTCACTTAAATGTTCGTTTTAGTTTTTTTTTATTTTAATTTTGGTATTTTTTCGAGATTTACAAGATTAGATAATGTAAAACCTAAAAATTTGTATGTAGAACATACAATTTCGATGATTGCATTTTGAATCATTAAAACATAAAAAAAATGAAGAGAGATATTCGATGTAGTGCTTCAATGGTGATGGAAGGTGGCAGCGCCAATGAAGAGGACAGTGGTAATGAAGGTGACAACGTAGGGAGGTGGTGCTTTGCCGCCGGGGAGGTTTTGATGGTGATGTCATCATGATAGAGAATGAGGGGGGTTAGAGAATGTTTGAGAGATAGTTTTAGAGAGAGGGGGGTTGTTAATGACAGAGGCAATTGTGTCCAAATTTTACAAAATGACATAGTTTTGGAATAGTTAATTTTGTTGACATAATTAAAAATTATGGTATATTAGTATCATAGTATGTGATATTTCCCTTTCTTCTAATGGTATGACAGCGGAGTTAGAGTTGTGTTTGTGAAAATTTATAGAGATATACGTCGTAGAAATTGCAGTTATTAATGTATCAAAATAGATGAATACTTCATCTCTAATTGAATCCAATAAAAAATATACATTTTAGTGTACTATTAAATAATTTGATGTCAAAATAATAATAGATTTAAAATAATCAAATCCAATAATTAGATTAGATTGGATTTGAGTTGTTGTACGATTGGATTTGATCAAAAGTATGAAATATGCACTTAGTCTAGGTTGGATACACTATGAACAAAATAATGTGAATTGGATTAGATGAATAGTTGTAGAATAAGTTCCATTTGAAGGTGAAATTCATTTGTGTGCTACGTTATAAAGAATAATTTTGAGTTTGTAGTAAAGAAGTATATAACTTATATTGTAAAGATAATGATTTTAGTTTGGTTCTAGTATATTTGAGATAAAAAGATTTTTCAAGTGAAACTCATGTTCCTTCAATCAAAGGCAGAAAGACTACTTTTATGTTACAACCTTGACTATAAATCACTTGACTTCATCCTCACCTTCCTCGGGCTTATCATTGTTATAAGTAAGAAATATGTCAATGATGGGTTGGTAACCAATATAATGAAAGATTTCAAAGACAATTTGACATACGAAATGGCTTAAAAGTGCAGGAAAGAAAAAACTCTACCACATGTCAAAGGTGTCGACACTTAAGAAGAATTCAAGTACCATATGATTTTTGTGAGGAAGATATTCAAGTATATTTTTCGGACTTAGGTTAAGTTTAATGGGACTGCAAAATGCCAAAATAGTGCTAATATCACACCATATTAAAATCCAACTGAACTGTATTTGTCTCATTATTATGCTGTCAAGCTATAGTACCCCACCAAATATGGTGGGATTTGGTGGGATACTGTAGCAACGACAAAATAAATTCTTTATTTTTTTACTTTTTATGTTAATATTTAATAATAAAAATGCATGTATATTATTTTATATATAAGATAAAATAATATAGAATATACTTTTAGTGTAAATTTTAGTATTGTGGTTGGAATGGAAAAAAAATATGATATTAAAATTATACAATTTTGATGTTGGTTCAACACCAAAATACATTTCATAGTTCGAGTTGACCCTAAGTGTTTTAATTTGAGGCATCATACCACATCGTCGTGTTATATATGTGATAGGACTGCGTAAAGTATGGCAGTCATATTATGTGTTGTTGCTTTAGATGCAAACAACCTTGTATCTAATTATTTTTTCCATGATTGATTGAGAAAATAACAACTTGTGGCCCTATTTCATGAGAAAGTTGACTCCACTAAAATAGATTCTTAACACCAGTTTTTACTTGATGTGAACCATTTACCACATCGATCGGACAACTTAGGTAAAACCCAAGGAGGATGAGACACAAAATGATATATTTTATAAGTGATACATATATATATATATATATATATATATATGCTAGTTTCAAGTTTTATTTAGAAAATATATTAATTATTTTTATTAAATTTTTATAAAATTAGGATTATATATTATATATTATTATAATAATAATAATATTTTATAACATTTAAATTTATATTAATATAATTATTAAATATTTAGTCTTGTATTATATATTATTATAATAACAATATTTTATAACAATTGAATTTATATTAATATGATTATTAAATATCTAGTTTTGTATTCAATATAATAATAATAATATTTTATAACATTTAAATTTAAATTAATATAATTAATAAATATTTATTTTTAATTGGTTTTAAAAGTATATTCTATTAAATATTTAGAATATTCTGTTAAAATTAACAAGAAAAATTGTTAAAATTAAGAAAAATTGTTAAATACATATTTTTTATATAGATATATATATATCTTATTAAGTAGACTGATTTCATAATTATAATACATTGGTATCTCACGTTTGAAAGAATTTCTTCTAACCAGGTGAATGCATCATCCATCGAAAGTACATGTCTACTGGTTAATCCAAAAAAAACAACACATGGAAAGACATATAACAATTGTATAATATTTCGAATGAGAAAATCTCACTGAGATTGACCCTGTTTGACTTAGCTTATTTTAAGCAGATTTTAGTTTCTATGATTAAAAAAATGATATTTTTGGAGAAGGTAAGAATCCTAGTATTTTACAAAAGACCTTTTTGAGAAGCTATTTTTTAAATTAGAATAATTTTACTATTTAATTTACTCATAAAAGTACTTTTTAAATTAATATCCAAACACTTTATAAAGAAAAAAGTTTCTATATAATAGTTGGGTACGACTACAATAATGTATGTTTTTTATATACTATCACGGTGATTCGTACATTTTCACACATATATAAGTTATGATCCAAATTTTTTACATTACGGTGTTCATTAGTCACATCAAACTTTCTTCAAATTTTTAGGAAAATTTAAATAATATAAGATGTTGAAACGTGATTTCAAACTTCCAGTATTGTCACATGCGCAAATATTGTTTTAGACCCTATTTTCGGTACCCTAAATTATTAAGATTTTTAAGAAAAGTTGTAGGAGGTTTTTTGTCATTGCAATGAATATCATTATGTAAAATAAATTGGGGTCTCATGTGTAAAAAGATACAATTCACTATGGTAGTGCACAAAAACGTTCACCATTGTAGTCATGTACTATAATAGTTATCTAAACAGAAAAAAATAAATCTAAGTCTTTTACTTATTTTATGTTTTTAGCTATAATAAAAAGCAGAAGCTTTGCCCAACGGAGCAAAAATGAAATAAGAAAGATCATAAAAATTCAAACTCAGTATTCTTAGGACACTCAAAGAAGAGAAGCTAAAGAAACTACAATGAAAAACTCCTGCTACTATAGATGTAAAAATATGCAACAACTTTTAATAAAACAAGTTTTAGGAAGACAAATTAGAACATCCTACAAGGAGTTCTGTAAAACTCCTATGGTTTTTTTTTACTGAAGAATCAAAACATATCAGTAAATAGAGATGAAATGAATGAATAAAAAATTAAACTTTATAGACAATAATAATTGTCTAATAATACATATATTTTTATAAACAAAGAAATTCTAAATAGGCTATAATTTGTCTCATGAATTGAAAACAAAAGATTATTGGAAGCGCACATTTTAGAGTATTACTTCTAATAAAGCTACTTTCATATTCACTTTAAAAAAACTCCTATTATGGAATTATTAATTGCTTAACCAATTATAGAACAATATATATCTTGAAATATGTTTTATATCACAATTGAATTTATACCAAATGAAATAAAGAACCGTTGGAATCGTATTAACACCTCTTTCAATTAATGAGTGCATTGGTACCTATTCACACACCTCTTCGATTTTATTTTATTTTTGTTGAAATTACAATTCTTCATCTTTGATAAACTTTTTAGGTGTATTCATTTTAATGAATATCTTACCATTCTATTCATAAAACAAAATATACCCAAAACCATATATGGGATAATTGCGGCATAAGTACCCAATATTTGGTTTTTGTACGCGGCATAGACCCAATGTTTATTTTTAGTGGCAAAAGTACTTCACGTTTTTATTGGTCCAAATCATAATTATTTTTAAAATATTATTGAGTTGGACCAATCACGAAGTGACACGTGTTGGTCCAGTAATCACGAAACGGAAACTAACGGAGGAGATCGACGGAATTACAATTTTACTGACTTTGGGTATTTTTGCCCCTAAAAATAAACATTGGGTCTATGCCGCGTACAAAACCCAAACATTGGGTACTTATGCTGCAAATATCTTTTTTTTTTTAAGTAGATTACTTCAAGCATTTTCTCAAAATGTACCACAGACTAATAATAATTGAATTGAAATCCTTGTTTTAATATATTTTTTTAAAAATCCTGATAGGCATGTGTCTTCATGCAGACCTCCAAATAAAATTCAAATATTACTAAAACAGTAACAAATAGAAAAATAAATCAAATCAGAGTGACATCCTATAATTGAAACTTGTCTCGATTCAATATTTCATACAGCAATAAAAGCCATATATTCGAGATACTTATCATAAATATCACAGCTTCAGATCAATATCTAATATGGATTATTACCATTTATAAGAGGAAGTACAACTTTCTCAGGGGAGCATCTCTTAGGGTGTGATTGGTAGGGGATTCAAAAACAGTTTTATCATTTTCAGATTTTAAAAAATGAAAACAGCAATAAAAACTTGATTGGCACACTTGTTTTAGAAAATAAAAAAAACCGTTTTTGAAAACTAAGTTAAAATCCTTCAGCAAAAGAGAAAACAACAAATTGTTGTTTTCTTTATTTGAAAATAATTTTCTAAAATTATATTTTTGAATTAACTACCAATTAGCCCCTTAATGTTTTCAGTATAATCTTACTATTTAAAAAAAAAAAATCTTGCTATTTTTCTTATAGTCTTGATTTTTTTTCTTTTGTCATTTTTACAAGTCAATCTACTTTTTAAAATTTTTATCTATATAAATTTAGTAAAATAATGAATTATAAAATTATATAACAGAATATAATTTAATTCTAATTTACAATATATTTGCTAAAAAAAATCATTGATCAAATAAAAATTACAACAAATAAATAAAAAAATATTTTCACTTCAATTATTATTATACAAAAAATAAAATATATATATTACATATTCAATTTTTAGATTTTCTACCAAAAAATTATTCAATTTTATAAAACTAAAAAATAGTTAACGGACAATACATTCAATCACATTTTCATAAACATATTTTCAGACACTAAATCTAGATTCTTTTTTCAGAATCATACTTTTTCAAAATACAATTTTTAAATCACTAATCAATCGTGTCCTAAAAAAATATAACTTTAATATAAAAAAAAATCAAAGTTAATGACAATGCAATATTGTTATGAATTTAATTAATGCAATATTATTAAATTTTAATTTATCAATATAATTAAATTTTACTTTCAGCTAAACCAATCACATATTCAGTTTCTGTTATATTTTCAAATTTAATCTCAATCACAGATTCAGTTTTTTAAAACTCAAAAACAGTTTACTGACATTAAACCAATCACATTTTCAGAAACATGTTTTCAGTCACTAAATTCAGATTTTCATTTCAGAATCCCACTTTTCAAAAATACAGTTTTCTAATCGCGAACCAATCAGACCCTTAGATTTTTTTTATTACTAATCACAGTGTCAAACATGGCAATACAAAATATCACAATCTCCAGATTTGGATTACAACACACTTATTTCAGTGCCAATATGAGAATACTCATGGTGTATTTTTTGTTATAGAATATTTGGATTATACATATAGATCCCATATCTTCATCAGATACTAACGTTCAAATCAATCTCTATATAATACCAGAGACTTTCAATGGCAAAACATGTGGCCAATCTCGTGTGCTTGCAAAGAGAAGCAATATTGATACATTGTTTCTATCTGAAACTCTCATTTCTATTGCTATTTACTTATTCATAGTGCAAGTGCACATTTCTTTGGTATAGGAAAAACAAACATGGAAGAAGGATTACTAAAAAGGTCCAATCGTGGTGAGACATTGCTAAATGAAGACACTGAGACTACTTCAAGAAATGGCTCCTCATCACCCACCTTTGGAGTCGTTTTCAGCACCTTGGTGGCTCTCTGTGGCTCTTTCTGCATGGGATGTATAGTAAGCACAACCACTCTCAGTGGCACTAATTAAGAACAAAACAAGCATTTCACTCTGTCAAGAGCTTCTTTCTTTTATGTATGTTTCTTATTGCTTACTGGTGTATGATTGCCTTGCCTTGCAGACTGGATATTCGTCGCCAGCTCAATCTGGAATCATGAAAGATTTTAAGCTTTCTGTTGCAGATGTATGTATATTACTACTTGTTATCTTTCTCATCTTTTCTACACAACTTTCTATGGTCTGCACTTGACTGACTCATTCACTCACTCGCCTTCTTTCCATGGCGCAGTACTCGGTGTTCGGATCAATAGTGACTGTTGGAGGAATGATGGGGGCAATGGTGAATGGGAGGATGACTGATCTCATAGGCCGTAAGGGTGTAAGTGTTATAAACTTTGTCCACTACCCTTTTATATACATTAGTTCTTCTTTGCATTTATTTACCGATCACTCTTTTATATTTGCTGATTTTTCTGAGGCAGGCAATGTTGGTCTCTGAAATCTTTACTGCTGCAGGGTGGCTAGCCATAGCCTTTTCCAAGGTTTTATTTTCTTTAGTAATTTCCTTATTTCCCCTATAGATTCTGTAATACTTTTCTAAAGAACTTAATCTTGTTAATGTTGTGATAGAATGCTTGGTGGCTTGATCTTGGAAGATTGTCACTGGGAATTGGAATTGGACTTCTTTCTTATGTGGTAAGTAAGTGCAATGAGAATTAGAAAATAGTAGGTGTTTACAATATTAACTTTCTTCCTTCTTAGGTTCCTGTATACATTGCTGAAATAACACCAAAGGATCTTCGAGGAGGGTTTACTGCAGCGAGTCAGGTTTGTTATTTGAACCTTAAGAGAAGAAGAAGAAAGACAAACAATCACTACTCATTACATCATTAGTGTTTTCTTTTCTTTGTGAGTTCCATTTGTTCCTTTGATCACAATCTTGTATTCTGTCCATTTGAACAGCTGGTACTTGGTTGCGGCTTTTCATTGATGTACTTTCTTGGAAATACTGTTGGCTGGAGCACCTTGGCATTAATTGGTATAAAATAAAATAAAATTTAGTTCTATTAATGTATCTGTATATCTTTGATTCAAACAATAATCTCAAGGACTACTACTTTTATGCTAATTGAGTCTGTTGTTATCAGGATCCATTCCATCTATTTTGCACATTTCAGGATTGTACTTCATTCCAGAGTCTCCCAGATGGCTGGTAAGTCTATACAAATACATGAAAGAAAAGGATCTTTTAAACTTGTTCTTCATGATTTTTGTGATTTGTTTGTATAGGCAAAAGTTGGTAGAAATAAAGATCTTGAAAACAGTCTTCAGTATCTTAGGGGAAAGAATGCTGATATTTATCCAGAAGCAGTTGAAATCAAGGTCATTTTCTCTCCTCTCCTACATACTTCTCAATCTCCAAAAAATAAAATAAAATAAAAAGATATAAAAGGTTTTCTTATGCTGTGACAGACCTATACAGAAGCCATTCGGCAGGACTCAGAAAGATTTCTAGACTTGTTCCAAGCAAGATATACTTATCCACTCATTGTAAGTTACCTTAACCATAAAATGAGTTCTTAAAACGAAAATAACAAGTTTAGAACTTTTTCACATATTTAACATTTTTGTTTGAAATATTGGCTCAGGTTGGTATTGGGCTAGCTGTGTTACAACAACTTGCAGGAAGCAATGCACTTGCATTTTATGCAGGCTCTATCTTTACAGAAGCTGGTAACTTGAAAACTTCTTTGAAATCAGTTTATGGTAATGAATGACAACATATCAATCAGTACATTTTCATTCTCTATATGATACTGTTTTTTGTACAGGTGTTCCTCTTGGTGTTGGGACTATATCAATTGCTATTGTCCAGGTACTTAATTCTTCAAAACAACTTGATAAGTTTGGAAGAGAACTCAGTTGTACATAAAAAAACTCAAATATATCATCATTCAATTTCAGATTCCTGGAGCTGCATTGGGTGTTCTCTTGACAGATAGATTAGGAAGGCGACCACTCTTAATGGTATGATTAATAAATATTGATACATAATATGTATGTATATATATATTGCTCTTAAGTTCTAAAAATGTAGAGAATGATCAATAAGTTAACAGTCAAGTTGGGGTTGGCCAATTACATTTGCAGATTTCTGCAGCTGGAATGTCTTTAAGCAGCTTTCTTCTTGGCTTGTCATTCTTATTTCAGGTTTGTCATATGCATGGCTTGCTCTACAAAATGACTTTTTTATTATATATAATTACTTTGCACTGTAGTCTCTTTTTTTTACAATTCTTAACATAATAGCATTCTAGATACACTCAACACTCTGTCTAACACACTCGTACTCAATACCCTATTTATAAAAAACATATCATTTTGCAAAATGACATAAATAAAAAAAATATTTTCACAAATTCTTGATGGGCAAATATACAAACATGTTTCATATTCTTAAACACTTGAAATAATATTGTATTGTACTACTGTTGATCAGGGAATCCACCTGCACAAGTTAGAGGAGCTCACTCCTATGTTGGTGCTTATTGCCACACTGGTATAACAAAACACACAATGACTCTTTCTTTGACATGTGATTCCTTACAAAATCAGTTCTTAATATTACTTGAAATCCCACTTTCCTTATCATTATTATTATTATTGCTGTTATTCAGGGGTTTACTGTATCATTTTCCATAGGGATGGGTGGATTACCATGGGTTATAATGTCAGAGGTACATATATAAATATTTGTATAAATTCAATTATAATTGCTTCTCTCATCATCTATAAAACTAATGATATACATAATATAATATGTATGTGTGTATGTATGTATGTACAGATATTCCCCATAAATGTGAAGGGTTGGGCTGGAAGCTGTATGAGTTTGGCAAACTGGTCAACTTCATGTATTGTCACATACAGTTTTAATATAATGATGGTTTGGAACTCATCAGCAACCTTTTTCATATTCTCTGCTGTATGTGGTTTCACTGTTGTGTTCGTTGCCAGGCTTGTCCCAGAGACTAAGGGAAGGACTCTTGAAGAGATTCAAGAATCCATGACCAACCAATTCGTTTAGTTCACTGCTAACCAACCACATGTACAACCTACAACTATATAAATACATAATTATATATAAATATAAATCCACTCTTTTAGGGGTGAATGGCAATGGTGTTCTTATTACAGTTTTGTTTCTAAAAAATGTAAAAATTTTATGTTCTGTCATTTTGGTAGTTTTTATTTGAATAGCAGTTTATCCGTGTTTAAATGTGTTTGTAGTTGAAGTTTCATAATTAGTTGGGTTTATACCGTTTTGACTAGTTTTATTCTAGTTTAGACTCTCTATTTCAAACAATTTGTAAAATTTAAAATAAACAGTATATTTTTTAACACAACTTTAATACCCTAGTTTGATTTTAATTAATGAATGCCCATAAAAAGTGTTTGCCAATTAGTATGTCCCACGTAGAAAGTGTATGGGCACATTCAACAATATATAAAAGCATGACATACTTCGTTTATCATCAATTGGTTTTGAGATTTCACCCTATGCTTATACTTTCTACAATTACAATACTTTCAAAACACAACAATAAAGCATAAATAGTCACCATCTTGAGGGAGATATTAGTGTGTCCCACATGAAAAATGTGTGAGCACATTCAACAATATATAACCACTATCACCAGTTACTCCACTCATTACTAGTTGGTTTTGAGAAAGAACCTCGTGTTTACTTAGACCCTTCACCATATGCTTATACATTTTACAATTACTATCCACATTTACTCTCTAAACACTTTCACATTTTACTATCTAAACTACATCTCATTATACATTCTTACACCTCGTCATGCTATTATTCTTATTTGATGGCATTTTTTTCTCCACTCTTTGCTGCGGTGCCCCACACGATATCCACTTCTTCTACAGTTATCCTTTATCTTCAATGTATCAGCCTCTTCTCTCACATATTCATCTCCCTGCATTGCACGCCTCTTTTATTGTTATTGTCAAAAGGTCTAGAAAATTGATTACCTTTGGAAGATTTGAACGATGATTTTTTGTTACCAATCTTTTTCATGTAACTTTGAAAATTTTTGGTCAGTAGAGCCATTTCGTCTTCACCATCATTTTCATCTAAATCTTTTATTTTTGATGATTTGAGAGCAACTGATTTTTCTTTGGGAGTACTTGGATTTTCCTTTTGGCGAATTTGTTGATTGAGTTCAAACGTTCGCAATGAACCCATCAATTCCTTTACTTTCATTGTGTCGAGATCTTTTGCTTCTTCAATTGCTGTGAGCTTTGCTTGAAACCTGTCAGGAAGCACTCTAACAATTTTTCGAACTAACACATTATTTTCCAATTTTTCTCCCAAGGCAAAATATTCATTAGCTAAATCAAACAGTCTTTCATAGAATTCTGTGAGAGACTCAGTCTCTGTCATTCTAAGATTTTCAAATCTAGTAGTTAACATAACAAGCCTAGAACGTTTTACATCAGCAGTTCCTTCAAATTGAGTTTGAAGGATTTCCCAAGCTTCTTTGGCAGATTCACACGAAGATATTAATTTTATGTAACCTTTGCCAACGCCATGAAAGATAGCATGCAAGGCTTTGTTGTTGTAACTGGACAATTTATCTTCAGCATCGATCCAGTTAATTTCAGATTTTACCTTTGTGACATCATCAGATTTAGATGGTGGTGTCCAACCGGTTAAGATTGATCTCCACGCCTTTTCTTCTTGAGATTTAATAAAGGCTCTCATCCTAACCTTCCACTAAGGATAGTTGGAATCATTCAATAAAGGAGGTGTTGCGAAAATTATAGCAATTAAAATACGCAAGTATACGTAGTCGGCAACAAGTAATACAGTGATAAGTGAGTATCGTCTCCACAGGGATTTTAAACTAAATAATTGCAAAAATCAACTAAAGAACAGTTTAAAAATAAGATAACAAAATTAAGAACATGATTGGAGTATGAATCTGAAATTAAATGGGTATACGTAATTTAATCTAAAATAAAATGAAGAACTCAGAAAAAATTAATTCAGAGAAGATCTATGTGAACAATTAGATTTGGATGGCTATTTCTCCCTATGTTAATCTGCCCAGTTGTTATAGCAATCGTTCAGCAATTATGCACAGAGTTAACAGATTTCACAATAAGCCAGTAAGCTTTTTCCAAAACCCACTGATATAATTCGACAACTTAATTCAACACATTCCTATATTAAATCAGGTTGTAAAACATGCATTTATTCACCAAATCTCAGGTTATACAAGGTAGCAAAATATTCCTATTTCACTACTAAGAACTACCTAAACATGGCATTTCTCTTGCATCATTCAAGTTGATTCCACTAGATAGATTCTTTCCAAAATCAGATCTAGCTAGTTTAATTGTTAATTATGGCCAGCAATCAACAATCATTAAACATTAATTTCACTTGAATGAACAAAGGCAAATTACTAAACTCATGCATTGCATTAATACTTCATCACATAAGGTTCATAGCCACCCAAATCTCAAGGTGATTAGTTCATGTCTAAACTGAAAATTACAATCCAAAACAGAAATTGTTCATCCATAGCAAATATTCAGTTCACAAATTATAGAATCAGTAGTATACACTACAGAAAAGGAAATATAGAAGAAAGAGAAGAGTAGAATCGGGTTCTAGAGTCCTCCTCCTTCCTTGGTCGTGATTCTCCTCTTGTAGGTAATGCCTTTTTCTGTGTATATCTCTCTGGTTTTTCACTGTACTCTTCTTGCTGAAAGATTTTTCTGTACTGTGTCCTCTACTCTTTTTCTGGTGTATTACGGCTGCCCCCTTCTTTTGGGTACTTTCCCTTACCCTAATTAGAAAGCCCAATCCATCTTTGGTCCATTTCTTCTTGCCACCTCAGCCAGCTGACTTCATTCATTAAAATGGGTGCCACATAGGCGCTGAGGTGATTACTTAAGTGCAGCTGGCTTCTGTCCACGTCATCCTTCTTTTCCCAGAATTGCTACGAGTCTGGCCTACAGCATCCGAGCAGCAATGCTCCCTTTCTGTCCCCTTTGACTTTTGATTCCTTTAATTTCCCTTGGCGCTTTGAAGGTTCCTTTCCTGAATGACAAAAACACACAAATTTACATAAATATTTATAATTACTAACAACAACTCACAAACTCTTAAATGGACTCACTACTTAAAACATAAAGGTAAAAGTTGAACAAATTTACAATTAACACACTTTCATTACTCTTTTCAACCTAAAAACAAGTTCAAAAATCATAAAAATAACTCTAAATCATAGAGTTATCAGGAGGACGAGTTATAGATCCACCTTCTGTAAAGAAAGACATTTCATAAGGCACAAAACAAACGGAAAGAATACAAGATCGCACTAAGAGTTTAGTGACCCGCTCTGATACCAATTGAAATTCTGTTTTTTGTAATTACCAAATTAATTAAACCATGAATTAATTAAAATGCGGAATGGTAATTAATTGTTTACACAGATAGCAGTTCTGTCGGGACAGAATCCGAACTTGTCACGACAGAAACTGAACACAATAAATAGACAGTGCAAAAAATAAAGAGCACACCGAATTTTTACAAGGTTCAGAAACCCTTTCGGATAACCTACTCCTTGGGGCCACGCCCAGAGAATAAATCAATTAGTAAAGAAACAATGTGTACAAAATCATTGACTTAAACAACGTAAGACTCCCTCTTAAACTATTGCCGCAATTTTGTTGTACTCTTCTCTACGAATCTGATTTGATGAAACGCTGATTCTCTTGAACTCCCTTCAAAGAATAGCGAGTGCACACTTCCTCCCGAAGTGAGACTTAGATAGAATCCTCTCCCGAAGATCCTTATGAACACGTTCACAATAGACACTATCTGTTTACAATGGACTAGATAGATATCCATAAGTACACTCAGCACTCTCACAAAGATTAAGGTGAACAAACTTAATCTCTACAAATAAACACACTCTTCAAAATAATGTAATGTTTACAAATATTCAAAATGGAAGAGGTCAAAAATCCAAAGGCCTTGGCAAGATATTTATAGGCAGGGAAATCGTCCAATGCCATCATTTTCTGGTATCTTTGAAATCAATTTGCGAATTCCTTTGATTTAGGAAATCAGCCAGCTAGATGCATTCTGTGTCGACAGAAAAGGAAACTGATGAGTCAGCAATGTAGTCAGTCTCATCTGGCAGAACGAACATGGTCATTTCTTTTGACCATGTTCATTTTCGACACCAACTTAAATCCAGAATAAACATAATCCCTGAAAATAATCTCAAGATATTTGCACAATATATTTTTACCAAAAAATGATTATTTGTGATAAATAAGGCAACAAATATTTTCACACTTAAAGATATTTTCACATTACAAAATCAGTTGAAAATATTGTTATTTAATCCGAAAATCAATATGGAGATATGCTACTAATTTTCTTTAAACATTTAAAATATTTTGTCTAAATTAAAGTTTAGCCAAAAAAAGATTTTACAATCCCCCCCTTTGGCAACTTGATAGACAAGAATATTTTAAGTGTTTATTTTGAAAGATCCTGCAAAGACAAAACAGGTTAGAGAAAATAGCAATAGATTACTCCCCCTGCAAAAATCATCTCAAATGTAACAGGGATCAAAAAATTATAGCAATAGAATGACTCCCACTGCGAAAAGCATCTCAAATGTAACAAGGATAAAAAACATAAAACAAGATAAATTGAAAATGAACCTTCTTACTCCCCCTTGTTGTCTAGCAATAAGCCAAAGGAGTAACAAAAACAAGAGAAAAGAAAAGACACTAAAACAACGTTCTTTTACAATTTATTGAAAACAAAAAAAGCAAAACAAAATAAAACCAAATTGACTCATTTGGAAGGACCCGCTGCAAAGTGAGACATCATGGTCGAGAGACAACTCTTGAGACTGAACACTTCTGATTGCACAGATTCCAGAGTGGTCTTGACACCAGCGAGTTCAGTAGCAACAGAATCAGCATCGCCAGCCTTGAGAGCAATCCCTTTAGTTGCCTTTACGGATGATGGTTCCTTCTTGAGTTTGTAGTCTGCACCGGCAGTGGGAGGAGTCAAGATTTCATATTCCAATCGAAGAGACTTTTGAGAATCAAGTAACTTGTAGATCAAATGAGGAAACACCAAATATTGGCCTTTCTTTTTGGCTTTTCCTAAGGCAGTGATCTGATCAAAAATGAGAGTGGCAAGATCAACTTGGAGACCAGTCTTGATTTTGTACAGAAAGAAAGTCGTGTCAAAAGTAATGGTGGAGGTATGAGTGGTGGGAATCATGGTTTTAAAAAACGGTTGAGGTGTACGCCTCGAGGCGAGGCGGTAAAAAAAGGCCTCTGAGGCGCCGCCTCATAAAGTGGCAGTGAGGCGCACGCCTCACGTGGGTGAGGCAGACAGAGGCGACCGTGTCTGAGGCGAGGCAGGCTGTGGCGGACTGAGGCGTATGCCTCATGGTTTTGCTCTTTTTTGGCTGTTTTATTGCCTCACACGTGGGGCTTTTTTTAAAATAGTGTTTTGGGCTTTCTTTTTAACTAAATGGGCTTAAAATTTGGGCTTATTTTATTAGATTTTAAGTTAAAAAAAACCCTAAGTTTCTTATCTTTTCCTTCTATTTTCTGATTTCACAACAATCCCTCTTTTCTTTCTCCTTCACGACAGCATCTCCCCTCTCTCTCTCTTTTCTTTCTCCTTCACGGCAACATCTCCCCTCTCTCTAACTTCACAGTAGCCTCTCTCCATCATCCCAACTCTCCCTCACACTCTTCATTTCTCTCCTTTTCAAGCAAGAAGCTCTCTCCTCTCACTCATCATCTTTTTTTATTTTTTTCACCTCTTTTTCTCAAAGTCAAGGCAGCTACCAGCCTTCAATAGTTCAATCTTTTTCTCAAAGTTGATTGTTTTAGAGAGGTAAATAATTTCTTTAATCTTCTCTGTTTTTTGTTTTTCAATTTCCTTAGTTTTTTTTTTAAAGTTGCTGAATTTTTAATTTTATTTTATGCTTTTAGTTGCTGAATTTAAGTTGGGAAGGATGAGTAGAAAAGATCCTGTTTGGAAGTATAGTGTTGAAATAGAAGTGCCGGAAAAAGGTGGAAAAAAAGGATACAAGTATTTAAAGTGTAATTTTTGTAGTAAAGATATTAAGGGAGGGGTGAAGAGAGTGAAAGAACATCTTGCTTGCACACACAAAGATGTAAAACCATGTCCTAAAGTACCTAAAGAAGTCAAGGATGAGATAAGTCAATATTTGAAAGACTATGAAAATACAAAGTTTATTTCTCAACGAAAGTTTGATGAGGCGGTGGATTGTGGATCCTACTTTGGTGATGGACCTAGTGGTTTTGGTAGTGGCAATCCTTTGGAGGGCGTGAATTCTTGTCCTAGCGGTAGTTCTAGAGGTGTTAGAGGGCCTATGGATCGATTTATGGACAATAAAGGAGATGATGAAAATGAATAAAATACCGCTACCACAAAAATGACTCCAACGAGTGCTAAAGAGCATCGAAATCAAGTATGTTTAGATATTGGGAGATTCTTTTTTGAGAATGGGATCCCATTTAATTGTGCAAGAAGCCCATCATATTTCAATATGTTGCGTTCGGTTGGGAATTATGGTCGAGGATTGAAAGCTCCAACAATGCATGAAATGAGGACTTGGATACTAAAAGAAGAAGAGAAGACAACATCCGAAATTGTGAATGAGATCAAAGCAACATGGAAACGAACAGGGGTTTCATTATTATTAGATGGTTGGTCAGATATGAGAAATAGGAGTCTGATCAATTTTCTAGTTAACAATCCCTATGGGACTGTTTTTTTGAAAACTATTGATGCATCAGATTGTGTAAAAGATGCACAAAAATTGTTTGAATTGCTTGATGATGTTGTTAAAGAAATTGGTGAAGATATTGTCATTCAGGTGATCACAGATAATGCAAGTGCATACAAGGCAGCTGGAAGATTATTAATGGAGAAGAGAAAAAGTTTGTATTGGACTCCGTGTGCTGCTCATTGTATTGATTTGATGCTTGAGAAAATTGGAGAATTGCCACAACATAAAAATGTTTTGCTTAAAGCAAATAGAGTTAGCGATTTCATCCATAACCATCAATGGGTGTTGAGTTTAACAAGAAAATTTGCAAAGAAAGATCTTCTTCGACCAGCTGTCACACGATTCGCCACTACCTTTCTAACTTTAGAAAGTATGCATCAATTGAAGCAACCACTACAAATGATGTTTGTTTCAAAAGAATGGTCAAGTTGTGCATGGGAAAAGAAACCTGAAGGGAAAGTTGTGAAGAAAATCATAATGAATGATAATACATTTTGGCCTAGTGTGGTTTATTCCATGAAAACCACAAAGCCCCTTGTGAATGTTTTAAGAATAGTTGATGGTGAGAGGACACCAGCAATGGGATTTATTTATGGTGCTATGGATGAGGCAAAAGAAAAGATAGCAAAGAACTTAGATGGAGACGTGTCTTCATATAAGGAGATTTGGGATATCATTGATCAAAAGTGGGAGTTTCAATTGCATCGCGACTTGCATGCAACTGCATATTACTTGAATCCTCGATTCAGATGGAGTCCCAATGTTTCCGAGCATCCAGAGATTAAAACTGGTTTGTATAAGTGCTTGGATAGACTCATCAAGGACCAAGAAACATATGTGAAGGTCGATGCCCAACTTGATTAGTATAAATACAAGCGAGGATTGTTTGGCTTCAGATCATCCTTAACATCATACTTAACACGTCCGCCTGGTGAATACTTAAACTTTTATCTCATTTTTTGTTTTATTATAGTTTATATTAATATTATAAAATAAATTATTCATTACTTTGCTTCTTTTTTCATGTCTTTAATTTGTATAGTTGAATGGTGGGACAACTTTGGAGATGAAGTTCCAGAACTCAAATCATTTGCAACAAGAGTTCTAGGTCTTACTTGTTCAGCATCGGCATGTGAACGTAATTGGAGTACGATCAATCAAGTGCACACAAAGAGAAGAAATCGTCTGAGCACAAAAAAGATGAATAGTTTGGTGTACATTATGTACAACAAAAAGTTGAAGCACAAATTTTTTAAGAAACAATCAAGAAGAGAGGAAGATGATCCTTTGATTGTTGAAAATGTGTCTTCTAATGATGAATGGGTAGCCAATCCAAATGATGAAGAGGATGGTGATAGTAGAGAAATTGAAGTTGGTGGGGAAATTGAGATTGAGGATGAGGGTGGAAGTTTAGCACCGAGGAAGAGGAAAAGAAATCAAGCACCAATTGAAGTGAATTTGGATGAGGAAGATGAATTTGAAGGAGGAGAAAATGACAGTGAAGATGGAGATGATGGTCGAGCTATACAATTTCATGAGAGTGATGATGAAGAAAGTGAAGAGTTCTTGGAGATTTAATGCATTTTATTTATGATTTTAAGACTTATAACTAGAACTTTTATGACTTTGATATGGACTTATGTGTTGTTTGTTATGAATTTTATGAAATTTCATGAATTTTAGGATATTTTATGAATTTTATTTGTTCTTATAGTTGAGGCGTACGCCTCGTTGCGCCTCAAGGCTTACGCCTCGCGATACTAAGAGAAAACGCCTCGCCTCGCGATTTCGCCTTTCAAAACCTTGGTGGGAATCCAATTGTTGGTGGCAAATTTATGAAGCACGGCATAGTAATGAGTAAGGTCCGTCACTTTGAGTACCGAGTGAGGTTCCCAAACCATATTCTGTCCCACCAACTCCGATAGCACCGTATCTTTGTTGAATTCCACAGCAACATTGTCAACAGTAGGGGGCAAATTGAGAACCTTGGCAATTTCAGCAGCACTAAACAAATACCAATGCCCCTGAACATAAACTTGACCAAACATAAAAGACTTGCTATCAAACAGATCATCATTGAGATTATCATAGAATTCTTGAACAACTCGAGGAACAAAACCATCCAACCCAGTTAAAGAACCTAACCACCCTTGATCCTCAATATTCTTAATGACCCCAAACACTCTATGGGCAGAAAAAGAAATTTTTTTCTCACAGATAAAACCACGATGCACATAATGCTTCATATTTTTCTCATTGTCATTGAAACAGAAATTCAAAGAGTGAGCCTTAAAGGAAGAACCTGGAGAGACTTTGGGACCCATAGGAGACGTGGTGCGAATCTCTGGAATTTTCACAGATTTCTTGCCCTTTGGAGAAACAGGAGGGTCCTCTGATGGATCAGACTTTTCTTTTGAGTCAACATTTTCATAAAGAGAGGGATCTTCTTCAAGGGGATCTTCATCAGAGGGAACACAATCTGAAGAAGGATCAGATTCAGAAGAGGAACAAGGAGGAGGAATTTTCTTTACCTTCGAACGAAACTTGGAACGTGGAGTGGAACCCACGAGAGACGAGGCCTTTGGCATGGAATCAGAAGGATTAGGCCCTTTGGACCGAGGATATTTTCGAGAAGATAAGACCTGGAACCATCCTTTGCTTTTCTTCTTGGGTGCAAGTACATCAGGGGACTTTGAGGAATCAGAATGGGGTTTGGCAGTATCACGGTCATGATCAGAGACATCATTTGATGGGGAAGCTCGGCCCCTTTTGGAGGACCCAGGGAGAGAGGCGAGCGGAGCCGCCGATGAAGGAGGTCCAGACGAAACTTTGGGGGCTTCTAGGTCTGGAATGAACACGGCTTTGCTCGTGGTGATGGAACCGTCAATGAGGCTGGGTTGAGACAAGGTACTCTTCGGAGCCTTTTTCTTGGTGAGGGATGGAGATGCAGTCAACGAGCCAGCCACTGCCTTGACAGACCGAGAGCCACTTCCTCTGGTTCTCACCATGGTTGCACGAGAATGAGAGAAAACTGTCAAGGAAAAAAGAAGGAACCAGAAAAAAGTGAAGGATGGAGACGGTTGAGATATTGGGCCCAAGGATATCCGAATATAAAGAAAGGGAAAGATAGGGATTTGATCTTTTATTCCTTTATTTGAGAATTAAATGGAATAAACACTTTTGGAAAGTACATACTAATATCCCAACAATAACCGCCAACAATAGTGCACGGCACAAAATTGGGAAACAAGCCAAAAAATGAAACTTTTGATCTTAATAAAATATGAGATAAAGACAAAAACAAACATGGTACAACATACCCTTTTTGACACACTCAGATTCGATTTCCCACAAAAATAAATATATATATATATATATATTATTATTTATTTATTAAGTAATATATATAACCTAATGTACCAAAGAAAAAATATCCCATTTTTGATTAGTGCTCAAAGTCTCAGTGCCCTTGCATGTGGAAAAAGAAACAATCATTATATCAAAACAAATGTTTACTATAAGTTTTAGAAAATATATTTAATTTAAATCATCCTTTCATTTTTCAAAATAAAATATCACAAAACATTTACTCCTGTCACAAAAAAATATTTCACTCAAATCAATTAGTGTGTATGAGACTTACAAATTTTGTCCAACAGTGTATCTTAAGCATTTGCGTGTGATTGTGAAAGCAGAGATCATTGCCCTGTATGTCAATTTTAGCCTTTTTAGGGACATTGCCCTATGTGGCAATTTTTAGCCTTTTTCTCAATGAGTACCCAAATTAGACGCTTTCACACTACACTGAAGGCTGTATTTAACAGTGGTAAAGTATCTTCTACATAATTGTTAGTTACATAGTTCCAACTTACTCAAAGTTAGCAATTTACACAACAGTGTAGGTAGCTCTATTCTAAGATGGAGCTTGAAATACTTTTCAAGGATCAAATGCTCATACACAAAAACACAGATTGATTTGAAAGAATATTAATTGGAGGGACTATTTGTTTTGAATTTTATTTTTAAAAAAATGAGCATGAAATATATTAACTATAATTTCTAACCTGAAGTAAAAATATATTTTGACATAATGATTGAGACTTTTTCGGTGAGCAAGGACAAGAAGACATCACACAACTTTTTCAAGCACAGGGATAAGGTACAGCACAAAACAAATTAATTGGGACAAACCCCCAAGGATTTCCTGAGGGAATCAAACCTGATTGTATCAAGGGCTTTTGTAAAAATATTTGCAATCTGTTTGTCAGTCTCAATATATTCTAAGATCAAATTTTTATTTTCAACAAGTTCCCTAATAAAATGATGA